>NC_086289.1:37950433-39334612 GCF_963924245.1 Chroicocephalus ridibundus
TGTCAGGGAAAATGCTTGTCTTCTGTTGCTGGTGGAGTACACCAAGCTTATCTCCGTTTGCCTGTGGGAGAAGGAGCAGGACAGCCTTGAGGTACATAACCTACTGCATGAGAGCCCCTGCTCAGGTAGGGTATGTGTCAAGGGATTTCTTCATCTTTTTCTCCATTATGCTTCTGTCTGCACGTCATTCCTGAAAATCTGTAACTTCAGGATACAAAGAAGTTCAAAACAGCAGCATGTAATTGTCAACTTCAGAGGCAATTATAGCAAGAGTGGTGTGGACCCGGAGTAATGAATGTGGTTTTTCCTCTCCTAGAGGTTGGATGTAAAATCCAGTGTTTTCTGCCTGGTGGACTGTGGCAATGCCTCTGGGGGTGGAAGAGAAGTGTTTTAGAGCTGGCTCTGTTAAGTTAATAGACCAGCATTGTGATGCAGGTTCTGCAGCTGTGTGTTTGCGAAGCAAAAGGGTGGTGGTGGTGGTGGTTGTTGAGGCTGTTCTGGCACTGGCATAGATTTTTCTAAATGCATATCAAAATTAATAGTTGAAGAAATTATTCTTTAATTTCTGCTTCATCAATGATCTCAGAGAAACTATTATATTAGATGCCACCAGAGGCTGTAGCTTGTATTTCCCACTTTCACACAGCTGCAAACTGAAGTGTCTTGTCCTGAGGCTCCGGAGTCTGGATTCTCTTGCTTATGCCATTCTTTAACGAGGAAGAGAAGGGCTGTGTTTTCATTCATGGGCTGCGTAGGACTGAATGTTTTGAGAGCAGCTTCAATAAAAGTTTTGCATTGCTGGTTGCTATGAGCTTGTGAATATGAGTTTATTTTTGTCTGCACTTACGAGCCCTGCCACCTC
The DNA here is from genome assembly GCF_963924245.1 of Chroicocephalus ridibundus. Lineage (NCBI taxonomy): Eukaryota > Metazoa > Chordata > Aves > Charadriiformes > Laridae > Chroicocephalus > Chroicocephalus ridibundus. Next base: position 37,951,296 of record NC_086289.1, read on the forward strand.
CATAAACCCAAAACGTGGCTTGCTGCTATCAAAATGGGAGTGAAATTGTGAACACAAGGCTGGCAGCACATTTATCTGTGCTCTCTATGTGCTTTAAAGCTCGGTGGCAGCGCTCCTGTGAACGTGCAAGAGCAGTGAAAACAGCTCGTAAGCAAGGCTGCAGGGCTAGGGAGATTTAATGTATAGTGTCGCTGCCTCTCCTGCAACTTTCAAGACTAAAATAAGTGAGTTTTTCCCCTCAGTTTGCATGGTATTAATATCACTCTGACATAGATGAAGCATGTTGTTGCAGACGTGCTCCCCCAGCGACGTAACAGCCTGCAAGCTGTTGTCTTTCGGGAAATCATACAGCAGAGCCTTGGAGAAAGAGTGAGGGCAAGGGTGTGTTTACTTTTCCTCTGATTTATAAAATTACTTAATACAGACAGAAATGATCTCATCGTGGAACATATGCATTTTTCTTACACTCATTGATATTGCAAATATGCATTTTCCACTCTTCATAGTGGTACTGCAGCTGACCAAAGAGTCACGTTATTTCTTGTGAAGAATGATTAGAGATATTCTACTTTTCTTCCTGTTTCCCAAGTTGGTTTTGGCATGTGTGGTATCTAAAATGGGGCTGACATTTACCCATTTGTCAGTGTCGTGCTGCCATTCTCCCTGGGTGTTTATAAAACTAAGTATATAACAGGATATTGGATAAATACACCCTGCAGAATATTCCTTTATTTAATAAACAGCCAAGTTTAAGTTGTAAAACATAGTTTTGTGGTTTGTCTGTAGCTTTTCCTTTTGTGTTTTGCTGTTCTCCTTGTCTCTGAGGTGCTGAGCATCCGTGTAAAGAGATGCTGATTAGTGCTTACAGGTAGAAATGTTGTGCATTGTAACACATGCTGTTTTATTGCCTATGTTTTTCTTGTTTTGCACAGGGAGAGGTGTTAACTGTGGTAAATTGTTTTCTTCTTAGCATTGGTTCTTGTTGTCCAAGAAAATGGTATTTTAGTTAAATGAGCTGAGGGCTTCAGGGGAGAGTGAGTACGAGATGTAGAGTCCCTACAGGTTCACGCACTCGGCGTTTGTGTGTGGGTAGTGGTCTCATGGGCTGTATTTGTTGTACACACAGACTCTGCTGAGTCTTCAAGTTTCTCTTCTTGAGCCTTTTCTGTCTTCAGTGTGGCAAGCGATAAAGATGTTTTTCTTCTCCTTGAAGACTGGGATCCTGACCTGGAGGGGAAAAGCTGTGGAAAAGCGCTTTCTAAATGCAGCAACCTTCTTGACTGCACTGCTTGCTTTGGTGAGGTGCCGGGGCCGCAAGGCTGCGCGTCTCCTGGGTTGGTCATAGATGTGAAGCACAGAAAGGCTGATTTTCCAGCTAAGTTTATTGAAATAACGCACAGTCCAAATGGCTGATGTTGCACCTTCGTATAAGGTCTGATTTCACCCCTGCCCTTCCTGTAGCTCTCTGCTGCGGCTGGAGTAAGGATGAGAAGTTGTGCTCTCGGTTCCCTTCCCTTTAACTGCTGGGGTTCCTGTACAGAGCTTACTTAGTGGGGTGCCGAGCTGTGGGGTCTGAGTGTGAACGCCCTGCCTCCATCCTGCAGTTGGGGGGTACGTCTGCAACAACTGCTTCAGCATCACGAAATTCAGCCTTGCTGAAATTTGGTGGGCAAATTTAGGTACCAGGGGCCATGCAGCTGCTACCTGCAGGATGTGAAGTTCCTCTGAGCTTGAGAAGCAGAACCAAGCTCCTGGTATTAAGAATATTAACGTGCTTAAAAAATATATTTTCAGAAGCAAGCGGTCTGCAGGAGTGGGAAGTCTTGACTTATCAGTTTGCATTTGCTCAAAATCTTATTCCGTAAAGATAAATCTATTTAGTATCTTAGTTTTGTTTGCTTGCTTTTGTTTGCTTAGTTGAAACAGATCCCTCTCTCAAATACGACGTAATTCAAAGTAATGATAGAGAATGAATTAATTGCAGAGCACAATATGTTACTACACAGGACGCAGCCGTTGATGCAAATCCCATGGACTTGTGCTGCCGTGCTCTGCCTGAGGCCGAGCAGAGGTTCTGAGACACTGCTCCTTCCCCGTCTGGGTCTTTTGGGGAAGGTCTCCGGCACTCTCCTGGCTGGTGGAACCACCACCTGTAGGAGAGGGAATGCTTGTTCAGTTCTCCCATTAGAGAAACGGGCTTCTGAGGGGAGTGTGAACCTTCAAGAGAAAGTAAAATCTCTGGGAACTTTCTGTTTAGCATGAAGATTGTGGTGCGTAAGTTTATTTTTTAGTTAAAATTCCTGTTGTTGTCTCAGAATTAAAGCACTCTGCCCACTGATCCCAATTTCAGAATGTAGTTAAAAACATTGTCATTTCTCAAGCTTGATGTTTCTAATTTTTTGAAGGAAAAGACATCTGTTGGAACGGGGGAAAAAAACCCCACATTTGTTTGTTCATGCAGTCTCCATAATTAGTTCTTCTGTTTAGTGCTACACGTGGATAGAAGATGTTACATTGATAGGTACACCAGACTATAAAAAGAATTAGTTCTTAGTTTTAGCAGATGCTGTAGCATATCATAGACTTTATTCTGCAGCAATAGCAGAAGCGTTTGGCTGTAGCAGAAGAGCAGAATGATTTCTGCAGAACAACTCATAGTATTAATGCAACTCTGGATTATGCTTGCACTTCAGTAAACACAGTCTTCACAGAGAAAAATTATTCTTTCTTTAGCAGGATGGGTTGAATGCACAGGATCTTGAAGGGGTAATATTTTAAAAGCAAGTTTTGCAAAGTCCATCTATGCTATACAAATATGCAAACTATTTCTGCGTGAAGAATTTCTGCATCACTTTGGGTGGGTAATTTGTTGCAGTCTCAAATCACTCGACTGCTTTTTCAACACTATCTTTTCTATACGCTTGTTTTCTGGTATTCTGTGGATTTTCTTGCTTTTGCTCTTAAAGCACTATAATTACTTCTGGGAGCAAATAATTTCCAAACAGAAAATTGATGAGGCAGGAGTGTAAAAAATGTATTAATATATCTGCCAGTATTGTATGCTGTAGTATGCTAAGAACTGGGGGAGTCGAGGACCAAAATATTCCTATCTGTTCTCATATATGCATACCTCCCTGCAGTTGCTTATGGCCGTAAATGCGCTGCAGAGCGAAGGCTCTCATTTCAAAGCAGCAGGGGAAGCCCCAACACGCAGGCAGAGGAAAATGAGACTGCGGAACTGCCTTGCGCTTGTGATGCTTGATGCGGGAGTTCCCTGCAGCAAAGGTAATTCCCCAAAGCAGCAGCTGCTAGCAGCGTTAGAAGGAAGGCAGGCAAGAGAAGAGATGGAGATTGGATTTAACTTAATTTTGAAGCTTTCTTTTATGATCTGTTCAGGCAAGGCATCTGGTTGCCAGGGGAGCTGGGATTCCTGGTACCACATGGCTCTTCCCACTAAGCGTGTGGGGAGAGCTGCATCCTCCAGCAAGGGTATCTCCCGGCTCCCACCTCCATCCCGTGCTCAGCACAGCACCGGCAGCCCCTGCTGCTGATGCTCTACCGATAACCTTCACACTCCCGCAGCAAGGTTGTCGGCTGTACGGGCTGAAAGCTGTAACTTAATTTCCCACGTCGGCTTCTCTGGGGTGCTCCTTGTCTCTAAAGCAGAGAGAGATCCCCCTTTAAGTAATCCCCTCTGTTTTAAATAATATAAAAAGAGGAGGATTACACTTTTTCCTTTTAGAGCATGCTGTTGAAAACGTTGATGCTGGAGTGGCAGAATTTGTACTAGAAAGCCTGCTGCTAACAAGTAGCTTTCCTTTCTTAAAAGAGGGAAACACGTACGTGATAAGGAGACTGAAACAGATGGTCTCAGTGTGTTTGGTTTGATCAGTGAATTCAGAAGCAATGGGATTCGAGCGTGCTTGTCCCAGAGCATTAATTATCCTGGGGGTCTGCGGAGCGGGGAGAGAAGGGAGGCGTTTGATCATGAAGACTGGCTTCCTGTGCGGAACACGTTAAATGGAAATCCCTTGGATTGTATTCATTGCACTATTCAAGGATTCTTCATTTTTGAGATGTGAACCTTGCTGTGTGACTTGGCTGCTTAAACCAATTAGTGCATGTAGGGCTTTCCCAGAACCGCTGGTTTTGTCCGCATCTCGCTTTTCAAAGGGACTCAAACGTTTTGACCTGTGGGCAATGCAAGAGGGGAAAAAAAGGTCACTGCCAATTAGATTATTGCCCATCTGCATGTTAACATCACTGTCTCAGCTATTGTCCTCTGCGTTACTGGTATTATGTAGTAGAGATTAGATGACATTTCTGTAGCCCTTTGCTTAGCTAAACTTCAATTCTATTCTCGGCAGACAAAATAAGATTGTAGATGACTTTAGACTGCCTGAAACACAAATCTGAGCGTCAAACAGGGGTTGTAGGAATGAACCAGTATCGCTTATGCAAATACTAAATTACATCTGCACTGAATAATTGCTCAGAATTAGTGTGAGGCTGTTTACAAACTAGCCTGGTTGCATAGAACGTATGGAGATTTCAGTTCAGTTTCTCTGCATTTGAATTTTCATGTGTTCTGAATGTCAGCCTATGTCCCGGTGCCTCTGCCAAGCCCTGCTGCATTCAGAGTCGGCTCTTGACGGCTCCTGTGTAAACCATCGATACCTGTGTGGTTTGGCACTGCCTTTGGTGAAGGCAGTGCTGTACACAGATAAAAATACATCTACTTTTATCTAGTCTGGAGTGAGTTCAGGATGAGAACACTGAAAATTACGTATACTGTCAACCCTTTAAATAAAACTAGGAAAATTGATTTTTAAAGAAAAAAAAAAAGCTCAACTTGTGTAGGGAAGCTTCTAGTTGTGTTCTCGCATAGCCCGTGCGTGAAAAGCTTATGCTGGTAGTTCAGGTGTGTGTGTAGGGACTTGCAGTATGAATGTGTTAACTGCTGTACACTTGAGGGTTTTAGTTTCTCTGAAATGTGCTACGTATTTCTACACGCTATATCCAAATGTTCTTGAAGGTTAATCAGTAAAATCCCCGTTTAACTATTTTTACTTGCATCTTTTTCGAAGTCCTTCGTCCTTTTTCCTCAAACTTGAGGCTGTATACAGGTTGCTCTGTAGATTGAGTTGGAACTAGGCCCCTGAGCTGTGAGATATCAAGCAAGGTGGCTGTGGCATGGGTCATCACCTGAGCATCTTCCCAGAGCCCAGAAGCGCCAACTGCAAAGGAAGGATGCCCTGGGGTAGGAGGAGAGTTTGTTCCCCACCCCAAGGAAGAGGGGGAACTTTTCCCCTCCTGCTTTTTCCATGTGCCAGCTGTGTGGGCTTGCCATGCTGAGGGACACGGGTGAAGCAGAGCGAGGATGCTTGCCCCATGTGTGGCAGAGAAGATTGGTCTGTGGGTTAAAGCCTGTGAAATTTGGTGGTAAAGCCAAAAAGGAAGCGTGCCAAGTGAGGGGGTGTGGTATTTGCTTCTCTGTTAGTTATTGGAGGGAGTGAGAAACCCATCAGTTTGAACTTCAGTTCTCTGCAGCTGGAAATCTAAGAAAGGTTCTCTTAAGGACTTTCATGAGACTTATTTTCCAAACGAGGAACTATTTTTCTAAATAAATGCTGCCAAAAACACATTCCAAAAAACCTATGGTGCTTACAGCTGCAGGGATGGGTTCAGGCAAGCAGGGAGGGAGAATTATTTTTCTTCTGGTTTGCCCTTAGGACTGCAACTTTATTTTAACTTTACTTTCATCCATGCTGCATGTGAAAGGTGTTGTGCTTCAGTCCATGCTGACTGAACCAATACTTCTATGTTTTGCTAAAAGCTGCAGTGACCCACCTCCAGCAGATACCGAGAATGTGTAGGCACCAGACGTGGGTAAATGGCTAGCAGGGACGTGGGTTGGATGATTTATTGTATAGCCTATATACAAGCTGTGCTTACCATTTTCCTTACCAGAAGAAATGTTACTCGTCTTCAACAGGTTCCTTTTGAAAGGAATGGAGACTCTGTTTTTATAAAAACAGACTTATCCCTTACTTCTCTCTTACTTAAACGTCTGAGTGAGGTTTGTGTTGTGTTCTACGTGGTCCACTTGCCAGGAGGAAATAGAGGTGGGGTGTCCTGCACCTCTCCCCACATTTTACTGGGCAAAATCCCAGGTGTACCAAATCACGGCAAGTGAAAGAAGGTCCACTCTTGGCCTGAGGAAACCAAAGCCAGGCTGTTGCCTTAACTGCTGTGCACAGTGTAATAATTGCTGGACTTGGTTGTTTTCAAAGGGTTACTTAGCAAAAAGTTTGGTCGTTTTAGGCAAGTCTTGCACTGAAGGAAAGGCTGCTAGCCAGAAGTTTGTATTTATTTGCGTTGGTGTTTCAGATGGAAGGTTATCAACATTTCTTAACTTGTTTGGCTTTAAAGGTGTTTCTCGGCTTGTGACCTGAAAGAGGAAATGAGGCAGAAGAAACATGCCCTTGGCTCATCCTGCAAGCCAAGCCGCTTGGAGGCGTGCTGAAAACGTTCTTAATTCATTTTAAGCACAGGGAGAATTTGAGACCTTAAAACATCATTCCTCTAGAAATCTGGCTTCCAAAAGCACAAGCCCAAGCCTAGTGACCTGTGGGCACCTGTCATGCTGGCATGCCCTTTTCCCTAAAGTAAAATCCCCTGTGTAAGTTGAGTGGCACGAAGGGTTTGTTAGGTGACGGGCATGCTGGCTGGAGCAGCCCTGCTCGGGTGGAAGAACTGGCCCAGCACCCCCTGGAGCTTAAAGCTAGGGTGGTGTGAAAATGGGGTGCTTCTCTGTAAGGTGAGAAGGTTGGAGAGGTGCGAAATGTGTGCTGTGGTCCTCTGCACTTCAAGAAAACATGTCCTTTAGAGATGAACATTTGCTGTGAAACAGGAGAACTTGTATTTGGCAAATTTTTCAGCTGTCCGTGAAACACAGCTGTAAATAATAGATGTGGGTTAGCTGTGTTGGGATGTGGTGATGTGTATGCAGGCTGATGCTACTTCCTTTGGTGGATGCATGGTGATTGTACAAACAACTTCAGCCCTTCTCATTCAGGAGCAGACCTCTGCACTGACTTTCAAAGGATGACAGTCCATAATTATTTGAGGTGCGTGTCCTACTGGAAGATTTCAGTCTTCTAGCTAACACGAAAAGGAGCAGCACAGTAAAATTACTTGACTCTCTATGTGTCAGTGCTGAGTATCTCCAAACTGCGTACCCCTCAGAGCTTCGTGGTGAGCTGGTATCTTTAGTGCTTACCTGCAGACAGAAGTGAGTAGACCTAAGGGATGAGTTATGCTACTTGAGCAGTCTTTCAAATCCTGCTTTATTCTTTTCCTGAAGTGCTGAGTCCCAGCCTCTGGATGTGAAGACCTCCTCCCTTTTATAGGTGTTATTAAGCACATAACTATAATGTTAGCTGAGGGTGAGATGAGCCTTGGGAGATGCTGAAATGGGACAGGACCCATCTCTTCAGCAGAAATTCAATAGCTATTTCACATAATGGTACTTCGGTGTCTCTGAAAGACAGGTGCTTTGCATTTCTTGCCCACTGAAGAGTGGGAAATTGGACTCAGGGTAGGGCGTGGGGTTAATTTTGGGTAAAGGTAACCCTGAACTTGGAGGGGGAAGCAAGCTCAAGGGGCTGCTTAATATGGATTTAATTCTTATATGTATTTAATTGTCATCTTGATTAGATGATTGCAGTATTGACAAGCCTCTTTCTGCCTAAGGGAAAGTTTAGTTAGATGCTTGCAGAAAATGTATGCGTGTTTCTGAAGACAGATGAATTTGGCTGCAGACTTGGCATTATTACAAAGTGATATTTGGGTTGGGTTGATGAGAACAAATAAGCTTTTCTGTGTGTTTCTTACAGTGCTGGTGTATTGCCTGGACTCCAGAGTGAGCTTTAACACTCCAAATTTGATTGAAGTGAACGTTTATAGTTCATTAATACAGAGGTCTTCCCTAAGTGATGAGAAAACAAAGGTCTGACCCAACCACACTGCAGCATCCTTGTGAGGGCTGAAAATTACCACTGGGCTTTTATGGAAGTAAAGTTAGAAAATTCATCTGAGGAATTTGTGTCCTCCCTTTTTGGAGAACAGAATACTTCTGAACAGTTAACACAGTATTTGAGGCTTCAATTTTTTCTTAGCTTTATTCAATTGAAGCCATCAAAGCTTCAGCCACCAGTTTTGGCGACACTTACGTGGTTTTCACTGGGGAACAGGGATGAATGCAAAGAAAGATCTGCCAACAAGTGGTACAGTGCTAAATAAGGTTAAGCGTCCGCTAATGTGAGCATTAATTTCTTTTTAGAAAGAAAATGTGAGCAGGGATGATGAGGTATTTCTCATCTTCCAGTTGCAAATGTCCCAGGCAGGTTGCGTGGCTCGGCAGCGAGATGTATTGATTGTCTTATCCAGCTGATAACTGTCCCTGCGGAAAAAGATGGCTGAGCTTGAGTGCACAAGAGGACATCGGAGCACCCTCATGGGCAGGAGTAGGGAAAGCGGCCCCTTCCAGCGGCTACACAGCCTGGGTAATTACCTTAATTAAGGTAATGCACCAAGTCTCACTCCAGTAGCCACAAGGCTTCATCTAAATAGTAAATTGAGGTATTCATGTAATGTGTTTGTGTTAGCATTGACCGGTCCAGGGAAACCTCCCAAAATCTTCATTGAAGGTAAAATGCTCTGCAGATGCTTAAGACGGGTGTGAGATGGATGGTGCGTGCTGACAGCCTGCGGGGAATATGTTGGCAAGCAGGCAGCGGAGACTCGGGGAGGGATGTGGGGGATACGTTACTGCCAAAGCTTAGCCTTGTTTGAAAGGCAGACCCGAGAGGGAGGTGAAGTGTTGATTCCCAGGATTTCCTGTTGGCTGCATTGCTGGGCCTGATTCTGGGTCAAACTTGCTTATCTCACAGAACACCATGATAAGAGTCTTGGAAATTAATGTGAAGGGTGAAGAACTGAACTGGGTTGTGTGAGATTTAAGCTAGTAAAGATCAAAATGATGCTGACATATCAGACATAATAATAAAGGTACCAAATGAGTATTTCCCATAGGCAGAGTTTGGTGGTTGTTGCACAGTCTGAGGTTTTGGACTTAAAACCTCAAACTTTAAACTAACTAAAAAAACTTCAAACTAATGTTTGGAAGGCGCATAAAACCTTGCCAGACAAGCCCAGTGCTGCTGGCGTAACTGCCACCCACCAGCAGCATGAGGAAAGCTCTGTGATTTCTCCTAACGGTGGAGCTGCTCTTGCTGTATTTCTTAATCTGGGAGCAGTATGGGCGAAAAGCGGGACTTGGGATGAGGCATCTTGAGGGTGGGAGTCTAGTTCTGATCCTTGCACCCCTTGTCTGTGTTTTCTTTGGCAAACAATCTTCATTTTAAAAAAAGAAGTTGCCGACCTGTCAAGAGAGTTGGCTTGGATCAGGAAATACTCACAAGAAACGTTTCATTGCAGCAGTTCATGTACGGTGCGTTGAGCCTTTTGGAGAGACCGAGGCAATCTTGTACTTGTGAGTTTTCTGTAGTGTAGCACTTGGTTTAATTTTCAGGGATGCAAGACACCTGTGTCTTTAAAAAACAAAACAAAGAAACCCCCAAGGAATTTCAGCTTGTTCATAAATGGGATCTGAACAAATTTGTCTTCAGGTGAATGCCTGAACTATCACCCTACAGGGTTTATTCAGTCTCTGCTGTTCGAGCCACCTACACTGTAAGTGGGACACTTGTTGGAGTGGGCAGGGACTTGTCTGTCCTTGTTCCTGGGGTCCTTGCCCTTCTGGTGTTAAGGGTAGGTCCTGATTTTCTGTGAGCAGTGGCCCTGTCGCTTATGAAGCGAGCCCATTGAGAAATTTCTGTATGTCTAAGACTGTTCTATGTTGAAATTAAAAAAGATCCAATCTCTAGAATTGCTATTAGACAACTAATACTTAAAACCCCCTAAGCCTTGCTTGGTCAAAAGCTTGCGTTTCTCCGTCCCCTCGCCGAGATCTCTGTATCCACTGACCACTGTAACTACAGTAACGCGCTTGAAGGGGCATCTCTTGACAGGACCCAGAACTATTTTAATGGATTTGTCGGTTCAGGGCCAAGTTGGGAGGAAAACGCGTTATTTGAGTAGCCTTGAGGGTGGGTCCACGTTGGCCGGGTGAGCAGGGCTGCTGAGCCGGCTGGCAGCACGCAACCTCCTCCTCTTCCCTCGCAGGCAGAAGCTCTCCCTGAACATTTCGGACAAGATCTCCCCAGGGGCACAGCTTAAGGTGGGGGAAACCTCCGCTTTGAGCGTGCACTGCTTGTCCTCACCAAAAATCAAACGGGTGACGGGCATTCAGTATGAATGAAATCTGAGTGGTGAGTCATTCCCTGAGAAAGACCTTGCTCAAAATCATACTGCAGAAATTGTGTTCCTTTTGGGTTTCTCCTCCTTGTAGCCCTCCCTGTGCTGGAAGCAGGGAGGAGGCAGCTTTGAGTTGAAAACATTCATTCTGGTTATCAGCCTTACTGGCAGAAAAGGCAATCAGAGCCCTGAGCATTACTGGGATTCCCTGCTCGTTATTTATTTATAGGTCTCAAGCGCTGCTGAAAGCAACCAGGAGGAGAAAGTGCTGGCCACAGGGAGTGAGACGCAGCCTGCTCCCAGCAAAGCATGAATGGGGTGGTTGGCTTTGAGATCCTGCTCGATGCTGGTGCAGTTAGCATAATAACACTCTCTAAATCATCCTTTTAGCACGATCACTGGCAGATTTTGCACAGATTTTGCAGACAGATAAATTTAAAGTCACTGTCTGAAGTGTGGGATAGACGGGGTGATGGGTCTGCTGAAAGATGTCAGCTTATTTGTTAAAATTTGAGAGGGTACTAAATAAAAGGAGCTGATTTCTGTGGAATTAAATGGGCAATAACTATTTTCTCTTGCTGCAAGAGACTTCCTCTGCCAGAGAGAAGTATCTTTTTCTTTAGTCTTGGCTTGTTACAGCTCTATTTTTTGATCACAAGGCAGATAAAGCCAAATGCAAGGTATTGACTGTCAAAATCGGAAATCAGGTCTTAGGCTTTGAATATTTTGAGATAAGGATGCCTGAAGATCTCTCTTTGTGCATGTTAACTTTATCAGACTTATTTCTTGGTGGAAAATAAACATAGTATTAAGTATGCCCAGGAATTTTAATTACTATGTTCTCATAAACCTTGAAATGTTAATGTTTGAAAGGGAAGCTGCATTTTAAATTCAGGCGGGCAGAAGGTATTATATCTCACTCTTAAGATCACCTTCCAGTCTGTAAAAGTCAGAATTGCATATATCATGTTAAATATATTTTCTGTACTTGCAGCGGGAAATGCTGGTACTCCATAGTTTTTGCCAGGTGTATGTACTCTTCACGTCTCTTGTGTAAGAAAGCTTTCCTGATTCTTTAACGCTGTGTTTTTTGGTTTTTGTTGTTTGTTTTGTGGTTTTTTTGTGTGTGGTTTTTTTTTTTTTTTTTTGCTGGTGTATCAAAAAACTTAATAAGAAACAGGTTAAACTCCCTGTAAAACTTGGGGGGCATACTGGACTAGATTTTTAGATATTTTGGCATCTAAAAGGCAAATAGGTTTGTTTATGTTTGTTTTTGCTCCTTTTCAATTTCCATGCAAGTCAGACATCAGACCTGCCATATTTCTTCTGGAAGTTTCAAAAGTATCTGGTTGTGGGTTTTTTAGCTCACATATGCTACATTTTTATGTCTATTTATTATTACAGTTAGCAGTAGCTTCATATTTCTTAACTTAAATACTATGAATAATGTTTAGAGTATTGATCTATCAGTACCCTTAAGGTAGCTACATTTGACTTGGATATTTATATTTCAACTTCAATTTGAGTAAGTCATAAACATATCTTATTTAGTAAATATCTTTGGCGTAAATATATCCAAAAGTGTATGAACTACACAGCTATTTACCTGCTGTATATTCTCTAAGATAGCAAGTGGTACTAAACTAGGAGCAACGATCACAGTGTGATCAGTGCGCCTGAGCGTAGGTAAACCTCATGTCAAAGGACACGAGTGGCATTTCATGAAATTAAAGTAGAATGTATTTAGGGTTGACTATTTAAAATGGGTTTTCCCACTTGGTGACTTGACTTACTGAAGCTAGAGATTCTTGAAATTTCTTGAAGTCATACATCCCAAAACTAATTTTTTGTTGCAGTATTGCTAAACCGGCCACAAAGAGGTAAGCAGGTTCTGCTAGGCTTGATTAAATTCAGGAAAATTTATTTTTTCCGTAGTTAAAAGTGGATGTAACCAACCTTTCTCCTCTTTGAGTGTTTGATCTTTAATAAAACTCCAGCTAAAACTTTGACCCAAGCATCAATTGCTGCTCCAAAACTCCTACACTGAAGCTCTATCCCTTTTCCCTTCTGTGCTTTTCACACTTAAACATGTTTTTCTTTTTATCATGGTCATGCCTTTGAAGGTAACTGGGTTCACGTAGATTGGAGTTTTTTAATTTTCCATATCTATGCTGCTCGTTAGTATTGAGGCTGGGGGGAAAGATGGGGCTAAGAAGTCATAATTTGAAACTTACTGTTTTGTTAGAGCAAAGGTTAGCTTTAGTGAACATATTTCCTTCCCTCCCCTTCCCAAATGCAGTCTGAGACTTACTGTGAAGTTCCTCACAGGTATATAGGTCTTCCAGGACAAATACCTGAAGCCTTGATAGTAGCATAATTAGTTCCTGGGCAGTGGATAGAGGCGCTGATCCAGGCTGGGTCCTGTCTTTGCACAAGTTGTTTTCTCCTGTGGGCACAGAGAAATACCCGCCCTTATAGTTCAAATGGCAATTAAGAATAGTTTTCTAGAATTTAAAGTTTCTCAGCTAACTGTGTGCCCAGTCCTTCTCTGAAACAAATTGCATGGAAATAACACGGATCATAGCTGGTTTAAGTGATTTACCTTGGCGTTATCAAGGGGCAGTTTTGTTGTGGTTCTCATTATGCTCCCCATAACCACTGGATAGTGCAGCGTTTAGGTTAAATGAGGTGGACAAATGACGATTAAATGATCTGCAATATCTGTTCTCTGGGCTCTAATTCTATGCAACAGCTAAATCAGGGTGAGAAGGATGATGCTTTGCCAAAGCTGCACCTGAAGTCATGCCTTCGCAAGCAGAATTATTAACTTTGGGCTTTCTCCTCAACAGATGGCTGAAGCTACATGTACGAAAGTAACTTGCTAAGCAGTATACCGATTTTAACAAGGTTTTTGTAAGCCTGTGTCGGTGAACTCAGCAAGGTGAAATGGCACCGCAGCTGAAAGCTGGGTGAAAGTGCGGTAACTGCTGGGGGAGGGTTATGGCCTCCGCAGAGAGCAAACTCGCCAGGGGAAGCGAGTAGAAAATTCCCGTCGGTTCTCAGGACTGATGTCGTAACTGACTCAGGACGTCTCTCTGGTTACGGGAAGAGGGGCTGTAAGCAGATAGTGCTGAAACACATCCTGCTGCTAGCCGTCTTTTCAGCAGCACCAACAGGCAGCACGCAGCGCAGAGGGGCAGCAAATAGCTGCTGAAGTCGTATCCCCCCACAAAAATACCCGAGCTTTTGCTTTTTGTTTTGGGGCTGAGTGCTTTGGCTTAAATGGGTGGCCTCACAGTGACTGCTCAAAGCATGACCAGCAGCCTGAGAGTAGATGCTATGAATGCTCATCCCACACCTTGTGCACCCTCGCAGACCCCTGCCTTTGAAAGGGCACGTGTTCTTCTAGACGTTTTCGCTCAAACCATCCTGTTCGCTCCAGCCTTTCTCTAATGCAAACACAGGCATCTAGCCTGCTGCCCTCCCCCAGTGTCCTTGGGTGAAATGCGGGCTAGTAGATGAATTCCAAATGTTTAACAGAAAAATTGCTCTAAAATATTTATTCAGTAATTGGGTTGAACAGCTTTTGCTCTCCAATTTAATCAACTATTTTATACCCACTTCAGCCTGCAGGTAATAGACTGAAGTGAATATTTTGTATCATACCTCTTTTGCATTATTCATAGCCTATTGTCTCTGTTCTCATCGTGGGAGATAAATGACCTCTGTTTTCAATAGTTAGGTTTGATTTATTCTTTCTTCAGCCTGTGTAATGTTTATAGAATTCCCAGGCAGATTTGGAAGATAACTTCTCGAAGACGCAAAATGTAGGATTGCGTTGATCTAGCAGCCACTGAGGCATCAAAATGACAGCACCCATTTGAGGGGAAAGCGGACTAAGAAGAACTATATTTGAGGATTTTGAGTTGTCTCTTCCACGACCCAATGGTTTTTTTTACTGGCAATATTGGAAAACCAGCTCCTTCTAATCTTAACCCTGATGAATCGTCTACTCTTTGATACTAAAAGGCTGTCTAATACCAGAAGCTATGTACCACGCTTTTTGGCAAGAGAAGTGTTTTGAGAAGTTTGTCCCTGCAGTTTCTCCTGCTTAGCACAGCAATTGCTTGACTCCTAGGCCATGCGTACATGCTTTGCGATGGCCCGAGGGGCTGTGCTCCAAGGAGTGCCACATTTAGCTTAAACCTAGATCATATAGAACAGAATACATAAAGAGTGGAGGGTTAAAGTAACAGCGATGTCCGGGCAGCGTACTGTGGTACAGTGGGTGGTAGTAGGATGGCTGAGGCTGAGTGAGGAGTTTGGCAGAATAAAGCAAGGGCTGGTAGCACTGAGAATTCACCCCAACATAAAATGGATGTTTATTTTACAGGGAGCAAGAGGAAAAATAAAAATGGGTTATTTGGAGCTGGACAGTGTATTTTGACCTGTGAACTTCGTGCTTTCAGAGTTGGACAATCTATTTGTGCTTGATGTCTGTATCAGATCCTTCCTAAGGAGAAATAAAGTTTATTGGCTAGAGGAAGAACACTTTCTGTATGCAGGTACTCTGATAAATTACATGCTGTTTACCTGAGTTGCCTCTTTTGGTGCTTTCCCACGTGAAACCTTTCATTTGAAGGAACCTAATGAATGGATTAAGTGCTGTGCAAACAGAGGGTTGTAGAGTAGTGCAGTGACCACTTGAGAAGCGACACAGCTAGTTTACACTCATTAGTTACTTTGAATGGGGAAAAAATGTTTTCAATACAGAGATGGCTCTTGAGTGGCTCCTTATGCTGGAGGATAAAGAGCGAGAACGTGTGTGTTTACACGCGTGTGCCTGTGTTAGGGAACTGTTCTGCCTTTTCTCTTCTATTATTTCTCCATTTCTGGCAAGTCCTTGAAAATAGTTCTGTGATTAATTGAACTGTTGATGTACATCACAAAGCAGTGATCTCATGGACAAAATTGCTTAGAAAGTACTTTTTCAACTATTGTAGCAAATGTAGCCAAGCATTGAAACACTTCAGTTTTTCTTTTTTCTTGTTTCTGTGCCAGAAATATTTTAACTGCATTAAATATCCTTGGATATCTTTGTATGAGCCAGTGATAACTTTTCTTATGTCCCTGAGCCAAGAAGCTAATGAAGGTTGCACAGTTCAGTAAAATATTTTTCTCAGCCTTGCTGCCATAAGGAAGTGCTTCCATGCTGTGGAAGTTTCCCTGGATTGCCATAAAGAGCAATGAGCGGTCAAATGATAGGAGGCAAGGACACCTGAAGAGGGTGGATGTTATGAAAGCCTGTCAAGAGCATCACGCTGTGTGCAGTACTGGGGTTTGACACTTCGCTGTGGGATGCACTGGACTGATAACAGCACGGTACAGTCCAGATGTCTGGAAACTTGGGACGGTGGAAGTAGGTATTGGTTTCCTTTGGGTAAATTTGACTTGCGGTTCTAAAATGTTCAAATACTTTATGGCTGGGAAGAGTAAAAGCTTAACAGGAATAAAATAACTGGCAAGGCTGTCACAAGGCAGCCTGCTGGAAGGGGGAGGTTTTCGCTTGCTGAGCACGTGCGAATGTGCTGGTGAAAAAGAAATGCTGAAGCTGCTTGTTTGTGATCTGTTGTCTGCTCCCAAAGGATGGGTTCCAGGTTCGGTTGCTGCAATCTCAAACATTCTGGCCACGTGCTCAGTGCAAGAGGATGGGGGTGACATTTGCACATCTTCTTGTGACCTGTTGAGAAGCCCGGAAATGAGGCGTGCTAAGGGTCAAATGAATATTTTCAGTGCAGTGTAGAAACAGGCGTTGAGTTTGTACCTGGCATTTAATAACTGATTCCATTTTGAGTTCGCTTTTGGTCCTTGTCTCTCGTACTCCCTTCATACTGCTGAGTCTGGTGATGTGGATCTGCTGCCTTCTGTGTGCTTCACCACCATAAACTTGCTCCTGGAGAACTGCAGCTGAGCCACTATCTCTGATGTAGCAGTATGGAAAATTCTTTTCCACCGTTTTATTCTCCCAATACCTTAATAAAAAAATAAATAAAATCTTCAAATTCCGCCAAACTAAGCACCTGGGCCTTTTGCTTCAAAGCAACTTAGTATTTCTGCATATAAATATCCCCCCTTCCTCTTCTGTCATCTTTCTCTTCCAGGAATGCAGAGTTTGTTTTCCCTATGCAATGTGATTTGAGCTCTTAAATACGTTATTCTGTAAACTGATGATGCGCAGAGGCATGTTCCACTCAAATTTTAAGACAAAGCTGGTAGTCTTTGACAATACTACATAGGTTTTCACTTTGACATTAATCCTGTAGCCCTTGACCAGTCATGCAGTTACAAAGAGAAAGCTTTTTCCTGTGTGTATGAAGGAGTACATGAAGTGCTTATGTTAGTAGGGTATGTATAGTATACGGTGTCACGAGCTGTGTTTTGAAGATGCTGAGGTCTGAAGGGTGCTGGGGAAAAGTGGTAAACAGGGCAAGGGCAGGCTCTGTTGTACATGAGAAGTGCCAGATGACTGGTGACAGCTGATGAAACAGCTGCAAATGTAACGTATGAGGTCGCCTAATATGTGGCATAGCCCAACCGTGTATCACTTCTTGTATTTTAGGTTTGCTCTGAAAAGATATTATGAATAAATCCAGATGCCTGTGCTTTATTGGTGAAGTTCAAGACATGCTCGCTCACTGCCTTTCGAAGTGATTATGTCTTTGGGTTTAATGCTCGCTCACTGCCTTTCGAAGTGATTATGTCTTTGGGTTTAAGGACTCAGTTGGGGTTTTGTGATGCAATACAAATGCTCCATAAAGATCTTGGCTTTCAGCTCACTTTGGCTGTGGCGAGCTCATGGATGTGTTCAGGGTGACAATAGAGCCGCTGCTTGTAGGAACTTGACCCCCTTGCACCGTGCCGCCTGTACCCACCAGACACACATGGGTGCTTTGAAGGTGCTTGTCATGGTTTTATTTTGCACTGCTCTGAAAGTCTAGTTACCCCTCACTTTACAGTGGTCACCAGCGGGCCTGTTGTTCAGAAGTGCAGTATGACTACAGCTTTAGACACCTTCTTGTATGTCAGGTGTGGATGCCACATGGACCATAAAGATTTGTTTAACTTGTACTGAAGCCCTTGCTGCTTGTTTGCAAGCTGTGTTTAAAAAAAAAAAAAAGGTACTGGAAAATTACAATCTGAAATATGTATGAACTGGTTGAATAAAATCTCCCTTGTCCTGTATGTGTGCATGACTTGTATTAGTTGCTTGCTACGTGCAGTAAACTGAATGGTGTTCTCCCTAAGGGAAAAAAAATAATCAGGAGTATAAACGCACTTGTTCAGAAAAACAAACTTATAGTATAATAGTCCTCTCACTCATCTTTGGGTTTTTTGTTTTGGTGTATTAATGTTTAAAATGCTTTGGGGTTACCTCAAGCCCCTAATTTTTCATTCATAGTTTAAAAATAAAAAGATTTAAAAATCTCTGCTCTTTCAGCTTGTGGAGGGTTCTACAGAATTGTTCATGTTTTAGTGGCATGGACATCCATGAGCTGTCCTAATAGTACCATCTTTGATAGCTCATGAACTTGCTATTCATCTCGCTCTTGTTGATAGCTATTAAAGCTGCTACCAGATGATGGCTACAGAAATTATGGTGGCAGAAGCTTGAAACACTACGACTCTTCCGCAAAAGAGAGTAATTGTAACTACACAAATCACATGTGCTGTCAGCAACAGTTTTAAAACAAGCCAGCTGACTTTGTGTGCTTTCTCCTCTTCATGCAGTTTGTTCCATGGCTGTAGGTGGTCACTTCTAAGATGGCCATGGTGACTTCTACAGAGACACTCTGACCCCCTGCCCTATGAAGCACTGGCGAACTGTACTTGGCTGACACATTAAGGCAAATAGAATCATAGAATTGTTTAGGTTGGAAAAGACCTTTAAAATCATCAAGTCCAACCCTTAACCTAATATTGCCAAGTCCACCACTAAACCATATCCCTCAGTACCACATCTACCTGTCTTTTAAATCCCTCCAGGGATGGTGACTCCACCACTGCCCTGGGCAGCCTGTTCCAATGCTTGACAACCCTTTTGGTGAAGAAATTTCTCCTAATATCTATCCTAAACCCCCCCTGGTGCAACTTGAGGCCATTTCCTCTTGTCCTATCACTTGTTGCTTGGGGGAAGAGACCGACCTCCACCTCGCTACACCCTCCTTTCAGGGAGTTGTAGAGAGTGAGAAGGTCTCCTCTCAACCTCCTTTTCTCCAGCTCCCTCAGCTGCTCCTCGCAAGACTTGTTCTTTAGACCCTTCACCAACTTCGTTGCCCTTCCCTGAATACGCTGCAGTCTCTTGATGGTTTTCCTGTAGGTTAGTCAGGACTGCTGAGAAATGATGGAAAGTGGGTTGGCGAGCACATCTGCCAGCTCCTTCAGTGTATCCTGGGGTGGAGCCCATCCGGCCCCATAGACTTTTGTGTGTGTGTGTGTGTCTAAGTGATGTAGCAGGTCTCTAATGATTTCCACTTGGATTATGGGGGCTTCATTCAGCCCTCTGTCTTCTAGCTCAGGGGGCTGGGTACCTGGAGAACAACTGGTCTTACTATTAGTACTTACTAAAGACTGAGGCAAAGAAGGCATTAAGTACCTTTTCCTCATCCTTTGTCACTATGTTTCCCCCCACCCAATAGAGAATGGAGATTCTCCTTAGTCCTCCTTTTGTTGTTAATGTATTTATAGAAACATGTTTTATTGTCTCTTGTGGCAGTGGCCAGATTAAGTTCTAGTTGGGCTTTGGCCCTTCTAATTTTTTCCCTGTATAACATCACGACATCCTTGTAGTCCTTCTGAGTTGCCTGCCCCTTCTTCCAAAGGTTATAAAATTGCATTTTTCCCCTGAGTTCCAGCCAAAGCTCTCTGTTCAGCCAGGCTGGTCGTCTTCCACAATGGCTCATCTTTCAGCACATGGGGATGGCCTGCTCCTGCGCCTTTAGGATTTCCTTCTTGAAGAATGTCGAGCCTTCCTGGATTTCTTTGCCCTTCAGGACTGCCTCCCAAGGGACTCTGTCAACCAGTCTCTTAAACAGGCCAAAGTCTGCCCTCTGGAAGTCCAAAGTGGCAGTTCTACTAACTCCCCTCCTTACCTTCTCCAAGAATTGAAAACTCTCCTTTTGTGGTCACTATGCCCAAGACAATGGCTGCTGCAATGATCAGCAAAGGTGCTGGCAGTCTGTCTTGTATTTTAAAGTCAAGTCAGTAAAGGAGACCTTTAAAAGCCCATCTGGAATTAGATTTGGTTCCCCAGCTGCGCTAGGTTACCTGCTGCTTCAGGGCCTGGGATTGTAAACTCTGCTGTTGTGGTAAAAAGAGGGGGAAGAAGAGACTTCGCAGGACTGGCTTTCAGAGAGACTTTGGATTTTCTTCTTGCAATGTGGTAAAATAGTATGAGAGACGTTTGTTGGCCATGTGATTTGTCATGCTAGATTCCTTTTAAGCACTATGGAATATCTTTCTTTGGTCTCTATCAGACTTCTTTTGTTCCCAGGTGCTGTAGCACATAGGAGAGGAAGAGAAAAGGTGCCAGTCACCCGAATGTCTGTTGTGAAATGTACCTTCTGTGAAGAGGAAACACTGACACTAGTTTAAAGCCTCCATTACTATCTCAACCCTTGCTACAAGCAAGCTCTTTGCTTTTTCATACTGTTCCCGGAGTCCAGTTACTGCACAGAAGGCAGCTAATCAGGGACACTTGTCTGCTCGAGTGAACTGATGTTTCCAGCTTTTCGTGTGGTCCACTGTTATAAGAGAAACTTCGTGTTAGTCTGGTAGTTCGTAAAGCCAGAAAGCTGGTTAGCCCTGCTGTTGGACAAGAACACCACAGGCCCGTCTTTCTTTGAAATGGGGGCTTGCATGTCTGCTCTTCCTGTGCTGCATTAGGCTTAGGTTGCAAAGTATTTAGTGAGACTCAAACCAAATAACTAGGTGAAATCTGATACAGAGCAAAGTAGACCTGAATTTTGAGGAAGCTCAGCTGAGTCCACAGGATCCAATTGAAGGAAGATTCGCAGCTCAGAAATAACATTATATTTTTTTCAGATGCAGTCTAGTTGTGGGCTGGACTGCAAAATGCCAGCTGTTGTGGTTATAAATCCACTGCTGCAAAATCTGGACTTTGCCCTTGATTCTTGCCCCAGTAAGGAAGAAAGACTTGGTGGTTCAGAGACCAGGCATGAAGGGAACAAGTTGCTGAGGCAGCTGCTAAGCAGGTAGTTGTCAAAGTCAGTAGCGGTGGCTGCTGCAGCAGAAGGCCTTGGTGTCACAGACTTGCAAAATGGCTCACGGAATCACGGAATTTTTCAGGGTTGGAAGGGGCCTCTAGAGATCATCTAGTCCAACTCCCCTGCTGAAGCAGGATTGCCTAGAGCACATTACTCAGGGCTGCATCCAGGCGAGTCTTGAAAGTCTCCGGAGAAGGGGACTCCACAACCTCCCTGAGCAGCCTGTTCCAGTGCTCTGTCACCCTCACCGTAAAGAAGCTTTTTCTCATATTTGATTGAAATTCCATGCAAATTCGTATTTGGACAGGTTTTCCTAGAAGGAGAAAACAGTTGTTTTGAACATGCCTATTTATGATTCCTTGATGCTCTGACAATTGATTTGGGCACAACGACTTGTTAAATGATTTCTTACTGTTTACTTAACTACTTAATTTAGGATCCTTAAAGGAATCACCAGGTGGAAAACCACTGCCTTGGTAGAACTTAACCAGCTGTCATGTTGCTTTTGAAATAAGCTTCTCATTAGATGCTCTACTTTTATCCTGCCACATCCATTAGATGTGAGGCACAGGAGCCTTTTTCAGGTAGCAGCGAATGACTGAATGCGCTATATTTTCTCCAAATGTGATAAATGCATAAAGCAGGCTTTCAAAGTTGGAGCTGATGATGGGCTCTATTACCCTTTGGTAGAACATGTCATCCAAAGTCTCAGACTTCAGGGTTGTAAAAATGAAGTAGGAAGGGTCTTTGCACCATCGGTGCTCAAGTACAGAAAACTGACGGTCTTCTGCTCGGCTGTTACAACTCAGACGTGTTAGTAGTGCTGCGGAAGTTACTCAGTGATGGTTCCAACATCTAGCTGTTGTGTTGTCCTTCACAGGTCACCTTGGGTGCAGGATGCCAAGCAGGTTGGACTGAAGTTATAGGCTGCTTCTCTTGCCTCCATTGTTAATGATAAAGTGTGTATGGTTCCCCAAGCAGTGCTTTAACAGCTGTAACCATATGCCTGTGCAATCTAAGGATCAGAGCTGGTTGTTTCTCTGGAGTGCCCCCACCACCCCGACTAACATTGAGCATTGCTCTGTCAGATGGAAAAGATACCACATGTCAGCTAATGATTTGCTTAATAGCGCAGTTAAGCACCAGGGCAATCAATCCTAGTGACAGAGTTAAAATTATCTCCTAATTACATTGAAAATCAAAGAAATCCTGGCTCGCAGGGGGGAGGAGGGAAGCAGGGAAATAGATTGCATTTAAATGCAATTCTAGGAAGGTTTGGAGCTTAAAAGGAAGCTTGTGTCACTCTATTAAGGTGAGCCTGACACTTGTGCAAGTTACCTCTAGCCAGATTGGAATGAGTGTTTTAAGCCTCTTGCTAGGCTGAAAATGGTGTGGGAAAGCTTATTGAAATCTGTTTCAGCCTATGCAGGCTTTATTTCTGTTTGTCTTTCTAACTTCCTTTTATACAAAGTCCATGAATACTTGTTTTTCTTGCCCAGAAATAAGCCACAGCCTAAACTAGCAAGTGTCAGAGGTATTGATTCTCTTCTTCGCTTCTTTTAAGTGGGGAGTAGTGGGGCAGTCATGTAGCACCTTGCTATAAATCTCCCCTTACCCCAAAGGGTACAAGATGGACCCCTGCAAAACTGCGGGGGCTTGTTCGTGACTTGGCAGTGTGGAGGTGGCTGTGAAAGAAATGTCCACAGGGGCTCCTGCAGCTAATACCAACTTCCTGGTATGCAGCAAGGGACGGTGATGCTAATGACATCTGTAACGCCCGTCGGCAAAGTAACAGCACTACAGCGTGAAGTTGAGTTGACTTTGCATGCTCCTGAGAAGTGCTCTAGCTTCCTGCTGGGATTCCTGGGGGGATTCAGGGGGTTTAACATCGTAGAAGCTGTCTCCATCCAGGAAAATTACATACAGAACTGACACTTTGGTAAGAGGAGCAATTTGGACAGGATGCTTTCCTGGAGATCTTGCTCCTTTGGTGAAACCAAATCTTCCTTTATTTAATCTTCCTTTATTCCTTGGGCAAGACTTTCTGTCTGGAAGATGCAGAATTCCAAAGCAGGAGTTTCAAATTAGCTGGGTTAAGAATAATCAAGTGTGCGTGGGAAAACTCCCCAGAAGTCGTCCCCTCAACTGCCACATGCTTTCCTACAAACTTTTCAATGGGTTTTCCCCAAACCAGCCTCCAAAAACAAAAGGGTGGTAGTTGTTCAGTGGTCTCGGAGATGATGCTTTGGAATTTTTCAGTGGTCTGGAGGATGGAGGTTTTGGCAAGCCTTGAGTAATCCGAAGAGTCATGGTGTCAAACTCATTAAATTTAATGCTCTTAATTTAAATGCATATTGCCTTTCTGCAATAGGCAAGGAAGAAGACGAGAACAGCAGTTATTAGTTATCAGACTTGGTCTGTTAAACTTGCTTCTGTGTTATTAAATATACTTCATATATTAATAACAAGTTATATCTACCATGAGAAATAGAACAGGTCTTGCTTACAAATGTTTCCAAACCATTGACCCCTAACAAACTACCTTCTAGCTTGTAAAACTGTTACTGTGTCTCTTTGTTATGGTTGTTAATTAAAAAGTTTAAATACTTCTTTTTGTGGAGTATGTGATGGTAGCAGCTCCCTGGTGTGAGCTGGGGCTTGGTACAGCTTGTAATTGGCGATGGTCTCATTCAGAAAGGCTAGGAATGGGCCGGTGTTTTCCTGGTCTTTCCAATACAGCTTAACTTTATAAATGCTTTATTAGCTGCTGCATACTGCGAGCCTCTCGGTGCCACCAAGAAGGTCTAGTGAACTTAAATTAATTCTGTTGCTCTTGACTGCAGGCATATTGGTATGAATCTTCCTTGGTTTCTAATGCGGAAAAGAAATTTTTCCGAAGAGGAGAAGGGTGTGCTAGCTGCCCACCACCCACGTGTGATTTCACAGACTGTATTCCAACTCCTGCAATTGTAACTTGCTCTTATTTTTTTCTTTTTCCCCAAGATAATAGTTATGTTCTTGAATTACGGGAGCACAATGTAGTGGTGAGACTTTTGCCTTTTTAAATTAGCTTCAAAACACTGAAGTACGCTGTGCCCACTGTGAGAAAGCACAAGGTAAAAGGTTTTTTGTTTGCTTTACCACCTCCTTATTGATAATAGTGCAAGGTTATTCCAAATGCCACTGCTGAAATCGTGCTTGTCTGTGGACAAACCATGTCGTCTTGTCATCCGTGTGGGGTGTACTCTGGCTGAGTGGGTTTGCTGGGTTTCATATTCCTGAAAAAATACTGTTTGCGGTGGGTACCATGTCCTGCTCTGCCGAGCAGTGTTGTAGCAGGGCTGCGACCTGTGTTCCTTCCATCTTGCTGCTCTGTGACCATGCTAGCTAGCTACTGCTTTTCCAGCCATGCTTTGTCCATGTTTTTGGTTTCCATCGTGACTGTTTCCCCTCAGAAATTAGTGATCTTTGATATTTAATCTGGACTTGATGTAAGTATTACTGTTTTCTGTTTTTAAAACACTGGTCTGCCTTCTCACTGGTTTGGGTTGGTTTTTTTTTGCATCCAGAGCTCTCTTAACGGAATTGCCTAGTGTTCAGCTGGACAGCCACTTACACTGCTTGCAGCCAGCTATTTTAGTACTTCTCTGAATGCTTTTTTCAATGGCTAATGTGTTTTTACTGCTGTGCTGAGAAAGCTGAAGTTTTGCATGCTATCTGAATCAGGTCGAGAGTGCTGTCAGGGGACTTGGTCTCTGCAAATACAAACTGGTTGGTTGGAAGTGTCTGGGCCTGGTACCCGAACTCTTAACTAGCAATGCCTTGCTGCTTTCTGTCTTGTTTTAGTAATTCTATACTGAAAAAAAAAATAATTTAAAATTACTGTTGTAAGGGGAATCTGCTTTCAGTGTCTCATGAGGGTATTTCTGGACGTGCAAGCTTTTACCAGATACAGTTGGAAATAATCATGGCTAGCAGCTGTGACAGCTAATTGTGGCTCGCTTTTAAGTTCACCCATCAATGAACTGGCATAAGTAGGGAGGGATGAAAGAAACCAATTGTAACAGTCCCAAACCTGACTCGTTTGCCCTTTGTGTCTGGAAGTTCTAAGTTTGTTGATGGGTATTTTGGAGATGGTTGCGAGCTGTGCCTCGGTGAAAGGATAAGACTGCAGAATTGTGAACCCAGCAGACTTCACAAGGATGGGGCTGCTTTGAAGACAAGGCAGAGTCCTACCAGTATGTCAGCTGTGGAAACTTCTCTTTCTGTCATTTGTTCAATTAGTACAGCCAAAATAAGGCTACAGCAAGACTCAGATGGAAACTCTGACCTGCTTTAAGATGATGGCATCTTAATGTGAGAAGTGGCCTTAGGTATAGGACTTCGTCTTTTCTTATTAAGGGATGACCCAAATTGACAGACTGATCCTGGTGAACATCTTGATAAACCTTTTGGGGTGTTTAGCCTGTCCTCGCTTGCGCGCGTGAAGTCCCTGTAATGCAGACAGCATGACTGAGTAAAAGTGTAACTTGTCTCTAGCGCTGTGACTGTTCTGTAACAACTTGCTTGCATGGCCTGGGTTGTTGTAGGGGGAAGGTTTTGGGCTCTTTGACATCAAGGCAAGGGGTGAAGTTGTCAGAAGGAGGCGTCTGTATCTGGGGAAATTGTGGGAGCTTTTAGCCAATTTGCATTTAGCTGCGGACTTGTGTGTGAGGTGGTACAGTTGTGCGGTGGCAGATGGGATTCTCTGGCCTCTTAAGACTATCCCTGTAGAGAAGAAACCTGGGATTCAAGGTTGAAAGAACTTTAATTATTAGCATTGGATGAAAGGAAAAGTCCTGGTTGCCAGGCCTGTTTACTCTCCTGATAAAGCATTGATAAGGTTCTTGGAAAGAGAATTGTGGAGAGTATCCTATTCTGCACTAGCTGAGCCTCCTTGCTTGGATCGAAAGGATCTGTTTTGAAGTCCTTGCCTTGATGCCTGTCCCTTTGTGGTTTTTTTTTTCCCCAGGGAGGCTTTTTTGCTCTGTTTCATGTGTGTTTTTAATTTTCCTGAGAACAATGATTCAATTTTCATTAACTAGCTGAGACTGTCAATGAAAATACAAACTGTAAAGGTGTCCCTGACAGTTTGTATAATTTGGAGCCAAATTGTAAATTGCCTTCTTCTAGGCCACTGAACACCTATCACAATATATTAAACCCAGTTTAATGGATTTGGAAAAGCTTTAAGGAAGGGACCTAGCCAAAAGATCTCTCCTTTCCATTCCAAATCCCCCTCTTCCTAGGGCTGTTGATTCTTTAAATGGTCTTAATGACTAGGAAAATGGTTGTTTTTCTAGTGGTTTGTTTCCAGCGCTTCTCAGTCTCAAATTAAACCTCAGTGTTCATATTGGAAAGAAGTGTGAACTGCAAACCCCATTGTTTGTACCATGCATATCTCTGATGTGCGATTTACAGATTATAATTGGGCAAGTAGTTCAAATCAGCTTTTCAGGACTGGCTGTTGAAAACTGATTTGTTTTGTGTTGGATCTTCCTGGTGTCTTATTCTTTGGGTGAAGCTGCAACAGTTTCTGTGGGGAAAAAAATTTAGATGGTTAGAGGTATAAACACAGTAAACATTGTGTTTTGGATTTTTAAAAGTACTTGAACTGAAACAATCTGAAAAATTTCAGTTAAAATCCTACTGAAACAATCCTTGTGATATAGATGATATAAAACCAGTAGAAAACAGTATTTTTAAACTGAAATCCAGAACAGAATAAAATGTTTGGAAACTCCTTTCATAATGCTCTTGTAAGAAACAAGTTCCGGTCCAAATGAAATAGGCTCAGGCAGAATCCTCTGTGAAGCACGTTTTTATTCACGTTCTTGCAAGAGCGGGTGACCTAGCAAGTAGGCACACTTCCAGTTCTTGAAAAACACCTTTTTATTTCCTAATCCCAGACGAATTTTTCCCTCCCCTGTTTCCCATTGGTTAGGTACTCCAGGGTTCACAATCTGGCCGAGGCACCTAAAATTCTTCCCGCATGTCCTGCCTCTGTTTACTTCTCTTTATGCTACACTGTCATGGTTTAGCCTCAGACGGCAACAAAGAACCACGTGCCACTTGCTCGGGCCTTCCCAATACAGGAAGAATCAGAAGAAAAAGGCAAGACTCTCGGGTTGAGACAAAGGCAGTTTAACAGAACAGCAAAGGGAACAAGAAAACAACAACAATAACACGGATAGAGGCATATACAAACACGATTACGGAACTGCCGCTCACCGACCGAACCCGGGATGCCCCAGCCCGCTCCAAGCGTCGACTTCGTGCCCCCTCGCCTGGCAGCTCAGGGTGGGCATGGCTCACATGGCATGGAATACCAGGAAAAATTAACCCTATCCCTGCCGGAACCAGGACATACACCTAAAGGGATTATCTGACTAGTTTATTTCTTTCCTTTTTGGTAAAAGATTGCTCAATGTCATTAGCCCTGGTTAAATGTTTGACTACCCTTCTAGACACTAATCCAGTAGGAATCAGTTTGTCCTTTTGTCTGTGTGATAAGAGATGTTCTACAAGCCTTTGCTGGAGCCTCTTTGTCTTAGTCATTCCCTTATCATGTCACCTCTGATGGAAACGGCTTTTCTCCTCTGCAAAAGCAATACCTGCCTTTCTTACACTCTCCTGTAATCCTGGTTTGTCACATATACTGGCAGTGCATAACTTGATAACCATTGAAAATGTGTAGGAAAGTTTTTGGTTTGTTTTACTTTAAGGTTGTTTAACTAGTGATTTAACTTAGATGAGTTGACTTAATTAATCATTATACAAACTAAAGGTGTGTTTGTGCATAGCACACATGCCCATAAAATAGTTTCCCTAAGATAGAGGAGGGAGGTCCAGGAAGTGACAGAATTAATTGGCGCTGACGAGGGCTTGGCCACAGGCTCTGTGGTGGCACCTAAGGGGAGAAGCAGCCCTTTGTTAGG
Source organism: Chroicocephalus ridibundus (assembly GCF_963924245.1). Lineage (NCBI taxonomy): Eukaryota > Metazoa > Chordata > Aves > Charadriiformes > Laridae > Chroicocephalus > Chroicocephalus ridibundus. The sequence continues at coordinate 37,978,936 of NC_086289.1, forward strand.
GCATTCAGCCTCTTGTCCCACCGCGCTCAGCCTGAGGGAGTGATGGACACGACTGAGCTTGCTCTGAGGATGGCACTGGCTGTCAGATGAAATGATCAACTTCAGTTATCAGCTTTCCTGAAACTTTGTTTAGCTGTTAATGCCGCTGTTGTGCTTTCATGCCTTTAAGTATAATTATGTTATTCGGTGCAGGAGCTAGTGACTGCTACTAGGAGATGCCGTTACAATCATTTCCTTTATTGCTGGTCAATTAAATAAAAACCTTTTGGTCTCTGGGTCTCAAATAAGGGTTTTTCCCAGAGATGACTGATGATGAAGTAGTCCGTGCAGGCACTGGAGTTCCAGTCAGACCCACTGGCTGCCAAGGTCAGGAACAGGGGGTTTTGGGGAGCAGTCCCACAGGTGATAAATGTTTGCCTCCTCCAGAGGAACAGGACCAAAGTGGCTCTTCTGTGCATTCCCTAGTCAGGCTGGAACTGTTAACACAACAGTGTTGAGGAGCTTGGGAAGTACTGCCAAGCTTGTGTTTCTGAAATCACACACAGAATGCTACAGGGAATCATGTGGCTGTTCCTTGTGATGTATGGAAGGGGTCAACCCCAGTTTTTTATCTCCTCACGCAGAGGCCAGGTGAGATGAGCTGAGGAAAGCCTAACTGGGAAACCTTCAAAACTGAATTTAATGTGCTATTTAGACATCATCTTCAAAATAAGCGCGTTTGTGTTCTTAACTGCACTTCATTAGTATGCCAATAAAGATCTGCCTCTGCAGATCACTGCCTTTTACTTGTGTTTAACTTCTGATGAGTTGCCTTCTCCAGGCACGTACCTATGGCACACCACAGATGAGCATTGAATTTTCTCTTGTAGGGCAGAGGTGGGAAGCAATCCTGTGAAATAGTCAGGTACAAGGTACGTCGTTAACTAAAGGATATTAAACATTAACATGTAGGGATATTAAGTTTGCATATAAGCTTCCTTGATCTGTGGTCTGGTAGCATAATGAAACAGTGCACTTCAATGGCTTTAAAATATTCTTATATTTTTGTCAGCATTTTTTTCATTTTCTTCTGTTTCTCTCCTATGACAATAACTTGCCAGGGAACATAAGGGATTTAGAAGTCAGAGTCACACAGTGACAATCCTCATGGCAGATAGCGTATCTAGGGGAAATATGTCAGGCATCCACTCTTGATCAAATGGAAGATTTTTCCAGGGCTTCATGCTAAGATGTGTATGGAACTAGCAAAAGGATTGATTTTTAGCATCCTAATCACACCTGCTGGTGAACTGGTGCAAACTGCAAGTAGACAGCAAAGAAGCATGCCAAGTTTAACATCCTACGCTTTGGTATTTCTTACACAAGAAATCTGGTCAGTGATAATTGGCCACAGGTATCTGTAGCGGTTTATCAAACCTATGTTTTTTGTCTTAGGACCTGAACTGAATTTGAGAATATCTTTATCTGATGCTTCTAGCAATGCTCTTAAACTCCCCAACTTAACTGCCTCATAAAGGATTCGATTCTAAAGCTAATCAGGTCTCCAAGCTTGCCCTGTAAGGCTCATCATCTGGGAGAGGGAACTACTTGTTGGCTTTAATGCTTGGACTGACCTGATGTGACTTGGTGGGTACAAAAGAACTGCCTTTTACTGTCCGAGGCTCTCCTCGGCAAGGATCATTGATGTTTCTGCTCCCTTTTTGGGCCAAACCTGGGTAAGGTTAAATAGAGAGATGAGACTTCTTTGTGTGTGTTTTTCTTTCCTGAGGAAGATGAGCAGGGAATTGGTGGTGTATGACTCCCCCAGGACTGGGATGTACTGGGCTGCTGTGGCTTGCAGAATGTTGTACCTCTCTATATTTCAGAGTGTGCGGCTTCTCTGAAGCTGTACGTATGCTGGCACTGGCTCCGAAGTCTGCAAGAGCCTGCTGTTTCTTTTCAAGAGCTGAAAGCAAGGTTCCCTTCTTTCTGAGTTTATTTCCCTGGAAAACCAGTGCGAGTTGGCTGCTCCCCAGCACGTACCAAGGCAGAAGAAATTTCCTTGCACTTGTGGAAATCTCACTTCATAACTCTGCTTATTGTTTCATTCTTGATGTCATAAGTGCCAGGGATGTGAGAGTTAGCTGATGTTGCCTTGCCAGGAAGCTCTTTCTGCAGTATGGCGGTAAGGTGGGAGAAGAGGGGTAAGAGCTCTTCTTTTAAACTGGCTATAACAAAGACTAAAGGAATTGCCTAATGGGGTTGATAAGTGCTAGAGGCAGAAAAACAAACAAAAAAACAAACAACAAAACAATAGTCAGCTGCCCTGGGGGAATCACTGAGAGGAATCCATTGGATTCCTCTCTCTCTGGTTATACAATCTTCAGCTGTGAGTGGCTGAGGGAGACAAAACCATGCACGCTGAATCAGCAGCATCAAAACTCACTAAATTCTTCAAACTGCTTTTTAAAGCAGGGTTGGAAGCCCCTTTAATTTGAGAAGAGAGGTATCGTCCATTTCAGTACAGGAAGATTCAAGTAATGAATCTGGAAACTAGGGAAAGGAATTCAGCTCTGCCTTGTCTTTGTGCTCAGGTTTCAAAGCTGACGCAGGCTTAAATGTATCATGGAATTTTGCTTGGTTTCTGTTTTTCAAGCCTTCAGGGAATTAAAATTCTCAGCTTTTTTCCAGTAACCATGAGGGCTGCATTAAAGAAGTGGAATTCAAACCATCCTACTCCAGTAAAACAAAAATATTTTAATAGCGAAACCGTGATCTAGCATCACAAAGTGCAAGGGAGTGGTTCCAGCCCAGCTTTGGGTTGCCTGCTGCAGATAGGAAAGACTGGGCGAAGTTTAGGTGAAAGAGGGAGTATGGTGATCTGATGTACTGTACATTTCAAGTAGGAATAGCATAATTCGCGGTAAGTGGTTGACATTTGCAATAAAATTAAAAACACAGACTGAGAAAAGGTTTTGGTTTGGGGTTTTGTTTTGCTAGGGGAAAAGTGTGGATGGTGACAAGGGAAGCACAGTTAAAAGCAGTACAGACTGCTTGACCAGTGTGTTGTCTGTTAAACTTTTTCCCCTTTCATTACCTCCTCTTCCCCCTCTTGCCTCCAAGAGGCTCTATCAAAGCCATCAAAAGCAGTGATATTCCTGTTACAAGACTCATTGTTGCAGCATCTCCACAGCAGCAGTAACGCCTGAGAGAAAGGCGCAATGAAGAACAACTGGCAATTACTTCATCCCTCTTTTTTCTTTTTATTTTTTTTCCCCCTCTTTTCTGCGAAGAACGCATCTTCTTCCTCCTGCCCCTGCCTCTTCCTGGACACTGTGGATTACCTGTTTCTCTTTAGGCAGATGGGCAAAGGAAACAGGATGAGAAGGGAATATTTATAGCTCACCTCCTGTTTATGTTCCTTTCCTAGCAGATGTGATAAAGCTCTGTACTAACACTGGAAGAAGAGAAAATTCAGGCAGGAATGAGAAGTGTGGCAAATGAAGACCATTTGCTAATGTGTAGGTCGTACGAAGTGCTTCCACATGCAAAGATTAACACTTCCCACATCTTACTGGCATTGCCTTTTTTGTGTCCGTCTCCTCAGTCTGATTTTTAAAATAAAAACGAAAAACAAAACCAAAGAGGAACAGTTCTGCAGTTCAGACGGGTTCTCATTTGCTTGACCTTCATCCGCAGAAGCGTTGCCCTATGGAGGCAGCGGGTGCAAAATGTTTTTTTGGGGGCAAAATCTGACCTCTCGAGTGGGATGTGATCAAGGGCGTACTGGCAAAGAGAATGAGAAAAATGATTTCAAGCCAGTGGGATTTAATCAGGCGAGTGCTCGGGTCCTGGGAGACAAGCCTGTATGGTTTAAAAAGACAGCCCTTGCTGTTTTATTGCATACCAGGCTCTCAAACAGAAGCACGGTGTGTGCCTTGAAGGGAGATACTTCACGTAATATTTAATATGCGCACGTATCCAGAGAAAGGTTGGAGGAGGTCTTCCATATGGGGTTACTGATTTGTTGAGGTAAAGTTGGGCTCAATTTCAGAGGAAGATTGAGATTTTTTATTTTTTTTCGAAGGGAAATCATGGAGGCAGGCCAAGGTGTCCAGATGTCTCAAAAGAACGGAGGTGGCGAAGAAGGGGGTGAGAGATGCAGGTGGAGATCTCCAATGCCAGACTGGCCTGTTTTTATCTCTTTGGAGGTTTCTGAGGATGCTGAAGGAAGGCATGTGAAACTGGCAGGGCTGTGCTTGGGCTCTGGCAGCAGCAGGATCCCTCTTGGCTAGTATCATGGGCGTAAGGGCCACCAACAAGTCTCCTCCCTGTGCCCGTGCTGTCCTCAGATCCACGCGAGGGACTGCTGTAGGTGTCCTCCTTGTCTGAGGGCTGGAAAAGTCTTGTCTGTGCTCAGAGCTGTGAGGTGGTTCATAAGCAAAGGGTTTTATTTGCAACCTTTGCTTCAATCGTTGCTGTGTTGGGTGCCCGGGGGCTGAGGGGTCTCTGTGAGGAGAGGCCGGGGCTGCCCCAGGCCGGTTCCAGCTGGTTTTGGCTGCCTCACAGCTGGGCACAGCCCAGCCTCTCAGCCCTGACGGTGCTGCCTTGGCAAATCTGAGGTAAAAAAAAAAAAGAGAAAAATGCTGGGAAGGGGAGAGGAATGAGCAAAAAAGTGTGAGGAACAGCCCTGCAAGCACTGAGGTGGGAGGAAGAGGAGAGGTGGGGTCCTCCATGGGCTGCGGCACAGATGTTTCCAGAAGGAACCGCCATTCCCTGGCACCCCTCAAGGCGGGAAAAGAGTTGGCAATGAAAGGGTGGGGTAGATCCTGGAAAAAGGGGTGGGGTGAGGGGAAGGTGGGTTAATTTCTGTCTGTTTCTTGCTATTATCTACTTTAATTGGCAATAAATTGGCTTTACCCCAGTTGTCCGCTGTGCAAGCGAGGGCCCTGATCCCTGAGCTTTTTCATCTTGTGTCCTCCCTCCTCTTGAGGAGAAGAGGGAGAGAGCAGCTGGCCACAGCCAATCCACCACAGTTGTATGTACTTAAATCCAGCAGGAGCTTGCCTACTGGTGCAAAAATATTAGTAGTTCTGATAAGTTATGTGTTGTGGAGCTTGGGCAGCAGACTTCTGGTCAGAACAGGGTTTCGCTCTGCGTCTCCTCCTTTGCAAATACAGCTGGTGTGAGGGGGAGGCAAAATGGGAGGACAAAAGGGGACTCTACAACTTACGATGAAAGTCCTGTTTCAGAGAGATCAAAATGTAAAGCTGAATACAGGATCAGAAGTAGTTGGAGCCCTGAAGTGAGGGAAAAGATCGATAAACGGAGCTCTTTGTCACTTTTGAGGTGGGTGGTTTGGGTTACTGCGATTGCTCAGGGAAGCTCGCAGAAATTTTTGTCACTGAGATGCTGGCCAGGAGGTTTTAGGATAACCACTGTTGGAGCCAGGAAAGACTTTCAGTTTTTCATGCTGTGAGAGTTGGAATAGAGGGGAAAATAGCTGTTGCTTGTTGGAAAGGGTGAGCTGCTTCACATCTGACTTAAGGCAGCTTCATTTAAAGGAGGCCCTTCATACATTGCAAAATAGATGTTGCAGCTGGCACTCGCAAATGTATCTCTTAAAGATTTCAGTCATGGTAAGAAATTTTTACGTGGAGAATAGTCTGTTTTTCACAAAAGCTCTACAGCTTTTGCTGCACTGGTTCTCCAGGTAATGACTGAGCAGCATGTTTTACTTGTGTTCTAGATTTAAGATATTCACCTTTTCCATGCTTGAGGTGTGGGGGTTTTTTCTGGACAACTTCTTTTCTGATTTTAATTAGGCTTTGGAGACTTGGTACCCTAAAGTTGTTATCATTCTATCATTGTTAATTACATAAAATGCAGAGCGTGAGCTCTGCTAGATTGTTCCCTTTTGTCCCATCAGAGAGCACTCGCTGGTAGCTAAAAGGCTGTTTTTTCCAGTAGGTCTTTGATTAACTTTGTCGCCCATGTAGAATTGAGATAGCCACATTAGGACCTATAGAGATACTGTTATTTTTACCTTTGGATTGTCCAATATAGACCTTGACAAGGCTGGAGGAAGTGTTAGTTTTAGACAAAGGACTGGGATATCTTTTTTTCTCTTGCTCCTTTAATCATTCTGGGAGCGAAGCTGCTGCATAACCTGAGCCTCTTAACATGCATCTTACTGCAGATAAGACAGGAAACGAAGGATCGAATGCATGTGAAAAGTGAATTCCTTCATCTGTTCTCTCGAGACCCAGAAAGTTATCCTGGCGTTTAAAGATTCTAATTTCAGTCGTCTGGCTTTGGTGCTTTTCACACTCCAAATATTGCTTATTTTTGAAGTAGTGGACAAGTCTGTCTTAACTGAAACCTGGATGTAGTTATTCCACATTTTGCTGCTGAAGTGGTGAGCTGTCTGCAGGCAAGCAGTCGTGAGATCCGGTCAGCAAAGCTTGAAACGAGTTCCCCTCCTCCATCCCATGCTGCTTCAGTCCCAGGCTTCAGCCTTCTGGCACATTTCTGTATAGAACTGTTGAATTGCAGACACTGGATAAAGGGTTCAGACATTTCTCTCCATCTCAATTTTAAAACAACAACCACCCTTCAAGGAATAAAAATGATTGATGATTCCTTAAGCTCTCACTAACCTTGGATGACAGGAGATGGCATTTAGGTCTCTGCTGACTTTGAGTTCATTTGTTCCTTTTTTTTCTTCTCCTAACCAGTAGAGACTGTTTTCCTAGATAAGAAACTTTTAACAGCAGCATATATCACAAGGCACAGTTCAGCACTGCAGGAGTGACAGATATGTGTAGTTTAACCAGTGTCTCTTTCTGTAAAATGTAATGGCAACATACTGCTGTGTGGGGTTAATGAAACAGAGTTGGTTCAGACCTGAACCAGGGTAGAAGAATTGTCAAAGAGATTAAATCTGGGGTCCCCTCAGCTTTTTGAGAGTCAGCTAAGATGCCCTGGTTTTCAACCCGTTTTGCCTTTTCCCCTGTTCTTGCCTCTATTGTATGAGGGCAGGAAGCTTCTGGAGCTAGCTTATACCTGTCAAATACTCATGGCCTTAAGGTAAAGTCTTTGCAGATGCTAGCTGATACCTTTGAGTTACGTAGCTGTTTTGCAAGAGGATAACATTGGGTTTAGTGGGCTTTAGGATTTTCTGAAAACAGCTACAAAATTTTTGGGCTGCTGTGCAAATCTGGTAGAAGGGCATGCTCCTGATGTGCAGAATTTAAAAAAAAAAAAAAAAAAGATGATTAATCCATGTAAAAGAAGATTAAAGCAGTGAAAAGCATGTATCTGAAAGTGGCAGCTCTGCCATGGGGTCGGGTAAAATAAGTATATAAACAGTGCTTTGTGGTAGTGCTCTCCAACAGGTTTTGTGTCTCACTGTTTAAATTCTGCCCACTTATTGTTGTATCTGGTCTGATGCTATTTTTAGAAGGATTAAAATTGAAGTTGCTGGTTTCAAATAGGAAAAGGTCGTTTTGTTTTTTTTTTTTTTTAAACTTCCCATAGAGGCTTCCCTTCCTTGGGTCAAATTTGGTTCTGTAAACTGGCTTACATATGGTGCAGCTTCTGATCGTTGAAGTTTCTGACTTTTTTCATGATGTAATAGTGATACTAAGACAGTGGGGCTTGAGTTGTCCAGGATGTGAGGCTGTATCTGTGTTTTGCTTGTGTGTTTTTGAGTTTTAAAATTGGTTTTATTTGGGAGAGAAGGTTCCTGGTTGTTCAGCAGTAGCACATGCGTGTTTGTCAGTCCAGATGATGTGGTATTTTCAAATGTAAAAAGGTAAATTTGCCCTTTGGTTCCCAACACATAGGAGTTTGGTTTGTTTTTTTTTTTTTTAAATTACTTCTGCTAAAACATGCAACTTCCCACTTCAGTTACAGATGTTTAATGCCCAATTCTGTTTTGCTGTTAGCTGCCTGTTTGACTTGACTGTGGGAAGCTGAAAATGCAATTGCAAGGAGGAAAATTGAAAATGACTTGGGGCATTGGGCACAAGCTAGAACATAGGAAGTTCCGTTCAAATACACGGAAAAACTTCTTTACAGTGAGGGTGACAGAGCACTGGAACAGGCTGCCCAGGGAGGTTGTGGAGTCCCCTTCTCTGGAGATTTTCAAGACCCGCCTGGATGCAGTCCTGAGGGATGTGCTTTAGGCAATCCTGCTCTAGCAGGGGAGTTGGACTAGATGATCTCTAGAGGTCCCTTCCAACTCTGAAGATTCCGTGATTCTGTGATTCCGTGATTTTCATTTCTCAAAACTGACAAAAATGGAGTGTAAATAGAGCACAAATGAGTGTGAATTTCCAGAGCTGCCAATGCACTGAGTGCCTGGGCCATAGGTCCTGCTCTCAAGAAAGACCAGTGTAGTTGAAACTATCCTCTATTTGCATAACAGGCTTCAGAAAAAAAAGTGAAGTAGTAGATAAAGCTATTTTAAGTAGATTATTGAAAGCAACCTCCCAAAATATGGAGGTATGGACAATTTGGCAGAGAAATAATTAACAGCCTGGGTTTTGTTTGCAAACTTCAGTTAGAAATTTACCTAAAAATCAAGCCCCACCTGTGAGATACCTTTATAGAAATGCAGGTTTGGCAGCTGTATTTTAGAAACCAACAAACAAACAAAATCCCAGACCATAGGAATCCCCATATGGGACTGCAACTGATGAAAATCTGAGTGCTAGTCACTGAAATATATACCACTGTAGCCAGATGACAGCTGGTGTTGCACCTTATTCTTTTTTAAAAGTGGGCTCTTTTGTGCTAGAATTGTAATGTCACTGTTGTTGGGGGAGGATTAGCGTGTAACTAAAATAACTTATTCTAGAAGACAGACTTTAAATCAGTTTGATTCTAGATTTTCATGAACAAATTAGTCCCTTGCCAAGGTTGCAGAACATACGAATCATTCATGAGCTGTCTTGTCTTATTAGGCTCTTCTTTTATATATAGCTCAGTATCACAGTTCTTGTTTTTATCTTGAACGATTTTTTCTTCTATGAAGAGGCATGTTTACTTCTTGTATCTTAGAGTTTGGCTTCCCTCTGTAAGGCAAGAAAAAAAATACTTGTGAGCAGAGAAAACAAACGAAGAAATTCAACCTCTTATCTACAACTCCCTAACTATTCCTCATGGTTATGCTAAAACTTTTTTTTTTTAACCCTTGAAGAATGATGTTTTGTGTGATTTCTACTTCCTGTGCCTGTGTAGTAATCTAAATTGATTTCTTAAAACTGATTAACTCAACGTGGCTTTAAAAATACATTTTATGTTAAGGAAAAGAAGAAATCACAGCTGTTGCATTATACCTTCTCACTTTAAATGATGCGCGTTGAGAGTGAGGTGTGTAGAGGTGAACTTGGCTGTGGGAGGAAACCCTACTGGGTGGCAGATGGTAAGAGAAGAGGCTGTTCTTGACAGGCACTCCTGGTTTGTGGTTACCCCTGCGGCGGATGGGAGGAAGTGCCTAGCACAGGCATTGGGGTAGGTGATAGTGGGGGGGGACGGACAGGAGGTGGCACTGGGGTGCGACTCTGCGAGACGAGTGGCGCTGAACATTTGTCCTTTTTGCTGTGCTTGTATTTTCTAGGTGCATCAGAGGCTTTCTCCTTGGCAGAGTGTTAGAGTGGTCTATTGCAGTACAGTAGTGCCCTCTGATGGTGAGTACTGACATGGGGAAACTCTTGGCTCACTTAAGACTTCGCTAACTTAAATCATGTTCCCTGACCCCTTTCCTCGTTGAGGCTTTTTTTGGCTAGGTAGTAATCCAGCTTTGAATTAAGGAAGTGACAGAGAACAAAGTCAGTCAAGAAGAATTAAGGAAATGATCAACTTTTTCTCATAACTGTCTTTACAAAACTGGACAGGCCTTATAAAGAAAGATGTAATTGTGTGCAAACATCCAAATTTTTTTGGCAGGCTTTTTCCTGTTGTAGCTGTGAGGACTGTGAGATGCCTAACTTTCGATGTACTGTGTGCCCTGTTAACTTTATTTATGTAATGATAGTGCAGTTCATACCAGCTACTTGCTCAAGCATTTGAAAGCACTGTTTGCTGCAGTGAATAAGTTGCGAAACCAAGGCAATTTTATTCCTTTATTTAAATTCTGGGACAGCTCAGACATTAAGCTTTTTTATTAAGGTTGTCATAACATAAAGCAAAAGAATACCCTAGTGGAACTTTAAAAATCTCAGTATGCTAGAATGCAAAGAGGAAACAAGCAGCTTTGAGATCACTGCCTGAACACCTGCATGCTGTGCGCAAAGACTAGAACGCTTACGCTGACTGACAGAGGCGGTTAGCAGATCCTCTCCCCGTTAAGGCTTGTTAATAAAGCCTGAAAGCTAATAAAGTAAAGGGTTCTGGCACAACGGCTTCCCCTGCCAGGATAGTGAGTGTGTGCAAACACAAAGAGAACATGATTGCTGTGAAGAACTCAAAATGAAAACCTGAAGGCTTAAGTAGGTAGAAGTGTAGAGGATAAATGTAAGGTTGAGAGAATAATGTAAGTGTGTGCCTGCTTGCCTGGTTGATTTTTACCTCTCCTCATATTGTGCCTGAATATTTCTTTTGTTATTTCTTCCAATAACCTCACCTTTACCCATAGTAAATGTTCAACTCTGACTTATTTGGCCACACCCTTTTTTTTACTGTACCTTGTTTTGGCTTAATGTATTGCTTAAACTGTTCTTATTCAAGAACAGAAATCTTTAAAAATTACCAGTGACCTGTTACTGGTGTACATATGGTTGAGTCAAAACTTTGTGGTGCTTGGGTGCGATTCATACCTCCAAAGCAACCTCACGCTTAATATGGTGTGTAGAGCTTTTAAAATCTTCTATCATCTTATTTAGCAGCATCTCTGGCCAGGGTTGTAGCTGTCTGTAAATCTAAGTGAAATACTGTTGTATACAATTACTTTTTTTTACTTGTCCCATGTATTTTAACACTGGTTTAAAATTTAGTCAGCGAAGATTAAGCAAAATGTTAGCTCTATAATTAGTGAAGTGTCCACTTAATGACTTGTAGCTGCCCTCGTGCATGAAATCCACAGGGCTGTCAGAGCAGAGAAGAGCAAGGCAGACAGCTGTATCACAGTGTCTTGTTAATAACTCTTACCGGAGCTGTCTCTTAGGTTTGTGTTACTGACATGTCCTTCGGATTTTTTCTTTTTTTGTATTTGCCTCTGAGGTCTTCCCTCTCCAATGCAGTAAAAATCTGACCAGACATTACTTGTGTGGGAGGTGATGAGAGGATCAAACTGGAATTATGGACTTTCCCCACCGGTGAATTAGTCTACCAAATTACTTTTACAAGCATTTTGTAAGGAAAACATAAACCATCTGTAATTCCAGACTTTACTGAGCCTGTCCTCTGTAAGAAAGAATTTGGTCTCTAGCACTTCACCTGAGCTGGGAGATCCTTGAGAAAGACTTTGTGTGCTACCAATGCTGATGACGCTTGGTGTAGTCTGACCTATTGCATTTATTGCTGTGGTCTCTATCTGGTCAGTAGAGGATTAAAATGCATCAGGGCTGGTGGTGGTAGGCACTTCCTCCCCACCTGGCAGTCACAGAGCTGCGGTTGTTGTGTTGTACCAACGGGGATATGCAGAAAAATGTTGATGCGCTGTGATCTGTTCTGCTCTACAATGAACTGGCTCCCTGCCTGTATAATCAAGGTAGCGTTTTAAATAAAGAATGATTTTCATGTCTTGTGGTTGTGTAAGCAGTACGTAAGTTAATGTTGTATATGCTGCTTACAGAACCACAGAATTCAATACTTAAGTGGCTATTTTAAGCTTCTAGGCATGTTGATCATTCCATTTGAGCCTGCTATCGCAAGTGTAGCTAATGCTAATCTATTTCTTACCAGTCTCTTGCTAAAATACTTCAGTGAAAGAATGCAAAAATCTGATAGCTGGTGTCATAAGAGCTGTTGATAAAGAGCTTGAAATTCTGTCTAACTGTCCAAATAAATTGGCAGTCTGCTTTATTTTTTCCAGTAAATATCTGACTGTTGTCTCTCAGTTTTAAGCTTTGAAACACTAAAGCTACTAAAATCATGTCAGTGGTCTGAGTCTTGAGAATAGGCATTTATAGGCTTCCAAAAACTGGGGCCTCTTGGGATGCTTTAGTCATTTTAGATGTCCACACTTGGTCACTTCCACCTAGTCTGTAAACATGAGGTGAGGACCTCTTTGTCAGCACTGGGTAGCAATTCTCTGGAAGAAGAGGGGGAAAAAAACCTTTGTATGCTTGATTGAATTCATGAAGGCATGTGACAGTAAACTCAAAAGCCTGAGAGAACTCTTTTGGCTCCAGAAAAGTGTACTTGGTGCATCCTTTCTCAACAGCCATGAGCCTCCCTTTTCACAAAGGCATATTGCCCCAAGAGTTGTCCTAACATGCAACTAATCCTTTGATAAACAATTCCCTCATCTGGCAGCAGACCGCTGGTATAAAGGCGGTTGGTGGCAAAACTTTCTGAACAGTGGCATGCTGAGATATAGTTTCCTTCGATAGTCAAAATTACATTATTTGCTTCTATTTCTACTTGCATTGACTTCTTTGACCCAATTAGTTTTGATGTCAGCTGCTTAAATTGACTTGGCATGTCAATACATGAGTTAGATGAGTTTAAGTAAATGGCGTGGTTCATAGAGTTGGCCAAAGCTACAACAGGTGGGAATACTGAGCCAGATGCAGTGTGGGTGGGTGTGACTGTACAATTCTTGAGACATGGCAAACGCTCTCTGCAATAAAAAAGACCTTACGTGTTTTACATAAGAAAAATACGTAGCAATCCAAAGTGAATCATTTTTAGGTGTGCTGCTATATCTTAGCAACTACTGCACTTTGGTAAAATTTGGACTGTTTGTGACTCAGTAGGGGGCTTAGGGAATATGAACTCTTAACTTTTTTCTATGTATGGATATCCTGAAGCATACAGAGTGGGCTGTCTTCTGTCAGTAAAATAATAACTAGCTTACAGTTCATACCGGTCACTACCGTAAATCTTAGAAAGGTGCACTGAAATCTGTAAGAATTTTCTTGAAAAAGCTCCTGACAGCACTAAAGAAATGGAAAATGTTTTATCTACACCTAAGTAGTAATGTCTATCTTCTGAAGTACAAAGTGTATTGATTCCATGAATTTTAGATGAAATGACCTTGAAGCTTAAACTCAGCGCTCTTCCTACAACCTCATACTCCTGACTGCTCTCTTAAATATTTGTTGTCTTAGAACAACCAGGAGGAAACCGGTACTAAACAAGAATAAAAAGGTTTGAAGTAGGTCCTTCCTTGATGTTTCCGAATATACACAGTCTGCCTTTGTATTATGGGCTATAAAATCCTGATAAATTGCACAGTGTTTTGTCTTCTGAAGTCCAAATTACTTTGATTCTCAAAAACTAATCAAAACATACTGTGCTGCCATATTGTGGCTTTTAGATATCATGTTGCCTTTAGTGTAAATGTGATTGTGCTTGGAGTAAACGTATTCTACTTTTCCACAAAGCACAGAAAGTTTAACAGATACTGCCAAGTCGATGGGAGTGAAAACCTCTGTCATCCCTCCATTTTTCTTTGATGGACACATCTCTTGATAAAAGATGAACCAAGAATTTAAAGTCTCTTTCATATTCAGCTCATAACCTTGTTTGCCTTTTCTCCATGGGACAAATACAGAACTATTACGAGAAGATCTGTTAATTTTTAATGAGAAACTTGCATTTTTGTCATCTTTGTAGAAGTGACGGTGGTTTACCAAAATGGGTTACCTGTGATTTCTGTGAATCTTCCATCCCGGCGTGAACGTTGCCAGTTCACGCTTAAACCGATCTCGGACTCTGTTGGTGTGTTCTTACAACAGCTGCAAGCAGAGGACCGAGGAATTGATCGGGTTGCAATCTACTCAGCAGGTACTGCTGTTTACAAACTAATTGATTTACTTGCTTGCCAGCTATTTTCATCAGCCTTTTGCTTTTTAAGTAAAAGCTTGTTATGGTGTGAGTTCCTTAATGTTCCTGAAAGAGTAGAAGGTAGAAATGCCATTCCTAGAGTAAGAATATTGTTAGCTGTCCCTTTGCAGTCAGGTCTGCCAAGGAAATCTGACTGTAGAGTGGAGGAGGAGAAAAACATTCCTAATGCTTAGCTTACCTCCATTAGGACTAACATCTATGTTTTTGGTGAGTTTCCTACTATTTAGTACGAAAGATCCAAGCTATGCAACCTATGTAAATATTCTAATTGATTTGTAAGTAATTGGGTGTAAAGGCGGTACGATGGAAACAGTATCTTGCTTAGCTATGAAAATTCAGTCATATTTGACTTAATGTCGTGTTTTGCTATGTTTTGCTCAATTGCTACGTGTCTGCTAGGCACTACAGCTCTGAAACGATGTGAGGATATCTTCTGAAAATGCTATCAAAGCAGATATTTCCTTAAAAGTCTTGGCCTGAGAGGGAGGTGTTTGCTAGGTTAGTAAAGTCAAAGCTGTCCGATACCAGAGATTGAAATAATCACTTCTAATGCTACTGGGGAGAGATAAAGGTCACTTAAGTGGATTGTATTGCAAAACATAGTAAAATATTCAAACTGTGTGGGATGACATGAACTGCTTTTTATAAGATGGCCCAAAATATCACAAATTTAGAAGAGCAGCTGCATACATAGCTCAGCTAGTATTTGCCATGTTAAGGTCCCCCAAAATCTATATATCTGTCTTGACGAAGAGTATTGTCTGTGGGAAAATGCGTAAGTCCAACAACAGGATTTGGGATGGCATTACGACTTGCTTAGCCACAGTGTGTTTAGGTACTTTGTTTTCACTGTTTAATGAGTCACCTGTGTTTGCCTTACAGATGGCACACGTGTCGCCTCCTCCACAGGCATAGATTTGCTTCTGCTGGATGACTTCAAACTGATCATTAATGATGTCACATATCATGTTAGACCACCAAAGAGAGGTAAACCAGCCTGGTTCTGGTAAACATCAGAAATAAATTTCAGTATTCAGTTTCCTGTTTAATCGTAGCATGCTTTATTAACATTAAGAACATGAAGTGTATTTCTGAAGGAAACCTTGCAGTTTCAAATCCTGCCCTTGGAGTCTAATTTAGTGATATCCAAGTAATCGTAGCAGTCTGTAATGAAAAGCAAATATTCATTCTGCTCAAAGCCAGTAGCCCCCATAAGAGGAATAAAGAAAGAAATGTAACTTCTTTTAATTTATACATTTTTCTTTTTTTTTCTAATTACTGAAAAATAATTTAATTTAACTCATTCTGAAGGATTACAATGTAAAATGGGAATTAGATTGAAACTTATGTTAACTGATTTGGAAGAATAAGTCGTTCCCTTACCTGACAGTTAACATTGTTTCCTTTTAAGTGTGGTACTTTTAATATTGCAAATAAACCTTGAAACCTTATTAGCTAACAAACAGTGAAATAAATGAGACCGTACAAGGTTACATTACTAAGAATTAAATAGGAAGGGAAACCAACCTATTTTGAATCGATTAAAAAAATCTTTTTAGAGTAATGGGCTTTGGATGTGAAAACTTGCAAGAAGCTTTTGAGACACTCCAGAGTTACTGGCAAAGGCAGGAATTTGGTATTTTCATCTATCATCTACTCTTTCTCCTAGGCAACTTTATAGGCTTCATAAAGCACCAGCTTCTTGCATGCCTGTACTTACCTCTGAGGACTTAAACGAAAGGATCCGTTTTGGAAATGTTTCCCTGCTTGTTGCTTGACTCACAGACAGTGGGGGATATTTGTTGTTCTGGTATTGTTGCGGGCAATAACACAAAGTTTGCAAGCAGTATTTTTCTAAAAGGAATTTTTAGCCCTGTAGACAAGAAAATAAATTAGTAAGGATCTTTAACTTGACTTGCATGTCCAGTTGAGGTTAGATGGTGGAAATGCCTTCCCCTATTTACCTGGATGTTTTCTCTAGTGTTTGGGCCTTCCTCTCTTATGCCTCTCTTCAAGCAGTAGATAATGAATAAAATAATTCATAAGGCAAAAGCTGTGAGAGAGCTGTTAATGTTCCTTTTGCCTTAATAAGGCAACATGCTAAAGGAAGCTGATCTATCAAAAATCAGACCGACCATATCTTTTGGGTCTGAGACTGCCCTGGGCGGCTGACTTCTAGGAAGATCTGCTGATACGTGCCATCTTCCTCTGTAGATGTAGTTAGCTTCTGAGGACATTTTTGCAAGGAAAATAATAAAAATGTATTCTAGCATTTTATTGTTCACAATATAAAAATACCAAGTGAAAAAAGGAATTTCTGACTGGAGGAACTTTGTGCAGCCACTTGTCCTTAGCGTGCAGGAGTCTCTGGAATTGGGAATTCAGCACTGGGTGAGATGATGTTTCTCCCCTATCTGTGGAGACCTCCACTAGCGATGTGTTTTTTTTTTTTCCAATCTCCTTAACGGCACCTTGACAGAAAACTCTCCATTAAGACTGGATATCTAAATCACTGGATTTCTCACACACACAAAAAGTTACTCTCTGCTGTCTCTTACCTTACTGCTCTGTGTCCCGAATGTGGTGTTTTCACACACTTATAAGATATTGTAAACCAGAGAAGTGGATTGGGTATTTTAACAAGGTATCTCTTCCAACTGTTAGCCCCTGAGAGCAAGTGATGGTATCAAGCCTAGCTGGTCTAGTCTGTAATTTGTAATACCACTAAATGAGAATGCAAAGCTGCTGTCTCTTTCTGCACTGGAGAAATTGCTGTCCCATGATAAGGCAATCCATACATCCCACGAACATAGTGTTTGGGAGAGCAAAGTCTGTGTCTGTGAGTCTGTGTGTTTTTGGTTAGCTCACTTGTGTGATATACCCATTGTGCGCTGGTAGGTGAGCTCTGGGATCACCTAGGTTACATGAAATGCTGCCTCTGATTCATTTGCCAAGGAGATTTCTATAGTTAGCTTGTATTAAAAGGAATGTGCCCCTAAATAGGCACTGAGATTAGTTCTGTTAGACTTTTCAGCACTTGCTTTTCCATTTTTACAAAATCACCTCGTGTATTTTGAAATGGAAGTGCCAGAACACTGTAATCTTAAATACTAAGTACTTTTTGATGGTCATTTCATAGGAATACTCTTTTTTTTTATTTTCTTTTTTTTTTTTCAGAGGGGGAACAGCAGCCCTTTAGCTGGGGCAGGGAATATGGTGTGCTTCGTGTGCCTCGGCATAGAGAACTGAGTCACTTCGTTCCCCTGAGCTGACAGTGTTAAAATTTAAGCTGTCCATAGCTTTTTATGAATCTAAACTCTTTCACTTGTTGTTCGTTTGAGAGTTGCAGACAAAGTCTAGATGGGTTGTTGCAGCTCTGCCATGTCAGTTCTGTTTTCTGTGTTGATAAAAATCATATTTTAAGGTAACAGAAGGAACAAGCCCAAGGATGCTACCAAAAAAAATAATTTATTTTTTTTTTTTTAGATTATTTGGCTAATGTCAAGTTCTTTTTGCTTTAATTTGAAACTTGTGGGTTTTTTTCCATATGGAATGTGTAATATACCACTAGTCACAACTGCTTTACAAGTTGATGTCCTTTAGGAATCCTTTTTGTGTTGAAATGCAGGGATAAAAGCAGTTTCAATTAGTGGCCCTGTTACTGTCTTTTTTTAAATACTGTGAGGAAGAATTTCATTGTCCTGTAGGCATCACAGCATGGGGATCCCCACAGAGTGCTGAGAAACAATTCCTGGCATCGGTACTCAAAACAATTATCATAAGACTGCATGTTCTAGGGTCACTAACCCAAGATCTTCGGCTGCCATCATCAATAACCGTGGTTGCTGATGGTCTGAATTCTGGCTGTTTCTTGACAGCTGCTGTGATGCATCATACTCATTTAGTTGTTCATTTGTCTTTGCTAAGTCTTGTATGTAAATATGGATCAGAAGTAGCTGTTGATAATCTAGCAAACTAATAGCATGTATCTCTTTTCCTTGTTCTTATCAAATTTTAGGAATATCCAGTAATAAAGCCTGGTTTTCTTTGTAAGAAATTTGTATGGTTTTAGAGTGCTGGAATCTTCCAGAGGCTTCTTTGTTGCAAAGATAGTTTCATGTGTTTCCTGTGTAGACTAATAGCATTTTCTGAAGATTATATGAGAAGTTCTGTGGATAAATGCATATAAAGCAGTCTCTTTTTTTCCTAGAGCTCTTAAGCCATGAAAATGCAACGACGCTGAATGATGTCAAGACATTGGTTCAGCAGTTGTATACCGCCTTGTGCATTGAGGAGCACCAGCTGAACAAAGAGAAGGAGCTGATAGGGAGACTAGAGGAATTGAAGGAGCAACTAGCACCACTAGAAAAAGTGAGAAGTTTCTCATTGTATTTTACTTATCCTCCAAATGCAGCCTTAATTTATTTCAAGGTTTTAATTAGGTCCCTGGCATGCTTAAAGATCACTGAAGCAGAAAAGATGCAGTAAGTGTATCCAAACCATATCTGTTTCTGTTTCCTATGGAAGTATTTTGTTTCTTTGCTTTATATAATTGGAAACGAACTTGGTAGTAAATAAAGACTGGGGCTAATGCAACAGAACATCTCTGAACATAGAGAAATAAGCAGCCTTGCAAGGTATCCAGAGCATGCTCAGAGTAAAATATGGATGATGGGAAGATACTGATAGAAAAGGAGTCTGGATTTGTCTGTATAACTGAGACTCAAATCGTGTGTCTCAAACAACTTAGGATTTAATATAAATACAAGGTGTTATTTTCACATATCTCTTAATTAATGTAATATTTTTGAGAATGTAAGGCGTGTACTTGTGTCTCCTGCAGGTAAGGATGGAGCTCAGCAGGAAAGCAGAGAAGAGGACAACGTTGGTGTTGTGGGGAGGCCTGGCCTACATGGCCACTCAGTTTGGGATTCTGGCCCGCCTCACCTGGTGGGAGTATTCTTGGGACATTATGGAACCAGTCACCTATTTCATCACCTATGGTAGTGCCATGGCAATGTACGCTTATTTCGTAATGACTCGCCAGGTAGGACTTGTTGTGCTGACATTGACACTTCAGTAGAAGACTTACTTTGAGCTCTACTCTCTAGAAAATTAGGAAAATTGTGCCTGTTAGAAATCGCTTTGCCCCTTCCTTATCCTGTCAGAACCTAATGCCACTTGATTTAATTTGTTCTGTCCAGGAAGGTTGTATATGGTTGTGGGGGTCTGCTGGTGGTGGTCATTGCTGTTTTCTTGGTTGTCCTACCATAAATGCTTATATATGTTCTGTGATTGACTGCTTTAGCTATACAGGTTCATCTACTGACAAGTAATAGTTTCTACACACACGCAGCCTCACACACATTGACTTGCACTGGAGGCCTCCAAGTGCTGTGATTTATCATCCCAAACAGACTATGGGTGCATGAGGTACCTTTCTGAGTTCCAAGGAAGAACACATCTCTGACATGAGACACTGGCTTTTTTAAAGAGACAAAGGTTCATGGATCACGTTGGAAATGCTTTTGTGTAGGTGTTCCATGGATCTGGCATCCCATCCATCCAGATGAAAGATCCTTCTCTGGATCTTTGTAGTTGTGACAGACTCTGCATGAATTTCTAGTACACGGTTTGTCTCATCACTCACATTTAAACTTCATAATCCCACCTAAATGCTGAGGGAGGGAGGGCTCAAAAGGTCTCTGCTGTCAGAAGACCATCAGAAGAGATGCTGCAGGTATTCCAGTGTGGTGTCCCAGGTGTCTTTCAGCTGCATCATTTCAGGGGCTGGGGACAAATGTGCTGCAATAGTTCTTGCCAAGTGCAGGTGGAACTTCTGCCATGTTTGAACTCAGATTTGATGTTTTAATCGTCATCTGTATCAACTAGTACCTCTTCTACTAGACCTTAAAGCCTCAGCGTTTCAGGGATGGCTTGACTCTGAATGCAGCTTTTCTCCACCTGACAGCTGTGATCAATGGATGCATACCAGACACAGGGGCTGTGTGATGTTCCAGTGCAAGGAAGAGTTAACTTCGGCAGAGGCAGACCTGTGTTTTGTAGAGGCTGTGTGGGATTTGGTGTGAACAGCTCTGCTGCTCTGAGTTATCTGCTTTCTCTAAAAAGCTCTGACTTTTTGCACTAGAGTATCCCTGGCAAAAGCTGTGGTATTGGGTTCTTGTTCTCGCTTGCATGGCTTGGTTAAGAAATGAGCTCACAAGCAACTATTGTTGCTTTAATTAGCTACTGCATGTTTATGACCTTAAGAAAAAGAGAGTAAGGGCCATCTTACAAAGGCTTATTCTGGTATTTTTAGCTTTTTCTCCCTTTCTTCCCACAAAGTTGTCAGTATTCGAACTCCGAAATGTGTTAGTTTTTGTTCTCTCTGTGTGGAAGGATTCACGCATTCAGGACGGGAGGGAGGGTGATGGTAACTCACTGCTGGAGTGTAACATACTAGTAGAGAAGCAAATGCCTGACCATACTGGGTCTGGCTGGGATGGAGTTAATGTTCTTCGTAGCAGCTGGTATGGTGCTTGTTTTGGATTTGTGACCAAAACAGTTGTGATAACACGACAGTATTTTTGCTGTGGCTGAACAGTGCTTGCACAGCATCAAGACCTTGTCTGTTTCATGTTGCTTCCCCTGCTCCCCCAGGAACAGGCTGAGGGTGGGTGAGGTGTTGCAAGGGGACACAGCCAGGACAGCTGACCTGAACTGACCAAAGAGATATTCCATACCATATAATGTCTTGTTCAGCAATAAACTGGGGGAGAGTTTCTCCAAAGTAGCTGTTTCTCGGAGACTGGCTGGACACTGGTCTGCTGGTGGGAGGTGGTGAGTGGTTGCTTTTGCATCACTCCTATGGGGTTTTGGTTTTTCTTCACTTATTAAGCTGTCTTTATCTCAACTCTTAAGTTTTTCTTGGTTTTTGCCCCTTTGATTCTCTTCCCCTGTCCAGCTGTGGGGGAGTGAGTGACTGGGTGGGGGCTTAGCTGGGGTCACCCCATCACACTGGGTGAGCTTAGACAGTGCTGTCTGGTCTTGTGCCTTTGCTGACAGGAACTAGTCATCCTCGCAAAACACACCTGATACATACTGTGCTAACGGTATCCTGCGTTGCATCCTGTTGTGGCTTTATTCTTTTCTCCTTTTTTCTTTTTAGGAATATGTTTATCCAGATGCCAGAGACAGACAGTACTTATTATTTTTCCATAAAGGAGCCAAAAAGACACGATTTGATCTAGAGAAATACAATCAACTCAAGGATGCAATTGCTCAGGTAACAAGAATTTTTCCAGAAATAAGACAAAGAAATTACTGCTTGCAAGTTCGTACCTGCTATTAATAGATGCACCTCAAACAAGAATGGATGTATTATAAGTTTTGAGCCCATTTTCTTGTCACAGCCCCAGTGCAATCACTGAATTGGCTTTGATATGCCCAGGAAAAGAACTGCTGGATGTGTAAATCAACATGAAACTGTTGCCTCTATCTATCTGTAAGGGCCATTTAGAAACTGCTGGCAAATCTTGAGTTGCTTCAGGCACTTTATGCCTCAGAGGAGCCTATTTCAAGATTTCCTTTCTTCTCAGCTCCTACACACCAGATGGATTTAGTGAGGAATGAAGACTTGCATCCATTCAGTTCATGTCTTCCTGACATAGCACTTCAGTGCACTGGGTTGCAGTCCTGGAAAATAACATAAAAAAAATTTAGTTGTATTGTTAGAGGCAATGGGGGCAGATTTCTCATGTCCTGGAGACGGACACTTTTGGCAGACTGTCCCCATTGTGGGATTTGTTCAACAAAGGAGTCAGAGATCTTCCCTTGTGTTTCTGAGAGCCTTTCTGCAGAGGGATAGCATAAGCAGAAAAAGCAGAGCTACCACGTTCTTTTTCACTGCTCCATATCATTCTCTGTTTATTTCTAGGCTCTGGAAATGACAGTGTAGGATATCCAGGGCAAGATGTGTTCTCCCCCTGCCTTGGAGAAGGAGCTACGCAAGGAGTAGAGGGAGGTCAGGGCTAGGCTCTCTTGGTATCGTGAGAAAACCCAGAAAGATGTCTGGGGTTTCTCATGCTGTGTTGAATGAGATACCCTTGGGTAGCTGTGTTTTCATGGAGCTTTTCTTCTAGAATCAACCATTAATTGGTTGTTTGGTGTTCTGTGTTTTGTTTTGCTTTTTTTAAAAAAAAAAAAAAGGTTCCAGTGACTTTATGGGAATCAGATCTTCCCTGCCATATTCCTTTTAAGTGTCTGCATGTAGACATGTTTAGAGAAGTACAGAGCAAATGTCTTTCAGTAAGTGCTGAGAATGGTTTTCCCAACTGTAAGCCTGTGACTTTGCTTTACTTTTTGAACACTTCCCTTCTGAACAGGAACACCAAGGAAATATGGAAAACCTTTCCATTCAGCAAAGGGGATTGGATGAAGGTGTTTTGAGAGCTTGTTCTTTATAATGTGTCTTTTACTTTTAGGCAGAATTGGACCTTAAGAGGCTTCGAGACCCGCTGCAGGTTCACCTGCCCATCCAGCAAATTGATGAAAAGGACTGATCAGCAAAGAAGTTTTGAACCCCAGCAAAAAACCTGTTCATAGCTCTTGCCTTTTTAATTAAAGCATTGCAGGTGGAAGCTGGGAGGTGGTGTGGGGGTGGAGGGTTTTTTACCTTTAATCAAGACGAAAGACTGTAGGGGGGGAATCTCTTAAGTCCGAAGATGGGACATTGTGGAATGTTAGTTCTCAAAAGGGCTTGGCAAATAGTCACATTTAAAAAACCGACTGAATGGCAATTGTGTACAAGTACAGGATTGGGGGGTTCATGAAAAGAATGTAATGCTGGGGTGTAGGGGTGTCTTCTTCCAGCTTTGCAGGGTCTGCCTCTTGAAAAGACACCAGCAGCCTGCTTAGCTTTTTAAATTTTCCTTTACCTGATTCAGATCTCTCTTTCTCTCTCAAAAAAAAGGAGAAAAAAAAAAAAAAGAACAAAGAATCCAAGCCACCTGGAGCTATGGCTGGTGATCAGAACTTGCACTCCACCGCCATTAACACGCACACTTCTGATCAGACCTGGTCTCTTTTATAAAGTTACTACAAGACTGCTTTCTACTGGAAAACCGTGAGCTTCCCCTTCCCAGCCCACCCCATGTGCTCCACTGACTTCCTCCTTTGCTTATTTGTAGCACAGATTGGTTGTAGCCAAGTGAGAGAAGGAACACGTTTTCTTCTGGACATTTGATAATTGATATTTTGGATTATTCCATAATAATTATATAAAATTTGCGTCCCATTGCCCTTGAGCTCCTTCTAGAAATCAATGGCAGCGTTGCATGAGAGGTTTTTTATCTTCAGTCTTAAGGGAGGGAGATTCCCCTCTTCCTACCCCAAATCTGATAGCCACCTGGACTATGAAATTCTGAATGTTTAAAAGATCATGAAACTCTCGCAGAATTGTGACTCCTGCTTAAATGAACAGTTTTGGAACATGGAATAATTAAACTTGATATTTGACTGCTTGTGTAACGGGATAAAAGGTCTCATATATGGTCAAAGCATTTTCCTTGCCCAGAAGGCTTCTTGAAAGCCCGGGGCTTCTACAGTGCAAGACACAGAACTACTTCAGTTCTCTAGCACTTTCCCCTACTTAAGTAGCTTTAAATGAACTTTGCACCCACAGGTCAGAATTTCTTAGGAGTGGCTAATGACATCTCTTGTTCTTAGCTAAAAGAAACAGAGGAAGGAAAGTCAACCCGTTGCCCTCTCTTCTAGCCAAGGCTGGCTGATTTCTAAGCAGATAAACATCTCTTCATTCAAAGCGGGTCAGTCTGTTTTAGCATCCTGCTGATAAATACTGTGGAGACAGGATGAAGGTGGGAGAAGGGCACTAAGCTTTATATACAGAAAGGCTGGCTGCTTTTTTGATGTTTCACTACTACTCCTCACTGTGTCATGGAAAGAGGCTTCTGCGGTTTTTGGAGAACCATGTTTAAAAAAAAATAGGAAAGGAAAAAACAAATCAGTATTAACTAGACGCCAGGTGCCTTGCAGATGTGGAAACACAGCTGGGATTGCTGCCTCTTCTCACTCAATGGCATGTTGGACCGAATGGGTGCATGTTTCTAGGTTGTTTTTTCCCCCTTCCCCTTTTCCTCTGTCTTTCAATTTAATTACATTGTGTGATTATTTTTTTATCTGTTTTATCCTGTTTGTGTGGTGAGTTTTAAAGGGGAAAAAAATGAACACGATCCTGTAGCTGAATCCTTGGTGTGTGTTTGGGATGAGGGAGGGAGCATGGAGAAAAGTCCTTCTTTAAAAAAAAAAAAACAACAAAAGAAAACAAAAAAAAAAATCTGAACATGTGTAAAATCCTGTATCATTTATGAAATATGTATAAAAGAGCAATGTACTTCTGGAACAATAAATAACTATTCAATTTTTGAATCAGTGCTCTTGAATAATGTTATTTTCCCCATATGAGAAGAGAACATTGTATGTGTGGCAGCTGTCTCCTGAGTTTCCTCCATTTCTTTTTGTTTAGGTTGTTTCTTCTTGACCTTACATCACCGAGGCCATGATGAATGCAGATAATAGCTTTCCTGAAGAAGCTCGGATGGAGATCTTGGTGCCATGCCTAGCTGCGTAACACAGGGATCTCAGGAGCAGTTGAGGTGGTGAGGTAGAGGTAGAGATGTTTGGTCTAACAAAGATCTGCCTTTGTTTGACTGGCACAGTAGCTCTACGTGGTGGCTGACAAAACCTGGAGACATGTGGCACGTTGCAGGATAAGAATATATATGAGCGTGTAACGCCCAGCAACCTAAAATGTACTGAGTGGTGTCCGTGTATTTCTGTATTGCATTGAAGTGCTGTTTCAGAGGAAAACTGGTTTTAAGCTTCTGTTACTGTCTTTCTGGGCCCTTGAATGGCTGTGGTCTGATTTGTCATGGTGACGTATCATTTGCTCATTAATTTTGGGAATCATCAGACTGTACTTTGTCCTAACTTTATGGGATGTTAGCTTGAGACATTTAGTGACAGAAGATTTTTATCATGTCCATCAACTGTTTAAAAAAAAATAAAAATCCATGATTGGCCAGTTCTTAAAACAGCCAGCTCTCTCCTGTGTTTTTCTTGAAGTCAGAGAGGAGGGGCTGGAAGCTGGTAGTTGTTGCGACCTACTGACAAACCCTCTTCTTCCAAGCAGCCCTCAGTCTGCTGCTGCGTACAGCTGAGCTGCTGCCCTCCCTAGACAAATTGCTTGGAACAGTTGCATAAGAACTCATCCATTTTGGTTTCCAGAAGAACTGAAGACTTTGACACCAAGGACCATTGTCCCCATTTTGAAAGCAAGAAAATGGTGTGACAAAATTGTTCTTGCACATGCTTTAATGTTGTTCTAGGGATGACGTGGGAAAAGGAGTAAAATAAGAGTCTACAATTTTACCCTTAAATATGGGCTGTCCAGTGGGTCTTACTAGTCTGTACCTCTGGAAGACTGCTGTCTCACTCCTCTCTGCACCACCAGTGCACACGTGGTCTCTGCTGGGGGTTGATCACATGCCACAAGCCTCAGACTCAAACCTCAGTGTCTCTGCTAATATTGATGATGTTTGCTCTCCGGATATACACTGTTGTATATCAACACCAACAAACCCTCTTGCAGTAGCTATTTCATGCCTCAGGGCCAGGCAGGTAACAGGGTCCTGTCCCACTGGCAGCACTGTAGAGCAAGCGGTGCTGCCTGAATCTTAATGTAACACTGCATTCTTAAGAACCTATGAAGGATAAACAGCAGCGTGTATTGCAGTGTTCAGATGTTGCTTTTTCTACTAATTTTGTTATTCATTTGGTTAGCCTCTGTTCCCTGCTTTTTCTAGGAAGGAACTTTCAAATAAATACATGTCAAATTCAAAATTGTCTGGAGAAATGTATTAGGTTTCCTTTTTGACATGCCTGTGAGGCTCTACCTTGCAAGCCTCTCCAGGGGTGGTGCTCATGGCTCCTTTTTCCTGAAGAGCAAAGAAAAAATCCTTTTTCTTTTCCCCTGTAACTCTTCCGACCTGGCAGACAGTGATGATGATCACCTTGCTGCAAGTTCTTACAACTCCATGTTGACTCTAAGAGGGTTTGCATGATGGTCTGAAGCTGCTGTTGGCTGTCAGACCCTGGCACTATGTCAATCAAGTGAAGCTGGCCAAGTTGTCCTGTCTTTCTGAACAATTTCTTTGATCTCATTTGTGGTTTTTGTGTGGAGTTGTGAATGCTCCTCGCTGCTTTCTTCTCTGCCACGTTGTATGACTTTATTTTCACATAGGAAGGAGATTTTTATATCTTAAGTATTTTTCTGCCTATCCCAAGAGATTCCAATTACTCCCTTTAAAAAAAAAATCAGTTTTATTCCTATACTGACATTAAGGGAGTGAAAAGTAAAATACAGGAATAAAAATTAAACTTGCAGTGTATCTAAGCCCTGAAGTATAGGAGAAGCTGGTGTTAAGGTGTCTCATCGTGGCTCTGTGAACTTGTAAAAGATGAGTCCTAGTCCTGTTTCTGCCCCTGACTAGTTTTGCAATTGTGGGTGTGCTGTCTATGCCCTAATTTCTCCATCTAGAAATTGAGGATCATGGAAAATACACTGGGTTCTGTAGGACCTGTGGAAAAACACTCTCAAAATACCAAGTTCTGCATCACAGGGCTCCACTAAGGGAAAGGAAATAACTACTACTCTTCACTAGGAGTTATGTACTTGTCTGATTTTAATGGGTTCTTGGTGTTTTACTTGTTCTTGTGTTGAGTTTGCTCATACTTCAAACTCGTGTTCACTCCCTGATCTCAACAGCCCTTCCCATTGGCACCGTGTCCTGGGACAAGTTGTTTACAGAAACAAGGCCTATCTCTAAGTCCTTGACATCCGTGCAATCCATCTTAGCAGCCTGTCAAGGCTTATTGTGAACATACATCCTCAAATCAATCGCAGACAGGGATCCTGTCGTGCGTGTCGGGTTCTCCTCTCTCTCAGCAGCAGGAAATGCTGATTAGCTCTTCCGCCCACTCCTTCCAAGCAGGCTGCAGGAGTTACTCCTGCACCAAGAGCTGTTCTTCACACACCTTGCTTTCATCAAACGGTGGTGTGTCTTGAGCAGTGGCTCTGACAAAGACAAGGCCAGCTTCAGCAAACACCAAAGAATCTTTATTCATTAGTCCATTACAAAGAGCCTGATGCTTTCCAGCCTAGCTAATGCTTTGAAGAATTTGAGTTCCTTGTGTAAGGATGGTAAACCCGTCCAAATCTCTGGAATGAGCAAGAAGTGCAGTTGCCAACTGCAAAATAAGCTTTCTTGCTTACATTAAGAACAGACATACCTGGGCTTAGACTGCAGCAAATTTAGAAGATCCTATCTCTTGGGTTACCAAAATAAAATCCTAGCCCTCTATTTTAATATTGTCTTCCCTCTTCCTATCTTTAAAGCTGTGCTGATGAATACTTTTAAGAAATACTGACTTGATTCTGATTCTGCTGGGGAAGTCAGGCTCACTGATCTTTGGATTAGGGAAGTAGAGGTCAGGAACAACAGATTTACCAGATCTGTCTAGAGAGTGCAGGCCCTACAGCATCTAGAGTACTCTGTTAGAGTTGTATCCTCTCTCCAGAGGGTCTGTTTTTTGTTTTATGGGTTTTTTTTCCTCCCTTCCCCTCTAAGGAATAATTTCTGTAGCTCCCTGAGGCATAGATTTGCAGTGGCCTACTCTAATATAAGCTACTATTGTTTGTGGGGGAACTGGAGCCATGTATGTCACCTGAAATAACTTGCAAAGCAAAGAGTAAGTGCTGATAGAAGAGTTGCCACTGCTGGTGCTTCTTCCGGAAGACTGAGACAGGCTTTGTCTTTCCTGTGGATCCCAGAAATGTTTAGAGGCAGCACACTGAATCTTGTCCACCTTTAGACTGTTTCTTGGAATTGATAGTTACAGTGGTTTTAGCATAGCATTATCTCTGGGAATGCTGGGGCATCTCCTGCTTTAATCCCTTTTGGAGAACTTGATATGCTATGATGCAGTTTATTTCCTTCTGTTAATTGTCAGTTGTCAGTCACTTACATATAACTGTCAAAACATTGCTAGAGTCAGACCTAATATACCACCTACAAAAATGAAAGTAGCTTGTAATGAAATGGTTCAGAGAAACATACACACCTTTAACACAAATAGAAAATTCAATTCAGACTTGTCAGTTTTATTTACCAAGGACTGTATGTATGAATCAACCTCTCAATGAAAATGGCACAATATAACTTCCTGCGGCTTGGTGTATTATTCTCTGTTCAATTTTAGTTTCTCTTCTGGGAAGTCACATAACCACCTTTTGAGGGTTATCTGCCTTGCTAGCTTTGCGTAGTGAATTTGTTCTCTTTTCCTGTTGTTGAAAAAACTTTTCTGGTACTGTATAGCTGTCAGCACAATATAGCCACAAAGATTTTTTTAATTTTTTTGTGGTGGGAGTAACGATAGTCATTTTTAAAGCTTCTTTTGATGTTCCCTAGAGTCATTCACCACTGAAAATGACTCCTCTGCTGGGGTGGAGTAGAGCGTCATATTGTACATCACTGCCAAGGGAACACACAGACAGAGAGAGGCCATTGAGAACTTTCTATAACGTACAATCTCTACAAAGCAGGCAAATACCCAACTCCTTGTCTCAGGCAAACTCAATATGAAAATAACGCAGCTAATTTTTTCCTACTGGGATTTGAAGCTACTGCATCAACCTTGATGTTATCCCTTAGGCCAGCCTCCTGCAGAAACACAGGGTGCAAAGGAAATGGGGAAATGCCTACATTTGTGTGATTGTGCAATTACTGTATTCTTTGCTGATGGAGAGCTTTCTGCCTGCCAGAAATCCAGACGATTTCCTGGAGTATGACCATTGTTCATAAGCGGGGAAGGACCTGTAGATGTGTATATGTATGTATATGCTAAAAACAGAGTTTTAAGTCTATTCTCTATAATAAGATCTACAGCTAGTGGGATGAGAGAGAAGATCCCTTTCTATTTGTTCATGCTGTCCTTGGTATCTCTTACTGCCAATCGTGGTGATTGGTTTGCTTTAGTGGAAAACAGATTTCAGTGTGCTAGGTCTTATCTATAGCCAGAGCTTGTGGTTATGACCTGCATTTCAACCTAGTTTGGTTTGAACTGGTAAGGCAGAGGTTCTTAATTACTCAGTTTTGCATGGAAGTTAATTCAGTGTTGTTGGGTTTCTTGATTGTTGGTTTGGTTTTGGGTTTATCTGTTGGTTTTTGTTGGTTGGTTTGTTTGGTTTGTTTTAAAGACAGAGATCATAAGACTGCTGCAGAAAAATGTCTTTATTTGCCTTGTTTGATAATCTCGCTGCAACAGTCAGGTTGTGTGACCAGGAGTGGAAAGGGTCTTTGTGAAGCATAGGAACAGCTTATTTCCCTGTGGGACATCAGTCTTTCACTTTGACTGATGTTCCCATTGTAGCTCTGCTCCACACACTCATCTGCAATCTCTGCTCGGAAGGATCAGTTCTCCTCCTTTGGCCACTATTTCCTGCAGTTAAGCCTCTCTTGCTGGTGTTTTCTGCCTGTAGGGAGCCATGAAGTCGTATGACTTGTGGAAGGAGCAGAGATAACAACAAGCACCCATCTGTTCTTCTTTTCCATCCCTTCGGGATGTCCGGGTGTCTCTGGTTAGAATTCTTCTCCAGATAAGATAGAGGAGGTGTCACTGTGGGGTGGTCAGGCTAGAAAACAATAGCGGGTTGAGTCCAAAAAACAAGATTGATCAGTAAGTACATCTCTGTTGTCAATAAGGGGCAGAACTGCTCTGTGGAGGTCAAGGCTGGAGCTGTACCCCACATCCCTTCAGCTTCTTCCTCTGATAAACTTCCAGGAGAGCTATCGCACTTGCTCTTCAGAAAGCTTGGGGTCAGAAGCTCCACCGAGAGGAAGACTGCAAGAGCCACAGCGTGTGCAAGGGCTTTCAAGCCTCTTTTACTTCAGTGGTAACTGTTCTTTGGCCGAGTGGAATGTCCCAGTACTTGTTATTCTGTATCTGCTTCATCATCCAGTTGCAGCCAGTGTCTTCCATGGGTGAGTAAAGAGGCATTGCCTTCAAGCTTATTCCTGTTTGCCACCTTTAAGGTTCGTGCTGAGCCTTGGTGTTCTTAAGTGAAAGACTGAAAGACATAAGAAATATCCTTTTTCTTTGAAGGTGGTGTGAAATTCTTTCCAATTGGAAAGATCTTTCTGTCACAGAGCTTGAAGCCTCCCATACCCAGAGAATCTCTACTGCCAAGGCGCTGTGGGATTTTCCTCTCCCTTTGGAGGGGAGACTCTGAGTAGATATCATGCTACTTCTTCACCTGCTTCTTTGACAAATCTTAATTTAATTTAGTGTCATAATGCAGTGCTGCTTATTTCATTGCTTAGTCGTGCCACAGCAGAGACCTCCAGTTACACAATACACACAGGATTAATCTCTTTGCAGAATGGTGGGTTTCCGAATGCTTGCTAGAGCCTGATTTGTCATCCAATATATATGCTAGCATGTCAGCTAGACAACTAATGATATCATCAAGATTACCAATGGAAAAGCTTTACTTCATAGCTAATGTTTGTCAGGCTGAATTGCTTAGGCCATGCAAGAAGTGTTGGGGAGGAAAAATTGAGCCAAGAAAAATGAAAAATAGAGGGAGTTGGAGACAGTTATACGTCTTGTGCAAAACCCCCATGCTTTCATTGTTTGGGAAGAAGAGATGAGAGGTTGATTAGCTGCTTATATATTTTTGTGGAGTTTTTTTCCTTAAAAACTCAAGTTAGTTTTCAGTAAACTGTGCTGCCAAGGACTGCTTGGTGTCTGCAGCGAGGTTGGCTTGGGGCAGCCCTGGCAGTCCGAGGGTGTCCGTGAGGCTCTGCAGTGTTCAAAAGAGCACTGTCTGCTTTTTCTGCTTGTCTGCCTCCTCTTCACTTCTGCCTGAAGCTCTCGGAGAAATGGAAGATGGGAGGGTGTGATACCCTGTTCCCCTGCTCCCCTTCTTCCAACTCCCTCTGAGCTGCTGCATGTTCATCTCAGTAAATTTTATCTTTAAATTATCTTCTGAATGTTTAGGAGACAATGTGATCTCCCTAGATGAGTGTTTTCAGAGTCTATCTACAAAGAATATTTCATAAAGTTAATTATACTGTATGAAAGCTAATGAGAGTGTGTGTATTTTTGGTGCTCCCCAGCTGGGAAGCTGACAGGGCATTCCTCGCTTCTCCTCATTTGGCTTTTAACAACACAAAAACCTTTTTATCTTAGTCAGTGACTCACCCTAAGGCCATACCAAATCATCTTGTGGAAACCAAGTGAGTTACACTGAGGGATGCACAGAGGAAGCTCTGTTCAGCTTCGCGCAAAGAAAGGCAGGACCCATCTTTCCCTGTCGCAAGAAGTCCTCTAAGCTTTTGGAGGATGGGATTTAACAGTGCTGCTGCTGTCTGTGGGCAAGGGTGGACAAGGAGAGGCAGGTGAAATCAAGAGCTTATGTGGGATTGTCTGGTGAATCTCGGAGATTTCCTGCTGTGGTTCCCCTTCTGTTGCTCAGGGGAACTAAGGGCTGGTTGTGGTGGGGAGTGAATCTGCTCCTCTGTCTGTCTCCTGAATTATGGCACTAGAGATTCCCTTCGTAACCCAGACCCACACTCCCTGTGCCAGCTAGCAGCTCTGCAGCACTCTTATGACTACAGCAGCTGCCCCTGCCTTTTAAGCTGGATTCGAGGCCAAACAAAATGTGTCTATGGCTGAGGAAAGCGTAAGGGCGTTTGTCAAGAGAGTTGTTGTATTTGCGAGAAGGTACAAGATAGCATGTCAGTGAGACAGATATTTACAGAGGTTGCAGCTAAATAAGGGTGGCTTGAAGTCCATTCTCTGAAGCACTTGTAGTTCTCACTTCAAAGTCAGTGAAGCAAATCAAAATAATGAACCGAAAAGGTTTGTCTGCATCTGGAACATTCTAATAGAAGCAATATAACGTCTCCCCCCACCCAAATTGCATCATCCTATTGTTTAAATAAAACAAACAGCGCAATTTTAAAACTTGAAAAGAAGTGTGATGTGGAAAGTACAGGGTATGCCAGTCTGAGATGCATTTAATCAGAGTGATTGGTTTTATTAGCCTAATTCTAGCAAATGGTAATCAATTCTTCTTACTCAAGACAGTATTAGCATTCATTTTGCTTAATAGGGAATAGCTAGTCATGGGTAAGTGGTGCTTAATCGCGTATTAGATGTAAGTGGAAATGAAACCTCTGGACTTTTAGTGAGGAAGCTGCCAAATCTGGGTTAATTAGAAGACTGAAAATGTAATGAACACTTCAGTTCTTCATTTTTTGTCTCCCTATGGTATTCTTATGTTTAATTGTTTGCAGAAGGTTCAGAAAGGCCTCTGAAAAGGGACACGCTCTTCAAGCCCTGCACGAACAGACATGCACATACCAGGAGGTCCTTGTGTTTATATCTTGTCCTCATAAACACTCACTTCACTCACAAACATCTGATCTCCTGTGGAGATCAGGAGGGTTTGTGGGCTTGCAAGGAACATGACTGCGTAAAGAATTGAACATTTTGCTCCCCGGAACATCCTGATTCAGACCTTTATGTTCTCTAGATTTTAAGATAATAAAAAGATTTTGGGAAGCTGTTTCAGGTGCAGGGAGGCAGCAACATCTCCTAAAACCACAATAGATACTGTGAATCGTGGAGGTGGTTAGCATTTGGCAGAGAGGGAAATGGGGGACAGTCTCTAAAGGAGACCAGGGCACATCTAAGTGGATCTGTAAATACAGAGGGCTGCCGCCTCTCTCTCTTGCCCCACTGCAGAATTTTACAGAGTGCACAAATTTGAGTTACAGCTCTTTCAGCTCACCTTGGCATAAACGTACATAGCTATAGGAGAGCCAGTGGAGAACAAAACTCCAGGAAAATGGAGCAGCGTCTCTTTCTCCTACCTCACTTCTCGAAGCATACACTCTGGTAGAGACAGCCTGCTGGGCTATAGATCAACTTTATTATGACCTGGGATAGCAGTTCTTGTATTTAGCTGTTTAAAATTGTACCCTGAAGTGAGTAGGAACTGATAAATTATGCTTAGAGTGTATATATAAATACAATTACATAGAGGTCTAATAATTGAAATGGAATATTTTCTTTCTGTACACCTTAAAGGTAATATTCCTGTTGTGTATCTTGCAGTTCATGTTTTAACTGATGCTTTGCAAAGTGATCTCTGGCTTGCGGTTATGGTGACTCAACTTTGAGAGCTGAGGTGGGCTATGGATGGATTTTTACAGAGGCTGCATAACTTGTTTGAACTCTGTTCCGCTTCCCCAAGACGTGTGGGAGGGTTACCAGTGAATTCAGGATGAACTTGCAGGTACTCAGTTAGCATGTCATCAAAGGGTGGATGTCCTAGGTTTGATCCAGTTGTCCCAGGACATATTTCCTAGGGCAAAATCACTCCCTGGACTTCAATTTTATTTATATTACTTTTTTCCCCTGTCGTACTCTACAGCAGCTAAATTGCATGTCAGACTGTTGCATGATGTTGTAAGAGCTCTGTTAATTTACTTTTTCTTCCAACACATTTAAGTTGAGCTGTCAGAATTTTCCATAAAGCAATTAGTTAGCTGGTATCGTTGTTTTTCCCCGGAGATCTCTGTCTATCACAATGGTTCTGTTAAGTCAGGAATAGAAAAAGAAATTATTTTGCATTCCTTGCAATTATCAGTCAACAACTTGATTTGATATCTACCAGATGTTCTCTGTTGTGTCTTGCTGCATGTCTCAGCCCTGGACCCCTGCTCTGCCTACATCAGCCTGAATGAGCCCTGGAGGAACACAGATCATCAGATAAATGGTTCCCATGGCCAGCCAACATGCGACAGTCAAATCGATGGGGAATGGTATCGCTTCACTGGCATGGCTGGCGATGCTATGCCGACCTTCTGCATCCCGGAGAACCACTGTGGCACCCATGCTCCCATTTGGCTGAATGGCAGCCACCCACGAGAGTCGGATGGCATCGTCCCACGCCAGGCCTGTGCCAGCTTCAATGGCAACTGCTGCCTTTGGAATACCACGATTGACGTCAAGGCGTGTCCGGGCGGGTACTATGTGTATCACCTAACCAAGCCTAGCGTTTGTTTCCATGCGTACTGTGGGCGTAAGTAATTGTTGAGATCATTTTTCTGAAACCCCTTTGTCCCCGTGATGCAGGAGGGGTAGTGAGCGTCCATGTAGCTGAGAGAGGTGGTGACTGGCTTCTAGCTTTCTCACCCAGAAGCGTGTCAGGTGATGCAGTGCGGGTGGTGGCCTGTCTATAAGAGATTGATTAGACTGTTTCACCTCCTTGAATTCTAGCCTTTGTTCAGCTAGTGGAAATCCATAACTGACCTGGCCGCAGTGATTTAATGCTCTCTGTGGGCCCTGTGGTTTGTCTTGGTCTGCTACCAAAGCCAAAATTTACATCTCTGACTTACAGTAATTAAACTAGATTATTTCTCATCAGCTTCAGTGGTTCAGCTTTCCTAAAGTGGTCTAGGTCTGTAACTGATGGACTAGACATAGGGCATGAAGCTGTCGGGACAAATACAGTATTTTTGGTGCATGCTTAGTGGTTTGTGCTGACAACATTCTTGTCGTGCCCTAGATTTTTATGACATCTGTGATGTGGTGGATTGCCAGGACTCCTGCCTGGACACTGGTGACTGCACGTGTTCCCCAGGGACAACACTAGGACCTGATGGACAGACATGTCTTGGTAAGGGTGGAAATAACTTGTGTCAGTTAACTGATGCTTTCTTTTCCCTTTGTTTTGTTGCTCACATCTCAATCCATTCTCTTAGAAAGCAGTGTAAAAAAAGGAAGAGTATTCTGAGAGGAGTTTTTCCCCCTGGCTGCCTAGAACAGGTCTTTGATTCTGTAAATGGTTTCAGATATCTCCCTGCAAGGTGAGGTATGACATCCCATGAGCAAATACACTCTGGTGCCCCTGGAGCTCCTTATGTACAGAGGGTAGATTTGCTTTCTGCATGGTCCAGCTGCTGAAGGCAGCAACTTCACTGTCAGTAGCAGAGTGTCTTTGCAAGATCACAGTTCAGCCTCATTGGTATTCAGGAATGGCTGTGCAGTCTGTCATTAGAGATTTCCTCTCACCCTCTCTGTTGAATGCCTCTTTTCTCCAAGAAAAGTTTTGCTGGCTGGCCTAGGGCTATGCACTAAGCTTCACCATACTTACTACCCTTGTGGGGCATTGTCCAGGGCCTGAGGTTTGAGGAGAGACAAAGAATTGGAGATCACAGCACAGCCTCAGGGGTTCTAGGCAGCAAGGCAAGGTGGTATTCAGGGGGCTGGCGTTTTGTGACTGCACTGGCAGAGACTAACATGACCAGGAGGGAGGTGGAGGGCTGCAAGTGAGAGCAGAGCAGGGAACATGGGCTTCAGGGATTTGTGAACCTCTGAGGTGAGGACAGCTGTGGTTGTGTGTGTGGTGCTGGGAGGAGAGCAGCTGGGCTGCAAGGTCTTAGGAAGAAGGTGGTCTGTGGGGCAATGCAAGGGGCTGGGAAGGGGGGGCAGCTGGGGAGCTGCAGAGCCTCACTGATGGATAGGAAGAGGTGGTATGGAGGGAGTAAGGGGTGCTAGTGTTTGGGGAAAGTGGGATCACATCGTTGTCTTTGAGGCTTGATTTGGCGGAGAAATTGAAAGCAGGGTTGGTCCAGCAGGCTGCGTGGCAGATGAGTTTCTTCCATATGGACTATAGCTGACAGAGCAGGCGTGGGTGGTCTCTTTCTTCACACTCCTCATGTCTGTGGGCATCAGGGTAGGGGCCACAGTTGTTATAATCTGTGGAGAGAGCAGCCTGGCCCTGCTGCAGATTTACACTTGCTCACACCTATTCTACAAAATGGTTTTGCTAAAGCTGCTCCACATCTCTGCAGCTGAGTGGCTGACTTAGCTCTCTCAGCTAATTAAAAGCATCTATTGGCTGCTTCTCTGCAAGACTTCCAGGCACAGAAGTGCCCTTGACAAGCAGCAGCACCCCATAAATATGTGGCAGGCTCGCAGGAAAGGATTTCCTGCAGCAGGGAGTCATGCAGGAGTCCTGAGTCCATCCGCATGTGCTGGAGCTGCCTTCATCCCCCCGCTGCCAGGCCGGGAAGGGATTGTGCACTGCTGCTTCTCTTGACAATAACCAGATGGCACAACACCTCAGCTGTAATAATCACACTGGTTTACCCACCTGCAGCCTTTCTTGTGTATGGCTCGCTCATCTTTCTAATGACTTTCTGTTGTGCTGAGTAATTGTGCAATCACATATCTGAGAGCAACTGTGCCTTCCAGAGAAAGCAAACAAATCTGTACTAGCCTTTCCTATGCCTTTCCTATGTGGAGAATATTCTTCCTTTCCCAGCTCACCCTAAGAGGGGAGCTGAAGATGCTGCAGTAATGCTAAGCAGCTCTGTCTGTGAAGCTCTGTGTGCTAGGCTGACCTCTTCAGTACATTATATGCTTTGAATCCCAGAGTAGAACTACTGATCTGAAGTTTTATTTTCATTTGCTAACTTATTTAGGGGTTAGATTAGGTCTTTGCCTTTCTGTTATGGATCCGCCAACTAAGTGCGTTGCCTTTGACCTCTTGAATACCTGGATCCATGTTGGACTAAGGCATGGTTAAATCTGTTCAGTGCTCTCTCTGCCCAGTCTCAACAAAACCAGCCTGTATCCCAGAAGTGCTGGTTGTCACTGATGCAGGAGAGCAGCAACGTATCTGCTGTGTGTTGTAGAGCTTGGAGGACCAGCAAGGTGAATTGTTAGGTACAGTTCTTGACCAAGCCAAGCTCTGGGACCTTCCAACAGCATCTCTATGCCTTTGCCAGTAGCCCTTTCCCTCTTCACCCTCTGTTTTAAGCCGCTTTAGTTTCATTGTTAGAAAGGAAAGCGTGGAGCCTGTCATATGTGTGAAAAGGGAAGTGTCTGCGTGCGTCTCCTGGACCTGCTTCTTGTCTCCCAAAGCCAGGGTACCAGCCATTTCTTTGGCTAAAAGTATTCAATTCACATTGCTTGTGGAAGGAGACAACACTACCAGCAGCAGGTACTGTGTATGTGTGGGACCATCTATACCTGGGAGAGCTCATCCCTGACCCGTCTCTTAAAATTTTTTTGTTTGTTTGTTTTAAAGCTTCTGACATCTAGTAAATGGTAACTTCTAAGCTGTTTTGGTGAAACCCCACAACCCTTGATTGATAACCTCAGCATTCTGGCCTGCCTATGAGAAATCATTAGTTTTGTGGCTCAGCGATAGCAATGGCTGTCCCTTCCTCTCTATTTGCAGCCCTGAGTAATGTGCTCTAGGCAATCCTGCTTTAGCAGGGGAGTTGGACTAGATGATGTCTAGAGGTCCCTTCCAACTCTGAAAAATTCCGTGATTCTGTGATTTGATTCACTTTTTGCACACAGAGATTAAATCATGTTGAAGAACGAGAATCTCAGACAATAAAGTACCTTTTGAAAAAAACAAACAAACAAACAAACCAAAAAACCAGAAAAAGACAGGCATAGAGGAACTTTAGTCTTTCAAACAGAAAATTAGGAGTTTTCAGGGCTTTACCAAGAGATTCAAAAGCATCTGGGCGCTTTTTCCTCAGTAAATACCCTCAGCACCCTGGTGGGCTCTAATCTAGAGCTGAATGCAGCCAGCACAGAAATGTGACACAGGTACTATTCATGGGTATATTCCTTTAGGTTATAAAAACTCAGTCCGGGCTCATTACAGGGTTGTTCTGCAACCTTTATTGTGTCTGCTCCAGGAGGTGTGGGATGCCAGCTCGGGCACTTCTCTTTCTTCTGAGCTGGAAAGGTAGGAGCCACAGCTCTCTGGAGGGGCTGCAGAGGAGCAGAGCAGGAAGGACCATCGTGGGGAGCTGAGTCCTGAGAGGGAGTAGCTCAGTACTGAGCTCTTCGTCTCACCTTTGGTACAGAGTGTCTAAATAGCCAACAGTTGTGGTGGCCTCTGTGGGCACCAGCACCCAGGTTAGGTCTCACACCATGGTGAGCTGGCATTTCTGTTCTGCAAGAACACCTGAGCTTTCCAGGGCAGGGAGCAGCCAGAGCTGGGGTAAGAAGCCAGAACAGTGACATTTCTCATGACGTGACTTTTCTTGGGGA
This sequence comes from Chroicocephalus ridibundus, assembly GCF_963924245.1. Lineage (NCBI taxonomy): Eukaryota > Metazoa > Chordata > Aves > Charadriiformes > Laridae > Chroicocephalus > Chroicocephalus ridibundus. Next base: position 38,017,165 of record NC_086289.1, read on the forward strand.
AGCTTCATGGGGTTCATTGAAATGTTTTCGTTTAATTTCAGCTTTGTTTATATGTTTACAGCTATTTTTTATTCTCATGTCTTTTTTTTTTTAAATAAGGGTTGAATCATTTAAAATTGCTATAGGACAGTTGGCCACATGTGGCAGTAGCAGGTGTGATAAAAAAAAATAGGGTTTATTTTTGACTGATTCTGGTATTCACCTAGTTTTACTATGCAATGAAGTCATGTTAACTCCATTTTAATTTATTTGTGAGTGGGGTGGAGTGGAGCAGAGTTTAGGATGGGAAGATAAATGACAACATGAACTCCCCAGCGTGTGGAACCATGTGTGGAGGTTTCCCAGTGGAACTGTGTCCATCTTCACTCCGAAGTGGCTGCTGTGTGCCTGCTGTCTTCTCCCCCAGGTCTGCTGTGTTCCTGAGGTAGACACAGCACAGCAAAACACTCTGCTACTGTCAGTAGACAGTGGTCTTTAGCATTTAGTGGGAATACGCATCTCTGTTGCCCTGATCCAGGTCTCAAGGCCAGGAAAGCCAGTCCGTGGTCCGAGTTCAGTCCCAGTGCTCCCAGCTGTGTGTTTAGCAGGGGCGTTTTATGACAGTGTGGTGTGGGTTTTTTTTTTCAGATGAAAATGAATGTGAGCAGAACAACGGAGGCTGTAGCGAATTTTGTGTTAACCTGAAGAACTCCTACCGCTGTGAGTGCGGGATTGGGCGCACACTGGGAAGTGACGGGAAAACCTGTGAAGGTGAGGTTTCAGCTGTCACAGTCTGCTGGAAACTCTATAAATCATTCCCCTTCCCTTGCAGCACCAGTTCTCTCTTGGCTCCTTGTAGCTGGGATTAAATGTCACTCATATCACTTCTGTGCTTGCCAGGGGGGTTGTTACTGAAATATCCTTCTAATCAAGCAGAGAGGAGTCTCCTTGCTGTTTTCCCTGTCTTGTTCATTTCTGTTAGGATTTGCTTGTATTTATCTCCATGGGGGGGAGAGGTAGCAGTGGATCTGGAAGATTGGTTGTCCAGACAGAACTAGTTATTGCTGGAGATGCTGGGATTTGGCTCTGGAGATTTGTATGATAGTTGTGCGGGGGCAGATTTAGTACTGCTGGTTTTTGACAGCTAGCATTAGGTATGGGGTAATGTCATGACATTAGACTGGAGTATGAGGATCACTTAGCCTCCCGGGGCAGAGATTGAGGAGAGGGGATGCCAGTCTGTAAACAAAAGCTCAGTTTGAGATGAGAGCTGCATTTTGACTGATCTTTTTTAAGTGCATAGTTGTGGGCTCTGCTATGTGCAGCTGCTACAGTTCCTTCCTCGTGGTGGCACAGCCAGGTTGAAAACCCTTGATGAGTTCAGACTGGTAGTTTAGCAAGGGTTTAAAGACCAAATTGTAGGTTTGACGTGTTGTCACTAATGATTTACAAGTACCATTGAGCAGAAATATGAAAAACCAGCAAAAATTTACTTGTGCCTGATGTTTTCACAGGCAAAGCTGCTGTGTTGTATGTTCACAGATACTGTGTGGCCTCAGACAAGAATAATAGCTACATATGTGCCTCACTTCTGAGCTACCCAGTTGCCAGAACTGAATATGTCTGCAGCCTGCATGCAACTTTACATTAGCTGCTGTTTGGCAGACATCCCTGCTGCAGAGATAGAGAGAGAGGGATTGCCATTGTATTTTTGGACTGGACTGCACCCTTCTTTATGGTTGACTGACAGTTGGCTCCAAGCGGCAGTTTTTGTCCCTGTTTTCCCCCTCCTTGATACCAAAGCATGTTTCGTCTCGCTTCTGTGAAAATCTCCTCTCTCAGCCCTGTTAATAAAACATCACTCATCCAGGCAATGACACTTCTCTGGGGAAAGCTGCTGTGCAGAGTGCTCCTTAAGTACTTGTTAACTTGTCTAGGGCCAAAAATGATCTGTGGACTTTGTCCCTTCCACATCCAGCACTGAGCTGGTGGGGTGTCACGTAAACCAACTGTGCTACGTGGCAGTTTTTATTCCTGAGCTCTTCTGACAGGGCTGGAATAGCCTGTGCTTGAAAACTCGTTTGTTTCTGCCGTTCCCAAAGTTGGATTTTAGGGCCTTTGATATATCGTTTAACTTCCCCTTCCGTAAAAAGGATGGTGCTTTTCACAAGTTTAACACAGCTGCTGGGGATTTTTACAATCTTGTTAGTGAGTTTTATTTCTAAAGATGTGTCCTTAGCTTTGTGAGCCATTAGAGTATGTGATTTACTTGTGAGCCGCCTCACAGCTGTTGCTTTCAGCAAATGCAGGAGATTTAGTTTGATTGCATGAGCTGGTGAGGGCTGAGTAGGGTCGAGGAGCATCTCAAAATTTCCTTTATAATGCTTTACCCATTACTTTGACTCATGCGGAGTGTTCAGGCTGTTGTTTTCCAAGCAACGTGTAGGATTGAGTATGGTATTTTCATTTACATTTCAGTGAAAACTACAGTCCTTTCTGATGGCAGGCTTAGGGAGAAATATTTGGTATTTATGATTTCTTTATATTATATGTGCTGTTGTTTTACTGAGAACTAGCAGAATCTAGCAGTATTCATCCCAAAGGGTTAAAAAAATTAAGCAGTGAAGGTTATTTTTTTTTTTTTTAAATCATGATACTTTGTTGTTTTCCTTATAATAGAAAGCCAACAACAACTGGAAACAGCCTTATTTGCCTTAGATTTTCAAATCTTCAGAATGTATTTGGATGACCTTTCAGGCTCTTTTCTGCAGCTCTAGTTGCTAGGAATATGTTTTACACAAAAACTCAGGTCCTTGGAGAATTGCCTCTACCTGAACAGAAAAGATGTAAGAAAAGATATGAGAAATCCCCCAATTAGCTGTGCTGCCCTCTCTCCTCTGCGCTTTAGGATGGGGGAAAATTAGGAGGGGGATTGACCTCACACCATGAACTTGTGTTGTTCTGTCCCTGTGATAATGCATCTCAGGATAGCCTACCTCTAAGCTTAAAACTTGCAAACTCGCAAAATTCCTGCTAAACAAACTCCTACGAGCAGAGTTTCATCCAAAGCCTACAAAGGAGATGCAGGAATCCACTACGCCTACCTCCATCACAGCTGGAAAACCCACAGGCAAAGAGTGCATCATCTTCTCTCTGGTGTTCCCTGATGGGAACAGGAGCTGGCTACCCGTGAGTCTGTCCTCCCCAAGACACCTCCCATGCAAATCTCAGGGCTTTAATTCTGCTGATGACTAAGGGAGTGAGTATGGTTCCACATGGGAGAAGTTTTAGGAGGATGTTCCCCTCACCTTTTCGAAGTAAGAAACAACATAAAAATTCAGTTTAAGAGGAGGTCTCAGAAGTTAGAAAGGGCCAAGCTGAAGATTGCCTATTCAGCTTTCTTATGTATGCCAGTTATAGCATGTGATTTAACTTGGTAAGCTTTTGCACGGAATTCCTTCTTAACTTCATCGTGAAATGACAAACACAGGAAATTGTACAATTAAAAATAGGTTTCCACCACATTCTCTTGGAAGCAAGCTCTCACCATGCTGTTGCCTTCGAGCTCTGTGTTGGTCATACTGTGGTTAGTCAGCCAGGAGTATATGTTGGGGCCTGCGTAGCTGCCACGCAGCTGCCTGAGGAGTGTGCTGATTTTCCTTTCTTTTGCAGAAATTGAAGGCTGTCACAATAACAACGGAGGCTGCAGCCATACCTGTATTGAAGTGGAAGACACATACCAATGTGAATGTCCGAGGGGACTTGTTCTGTCAGAAGACAACCACACTTGCCAAGGTAGGTCAGCAAAATCTGCCCAACAGCCTCTGGATGACAAAAGTATGTTTGAAGAAACTTTTCTTCTTGTCTTTGTTGTGTTCTCTTAATCTGTCCTTTACAGAGCTTTGTCATTAGCTTTGTTAATGGAGCTTTGTTGTTAATGACAGATCATCCAAAACTGAGAGCCTGGAGACATTGCTCTTTTTACCAGGCAGGAGAACAGAGACACGGGACCCAGCTGGGTGCCTCTTGCATCACAGGCAGTTTTGGCAGTGTTCACTTACAATTAAGATTGCTTAACATCTCCCATTATATCGCTCTGTTTCAGCTATGTATGCCTTTGACAAATTTATGCTATTAGAACTGAAGTTTTCCATGCTTCAAACCGGGCTTTTAAAATTTCAGCTAAAGTGGTTCACTCTCTTCCAAGAATGGGGTTAAAGAGGGAGGTGGTTTTTTGCCTCAGTATCTCTGTAGCCATTCCAGTATGCATTCCTATGTCTTGAAGCAGGGCACTAGTTCTGACACTAGGTGTTTCTCCTGTCCCTTGGACAAGTGCCCAAGATAGTGTCTGAAAACTGACTGTTGCTTCTGATGCATAGAGGCAAGGGCAATGTAATCCTTGGAAGACCTTCCACCTGAACTTTATTCCATTCCTGTATGCAAGGAGTCCTTTCCGACTCACTTGCATCTATAGCATGCACATGGAATAAACATGTTCCCTATTTTGGGTAGCAAGAGCTGAGTAAGATTTCCTTTGCAAATACATCCCGGCTCCCAGGGGTCAATTTAGCTCTGCAGCAGTGAGTGCAGGGAGAAGTTCCTGAGGGCACTGAGAGTTAAGCAGAGGCTCTGTAGCTCCTCATGCAGTGACTTTTTACAATCCAGGACTTTCACCCCGGATTATTCTGGGTCTCATAATCCCATAGCTAGCTGAGCCCCTGAGATGCTGAAAGCATCGAGCAGCCTGTGTGCCTTACAGAGAAGATGTCTACTATGAACCGCTGCTGAAGGGACATTCAGTCAAAACTGCATGTTGAGGAGAGCTATGTGGGTATGTGAAAGGCAGAGGTAATGTTCTCTGGTGAGCCTCATCTGACTTGCCTGGACACTTCTTAGACCTGTCAGCCTCAGCACAAAGCTGGAGAAGGTACACAACTGTGCTGGTAGAGACAGACCTCATAGCTCTCTGCTTCTGTTCTGCCTTGGTGGGCCCGTGAAGAACTTGTGTGGTTGCTTTCAGACATTTCCATGGGAATTGGCTAATGGGCTGGACTTGGGATTTTAGATGGACAGGACTTGGACATTTTAGATGCCAGAGCGGCACCTAAAATGCAATAAAAGGGAGCCTCTCGTGGGCTTTAGATAATAACAATGAGCTGGTGTTACCTGGTGTGCTCAGAATCTCCCGTAGTCTGATATGTTACAAAGTGCCTGGACATCAATTAGAGGAACAGATCCAGACTTCTTGGTGGCCAACAAGGCCAGGTATGCCTCAGACAGGAAGTTGGAATGGTTCTACTTGATGAAATTTCTGCTTTTTAAGCTTTTTAGAAATGCAGGGTGCTGTTTTCAGGGGTGAACACTGCAGACTTGGGATTCAGTAGTGCTTAGTGTTCCAGCAGAGCCAGGTGGGGAGGAGGAGATGGGGATTTCCAAGAGCTGTGATTATACTTACTGATTGAAGGTCCAATTGATGGATAGAGGCCAGAAAAGAGCTATGTTCTTCAATCCTGGCTCCCTGAGGCAACCCCAGCAGGGTTAGAAGACCATGCGTTTCCCAGGCAGTGTTTGTCCTCCTTCTGAGGCTGCTAATGAGAGCAGCAGCGCTGCCGGGTGCCCAGCTGGGGCTCGGGATATGGCATCTCATAAAGTGAAATTTCTTGGTCTTTTGCATTTCCTGATTTTATGTCTCCACGCAGTGGTCTGCAATTTTGAGCAGATATGACAGAAAATATCTGGAACTGTCCCACACAATTTTTTATGGCATCTAATCAGGTTTATAGTGGTACAACTAACAGCGCAGGGCAGGCACAGTTGCCTGAAGCAGTTGGATCTGCAGCCTATCAATCCTCCTCTGCACTGTCTCTGCATTCAGAACAAACATTAACAATCTTCCACAGAAATCACAATCTTGGCTACAATTTGGCTACCAGCCAACGAAATACTTGGAGTTTTGCAGACCATCCTAGTACCCCACCTCCTTGTGAAGTGTGGTGGTGAAATGCTTTTCTCCCCTCTCCCATGCCCAAGCCTTGTGTGCGGCTAAGCAGGGTGCAATGGCATAGTTTATTTGTGTTTGTAGCAGTGTTTCAGGGCTCCCCGGCACCAGAGAGCCTGTTCTGAGCAGTCTGTGCAGAAAGATAACCTCTGCTCCAAGCAGCTGTACTTTAAAAGGTCAAGGAAGGAGCCACAGGCTGGACAAGGAACATGGTGCCAACAATAGCAGACAGAAAAAATGAGTGTTGGACTCAGCACAGAAGCTTCCTACCAAGGTCAGGGTACTTGCAGGCGCTGGCACAAAGCGGAGTTTCAAGCAGTAAATGAGGAGGCTTGAGAAAGTACTTACAGATGCTCTGCGGTGTATGAGCACGAAGAACTGAAATGTTTGACTGGCAAAGACTGAGTGAGGCTTTCGGGAGCCTCGCAGGCTGGGGTGAGCCCAGGGCAGGGATGCAAGAGATGGGTACTGGCAGCAAGTCAGGAGAGCGCAGCTCTTGAATGGATGCAAGAAATTGTGAATAAAAGTGGATTCGTTGGCACCCAGGATAACTCATTTCTGCTGGGCATCTCAGTCCTGGCAGTCGGGACCTCATCACTTGCCCTGGAATAACATGCCTGCGTGTAGTCACAGCTTCCTTGCCAGCTCCTTTTCAGCTCCCCCTGCAACGCTGTTGCTGGCAGACTGTCTTGGGGTAATTGGTCCTGCTCGGAGCTGAATCATGCTGATGCACGCAGTCTCTCTGCTTGGACCACCACTGTTAAATTGGTAGAACTGAAACACTGTTCTTAGTATTGATTACTCTTGTGTGTACAAATGCCTAGGGTGGTTTGAATTACGTTACCAGTTACTCTGAGATGGTTAGTGTAAGTATTTTCTCAGAGGCTTTTCCCAAATAGTGATGAATTGGCTGGAATCAAAAGTGGATCTGCTCACAGGTTTCGGTCACCAGTTTCTGTGCCCAGGTGGTGGGGTGCCCACAGGCAACTCCTGCAATGTCAGAGCAGAGGTTAAATAGGTGTCTCCTCTTCCTCCCCCTTTGTGTCCATCAAAGACATTTAGAAACAGAGATAGCCTGAACCAAATTGGTCCTGAACTTTGGAGAATTGCAGTTGGGATCCAAACCCTCTTGCCCTGAATTACACCTTTATAAAAGCATTAAATTTCCTTTTTCGTCAAGGAGTCACTAGAACAGTGAAGCTTTAAATCCACATTGAGCCAATCAGTTCTCCAAAGGATATTCATCGCTGCATTGCACTATGTTCTCAAAGTCCCCTTGTCTCCTTGTGAGCTTTGCCATTTGACATGCTCAGTTATTCCCGCTTACCTTCTACTGCGGATGCAGGAAAAGTTAAGGTAATTCTTAGTTCCTTAATTTTCTGTTCTAACCCAGCAATGTCATTATGAGAGCATATTGCTTTGGGCATACTGCATACATTTTAGCATATCACCTTGAAAAGATCAACTTTTAATAAAAAATACTCCCTGCAGGTACACAGTAGCTGTTACAAACACCTTAGCTGGGACAGGAGAATTTTTTTAAGGGGGGTAAAAGGCATGTTTTAGCAGCGTGCCTTGTACCCAAGATCCAGAATCCTGGATTATACAATTAAGGAAAAGCAGATCATATGAATGTCAAGGATTGGGACTATAATTAATTTTAGGAAAAAGCTGGGGGATCTAGTATATTTGCAAAAAGTTTTGTCATGTGATTTTAAAATATGATAAATGGAAATTCTGAAGGGGGGTTGTTTTTCTGGCTGAGAAGAGACTGGAATATGTGCACCAGTATGCTTGTCCTGGATCTAACTGAATAGATATGTATACCCAAGGAATATATATAGCAATTACTTTTTTTATTGAAGATTATTCCCTCTTCTTTCCTTTTTCATTTTGTCGAATCTCTCTGTTTTCTCCACTTCTTGTGTAATGGAATTTTAATTAAAAAAAAGTTCACATGGAGATCCATATTAAAATTTGAAGGCTGGAAGGAGGTGGAATGAGTGAGCTAATTGGGTTTGTTTGTCAGAGCTGGGTTTATTGCTTATAAAAATATTATGGCATTTTGAGGTGCTTCCATTTTAGCTCAGCATCTCTGATTACTCTGCCTTGTTTTGACATGTTCTGGGTTTGATGTAAAACCTGATAAATGGTCTTAAAAAATGGCTTTGGCTGGGGTGCTGTGAATCTGAGATCCATATCTGGGAAAGGCTCTTGCCAGGACATAGCAGTGCAAGATAGATCTATCAAACCTGTGCTGAGTATTAAGTATAGCTGGAAATACTGCATAGCTAAGTTTCTGCTGCAAGTATAGCGGTCGTCATCATCATCTTTTGTGGTTTTACTGCAGCAGGAGAATTTGGAACAGTGGTAGCTTGGGAAGTTTGTGTTGTGTAGATGGGAACGTAAGATAGGTAGTTAGATTACTAAGCTTAGATAGTATCATAAGTGTGGCGTAACGATTGCCCTTTCTTTCCCCCAATAGTAATTGGTATAGCCCTTCCCCACCTCCCTGATACTGATACTCCCTGATAGTTTTGTAGTGCAAACTGTTATTCTGGGGACTTTTCTTGTAGTTCCAGTGCTGTGCAAGTCCAGCTCTATTGAGGTGAGCATCCCAAAGGACCTGGTCGGAGGCCTGGACCTTTCCCTCATCAACACTTCCTGCAAAGGAGTATCCAATGGCACTCATGTCAACATCCATTTCTCCTTGAAGTCCTGCGGCACTGTTGTAGATGTATGTATTCCTGTCCTGTCTCTTGGGATCTCTTGGATTTGGGGATTTGGCTGTGGCTTACTTGGGGAATAAAGTTGATTTAGCTGTATCAACAGAGCAGTTTCCTGTGTTGCCGTGCAGCTGGCCTCAGACTAGACCTGGGGTGGCATCCCAAAGTAGGAGAGCTTGTTCCATCTCCTCTCCAGTGGTGTGTGTCTCTCAGCATGGGTGCTGCTTTCTGCTCACGCAGCGCTTCACAGAGGCAGCTTTACCATCATTCTGGTGCAGAAAGCACGAGTGGTTTCACTCCACCCTCCAGTTGAGACAGAATCTGGTCCCCCAGTAATGTTTCAAAGGTTATACTGGCAACTGGTTGGGAACCAGAGCTCATCTTAGCAGATGGGTAGCAATTGGAAGCAAATTCCTCTGCTTCACGCACTCCTGTACTTCATGTACTCCTTACAGTGCATCAAAATGGACAGCAAACTGATACAGCCCCTTAGGTCGTAGGTGAGGATGAACATCATTCTGGTTGCAGCATATAAATTCAGAAGCTGTCCTTTCAGTGACTAGCTGATGTCTGAGCTTCCTGAACAAGGTAAACTCAGCTGCTAGTCTGAACTTGGGGACGTCTTTCTCTATGATCTCCCCATTCCCTTAAACTCCTGTCTTTGCTGCAGGTAATAAATGATAAAATCATTGCCACCAATCTGGTGACCGGCTTGCCAAAGCAGACTCCAGGAAGCAATGGGGACATCATTGTCCGCACCAGCAAGCTGCTGATCCCGGTGACCTGTGAGTTCCCACGCCGGTACACCATCTCTGAAGGTTATGTACCCAACCTCAAGAACTCACCCTTAGAAATCATGAGCCGCAACCAGGGCATCTTCCCCTTCACTCTTGAGATCTTCAAAGACAAAGACTTCGATGAACCCTACAGGGGTGCTCTTCCCACCCTGAAGCTTCGGGACTCTCTGTACTTTGGGATTGAACCCTTGGTACATGTCAATGGACTAGAGACACTGGTAGAGAGCTGCTTTGCCACTCCCACCTCAAAAATTGACGAGATCCTGAAGTACTACCTGATTCAAGATGGGTGAGTTCATTGTTCCCTCCATTGCTGGCTATTAGAGGGGAATGGGCAACGGGGCTAAGTTGCATTGCCTGTGTGATGCAGGAAACACTATCAGTTCTCCACAGCAGCCTACCTGCTGTGTTCCTGGCAATCACCAGCAACCAGGCCATCAAGCTGAAACCACCTGTCCCATCAAAAGTGATTGGGAGAAACAGTGGGAAGCAGTGAACGAGGTTACTCCCAGTGCAGCCTTTACAGGACATATTTCCCTGCAACTAGCCTTGTGGATAATTGAGTTGGCTCCAGTACAAATATCTTTCCTGATATCCTCTCTCTGCCAGCCTGCAGAGTGCCAAACCAATTGGCACAACCCCCTGACGGCTGTGTGCCACTGCCATGCAGCCACCGCAGCAACTGGAGCAAGTTTCTTAATTTTCCCATAATGGCCTTATTATAGCATGGGCCAGAAGACTCCATGGTTGGTCCTGGTTGGAGCTGCAGGAGCTACCCTTGCTTTGCTCTCTCTGCTGCCTGTCAGTGCAGTAAGCTTGTGTCCCTCAGTCTGGCTGTAATTTTTCAAGGTGTTTGGGTTTAGTGATCTTTCTAGGCTATTGCTAGTAAAAAACTCAGGGTGGATCTGTGGGTTCACTGTGACAGGTTTTGTGTCAGAGGTTTGTGTCTGTGCTCTCTGCTGTGGCTCCTATGACGAGCCCTGTTTTCAGATACTTGTGTGGGTGCTAACATGACAGTGCCACGGTGCAATGTTGCTGTGGAGTGTTTGCATCCAGCAGGGCCTGGCAGCTTAACCAGACAACGCTGTGGAAATGTCACAGTTGGGAACCAGTCTGCTATCCTCTAGGGAGGAAAGTCCAGCCAAAGTAATATGAAAGACATACCCAAGTGTCATAGCTCGACAGTCAAGGGACTGTGCTTGTATAAGTCCTGTATTCTGTCTGCCAAACCATCTAATGAGGACAACAATTATTTCCTCAGCTGACAGGCTAAATCATCCACCATTACAACTGGTGATGACAAGTGCTGTGTGATTGTTTTGTAGCAAAAGGGTCCTGCAGAGTACAGTACACAAAAATACCGTTTACATTTCCTTCTGACAAAGGTTTCAGCATTAGCTTGCTCTCCCTCCATCCTAGGCTGCAGTCTTCTGTGCCTGACATTTCTGGAGTTTATGAGTGGATTTGTAATGGAAGGATTGATTTATTGACTCCCTGGCTTGTCTGTTCCTGTGGATCCTTCACAGAGTCAAGGCTCCAAACGTTCATTCATTTCTCACCATGAGTGAAAATTATGGGATTCAAAACAGTGGCCAAAACCTGAGCCTAATAAAGGAGGGGGAAGGCAGAAAATGGCCTCTTTTGAATTCACCACAGCACTAACCAGAGGATTTACGGCACCAGCAGCCCCTTTGGTACTGTTATCCTGCAGAGGGCATTAAAACTTCACTGAAGGGAAAAGTGGGCTGGAGCCAGCTGGCTGGAGCCTCATCCAGCCTGCTCCACTCTCCAGCCATCACTGCAGGCCCCAGTGTCCCCAGACATGCCAGCCCCTGTGCTGTATTTAAATTGAACCCCTCACTTAGACCAAAGGCTAATGTTGTGCTATTTATCTAACTGGAGTTCTTTGTCTCTCGGTGTGCTCACAGCAATTAAAAAGTAAAATTAGCTGAATACACTGCTGATTTGTCCCTGCTCCAAACAGTTCTGTAATAACCCAGTTTCCTTCCATCAACTCAACCCCAAAAGCCCAAGGCAAATAAAGATGGGATTTTCAAATCAGTTTGATTATGTAGGATCAGACCTGCAGAAGTTTACTGCAGCTTCCAGAGGGAAACACCGTTTAAATTTGAGGGGATATACCTTAGGCTGAAGGATGGGAAAATTCCCTCTCCTGCCTTCTTCCCTGTTAATTCCCTGCCATCTCCAATTGGCAAGAGGTGGGAGCCTTCTTCTGTGGGACTTCTCAATCCTCTCCCTGTGCTGATGTGACTGTGCTGGAAGTCAGACTTTTCGCAGATCCCTCCCTGCTGTCTCTGTAATATCCTGTATTGCTGCTAGCTCAGCCCACCAGCCCCAAAGCAGGTCTCCTGCTTCTGATCTTGTTCTTCCTCTTTCTCAAAACAAAAATAAATAAAAGGCATTGACCGATTGCACAGGCAATAAACATTGCAGCTCTCTGGGGCATGCAGAGCAAGGTCATGTCACTAAGGGCAATCCGTTGTAATCTAATGTGGTCAAGAGCTGCAATTTATCTGAGCATGACGTGGTTAAGGTAGCTCCATCAAAGTTTATCTTGTTACACCTCGGGCTGCCCCTCGTTGGTAGGCTGAGGTGGCTATTTTATTCCAAGCCCTCCTTTCCACCTTGCAATCCCCCAGTAAGAGGGTCGGAGCACAGCTCCCATGGCACAGCTACTCTCTGCTTCCCTAAGCTAGGCACATTACACACAGGAAAGGGTTATTTTCCCTGCAATCCTGACCAGGGTCACCCATTTTCCTTCCATACCTGTGCTCCTGCCCCTTCTCACTTCTCCAAGGTGGGAAGAGGGATCTGGGGGTTTCCTACGAGGGTGGGACACGGTATGGCCCCGTGCACAATGCTGAAGGGTTTGACCCTGTCACTTGGAAGGCTTCTGAGCTCTTTTTGTCATGCCATAATGCACTTGTCAGAGTCCTCCGTAAGACATACTTACAGGCGTGGTAGGACTCATTGTATCCCTGCTTCCTCCTTGTTGTCCTTCCATTTTCCCCTCTCCCTAGCCCCAAACCAGTAGGTTTCCTGCCACCAGTGTGGAGAAACTTTGGAGAACCCAGGATTTAGGAGTCAGTTTGAATCTGTGTCTGAGAATCATCACAGTTTATATACTCACAAATGAGGACAGGTCTATGAGTTGACTTTATGGCCCCAAAGCTCAGCCATTAGGATTTCACTTACGAAAAGTCTTTAATTGTCATTCTTTACAATCAGATGCCTTCAGGAATATGCTACTTTTAAAAGCAATTTTATCCTAAACGACTTAGTAACGGCTAGTGTTTGGCGTGAAGGGAGAGGAATCCACGTCAGTTTTTTCTAGGTGCAAAATGTTAATTTATTAGCTTCCCTTGGATAGCTTTTTATGTTTGCCTCCCAGGCAAGTTAACTAGACAGGCGCTGCCGACAGGGATATCCCTTCAGACCGTGACCTCCACTGGCTGAGAAAAGCTACAGAAAAACACGACGGTGAAAATAATGCTAGGATCAGACCAATGCCTAGTGCTCCCATGAGCATACACTGCTCTACTGTACGTAGCAGAGGGCAATTCTGGGAGGGATTGCAGTAGGCTGCCGCCCATGGAGCCGAGTCAGCCGAACAGTGCAGAGATTTCCAAACACACATTCCAGTGAAAGCAGAGCTCTGTGTAGATGTGGGGTTTGCTGCTGTTTGATAATTGAACGTGTCAAACGTCAGCATTTCTGACAATGCTTTACATATTTCTGGTGTAAAGATGGAAGCTAAAGGTTGCTGCAAGAGTAGGACTTTGAGCTGTCACACTGTTACCTCTTGTCTCTTCCACCACTGCTTTTTTTTTTTAAAATCTTGAATTAAATTAATCTGGAATTAACTTGGTAGAAAGGACAAGCTGCATTCTAATGTAATACAGAAGCAGCACCTGGGCCTCTCAAAATGCCTAAGGCTTTGCAATAGGCAACAATAAATATCAAGTCACCATAACTTTTTGTCTTGAGGTTTCTCTGTCAAACTCTAAACAGGCTGTGATAGTTTATAAATAGACTGCATCTGAAATGTAACTTTTAAAAAAGTATTTTATTTTCTTGCAATTCTGTGACCTCTCACATGACTGTATAGTGCTAGTGATGGGGAAATTGAAATTGTGAATTTTAGCTGCAGTGAATTTGAGCTGTCCGCTCAAGTCCAGCAGGAAGAAAAATGTAAATGATATAAAGCGAAGTAGATCTTGATTTTTTTAAAAATATCATTGGTGATATTTTGGTAATGTGGGTAACAGCTTATTCATTTTAAGTGTGAATTATGTGCATATATATGTGTACACAGAAAGTATATAATACATTACGTACTGTGTAAGAGTTCTGTTGATCACCGCAGACTGTTGCACAGGAAGGTGAAATGAGGATATACTTGCCTGCAGCTCTCTGGCAGTCCCTCTGCCAAGGGGACTGGACCATGTCCTGCCAGCTCGCTGCTGCTGAGCTCTTCGTTGTCTGGAGATGCTATTATCATCGCTGGTGTTTTTCCCCATCATTCCCAAATTTTCTCCTGCGGCCAAACAGGAAGTAACAAGGATGGTAGCTTAGCTTGAGACAGCCAAGCCCTCCTTTCCTTTCTCTAGTTAAATAGGGTGCGATGGTTTTTCTCTTTGTTTTTCCATTTCTGTGAAACCCATTAAAGCCCCATTCCTCTGCTTTTCTCAGCTGCGTTTCTGATGATTCGGTGAAACAGTACACGTCAAAGGACCATCTTGCCAAGCATTTCCAGGTTCCTGTGTTCAAGTTTGTGGGCAAAGACAACAAGGTAAGCTCAAAACCCCACCTCTTAGATATTGCATCAGCCCTGATCTGACTGAAGAGTCTCAGCACAGTTTGCTGTATTAGAGCGCAAAGGGAAGGGAATGGCTGGCCCAAGGCAGATGCTGCTGTGCCTACTCCAGCAGTTGTGTCTTTCAGGAGCCTGACACAGGTACTTTAGGAGAGAGTGGTGAAAACAACTAAAATGAAATAAAATATGAAGAACAGTTGTGGAACATTAATGCTATAGCAGGATAAAATCATTGTTGTTTCCAGGGTAGTCTTAGTGGACCCTTGTATGCGGGGTGAGAAAAGTGTACCCAGTCACCAATCAGAAACCCGGGGAGTTAGGCATGTTACACAGTGTCTGATTTTAAAACGTGACAGTCTATAGTTTTGAATCTCTTCAACCTTATATCTTCTCTAGCACTTGTTAGTACAGATACCAGATTTCCAGATACAAGGCCACCACACTGTTTAATTCGATGTGAAACCAGGCCATCCAGGCTGGTGGCACCCTGGGACAGAAGCTTTGTAGTGGGAAGACAATTGAAGGATAATGCCATTTTCCTAATGCAAATAGCTTTCCTTTGCTGTGCTAGAAGAAATCAGGTCTTTCAGTCACTGTTGTTATGCTCAGCCAATGCTGCTTGCTCCAGCTCCTGGAGAGCCTCAGTAGGGTTAAAGCAGATGAGATCTTTCAAAATTCAGAAATTTTGCTTGGCCGTCTGATTGCCACTCCTGCCTCTAACCTGCGTCCTCCTGGCCTGTGCAATGGATTTTGCTTCAAACCTCTCCATTGATCAAACATTCACAGATGTTTGCTTCCTTAGTTGGTGCTTGCAGGGATCTTGCTTACTCTCTGTATCGTTTAGAGAGCAGGGAGCAGCAATCCTGTCACTGTCTGCCTTTACTGTGCAGAAAGAAAAGGCAGCTGTCTCCCTGCCCTTTGTGTTCTCCTTCTCCCCTCAACTACCAGTCTTAGACCCCCATCAACTTGCATTTTCCTCCTTTGCCCCTCGGTCTCCTAGTTTTATGTTTTCTCAGCTCATGTCAAATTCTCTTGCACATTTCTATCAGTCCATCTCCTTGTGAGGCTTCGTGCGTTCTTGGCCTGCTTCCTCCCATGCAGCTCCTACCAGTCCATGCCAGCTCTTCCAAGCTTATTCCTGGCATTTTCATCTCTTCCTCTGGAGGATCATTTCACGCCTTCATATTCCCTGTCTAGCCCTTGGCTAACAGACAGACGCCATGCTCTGAGATCTCAGCCAGGCACTCTGGAAAACGTGCCCTCTCCTGGGCACATAAGAAAACAGATGGAGCAGCCAGTTTGTCTGTGGATGGCGATGGTGGATAAGGACCTTGTTGATGCAAGGACAGGAATGGCTGTACTATGGGAATGGTCTCGCTCACGGTCTCTGAGAGCTGGCAGCGCTGCCAGTCTGATTCCCAGATCTGCGCATTGACTTGGCCTGCTGTCTCGCCACCTTCCAGGAGGTGTTCTTGCATTGCCGTATCCTCGTGTGTGGGGCACTGGATGAGAGCTCTCGCTGCGCCCAGGGCTGCCGGAGACGGGTGCGCAGGTCGGCTGCGATGGAGAAGGAAGAGGTGGAGGAAGAGGAATCTGGTCACGTGGCAAACCACATCCTGACAGGCGGCCCCATCAGAATCGACTTTGACGACTAAGATCCACGCACTGGAACAGCATCTCTGCCCGAGACCAGCCTTCCTTATTAATGCCTTCTTTCGTGGTTGTTTGAGAAACAAGAGGTATTTGGTAAAGCCCGACTTGAACCTCAGGACTTGTTTCCCTAACTGCATGATAATTATTTGTGAAGTATGTTGGGCACACAAGGCATCCCTCTGAGTGCAACCCAGACTGCAGAACAGTTTGGTTTTCACCTGTGTTTCTTCCCAACAGCCCTTCGGTCAAAGGGACCCTATTGCTTCGCAGGCCTGACTTTGTCTTCCCCTACATCTGCCTGCAGGCCCCACAGGACTGTTTGTCCTTGACTAAACAAATGTTACTCAAGCCCTTCTTTCATCAGACAATACAAATAGTATCGTAGCTGAACATGTTTGCTCTGTAGTTCTGTGAATGAGGCCGAAGCTTTTGGATATGCTGAGATTTTGGATGACTGTTAATAAAAACATGTATAAAAATACACATCTCATAACGTGTAAGTTCCTTGGAGCTTAAAATGAAATTAATTAGTTGCCATTACAGGCAACTAAAGCTCGAATTTATCATAAACACATTTAAATGTTATTTTTTAAATAGTAAAAGGTATTTAATAAAACTTGATTTTTTGTTTTAAGTGTCATCTGATAATTGCATGCAGTTTAACAGTGTTTCCTCTTGTATTTAGCGTATTGTTATTTTTCTCCCTCTTCTCCCGCCACTAAAAATGTGATGCCTTTAGTAAGTGCTATAGCACCTTGACTGTAAGAAAAACACCATTAAACATCTATAAACACCCCCCCAAAGCGTGCTGCTACCAAGTGTTTGTTTGAAAGCTGAAATGCATTGCCCTGGTCTAGAGAGGCTGTGGCTCTGACAAAGGGATTAGAGCAATGTACATGAAGTATTTATAGCAATCATTTGTAATGGGGGTAGGTCTTGGGACAGCGTTGTCCCCAGTGAGCCTGGTGACAGGAGACATGGCAGCCTTGTTTTGAGTGACTGTGTGCCTTTGCAGTCTCCCGGTGGCTGAGAGCTGGCTAAAGACACAATTACTGGTGATGGTGGCAGCATCGTGCTTGTCAGGGAATCCCTTTGGGCTGTCAAACTCCTTCCAAAGAAAATATAATGGATAATCAGCTTGGGCCCCTCTGGGCTTCATGGAGGAGCAGGAGCGCTGTGTGGTGAAGGATTAGAAATGTAGGGTGAAAGGAAGGAGGCACAGCGAGTAGTGAAGGACAAAGTAGGAGAGGCAGGGGTGGAGGGTGAGAGAGGAAGGCTCCATCTCCACCACTGGCTATGGCACCACAGTGTGTTCATGCGGTTTTCTCCAAGAAGTTTCACGGTGTGCAGCTTTGTCCTGTGTGTTTGGAGGTGCGCTGGAAGCCCCCCTTAGTCCGCATTAGCTATTTTCTACCTCGTTTGGAAGCAGCCAAATTGCTGACAAGGCCAAAATTTCTTGCTGCTCTCCAATGGATGGGAAGTCTGCTTGAAGGGACCATTTAGAAGGGAGTCACAAATCACCTCAGCAATATTCTGTTTTGCAGATTTATTTCTTCTGGTGACTGAGATTCCAGTGAGGAATGGGCATTTGATGGGCTGGGAGTTTCATGATTTTTCTAAATCACTTCATGGCTGCTTTTCCAATTTGGGAATACGTGTGTGCACGTGTGCATGTTAGAATAAATGAAAATGTTTCTATGATGATAAGTGGGTATAAGTGGAAAGACACTTTTCATGTGTTATCTAACCGTGTGTGAAAGAAAAAGAAATGAAAAAGCCTCCTCTTCCATTGCCGTACGTCTCCTGCTTCTGCTGATTCATGTCTGTATTAGGACCAGACGGGCAATTTCCCACTGTCACCTCTTTATTCAGGCAGCCCCTGCTAAATATACTTTTTTTTGATAAAACAAGAGCTGGGAAATGAAATTAATTAATTGGTGCCTTCTGGAAAAGCAACTGGTGTTTTTTTGTTCGTGTGAAGGGGACTTGGGGGAGCGGTAGAGAGAGAGATTCGTTTCCTGGCTTAGTTATTGTGCGCATTGTTTGGTTCACCCTGACAAATTCATATGAAGCAGCCTTTCCGCTCTGAAGCTTTTTAGTTAAATAATCTGTAAGAGTAACGAGGAGGAAACACCGGTTTGTGTGGCCACAGTGAATGGAGCAGTCTGGGATGGTGTTTAGTTTGCTCTGCGAGTGGGATAGGTCTACTATCTGCCACTGCCCTGTGGCCATTCCTCCTGTGATGCAGAGGGGATGCCTCCTAGGCACAAACAAAACCATTTTTCAAAGTCTTTTAGCTCTCCCCAGTTTACCTCTTGCTTCCATCTGTCTTCTTTGTCAGCATTACAGCCCGGACGTGAAATCAAAGGCCAAACTCATCTGAGAGCCAAGGGGGTTGTTTGTCTGTTTAATTTAATCTGTCACACCACAGAGTGGGAGCTAAACACACTGCAAAAGCAGGCAGAGCGTGTGTGAGAAGACATCGTACCCGACCAGTGCTCCCAAGGGTCTGACCAGCACTGCCAACCATAGCTCAAAGGCCGAGCTGCATCAGCGCTGCCCGACGTGTGCGGTTGGTGTTCTGGCTGGTACCACCTCATTTTCTGATGTAAAGTGAAAGTCTGAACATTGAGTGTCCAGGAGTAAACGGTATTACCTGCTGTCCTAGTCCCTGCTTTTATGTCCTCAGCAGAAACACGAAGATTGCTGTTGAGGAACTGGGAGAGAGACCACTGGCTGAATGGGTTGAACATCAGCAAGAGCTGCAAAAGATCCTGCCAATACACAAAGTCAAGAGGAAGCCATCGGGTGAGCACTGTGTCTTCTTCCTGTTCGGAGCAGGGTGGAGATGAAGATGATGGAGAGTTTGTGTGTTGACCTGTAAAATCCCTTGATCATCTACTTCAGTGGCTATGCACCACTATGTAGCAGAAGCGGCACGGAGGGGAAGTGATTTTTAGTTTGGCTGCAGAAGTTTTACTGTAGTTCACACACTGGTTTTCTCCTACGCAGGATTATCTGGTGATTTTCTTGAGTCGTTGGCACCACTTGAAGGCTCAAAAGTTTCCTTATAGAGCTGCTCATGGGGTTTTTCAGATTACCACAGTTTAACTTTGTAGTGAGAAGTGTGCTTATTCAGTAGCTGCCCTGCGTGCAGCAGTCTGTAGTGTTTTGGGATGATCTGAAAGCATTGGAGAAATTATGATTTATGTTAGTGGTGTCTCCAAAGTGTCAGTGTGTGGCTAGAGAGATTTTGTTCAAAACCCTTCAATTTTTCCAGTGTATATCATTATCTGTCATCAGTTGCTTGGCCTGGCTTTAATCTGATATCACTGGAACTATAAAATGCTTTAAGACATTTGCCAGCCAGTCAGCTATTGAGCATAGACAAGATAGATAATTTTTTTAATTTATTTTGTCATTTAATTGTAAAAGTATGCTCACATTTAAAACTGGCAACAGGCACCATTTCACCAATGAAATACAAAATTTGGGATGTGTCTGGAACGAGGAACGTTTCCTTCTCATCCCTAGCCAAAAGTATGTGTTTCTTAGACAGACAATCAGATTGTCTGTCCAGCCTCATTCTCCGATAGACACACACTGTGATGGACCTTGGCAGTGCAGTATTCACTCTCTGGTGGCATTAGCACAGCTGAGAAAGGATGTTATTGTATCTAACCAGTGTAAATTAAGGTCCTCCTTAATGGAAAACATCCCAGTACACCTTGTGTGGTCACTTCCGTTTTCCTGGTCTTCATACCCGTGGGCTCTTGTTGTTTCAATCTGTCTGGAGCCAGATGAATGTCTCCTTGCTGTTCACTGTAAAGCAAAGATGACTGGCAAGAACAGGAATACAGGGCTTAAATAATTTATAGCTCTGTGCAGGCATTTAAACACAAACTAGATGAAAAGTAACTAAGACACTTTCCATTCTTGTTAAATCACTCTTCTATGGTCTTAACTTTTCTGTGGCAGATGGAAGAACATAACCATAAATATGTTTGTAGAAGAAGATAAAGTATTTATGTGGCATGGCACACGCACCCAGTAGCAACTTCCTTCCAACAAGAAACACAGATGAAAGCTGTCTGCAAATGTTATATGCAGATGAAATTCCATATACCTCTTTAAATTCTAATTTTTGCATGCAATAAAAGCTCCCGATAGCAGATGGAAGTATTAACCACGTTTTAGGAAGAATGCTGTCTGAGGCTGCTGATCGCTCCTCAGCTGGCAGTGTCTCTGCCCCACAGAGGTAGCGTGTAAGCCCTGCCGCCTGACAGATAAGCCTCCGGAATTTTGAATATCTCATCCAAGGCAACTGGGAGCCTCCCCTTTCCCTTGTGCAAAAGATGGAGGTGGATACACAGCCATTTTCCGTTAAAAGGCATCCTAAGGGAAAAGCTTTGTTAAATGATATAGGAGGAAAATAATTAAATAGATTTGGATGACGCTGCAAAAGAAAAGCAGCTTCCTCTCCTGAGACTGTGGGAGAGTGCTGTGATTTCACATCTCAGACACAATGGGCTTTGGTCCCCTTCTGCCCAAACATGAATTGTGCCTGTATCAGACACACTTAAAGTCCTTCTTGTGCTTACCAAATCCCCAGATGTTTTGAATAGTTTTAGGATCCAACAAGTATTTAAATAAGCAGGGTTATTAGGGGGTGTAATGATAGGATGGAAAATGTCAGGGATGGGTGTGAGCAACATACTGAAAGCAAATTATCCCTCTTCTTCAGTCTGTCACCAGTGGTGGAAAAATGTAAATAGTGTCCATGGACTGGGATTTTCAGGGGTTGCAGAAACCTAATGCCTTGCACTGCACGTTAGAGGGTTAAGGGGCAGAGGGAAATAATATGCGTGTGTCTAAGCAAATGGGTAAAGTCCCTTGTTTATAACCAGTACGCGTCTTCCTTGCCTCTCCTGAGCAGTCTGTAGAGAAAATTGGCATCGGATCATTCAGGCTGATGGACTTGGAAAGGGGTAGGGCTATTCAACTGCATCTGTGGTGGACAGCAGGCATGGCTGCCCTACATTCGTAGGCTGTCTCCCCTTTCACAGCCCTCTGCCCAAAAGCTGTAGTTGATGTGTATTGCTTGGCCCAGGTCCCCCCATCCTGTGCTCGGCCAGAGGGCTGATGAAAATCACTGTGCTGAAGTGTCGTATCTGAGGGGGGACGCTTGGCAGTGGGCTCATGGAGGCCAGGCATCTGCTCTTCCTCACAATTCATCTCGTTCTTCCTCACTGCAAATGCAGGCGCTCCTTTGGCTGTTCATGAAGGGCCGGCAGCCCAGGGTCCAGACGGCGTTGAACACTGTGTCTGCGACGGATTCACAAGCTGCAGAGAAGGAAAAGATCCATCAGGTACTCGGGTACGTGTGGGGGCTGGGTGGAAGCACCCTAACCTGAGCCCTGCACTGAGTTGTGTGGTGTTTGCAGTTGGAAGGGTGGGCTGTCTTTTTCTCTCTGGCTATTGCATTTTTATAAATCCAGAGGTTCCCTTCTGCTGAACTAAGGGCTGTTTTCTCCCTAGGGTGGCACCAATCTGGCACTAACTTCTCTCCCCTCTTGCTCCCCTTCTTTCTTGCCTCTTTTAGGCTTTTCTTGTTGCCGGATCATTTGGGGCACTACAAATAGTACTGTTTATCAAGCAGATTTCCCAGAAGACCTTCACAGTACTGTCTTTCCTGGCTCCCTCTCCTCTCAGTTGCCTATAGCCACCACTAACCAACCTTCTCTGCCTTTTGGGAATTATAATGCCGGCTGCCAGCCAGCATGAAAAATCCTACTGCGGTTGCAACAGCAAAGCTGTTGATAAGCTCTGCCTGACTACTAGCCCCTCCTCTTCCCAAAAAAACAAGCCTGAAATTGCTTGTCAATAAATAAATAGGCTAGTACCAGGTCTTTTAGGGTCTACTCGCTGGCACAAACATTGATTGCCATATGCGTAATAGGTTTGGGAAGGCCCTGCCTTTGGGACTGCCTCATCCCATCTCAGCCTCTCCGACCACCTCACTCTGCTCCTGCTGTGTTAGGAGTCTGTTCAGTTGGCAGGTGTTGGAGAGGCTGCGGCGAGTCAGTGGGAAAACCAAGGCTTTGCTTAACTGGCACTGCTGCAGCTGGGATGTTTGTGCCCACGTGAACGGAGTGCAGCTGCTCTTCCCCTGTTTTCTCTGAACTCCTGGTGACTCAGTGGAAAGGATCCCAGATAAGAGGTGGGATGGTGGTGGAGGAGGAGGAGGACTGTGTGATGGGAGCAGCCCTGAGGATAGGGGGTGGCAGGTATAGAACACAAGGCAAGAGGAGGTAGAGCAAGGGGAGGAGAGGATGGCTCAGAGGTTCATTCACGTTAGCAATGCTTGTCCCTCCTTCAGTAACTGAGTTGGAGATGCTGGAGGAATCTTAGTCCTACTTGACTATAGGCAGAGGTGTCTTGGCTTAGCCAAGGCATGTGGGTGCTCTTTGACCTTAACTCCTTAGGGCCTGTCTGTTGGCTTCACTGCTGCAGGCAGAAAGGAAAAAAAGAGGGATCTGAAAAGTTGGGAGGGGAAAATCTGAAGAGACAGGAAGAGGCTGGCTGCACGAGAGCCTGTAGATAAGGGTGACCATGAAACACTGGCTGTACTTGGCCTGTAGCACTTATATGTCAATCCCCATCTTTGTTTTCTCTTGCTGTCCTGGACGCTCTTTCCGAACATTTATCTGTGATGAGGTAGGAAGTTATCTGCACTAGTATCGGTGTCATGCAGACTTGCACGTGTGTCCTAATTAGGCTGCACCTTTGGAAAACAAAAGCATATTTAACTATACCTACAGCAGGACATCAGCCGTGGGGATGACCCCAGAGGGGCTTGCTGTAGTTACCTGGGAGAAACTGGTGGGAGCACCACCAGTTTTATTTGGCTTTGCGAATGGGCTGTTCTCAAGGGCTCTGCTGGTTTTTCAAACCAGATCTTCTGTAAAAATCTTTTAACTGTTTCAGTGTCACCTGCTGTTGGTAGGTCTTGTCTCTGCCTGTCCTGCATTACTGCCACTCAGCCTCTCTGCAAGAGATGGATCCCTGCCTTATGGAGGATGGGAACGCTCTGAAACAGCCCCAGGAGCGGCCTGGGGGAGGCTTTCCTGCCATGGCTGACCTCTGGGAGTGACAGGGCAGATTTTTTCCCCCTCCTCGCACAGTGCAGAGGTGCTTGATGTTGGCACAGAGGATCAAGAGGCAGGCTCGGGCTATCACATGTGTAACCTTCACAGAGGTTACCAAATGCAGCCTTTACCAAAAAAGCTCTTCTCAAACTTGCAGACCGAGGCTGTTAAAATTAGGCAAAACCAGGGTGGCTCTTGAGCTGCTGACACGTCACTAGAGCTTTGTTAGCACGAGGGCTTCTGAGCAATCCACATCTTCCCTGCAATGGCTGAGACACCACCCACGCTGTGGTGTGTTCCTGGTGCCATCATCATCTCTTATCTGTGAACCAGATCCCAGAGAGCCTCTGTCCTTGGCTCTTCCAGTCTGTTGGCCCTTGGCCACATACAGGTTTGTGTGTGGCTTACTGGCTCGGAAGGCCTTTTGATCTCCCATGAAGGTGTTTGAACTCTTAGGGAGGGCGTCCAAGGGTTGAAGGAATTGCTTCTAGGGTTTTTTTGTTGTGTGGTTTTTGGTTTTGTTTTTCTTTCCACATGTGTTTTGTTATGTTTTCCAAATGTAAATAATTCTAGGTGTCTAGTCTTGGGACAGAACTCTGTGTGTGTGTGTAGATCTCAGAACCATGTGTTCTCACTCAGCTCTGACCCATCCGTGACAAGCATAGGACAGATCTGCTGCTCCCTACTGCAGATTTATGTTTCTTTTGGCAAGGAAAGGGGTCCCTGCCCGCACTCTCCCATCCCTGCCATCGCTTGTTCCCTCCACAGGGGATGCAAGCCAGGAAGCCTACCTTCCACCTTGGAGACGAACCCGAGGCTGCGCTTGAGGTCGGAGCAGATGGAGTGGAGGCACCAGCGGAACTTGGCATCGCAGCGGTATTTGTTGGCCCCGCAGGTGTCGTAACAAATGTCCAGCTGATTACAGCACTTGGTCATGGCAGGGATGCCCAAATCTAGCTGGAGAAAGAGAAAAAAGAAGCGTCCCTTGGCTGCATCCGGGCCTCAGGCTCAAACAGCTGCAACTGGGTGAGGTTTTGCAGAGCCCAGCTGGCTTCTTTTCCAGAAGCTACTGCTGAAAGCTGGGGCAGCAGGAGGGAAAACATGCTTCTCCCTCACCGTGTATAAAAGTGGTGACAGTAATGCAGGTACAGTGCACGATAGACTGAATTCCCTTCTCTCGTGTCTGTCGCAGGGGATAAACTTCTGGTAGAGAGGTGGGAAACAGCCCCTCCATGACCATTTGGCAGAACTGGAACAGGCTGCCCAGGGAGGTTGTGGAGTCCCCTTCTCTGGAGACTTTCAAGACCCTCCTAGATGCAGTCCTGAGTAATGTGCTCTAGGCAATCCTGCTTTAGCAGGGGGGTTGGACTAGATGATCTCTAGAGGTCCCTTCCAACTCTAAAAAATTCTGTGATTTGCTAGTTCTCGTTTGTCAGAGCTCACCGGAGAGCTTCATGTCCTTGCACGCAGTGGCAAAGGCCCCTTTTCTCTTTCCTCATTTTCCCACAATCTCGAAAGTCCTGCTTCTTGGCCTAACAAATCTGCTGTAAGTGTTATTAATGCCTTATTTCTCACGGATGCACTTGCAAAGCCCAGGACAAATACAGCTTGGTGAGGGGAGTTCTGCTTGCTTGGAGGTAAACAGCAAGCTTAGCTAATAACCATGGGGGTTGATGGGGCAGAAGGCCTGTGCCCTGGAGAGACTGGACTCATTAGCTTGTTATAAATTCTTCCTCTTTTTGGCCTTCCTTATGTAATATTTAGAAGGTGAGTTTTTTCTTCATTGCGCTCAGTGCTGATGACTGCCTGCGTAAGCAGGAGGAACCACAGAAATGCCCACAAGGTTTGCAATGAAATGTAGTTTAAGGAACTAGTCTAACATCAAAAATGGGCTCTAAAGGGAGGGAGTTTCAGAGAAGGAATCTGCCTAATTGCTGCAGACTTCATGTGCAGCTGTAATGCATGAGCTAAATAGTAATTCCTGCTCTTAGGGCCTCCTGGGAGCGTTTTTCCTGGCAATTCTAATATGATTTTATTAATTGCCTTTAAAATAACAAGTGGGTGCAGTATTAAAGCTCACAGGTTTATTTCAGTGCTTGGCAGAGGCAAAAGGCATGAGAGGGGATGAAGGGCCAGGTGTGGAGGATGCATTCCAAGTATTGTTGTTTGCACATTATGCTATGTCGCTGAGCTGCCCAGCGTTGAACATGTTCCCTGTCCTATCACAAGAGCATAGGATTGATCAGGGCCTTTACAGAAATAAGTTTCTCCACACTGGTGCTCTGCTTGGCCACGTACCCCATTTTCTTCTTCTAATGCTAACCAGCTCAGGAAGCTTTCTCTTTTGGAGCCTACTGAGACAAACAGAGCAACAGGCCAGTCCTTTGTAAATGTAACTCCTGTCTACATGATTCCTGTTTCACTGCCATCAGCACTTGAGATCTTGATGCCTCCCTGACTGACAGTAAGTTAGGCAGTGACATGTTCACCTTGCTTGCTGTCGGCAGGCAGCCATGCCTTTGGCAGTCCCGGGCAAATAGCTTGTCGCCTAACATCACATAAGTGACATCTCCTCCCTTTTCCAGAGCTCTGGCTTCAGCTGTGAAGAGAAGCCGTCACACAGTTGGTGCGTAACACAGCTACGCATTTTCCTTCCCCAGTATTATTAGCTAGTTACTGTGGTTAGAGAATCACATCATTTGGGGTTTGTGGGTGTGACAGTACATACACTTTCGGGTACCTTGAGCCCCAGGAAATAGGAGCTACAGCCATTGGGTTCTTGGGGCTTGTAGTGAGGTCGCGGCATTGGAGCCTTCCCTGAGAAAGAAAGGAAAAATATTAGGAAAGCCGATTTTCCCAAGAGTAGCACCAAAAAGCAAGGAGTGTCAGGCAGCTCCCCTCTAGTCTGCATCCTCAAACATTTCATTCTCCTCCAGGAGATGCAGGAAGTGAAGGACAGGTACTGGAGCTGGCTGAGACACTGGCCCTGCTCTCAGCTTGGTTCTGTCGAGGCTTTAAAGCTTGACTTGGCTCTTGTTTCCTCTGGCATGGCCACTGGAGCACTGTGTTGTGTGTGAACTGGGTCCCCAGCACTTCTCAAATGTTCAGACTGGGCTGAGTCCAGCCTTAGGTCTGGGACTCTCCCCAGCTCTTACAAATGGTCGAGTCCCTCTTTGCAACGTGGGGTTTTTGCAGTTGAGCAGCCCTCCGTGCTAAAGCTAGTGCCTCAGACCTCCCAAATCTCCTAGGAGCTTTTTCACATGCTTCCTGAGAGCTCTGCACAGCTGGGATCACCCAGCTGTGTTTTTAACTCCTCCAAGAAACAACTAGCTTAGCAAGGGGATTCCTTTCCATTCTCAGTTCATTCTGAGTGTTGGTGAGCTATGAATCTCTGCAAAATTGTGCTAGACCTTGCATATCTGATCTTGCTCAGAGTAGGAGGTCGTCTTGGCCTGTTTTCTGCGTGTGGTGATGCACTGCCACGTTTCGCAAATAGTTTCTATCCCTTTTTCTCTGCCCTCCCTTAGTATGCTTCTTAATATGCATAGAGGAGCAAGAATTTCCTCTGTGAATAATTTGTCCAATGTAGAAAGAGATGATCAGCAACAGCTTCAGCAGCAATTTAATCTATAGCAATTGGTAGGCACCCAGGGTTGGGGTGGAAGCGAGACTGGTCTATTCCCTGCCCTGTCTCATCCTTTTTCTCTCATCCCTACCTGAACCCCCATCTCCATCTAACCTAACACCTCCGGTTTGGGGATGACAAGTCTCCAGGCTGCTTGTGTGCCTTGACCCAGCTGTGCAAGGAGCAAGGTGAGAGAGGATTCTCCCCTGGAGAAGTCGTGGAGTCACGTTTCTCTGTACTGTGTCTTGACTTGTGTTCAGTACTTGTTCCGTTTCTGGCCCAGCTGGATTTATAAAAGGAGGATCTCAAATGCAGAGTGAAAAGTGTTAAAACAAGACATTTGAACCCTGCTCTGGGAAAACTTTGTAAGCTGTGGGAATGCTCCAACAAAAACATGTGTGAGTTGAGGCTTCTGCAAGTCCATCACCTCTAGGGTTAAGTTTCTGCTTCCCTGAGCACTGCTACAGATTTTATATAGACATAAAATAGATCTGATTTAGTCCTTTAGTCAGGATTGGGTTCTTTTAAACTTGATTTCCCCTGTTTTCTTATTGTCATCACTGATAATCATTTAAGACGCTTTTCTGTCAAGGTACCTAAAGTACCGATGGTTAATACAGCCATAAAACTACAGTGTTCTTGAGAAGACCTCACAGCCAAATGCCTCAAGAAGTCTTATGTAGGAATGTTCCCAGCACCTTCTAAATTAAAAATTGCTGGAGTGGTTTTGTTTAAACAACAGATTTGCAACAAACAAACAACAAACTGAAATCCTGTCCAGCTGTGAGATGCCAATAGCAAATTTTCTCCAACCCTACAGAAACGCAGTGTGCACCAAGGATTTAGCGGTCTGCAAGCCAAGATAAAGCTCTCTAGTTGACATTACCACCAGGTGATGGCATTTATGTGGGAAGGTATTTCTCAGTACCGCAGCTACTACTGTGTTTCTACCTTTTTGGCCCCTTTTGAATAGGTCAGATCTGCTTCATGCTCCAGGTGTAATTTTCTAGCGCAGAAAGCATCGTTATTTTGAGCAGGTAGAGCCGAGTTAACAGTAGACAAAAAGCACAAATCAGTTGGTTTCAGCACGCCATCATTATAGGATTATTGTCACACCAAAACATAACTCAAGTCCATTGAGGTACGCTGACACAAGGTATTTTCTGAGTTCACGACACACTGCACATTACACTATTTTGGTGGTTATGCTATAGAGAGAAGGAATTATGTCTAAATATGGGCTAAATCTATAACCCAAGGCTCCCAAGCAATATAATGAAAGGAGTGCTGCACCCGGGTCTCAGTGCAATTCACAGCCTAGTTGCTCTTTTGGAAGGGGGTGAGAATTGGGACTCAGAATTCGAATGTTCTTGAACTGAGGTAGGAGGCAGAGGAAAGTTCAAAATCCAGGGTGGATTTTGCAGGATGGGGTCAAATTTTAAAGACTTGCTTGTAATACTGATGATAAGTTATGTTCCTGCAGCACTTTGTCAATTAATGGCATAAGGTGGCAAGTCAGAGTAGGAGTGAGACGGGATATGGAGATAACTGAGTTTCCAGAGAAAATCTTCCATTAAGCTGAAGTTACAGCTATTATAATTTCTTAGAAAGTTGTCCTGAGAAAAACGAAATCTCACTTGAGAATTGTGGTGATCAACAAAACATTGAACTGCCTTCAAGAGGAGCCCTTGTAGGAAATCTGCCCCCCTGCTCTCTGAAAAACAAAGCTTAATCATTTGTGAAGTGCCCCTTCGTGAACTCTTTCTCAGCTAGATAAAGTCCAAGACACCACAGTTAACCTCTCTCCCACATCTTGTTTTCTAGCTAACAGGAAGACAAAAGCAGAGCAGAAATAGTAGGCGTTCCTGACGCTATGTGAGCATTGACTCAGTGCTCTTGTTATCGTTTGTTGCTTGCCCATCCTTATTCCTTATAGGGCACATCCGTGATGGAGATGGGACTTGGTGGGTGACACTGGCTGTTTTGCTAGCCGTGTTTCACCAGGGCCCTGTTGTGGTCTGTCTGCTTGTTTCAGGGCAGCTGGGGAGAAAATACCAGAGGCCAGCTGCAAGCACAGCAGGACCTGCGCGGGAGCACGCTGAAGAGCCATGCTGATGTGTAGAAGGCAGCACTGCTGAGGAAGCCTGTTCTTCGGAAGAAGATATATTTCAAGGCACTGCCTTGTTGACGCGGCCTTAGGGGAGAACTGAAGTTGAGTTTGTAGTGGGAAGCAAGTTTCCCTGATGCATTTTAATATCTCCAGGCTGTTGTAGCTATGCCAAGAGACTGGAAACCAGCCAACTGGCTACAACAGCTGCTAGCACTGGAGGAGGTCTCAGACACTGCAGTACTGGTACCCTGGCAGAGGGAAGGGAATGTATTTCTGGGTGAATAGATGGTCTTGGGGCTCCTTGCTGTTTTGTGTGGTCCATTGTTATTTCTCTGCCCCAGGCAAGCAGGCTTCGGGCAGATGTGTCCCATACTCACCACAGCCTTTTAGCACTGTGCTGGAGAGCCTGACTTGGAAGGCTCTATTCCCACAGCCTGGATGTGCCTCCTCATCTTAGGCCCCTTGGGACCAAATGCCAGGCAAAACATGAAGTCCTGCCTGGCCCGACAGCTGAAGGAAGCTATCAAGGGACTTACTCCCAGTTCAGGCTGTTTCCCCCGTGAGATGCCCAGAGAGATTTTGTAAGGAGGAAATATTTACCAGCCAACGCTAGTGTAACCGTAATGTCCTGATTTAAGGGAGTAATCCATCAAGTTGTTTGTTTTCAGACCTCACTAGCTGCTGAAAAATCAGGAGGAGAGTCTTTACAGCCAGAACAGCCAAGCACTTCGTGCTCAGCTGAAGATGGATGTGGCAATCACAGGTGAGTCCTGACCTTTATTGTGGCAAAATAAGCTATTATCGGTGTCTCTTGGCTGAAATGAAAGAAAGTAGAAGGCATAATTTTTGCTTTGTGGCTGGGGAAAAAGCAATCAGGCCCTGATTCAGCAGCAAGATGGTAAAGATACTTTGTGTTCATTCTTCTGGGCACAGACACCTGGTCTCAGTGGTTTAGGATTGTCCCTGCCCCTTTTCCACTTGCAGTTTGCAATATCTGCGCTAGAGACCAGCACAGGCAAATGGTCCTGGGAGGGTCCAGCAAGACCCTTGGAGGTATGCAGGCAGCGTTTCAAGAGTTTCCTCCTTCAGCCAGTGATTAATGAGTTGTTCAGCAGAGGATGAGAACAGGGCTAACAATGCTCTTGCTCGTTTTCCTTTCTAGGTGAAGCATTTCTCCAGTAAGACGCAGGGTGCTCTAGGGAGCAGGACGGCATTTGTGCCGCTCTGTGGAGATGCTCTTTCCCCCTGCCCAGGAGCGCAGGGTGGTGGGGACAGCGGCAGGGAGAGCCCCAGCCTCAGGACGTGCCCAAGAGCGACGACTTCTCCAGGACTTGGCGAGTCCTGAGACTCCCTGAAATGAGCTGGAGAGGGGCTGCTTGATGGGCAAATGGCCTCATCCTGTGCGCTGGCGTGATGCCATGGTGTGCATAGGGGTCTCCTCCTCCAGATGCTGCACCCCGTGGTGCCACCAATGGGCCCCACAGAGCAGCCGGGGCCCTCCTGAGCTGCTGCAGAGAGGCAGCACTGGCTGGGGAGTGCCATGGGGCCCCAGGCTGAGGGACTAAAGCTGCAGGGCTGAGGGACCAGGGCCACTGTGGGGCTGAGGTGCCTGGCTTGGTGCTCCTTGTTTGCTGTTGTGTGGGACCTGGGAGGCAGAGCTGGCAGGAGTAGGGCAGTTATGAGCAACCTGGTCTAGTGGGAGGTGTCCCTGCCTGTGGCAGGGGGGTTGCAACTAGATGAACTTTAACGTCCCTTCCAACCTAAACCGTTCTGTGATTATATATGTATAAAAATTATTTAAAAACAAAACAATACAAAAAAACCCCAACAACTTTAAACTCTCCTTGTGGTCCCACTTCAGCTAAGGGTGGCCTATCTGCCCTCTCTCTCTGACAGGGAGCTCGGGTCCCAGCCCTGCAGCATCTGTTTCTTCCGGCCCCCTCGCTGCTGGCCTGGGAGGGATGGGAGGTGCTTTCCTCTGGCTGCATCTGTGGGGGAGTGTTACAGGCAGCCCTGCGCAGGCTGGAAAGGCACAGCCTGTGGTCTGGAAGAAATGGGATGCCAACAGACTGAAACTGAGTCAGTGGGATCTCTCCAAAGCAGGGAGTCTGTGTCTGTGAAAACCAATGCTCAGGGAAGGAGGAGGGTTGAAATCGCCTCTGTGCTCACAAGCAGCTTGCCCAGGTGGTCACTAGGGACGTGGGATGAAGCTGGGGGGCAAAGGGCTGTCAGGCAGTTGTGAATGGGCAAGTTGAGGTGACAGAGGATGGTCATTGCTGTGGGGAGAGTTGTAGGAGGCTGGGGAGAGTACACAGTCTGTAGGAAACCTCCTTGCTGTTCCCAAACAGGTTGTTTCAGCGTCAGTACCCTGCTGATGGCTGGTGCTGCCTGTGCCTCCACCCACCTAGCGCCCCACAGACCTGCACCGTAGGGGTCTGCCTCACTGCACCTCTGCGTGCCCAGTCCCTGCTCTCCCTGAGATGTCACCTCCTTTGTCCTGCCCCAAGGACAAACCAGGCTCTTCCTTTTTGGTAAATCACTCTAAAGTCCAAGGCGAGCAGTAGCTGCCTTGTTCCACCTTGAGTACTAAAGGTTCCTTTATGGTGACAGCAGGTCTCATTTACCTTCCTGTTATCTCCCCTCCTCCAGCCCACGTTATTAGCCAACTCGCAACTGCTGAATAATGACACTCCAAGGTTGCTGAGATTAGGGCCGCTGGCGACACTAACAACCCTTCTGAGTCAGGTCTGCAGGAGCTGCTCGTCCTCCCCTCCAGGGCTTTGCTGCCGACCATGGTCCTTCTCTCCAGGGGTCCAGGCAGCTGGGCAGCCTGGTTACCCATATGCCCTTCCTGTAAAACCTGTGTCCTCTCCTCTTGTCCCCTTGCACACAGCACAGTGGCTTCAAGAACAGGCTCAGGCTGTTCTTGAAGAGAGGGAAAGATTGAGGATTCAGTGTCCCCGTGCTGGCACTAGCAGAGGTGTTTTGACTCTCTGCAGTGACTTTTCTGTGCTGGGCAGTGCAGGGGGTCAGGTCGTGGATAGGAGCTGGTTGTGGTCTCGGGGAAGGGGAGGTGCTGCGTATTCCCACACAAGAGGGAAAGAGGGGAAAGGGCAAGGAGAGAGGAGCCAGCAGGAGCAAGGTTCGCTTACCATATCGACATCTGTACTGACAAACACCATTTTTACCCCCAAGCAGTTCCAAGAAGGAGTCGAAGTAGCCGTTAACCGTTTCGAAGCTGTCCCGGATGGTCCCGATGCCCCAGTCTGAATAGAATGACTCTGCTTGGGGAGCTTGGTGAACGGTGTTCTCCTGTGTTGTTTCCTCAGCGCATTGCCCTAAGCCCAGGGTCAGGCACAGAACCACTGCCTCGAAAAGCAGCCGCATGCTGCGGTCCAGCTCCAGGCCCCGGAGCCCTTGTCCAGGCAGATGTGCAGGCAGGAAGGAGTGGGAGCGATCTGTTGTGTGTAGGAGGCAGGTAAGCACCCCCTCTCCCCTGGACTTTAAACACTGCCGAGGGAGCCGGCATGAGGTCACCACAATCAGAGTGCAAAGTGCACCGGGGAGTTTTGGACCGAGTTTGTCTCGCAGAGAAACACTGGGGTTTGAGTTTGCACAATCCCGCTGGAACAGGCTCAGCCCCTGCGCCACCAGAGCTTCAGCTTCCCCAAAAGGGACGACTCCCTGGGGCGCTGAGCGGGGTCTGTGTGCCCAGGCTGTGTGGCACACAGGAAACCCTCCACCTGCCCCACTGAGGCACTGTGTGGGCTGCCCCCCTCTCTCCCTTTCCTGTTGGGAGGTGAAGAGTATCTCCTTGTCCAAAATTCCCACTGCTCAGGCAATGGGAATAATAGATCAGCAGCAGACTGAGGAGCACACTCTCACCTTTTTCCTAGGCCTCCTGGACACATAATGGGGTGGGACGAGACATCCACCCAGCCTGGCTGCTGTGGGGGATTCCTCCTAGCAAAACCTCTGGGACCGCAGGGCTGACACCCTTGTCATGTGAAGGGACTTCCCACATCTGCATGCCCAGGACAGAAAGACCTCGGAATGCCAGAGCACACCATGTCCTGTTCCATGCCGTGTCTTGCTCTGCCATGCTGTTGGGCCTTGTAGGGGCTAATCCAACTTCTAGAAGTAATTTGGGTTTAGAAACACTGCATTCAGGGCAATCTCTTGGCATGTGCCCTCCAGTTATAGGAGCAATGATGTAGATGAGTATTTGCCTTTGATGGGGTTCCTGGAGGCAGATGTTAGATGGTTGGTGGTTACAGCTTTTGTGTAATGCCAGTGTTGCTGAATTAAACACGTAGCATAGATGTCCCAGAGTGAGGAAGGGCTGGCACCAAAACCCAAGTCAGGTAACGGATTTGTGGGGGAGCTGCAGGTCTTGGCTCTGGGGTGGGACTGGCCTGCCAGGACCTGCGGGCCAGCACAAGTGCTGGAGGTTTCGAAGTTACTCATTAAAAGAAAACAACCAAATGAATACCAACAGCAAAAGACAGCATAAACCACTGATAAAGAATAGGGAAGGGAGATGGCATAGGGAGGCTGCGGCTGCTCTCGGAAAGCTTTTGAGCTGTCTCCCAGCACAGCACTGCCTCCCAGAAACAGCCGCTCTGTTGGTAGATCGGCTGATCTCTGTGGACTCCAACGGCCACCTTCAGCAGTCACTTCTGTTTGAGTGTGGAAGTGGCCAGGCTGTCAAACAGAGTCTCTCTGGAGGGTGAAGGGGAGCTGGGCAGTGGGTCTTTCAAATATATGGCAAACATAAGGGAAAATTCTGACATTTTATTGCTTTGCAGGAGACTCAGCCCCACTGCATTGTTACTTTTGAAGCTGCAGAGCCCCGCAGCACCTGACTGCCTACGCCTTTCTGCATACAGCCGTGTGTTATGTGCTCCTGCCGTGGTATAAGGAGGAGGGACCACAGCTGAGTCTTGGTTTCTCAGACAGGTAAGTCAGAGAAGTGGGGAAAAGGAAAAACAAGCTGGTTAGTCCCTTTCCTGTGAAATGGTGTGGAGCTGGAGCCAGCTGCTGGCTTCTTGTTGCATCTTGGTGCTTGCCACTGACTGCATTCACGCTCAGTGCCCCTCAGAAGCAGGTATGAAGGTTCTTCAAGTCAGTAGTTGGAGGTGACTTGGTTGTACAGCCCCAGCTGATACCTGTATGGTCCCTCCTTGGATGCTGCTACATAGCCCGAGCTGCACACCCCTGTCCCAGCCCGTGGGAGGACACTTGGCTGAGTTACTGCATGAGGGGACATATAAGGTATGCAGGAGGTCCCAAGGGAGCCTCAAACCAGATTTGTCTTTTGGGAGATGAACCCAAGGAGAGAGACAGAGAGTGTTGGGAAGGGAGGTTGGTAGTGTCTGAGCTGCAGACAAGGAGGGGGAGCACTCTAATGCCTGGTGAGAAATTAGGGTGATGTTTTGGGTTGGGCTAGAGGTGCCAGGTTGCTACTAGATGGTCTGGTTACCTGGAGTCTTTCTTGAACAGGGTGTCATCACTGGCACAAAGCAGTGAGGTGAGGACTCCCATGTGGAGCACTTTGCAGGGCAGAGCTCAGGCCTGTCCTCCTGTTCAAACCATGCTGGGGACTGGTCTGTCAGCCGTGGGTGGAAATGGGCCGCTGTCCCTGGAATTTGTTGTCAAGAAGCCCCAGTGACAGAAGAAATGGGTTCAACAGTCCCACGCTGTGTCTTGCCCTGAGTGGAGCCATTCGTGTCTCTGTCGGCTGAATCACTGCCCTGCGTGACACGCCGGTTTGTGGTCCTGGTGTTCCCCGCCCTTAGAAACAGCCTGGTGGAAGCTAATGTAAAAAAAGAGCAAAATAGCTATTCAGAAATAGCTTGGAAACGTTGTGTAGAGCCCCTGGGTGGCTGTGCTTGGTGCCGTGGTTTTGTGCGGAGCCTTTTAAGGTTGCTCTGGAGGCAATTCCAGAACACAGCTTTTTTCGTCATCCCTTATTCCCTGGTGGCTGATCCATGTGCTGCTGAATACGGAGAGAGAGGGGGAAAAATGCGGGCAGGACTGCAGGGGATGCAGAGCAGAGTGACTGTTGCATGAGCTGTCCATGCCGCGCCAGGCAGAACTTACAGAGCATGGAGCCCGAGACTGTTTGCAAAATCAATCGCAATTCGTTAGGAAAGCTGAGCAGGGCCGGGGCGGGGGAGCAGCTGGCAAAGTGCAGAGCCTGGGAAAAGAGGAGTCAGAAACTTTCCTGCTAGTTCCTCACTTCTTGTCCCAAAGCAAAAGTTTGTGAATAAAAGAGCAGCATGCTTTCCCCAAACGTGGCAGCCCCTTTGCCCTGCCCTGTGGATGAGCCACTCTCCTTCCTTCCTCCTGCTTCCTTCCACCCCTCCCCACACCAGTCTCCTGAGATGTTTTCAGTCCAGCTGCAATTAGCTTGGTCGCACCCAAACATCAAGATCTAAAGACAAGGAAAAATGTAGGACTGAGTAACGCTAACAAATGCTATACAACACTTTCCCCCCCGCCTCCCCGAGTTATCTCAGGGAATTACTGACAGGCTCAGCAGCTGCAGGAGTGAGGGCTTCCTGAAGGGGATGTGCACAGTGGGTACCTGCAGGTTCTCTGACCTTCCTTTGACCTGCTGTGGTTGCAAATACCCTCTCCCTATGCCAATTTTTCTCCCTCTAAAGATTTTAGAGATACAGATGTTGTTTGCCGTGATGGTGAACTCTGACAACTGGCTTCTGAACCTCGCCTTGACCTCAGGGTAAGCAGCTCCTGACTCCGTGCATTCATTTCTGACTCTGTAATGCTTAAATATAGAGCAGCCCTCGGGCTGTGATGAGTCACTCACTCCTAATGACACTATCAGACTGTTGGCAGCATGTTCTCATCAGACGGGAGGTAGAGCTGGCTATAGCCGTGTGGGGCAGACACCCGTCCCACAGCAGTGCAGCTGGACGTTCATGCCCATGTTCCCCCACACTAACGGCAGTGTCCCCGTCCCGGATGAAGCTGGGAAACCCTCTTGCTTTCAGGTATCAGCCGCGCCAAAGCAAACACTGACCCTTGCAACCTGGGCTGGGCTGCTGGGAGGGAGGTGCAGGGCCTGTTCCAGCTCCTTTTGTGCATTTCTTTTTCAGAGGCAGAGACACGGGGTCGTGCACTTTGCCAGGATCCTTCCCTTCGCGAGGAGGCAGAGGATGGAGGGACTGAGCTCTTTTTCTCTCAGTTTAGGCTGGCTTGATGAGTTGCTGGTTGATGTTTAAGCATGGAAGCACAGCCTAACGGGGGGAACGGGCAGCTTGTGGTTAAGGTTAGTGGGTAATCACAGCCTGGTTTGGGAGCCAGATGACTCACTGATTATTGGAATGAGAAATGGAGCTCGATGATGAAATGCTGAGTCCCTCGCAGAGGCAGGTCAGAGTCCAGCGGCCGGAGGAGGATGGGTGGGTGGTTAAAGACGCTTTCCCTCAGGGAGGCTGTGCTCAAGTCTGTGGCCTGGTCCAGTCTCTCCAGGAGGCCCTGGACAAATCCCATCTGCCTTGTGCTGCCTTGCCCCATCCGTAGGTGCTGATACCATCAGACCCTTTCCTTTTCCTTTGTGTGGTCCTGCCCTGTGGCGATTTGCAGGCCTTTTTCCCTATCCCCACCCCTACCCTGCCTTGTTTAGCTGCCGCAGTTCCCAGTGCCCAGGCAGGGTTCCTCCATGGTGATGTGGTCATGCTCTAGGTGCTGCTGTGCTGGAAGAGCCCTGGATACCCAGGCAGGATGGTGGGAAGCCACAGTCCGTAAGCAAGGTTGAACCACACTCCTCCCCTTCCTCCATGGGAGAGGACAAAGGCCACCTAGGCGCCCCCCAACTCCTGGGTGGGTGCCTCAGGCTACATGCAGAAGGCAGGGCAGCCCCTCTGTTGTCTCAGAGAAGAGAGCTGTGGGCTGCATCTCACCCTTCGCTGCCAAAGCCCCTGCGCTACTGGCTCGGTACCACAGCTCTGTGGCCAGGCTGACCACACCAGCCTCACAAGACAAGTGGCCAGAAGCCCACAAACACCCCAAAAAGCCCAGAGGGTTGGGGTAAGCCCTGTCCTCTGAAAGAGCGCCATCCGGCTGCTCAAGTTCCCCTGGCATTGGCCCACCCTGCTGAGGGGCATGGCAGCAGCTCAGCAGCACGGGATCCGTTCCACAGGCAAAAGGATCAGGGGTTCTCACCAGCCTTTTCTGTGCTGTTTTGTGGGTTCCCGATGACCCCAAAGTATGCACAAGCTCCTTTGTTTTGAAAGACTGAAGCACAGGAAGCACTGTAGGGTATAAACTGCCTTGGTTATGGAAGAAATCAACCTGACTTTCCTATATGTCAGTGCATGTTCTGTCCCTCTACCGTGCTGTTGATGTCTGTGCTGCAGGACAGGCTGATCTTTCTTCCCCTCCCTGGAACTATTCAGGATAACTAACTGGTTGTTTGACCTCTTGGCTTCAGGAAATGGCAGTATTTGTCATCCCCAGACAAGGGTCTCTCAGCAGCTGACCCTCTGTCGTGCCTGTGTTGAGTTTCAAGCCAGGAGCTCGTGCGGTTCCCGCATCACTATTAATCCCACACCAGCTACTGACAGAAATCGATGCATTGAGGAGACAAAGGGGCTGAGCCAGGCTCCTCCGGCCGATCACGTCAGCGTCTTTTTGTGAGTTTTTCTGTACATGAGGCTTTCAGCCCAGCATTACCTGCCCTCCCCTTTTTGCAGTCCATTAGTGCTGTGTGTTCCTAACTGAGACACAAAGTTTGGGTCTGAGAACGTTTTAATAGTAATAATTTGTTGTATGAGTATCTCCTGCACCTGCCCGCCCAGATTATGAAGTGAAACAAATGAGCTCAGGTTCCAGGAAACACAGATGGTGATAAAAATCTGTGTGATCAGATTTACAACAGCTATACACGAGGAGAGTTTGATGTGGAGGATTTTTCACTGCTAATGGCAGTGGCTTTTATTTTAAGCCTTTTTTTCTTTTTTTACATTAAAAATTTTATTACAAAAAAATTTAAACAGTAAGGCAGTTTCTCACTTGTCAGTCACTATGAGCCAAACAGTTTTCAATCATCTTTAATACAAAACCAGATTCACACAGGAGCCACGCTCTTGATCCAAAAGCCCTTGGAGAAGTGAAGGGGTAAGGCAGAAAGCAGCAGCACCACCTGCGTAATCCCTTACACCTTTAGTGCTGGGGCCATGGACGCTGCTGCAGTAGAGAAAAAGGAAATACGGATTGTCTGCAGTTTAGGAAAAAAAAAAAAAGCTTACCCTTTCTAATAATCTGGAACGTTTCGGGCTGATGTGCCTCAGCAGGCTTGAGTTTGAGTTTTGAGGGATTTTTTTTTATTTAAACCAAGTGAAATTTTCCACTGTCAAAAGAGAAACTATTTTTCTTCCCCGAAGAACTGCAAGTCATTGAGTAGTTCACTGCTTTAAAAAGTCCTGCACTAAAACACTTTTACTCCCCAGGCGATGCCTCTCTCGGACCGTTCTTAAAATACTGTTGGACTCTGGCAGTACTTGCTGGGAGGTGAGGGAGGCAAGTGTTTAGCAAACTCCCCCAGACAGTCCACAGCTACTTTCGAGCTTCTCGTTTACCTTTTGGTGTTGGTTAAACATGGGGGGAACATCAAGGGGGAAAAACCAAACTCCATTGCTTAATATAACATAACTGTGATTTCTTCTGGCTTCAACCGTTACTTTCTTCATTCAACATGTAAGAGACCAAAGGGTTTTCTTCCACTACAGCAGTACCTAAAGCAGTCACTGACACTTTTTATTCAGTATTTCTCTTTTACTTTACATAAATTCTCCAATTTTTAGCTTTTAGTTATTTTAATGTATCAGGTAACACCTCTGCAGAATAAACCCAGCTATTCTGGAATAGCAAAACCAGGTGCCATTTCTAAACATGTTCATGGTGGCAATACATTGATTTTGTTTTGCGTTTGTTAACTACGCAGGATTGGCTTTTTAAAAGCATTTATAGATGCCTCGGAGCTACTGAAAGGAAATCAATGCCCCAAAGTAAGACTCCTACCACCACATTGTTCATTGTGTTCTTCTACTTTGCAGGAAAGCGGCAGGACTTACCTGCAGCCATGGTTACCTGCTTTTTGGAGCTTAAGAAAATCAAAAAGAGGGGAAAGAGAAAACCACCGACAGGAACAGAGATGAATGTCTGACACGGTGTGAAAGGGAGACAGACACTCGGGTAAGTAGAAATGTTATGGGTTTTTTTTAATGATTACAATTTAGTGATCAAAAATATGCTCTGATAACCCACTTCTTTGGTGAATCTGTTTATATCAGATACTGCTCTAGCGTACCAGCTATTTTGCATAAATGAGCAGTACAGACATGAGGTGGCACTATTTCTGATTTTTCTTTTTATTTGTTTTCTTAAGTGCTGGATGGAATTTGTTTCATATCTGCCAAACGCACAGGCCAAATGCAAGAAGGTGCAGGGCTAAGGATAAACAGTTAATGTAGGTCCCATTGCTAACAGGCTCAGTAGAAATTTAATAACGCATTTTCCAGCAAAGCTTTTAAAGTGTCTTCTGACAGTATGCAGTTTCTCAAACTATAGTACCTTAAACCGCATTCCCAGCAATTGAGAGGTATTTCTAATACGTTAACAGTTGGGTTTATCTGCCTTTTGGCTCAATTTTCAAGATTTTATTGAGGCAGAAAATCCAATTAACTAAAATTGGAATTTTTTCCTTGGTAAAGACTTCAGGATTGACCCCTAAATCAGTAAAACCGTCATCATCCAGAGAATCGGACTGTTTAGGCAGAGTCTGGTGCAGCTCACTGATCCTTGTCCTTGTGTTAGTGGAACATTTAGATGTTTTGCTGAAAATCCTGCTGTTGAAGGGAAGCAAATCCCTCTGCAGCCTCTCCCTGCCCTGCTTAGGGAGGCAGCAGGGATGGCTGTTATTCCTCCCACAGGAATCTGACGAGCAGAACAGAAGTTCAGCGGCTGCAGCAGCCACTTTCTTATCCCCTCAGAGGTTTCAGCTTCATCTCAGCGTAAGGATGACTCGTCACAAACTACAGTCCCTGAGAGTCACTGTGAAGGGAGTTCTTCCAGTGCAGACACCGCTGACTTTGGGGACGTTTTCTCTGTGTGGGTGGCGTGAATTCAGAACTGCTCCAGCCCTGGCTCATGGGAAGAGCAGCACCAGCGCCTCAGGAGGAGGCCCCTTCCCAGTGGCGTGAGGTGGAGGCAGCTCCACAAGGTGAGCAACACCGAACCAGCCACAGCAGGCACCTCCTCTGGCACCCGCTGCCAACAGTTGCCCCAGCACTACAGGCTGCAGCCTACATTCAGCAGCCACAGCACAAAACACATTTGCAAAATAAAAAGCATCTGAAAAAGATTTAGGGTTATAACAGGCCATCTATTTCTCACAAAACCTTAAGAACTGGGGGGCCGAGGGCGGAGAGCGTTCCATGAGGACTATGTATTACCTCATCACCTGAAGTCTCATAACCAATTTGAAATTCCAGCGTCCTAAGGCACGATTACTCTGATTAATGAAGATGGTAACATTTCCATCCCCACTGCCCAAGGAACAGATGTAAGAGTTGACTACTAAGAGAGAATAAAAGCAGCATTTGTTTATGTGGACAAACATTAAAGGGAAAAAAAAAAAAAAAAAGAGGGATGATGGGCTGTAACTGCTGTCAGGCTGGCTCTGATGCAGGCACGTGTTTGACACAGCACTGCTGAAGCATCTCATCTACACGTATGTAACTGCTGGCTCATGTTTCCAAGGTTAAGAGCCACGGTCACCACAGAGGCCAAGAAGAAAGACAGTTTAAAAATTGGGGCTTTTGTGGAAGTGGAAAAACAGGCTAAGACATGATGATAACCTGTTCCCCAGAGAAACACCAACTGTGCCCGCAGTTCTCAACAGCAGTGGGCAGGCACTCTAGAAAAGCAAGGAGTCGAATGTCTGGAAATTGAGGATGAACTGGTTTAATTCAGCCTTCCTTAGAAGGGAGCCCTCCCATTATATCATCCTGCCCTTAGCAGACCAACAGTTGCGAGGAGGACTCTGAGCGGACAATCGCTGGCTTTCCATGCTGATCAGAGGGGCGATGGTGAATGGAGCACCACACACAACACCACTGTTTACTTGTGGCCCTGATCTGTATTTTGTCCTTTTTTTTTTTTCTGTAACACTGATAGACCTTAAAAATCAGTATATTCTGTTCATAAAACCTTAAGGGGATATTTTAGAGGGAACTAAAAGCATGTTTGTTTTGTCCACAGATGAAACACTGATGTAGTTGAAGACTGAACCTGTAGTGGAGTGTTAGTCAGTTGTAAACTGCAGGAGACTGAATACAGAAGAGACAAAGGAGGATTCTGCATCATTCCAACTCTGATAAAGTGCACGGCCTTCGGAATTCCTGTCCCCGCTCGTGGAGCCATTTATTGGATACTGCAAAGACATAAAGGTATGTGATCACTGCACCTGCTTAGCTCGTGCTCTATTGAAGCCAAGTGTAGGCTATTGGCCAGCTTTCAGCTAAGCACAGGATTATCTTAGTTTTCTGAACTATTTTAATACACGCACACAAATGTGAAGATGGTCTAATAAATCCCAGAGGGGAAAAAAACCTCCCAGTAGCTGCAAAACTATGAAAGACTATTAAAGTAGATATAGTATTATGTGTGTTTTAGATACATAATAAAAACATGCTACTATATTATATTACTATAACATATCTAGAGAGAGAGAGATGAAGCAGATGTAGATATAAAGTAGATTTCTTTATAAAGGACCTAATTTCTGGCTGCTTTTTCTTGCACTGATGCCCAGAGGCAAAGGAAAACCAAGACAACCCACCAGCAGGCCCCAGACCTCCAGGTGGCAGCCAGTAAGTGAGAGCAGTGTGAGGCGTACTTACCCCATTTGTTTCCGACTAGTACTGGGCAGGCCGCGTGCCGAGTGCTGTAATCTCCTTCTCCACTGGGAAAGAGATTGTACCAGAATACAGCTGTTCCCTGGAAATTGCAGTGGAAACCCTCAGGATTTTGCTCTGTGCGAAACATGCTCTCACACCAACTTAACGATAAATGTGTATTTGTTTCAGACATTCCTTTTAAATTGAAGGATCTTCTTCATATTGTAACATTTGCTTTCTTAAGGAATGAGTCTCCTTTGACTCATTCTCTGTCTTATATATACTTGGCTGTTAATTTTTTTTAAGCCCTGAGCCAGTTTCATTCAACTCTGACCAATTTTAGACAGCAAGATAATTTACTGAAAATAAAGCAAAGATTTGTGACCCTCCTGAGGAAAAAAACATAACAGGAACACATGATTCCCTACAGACACCCCAAGACTAAACCTACTTACAGATTTGAGTATTTTCAAAATGCGTTGTGAAACATTGTACTGTTTTGCAAAGTCTGTGTATTAGAAGCAGTCAAGTCCAAAACATAACTATGCTTTAACGTGCAGAACATGAGACACCCCTGGAGTCACCGGTACCACTCCAATTGATTCGGTTCATTGTAAGTACCTCTGTGCTCCCATGAACAGTGCTCTAATCTTCTTCATATAAATTCGTTTTAAAGCTTCTTTTTAAGCATTGATACATCTGTTATATTTTTGAGTAGGTGGCGAGAGGAGTGGTTACACTGGATAAAATGCTCCACTTACTTACCTTTTTAGGCCAAACGCTGGCTCCTACTTCAGGAAAGACAGTAGCTCCCCCTGCTGACACATCGCTCATCTGAAAAGGGGGGGAAAGGCACCGGTAAGTTGCAAGCCGATACATCCCTAAGTAAGTGTTACATTTTGGTAAAATAAAATTGGGTTATTGAAAACTTAATTTCTACCTCCCAATTAGTGAGCAAAGGCTGCGTGATTAACAGCCTCAAATAAGGCTGAAACCCACCCTCTTTGTTTAAAGCACAACAGCCAGTCCTGTCCCTGAACGTTACATGCTCAAGCGTTTTGGCAGTGAGCACGCTATAAATACTGATGCAGATACAAAAATGAACAGTCAAATAATTTAAGCTGGTGCTCACCTTTGAGAAAAAAAAAAAAACAACCTCCTTAAGAACACATGGAAGAACCATGACTTACGGGTAAGAAGATAGCCCCTGTGTATTACTGCTAAGTGAGTGGCTGCCTTCATTTGCAAGTCACTTCAGTAAAAAAATGTAATGAAATCATGCAATGGCATAGACTATGCAGCAACAGATATTTTTGGCACTAGCACATGACAGAAATATATCACTTACATAAAACAACCAAGTAGCAATTCTGTTGCCTGTTCCCAATTCCTTAAAAGCATCTGGCTCATCTTTCTGTGAATAAAAGCAAGCAGATTTAATAAGCATTTCATTTTGATTATTGAGAGGAGCCAATGACACACAGCTGCAGAGCCAGCAGCAGACAAACTCATGCAGAAAAAATTAATTCAGTCCCTCTATTTGGAAGGAGGGGAGAATGTGGTATGAGCGTATCTATTAATTTAA
The DNA here is from genome assembly GCF_963924245.1 of Chroicocephalus ridibundus. Taxonomy (NCBI): domain Eukaryota; kingdom Metazoa; phylum Chordata; class Aves; order Charadriiformes; family Laridae; genus Chroicocephalus; species Chroicocephalus ridibundus. The sequence goes on from NC_086289.1 coordinate 38,060,549, forward strand.
ATAAACCAGGCATTTGAAAATTCTGTAGGACAGAGAAGGCATAAGCCCAAGTTGCTGATGGGTAAGAACTGTATGGTCTGAAAATGCGTATATAAATCCTCTTCACAGCCACAAACTTAATTATTTAATTACACTCACTTATCCCCTCTTGTCCTTGGCCAAGAGGTGCAAGAGGTGCAGCTGCAAGGGCAGCTCTTCAGTCCCAGGTTCACCGGGAACAACGCTCTGGCAGAGCTCTGCTGCAGGGGCAGCTCCGAGCATGCCCTGAGGGCAGCTGCCGGCCCCGCTCCCTTAGGGTGCTTCTGCCTTTGTGGCCCTCACCCCCTCTCCCGCTCCAGCCTTTCCCACCTCCCGCTGGAGCCCCAGGTTGCTGTGCCAGGCAGGCTGCTGTGCGACCTAGCATTGGGAGTGCCATTAAATACCCAGCGAGTGATTCATTAAGCACTGCACGATCCCAGCCCTCCCTGAAGCGTGCAACAGGAGCAAGGCACGTCCCTGCCTCAACACACGAGAACGTGCGTGGTATGGCTGCGACGCCACCAGCCCATCGCTGGGGTAAAAGGGAGGGGCCTCCTCCCCACCACGCTGCAGCATGCGTGTACCTTATGTGTGCATGTTACCCTTGTGCTGTCATTGCAGCTGGGAAGGGGGGAGGAAGCCGAGAGGGTCTCAGCAGAGCAGGAGCTTCTAACAGGCTAAACAACTAGCCCAGTGTGCCATGTGGTAACTAGGAGGGTTTTATCACTTGCCTTACAAGAACAAAACCCCATTTTGATGGGTTAGGATACCAAAGTTTGTCACACCTCTATTCTTACTTCTAGAACCCACCCCCTCTGGCCCCTATTTGTGTGTGCTTAAAATTCTGGCAATCCTTACTCCAGAAATTAACCCATGCATTGCCAAACACTGTTAATCATTTGCAATGCTTTTGAGCATGTGTTTACAGAGCAGAGATCCTGATTAATAGTTGGTGACTTGGATTCACAGCATAAGGTTAATCTGAAGGTGTTAAATCACACGTAAGTATGCCCAATAAATAACCAACTGAATTCAGTGGCATTATTTCCAGCAGTCCACAATTTAAGCTGGGAATAGAAAGTGGTTGGGAATTTAAAACAAATAATAATAAAAAAAAAGGATGGTGCGATGAGAAGACCTCGGTAGGCTTTTTTCCAGTTTCAGGAGTCTGCTAGCGATCAGCATGTAAACTACAATAACAGAGCACTTGTGTTTTCAAAATTTCTTCAACAGCACACACAATGCCTGCATCGTCTCGGCTCTGGGGAAAGAAGCCCCCCTCCGCCCGGCAGGCCTGCAGGGTAAGCTGCAATGCAAGTTTTCCTATGCTGCCAACCAGGCCTTCCCCACAGAAGCAGCGTTAGGCTCTGTCCCGTGCAGCCACCTCTGCCTCACCCAGCGCTACAGCGCCTGGAGGCAGCTTCGCTGGTGCCACCATCGGCTGCCACACCTGTCAGGAGCACAGGATACACAGCGAGTTTTTATACAGTTTAGCTGTATATCCTTCAGTGGCTTTAAACAAAATGGCTTTACATGGCCAGCACCTTGGCCAACTAGAATATTTCTAACTGTTTCCTCAGATTTACAGTAAAGCCCTTTGCTCTGTTAAGAACTATCAATCATCTCCTTAGAATAATTCTTTTTTAGTTATATTTTTGAAGAAAAAAAGCCCTTGTTGCTCTGTAATGCCTGAAGTGTTTATCAGTTCAGCTGGTGGTTTAGAGGGCTTTCTCCGCTAACATGGATTAGAAAAGTTGAAGAGCTACAAAATTTAATACACAGTAAAGAATAAAAACTGTGCCACAGCCACGAGGCCCAGGCTTCACCGGGTGACTATCTCTCCTCCATCTCTTTACTTGCCCGTGCAAAGTCAAAGTGGGGTTCATACTGTCCTCCCACTCCATAATTTGCCACCTGAAAAAGAGAAACACAGTGCTTGTGAAGAAGAAAGAGATGCAGACAGAAAACAGGACTTACCCTTCCAAAATCAAAATGAGGCTCATACTGGCCTCCTACTCCGTAGTTGGCTACCTACAGTGAAAGGAGAAGCACAAAATCTAGTAAAGCAGTATTTTATCCAGACAAGAATGTGACTGTCATCTACAACCTTTCGACGGATGAAGTTTAAAAATCAAACCATAGGAAATTAGAAGTCTCAGCCAGCTAAACTGTAGCGTACACCGCAGAAGGCCTACTGGATTAATTCACTAATAGCTCTGACTTCACCCAGACTCCTCCTCAGCGTAGAGCCAAAACCTGACTGAGCTTTAGGGTCTCAGCCCCTCAGCCTGCCTTCGCAGCTCTCAACTGCACACCAGCTCCCAGCAAAGGCGCAGCTGAACCGTCCCTTTCCCCAGGGTCAGCTTTCCTTGAAAGCTCTTCTCTCTGCCCAAGCTGAAGGGGAAAAGAAGTTCTCCCATTCCTGAGTGCCTGCTACCGTCTGATCTCATGACCCTCAGGTCACGAACCCAACCATGAAACTTTCGAAACTCCTGCAGACCTGGACAGCCACCCCAAGATCTTTGGCTACAAGAGCAGCAGCACATCCAAGACTGGCACTGCAAGATGCGGTGTACTCTGGGGAAGGAATCTGGTCCTGCCCCAGGGTGGAAAAATATTTTTCTTATATAGAAACTTTACAGGTTACATTCTCTTCAAAATAGGTCACAGTACTTTTACATCATTCCAGTTTAAATCCCTTTTTGATCTCTATGTCAATAAAGAGGACCCACCGTCCTTTTTCCTCATTGATTTTTTCATTATTATAGTATCTCTTCTATGTATTCATAACCTCAACTTTCAACCAGATGCTTGGGCATTTTATCATCAGCAGTCTTGATGGAGAGGCACAGTAGCACAACAGCTTTCAGGAACCACTTTCTAGGTGCCGTGCTTCCCAGGTATCAATGCTTTCTCAGAATTGGAGAAGCAGCTGTTTGTTTAAAAGCCTCAAGGAAATGCATAAAAGTACTTCTAAAATAAAATTTACTCAGATTACATGTACAGTTGGTCTCTCCCCCATTACAGACACACTGTTGGCCACCTAGGACCAAGGATGGGATAGAACATCTATTTTTTGATACTTTTTGAACACCCTTTCCTTTTGAACAACCTTTTGTCCCCTTTCGCTACGTATCAGTCAAGCTAAACTTTTCACTATCACCACAACACCACCACCACAGCACCACAACACAGCTGATCCTGCAGCAATGCAACTCAGTTTTATTAGTATAAATAAAGAGGAATTACACATCCACTTCTGTGAACATCACGAACAGCAGTTATTACTGTTTCCCTCCAGCGACAGAAAAGCCATTTCCTACTGAATTGAGCCTTACTTTCTTCCAACTTACTTTCTTCCTCCCTGTCGAAAACAACACCTATTCTTCCCACGGCCTGGAATCAAACCAGCCATCAAATCAGCTGCCCCTGGGCTGAACAAGCTTTTGTGGCCACCTCACCACCACCGCCTGAATGAGCATGGTGCTGCACATGAAGCCACCCACAATGAAATGCCAACTGACGTTCACCATCATCCGAGTCCTAAGAGTTTACCTGCAGCTCCTCTGCTGTGGAGACATCAAGTCCTGTTAGGTCCTGTATCCTCGTGTTAATGCGAGATACCACAGGGCTTTCGTAGCCAGACAACCAAGCACTGCATGGGAGGGAAAAATAATTACTAAAATATGGTAGTAACAGGCAGTAAGCTAGCAGCACAAATCCAACATTTGGAATTACTTTGAATTTGAGATTAATTTTTTAAACTTTTCAAGAATTTGGTAGGATGATCAGAAATATTTCCAGGGCATTATGAAGGCCTGCATTTAATAAACATGTTTTCTAGGAAGAACACTTACAACACTGGTTTAAAGAAGCTCTAAAACTAAGGGCCTTAATTCCCATACTGGACTACCAAAGGACTGAAGAAAACGTTCCAAAAAGTGAAATCTGCTTCAAGCTGTTTTCTAAAACAGGCACAAACCAGTTTTCCTCTTACCCGTTCCAAACAGCTAATTTAGGCTCCACATTTGATGCATTCTGAAGCAGCACTTGGGAAAGGAATAGGTGAGTTACTTTATTTTGCGTGGGCAGAGCCTGTGTGACTGCAACTCAGCTCTTCCACATCAAGCACTTACAGGCAAGCGCGCTGGGATCCGTCCTTTCACATTACTTACCTGTGCAATGGTACTAAAAATAATTGTGAGAACAGTTAAATAATGCAGAGAACCCTTTACCATTTTCCCTATTCAACAATTTCTACCAAAATGGCCTATTACGAATTTGGCATTTAGCACGTTTCAGGTACACAATGATTTTTAAGGGGAAAAAAAACAAACCAAAACAACCCAATTATTTTTTTTTTTTTTAAATATAAATGTGAAAGGTCAGCCTCACAATTCCAAAAGCATCTTCAAAACGTCTGCCTCCTACTGCAAATTAGAACTTTTCAGCCAAAAATACTGCATTTAAACTAACTGGCAAACTAGTCAGCAGAGAAAGGCATGAACAGGTAGGTACAGAAGCAGTTCTACATGCGACTCGCTGCCTTCACCCAGACCCAGTGGAGCATTTTCTACTCAAAGTGGTTGCTCCTTCTTGTCCGGTGCCTGACTGGCAGCAGCTACGTCACCTGGGATCACGGGGTTTGGCAGAAAAGGGCACAAGCTTAGTATAACCGCAGCTCTGCACGTCCCTACTGGACCCTTCCCAGCCCTGCGTGAACACATCCAGTTACTTACATGGAAACAAACACAGGCATTTTTCAGCTTTTTACAAGCTAAATGTTTTGTTCTTTTTGGAAAAAAAAAAAAAATCAATTTCATTTAGCCCCTATCTTTTTCTTTTTTCCCTTTTCTTTTTTTAAAGCCACTCATCTGCTCACATGATGCTTGTTTCTCTTGCTGCTTTACTCAGCCCATTCTAGCCCCTGCACCTTTGTTTTACCTGCTCCCTCTTTGCCTTCCCTGGCTCTCTTCTCTGTTTACCTTGCCAGTTCCCTACTAGTCACTAATACCGATCATATTGATGATTTGCAGCCCATGTTTTCCCCTTTTTTGCAGGACAATGGAGACAGCCAGTTCTAGCATCTAACTCGGCCTTTTGGGCTCATTGGTGGTTCCTGCTGCTTTTGCAAGACTGTTGGACAGAAACACCTGTGCCCAGAGCCTGGCTGGCAAGTACGTCATAGCATTGCTACTCAAATGAACTTTCACATCTATGCTAAATTAAGGTTGTTTTCTTCAATTAAAAAAAAACAAACAACAAAACCCTAATAATTAAAAAAAAAAAACCACCAAAACACTTTGCATGGGAGGAACAGTAGCATGACACGTGACACAAGGCACTGACACAGGTTACAGAATCTCTACGAGCATATTTTTTTTTTTAAGTGACAAATGAACTATAGATAAAAGAAATAAGATTTTGCGAGACAGACTTGCACAAACACATACAAAGATTCATACGCATCCAAACACTGTTAGTATAAGGAAGTGTTACAATGTAACCCTCTGATTTAAGGTGGTAGGAGAATGCAAAGACTACTTGCATGAAGCATTCCCCCCCCAAAAAGGAAAAAAGCAGCTCTGCAGCCACATGCTCCGCAGCCCTGCTGAACAGGTAACGCTCACAAGCAATCCTAACCTCACACTTAATATACGAGAAAAGCCCCATCAGCTTCAAAGTGCAGGCTCCAGCTCCCTCTGGCCAGGGGTGAAAGAAAGAAAAAAGAAAAAAAAATGCCAACCCACAAGCATTCTTACTATATTGGTTATTCAGACTTGCAATGAATACTTTCTACAGGGAGAATACTACATCCTTTCACGAAGGGAAAGTACTATATATATATTTATATATATTTATTTTAGAAATAAAATTAATTGCCCAAGGATACAAAGAAAGTCTATGAAAGGTGGAGGAAACGGGGAACTGAAACCACATTTCAAGTCCCAGCCCAGCAAAGCGTATAGGGCTGAATAGTTTCATGTGAAGAGTTACAGTGGGGTTTAACCCTGTCAGTGTCAGGAAATCTGCTTCCGTGGGGGCAGAGGGCTCAGGAGGGCCTGCAGAACCCTGCACCGACTGGCCAGCATCAGCAGGTCTCTGTGCCTGCCGTGTTTAAGACGCATAGCAAGGGCTTCTGCTGCTCTGCCCGGCAGCCCTACATCCTCCTCCTCTGTTGCTTGGCTGAGCCTTGGGCTTTTGCTGACATCAAAGTAAGCATGTGCCCCAGTTCAAGCCCATTTATAACAGGTATTCCATCACACAAAGGAAGCTTTTTACCCTGCTCTTGTCTATCACACAAAAAAACAGCCCAACCCTCCCTCACCAGTGGTGTATGTGATGCAGAACCACCTTAAATTGTGCTCAAACTTTTTTTTTCCTTTTAATATATGTGTAGTCCAAGGTTGAGCATGATTCAGTAAATGCACACAGCTCTAATTCTTCACTGTACGTTTGTTCAATTAAGTTGCTTATCTGACACGTTAACTTGCATGAACAGCATTCTGTCATCTTTTTGACCAGCTGACACCTATGAGTCCACTACGGGCAGAAAACTTCCTACAAAAGGGACAAGCTTATTCCTGGGAAGTCAGAAGCATGGCAGTTTAAGATGTGGGTGACTTTAGGAGGATTTGGTATTTACTTAATAACTACCACACCAACCCCCAAAATTCCCTCATTACAAAGGTATGGTATTTTGGTGTCCCGCTTGGCTTTGTAAAAAGACACCTAAGAACTCAGCTAATATGTTATAGAAATTGAAAGAATTTCATTAGCATGCTGAACTGATGCTGGGGGATTGCTTTTCCTCTTCCTCACGCCCCAATCTGGCTTTTAACAACTGTTCTATTCATTACAAACAGCTAGCAGTGATCACATTTACTCCTCCCTCTTAGAATTCTGTATCAGGTATCATATTACAGACTTTTAATAGCACCATACTTATAAGCAGAAATATTTTTGGGTTTTTTTTTTGTTTTGTACATTTCTAAAACGTAAAAAGTACCAGTAGAGATGCAATAGGGAGTGAATAAAATCACAGGCTGGTATTTCTGAAGTGGAAACTTTAACCTCATATGTTACGGGCTCCGACTGGCTGCTGGGAGGAGAGAGGCAAAAAAAAAAAAAAGGCAGCTTCTTTAGGATCGGTGTGAGAGTGGCTGAGTTTATTCTGGTGCTGCACACAGCGGGGCTCACTGGTGCTCCTCGTATTGCTGGCAAGGCGCCCCCTTTTATACAGCCTGCCACGTACTGCACTGCGAACAGTAGTCCTCTCAAAGAGAGGAATGCTGTAATTTAGAAGCACATTTGCTAGGAAAGAATGTTTGAAGGGGGAAAGCAGTCATCTATTAAAAAAATAAAGCAAGCATTTTTTGGTTTTCAGGAGCAATGATTCATCTGGAATGCAAAGCAGCTCAAACAGCTCTAACAGAAAGATGTTTCATTCCAGTTTCCAGTGAGATACAGAATTACAAAAAACCTTAGCTCAGTAAGATCTGATTTAATTCTGCAAGTTCCTTAGATATGTTGGAAGGAAGTCCCTGACTGCCACCTTTCTGAGCACCAAACCTTAAACATCTGAGGGTCTCACTCAGCAGGCATGAGACGCTGCACCAAGGAGGCAGCAGCTGCCCGTATATTTATCACAGCCCCCCTAGGCAAGGTACAGCGCACGGTTAACTCCAGAGTAAAGCCCTAGGAGAAATCACTATTTTGTTGTGTCACAAAGCCAATAGCAAGGTGATGGCAAACGGGATCTGGCCACCCCATCTGGCTGCACACGTTGGCAAGGCAATCGGCTTTTAATGATGGGTGTTGCCTAGTACTATTTTTTCTGGCTGTTCCCACTAATGAAAAATCAAAACTCTAAACAGAGTTCTTTTACGAAGGCTCATGTATTTAAGTAGAGGCCAAGTATGCATCGCAATTTCAATTAGCGCTCTGATCACCTTCTCTAATTCCTATTATTAGCACATCAAGTTTGACAGAAACCGTGAGGATGTGTTCAAATGGATTAACACATTTCTTCAGTAAACGCCCCAGAGCAGTCTCTGTCAGAGGACAAATCCCGAGACTGAATAAATGCTTTCTTTAAAATGCAGAGTCACAGATAGCCACGACAGATAAGACACGGACAGACTTTAAAATTAAAAAAAAAAAAAAATTAAACAGAGCACACATCAAACAGGAAAAGGTATCTCCCTGAAGTTATCCTGGCGGGGACCCGTGGATGGAGGCAGGTTGGGGGAGCGAACCTGTAAGAGCTCACCAGACAATTGCCAGGGGACTCCCACGACCTGCGTGCGCTCTGATAAGTAGCCCGGTGTGCTGCTGAAGGTGCAAGGCAGTTCTCAGGTATAAAAATCAAAGTTTTCAACTTGCCACTACTTGTAACAACTACTTTAAGGATCAGACTTCAGCTACAATGGTTTTCTAGCTCCCATCAGAATTCTAACCACTCCTGAATCAATCAAAATCTTGCGATCCAGTATTTCGAAGCACTTTTATTTTTTTAAAGAAATTCACAGCTAAATGAAGCCCCTTATGCTACTAGCCATTCTAATTTCAGGGGTTTTGTTCAAAGAAGCTGAAAGAACACTACTTTACTATTAATGAAGCAACTACTTTCAATCATTTGAACAAGGAAATTCTTTAACATTATCAACTAGCTTTAATTTGCACTATTCCCATGAATGACAGCAGCTCCTCAGCACCTAGTTCAGAGCAGCACGTCTCACTCCCAGGTTTCGTGGCAGAGGTGAGTGATGCCGGCAACTCCTGCCGTGTGTTAGTGCCAGCAGAGCCCCATGCCGTGCCAACATTTTAGTACGTTAGTCGCACTAGCCAAGCCATGCTAAGCAAAGAGGGTGCTTCCATCTTGGCTCCCTCTAATTAGAACTATTTTCTATTTCCGCAGCCCGCTTGCTTTGTTATGTGACAGCTCGGTTTGCTTTAGGCCATTCTCTTTCTTCTAAAGAGAGACTAAGAATAGAAAAGTTATGCAAAAATCCTTATTTGCCCCAGGTTTAGAGATGAAGCAGCGCAGTCCCAGAACGGACTTCCTCAGACTGGGCGTACCTCTGGAAGACGCTCCCCTTACCTCTTAGAGACTCTGTAATGTGCTGTGGTCAGTTTCCCAGTCTCAGGGTCATGAACAGTAGCACGGCTCAGCTACAAAAAGAGAAAGGACAAGGGCTTACCCACCTCGTAGGCTGCTTTTTCGCCAAGCCACAGGTGTTTGAAAGGGTTCCGATTGGTCTGGATGGTATGCAATGCTCTTAAATTAGCAATATTAGAAGGGCAACAGAAGCTGTAGCTGCCATGTCCAAATCAAAACAAATTGGTTGCAAAAAATTTGGTTAGATTGTCCTTTCACTTTTTTCCTCCTTTTCTTTTTTCTTTTTCCTTTTTTTTTTTGTTTGTTTTAAACTAGAGACTTTCTGGAAGTAATTTATGATGCTGAGTTTCACAGAGAATTCCTCTTCACCCAGAAGTTTAACTGCTTTCAGAATTTGGGGTTAATGCTGATGGAATGCCAATCTTTAATCACTGCTACTAAAACTAGGGGAGGGGGCGGTGGCAGGCAGGGAGCAGGTGGTTTCTTTTAGAGCCAGCCAATTTTGGGAAACATTGGCTAAATTCAAGGCTTGTTGTACTTAATAGATGAGTTGCAAAGAACCAGGAGCCCAGTGAAAGAGCCTGCATTTGTGTCAGCAGGAGGTAAGAGCTCCCAGCCAGGAGCATGGGATTATGTGGGACAATGCAACGCTGTGCTTTCCTGCCACTCCAGCTGGCCCACGCGGTGAGGACCTGAGGCAGCTCTTACACATGTCAAGGCACTTCAAGTGGTCTGCTAGATTTTACAAGGGAAGGGAAGACAATTCTTGGTTGGTGAGAAAGGGAGTATTAAACAAAAAAAAAAAACAAACCAAACAAAACCCAATCTAGATCTACTGAAGGTTTTATAGCATCACGTATTTTTTACACTAATTGTAGAGACCTGCTTCTTGTACAGATCATCATTTGAGAATGCGCACTGAGAAGGTGACCAAAAAAAGAAAAAGAAGAAATCAAAATACACCCCCAGAACTTCTAGCTGAAGGAAAAGCCTGAGAAACTCAGCAGTAACAGCCTGTTACAGATCTGCATGTAATAAAGCAGTGGACTACAAAAGCCAAAGTTGTCTTTTTTAGACCACCTTTTTTTTTTTTTTCCCATAATGAGCAGAATCTACACACTCATTACAGGCCCAAAACATCTGGCATAGAGCTCTCTTACCTTTTGCTAATTCTGTAATGTGCCGTCTCCAAGGCTCCTGTTATGGGGTTTGAAATGGTGGCTCGCCTCAGCTGTGAAGCGAACCATCAGAATAGTTGCATTACAAAGCACATACTGCATCACAGCAATCCGACCATTCAGAAGCCTAAGGGGAAACGTCACGCCGCCACCACGCAAGCCACCCAGTCACCTCTTGCGTGGTTTTTCTTTAGTGGAGGGGGTGGAAATTCATAAAGCGGTGATGGGGAAGGAGGGGGAGTCTCCAATTTTACTAAAAGAGAGGGTTTTTTGGCTTGTTTATTTTAAACAGAGCATTAGAGAAGATCAGGTTTTCCAGGAAGTAATGTTTCCATTTTGGTAGCAAGAAGAACAGTCGTCTGAATAAAGCAAACTAGAATCTTTCATTTCCTTCATATTGCAACAACTGCTGGAAGCGGTACGACATTATGGCATGTGTACAATTGGTCCTTTGTTAGCACTCTGCACGTAAGATGAGTTTTACAGTTAAACTGAATCCAGGCAACACTGTCATCCTGTATAAGCGACAGACGAATCAACCGCTGCCTTTTTGATTGTCTCTGTACCAAAACCAGCACTGCACTCCTTTAACACTGACTGCTAACACCAACTAACTGCTTAGTCCATGGACATGTTTGCATTGTATTCCTAAATTACAGAGAGTGAGAACTCTTGCTTCAAAGCCTTCCTTTCCCTAAATGCGCTACACTTCCTTGGCGCCATCCCATCTATGTTAATACTCTGACTCAGAACCTTACGTGTGCCCTTTACCTTCGTTCGTGTACTACCAGACACTCTCCATCCATCATAACCGGAAAGGCTGAGTTGCAGAGCCCAAATTTTGGAAGAGGCACAAATGGCATACCTAGTCCCAAACAATTAGAACTAGTATTTTTCTACTGTTAAAACAGACCAAGTCAATCAAGGTTATGCCTACTGAGAATAAAAGGTACTGGGAACTCTTAATATGCTGCTTCTCCTCTCATCCCATGCAGAAGCATATAAGAACCGAGGCACAAACTACGATTCCTGCGAGACTCCCAAAGCTGAATAACAAGGCTTCATCCTGCCAGCTTATGGCCCAGCACAGCAGAAGGCTGGGCAGAGATCAGACAGCGCTGCCTTCCGGGAGGCGGCGATGGAACGTCCCAAGCATCGGGAAAGAGGAGATGACCTTTCAAGTCTCAAAAACCACGGTTCTCTTGCTACACTCATCACTGATCCCTGCAAGGCCTCGGCCGTAGGAAATGCATGGAATGCTAACTGCATACAGATGCTTCTGTGTTAATGAACTACAAATCTCCAAGTCTTTACCACGAGCCAAACATTTGATAGGAAAACAATTATCTCAGCAAGTTCAGAAGGTAAAATCACCACATTCATAGGTTTTTATTTTCAATGCTGAGACTTAGTTCTACTCCATAAAGAAGTGATTCAGTCATATTCCTCAGACGTAATGCCAGAGCTTTTGCAGCAGCAAAGGGGCTTAATCATCTACAGCCAAAACACTGGGACTCTGATTTTCAGACCTGCAGCAAGGCTGCCTGACAGGAGAGCAGGAAGAGATGCTTTACAGATAAGCGAAGAGAATTGCTCGTACTTCTTGCTTACAGTTCAGAAATAGAACGCATCAGCCTTTAGGAAGCTTTAAAATCGCCTTCAGGCTACCTAGTGCTCAGTGCTGTGGCCAAGGACAGGCTCATCCTCGATGTGCCTGTATATAACCCACAGCGGGTTTACTCTGCAGCGGGCCAAACTAATGGTTTGTCCTATACTTAGTGCACTTATCCCTCCATTTGCTCAGCTCTCTCTGGACAAAAAGCCACGTAGGCTAAAAGTAAAGAAAAATGCAGGAAAATTGCATTTCTGCAAGTTTAAATCTTACTTTAGAAGTAACTGGTAATTAACAGAAAAATAAATCAATTTAACTAACTAATCTGCAACACATCTTGAGATGCGGAGTTGCACCAACTGGATACAGAAGGTAGCAAACTGGTGGAGAAGTTTGTCGTTTGTCTTGGATGCTCCTGTTTGCTCAGACAGCGGAGCTGCCCTGGAGTATTCCACATTCAGAAACAAGAACTTCAGGATCCAGTTTCTGAGCTAGGATTTGACGAGCTGGCATTGGAAATAAGAAGCTGAGTACCACTGATTAAGTACTGCCCTCTTAAAGCTCTTTCATCTGCAAGTGACTTCAAAGCCTGGGAGACAGAAGTCAGTTTTGTACTGAATGGAGAATACAACCACTCATTCTTGTCTACACAATAACGCGGTGGCATTCCAGGACCAGAGGAATGGCTGCCTTTCCCTAGACAGCACTTTTCTCCACGTCACAACTCTGGCATATACAGACTTAAAAAAGAAAAAAACAAAAACCAGAAAACCAAACAAAAACCAGATGACAGGCATACTTCAAGGCAACCTAGCTGCAGTACGTCTGTTTTCTGTTGTAGAACATCCTCCTCCTCATCTGAAACGGCACACGCTGAAACTGTGTCTGCCAGAAGAGTCTGACAATCCTGCACTGCTGTTACCTGGCTCTCTTAATTACATAGAATTTCCAGCTTCCCCACTGTCTCCTTCAAAGAATGTGTCACCAAAAGCTACAAGGTGCAAAAAGCAACGTGTGAGCACACTGTACACACAGCTGCGTTCAAGAGGAGACAGAACCACACATACTCACACAGAAAACTACACACAAAATTTTAGATTCCAAAAGGCAAAGAAGTGTAAGGCATTTACCCTCGGCTTTGCTAGTTCTTTCACAGTTTCAATCTCTTCATCGGAGATAATGTCAAGGAAGCGAACAATTCGAGGTTTGTCCCACTCATCTTCCTGTTTGACTGGGCCCAGAATGTATCTAGGATTCCTGTTTCCGTCGTAGTAGCGGCAGAAGAGTCTTTTTTGTCTCCGAGGAGTCTGGAAGCAAAGTGGAGCAAGAGACAGTCAGAGAACTTCCAGATGACACTAGTATCTCTAAGAAAGAGATAGTAAAAAAAAAGAAGATGTCCTGAGGAGACAGGAACAAGTCACTTTTCCTACCTTAAGGTTATCTTACAAGTTAAAGAGATGCTTTAAATTTGAGAAATTAGTACTTCGAGCACACTAATGTTACTCTGTAATACTGCAACAAACAGTACTTTACGCAGTCCTATTAAAAATAATTTTATCACTAAAAACACCCATGCTCATTCAATTCCGTATGTAATTCTAGACTTCCAGCATCCTTATTCAATTAATTACAATTACGTAGTGCATCCAAGTTAGTCAGCAGTGCCTGCGGCAGTATGACTTTTTGTCTACTAGACAGAATGAAATGGGGAAGAAATCCAACACACACTAATCCTCAGTTCCACGCACTCAGCCAACTGCTGTAACAGCTTCTTGCTTCCACACCACATACAAATTCTGGACATTGTTTTGTCACGGTTGGTTTCACACATTTGAAAACAGTCTACTCCACTTTACCATTTTGAGACCCTCCCCACGGCACAGCATTTCGTACTTCCTTCTCTCGGGCAGGTAATCCTTTTTCTTAACCTCAGTTTCCTTCTCCAGCTGATCTTCTGAATCCGTACTGGACTTATTTGCATCTTTTTCTTTAGCCATGATATATTCGAAGTATTTCATGTTCCCATTTGCTCTTTGATGTTCAGGATCTATTGACAAGAAGCAGACAAGTATCACTGGCAAGTTTCCAACTTGTGAAGAAGTATCCCAAAGAGGCTATTTACAAAAAGAACAAGAAAACAGATGCTCCCTACTGCTTCTCAAAGAGCAATTAGAAACATCTACTCTGGTTTGAGAGCTTCCACAAGGTGGCTGAAGCGCTGAGCTAAGCTGGAAGTGATGCTAGCCTGCAGCATGCACGTATCCTTACTCATCTGCAGGAAAACACACAATGAGCTTTCAGAGCTAAGCGCAACTCGGTCGCAGTTAAGAAACCGCTGACAGTGAGGCCTGGGTCCTCAGCAAGCACAGGGGCCCACGCACTAAGAAATAGGGTTTGGCCATTGCAGCCAATCTCACCAGAGATGGAAAGTACAAGGCAATGGGACAAGGAGAGAGCTGGGACAGCACAACCCGCTTTAAACCTAAAAACTTCCCTGATGGGAATTCAGATTTCTGGGGACAAAGCAATCACTAAACTTACAGATTAGCTTCAGCTCATTAATAAAGGGTTCTCACTAGCCTTTGCTGTATTAGGATTAGTTCTGAACTTCCCACGGCATCCTTTACGCAGTCAATCAGTGTAATATTTACAGAAGCATAAATACTCTTCATATTTCATTAAACGGACAGAATCTCAGCTCACTGTATTGCATTCTGTATTTCTTATTTTTTCAAGGTTTTCATCTCAAGTATGCTTAATTTGCATTTAAATGATCTGCAGAGATTTTGGTATGACCTATTTAGTTTGAATTTCATTAATTTGTTCTTGCCTGTCCCTAAGGGGGAAGTAATCTCAACACAGCAAAGTAAGACAGAGGCAGAGAACCAACTTTCAGGCAGTAATGACTAAGACAGGTAAGCGGTTAGAAGCCGACAGAGGCAGAAAATAAGTCAACAGAAAGGAGCAATCCTTAACCATGACATTTCCTGACATGGCAGTTGAGACTAGAGCTGTCCATCTAAAAAAACAGTAGCAAAATATGACTTATGGTAATACAAGTCTTATTTTACTGTAAAACTACACACCAAGATATTAATGGTAACACCAGCAATAATCCCTTTTAAAAACCCAAATACAAGTCAGAATGCAGGCAAGAGTGCACCCCTCGGTACGAATCCATAGCCAGCACCTGCTCGAACACAGAGCTAGACCGTGGTGAGCTGCGGGTCCCTCTCTTGCATACCCAGTTCCAGAAGGCGTCTGGTGAGCATCATGGCTTTGCTCAGATCCCCCTGCTGATACACGGCATAACTCAGGTAGTCCAGAATGTAGACTTTATCCGCAGAAGACACTTCTCCCTCATCCAGCTGTTTGAGAGCTTGTTCCATCCAGAGCTCGGTGTGGTAGTAGTCAGCTTCGGTGTAGGCGATCTTTCCCAGCTCAAAGCAATCTTCAGCTGTTAAAAAGGATTTGTGCTTCACACCTGTATTTAAAGCAAAACAAACCAAACAGAGTTTACACAGAATTCCAGACACGTCTTCAGAGGAACACTAGGTTATTTCTTATTCTTCACAGCACAGTTTATTTCCGTTCTTCAACATCTGCCTTCTGTGGTGGCTATTTGTTGAAGACTCAGTTTAAGCATCTAAAGGCTGTAAATCCTTGGCAGAACACATAAGCGGTTAGATGCAGTTTTCCACTGCCAGAATAGCAGCAACTAGCTAAATGTCTTTACCATTAGTGGAAACTAAAATAAGATAAACCTTCCTTCTTCAAAACCCCAAACACTTTGAGCAAGAGCAATAGTAAGCCGAATACGAAGTTTCAGAAATCTGTTTTCAAAAGACATCGTATTATCACTTTCAAAATGTTACTGACGCACATCTTGTCAGCGACAACTTAGTGGCTAAAACATCAGTCAGTAAATTCCCAGCTGCTCAAGATTTTTTGAAGTTAGTCATTTTTAGAAACATTTGAAGAGGCCTCTGAAAGTAGTAAGCAAATTACAGATTCCTATTTTTGCCACTGTAAATTAAGGCCCAATGAAAAACCAAACTTAATCTTGTAAAAAGAAAACAGGACCTGCCAGTTTTACAGCTAAAATTACATTCCTGATTACATCTTAATACATCCTGAATGTCTAAGAGCGGGTCCCACAGCCGTGTTCCAACAAGGGAATTCTTCTGCTGAAGACATCCCTTAAGAGATTAAACAGCTGCAGAGACAGCCCGCCAAACACAGTACCCCACAGAACAACTCTGTTTCTGCTCACTAATTAAACACCTTGTGGTCCATCCTGCGATGGCCAGTGATTTCAACTTTCTGAGCCTGAAGCTGTAAACTCTGAAATAACACAAAGATGAGGGAATGGGGTGTGGTGGTGGCGGAGACAGAGAGATCTCTGGAATGAGTAACAGGTTGCGGGGCCATAGCCTGGTATTTAGAAGCAACAGAACATCCACGTGTGATGTGGCAACTCTTAAAAGGCTGCTTAAGACAGCAATCATCAAATAGGGTTGATAGTTAATATAAAGAAACAGCACAGCCTGTAACGCAGGAAAGAGAATTAATAAGCGATATGACAGATTCTGATCAAATCTGGGTGATCCGACCAAACAGAAATTCCCTGGGAAAGAGCACAGACAAGCGTTCATGCAGGCTGCTCCTCTCTGGAGCTCTGAAGAGACCAACCTATTCCCATTTATTCTCTAGAACTTTTGGGTTCTGCAATTACACTTTATTACACGCAGTCTGACAGCTTATTGCTTCAAAAGAAGCAATAAACTACAGTCCAGCCAAAGCACTTTGCCTTGTATTTTTGTGCTGGTTTAAGAAAACAATAATGAGCTGCTTATTGTAGTAGAATGAATGTGTACATTTTTGAGACAGGCTGGAACTAAACCCAAAAGCAAGGTTATACATCATAACGTATAAAGCCAATTACCCTTAATTTTATTAGACATCTGACCACAATGAGTGCTTGCAAAAACACAGATGGATTGTACAGAATTGATTTTTTGCCAGTTGGCATAATACTGTTTCCAAACAGAGGAAACAAGGAAAACTCAGCAGAGAAAGAGTCTTCTAACAAGAAAGAAGTGTCTTCTCCTGCATATGAACCTATTAAAGATTACCTCAGGTAATGCCACATAAACTCAAGTCTGTGTAAGCACGTGATACACCCTGTCTTTTGTTTTTCAATTTATACACTCCATAAAGTTTACGCTTAAAGAAACTTCAGTCACTCCCAACGTGAAAGGTCCATCTTACCCGTGTGAGAGGGAAGGGCACAATAAATGATAGAACTGCTTCGTTAAAATGCATTACATTGCGCAATAGAACTAGGTATCTGCTAGGTATCTGATTTGTAATCAGGACATTTAACAGAAGTTCACAGTGTCCCCTGAAAATAACATCGGTGACTCTTACCTGGAAGATTCCCCCTGGAGAGGGTGTCTGTGTCCAAATTATATGTGTCTTGAAGCCGCAAGAGGGCTTTTGCTGCACCGGTCTGATCTTCATCATTTGGGAAAAACTGCCGCTGGATAGTCATGTTGGAGATAAAGCCTGGGAAGACAGGGAGACACTTGGTCATCTTTGTCCCGGCAATTCTATAAACTCTAGGCATGAAATGACTCCCGACTCCGGGGAAAGCTAACATTTCAGGAAAAGCCAGTAACAAGTCAGGAAGAGCTATTAGTCCTGCAGACCACCAACAAATACCATAAGTTTGTTTAAAGGACAGGAGTACCCCTTCAGTGTCACACAAACTATTTCTGTCTTAACAAGTTAAAAAAAAAAAAGGGAAAAACCAAAACTTACATAGAACAAAAAGACCACCCCAACTCAGAGAACATTACAGATAATATAACAGTAGTTTTTGCAACCATTGCACTCAATCTGCTTTCCAAAAGGCCTTTCATTTGATAACATGGAATTTACAAATAATTTACAAGAGGAGAAAACCAAACAATGCTAAGAATAGCAGTGTAAAGATTAAGGCTGGTCCATAAAAAGAGGAAAAACAAAAATGCTGATGTCTAACTGCAAACAGCTTTTGACAAGACTTTAGGCACCTAAGGAGCCACTGTGAACCTAACTGCTTTCTGTGGAATTGGGCATTAACGTATTTACAGAGAAACATGAGAAGCACACAAAGTTAAGAAGGTTTCTCAAGATCCGTCTTCCCACAACTCTGACTTGAACTCAAGACACATATTGAAAAGTCAGCATCTTTTTTTTTTTTTTTGTGAAAAGAAAGCGAAGGAACAATCAAAAAGAAATCTTGGGGGCTTTTTAAAGAAGCACCAGGGTTTATGGAACAGAAGACAAGCAGGTTCTAGAAAGTAAAAAACTAAAAAAATATTCTCTCTAGGAAGTGTTCCCCGGTCATTAGAGTCACGCGTCGTTGTTTCCCCTGTTACGAAAGGCTCCTACTCCTCTCTGGTGAACACACCCATGGCTACTGCGTTACTCGGAGGGCCCTGCTGTAGAGCTAGTGCATTATCTTCTTCTCGGGGGGAGAACTGACGTTATTTTGCCCCTTCTGCTTCTGCAGAGTCACGAGGCCGGTGAGCTGTTTGCCCTGATGAGGGAAACAGAACTCCAGAGAGCCAGCAGAGCAGCTGAGGAGCACAGAACCAGCATCCTGGTACATGCAGCCACCAGAAGCAACAGCACCAACAGAGTCCACCACAAGCACCTTTCTTTGAACCAACTGACACCCACTCTGGCATTTTCAGAAAAGTAACTTTTCTACTCAACAAACTCTTTCGTCCCAAGATCCAGAAGCACAACAAGCTTTACAGCATTAACTAAGGATGGTGCCAATATGATTTTGTTAACTTAATCTAATATCCACCAGCAGAAAACTAAGCAGCATGACCAAAACCAGACAATCCATAGTATGCAACACTCAGATGCAAAACCATGCAAAAAATAATGATCTGGCCCAATTTGTGATTTTTGCCACACTCTGGTACTCCTTTTTAACTATTCAGACCTGATAACACTATGAGTTTATGGAAAGGTATTCCTGCTTTAAAAAAATACCATATCCTTTCACTTCTGTGCATCCTTTCTCTTACTACACTATGCTTCTCCCAATATTTTCCTTTTTCGTGACCATTTCCTTAAAACAAAAACAGTCCACTCCTCCCCCACACACACCTCATTCAGAAGAAGGACTTAAGACGCACTGGTGCAGATCTCCGGCTGGCAGGTGCAGGGACCTTTCAGTTGGCATATTCAGTCCCTCACAGCAGCACCAGGGAAGCTGAATGTGCTGAATCCTTATCAGAGACTAACCCTGGGTCTTTTTTGAAAGCTCCACTTTTTTACATTTCTTACTACAAACCTACACCTGGTATTAGTTAGTTGCTGAGACAGATTCTCACAGGCCAAATATTATCATCCTGGCTTCCTTGCTGCTAAAAGTCTCTTTCACAGTCAAGTATTTTGTGTCTTGTTCCCTACTGAAGAGCTGCCACTCTTGCAGAAGAGAAGAGGCAGCAAAGCGTTTGCTACACTAATTCAGTTCAGTTCCACAAACACTCAGTCTCTGCCAACATTCAGGTTTTGAACCATCACACCTTAACAACACTGGGCATATCAGCAGCAACAGTACTTGACCACACTCAAAGAGAGCCCCACACGTGTGACACACTGAATTTTGTTCCCTTTTTTCTGTTCAATGGAGCCATCACACTTAAGAGATTAAATTTCCTAAAATGCTAGTTTGCAAGAAGCAGCAGAGTACATGAAGCACGCCCTCATCACTGGCAAAATTTCAAAGTGTCCAAGGAGATTATTCAGTTTAAACATCGCAGTTTTTCTAAATTTTTGTAAAGCTCAAATTATAGCACACTGACAGCCAAACGGCAGGTCTTCTAGCATTACTTTTTATGAAGGCACCTCAAAAGCAGACTTCGAAATCTAATTCAAACCATGACATGTGAAAGACATAGTCAAGTAAACGCAATTAGAATGTGATCCTTGTTCCTTCTACAGGCACACTTACCATCTGACATGTCCTTCAGAACCAGGCTCTCCAGCTCCCCCCACTCTGTGTTAAGCCGTTTCATCAACTTGAATGCATTCACAGGATGTCCTAAAAACCCCTCTGGGTCTTTCGTAGCAGTATCTGTCAGCTGATCCAATTTCTCTGCCCATCTATAATGAAAATATACATTCATTAGAGTGTCTTGTAAAAGTCTGCCAGGGCACTATAAAACTAATTTCAAGCTACTCAACAGTCTTTACTAATAAAAATCCAAACACAAATTGCAAGCTTTTATATTATGTATACATAAGGCTCTCCTAGAAGGAACAAAAGGGGCTTTTTTCTTTGCCTGTTTTTTTTTTTAAAAAAATCTTCTTCCTTAGCTGCAGCCTAAATCTTGTGTTGCTCTTGCGGTCTTTCTTGGAACTGCTGAACGAACTCCTTCCTACAAATACCAAATGCAGTATGCCAGCAGTTCCATTATGAGTTTTCATGCAGGATTAATCAAAAACAAAGCTTCACCCACATTTTTGATCTTTTTTCTAAAGTTTACAAAATGGTAGTTCAATGCTTGTCGCAAATCGTTTTACATTCAGACACATACTCTTAAATCTACAATGCACCCCTTGCCTCCCACCACCCAACTGCCTCCTGTGCTGTACGCTTGTAGTAAGAAACACGTCGTTCCCACGCTCCCAAATGAGGATCAACTTTCCAGTGCTCCAGTTCTGACTCCACAAATGTTTCTAACGCTGTCGGTGACATAAGCCCTTCACAACTCCAACACGCTCTGAAACAAGCACACCTTTCCACAAATACTCTTGTTCATCTGTTGTTTTAACGGAAACATCCAGGGAGTCTGCTGGGAGTCTCAAGTCAGGAAGCACGTCAGCCATGCCATAAGCACCAGCGCTATGCTACTACACGGCTGCAAATCAACCAAACTTCCCCTCCCTATCCAAAACAATGCACATCTAGAACACCACCCTGAAAACAGGATAAATCAAGGTTAAAAAAGCCACACCCCACAGAGAATACCAAACAGACACACCAATATAAAGCAAATATGAAATCTGTAGCCTGGAGGGAACTCTGTACACACGCCAGCATCCACCTTGTTCCAGAATTTGCTATGCCTGAACTAAGTTTGCCTGCTTTACCTGAGACAGGTAGATGTTTACAGCTGTTAAAGGGGCCACTGTCTGTGTTCATTCTTCCCACACTGCCTTTAGTTAGTTGTTTTCTTACACTCTGACAGCCCCTGTCCGGGCTCTTGCCAGCAGCAATGTGAGCGAAGGGGTTTCCTCCAAAATGGAGTGCTCAAAATGCTCCCCCGGACCAACTCCAGCTTCTAGCAAGCCGAAGGCTGAAGAAAGCAAAACTGTGCATTCACATTGCACGTGGTCAAACCCATCGCACATTTCCCACTGCATGACCATCAAACCTAACGAGTGGCCGAAAGTCACTGCAACTGTGAGCCACAACCACAAGGCCAGGATATCTTTCAAGTAGTTTCTGTTTCATAAAAGCCTCTACCACAAACCTCCCACAAGGTGCGAGCCATCCTTCATGTTTCAGTGAATTACCAGCTTTCACTGAGTTCAAGTCAACACAAGCCACCAATATCCTTCAGCCAAAGTATAGGGCCCAACCTCAACAAACTCATACGATGTCGGCATTTTTTCCAGGTTCTTCTACCTCTGAGACAGTTATTTTAACTTTTCTGACCTGACAGCAAGCACCTCTAATATAATAAAACCAGAGCTGCAATGCTTATATGATAAGCTGCATTTACACACTTTTGGATGTCCAGTCGGCATGCTCCCATCTTAATTTGTAGCTATAAAGAATATACTTTTAACATTTCAAACCCGTGAGCAATTCCAACTCTGTATTTTAAGTGATAAAAATAAATACGGTAGGAAAGGAGTATCTTTCTTCCTGGATGGTAGAATGTAATATACAAAGGCTAAAATAAAATCCATGCACTTATCTAAAACTGTTTAAAAATCCTCATGGCAGACTTAAACACATTTTTGAAAGCCGGCAAACCATCCTGTTCAGTGATACAAAATTTTTATTTCTAGCTGTGATAAAATCTGACATTGTGGGCTCTGTTCCTCATACCTATGGAGCTGAGCAACACAGTAATGGCAATGGTCAGGTCTCTTGTTATTTTTAAAAGCAGTAAAGAAGTTTTATTTTTCTTAATTTTACTTTTAAATCTAAACATATCATGTAGAAAGAGACTCTGCTCCGGCAGCAGCTTACTACTATTCATTGGTTAGCCACTCATTGAGCAATATGGCCACACTATTTTTAGCACTTTTACATCTAATGTATCATTGCAGTCCTTGAAATGCTCATTTGGAGACTTCTTGGGTTTTAGTTTCCACTAAGCAAATTGTCAGTCAAAAAACTACATCCCCTCGGGAATTACATGCAAAAGGAGTCCTAAAGTGAAAGAAGGTATTATACCAAAAGCAGGTTGGTTAGATTTCATCATTAGAAAGCTGCATAAAACAAACCACTGGCTCAGAGATAATAACTTAGGACAAAACCTGCTAGTTTAAGCTTTGCCTCAGAGGAAAAATTCCACAAATTTAATCAGCCTTGGGAAGTACTTTTTACATAAGGGTGTACTCAAATTATTAACTATTAGCATTATGAAACAAGCTGCTTACTTTTTGATCTGTTCCAGCTTGCTTTCTTCTGCCTTGATGTAATCTTTCAGTGACACCACCAGATCTTTTTCTGTATTAATTAAGTCTGTCATATGACCTGGAAAACAAATGAGTTTGGTTAGACAAGGAGAAACAAAAAAAACCCTGAGAAGTGAGAATTAAGAGGCGTTCTTCCTCTCTTCTACTTTCTTCCCCTCTTCAAATCTCTCTTCCCCAAAGTCCTTCTGCATTTGCTTAAATAATCCTGAAGAAGCATTTGAGTAAGGCTTCTTGCCTTTTATTTTTTTTTTTTTGAAGGAGAAAATCTCATGTTGGACCAAGCTCGTTGCCATGGAAATTAACATAATATCACATATTTATTATTAGAACTAATTTAGCATTCATTTGGAAAAGGAAGTAGGTTGCAACAGAGTAATCCTTCATCCAAGCATATATAATGTAGAGCAAATAAAGACAAAGCTACAGAAATATACAAAGACTTCAAGTCTGATATACAATACTAATCCAGTGTTTTATTTTTAAGATTACTTGCATGACTTCAATGGGTCTCCTAACAGACTCTGTTATTAATTAATAATCGCTTCATTTCCTGCAAGGAGGCAGCTGAACTGGTTCATCATGAAGTGATACGGTCCTCATCTTCAGCTGTGTCACAGGCCATCACAGCCCAAGAGGGAGTACGCTAAACATACTGGTATCATTATGT
The DNA here is from genome assembly GCF_963924245.1 of Chroicocephalus ridibundus. Classification (NCBI taxonomy): domain Eukaryota; kingdom Metazoa; phylum Chordata; class Aves; order Charadriiformes; family Laridae; genus Chroicocephalus; species Chroicocephalus ridibundus. The sequence goes on from NC_086289.1 coordinate 38,083,870, forward strand.
ACCCTCAGCAGCTGTTTTGCTTGTTTCTACATACGTGCAACAGTCCACACCAACATTTTGTTTGGAAGTCAGTACCAGCAAGAAGACATAATGAATACAAAGCCTAGCCTGGGCCATTAGACTTACTGGACTGACTTACTCAAAGCATTTTTCTCCCAAGAGAAAGAAGTCAGTAAGGTTCTAAGAACTTGTAAGCGGATTTTGTTCTGTACTAATTAAAGCCTTGCATGTCATTAACACATCATTGCAGAATCAGTTTTGAGAGCTGTCAAGAAATTCTTTTGGCTATGCAGCTTATACACCAAAGCACGTCTTACCAATGGAAGTGAAGAAGTCCGTATGGGCATAAGAAAAAGGCAGCAGAAGTCCAAGGGCTAGAGTATACCAAATCTTGTTGAATGCCATAGTTCAAGAGCTGTCACCTCACCACGTACCTACGAAAGAAACATAAAGTAGGTAGAACTTCCCTATTCACCAGAGAGTTGAATCTACCTTCAAAAGAGACGGATTATTCTCTTGGGGCTGCCACTAGTTCTTGATGTAGCAGAACCTTGACAAGTTTGAGCAGCTCTCACAGAGGACTGATGCCCTTCTGCACATTTCCTTACACTCTTGCCTTGTGTGGGAAGAGAAGAAAGAATAGCTTGGAGGCAGAGTCTTCAACAAGCGCTCTTCATCTTTTTTGATATAAGACACACTGCAGACAGAGCTGCTTCACAAAAAGCACCAAAAAACCCAAGACCAAACACTGAAAAAACATGTAATACCAAGTTAAAATACATATGATCAAGTTCATCCACCCAATGGAAAAAAAATAGTTTCCTTTCATCAGTCAAAAAGATGCCAGTGGAACAAGTCTAAATGAAAACCCTGCATGACCAGTCCACAGTGAGTAAGGTACTCGCATGCTTCTGCTCTTCAGCTACCACCAGCAGGAAGCCAGCCTCCATACCTGACACAAAAGGTTTCTCTGTCGACTGGTTCACAGTTAGTCCCTGGATCAGGCCGTGGCAGGCTCACAGGCAGCGCTTTCTCCCACAAACAGCTGCCAAGCTCTCAGCTTTTCAAGATCCTGAACCCTTTTAACAGCCTAGGATTTCCTCCCTACTGCATACTTTAAAAGTAATTACGCTGTCTGAGAATTCACAAGGTTTACTTTTTTCCAAACACAAAAGCTTAAACTCTCATGTATTGTATCTGGTCAGAAAAATCAAAACAAGCGCATGTACTAACACAAACCGTTTTTACAAGTCTTCCAACAGCAAGACAGCTAATGAGGAGAGAGGAGAGGGGAGAGGGGAGAGGGGAGAGGGCAACATCACAAAGCAAGTCCAGCTACAAAGTGTCTCAGCCTATTTAAGGAAGAAAGCAATATGCTTTTGATGGAGTTGACAGTACTGATAGCAAACAACATAAAACCAGGTATGCCATTCCCACAAGGAAGGTGTAAACAAAATCAGGAAAGTGCAAAAGTCACACCCCACGAAAAATCATCCCACCCACCAGTGGGGGTATGAACAGGAAACTCTCCCTTGACTCCAGAGCACAGGGTCTCTTCTCACATTACACCTGAAGGGTCAGGAAGCGGTTCCCTCCTTTCCTTTCCATCCCCAGCACTACAGAAAGAGCAGTACTCGGGTTCAGATTTTCTGACTCTGTGGACTGCCTCTTGGACAGGACAAGCACAGTTTCACTGGCACTAGCAGGAACAGCAGGAAGCTCCCAAGAGCCTAGAAAAGGAGCACAATCTCCAACTCTTATAAATCATCTGAAATCTGCATGACCAAAATTGAAAGGCTGAAACATTCTGACACATTCACCAGATGAAAGCAAGCTGTAAAGTAAAATTTGGAGAGAGAAGCCTGGAGTCCTGCTTTTTCCCCAAGTCGAGTCAGGCGCCTCAGCAATGCTCTAAACCAGCCCTGCTGTCCACAGTAATATTCCTCACCTCCTCCTTGCTTGCTCATCCCCTCCACAGGCAGCCAGACAAGATCAATCAGACTATTTCAAACATAACTAATCTAAAGAATCCCCCAAAAGCTCACTTCACCCTGGTTCAGTTCTGATACCGTTCACTAGGTAGCCATGTAACTTCCATGCCAGCACAAGAGGGCAATTTGGAGGTGGGTACTGGCAGCCGAAGGAAGCCAAAACTGTTGTTTCTGGTAGCAGCACAGGTCCAATCCATTTATGAAATGCCAACCCTAAACACAATGAACAAGTATACAACCCTCCAGCCAGCCTGTAACATTTACCTAGTTTTCAGCATAAACCAGGGATCCTGGTAAGGTCTGTATAACTGTACCTACTTCTTCTGTGACTAATGCCAGTCTCAGTAAACAAGAGCTCCAATTGAGTAGTTACTGCTGTAAATTAATGGGTCACTTCTGGAATCAAGTCTTCTTACTGGCAAATTTCCTTTCATTCTTTACTTAAAAGAAGCTGTATCCACATGCGCAAGGACACTGATGTGTACCTGCACTCTTATTAAAAATTCATATTTTGCTCTGCAGAAAGCCAAGTGCCTCCTGCTCATTCAGCACTCAAGCTAATACATCTGTGAATCGATTACAAAGCAGAAACAGTTGTACTACAATAAATATTTGTTAATGTTATCAGTACTCAGAATTCATTGAGCTATTTGTTTACTGCACTCAGCAAAACACAAGGAAAGCTTCAGAAAGTTTACTTTTTGCTATTGATCAATATGAACCTTTTCTAAAACACAAACAAGCAAAAATCAAAACACCAAAAGGTGATGAAAATGTTGTCCCCTCTCCACCTACAGCTCTTGGTGACAGTCTCCCACCTCGCACAACAGAATGATGCCAGAAAGCCTGTTTGAGCAGCATGGCTTGGAAACAGTTTTTCCTTTACCTGCCTTTACAGCCCACTCCAATACCGAGACGACTTGGAATGCAGCTGCAACCCTATTCCCTCCTCATACGTTCACAGGCACATGGCAAAAGAACGACTGAGTTGCAATGGTCACAAACAGCAACAAGGGAAACTAAGTAGGTACAAAGAGAAAGTTTCTCACGGTGACGGCAGCTAGGCACTACTAGAGGTTGCCTAAAGAAACTGGATCTCCCATTCTTGGAAGAATTTCAAAACTAAATGGGACAAGCCCGCATGCAGCCTAACCTAACCTCCAAGCTCACCCAGCTTCGAACAGGAGGTTAGACTAGACAACATCCAGAGGTCACTTCCAACTTCATTTTTCTTCCCTTTCCGGCTTTTCTGTCATTTGCAAGGACTCAGACTCCCGTAACAGCTTTCAGCCACCCAAGACTACTTCCCTCCCAGCCAGAATTCAGAGCTGGAAACGGAGCCCAAGGCAGCGGCCAACCAAGCTTTCACTGCCCTAACGGCAGTTGCTAAGTAGCACGGCTTTCAAAACTACTGCAAAAGGATCAGCTACAGGTTCCCAAATCAAAGGAAATAAAGCTCAGTTAAGACAGACGCTGGAAATCTCTTAGACGCACAAGCTGCCAAATAAGTAGGCTTAATGTCTTCCTATCAGTGACATGAAATAAAACAAGATGGAAATCCTCTCTACATTATTCCTGTCAGTCTGACTCTCCTCCTCAGCCGTGTCCCTCAGGCAGACAGGGAGATGGCGGCTGAGCCATCCTGGAGAGGAGGGAATCCACTACCCACGTACAGAAGTGGGAGCCCAGCTGACAGCTTTAACACAGGAGCTTCCCGACCTTCCGTCAGGAGTACATTTCCTAAGCTTTGAAACAGCAAAACATGGCAGAGCAGGAAAAAAAAAAAAAACATGGGAAAAAAATAGCAAAGAACAAACAAACACAAAGATACAAGTAAAACAAAGCAGCAATTAGACAAATGATACTCCCAAGCACGGCACAGGATTCCACAAAGGGACACACAACAAATGCCATTTCAAATGATGAAACCTAGAGGTGGGTTTTTAGAGGGCTTCTAAAGACTTCTGCTCTGCAACTACCTGCAAGAGTCCCAGGAGAGTGGACATGCATGTAGCACCCATACAAGCAGAAGGAAAAGTGAAATTAATACAAACTACAGAGAGTAATATAACCTCAACAACAATCAATGTCATGTTACTTGGTGACCAAAGATTGAAGCATTTAAGTGAAGATACTTATTATACAAGTCTCCTCACCACCGTTCCAAACTATCAGGTGCCAACCAGAATCAGAAAACAAGACAGGCGTACTTCAACATGGAATTATTCTGGAATAGCTCTGAAACAGCTTCTTTACTTAGGTAAGAAATAAGTGACCTACTCAAAATTAAGTCTGCTGCAAGGCCAGGAGTCAAAACTGTATCAGCAAGATCCTCAACTTTTGATTTGAATACTGACCCATTCTCACAATCCTTACTGTATCGCACTGTATGTTTAAAAAGTTAATAAATCAGTTAAACTGAGCTGAGAGGGAGGGGAGAAAGAGAGAGAACAGCACCACAAACGATAGCTGCTCACTGCACCAAAGTTATCCTCTCTCAAGGACAACTCAAGGTATAGTCTTATGACACAATATGACTGGAAACACTACTCAAAATGAAAGAACTTTCCCAGAGTAAGTACCAGGAACATTTAGCTGTCATCATTGCTTAACAGTCTCACAGGACAGAAACACTAGAAACCAGTTCCCTAAGTTCTCTAGCATGTTATATTTAAAGGCTGTTTTAAAATTAAGATCCAAGCAGTGAGAGAAAAAAGGTTTTCTGGAATTGCTGCTAACAGAAGAATGTGGCATGTTTTAGGTTTTTATTAACAACAAAGTTGTAATATAAGTAATCTTATGCATATAAAAGTAATATAATAATCTAATAAGAGATGAGAATCAATTTTAGAGTCAATTAGGTGACACGTTTCAAGTATGACTTATTGCCAACTTGAAGGCAACATTTATGAGTCTGACTACAGAACAGGCGTGTTCCTACACCGATTTGTGCCCAAGGAACTGAAACTAGTATTTCCTTGGTTTCTTCCAGAATTAGATTGAATGGACACAGCCCTCTCAGAGCCCACTTGTTTTAACTTTCTAAGCCAAGACAAAGAACACTGGCGATGGAGCGGAGCACTTAGCTTATTAGACACAACAAGCAGAAGGCTATCCTTCTATTTATCCTTCTGCTCAAGGATTAGCAGAATATCTATAGAGATATACAGAACGTTTTCAGATATTAAGAGTGATTATAAAGAAAGCAGGGCAATCCCAATGATCTACAGCTGAGACACAGCAACAGAGGAGAGCTCTTTCAGGCTGAGGCTGTAGCCCCGCAGGTGGTTCTGCAGTAGCAGAACGCCTGCTCCTCTCAAGGGGAACGGCAAGTCATTCTAAAGTTATTGCAAGAACACTGCCTAGAAACACATAGCACGAGTGACAGCAAAGATGCTGGTTCAGCACAGACTTTATTTTCAGTCTTTCCCCAGTTAGACAGACACAATTTATCAAGACAGGTTTTTTAGAGAAGTATACTCTTTAAGATCACTTTCTTTAAAAAATTAAGTGTCCTTATCTACATGATCCTCAACATGGAGGTAGAGTTTTCCTCCCACAAACCACGCCTAGGGCTACACAGTAAATTAGCACAGGGAACTAATCCACATCAGCTACTTTTCACTGGGAGGTGAGGTAGCAATTTCCACCCTCCCCCTCATTTCTGATTTGGTTTATCAGATGTACCAGCCCATGTGAAGGGCAGAGATCAGGAACTGCTTAGGACAGCACTGCCACCAGACAGCAGTTCATCAAATGGTGCTGCTTCTCCAGCTTCTACTCCAAATGAGTTAGCAACTAGCAGAGAGGTGCCTGCCTATACCACAACCACTGCTTAAATTGCAGAATTAACACTCTTAGCACAGCAAGATTTAGGCACGTTATTTTTAGTTGGGGGGGGGGGGGAATCAGTACTGGTTCTGTCAGCACATAATTAAGACGCAGTACAGAATATTCTAGGTCTAATCAAACACTTTGCAGTATGGCTCAAGATATTCAAACATATCCAGCAATGATCCAAAAGTAGCAATGGGTGCAGCACAGCACAGCAGAGGACATCTCTCACCCCAAAAGCAGGCCTCTGCTTCCCAGGCAAACTGGGAACTCATCATCTTTACTTTCCACCCCTGCCAGAGCACTGTCTGCATTCATAGCTGCAGAGTCTTTGGCATCGTAAGAAGCTGGATCTAACATTTATCTACTTGCCATAACCAACAGCTTCCTTCATTTATGAAAACCTTGACCACCAAATCTTTACATACACAAAGTAGGTGAACACTTAAGCACTGGAGCGCCTCTGCAGCTCCCCTTACTGAATTCATCAGAAAAAAAATGTGTGAAACTGAATGTGGGGCAAGGTTATCCTTTTGGGAAGGGTATCCTTTTGCTACCTTCTCTCTGTAACCCTGAAGTATCCTTCCTCTAAGGGTATCCAGCTTTTCAGGTAAAGCAGAAGATTTACCTAAGCATAGCTGACATTTTTATTTTCTCTTCATTCAATGGCATCCTCAAGACTCTATGCTGGAGCTTTTCCTTCCAGTCAGGTCACATCCTATCCAGATACCTGCTCAAGGCAGTTTAGTGCCAAGTTAGATGCATGACGGGTTTTACATAAAGCATATTGGCTGACTCCGACCCAAAGTAGTAGAAAGGGAGGGAAATCAAGATAAGCCTTATTCCCTGCGATGTAATCGTTCCACACAGCGCCCGTGGCTGCAAACCGGGTGTGCCACAACCCCCGCAGCCCCTCCGGGGCTTGTGCAAAGCGACTTTTTACCCATCCCAGCCCGAAGCCCGGTGCCCGAGCGCTCTCCGCCTCCGAAGGCAGCACCAAGCTCCTCTCACGCAGCAGCAGCAGCTGCCGGCGGGTGCCCGGGACGTGCCACAAGGCCGGGGTGGCACCGGCGGCCACGCACCCCCGCAGGCGACCCGACCCAGGGATGCGCGGTGTGCTCCGAGCTGCTCGGGGCCGGGTTTAAACGCCGGGCCAGGCCCGCGGCTCCCATGAGGCGGCGGAGGCGGCACTGTTGAGTCTGGCAGCCGCGGGGAGCCGGGCGGGCCGGCCGCGGCCCTGCCTGCCGGCGCCCTCCCGCCCCCCTCCGGAGGCTGCCGCCTCCCGTTACGCAACGGCTCCGGGCGGTCCCGGGGCACCGGCCCCTCGCCGGGAGGGCGCCCGCCGCCACCGCAGCGCTGCCACGTATGGCCCCCACCCCCGACGCCCGCACACCGCCCGCCACGGCGCCCGGACCCCGCCGCTCCCCTCACGCCGCCCCGTTCCCCCCGACCTCGCGTTCTCCCCCCGCCCGGGCCTTACCTGAGGGGAAGGTAGGGGGCGGCGGAGCCGTTAACCGCCGCTCGCGAGCTACCCCGTGGCGTAACCGACAGCGCGCGGCCGGCCCCACCGCGGCTTTTTTATAGGCGCCCAGGCCACGCCCCCGCGGGGAGGGGCTGGGCGCGGCGCGGCGCGCGCGCTACGTGCGCTCGGTCACAGCGGCCGCCGCCCCCCACTGCGCAGGCGCCGCCGCTCCACGTGGGCGCGCGGGCCCCGGGGGTCCGTCCCCTCTCCGCCGAAAGCCCCCGAAATGGGGCGCCCTGGGAAAAAGCCCCTCCCCGGCTCCCCTGGAGCCCCTCCGGGAGCCGGAAAGGGGTACCAGGTCTCCCCGCAGCCTCCTCTTCTCCTCCGGAAAACAAGTTGGAATCGGGGACGTTCATAAGCAATTTTTCCTTTCTTTTTAGGTGTGATCTTTCAAATAAAGAGTCATCTCCTCACGCCCCTGGACAGCCTGTCATCTTCTAAGGGGGACAGTGTTGGTCACCCCGAGCCGGAGAGCTGTCACAGCAACAATTAATGGGGCTTAGAGCAGCCTGGTCTGGTGGGAGGTGCCCTGGCCCAGGGGGTGGCACTGGGTGGGCTTTAATGTCCCTTCCAACCTAAACCATTCCATGATTCTATGGTTACAGAGTGGTGGGGTCAAAATTCCTTTCTAACACTGGTTCTTCATCAGGGTTCATTTACCTGGAATCCCACCTCCAGCTCTGGGGTCCCCAACAGCAGAAGGACACGGAGCTGTTGGAGCAGGGCCAGAGGAGGCCCCGGAGATGCTGGGAGGGTTGGAGCCCCTCTGCTGTGGGGACAGGCTGAGAGAGCTGGGGGGGTTCAGCCTGGAGAAGAGAAGGCTCCAGGGAGACCTCAGAGCCCCTGCCAGTCCCTAAAGGGGCTCCAGGAAAGCTGGGGAGGGACTCTGGATCAGGGAGGGGAGCCATGGGACGAGGGGGAACGGTTTTACACTGGAAGAGGGGAGATTTTGGTTAGATATTAGGGAGAAATTTTTCAGTATGAGAGTGGTGAGCCCCTGGCCCAGGTTGCCCAGAGAAGCTGTGGCTGCCCCATCCCTGGAGGTGTTCAAGGCCAGGTTGGACGGGGCTTGGAGCAACCTGGTCCGGTGGGAGGTGTCCGTGCCCAGGGCAGGGGGTGGCACTGGATGGGCTTTAATGTCCTTTCTAACCCAAACCATTTCATGGTTCTATGATTCAAACCACCTCATCCATAAGAAGTAACTGGAGGTGGCAGCATGACCCGTAACTAAGATTTCTTCCCTGTACCTAATCCACTGCCTCAGCTTCCGTTCCCTCACCAATGTCTTTTAAAGAGCAAACATCACAACGTTGGGTGTTATGCCCCATTTTGGCAAAGGCTAAGAGATACGACATCTCTCGTCTGAGAAACAAACAACATTAAGTGGATGCAGTCATTTCGCATCCAGATGTTGACACAGATGTATCAGCACAGCCGACTGTACCGACAGCACTGGCAAGCGCTGCTGCGCCAGAGCAGGAAGAAGGCCAGCTTTTAGTGGAACTGTCGGTCAAAAAAATAAGCCTTCCTCCTCTCTGCTCATTTTGGTCATCTTCCAACAGAAATACAACTCCTACAACTAGCAGGAAACACTGGAACGATATCCAAGCTTCTAACTGAGGCATCTAGTTAAAGCCTTGTTATCCAAAGAGTCCACAGTATCTCGCCAGAGATTTTAACAGCAGCTTCTAGAGATTTGGCAAAACCTCGCACACAGCGGGGGTATCCAGATTCCTTCTAGCGAGATCCGCTGCTTTATCCTCACCTTTTGCGCTATTCAGATATTTTTAGAAATTAACGCAGGCAGAGAACACCACCAACAAGAAGTTTATTAGCGGGCTTGTTTGGCCAGCCTAGGGCTGAAGGCAAAGAAATTTCTGCTAGAAGGGGCCCGGCCTTTTGGCATCTACCAAACAATCAACTCAAGAGCTGTTTCCAATAGTCACCTTGCTCCATGAATCCGTCTCTGTCAGTTCGGTAGAGAGCACTTACTCATTTTCTCCTGCCTTCCTCAACCCCGGCATAGCCACTGTCATTCCAGTTGCATTAAAAGATTGGTTTTTAAACGGCTCTACCCTGGACTTGTGCGTTACCGCCTGCTGTCTAATGCTGTCGGGGTTGGGCAGCTTCAGGCAGGCCTTAGCAGCGCGATTCGTTACGTCAGCTCTTGTTAAGAAACACCATCTCTAAGACCAAGTGCAACAGGAACGCTTCTCGAGAGACAACCGCAGCAGAACAAGCGGCTTTCAAACTTTCTTTACGATTTGCAAACCCTGTGTGCAGAAACACCTGACTCCTTTGTAGCCTAACAACATCCTTCCTTTTCTGGGAGACCCTGTGGAAGCTCTCCGTAGGCCCTAAGCGGAAGGATGCTAAAAGAAAGGTCCATCTAAAACAAGAACGGAGCACAAGAGGCCTCATAAGAACACGGCTGTAGAGGCTCACACCAAAGCTTTCTTTTAAGCCCATGCTGCCTGGAATAATGTCACAGCCTCCAAACACATTCAACCTGGGGATGTTCTCTGCCTGATGTGGTCCACCTATTCAGTAACCCTCAACGGAGTTCTCCGTTAAGCATTTCTCCTATCTTGAGCTAGTTCTGCATCCACAAGATCCTTCACTGGGCAGTTGCGCCATCCCTTAGCCAGGCCATGGAAAAGCACTTCTGCTTGTTCACTGGGAACGTGGCTCCAGCTAATTAGATTTGATTAACCAGGCTCCTGCATGGGATAAGACAGCGAACAGTTGGTACCTATCCCTTACGCGGGCTAAAGCGTCAGAGCGTACCTTGTTCCTTCCAGTGGCCGTACTCCAAGCCTTTGGTCGTGCTCTTTGTCCTCTCTGAACCTTTTCCAGCTCTTCATCATCCTTTTGGAGACAACGGGCCGTGACCCGCATGCTGTGTTTTAAGACACGGGGTGAGTCATCTTAATATCATTTAAGTCTTTACCTGCAGCCAAGAGGATGGATCCCATATCACCCCTTATTTTGTGCAGCGCAGCCAATTAATGCCAGAATTTCAGGATCTTCCCAAGCCAACAGCAACAGGGAGCGGAAAAGACAAAGCACACACACCTGCTACCCCAAGAAGCTGAAGTGAGCAAATCCTCCTAAAAATGTCATTCAGGTGTTCAGATGTCTCCTCTACACCTGTGCAAGCATTAGGAGCACAGAATGCAATCAGCAGTATCAAATTAGACACTTTCTGTCTTTCAAGGTCCCCACCCCAAGTACGAGAAACCGTAGGAGTCCCTCTCCTATACATAATATGCATGACAAGTCTAACTTTAGGGCGAGGCCAGATTTGGTTAGGGTGCATCTAAAATTTAATGATAGAGGGAAAGAGCACTCATTAACTTTCTCTTTAAAGGAGTGGTTTGTCTTTCCTTGGTCTCTTCCTAAAAAAGAAATGTTTTCTTACCAAGAAGCTTCTTGTGGCTGTACCATAAGTTTTCAATGGGAGTTTGCTAGTTTTAGGTATTTAAAGCAATTAACAGTTGTTTTGCAAGGGCCAGCTGTTAGCAATTCTACTGCTGGTGTCTGCTTATTGGGGGCAGCTGGAAAGACACAGAGCAGAACAGGAAGAAAAAGCAAGGTTACTAGAGTATAACTGTTATTAGCCTAGAATTACATTTTCCAGCCACTTCTTGAGAAATCTTCTACCAACTGCTAATACCAATATGAGTACTCTACAAATTTTCAAAAAAATAAATCTTAGCAACACAGGCGCAAAGATTTGCCTATTTTGCGATCTTGCCCTGTAAGAGATCACCGGTATTTGTTCGCACTGCTTGTGTCTTCCTCGCCTGCTCCTTTTGATGGCTCCTCTTGCACCAGGAGAGTCTCAGGGATTCACTTCCTCTGGTGGCCTGCCAAAGCTCAAATCAGTGAGCGCCAGGAAGCTGTCAGAGATGGGTTTATACGGCCAGGCCTCCGCTTTCGCTCACAGGATGGCTTCTCCCATGGAGTGTAGCATCTGCAGGGGACAAAGAGCAGCTTAGAGGTGCAATTCACACAACCCAGAGCCCGCCTCAAAAATACTTACAAAGAAGCAACTCAGTGCTAAACTGACAACTGGTATTTGCGCTCCTTACGTTAAAAAATCACGGGAATAAATGATGAGAAAAGCCCCAGTTATTTTCGAAATCCTCTCCCCCTGCTTACATGCTGCAGGAATATTTAATTGGGCAATTTGCAATCGCAAGCAAGTGTATGGACCCATGCAGCAGGCACAAGGAATCTCTCATAGGCTTCCCACTGCTCAGATCACTCACAGAAGTGACTCTGATCTCACCTTCTTTGCATATCTTTGCACGACAGAGGGGCCAGGTATATACCATTGGGCTCATCCGCGATTTTTTTTCAGCTGCGTACAGCAACGAGAGGCTGCAGCACTGCACTGCCTTCGAAGGGGTCTTTACGCCGCAGCATAGTGCTCTCTGACTTTTAATCCTCAGCGTGGACAGGGCTGCACTTACCAAAGGACCGACTGCTTTGGGCTGAAGGAGGTTGAGAGGCTGCCCCAAGATTCGAGGTCCAAAATATCTCCTCCAACAGCTTCCCCCTAAAGCCAGCTCTTCTTGCAAGATCCATTTCTGGGGGTGATTAGGGTCAATAAATCTGTTGGTCTGTTTTAACAGCAGGGTGGATACTTCCCTTAGAGATTATATTTCAATCCTTTATTTTATTAAAGGAAGATGCGTTTTGTCCATTAATCCAATTAGCCCGGTGGATTAATAAAATTGGGCTTGCTGTTTCAGGAAGCACACAAATAGCAGTCAAGCATAATTAAACATAAACTGGTAAGTAACACTGGTAACAAGAGTGCTATTTCCCTGCATATTCTATTTATTATTTTTACAAGCTATGCTCTCAAATTACGTGACGCGAATTCTCGATTCATGACCAAAAAGCAAAAGGCTGCCCTGAAAACATTAACTTTCATATGTTTATAAAATTCTCTTTGTGCTAAATATAGGCAGGTAGGTCCTGGCCCAGAATAATGTTTTCAGTACTTGAGAGGAACCTGTTTGTTCAGTTATAAAATATTTGTCATTATTCTGACATCTGTCCTGGCAAAGCCCGCGTTCTAATCAGGGCTATTCACTTGCGAATTCAGCTGCGGCTTTGGGTGCTTGAACACTAAACAGCTCCGTCCTTTAGATACAGGCAGCTCTTGGCATATTTTCCTGTTTGAGGACATATGGTCCTTAACTTTAAACAATGCTCTTACGCTGCTGATACAAAAAACAGAGACACTTGGTGAAAAAAAAGAAAAAAAGAAAAAAAAAGAAAAAAGAAGAGAAAGAAACTAAGAGGAACAAACTCCTCTGCTAAGAACAGCTCAAATTACCACAGTAGCATTGTTCCCGTAACAACTTCTGCTTGGCAAAATACAGCAATGTGGATTTCTGATCGAGTGAAGCAGGTGTGGGGGGAAAAAAAAAAAAAAAACCCAAGAGTTTACTCTCGGGCAGCCTCACTGACTCCAGGAGTTAATCAGAATCCAGAGCCACCCAGCTCTGCCCAGGGCTGGCGAGCAGCCTGTGCAGAACTACATTTCCCAGTGCTCCCAGTGGGGGAAGCTCGGCTCAGCCCCTGTAAGGCTGTTTGCGGTGGGAGCCCGGCTTACAACCCAGGTCGCGGTGGGACCCCCACCACTGATCCCCGCTGCTGGAGGTGGCATTCCTTCTGCTGGGAGCCCAGTAAGTGGGGAAAAGCCATGGGGAATGATAGCCCGAGACCCCGCTCCGTCTGGCGGCGTGTCTGAGACCTGCAGGCACAGCGGGGGAGTTTGGACTGGCCTACTCCCGGCATCAAGATTTTACTGATTTTTCAGCCATCCTCAGCAAAATCTGGCGTTTTGGTGGTTCCTAGGAAGGAAGGGGTTAAGCGCCCACACACACTGCATTTCATCCTGCCAGGTACAAGCTCTTCCTCTTGTCCCCAGCCCGTCCAAAGTGCGGAGCTGTTTGGAAACTCCTCAAGAGATTTTTTTCGCACGTCAGACTGTATGAGATGGAGGGTGGGAGGGGCGCGGAGGGTTGGAGAAGTGACAGCCACGTAACCGTCGCGCCACAAAATTGTTTCCGACGGGGTCTCTGCGACAGTCGCCGTCCTTGCACGTGTTCGCCTGACCGAGCCTGTCATCAGTGTGATGAGTTCCCGCTGTGGGGGCCAAATGGGGATGCCGAGGCTCCCCCATCTCCCTGGGGATCCCAGTGAGGACCACCCTCAGCTGAGACAGTGGGAAAGAGGGATGCGGGGCAGAAATGTCAGGAGCCACGAGGCTAGAGAAACTGCCTCCATGAAGATGCAGCAGCATCTGCTCAGGCTCGGGAGCCATCACTGACCTTTACCGAAAGGAAGGACTCGCAGCCTCTTCTTTGGCACCGCTTATCCGCCTGTAAATCGAAGCAAACGCAGCTTCCTCCTTAAAGGGCTTCGAGTTCTATGGTTGAAAAGTTAAATACTCAAAAGAGTGGTTAAAGATTATGGGTCATAGTTTGTTTTTTTGTTGTTTCGGATGACTGCTGGAGGTGGTAGCGTCTCTGGCTGTTTTTTCTGACATCCTGAAGCTGAGTTCAAACTGCAGTCTGTGACTGCCTGAGCTGAAAATGTGGCTGGATGCTTTGGCACAAAAAAAAAAACAAAACCAAACCAAAACACTCATGGCTGGAGATGATCCAGTTCAGCTGCGACTGCTGTCTCCCGTCTGACTCGGGGAATTCTCTTCCGCAGCTGATATTTTGTCTTTCATTCTCTTCTGGCATCAGTGCCTTTCCCACAGCTTTGCTGCGCGCTGCGATAGGATGTTCCGTTGGATCGAGGCTGTTACAACTGTGTAGAAAACAAATGAGAGTAGCCACCTTCACTGCTCTTTTCCCCAAGGACACTGGAGTTTAGGGCAGGAACATTTAATCTAGCCTTACAGCAATTTCTCTGCGACCTGTGCACACTCACAGATGGAAGCAAACCGAGGTATCTTTAAACAGTCGTAGAATTTTGCCTGGCACTGGGTTTGGTGTGTGACCAAGAGCAAAGTGATCATTTTAGAAAGCAGACGCCAGCACTGTGCAGGCTCTCTGAGAGGGAGATTTCTGGTAGCAGTGGGTTATTGCACATTTTAAATCAAACTTAACTTTGCAGGGCTGCTGTGTTACATTCTATGCTTCTCTTTTTAGGCAGTGACGGCTACCCGTAGGTGTTGGTTATGGCTGCGATTTATCAAGTGGTGAATAGAAGAGCTTCCTCTCTTGCCTGCAGGTTGCACTCTACCTATGTTAGAAAAATGAGGTAAGTTTTCAGATTTTCTTGTGTGCAAGACCCAGATTTTCTTGTGTGAGAAGACCAGAGCTTGGCACTCTTGTGTCCGCTGTCACAAGCGGCCCTACCTCAGTCTAACGTGGGGTTTAATCTTTTAACAGCTCAGCAATCATCTAGTAATGCTGTGTGAGCTCTGTCAATGATAACCGCCAAAATCTCTCCACTCCCTTCACTGCTAAGAACTGGTTCTCTGTGGTTTTGGGGTTGTTCAGCCTGGAGAAGAGAAGGCTCCGGGGAGCCGTCAGAGCCCCTTCCAGTCCCTAAAGGGGCTCCAGGAAAGCTGGGGAGGGACTCTGGATCAGGGAGGGGAGCTATGGGATGAGGGGGAACGATTTTAAGCTGAAAGAGGGGAGATTGAGATGAGATCTGAGGCAGAAATTGTTTGCTGCGAGGGTGGTGAGCCCCTGGCCCAGGTTGCCCAGAGAAGCTGTGGCTGCCCCATCCCTGGAGGTGTTCAAGGCCAGGTTGGAGGGGGCTTGGAGCAGCCTGGTCTGGTGGGAGGTGTCCCTGCCCAGGGCAGGGGGTGGCACTGGATGAGCTTTAATGTCCCTTCCAACCCAAACCATTCTGTGATTCTCAGACTGAATCTCTGTTAATGAATGCCTATGCTTGCTCTCCTAGCTAAAGATCTCTTAAAATACAAGGCAGACTCATCTCATTCTAAATACTACTTCAAACAGTGTGAAAGCAGCACATCCTGACACCTTTTTTCCAATGCTTTCTTTTCCTAAATCTGGTCCCCCCCAGCTGGGCCCTAAGACTTCAGCTTGGTCTTTACGCTTCATGTCTGCATGACAGGTAGTACATGCCCTGCAGTAATGCGTGTAGCCTAGTGGGAAGCGTATTCAATATCCAAAACGCCCAGTTCACCTTGCCCAATAGGACCTGGAGCCAGCCAGCCAGGGGGGGGATAAAAGGGAAGATCCTGCACACAGATGATCATGTCTATAAAGCAGACCTCTTGGATTAAGAGACTGGGTTACTGATCTTCTTGGATGTCCGAGACTTGAGGCTGCTTGTGTAGTAGTAACGATTGCAGTATTTTCTGACACACAACACCTTTGCTAGAGGCTACAGCCCACCGGACAGTAGACTCAGCTATCAAAAACTCTAGAAGCACGTGGAATACGTAGAATCTGTACTGTCCATTCAGGCCTCCCCCCCAGCTCTGTGCAAAATAAACACGTTCAAATAGGCATAACACGGGTAACCTCAACATGACCTGGAATTCATCTTCCCAATTCTTTTCTCGCTGCAGATACTTAAATGAGCTAAAGGAAGATGACAGCCTTTGTAGACAAGCCCAGACCTCAGGAACTTTCTACCTCTTTCACAACCTCTCCCCCTTCCTGCAGAAAGCTGGGAAGAAGTATTTGGTACCACAGCTCGGTGCAGCAGGTAAGCAGGTGTCTGGAAAGAAACACCTCCTGGACCACACAGCTGGAATGATACAGAGCCATTTGCAATAAGCAACCCCCCTTACACAGGGGTTGAAAAATCTATCAAGCTGTGCAGGAACATCCTGCTATATGCAGCAACACTATTTTTTAACAACCAAAGACTATTTAGAGTTAAAACCTTGGAACATGGACACAAGCTCATGCTCTTCACATGCAATGTGGTATCAGCACATACCTGACCTGTTTTGACACAAACATTTGGGACGGTGCCTTTTGAAGAGAAAAGGCTGGCAGGAAAACAAGTAAGGTCTAACTGACCATGGCAATTTGGCATAAGGCAGGAAAAGTTTTCTTTGAGAGAAAGGTATTGGCTGCTGTAGGACAGAAACTGAATGGACAGCTGCTCCCCTAGCATTACAACATTTGCATCTTTAGCCTGACATTGTCAAAACTTCCAACAGCTAGGAGCAAAGCCAGATTTTTGGTCTCCATCCGGGTGGGTCCACTTGGCTGGTCCCCTCTCTCACAGGAGCACCTGCCTCGAGCCAGATTGTGTATGCCTTGAAGATCCAGAGAGCATCGCGGTTGTACAAATTTGCTTTCATCACAGCTTCCCCCCCCCCCCTTTTCCCCTGCTCTTTAGAGATGAAAAGGATCCTGGAGAAATTCAAAGAGACTGAACAGTGGATAGAGAAGTCGGTGCTGATCGGTTGTTCAGATGAGCACGTACCACACTTTGCCCTGGATTTAGGTTGGGAAAACTCCTCTTCCGTCTGTGTCAGCGTCACGTTTGATGCACTGAGGTGAAGGTGCTGCTGAGGCAGCATCCCTAGTCCTTGCTGGGTAAACGTTTGCTGCCAGAGAAGACTCAGTTGAGTCTCTGTCGGAGCTGTTGTGAGCGTGGTGGGTCAGAGCCACAGAACTGCCCTGCTGTGTTCCTGTGTTAGTAAAGGTGGGCTGTTGGCAGGTCACTTCACATTTGGGAATTTTACCACTGATGTGATGTCACTTCCACGGGAACTTCCAGAAATTGTATACCGGAACAATGAAGGGCGTAAAGTTGGGATAATAACTGCAAATTTATGAGATCAAAGATTTTTTTTTGGTGGTGGTGGTTGTTTGTTTTTTTTTTTTTTTTTTTTTTTAAACAGGAGCCTTGGAGAAATCAGTCATTGAGTCTGAACTCCAGGGATCATTTACTGACATACGAAAGGCTCTCTTCGTAGTGGATGGGAAAGATTCTTCTTTGCTGGCTTCGGTATTGTACAGGATTTTTTACTTTAAGAAGTTGCGATTTCTAACATCAACCTTCTCCTTGTCTTCCATATTGTTTTATGATTTAATACATATTATGCAAGTACCTACTGCACACTTTCAGTGACCTAGGTACAAACGCATTGTAAATTACAGCAGTTTTCCCAAATTTGCGATCCCAAAAGCAAGCTGCAACAGGAAGAGAAACAGACAATTGGCTTAAAAATGACCAGAGTAATTAGCCATTTAGCATCAACCTGCTGTACGTCCAGTGTGAAACATACAGATCTTACCAGCAGTCCCAGCAATCCCAGTTTGTCCTCAGCTTAACAACTATCAGGCACTAGTCTTCTCTAATCTTCTAGGCAAACTGAATTTCATGAATGAACTTACAGACCTTCTCTCAGAGCTGCTCTTTTAAAACTACTCACTTATAAGCTGTTATTCTGCAGATGCCCTATGTTTGGAAGCCCTGAGAAAAGACCTGGGTGTGAAAATCAGCTGTCCTGACCCATAAGTAGAAATAGCTCATGTTTCTTTTCCTGCTCTACAATGTTTGTGGTGCTTGGGCTATTTTTCAAGAAGATATTCAGGGTTGGAGACTCCTTAGAATAGTTCAGTTCCCATTACTACTCCCGTTATAACCCAATAAAGAACAACTCTTCCCCACCTCCCCCAAACATGCTCAGATTTGCATGCTAAAGCAAGAAGCATGAAAAACCAATTGCAGAATCTGCCATTTTTCAAAGCAGTACCCCTACTTCATTTACCTTTCTGAGACTTCCAAACATAATCAAGAGTTTATCCACACAACTGCATGCTGGGGAGAAGACAGCAAAGTGTTACTCAGGGAGACTGCTCTGAATCATCTCTCTGCCCAGCTATAAATAAGATTTGTGTTTCTCTCTTGGTGTTCGCAGGCCCAGTCCCTTCTCCGGTGGCACGATTCCCACCAGTACTGTAGCAAAACTGGGCAGCCCACTCAGAAAAATGTAGCTGGCAGCAAGCGTGTCTGCCATGCCAGCGGAATAACCTACTACCCACAGGTGAGCACCTGAACAGCGGAGGTAAGCAACAATTTGCACCTACCCATTTGGTCTGAACTCCATGCTTCGCTTTTTGATGCATTTGCTAGATGTCTCCAGTGGTCATCACCCTGGTATCTGATGGGAGCCGGTGCCTCCTTGCACGACAGCCCTCATTTCCCCAGGGGATGTACACTGCTCTGTCAGGCTTCTGTGACGTGGGTAAGGCAAGCTCTGGTCCAGCGCGGTGGCCTCGGATGTGCAGGGCACGGGGGCAGAACAATGGGACATCAAGCAAATGCCTGTTCACAGAGGAGGAGGGAAACATAAGTGACAGCAGGGAAAAACATACAGGAATTAAACAGACTGGTGCTGCCATTCAGACAGAATTCAGAACAGTTGCATGTATCTGAAGAAAATGGGAATTAGGGGTGTGGATCAGTTTCTCTAGTCCCTGATGGGGGACTCCCCAGGTTAGGATCCCAGATATTTTTTTAGTCCATTTTGTGTCTAGTGCAGTCTGTCTTAGAAGAAAAACTACAGACCTGTTGTTACAGGAGGGAAAATGGCTTAAAAAGGGAAACAATGAAGAAAGGCGGCATTGTTCTGTCCACCTTTGTCTGTATATAGACAAAGCCAAAAATGTCTCTGATGCCTCTGTTTAAGGGAGGTAGGCATTGTTGATGAATTTAATTGAGCATCCTGCTGACAAGTGTTTCCAGGTCAGCAGTCAGAGCTCCTGGGTGTGCATGAGCGGTCAGGGCTGGAACACCTCAGAAACGAGTGTGTCCACATTTTCTTTGCCACGGTTTGCTGCCCACAGCCAGGCTGTCCTCACACCTAACTTTGGTTGCTTCTAGGTGAGAACGTGGAGGAGACAGTCCGGCGAGAGGTGGCAGAAGAAGTGGGCCTGGAGGTGGAGTCACTCTGCTACTCGGCTTCTCAGCACTGGCCTTTTCCCAGCAGCTGCTTAATGATAGCGTGTCACGCCTCGGTGAGAGCGCAGCAGGCTGAGGTGAGCAGTCAGGTTCCCCTGTGGCACTGCGCTGCCTGCCTTACGTAGTAAAATCATCAGATCCTCTCTAAACACAGTTTTCCATCAGCCTTCTCTACAAGTGAAGAACAAACTTCAAAATAATCATATCTTCTGTTGCAATGTGCCAGATTTTGCACAGGTCACTGTATACGTACAAGCCCAGAGCCCCACATCCCTGTATTTTTTTCCTCTGAACTTTGCAGAGGAGATACTCTCTAGTATTAATACCATATTTGCCATAGAACACGCAGATTCTGCCATGTTAATTACTGTGCTCGGCCAGTGGTACATTGCAGGCCATTGCCATGATGAAACAGGGGTACCTGATTTGTGGCTTCCCTACAGAAACCAAGACAACAAAGCACTGGTGGATAGTGATGTCCTTTCCTATATTGGCATCAGCCCTTCATTGGGGCATGGATAAAGCACTCTGGGCATTCTAGCATAGGATATTTGTGGGTGCAAGAACAGGCAAAAGTACCACTGTCCACATTTAAGTCTGATCTAAGGAATTGGTACTTCTCTGAATTCTTTCCAGATCAGTATGAACAGCCTGGAACTAGAGGAAGCCCGTTGGTTTGGCCTGGAGGAAATCATGGAGGGTCTCAAGAGAGAACCCAGATCTTCAAAGCAAGACAACGGTAGTTTTTTACCCTGGTTCCCTCCCAAACAGGCCATTGCTCACCAGCTGATTTGTGAGTGGGTTAAGCGGCAGACTTCCCAGCTGGCTTAGGCATGACTTCGCCAAGTCTGTGATTCTACCAGAACTACGAAAGCTCGATACAAAAGCTTCCAAAGTTACTGAAGGCAAAGTCTGCGTTACAGTGAGGATAACACCAGACTGATGGCAGTCTTACACTCAGATACATAGACCTAGAAAGCCACTTCTAAGCCGGTCATTCTCAGACATGACCTTTGAGATCCCATGACTTGCAGTAAACGTACAATAAAATTCTTCGTTCCAAAGCATCAAACTTATTGCGAGCAGCTGCTGCTGTTGCCCAACAAGTAACAGAACAGCCCCTGGCACCTATGTTCCATTTTCCTCTATTTTATCCATCCTGAATGGATACCAAGTGTCCACTTTTTCCAGAAAAAAAAAAAAGGGGGGGGACGGGGGACAGTGGCGCCTTTCAATGTTCACATTTACATGGATCTGGAAGAACTATGGCAAAAAAAAAAAAAAAAGAAGAAAAGCCACTGCCTGTATGCTCTCCCCTTCTTCTGTTTCCCTTCCCATTTCATCTCCCAGTCTCATACAAAACATTCTGGGGTTTTTTTTGCAGATGTTAAATGGGCTCCTATTTTGTTGATGTATCTGAACAACTATAAATATCTCTAGAGGCACCATTTTTCCCACCAGTAAGACAGCGTTACTTCCACCCCAAGGAAGAGAGAACAGAGCTATCTGGTGGTAGAGAGTGGAAGAGCAAAACCCACACGTGAGCATATTAGAAGAACCCAGATAATGCAAAGGTGAGAGGAACTGCTGCAAGAAAGGACTGCGCTTCTGACAGAGAAAAATCCTGAAAGGCACAATGCCTCTCTCTTACCCTGTGCCAGGAGTCTGTGGCTCACCTGGAGAGCTGGTCTGTTTTTTTCTGATGAAATGGTGTCAATTCTCTGGAGGGAGAGCGATAAAGAGACAGTCTGGGCAAGAAAACCTTGGTAAAAAAGACAGATGGAAGGATGTTTGATAGCATTGAGACATGCTCAGAGTTAATTCTACTTTAGGAGGTTGGGAGGGCATTCTTTCAGGCCGTGGGTGGCATGTGCAAACACCTTTCCCACCCTCACTAACTCTCAGTCAATAAAACCCACGTGTCAGAGCATATCTTTCATGTTTATGAACTCAATCTGTCAGTCACCCTGATAAGAACGTACTCGGTACAGCCAAGGCCATTGCTCCCTCCCCGCCAGCCCAGCCAGACACACCACAGGAGCCCACGCACCCCCAAACTTAACTGCAACACTCTGCATCCAGTTTCCTTTAAACCATCTCTTGCTGCCTCTCTTAGTAGTAGTTCCTCCTGCTTTCTCTCCCATCACACCATTCTAAATTCCCAGCATTTACCTCTTCCCCTCTCATCTCTGCAATCTGCCATTTTAATTTTCAGCCTCCCTCCTTTCTTCCCCTGCTTTGCAGTAGAAGATATCGAAGAGTTAGATACCTGCCAGCAAGATGTTCCTCTCTCCTACTTCTCCTCAATGCCTTCCCAACTCACCCTTATATAGTTCATTAATGTGCCCTGAGTTTGCTTCCAGTGTACAACATCCAGCTCGATGTACTTAGTACTTTTTAATATCCACATATGATCTGTTCTCCCAGTGTCAGAAAAAGGACCAAGAAGTAAAAGCAGCAAAAAGTAGTATGTATGAGTGAAAGGAGGAACGGCTGTGTGACTTCTGCAGTAATCTGAGCTTCGTGTGTTTTGGTTTTGTACTTTTACAGAACATATTTGCAGTGTATGTCTTTGTCAAAGCAGCTGCAGTGTGATCATGTTCAACATCAGAGAAAATTCACCTGTGTTTGGGCAGGCTGGTCACAGGAGGTGTGATCATTACTGCTGCCCACTCGCTCAACACCGGCGGGTCAGACACTGCCCAGGCTGAAGCTCTTTGCTTCTGTGACTTGCCTTTTAAAACAGCTTTAAACATCTGCATGTTCCTTTTCATTATCAATAAGAAAAAAGTCTTTCCCATCTACTCAAATACTTTTTTTTGGTAAAGCAAGAACAACTACAAGGCAATATTCTCATCGCACCTTTTGAAGAGCCTTAAATTTTAAACTGTTTTATAAAATCCTTAATCCGTACCCTTTGGACTTAGGTACGAAACAATAATGCAATAATGGTGGCCTCTGTTCCTGATGTTAAGAAAGCAGGAATGATTAGAGGCAACTATAGGGAATACACAGCTATGAACAGGACAGGAAAACAAGATGAGAGACATTGTTCCCACTTGCATTTGCCTCAGAAATCTGGCTGAAGCCTGAGTAATACTCCCTGCAGTCAAGACAGAACATGCTCCATGAAGGCAGGTGACTTGGAAAAAGAAACAGACAATTCCTGACAGATGCTTCTTCAACAAAACACAGCAGGGCTTTCCTACGTAAAAGATATCAGGCAGGCAAAAGGGACATAGCAACACATTTCTCTCAAAAACACATCCGTTAAATGAATCCTCTTTGGGGACACTTGGCATGTATAAAATCACTGGGACTTACAGCAAGGCCTGCCACTGAAAAGCAGTCAGCCTGTGGCTTTACAACCCAGTTGTCTACAAGTATTACCAGTCAGCATGTTACACAGGCAGCTATAAAATAACAACATTCCTCTGATTAATTTGAAATAGCTTTCTGGAGAGCAATGCGGGCAGGTTCAGAGCAGCATTCCATCTACCTACCAAAAGCAGCAGGGCATAAAAGTTATGTTTATCGCCAGCAGAGGATTAAAGTAACCAAACCACATGACACAACTTGTCCATCTCTGACTGAGGGAGCTCAGAAAAATCTTACCTGGAAACGATGTGGGTTGAAAATATTTGTTTCACGTACCACATGCTCTGCCATCACCTTGGGCTGCTCTGCTGCTGCACAGAAAGGTCACATTTTCCAGGTAATCATTTTTCGAGTAACCACGAGCTGTTCAACTTGGGCAGCTGCAAGGGACAGGTTATCAGAACAACTTGCAATTACACAAATACAACTGAAATGAACCCAGCAGCCCCAGCCTTCAGCTCCCATTTAAAACTTGTTCACTTTTCAACTTCGCAACAGATGGCAGGTAGCTGCGTAAGGGAAAAAAAAAAAAAATATTGCCAGACATCATTCATGCAACAGTGCAGACACCTGGGAGTAAGTGAGCACCACCAAACCTACTTCTGTTAAAAAAAAAAACCACAAAAAAACACAAAACAAAACAACAACAAAAAACCACCAACAAAAGACCAAGTTGCCAATCTGGAAATGGTGCAACTTGCATTTTCTTTAAGAGCCATCAGTGGTATTTTGTAGACAATCAGATGCACACACTCAATGATGTCCAGAATCAACATTACATGGAGAAACTGAAGCTGCCTTCAGCTGTCACAAACATGAGAGAGATCACGGGAGCAAAACACAAAGCCTCCCCGGCTCCCTGCAGGGAGAGCAGTATTGGCACGGGAACAGAAAATGTCCTTCTCCACTGGTCCCTCTGCTCAACCGTACGTCGCATCTTTGTATACAGCATTCTCCACAAAACTTCACATCTGAAGAAAATGCAGCTACGTAGAGGAACAGCAGAAGTTAAGAAGGAAGGCAAGGAAGAGATTTTTCAATAAGAGTTGAAGTGATTGGGGGAAAAGAGTGATACACAGTAAGGTCATTCTAAGAGCAGGAAATGCAAAGGCGGCCTTATTTCTATTAGTGGAAATATTGCAAAGGGACCCAGAAGATTTACTAGTATATTAATAGAAGCGGAAAAAGAAGAAAGATGAGGTTTGGGATAGGGACAGAAGCAAATTCACACATCACTTTTATTAATAAAAGTCTAAGAATCTCAACAAGATCTCTTAAGGAATAGGAAGCTGAAAATACATAAATGTTAAGGTGGATGCTGCAGTTGGGGTGCTAAATAAATGTGTATAGGACCGGGACAGGAGCAGCTATACAGCTTTACCTGTGAAACATTGTTGACTGGTTTGTAGACCAGGCACAGAGCAAAAGCAAAGAGATACTGCACAAAATTCAGTAGCTGCGATCTGTCTGAACAACAAAAAACTGGGAAGTTTTTGTAAGTGAAAGAAAATACGTCTACAGTTACAAGGGGTACATAGCAATGATCTGAGGAAAAGAAGGTCTGGTCTGAACTAATATAGATTAACATCACTGCAGTCATTAGATATCATTACTCCTTTTTTTTTTTTTTCCCTAACAAATTATAAAGTCTTTACTGGAAATATCTCATTTTCTCCCTCCTACCTGCAACAGTAGTCAAGTCACCTAGGTGTTGTTTTTTTTTCTGAATAAACTGAGCTTTACCTTCACATTAGCTTTGCTTTTCACTTCCCATCCTTGTATGCTTGCAAAATTGTGAATATCCATCTGGGAGTGCTGACCCACTTAAATATAGGCTCTATTCCAAACAGCAATCCACACTTTACACAGGAGTAACATGCAACGTGATTATTCTTCTGCCTCTGTTAAGTTACTTTGCTTCTTAAAGTACAGTTTCACACCAGAAACCTGTATGTTGTTCATGACACCGTTTTCCACAACACTGGAATGCAAGGCAGTTTCCTAGCCTGGAAGCACAGCCAGCTCGTATTCCTACATCTGCCTGTTGTTTCTGTCCTATTTCAACAGGACAAGTTGTTACTGTAAGAATTCAAACACAAGATAAACTGAATCATGACCACAACAGCAATCTCAGTTATTTGTCCTGAAAACAGTTTTAGCTGTTAATTAATTATCCACTATTGGCACCTGTAATCTGTAATAGGAGACCTTCTCCATCCTGAGGTGGTAATCAGGTTCCTGAGCTGGTGGCCAAGGAACACACTTGAGACACATCAACTAAAGCAATGTTTTAGGCTTCACACCCCTGACTTTTCAAAGTCTTCAGAAATTCACTTTTTTCCAACAGCTCTGTATTCTGCTGTTTAAGCAGAGGACCCCAACTGCCCTCCACGGTGATATTTTCTTAAGGGAATAAACAAAGTTGGAAAAAGAAGTAAATTTCCATCTTAGATCTGCCAGCACAGATGCTTTTGTGTTCCATTCCAAAGACGTAAATGTCAAGGGGGAGGGCAGCTGTTGCTGCAGCTTTTGCAGTTTCCCAAGGGATCCTGAGATGGTACAAAGGGCCTGCCTGGACTCCCACTGCTATTAAAAACAAGATCAATTTTCTCATGAGAGTTACATAAGTGGCTACAGCAGGAGCGGCGCAAACATTCATAAAAAAATGCTTTTCCACCACTGCAACTACCAGATGCCCTGGAGATAACCATTACTCTGGTAGTGCAGCGTTAGAGAGGAAAGGCAGGAGGCAAGTGTCATACAGGGAGGTGACCTTTCACAGCATTCACTTACATGGCAAGGATGCTGAAAATGGCTTATTTGCAGGAGATCGATGTAAGCACAGGGACTTCAAGTAGCAGGTAGTGCCACTGACACCAAAGTGCACGTGAACACAGCTAGCATTAGTTAAATTAATTAAATACCATTCCTCCCGAGCCACACCTCCTCCCTGCTGACCGAACAGGAGTTAGACTCATGCTGAAGACGCTGCTAGCCTGTGGGCTGATGACTTCTGAGGTGAACTACACACCCTCCGTTAACACAGAGCAATTAAAGACCCGCTTCCTTAGGCTCCTCACCATTCCACGAAGCTGCTCAGTGAAAAGAGTGGCAAACAGCCAAACTGCCCAGGTGTTTAGGAAGAGTTTTAACAAGTTAAAAGTCTCCACTGTCCCCTGGGATTAAATTTGATCTCATATGGACGATGAAAGATCCACTGCTTGTTTTCTTGCTTGAAACATACCTGTCAACAACGACGCCATTCAGAACCACAGAGGTCAAGCCACAAACAACAAAACTACATTTCTGGGAAGGGTCAGAAGTTCTAGGATGAACAAAGCTGTACAAAAAGGAGATGCTCAAGTGAGCAAAGTGAATGAATTGATGAATTGTGTTGGAATGCAGTTCTAGTTAAACTGATTTAGAATATAACAGAAACTTTGATAGCAATCTGTTGAAAGGGAACCACGCTGCACTTGTCTTCCCTAATTAATTCCATCAGGCTTCCTTCACTAAAAATACTCTCTCAAAATTAAAAGCAGAAATGCCTCATATGTTACTTCAAAGCAGTGGAAAAGGCAGCATGGAAATGCTTATTCTTCGATGGCAAATTCTCTGGTGAGCAATTCCAAAGTCTTGAAGGTCTCCACTGTGAAGCTGCTAAACAAATGTAAATAGTTGGAATAAGTACAGACCCACAGAAATAACAGTCCAATTGATGGAAAAGTAAGATTATACAAGAAGCAAGATCAGCTGAAGTGCTTCCAAAGAGCAGCTTTGTTCTGACCATTAGCTTAGAGGTTTTCTTCACATACTACATTAGAAGAGTCCTTTGATCCATTTTGATCTTTTGTATAGTACGGGCCACAAGAGAGTTTAAACATGATCATGTTCTGGAAATTGAATTTTATTTTTTTAAAGTATCTAAACTTGATCTAACTACTCATCAGTGGAGAATTTTATGTAGCTTCAGTGTTAATTACCTTTCCTGTTAAGCATAAACCCTTTTTAAAGTTCAAGTACATTCATTTTCTACCACTAACTGCTGGTTATCCTTATCAGCTAGATTCAAGAACTCCTGTTACTCCCAATTTTTCCAGCGTAGGTTTGTCTAACCTGATCCCATTCCACCCCACTTCTGTGCAATCCAGACTCCTTGAACTTCAGCAGCATCTTTATCGTCCCTTGTTCTTGTAGTCCACCTCTAATCCCGGTCCAACTTGCCAGTACTTTCCCTAAACTGTTGACAAAGTAGCTTACACAACATCAAGAGAGGACAAACATGGAGGCAGCACAGCCATCATACCCTTCATCCACATTCATTCCATCCATCCAGGTACAGAATCTCCAATATTTATGATATTGTACTGGAGCATTTTACAAGATATTTGTCATTTGCTAAAACAAACAAGTACTCGGGGGAAAAAAAACCAAACACCATGAGCATAGATCAGCAGGGAAGTCAGCAAGCAAGCATTCCTTGTACATTGTCAAGGTCTCATCAATTTCAATGAAACTATGCTAATGTGTGACTTCCAAAGAATTTTCTACGCACTGGTCAAACTCAGTTGGCATGGGCAGCCAGACACCAAAACTCACCATCCAACAAGTGTCCAAGTCCTACATGGAAATAACTTTTGCTACATTCTGCTTTGTCAGTTAAAATAATGCCAACACTTAACACACAGAAAAATTAAACAAAGACTTCCACTAAATGGACTCCTAACAAAAACAGACTAATAGTACTAATTATTAAGTATTATTAGTCTGAAGACTAAAAATAACAACATCAACAATAATAATTATTATTCAGTCCTTTAAAAGAAATTAGGTATGCCTTCAGGATCAATCACACTTTTGTATCATTGAATACTATTTTTCTGAATATGTTTTAAAAAAAACCAAACAACAACAACAAAACCTCAACCAACGAGCTCCTCTTCTACCAGCTAAGACACTTGATTAATTGTTGTGTGGAAATAAAAATGAAGAAAAGACTCATAAAAACCTAGAAATCGATTCAGATCTGGCAGGACTGTGTTCTTGCTGTCTGTAAATCAAGGATTTCTACATATTTTATTTCAAATTTATCTTGTTAAAACTAAGATACTCTTAGTATCTTAAGAGTAAGATACTAAGAAACTCTTCATATATAGAATAGATTTTTCATTCCATGTGAAAGCAACATGCTGAATGCCTTCTAGCTACGTTTTTCACTGTAAAACAAAACAAAACTGTTCAGACTAGGCTCACATACAGCTACTGTTGGCATGATACCAACATTCAGCAATAACGGAACTCAAAAAATGCCCAATTACGAAAATGCTTTAACTCCAAGAACTTCCGATACTGCACTGAGGAAGTTATGCATACCTTCACAGAAAAAAACCAAACGACCCGTCTTCAGTAATCAAGTTGTATTTATGGTTTTATTTAAATAAATTAAAAAAATACTTATAGCCAATATTTACGTATCAATCCAATTACTCTTCAAATCCTCCTAGTTAATAAAGAACAGATTCTTAAAGTAATTATCAGAGGTTCTTACAATGAAGCATTGTACTTTTGGAAGAGTGATTAAGTGCCTGCTGAACATTTAACCAGCATTCCCAAATCCACAAGAGAGCACTGTTTCTGTAATACAGTATTCCTCCACTTCCCCTGAAGGCAGCAGCATTTTCAGAACACAAACTGCTTTCCAGATACTGAAACCACCTACTAATGGGTAAAAGGACATTTTAGAAATACAGCAAATTGGACCATTCATTTGAAAAACTGAAAATAGGTTTTATTATAAAAGTTTCACTCAAGTCACAACATCACTTTTCAATTTTCTGAAAACATGTTAGCACTGCAAAAATCCAATTTCTATCCAAGATAGTATCCAAACAGACGGCTTTTGCAAGTAAATTCACTTTGCACCTTTAAAGTCACATGTAACTAATGCATAAAATGCTTTAAATTCAAACCTTTCGTCTCTTCTTCCAAATACTGCTAGTCTTTCTGTGCTCCATTTTCTCAATCAGCCACGTCTTCTGAATTAACACAGTCTGTTATTCTGTTGCTCCCTTATTGCAGCCAGTACGATCTGCATTTTCAGGTAAATACACTCCCATGCTCTGCAAAATGTTGGAGGTGGGTCCTGCCAGTCCAGACTGAGCGCTATAGGACTCAAGCAGGTTAGCTACTAGGTTCATATCCACATCAACCGGCGTCAACTCGGTCTCTTCAGCTCCAGAATCAGGGCCAGCACTTTGAGACGTGGCTGCATTAACAGAACTTGCCTAGAGTAAGTATAAAGAGAAAGTTTTATCAAATTGTATAAACAGGTTTTTAAAAAAAAAAAATAAGAAAAAGGCAAACCACGAGAGAAAAGAAACAAGGAAACAGTTCTGCAGCCAAAGTTCAGTACCTTCCACACTGTCTTGACAGAGAGGAATTTAGTCACCAGATGCTTATGTCCGTTAAAAATCATCACTTTCATTACAAAGACTAAGTTTCAAGAGAAGGACAGAGAGGGTTAACCGAGTCCTGGCTCAGCTTCCTATGGGACTAATCTACTACAGGAATCAGAAAAGTCAAGCTGCAGCCACTTGCTTTACTACTCAAACAGGGAAATGAAACTAAGTCTTGGAAATGCATGTTAAAGCTTAGCTAAGTTTTTTGTTAGTTGGTTGGGTTTTTTTCCAAAAAATATACCATGGTGCAACTGCAGCACATTTTGCTTCCATGTGGGATTTATTTTTTTTTAATAATTAGATAGCACACAATCAGAAGACAAAAGTTTTAGACCATGTTACTCAGAACGACCAGTTTCAGCATACTTTCTCTTTCCTACTAAAGCTCTCAAAACTATTGTGCTACAAACTTGAACTCAAGGCATACTCACCCCTTTCTTTCGGGTGGTGAAACTTTTACCAACATTGGTCTGTGCCAGTTCATGGTCCATCTCATTCATATATGACTTGAGACTGCCTATAAGCTCATTAGGCGATATGTTCTCGTCTTCCCTTTGATTTTCAGCATCTAAACCTTCATCATCCTCATCTGAGAAGTCAAACTCCTGCTCTTCATCCAGATCATCAGAATCCAGCTCTTCTGAATCGGCCCCTAGGTATTGCTTTGTGTCAGTACAGATAGCAAACAAATCAGCACAGTGCCCATGGGTCCCCAGAAAACCCAGGGAAGCCAAATAACCATGAGATATTCTGACAAAAGAAACAAAGAAGCAACCTCACCTAAAATTCTGTCTAACGCTTTTGTAAAAGAATCTACATCAAAGGTAACATGGGATTCATCAGATGACCTGAAAAATAAAAATATTTTTAAATAACTAAAGCTTTTATGCTTGCATACGCCTGACACAGGCATCAACCATATGGCAGACTGACTTCTCTCAAGCCTAGATGAGAGTTGGGACATTTGAACTGATGGTCTCGGAAGCGCTTAGAAGTCTTGAGGCCGGGATGAATTAGAAATGAGACAGCAAGTGGAACAGCTCCTGGCAGGAAGGTGAAAAGAAAACCAACAACTTTAATTGTTTGTCATGGTGAAACAAAAATTGTACTGAAGGCAAGTAAAATAAGCGTGCCTGAATCCTGCTGGAACAAAGTGGTGGTGTTACTCCTTAGACACAGATGTAAAAAGTGCAGAATCTCTGAGGTCTGAGGTCTCCTGCCTAGAAGAGAACTCTAAAGGTTTCATTCTGGTCTCTCATAAGGCTCAGTGGTTTGCCTTTTTTTTTTTTTTTTTTTGTCATTTGGGGTTTTGTTTTGCGTTTTTTTTGTGTGTGGTTTTTTTAATTTAAATCCCCTGTAAAAACCTACATTATAATACTGGCATTGACACTAATTAAAAAGGACCAAACAGCTAAGAGCATAAATTAAGATGACCCTTATACGCTTGGTACTTCTTACACAGCATTATTTTCTCAATATTAAAGCTATGAAAAAGAACCTGGACAAAATGCTACTACCTAACTCCTTGTTTTTTAAAATTAAAGGCCTGTCCACACAATATTTGCACACGCGCTTTCTTAATCTAGTGGCATTCTGCTGTTGTCTAAATAGTAAAGCATCTTCAGTTAGCACTTTTCTGCCACCGTTGGGAACAATGAGAGGGATCCACAGTCATTCTTTTCTCCTGCTTCTAGGTGTACAGTATGTACCTCAGTGGTGCTAAACCAGGCCCAGCATCTTCAAAATACTAACCTACAGGAAATCTAAATACAGCTGTACCAGAAAAATCAACAGTCTTAATTCAGAGACAGATTCCTTCAACTTAAGTTTCATTTTTATTTCTGCACAGCCTCATCAGAAGCATCTTAGCAGTCTGAATAGTTAGTCCTTCGTGGTAGAAAAATTTCAGCACGAGTGAACTTAAAATGTACATTTTAACGGCAGTGCTAAGAACTATGGTAATAAACAACAGTAATCCTTCAACTTAAAAGGGTTAAAACAATATTTAAAAAACACAAAACCCAACTAAGAGAGCTGGAAAACAGCACAACTTCCAGAATCTTTTCCTGCACCGCTGTCAGAATGGTCACCGAGTTGGTTTAAAAGCAACTCTTATTCACTACTAAGATGGGTTTTTTCCAGGCCTCTGCTAAGTAGAATGTTTTCTAACTATGATTCTCTGCATTACAGAATCAACCAAAGGGCTGCAGCAGAATGAAAACACATTCTACACCAGACACCAAACTTAAAAATATTACTATACCATGGCATTTCTGCTCCTTCATGTGTTGAGACTTTGGATACAAAAGCCTTCATGCTTTCAGCAACTGCTTCCAAGTCATATTTCTGCTCTTCCTCATTTGAGGAAGGAGGGGACTCATTTCTTGCTTCCTTCAGCATCTGATCCAGATCATCTGGTGTAATCTCCAGCCAGCTGTCATCTGAAAGAATATAGGACATACTTGTAACTCTGCACAAGTCTGTCTGCACAAGGCCCCATCCAGACAGCTGAGAGTACTGACAGCATTTGGTAGCTTATTTTTGCGCTATTAAGTTTTCCTGCTGATACTGGATAACACAGGGTATAAGGCAGCGAGAGGCTGAGAAGAGTAGTTCATATTTTGTTTTACTACTTTAAAACTCTGCTTTATATGCAGCTTCAGACTACCAGATATTGTTCTGGTCACAGATAATCCTTCTGCCACTAAATGAAGGAAGAAAAGGCTTACGCTATAAAGGGAGAGCAAATCTAACCTTGGACTATGACCATTAACACTGAATCCTGGAATTATGTGCTACTGCATCATCCAGAAATACAGATGTGACCTGTGCTGTACATTGGCAACAACTACTTTTCTATCAAATAAGTGGAAAAAAAATAATACATAGAGTTTATGCTGGTCTTATATTGGCCATCAGAGTAGACCAGATAGTAATTAACTTCGGATTGTCAGTACTGGAATTGGTTCATGATTATAAAATGTTTAAATACTTTCTGTCTGGTAGACAGTTGACACAAAGTGCTCGATATGATGTAAGTGTGCACAATGTTACTGATCTAGTGGTATCAAATCAGAAAACGGATAGCATATCTTGCCAATTCACAGCCCCAAGCTTTGTAGCTTATACAAATGAACTGATTGCCTCAATCTTAAATGATGGCCCATGAATAACACCTCTAGCAGTCACAGGATAGCAGACAAACTAAGTAGATACAATGACTGGTACAGTACTATCAACGTTCTCACTCCACAAAAAATAATTTGTGATAGGACAAGTCCATCCCTCCATCCTGCTCACCATCCTCTGGAGGAAGACAGGCTGCTTCTCTCTCTAATTCCTTCAAATCAATGGTTGTTGTCTGTAGCAATGTCAAGATTTCATCACCTGGGTTCGCTTCAACAGAGCTGGAAGAAAAAATTTCAGTTTTACTGAAACAGATTTTTACTAGCATTACAATGCAAATGGCATTTCACACTCTAAATGCAGGTTTTCACTCAAATTCCTCGTTATTCCTTCTGTGCAAATACATAAAAAAAGATAAGTGTACTTTGGGGAAGTACCAGAATACTACACAGACATTATTAGCCAAAACAAGACACAGTCAATTAGCGTAATTCCTTGTTGATGGCTCCAAAGCCCATTTCTCATATTTCCTTTGTTCTTTATATCCATTTTGACTTGGTAAACTTTAGGATTGCCAGATCCCAAACAGCACAGAGTGGAACTTCAAGCAACTAACAGTCAAGATATTATGAGCTGGCAAACCCTCAGATATTTTTGTAATGATTTATTTTTTGGATTTGATCTTTTGGAGAAATCTACAGCCAGCTGCCTGTCTTGAGTAAAAGAGACAGATTATTCTGTATTTGTTATTCACTGGGATTGCTTTTCAATGAAACTTTTAAGCACTTCCTATAGCCAACCAACGAAATTACGCTTCTCGGTCACCTCTTAACCCACTTGGAACAGCTTAGCATTTTACAAAACCAAGATAAATAGTTACTCAAGCAGTAACTTCTACTAGCGGAGAGTATCCTAGAGGAATTAATACCCATATGTCCTAGCCACAGCACCTATGTTAAGCGTACAATGGAGAAAAGGGTTGATGATTTTGTAACAAGTGTTTAAAAAAGCTTAGTTAAAGTACTCATAGGTACTGTGTACGGTTACTCCTGAATTTCAAGTAGCTCTTACCTTTCTGGCTTGGTAACAGACTGCTGGAAGTAATCTTCTGCCTTATGCAACAGTTCCAAATACTTAGCAGATCCTTCCATTTCTCCCTATTTAACGCAAATCACAAATATGAATCTAAACAGTTCTCCCTCCCCTTCCTTTTCACAGTCAAGCTTCATAATGATGACTATTTGTCACGCAGAAATTTACTGCTGAGAAAATCAAAGCAAGTGACACTGACTCGCAGTATATACTTGGAACAGAATATAGGGAATGGGCATAAGGTGCTTTCACAGTCAGGTATGAATTAAAAACATATGCTGCAATATCATGTGGTGTACGCTAAAATCAAAGACAATACTATGATTCCCACAACAGGGTTAATTTACCACGCCCAGGTTACGATTGTACAGGAATTGCGAATAAATCTCTTGGTGTTTAGGAATTATGCACAGAAGTGGCACTGCAGTACTGTAAGAATACTCCCCTTTTCTTACTTAACCTAAGCATTTAGATAGAGTTGTCCAATTTTATAACCTTCAAATAAGTAGTCAATTTATGTCCAATTTATAAATTTCAAATAAGTAGTCAAAGGCATCTTTAAAAAAAAAAACGCAAAAAACAAAAAACACAACCCCCAAACCCACAAAACCCACACAAACAAAAAATACACTTACATGGGCCATGGGTGTTAAGTATAGATCTTTAAGAATATTTAACTCTAGAGGTATGTAAATGAAATGTAAAACAGTTATTATACTGACACACAACCATACAGTGGCTTCCTTTATTCAAGTGTGTTTCCCCTTTCTTTAGATGAATGAATTTATGCCCAAATCCTGCTCTTTCCTTTTTAATTTCCAAAAGAAATTAATTAATTTCAAAGGAGAACACACTGCACGTACCTCCTTTTAAAGACATTAATTCATTTTTCCATACACAGAAGCATTACATTTCTTGCCCTGCTATAACTACATACCCAAGTTCAAGAGCTAAAACATGTTTTTCCTGGAATATTAAGAGACACGCATGCGCACACACACTACTTCACCTTGAAATAATGTTTTTCCTTCAGGCTGCTGAGGAATCTCTCCCACAGGGGACCACTTAACACATTTCTCTTGGAATCAGGAGATACTTTGCTGCACTTGGAGCACAAAATTTCAAAGCCGTGAGCCTGTATAAGACATGCAACAACAAGAAGTTATCAAGTGCACCTTTAAATCACTGCATAAATAACTCACTACCATCGAGCTCCTGATGCCGCCATTTGAGAAGTAGGTGCCAATCCCAGTTATATGTCAAGTAGCAGTATGTTGTTTTGGAAGTTGAAATCTGGCTTTCTACAGGAATAATGGACCGTTTTGTCTTTGCAAAGTTTGCCTACATGGCCAAGCCACTGCAAAGCAACCTAGAAGACAGGTCTATAACGCACAAGCTACTCCTCACATAAGCATGAAGACTTTACCTGTACTTCAAATCTGTGCTGATCTGCAAACTTGCTTGCCCTACGCATTTTGTGGATGCAACCCAGCTGTACTGAGGCAGAAGTTTCCGGAGAGGAAATTTCAGAAGAGAAAACTCAGACCCTGCATTTCTACTTGCAGCAATGTCCCAAGGCATGCTGCGCCCAACACCCTTTCTGCCCTTCAAACAGCCAAATCCTCCCTGCCCACATCTCAGATGTTGCCTACGATCATGGTTAACTGTGATGTATAGGCAGTTTAAGTTCTGGATTGCTCTGTGCAGCAAAGATGCATCATAAAAAGCTCTACATGTCCAGTGCCAAATTAGATGTGCGGAACAGGGTCATGCAGTCTGGTGCCTGAGGCATGGCATTTGTAGTTTTGATGCACACTTATGCAGAACTCTAAACTGAAAGGTGAATTTAGTCCACAGAAATGTCTCTGTGCACAAAGGCCATAAACAGCAACTTAGAACATGACAGGATGTGCTGCTTCAGACTGAGGCTAAAATACACCTCATCTATCCTTAGATGGAAACTATTTTCCATATTAAGGGAAAATTAATTGGGTTTGATACCAGTTCAGCTATGGTACTACACACATGTAAATCCTGGCTGGGGTAGTTTCTAGGGGTGGAAGTACAAGAGTGCTCTATTCTGTGAAAGAAAACTCCCACGATACTGTACTTCCAGAAAAATGGTAACTGCGAATTCGCTTGCATTCTTCTGTACAAGTAGGCAATTTACAAGCAGAGGGTAATTTCTTGGACATCTATAAACAAGCAAACGAAACAGACTATGTACGAAATCGCATAAAAAAAATAATTACCAGTTTCATGCCCAGTTCATAAGCTTTGTACTGAGGGTGAGATGGGAGGGGGAGCGTGTACCCACTGCGTCTGTCTGGAACAAACTTCTGTTGCACCAGTTGTGCATACAAACACTTTGTAAAAGTAACCTGAAAAAGCCAGAGCAAAATAAAAACACTCACTGCAGTCTGACTGTGTTGTGTACAGGCATCAAATTTCCACCAGCCTCATCTGAATTTTGTTTTAAAGCACCCACATTACAAACAATACCTGAGATTGTATTCAAAATACATCTTAGATACATTGGCCTAAGACATGTTGCTTTTCAGATCTTACAAATTATATTCCAAGTTGATATCTGCAAACAAACATGAACTTCATTCAGTCTAAATACATTTAAAAAATCCTCAGCATTCATGCCAACAAGGTATATTTTAAAAAATAAAAGGGCTCTTTTCAATTAACAACATCAAAGCTGAGACTTCAAAAACAGTCTAGAAGTCTAAAACTTGACTCCAAAGCTTATGTTTCAAGAGTTTAGGTGTATAAGTCTGTAATGCAAACATATCAGATACAACACTGCTTGGACAATGCTCATAAAACACTTCATCAAATAGCTTTCACAGAGCCGTGTAAGCACAGCTGAGGTGGTGAGAAGCCTGGGAACAAACAGCTAGGGGTAGTTACGTTATAGAGTAGTTACCATACCCCTTATGTTGGCCAGCAGTGCTGTCAAACTGCTCTGATCACAGAACTAGATCAATTTACTTAGCAAGCATTTCAGCAGAGGAACTATTAGCAGTAAATTCTGATTTCAGAAACACTTATCTCATGTTTAGCCATTTCAAAGTCTAGCCAAGGCAGAAAAACTATTAATGTAATGAACTTGAAATTCATGTCTAGCGTCAAAAAATTAAATAAATCAGAAAATACGCTATTTTAAAAAAATTAAATACACGTATTTATAATCACTTGACCACAGAACCTCCGTCAATTACAAAACCTAATTAAATGACAAGTTGCATCTGCAGGATCACTTACTACAGTCATCACACGCTCGTCTGGAGGGAAAGTTTGAAAAGAGCGACATGCTCGTAAATCTACAGGATCTCGCAGGTAAAAGGCCTGGACCGCTGGAGCCACCAACGAAGGGCACTGCCTCAGCACTGCCACAATGCCTGCCGGAAGGTAGCAGTGGGCTCGGTGAAACGAGGCCTGAATTTTCTCAGGATACCTGTATCATACAATAGAAACGTAGTGTATCAAGTGTCTTGCAAGCCCCAAACCACTTCTTTTTAATTATTATTATTCCCATTTTCACTTTAATATTCATCTGTATTAAGGGCCAAGTGGCAGAACGTTATTCTAGAGTA
Source organism: Chroicocephalus ridibundus (assembly GCF_963924245.1). NCBI lineage: Eukaryota > Metazoa > Chordata > Aves > Charadriiformes > Laridae > Chroicocephalus > Chroicocephalus ridibundus. The sequence continues at coordinate 38,120,819 of NC_086289.1, forward strand.
AAGTTAAAACTCAGCTACCTAACACCTGGGATGTCTGTATATATATACATATATATAAATATACATGGCTAATAAAAATTTAATCCCTACTTTGGTAAAATGAATCACTGTGAACTTGACTAACACAATTAACTGTACAGTACCCTTCACTGCAGCGAGCGTAGAAGTCATCTGGATCGCACTGTCAAATCCTTGCAAAAAATTAGGCACACACCAGTGACAAGCTGACGCTCTGAAAAGCATGCTGGTGCTACATTTTAGATCGCAATCCTCTTTATCCCCCCGCAAAGGGCTGCTAAACGCTCACAGAACTTTCAGATTTTTCAGTACAAGGATGTGAAGGAAGAATAACTCTTGTCATTGTCAGGTGTGGCATCATAGCAGTGAATCATTTTCAGAGCCCCCAGATCACAGTACCGCCTACAGGTCCTCCTCTTTGGAAGAATGCCACAGAAAACCCTCTAACTGGTGGTTTCTGAAAAGGAAGCAACTTTATCACATCTAACAGTAAAATGATTGAATACAAGAAAGTACCCCAGACAGCCCAGAACTAAAACGTACTCTTGCAGAAGACCAAAATAAGACACCCACATACCCACTGATGCGTTTATTCACTGCTGCTCTAATGGGTTCTGCAGCCAGGAACTCCTCCGAACGGCTGGATAACAGCGTTAACGCCTGCGAGATTGTTGGACTGGCAGCAGATAGGTCGCACTCCTGCTCATCAGTCTCTGACAGGGGAATGATGTGCAATTCTCCTTTGTAGAAGAACACCTGCCAGATGGTAACATTCTCATCAGACAGGATAAGAACAGCCCCACACTAAGCAATGGGAAATTTAATTTCATATACAAATGCATTTGTTTAAACACAGAGAATACTGAAGTACAAACAGAGAAATAATACAAGACACAGCACAATTATTTTTAAATGGGAGATGAGGTAAAGACAGATGCCAGAGACCATGATCCAACCAGTAAATAAAAACCCCTATTTTAACTGCAACAAGTTTGGTCAAATATATCTTGTTTCCTTAATAACAGTAATACCAAAAGTTTCTTCTCAACTAGAGATTTGCTTCAGGAGAATCAGAGAGCATAACTTAGCTGCTGAAGAGTAGGACAGGGACTAAAAAGCATTATTTCAGGTGCTACACATGACCTCTGTTGGTTCCTGATCCTAAGAAAAGAACTGAATGTAATGTTAACAACTCCCTCAATTCCATCCATTCCCTCAAACGGAAGAAAAATACGGCACTGATAGTCCAGACACAGGTTTGCAATTAATTTTTGTGTTGTGTTCCACCCCTTTTAATTCTTGGGGTAGGAAAAAAAAAATTAAACAAATCTTTGCTAGTGAAAGAGTAAGTTCTTTCCATTTAAATTCACTGCCAAGAAACTCAAGTGACATAACTACTAACAATCATTCACAGCGAGGTGATCTGGCTGTAGGCTCCAGGTGAAGGAGTCTGCTTATTAATTTATCTACACCAGACCCAGTCTGTTTCCTTGTAGAGTCAGCAATTCTCCAGTCTTGAGGGTTCCCCAGTCTGAGGCCACCAGACCCTTGTGCCCGAGCACTTGAGAATACAGCAGAAAAAATCAAAGTGGCTACAGCAGAGCTAGAAAGCTCAGGTGGATCCAAGAGTGCTCCCGAGGAGAGCAGTATGGTATGTTTGGACTACACTGCCATATACATTCCACAGTTCCCACGTCATCCAAGCTCTCCTTGTACCCCAGGAACCTAGAAAACAGAAAGCTGGCCAAGCTTACTGATTTTACAGACAGCAAAAGAGCTTCATGGCCTTCACATTTGCCACCACCAGTAGCAAGTTCTAAAAAGTTCAGTCAACCCTGCATTATGGAACAACTCTCAGAGAACGATTTACGTGCAAGAGTCAGGTTTAGTTGAATGCCACAGACTCACAGCCTAGCAGGCAAGTCTGTAGTCTCCATATGCCATTAGTATAAGAACATATTAGTCTAAAAACTTTCCCTTTCTTCCATCAACAAACCAATTCTAGAACCACTTGATATCTGCGACAATTTCCAGATATCCCTACAGCAGTTTTGCAGGACACACTCACTGTACATAGCATTCTGCAAGCGCACGCAGAGTGGAATTGAGTTATCAGAAGTATCCAGTGGTTAAGTCTCTCATCCACAGCAAGCATAAAGGAACTCATTAAAACCAGACCACGCTGAAAAAAACCACACTGTTAATTAAAACAAGTCTTGGGCCCTGACCAGGAGTTTCTTCATTAGCAAGGGATTTTCAGTGGCAGCCACACCACTTGGCTAGATAGAAGCGGAAGAGAAAACACCAACTGGTAAGTTAAAGGCTACTGTGAGCCACTTGCCAACTGGTACGTAAGTTTTACTCACCCTGTTGTCACTATTCTCAGGATTCAGCCACTTTGGGAGAAAATCAGCTGCTTCTATCAAGAGAAACTCCCCATCGTTGTCATCAATCCTGGCCAAGGAGAAGTTGGCTTCTTATCAGGCAGTCTCACACAGCATGATAACTCATGCTTCTAAACACAAGTCTACGTAGTTTTATTTATTTATTTTTTTTTACATTAAGACAGGGCCTTCCACCAGCCCCTACCAGGGAAGTCGCTGCCGCCCCTTCGTCCCCCGGCCCCAACCGCCGCCGCCCTCAGCGGTGCCCGTTACCTGGCCGCCAGACCCGGGAATTCCCTGGTGATCTCCCGGACCAGGTAGACGATGAACCACTCGTCCTCCACGTTGTCCCCGAATAGCGTCGTGCCGCCGATGTGCGCCGGGGTGTCACCTGGACGGGAGAGAAGGGGAACGGCTCAACGGGCCCGCCGGGCTCCCCCCTCACACGGACTCGCTTCTCGCCCAGCCTCCACTCACGCCGCTGGGCTCCCCCCTCACGCCGCCCGGCTTCCCGCCCCGTCGGGCTCCCCCTCACACGGACCGGCTCCCCGCTCCTCCCCCTCACGCCGCCCGGCTTCCCGCCCCGCCGGGCTCCCCCCTCAGAGCTCACCCCGCGCTGGCACGCAGCGCAGGCGGAATGGCTGCCGCTGCCAGATGTAGGCGGAGAGCAGCGGCGCCAACCTCACCACAATGGCCTCGGCGCAGCGCCGCAGCAGCGCCTCGCCGCCCGCTCCCGCCGCCGCGAAGAGGCGGTAGCGCACGGCGTCCTCCGCCAGCACCGCCCGCCCGAGCCCCTCCATGGCGCCGGGCCGGGCCGGGCCGGGCCGAGGCAGGCGGCGGCGCTCCGCCTCCCCGAGGGCGGGGAGCCGTCATGGCGGCAGCGGCGTCGGGCCCGTGGCGGAGCTGAGGATGATCTCGCGATACGCGCGGAAGCCGGTGCCCCCCGGCGCTCTGGAGACGTGAGTCGCCGCCGCTGCCTCTTCTTACTCCTCCCCCGGTCCCGCCGTCCCGGTCCCCGCTCCCCTCCTCAGCCCGAACGCCGCGCTCAGACAGGCCCCGGTTACCGCCGGGCCGCAGGCCGGGGCTGGCGGGCCCGGTGCTGTTGGGGCCTGGGGAGGCGGCCGGGGGGAGGGCAGCCACGGTGCCGGGTGTACAGCCGCGGGCAGCGCGTGGGCCCGCCGATTGAAAAATACGGGTGTGACAGAACGTGTGGAAATCCCTGGTTTTGCATGGGTTTTTTTGCCCCTGATGCTTTTCGGAGGGCGGGGGAGGAGGCGAGAGGTTTAAACAAATACCTCAGTTTTGGTAGGTAGCTCGTTTTGGTTGGTGCATTGATACCTCTCTCTGTCTCAAGCTACTGCGACTTTTCTTGTCCCTCTTCCCCAGACATCTAAACTTTAAAAAAAAAACCAAACCACCAACCAAAAACTAGCAAAAGCTGTTTCTGCTAGCTTGCCACTGCTTGGTTTGGTGGCCACTCTTGTTCCATCTGGCTATTTACAGGGACAGCAACGTAATATCTGGTTTTGGAGAGCTGTAGCCCAGTTCACAATGACATTTTAAGTTTAAGGGATGGCGCTGACTTCTTTTTTTCTAATTTCTTGATTTCTAAGCAAAGACCTTTAGCTCCGTGTTTAGCTTACAGTTGGCTTTGATGCCTTCGTTCTAAACCTTTGGTTAACAAGAATTAGCCTTTGAATAATAATAAATGAGCTCTGGTACGCAATTAGTGCATTCCTTGAAAAGCAGAATAAACCCCTCCCTGTAAAGCTCAGGAACTCTGTAGGTGAGGTGTTTATCTGTATAAGTAATGTAAAGTTTCTCTTCTTGTTTCAGACAAGGACTTCCAAAACATGCCCTGCGGCATCATCCACTGCCAGAACCACAGGCTGAGGTGTGCCCAGACACTCCCACAGCCAAAAGTCCCAGCAAGAGCTCAAGGTACCCATCAAAACATAAAATGATTGTTTTTCCGGAGACAATGGCAAAACCAGGCACCTTTACAGAAGTTGGCAGGCTGAAGCTTTACGTCCCGTCCGTAGCATTGCAGAACACATCCTTCCTATTTTGGAAATAATAAAAAGTGTGTAGATTTGTTCTGTTCCCAGCTTGCAAGTAGCCCAGGTCATTTAATTTCATGGCAGAAACAAAAGAAGAAAAGAAAAATAATTCGAGCGGTGTCGAACCGGGACTAAAAGTAGTCCGTGTCTTAACTAAGATAACTTTTGGTAAATCTATGTTTTTGACCTCTAGACTTCCTGTATCATTGAGATTATTGGGAGTTACATTTGTTATAATTACTTGTGTACTATGGCTTCTGCTTAAATGTCTGTGAAGTAAATATTTACCCTATGAAAACTCAGTGCTGAGACCTCTTCTGATATATCTGAGTGCTGAGACCTCTTCTGATATATCTGAGTGCTGAGACCTCTTCTGATATATCTGTGCCTTTTTCTACAGAAAGAAAAGTTTACTTACCCACTTTTTTTGTTCTTGTGTATTGTTGGCGTTTTTTTTCTTCCTTTTTTTCCTCAACACGTGCATTTCAGGGAGTCTGAAGTCTGGAAGGAATCAGATTACCATTCCATTTCTCCAGCTGATGATGGGAATTCATGGTCTGCTAGCCAGAGTCATGCCGATGCCTCCACTGAAGACAGCTCAGTCTTCTCTTGGGGCTATGATGTGAGTAGAATGTAATCATCCAAGCATAGTGTAGCACGTGGAATAGAAAGACATTTGAAATACCATTGCAGATACGTTTCAGGATAAAAACCAGGATTGGATCTGTCGGTACATCACAATAGTGGTTATAGAAAGAACATCTTTTTTACCTCTTCCGCATCTGTCCTTTCTCTCAGATTGATCATATTAGGCTCCTATTATTCAGTTAATATTCTGTATTTCCATCTAAAACTTGGGAAATGCAAATCATTTAATGCATGAGTGTATCTATACAGCATAATAAATGCTGTTATTGTGGAATCTCAAATATGAGTGGATGACTTTCAGATACTTGATGTGAGTTTGTCAAACTTCTGCATACCCGTAAGTTTCTCAAAATACAGTGAGCCCCTAAAACACTATTTTAATTTAGAAATATTTGTTTTATTCCCCGTCTACCAAAACAAAGCGTGCTATTGCTTTCTTGGAGGTGAGATGGAACTGTTTATATTTAAATTACCCAAGAACCGACCCCATTTTCCAGCTACACGAGAACATGTAACAAAGGTCCTAAGCGTCCCTCACTTCCACAGTGTTTCACACCAGTCTGCATTGCTTTCTGTTTTGCTCTTGTCTATGGACATTGCAAGCAACAAGTTTTCCACTTCATTAAAATATCGTTGAATTTTATCCTTCCTCTTCTGATTTCTTCTATGTAAATTACTATGTCTTTAACTTAATATCCTAATACAGATATTTCAAAATGTTTTAGTAGTTTATCTGTTGTGTCAACGTAAGCTTTTTATGTAGCTACCATCAGTCCTAACAGCAGTCTGTGTCATCTCTGGGGGGCAAATGATTTAAAGTTAATGTCTTCGTATGCAAAAGAAATAGAATTGGTTAAATCAGCTTTAAACAAATAGTTGTCTTTTTTGATTATGTAAAAAAAAAACAATTAAAAACCCCTCTGAATGCTGTTCACTAGGTATTTATTGAATAACTTCCCTTTTTAGGAATTCGATAAAGCTGCCACACAACGAGTTGAGCAAATGTTCAGACAAATTGATGAGCTTCTCTATGAGCAGAAAGAAAATGTGCATGTTGAGGGACTGCGGGAAGAATGCCACCAATGGACAGCCAACTTTCCTCATCTCAGGTATTTTATTAATAGATTAAACATCTCAGGTATTTTATTACTAGCTTAATGCTGGTACCATCACAGAGTTATAAAAGGGTAGGGATGGAAACAGTTGCTTTTCAAACATTAGTAGCAGGGTGGTTTTAGGCAATCATATCGTAGATAAAGATCACTCTGGTAGTCTGCCTGCCATTGTCGTTAATAATGACATTAATAATAAACATTCTTACCTGTGGTTCTTTACCAGTGGTTTATTGCTGTTTACCTTACCTGTGGTTCTTTACCAGAGGTTTATTGCTGTTTACCTTACCTGTGGTTCTTTACCAGAGGTTTATTGCTGTTTGCAACTGACTTGGCTTTAAGATAGCAAAATTCTCTTAGAAAAGGTGTATGGTATCGCTAAAAGCCAGGCGATTAAAATAATTTTAAAATCTTCCTGCTCTAGCTCAGCAGTCCTTATGGCTATCTGGAAACTTAAATTTTAAATCTTCATGACGTGTATTGGAATAGTTTTGTCCATATTCAGAAGTCCTACAATTAGCAGAGCATAAAAAAAAAACAAGCATAATTTTCTTAGTGTATTTACCTGACTTGAAGCAATCTGTACTAGGGAAAACACCTGAAACCACGTTAAACTATCACCAAGAAAACTGCACAGCTTCCCTATAGAACGTTTAGGATTTGCTGCTGTGTGTTCTTACACACTTCAATAATCTTACTTTCGACATTTCGTGATGTATTTATCCTTTGCTGTTGCCGTGGCAGGGTTGTGGGGAAGCAGATAGTGATCCCCACAGATGAAGGGTATGGATGGTATTCGAGTTCACCTTCTGGCACTTTGCGTTCCTCAGATGTAAGTTCACTACGAGAAGAAGATTCTAACGAGTAAGTATGAAGCGGATAACCCAGACCGCACCACGGTGGGAAGGTAATTTTTTTCTCGGTGGACTGCAGCGACAGGCTTCTGAAAGCGTGAAGCCTAACTCCTTTCTATTAGGCTGACTTCTGAATGCAGCATGCTTTATTTTTTTTTTTCCCCTTTTTAACTAGAAGTAGTGCATTCAGAATAGCAAGACTATGTATCTGTGCTTGTTGCTAACTACAGTAAACCTGTCAGTAAATAGAAATACCTTTGCTGCTGCTGAGTTCTTAAGAATATGTATGTATTGTAGATGGTGCTGCTGTTAATCATCTGTTAAATTTGTGTAGAACTTCAAAAATACCCAGCACTACATTAGTACTACTTTTATTATTTAGTGTTTTAGAATATTTTTTAATAGCTTTGATTTTTTTTTCTGAAGTTTCAAGTTCCTTAGCAAGAATTAAAAATATCCAAATGAAGAGTTTAGTAAAAACATGCACAATTCATTGGCCTCCCTACTGCTTGGCCCTAACTTCCATGTTGTCTCTCAGTTGACAAAATGCTGCTATTTGAAGTGGAATAACAAGTTATTTTCATTTCTGCTTTCTGCAACCTGTCACCTGTTCAGATTTAGTGTTTTTGGCAAGAAGGTACCTCTTTCTGTTACTCCCGTTCACAAAAAGGCTGACCGTTCCAAGTCTCCGACCTTGTGTTCTCCAGAGAGTGACGAAGGTGAAGATGGAATAATTGTCTCTGAAGGCGTCATGGAGGAATATTTAGCGTTTGACCACAGAGACGTGTAGGTATTGAATATTAAGACAGCAACTAGTATCAGCGTCCTGGAATTCCTGCTGTTAAGATACACATATTTGGTTTTGATGTTAGCTGATAAAGTATTTGATGAATGGCTTTTTTTAATATACCTTTTCTCTGAAGAACTTTCAAAGGCCTGAGGTTGCTAGGGCACTGGGAATCCTCCCAATCCATTTCCTAGAAAAATTAATTTTGCTAAATTATTTTTCTGAATTTTTTGTAATTTTTCATACCAGCCGTTTTTGCGCCTGGTTTAAACAGTTCATTGCATCATAACTAAGAGCGTGCTATTTATTGGCATAGTTAATAAAACTTGTTTAAATGCCATTTATTTTTTATACTAAGTCGAATTCATTGTTGTTTGTTATACACTAGCAGCGTGCTGCTTTGGTTTGGTACTACATTTTGGGTGGAATTACACCTTTCCAGATTTTCAGTGGTAATATAAGAATTAGAGTGGATTTGATGCTTGCCAAGAAATAATTTACGTTATTTTTATCTTAAGAAGAAAAGATTAAAGGTGACAAAGAGGATTCTTTTTGCGCCTTTACTTTATTCAACCCAACAATATGAACATATGGCCTGAGCAAGGACTCTGGATGGTACTGTCAGTTACTAACTACGTAATTGGTTTTAATAAATACAGCCACTTAGCTGCATGGACCATGAGATTCAAATTGGTATTTGGCTTGCTTTGACCAGGCCAGAGAGACGTTGCTGTGGCAAACAACATTGCTGTCTCTGTAAAATAATGATAGAAGTATTAAATGCGCTTGCATCAGTATTATTTTCTCCCTTCCATTTCTCCTTAGCTGATGTTTTAATCCTATTAAATAAATGCAACAAAATATAGGAGACAAAGATAATGTGTTTATGGTACAGGTAATGTTTACTTTTTTGCAGGGAGGAGGAGTTGCATGAGAGGAAAATGGGACTGTCCTCTGGTAGACGGACATTGGGGTTTCCTCCTCTCTCTCCGTATTCCTGCATGAAGGATTCTGTGCTCACGTTTGTGTTTAATGATGTGTGGAGTGAAGTCCTAGGCTGCATGGAGGAATTAATCTGCAGACACTGGGAAGGGTCAGCCTCTGGTAAGGATCACTGTTAAACTGAAGATTCAAAAGGGGGTTTCAGTTACTTAATTTTGCAAGGATGCAATGAGAAAGAGATGTATTTGGGAATAGTCTCTTCGAGGGGGTGGAAAAAGGTTATTCATTTGGCTAGCAGCATGAGACATGCTTTCAAAAGATTTAATAGAACATCTACGAGGACTCTCTTTAAAAAAATTTGGATTTCTAGTACTGTCCACAACTAGCAATGCCAGTAGTCTGTATTGACAGGAATTCTCTGTTGCGTTGCATAGATGACGAGAAAAATATCATAACGGTAGAAGCAATCAGAGCAGATGCCGAAAGCCCTTTGCAGTTTGATCCTCTGCCAGTGTTGTTACCTCGTGTGCCACAACCTAAAATGCCCCCGGTGACATCAAATCTGGTAAGTATTTTTAGCCATCTGGTTTGTGTAGGGACGAATCAATACGACGCTACCTAAGCAAACAGATTCGACTACATCAGGGAACTGTTTAGATACATAACTAGTTTGGATTTTCTATGAATGCTGACTGTCCTTTCCAACACTTAAGTTCTGTTATTCCTCAGTTGCAAGTTTTAATTCCTACTTTTTTCTTTAAAAACTTAATATTTTATATATTAATTGGACAACCGTGTGGTGACTGTTCATTAATGATGTAGCTCTACATTTTTATGAAGTTTGAACTAAATTGTGAGATCGAGGTTTGCATGCGTGAGTTCCCATTCTCTACTAGCTTATCTGTAGTTAACTCATCAGGCAATAGAGGACAAATCTCAGTGCTGTTGTAAAACAGGTTTTTTTCCTCAGACGCTGAATTTGACTATATAATCTGCTTTAGATGATCTGCTCCTGGAGTGGTGAACACCAAAGTCTTAATCTGTTTATTCCGTTTTAATTAAACTCTTTCCTTCTTATTTCTTTTTATTTCTTTCTCCTTTATTTCTGCCCCCTGCCCCTTCCTCATGTGTACTGTATGTGTAGTGCCCAAAACCCAGATGTGGCCGCAAAAGCAAAAAGAGGAGAAAAACACCTCAAGTATGTATGCTGGAGAGATTAAAGCTCTGGTATTTTCTATTTGCTGTCGTTACGGTGGGTGGAATTTGTTGGTTTTCCAGATCAGTCTGTATTTCAGGAAGGGAGTTTGCAGTTCTGTTCTTGACATAAAACGTCAACGTACACTGAAAATTAGTTTTGTAAAGCTTCAGGTTATAGCCATTGGTGGAAGATCCTGTCATGCAAATGAGAAGCTCAGTTGGAAAACATGAAGTATGACACAGCATGGTAGGATACACTTTCTAAGCATTACCATTTGCAAGGAAAATGGAATGCTAAGATGCCTGTCTTAGAGCAGGAAATAATATAATAGAGTATATCTCTGGATGTCACGGAAGAAATTAATTTCTTTCCTCCTAAATTACTTAAAAGGACAAAATCTTTAAATATGTGTGTATGTCTGCCAAACAGTAATTACTTATTTATGTTTTAAACTTTCAGGTAAATCTCTCTCAAGAGTCAAGTAGCGTCTCTCAACATAATCTAAATGGCTTGATGGTGATACATGGGATCCAGCTACAGCAAAGGAATCTGCCTGTAATAGAGAAAACACTGTAAGAACTGTAGATCATCAGTTGTAAAGTAGAGCACTCTCACAGTGAGAGGGATTCAACCTAAAACACTGTGAGATAATTTTCTACACTGGAGAAAGCAGTGCTCAATTATTTACCTGCTTCCTTGTTTGTTTGTTTATCCTCTGTGAAACAGTATGCCTCTAGTACAGGTTTTCTGTTTGCTTGCTGCTGGTTTACCACTTAGTGAACAGCTGTGGTGTTACTGTTGGCACTAGCTGACATCCTGAAAAGAGGTGAAGCTCAGAATTGGATAAAGAAACTGATTTGCTCACTTCTAAGAAGTGGACTTGTGTTAGATCTAAACTATGGGTGTGAAAACTGGTGTTTACATGTTTACATGTGGGGTTTTTTTCGTTTGTTCTGTGACTCATACTGGAATCTTCAATCAGAAAGTTTGTAGTTCAGTAAAAGAAAATAAAAATAGGATTCTTTTTTCTTTTCCATCCCCTATCCTTTCTAATTTATTATGTAAAAAATGAGATTCATGTAGAGTAGTACTTTGGTTACAGGGTGGCTATCAGTCATATTGATGATATCTCTCTTGGTTTTGTGATTCTTTTGTTAGGGATCTGGATGACAAACAGCCAGGCTCCAGCTCTGTCCTCTCTACCAGAGTGTGGCCAAATCGTGCTCTAGAGCTCAGCATATCACCCCTGTCACGTTCCACAAGAAGGCGAAACCCACCACCACGTACCCTGCATCCCATTGACACGAGCCACTCTCGTACTGGGACCCCAGGGTCCGTGGACGATGTCTTCAGGGCAACTCGATTGTACGTTTCAAAACCAGTTTCTTACTGCAAGTTACTGTATTTAGAGAATGCAGCTTATACAAAGAGCATTCAGTTGAATAGAAAGAACGCAAATTATTGTATTAAAGAAATTAATTGCCCATTAAAGCACAGTCTCCCCTGAGGAAGCTGAGTTGTTGAAGTTGGTCAACTTCAACTCTTTCTCAACGTCAGCTTTCTTTTTCTGTAGCCTATTTTCAAGATGAACTTAGAAGTCCACAGTTTTTGGTGATCAACTGCCCGTTGCTACCCTCGCCCAGACTGGGCTGTAAAGAAGATGCCCATCTTAGATAACCTGTTACCGGTATGACTGAAGATAACCAAAGGGCTCTTACTGACCTGCAATCATGTCTGGAATGTCTTCATTTTGATTGGTATAATGATGTGGTTGAATTTGGTCATTTACAGGGACTACAGGATATTAGGAAACAATGCGGGGTTTAAAATACCGTATTCCCCAGGTTTTGTAAATTTGATGAAAATTTCCTTTTAGTTTTGTGGTTTACCTGTAAACTCATCCAGCCTGTTATTTTTGTCATGTCCTGTTTAGAGATTTGTTCCTTGTCTGTTTGCAGCTGATGCTCCTACACTCTTCTATGCTTCTGTTCCCTTTCCTTCAATCAATTTAACAATTGTTAACATCTCTCCTTTATTATATTAGCATATATATTTAAGCGTATGTAGACAGCACTAGGAAAGTCTTCTTTAAAATGGTGATTATGGTTTGAAGCTTTTCTAATGTATTCTTACCGAACATCCTTCCTTCAGTCAAATCCAGAACATGCATAGAGCCTTTTGATCATTTCTAGCGCTTCTCAAACATACAGTGATATACAGACACCTTTCACATGAAAAAGGCTTTCATATGAAAAGGCTGTATCTAGAAAATAGAATACATATTCTTTTACATGCCTCCTGTGGCTAAGGCTTAATTCATCTTGTATTTTGGGCGATTAGATTGCTTTAGCTCCCTTTAGAAGGCTTCTAAATCCTCTTGGGCCTGGTTCCTTGCGATACTCAAGTAAAATATGGAGAAAGTAGAAGCCTTGTTTTACCCCCAGATGTTTTATTTGACATTTACTACAAGTGAAAGAGCTGCAATATGCATTTGCATTATGTAGCTTTTTTTTCTTGCTCTGCTTAAAATATGGCCCGCTGCTGTTTTCTAGGCTCAATGTTTATCTTCAATTGCTAGGCTGTAGTTAGTGATAAGCAGTACTTCATCCTAAAGGATATGAACAAAGAGCAGAAAATAATGCCGTGTCTGGGAACGGGCAGACAAGATTCCACTGTTGTATAGCAACTGCTCATGAAGACACCTTTATGTACACACAGCTTTATTCTGCAATACCAGCTGCACAGCACACTCCTTCAAAATGCATTGGATGAGGTACATTTTAACCACCAACTAGCTTTATATACACCCATTACCAGGATTTCTGCTGGGGTACTCATGCTCAGACTTACTTTGCCTACATACTTAATATTAAACATTCTGAAAACTTCACCCGCTGCAGAACTCCTCTTTTAAATATGGTCTCCAATAGTCAGCCCTAACAGCAGGATCTTGTAGCAAAATTCTGCAGCCCTTGTTCTCAGTTTTAACATTGTCTACATAATGCCAAACAAACTGAGGATATTATATGTTTACACAATGCCAAACTTTTAAACTGCGTGTTTTTTCTGTTCTCACTGGTGCATTTCAGCCTGACTGCACATGAGCAGCTGACCTCACCCTCCCCACTGCCGCTAAGCCGAAATAACCTCCTACCGCCTATTGGTACCACCAGTGTGGCAGAGCACGTGAGCGCTGCTGGGTCCCAGAGGCAAACGGTAATATGCACAATCATTTAATTTTATTAGTGAATCGTCTAAAATTGTAATTGCTGCTGATCAAATTTCCAAACCCAAGGGTTCCAGTTTATTTGTTACCTTGTAAGTGACAGCAACTGAAATAGATGCACAAAAAATGCCATAGCAATTTTGACTAACAGCCTCACCCAGAATCGAATGCTTTAATTCCAATTAATGCTAGAATGTTTTTCCTCCCCATAACTAGGTGTAGAATGATTGACTTGGAAAATTAGCTTTAATTCCTAGGCTAGTTATTTTAAATGTACTGCTGCAATAAGAAAAAGTCATAACTGTGTTATTCTTCAATGCAGAAATCTCGAGGGAACTCAAGTCGAGCTCACAGCGTAACAACACAAGAAGATACCCACCAGCAGCTACAGGAGGGGCTTTTCTTACCTGATCATTTCTCCAAGCCTAACACAACCAGCACGTTCTTGGTAAAGCATGGCAAATTATGCCACATCATCCTTAGTTACTGATTAAGGTGCTTTGACAGTCAATGCCAATTACCTACCGAGTGTCACAAGTTGAAAAACACAAGATTGAGGTGCTTGTGGAGAAAGCTAAGTATTACCTTAGGCGTTAACATTCAATCAGTTATCTGCACTGGTGATCTCACATCTTCTGTGAAGGCTTAAGAAGAGCTGCGGGGCAGGAGCAGATGCTTTAAAGCATCACATAGACATTATGAAGTCATTCCTACAGCTATATTTGGAAAGGCAAGGGTAGGATCATCTTCATTGCTTTCTTGCACAAGTTGGCTGTGCTGCTAATGTCCAGTCTGTTTCAGTGCCAGATGCTCTTGGTTTAATTTATTGAAACACCTACTCTACTGCTATATCTTGCTTAGCTAACAAGGTATTTTTATCTAAGCTTTAAAAGCTATAATTTCAACAATAGCTTTTAAAAAGCTGCTAGTTTGGTTTCTGTGTTTAATTTCAACATCCTTGACTTAGCAGTTAGGAATGTACAAACTTTCTAAAATCTGTTTTGAAACAGAACGATTTCCAGAAGTGGTGAGAACGCCATTAACTGGCCCAGTGATCATTCTAAGTAAGAGGTGTTATAAAAGTATATTTTCTATTCCTAAAGTTGATTTAATCCTCCTTAAATTTGGTAAAGCTCTAGTTAGACCTTTACATCATCTTAAGAATTAGGAAACACATATGTTTAAGTAGTCTGTAGTTCCATTTTAATCTTGATGTTTAAAATTTTTCATGCAAACATAAATAACTTGAACTGTCTTTTCAGCCAGATCCACAGCACCGCCGTTCTTGCACTGTTATTGATTATAGAAACCGATCTCGGACAAGCAGGGGATCAACAGGTTCAGGTATGCTTATCAGTCACAGAATGCAATAAGATCAAGCCAAGAGGTAAGCTTTTGGGACAGGGATGCATTTCCTACATATGTGATTACATTGAGGAGGTTTTTCAAAGGTCTATTTCATGCTTTAAATTTTCCATTATACAAGTTTTATACTTGCATAGAGAGTGTGTTTAGTTGTGTGGTTGTTTTTTTATTTTATTGCCACCTAGTATGTTAAATCATTTAAGGAAGCTTAATTTAATCAGGCCCAATGCCTCTCATGTCAAAGTTAAGAGGAGGACTTGCCGATTTAAACAGAACTAGCAACAACTACTTTTTGTCCAAGGATTTTTTTCTTCTGCTCAACTATACAACTGAAAGAAATTGCATTATGTCCAAAAGAAACTTATTTGCACTGTATTTGGAAGAGATTGTACTAGAATTGCACTAGATCAACTCAAAAGTATATTTTAAAGCCAGTAACTGTACCAGTACAATTCACATGCATACTCTGAAGTCAGAGTATGCTTCTACTCTTTATTTGTAACACTTGGATGAACTTCATGGAGTTACTTGGCATAACCTAAAATTAATCTCATCTAAAATTACTTATTTTTAATTGATCAAAGTATCACGGCAGCAGGAAGGCATTTGTGTTGTGAATGTAATGCGTACTTTTCCCTTCGGTTTCCCTTCCTTCACTGCAAAGTCATCTCCTTGAATTGTTTATGGTTAATACAGTTTGAAAATAGTCTTCATATGTGCTGCAGAATAGCCACACAGTCACAACCACGGTCGTGATTCTTTTTTAATAGTAGGAAGCTACAAGACAAAGGTGCATGTGTGTACACAAGTGTTATGGTAGACTAGTGAACCTTACTTATTTCAACTTGACCTTCAGAGATTTAAGTTTTTCACCTCATGGCACACACAAGGGCGAATCTGGTCAGTTGAAAGCGAGTTATTTCAGAGATTATGGCAGAGCAGAAGTTAACTTTTGTGCCCTGTAAGAGCTTTTCTGAACTCCCACCTGAGTTCACCTTGAGCACTTTCTGTTAACTTTGTATTGATAGTAGGTATCACCTCCACCTGGAGGGGGTGGCACAGAGCAGGGGATTAGATGCACTTTCCGAAAGGTCTGTCAAGACAAGTTACAGTGGATTCCTTTCATCACAGTGTTTTGGGATTCCTTATGGAGTTGTGAGAATTTCCCACATAAAAATACACTAACAAGACAGGATTGAAGATGCGAAAGCAAATGGAAGCTGCCAAGGTCAAGGTAGCAAGTACATGGCTGATCAGTAGAGGACAGGAGGGGCCTTTTTAGCTTGTTTAATAGCAGAATGGCCTACTACCACTAATATAAGTGGTACAAGAGACAATTTGATTTTAACAAAGGCACTAAACTGAAGTAACTTTTTTTTAAAAAAGAAAGGAGTGTTCCTACTGAAATTAAAGTAAATACCTGCTCCCCTCCGAAAGAAAAAAACCAAACACCCAACCCAGTATCTTTAAATGTAAGATGAGTTTTACAACTGCTGTATTAGCCAAAAAAAAATAAAAAATTGTACCAGCAGCAGAAGTCTGTAGATTTGAACACTTCATGAGTTATCAAGAAATACAGTAGTTCCCTGCAATGCAGCAACTATGAAAGCATAAACTTTGCCCCTTTTGGAAGGCCAGTCACTCATCTCAAACTTGCTTAAGCTACATATAATGCAGTGGATAGCCACGTATTAAAATAAAAAGCCAAAAAAAAAAAGGCAGCATTTTAACTTTAAGCTAGAGGAGATGTATTTGGTACTGAGTTTTAATACCTTCCAGAAGTCTTAAAGTTGTACGTGATCTCTGTTTATTAGGTCTTCAGCTGCATGGTTCTGTGAAAGCCCCCAGGCGAAGTGGATCAGTCACAAAAAGCAAAGAGGGGTTCTGAGGTGCCACGAGGAAGTACCCATCCATCTCCAGAGAGCCATGAACCACGTCGCATTCTCAGCAATGTCAGTGTTGTTTACAGAGAGTTTTCAAACACCCTTCCTTAGGAATAATTATTTTTATATAAATCTAAGAAGCAGCTGCCAAAGATTAGAAGCGGTATACTTAAACATTCCCTTTTCTACCAGTAGAAGTTACACTCCAGTGGAAGGGTGAATATACTCCAGTGGACAGTAAAGCCTAGCTCCTAGAAAATCTAGCAAATGCTGTCAGCCATTGCTGTTTTCCCTTTACTGGGTCGTGACTGGTTCATGTTGTTATAAGCAGGTACTGCAGAACCTGCTGATTTTTTCCGTTAGCTCTACAAAAGATTAATCAGGCTTTCCATAGCAGTAGTAATTTAAATTTTTAAAGCTATATTTATATGTTTAAAGCAATACTATACTATCAAAAGCAAGCACTCCACGTGATATGGCTCAGCTTAGGCAAGTTATGAATCCTGTAGTATTTGCAGCAGATATTAACACAGTAGTGTAAAAATAAGGTAGTGAACCAGAACTGGCAGTTTTAAGGGTAGCACACCACTGACTCTTCCTGCGTTATATACTTATACCTCTTCCTCAAATGACTGAAGAAGGTCTAAGAGGCAAAAAGGAGTCTCTTGCTACAAGTAGTTCCAGACAGTATTCAAGGAAAGTACATTGTCTTCCTGGTGAGATATGTCCTGGTGATTTCACAGAATAGGTCAGTCTCCCTTTCTAAAAATACCTGCAATTATACAAGATTTTTGCACTCCGCCATGAAGTTCCACAGCCCACAGATGCACTGTAGCTTTTAGCAAATGATTTCTGCACCGTGTGACAGATGGACCGGAGGTATTCGCTATAGTTGACCTTGTGTCTCCAAATAAGATAAATACATGAAATCCAGGCTTCTCAAAACAAATGATTAGTTGAAGGTCTTACTCCCACGCAGTAAGCACTGGACTACAAGTAAGCGTAACAACAATGTGAGGATAACCACTTACTGTATTTTAACAAAGTCAGGACACTCCACAAAAACAGTTTTTCCTTTATAATCCAGTTAAAGAGCACTTTTTTCCTAAATTTCCTTATTAATATTTTCCAAATTACAATTCATAATGGGAAAAACTTGTCAGTATTCTTTACAAAGCGGCTCCCCTATTCCCCCACTGTGAGTTATGCAATCTGTCAAATATCAGCTAATAATTTTTAATCAATATTGCAGTTCTTGAGTCCAGTTGATCTGAGGATGGTCTAATCAAAAAGAAGGGAAAAGAAAGCAAAGCAGAACTGTGTAACTTTCCTTTCTAGAGGGGTAAAAAAAAAAGCTCTGGGCTCAATATAAACCTCTGAAGTTTGCACAGAGATAAACTGATAAAGGAAGGCCTCTATTTGTTAAATTCTTTCAAAATATCATTTCTCTTAACAGCTAAGACTACTAGAACATCGTACAGTGTGTCACTTAGTTATCTCAAGCTAACTGGAGATAACCATCCTGTGCCATTCCTCAGGGACCAAGTTATTTTTTTGTAGCCCTAGCACATAAGAGTTACAAAAATACAGAAGTGAACTTGAACAGACATCTAGTAACATAATGTAGTATTTTATAGCCTAGAGTGTGTTAAAAAAGTGAAAGCATTCTCATGATTGGGTAATTTTTGGTTTCTGTACAGATGGTTGGCATGAGAGACTTCTCCTGGGCTGTCAGGTATCTATTTTTTGTAGTAAAAGTAATGTTCAAGTCATGGGTTATGCAACACAATGACAGGCTGTACTCTCTCAGAATCCGGATAATTTTTGAAAGCAGCCAAGTAAAAGGGAACAGTTACCATCTACCTCTCGCTTCCCCCCAGGAAGCTCTATTAAATAGTCGGGTCCTGAATGGTACCTCACTGATGCAACGAGGACCTTCAACTCAAAAGTGTTCACCTTGTGGCTTGTACACCTTTGAAAAATGACCCACAAAATAAAGCCAGCCTCATTCCTCTGAGCTACAGAGTAAATTGAGAACTAGTAACCCTTCAGATTCATACCCCTGCACACTACGTCAAGTGGTTTAAAACCAGCTGAAGCAAAAACCGTCAAAGTATTTGCACGTTACAGAAGTAATGAACTTCTGAAACAACAGAACTGTTGACAAATATGAAGTAGCTAATCACTACCATTCGGCAGCAGACTTGACTGTGATGTTATTGAAGTAACACGCAATACGTTTCTAAGCTTTGTCATGGGACATCACGAACCCTAGAAATACACAGAACCAACTCTGTTCTGTGGATTTTTAAGTTTAGTACCTCACCTCAGCGTGTTAGAGAATTTCTGCATAGTCACATGTTTGCTGCAGTCTCATATTCTTCCTAAAGCATCTGCCACAGGCAAAGACCAAACACTAGGTGGCCCTTTTATCTAACATAGCATCACCAGCACTGATGCCACAGTTAATATAGCCATATTTTCAGCTGCTATAGAAGTACGTCGTATTTACTTGACCGAAATCAGTCAAAAGAGTCAACACAATCAGTTTGTTTTGAACAGCTACTTAAAAAGCATAGAGACCTGGGGAAGCAATGTAGCACAGAATTCTGCAAAAACTTCTCATTTATTAAATCTGCAATTTTCCAAAGTATCTTTATAAAACCACTAGAATATCTGAAAACCACCTGTTGAGCTGAAGTGCAAAGACCTTTAAAAACAGCAGAAGGTTTGTTACAAAAGAAATGTGTGACTAGCAAAAAGATAAGGTTTCCAACTCAGAAGCTGCAGGAGCCAGCACCGAAGACTCTCAAAGGTGTGGGATTACATTGTTTTACCCATCAGCTGTGCTGACACCCTTTAGGTGTTTGGAAAGAAGGCGCTTTAACACAAGTTTAATAAGCACCCAGGCATCCCTAACATCACACCACTTCCTTACTATAACAAAACTTTTCCGTCAAGAATCTGTTTGAGCTTAACTGAGGGGCATCCAAAGGATTTTGAACAGTAGCACCAGAATGCTTTGTCTTTCTTGTTCGTGATGCGTTCTGTATCATACTCCCCGTCAGAGCAAGTCCACGCACACACACTCCGAAACAGTAGTCCAGAAAAACTCTGAAGTTCTCCCAAATCCATGTGTTCCCATACAAAATGATACCTGATATTTCAGCCTACAAAGTTCTTTATTTCTTTCCTTTCTTGGCTGCGGTCTTCTTTCCTCCTTTTTTAGCATTATTCCCATATTTTGCTTCCAGTTGGGCCAGAAAGTCATCCATTTCCTTCTTACGATCTTTATTTCTGCTCTGGGGGAGGGTGAAAAAGAAAATAACAACCTCAAAACTGTTATTACTTCCCAATACAGATTATTCTATTGAAGTTAGATAGCCACATAAAATCTCAGGATACACGAAGCAGGGAGTACAAGCTACAGGAGGTATATTACTGTCAAGCAAAACCCAACTCGTATACTCTAGTCTCTATACCTAACTTCCAGAAGTATCAAGACAGAGGTAAAGAGTGACTATAAAAAAAAAAATAATCACAACATAAAGCTAGGGAGAGCAAAGCAACTTCTAGTTTAGACCCAAAACTCTATTACAGTTTGAGGTATGAACATTCTATGAAGTCCAATGGACAATAAGAAAGAAGAAACAGAAAACATTCCGAAAAACATAACGTAAACAGTATGTTTCTTTCCTCGATCCCCAAGATACAAAAGCAAAGTAGTAAGACCTATCAACTTTTACATCCTCATGGAATCCTCAGAAAGAAAAATCTCCTCAGAAAGAAAGAGCCATTAGCACTCACTGTCTTAACTGCCTAAAACTAGAAGTTAAAATATTTTGATTGTGTATGCTGTAAGGATATTAGAATAACTTTTGTTAATATTTAAAAAGATGCAGGTAATAAAATACATACCATACTCTGACTATTAATTGAAGTACATGGATATTTAACATTAATGTCAGGTTTTAACCTCAGGAACTCAGAAGAGTTGCAAGGATCCAAAGATGCTCAGGGAAAATACGATTATAAGCCAGTAACATCATTATCTTCAACAGATGCAAAAAGCCTTACTTGAATCAGCGCTTTCAAGTCATCTTCTCCACCAAGGCCCAGTTCATCTTTAGTCTTTTCTGCCTCTCTAGCTTCTTTTTCCGCCTAAAATAGCAAAATAGTTTTTTTAAAAAGTATTTTGCACGTTATTTGACAAAGTCTTACAGTAGTTACCAAACGCGGTTTTTTTTGCGTCTGTATACAAATAGCTGCAAGGAAACACAAACAGTTTCTAGGTTTGGCCACAGATGAGAAATCAGTCAAAGAAAGCCCATTCTGGTTCCGCAGTTTAGTAGAGCATGACAGGTTTTTGCTGTTTCACAATGCTGAATGCCATGTACATCCCTGTTCCCCTCACCCACACTTTTTTTGTCCTAGCAGCTCTTACATTTTCTTTAACTTAAGAGAAAGGTTACTGTGATGTGCATATAACATATTCGATAGCATCTGAAAAAAAAAAAAAAACAGGTTGGAGAACCCAGTTTCCATTTAGTCCAAAATGTTATTTCACACTTGCCAAAAGGCAAGCATAATGTGTCTCCCCGCCACATACACTTCTTAACTCCGGCAATTCATGGCTTTGTAAATAAACGCAAGGACATGCTAAACTGTACTAAGCCATTGTGTATAATAACGAAATAAAAGAAAGAAGTAATAGGCAACAGCCCATTACAACTCAAAAGCCTTTCACAACTATTTGGTGGGGGGGTGGGGGTGGAGAACACAGGTGACTAAATGTGAAAGTCAAAGATACTGAGCAAGATCTGTAACCCAGCAATCCTGTGGCAAACATCTGTCTTAAGAATGGTTTCATTTATTTCTACCAAGAGACATTAAAAGCTTATTATAAATAATGTTTCCCTTTGGTCCCTGATTGATATAACCTACCCGCCTTTTTCTCGCGATCATTTTCTGCTTGGCCTCTTTTACAAAACCTTTGTAGGATGGGACTTCTCCAGACTCAATGGCTTTTTCTATGATTTTCCGGATTCTTGGTTCATCTGTATAGTCTGCACACAACACAGACTCCATTATCCTGTCCATGTCACCCTCAAAATCCATGTACGCTGCTTTAATATCAGCTAGCTCTTCCTCTGAATCTTTGTAGCTCTTTTCAAAGTCTTCGATGTCTTTTACGGTGATCTGAAGCAGAGAGGCAACACATCTTGAGTTACAGGATTTATTCACCAGAAGGATTTAAGAGACAGAGTAAGAAAAACCCAGTGTTTTACACAAAGCCCATGAGGGAGACATGGCTACAACTCTGAAGTTGGGTTTCCCCTTCTTGGAGGGCTTGGTGTTCCACCGGTGCCCAGACGCCAGCCCAGCTCTCACCTTCTTGAAGAGCAGCCGCCAGTACTCCTGCCAGTCCCGATCGCCCCTCAGCGCCTCGCCCTCCTCGTCCACCCTGCCCTGCTCATCGTAGACGGCACGCTGCTCCGCATCGCTCAGCACGGCGTACGCCTTGCTCAGGATCTGCGGGGACACAGAGGCCAGTCAGTCAGTCAGTCCATCCGTCTGTCCAGTCAACCCAGTCTGGCCATCCAGTCAGCCAGCCCCATCAGTCAGTCCGGCCAGCCCAGTCAATCAGTCAGTCCAGCTGAGTAAATCAGTAAGTCTGTCTGTCTGTCCAGTCAGCCCAGTCAGTCAGTCAGTCCGTCTGTCTGTCCAGTCAGCCAGTCCAGCCCAGTCAGCCCGTCCGTCTGTCCAGCCCAGTCCAGTCCAGTCAGCTAGTCTAGCCCACTCAGCCAGCCCAGCCCAGTCAGTCCGTCTGTCTGTCTGTCCAGTCAGCCAGTACAGTCCAGCCCAGTCAGTCAAACCAGCCCAGTCAGCCAGTCCAGTCAGTCAGTCAGTCAGTCAGATCAGCCAGGGCCGGCCGCCCGCCCTCCCTCCCGCGCCCACCTGAAAGCGCCGCGTCGCCTCCTCCTTGTCACGGGGCTCGGCGCGGTCGGGGTGTACGCGGAGCGAGGCGCGATGGTAGCCGCGGCGGATCTCCTCGGGGGAGGCCTCCCGGCGGACGCCCAGCACGCGGTAGAGGTCGGGGGAGCCGAAGGCGGCCTCGCACTGCTCCAGCAACCCCATCCCTCCCCGTCCCGTCCCGCCGCCCCGAAGGCGCCAACCGCCGCCTCTCGCGAGAGTTGGGCGGGCGGCGGCGGGACCGCGCATGCGCGGGGCGGGCGGGACGCTGAGGGGAGGCGGCGGGGCCGGGCCGGGCCGCGGGCAGTCCCCCACCTCGGGGAAAATTTCGGGATTATCCTTCCTAACCTGCGCGAACCGCCCCCCCCCCGGCAGCAGGGGAGCCTTCCCGCGGGATGGATTTGAGGGGGAGAACAGGAAGAAGGCGGGAGGTGGGCAGAGGCCTGCAGCGGGGCGGTGCCCGGCCCGGCGCCCCCACCTGGGTAAGTTTCGGCGGTTTTATTTACATCGGTCCCTCAGGGACCTGCCGGGAACCTGGTGCTGAGCAAGAGCCTCCTGCCTGCGACCTCAGCGTCTGTCCTCCTGCAAAGGAGGAAAGCCAGGAGCACTCAAGACATAGTTACCATCCCTAAATTTAAAATAAAAAAAAGGCAAAGGACTCCCTCTTTGGCTTTCCACCTCCCACAAGCTGTTTGTGGGTTATTCAGGAGGGATGAAATCCACTGCACGCCTGCATTCTAAAAATACATTCTCCAAAATACCTATGGGACTTTCATTAAGACACACAGACCCCAGGAGAAATAACCAGGCAGCTCTTCAAAATACCTGTATTTATTACATCAAAACCCAAAGTTCTAACAGTTCACCATTGTCTTTTCCTTCCAGGCTGTCCCAAATGTGACAGCAGGAAGGCAAAAGTGTTTCCATGTATCCAAACAAAACCACAGAATAAAAGTCCAATAAAGATTATGTTTATACAAAACCCATATGGTCTTTAATTAAATGCAGTGTAAGTGGTATACACAGATTGACACATACAAAAAAGACAGATGCATAAAATAAAAGTTAGCATTTTCCATTTCTTGTGCCTTTTGTTGAAATGTAGAACGTTTCTCTTCACAACCGATACCATGGCGGGAATAAAACACAGCAGCATTAACTCAGATTTCAGCTCTTATTTACAGAATTTAGATGGTAGCGTTGTAGAATATTCTCGCTTTCATAAAAAATTTCTTATAAAAGCTATCTGTTCTCTACCATTATTGGAGAGCTCTGCTGATGTCAGTATCACTATTCACAGCTTGATTAACCGGTTATTGTTGGACAGTCGAGGCTTCCCCTGCAATGATTAATTCAGACAGTTCCGAGAGACACTGAATCCTCTCTTACCTGATCACCTTTTTTTACTTCTCCAGCAGGCCCTTTACGGGGTTTCCAGATTTCAGTGCTAATGCCGACTGCAGCATTAACACAGCAGGAGAAAGACATCACAACCAAAGGGGAGTCAATATAAAATACTTAACCATTTTATTCTTCTGATTTTTTCAACTTTGATTTTGTCTTGCTTTCATGTGAGGAAGCTTTGGCCATTTCAGTTTCAGCAGGATTCTTTTTTGACGTTTGCTTTCTGGAACGTATCAGGTCTTCACGCCCCAGTTCAACCATTTTTGCTTCCCATGACTTCATTTCATTCTCGTACCGGACCTTATCATCTTCAGCGAGCTGCAGGTACGGCTGGAAGAAAATCGGGTATCGACAATTAGGGAAGGGGCTTTGTCAGGGTAATGAAGGCGACGCAGAACAAGACCTGTGCAGGGCACATCTGTCCTGGCTTGAGTGACACAGGACTAATTTCCCTTCTAATGCCTGGGAAAACTGCACTTTTAGAAGGCTCTGGTGTCTGAATTTGTGAAAATATTTACTTTATAGGCAGCTCTGGTGTGTGTGGGTTTCAAGGTCTCGGTGTTTTCGAGCTCCCCAGGCGCAGGGATGAGGAGGAGCGAGACCCGGGCACTCGACCCGAGCTGCCAATGGGATTATTTCATACCACGAGCACCACATTCAATATAAATTAGAAAGTTTGCTGAGGAGTTCTCTCTCTCTTCTACGATCCTGAGAACTCCTTACCCTGGTGCCGGAGCCCTGAGCCCTTCCCTTCCTTCCGAAGCCACAGCGCTCGCAGTGTCCCACATTTGCTGTCCCTGCTGGGAATGCACAGCTCCCTGATGAGAGAATTAGCTCAGTATAATCCTCGTATATTTTATATTGGTATTGGGATAAATACTGGTTCTCTAGTATTACTAATGTTAATTACCTAGTCTTGGTCTATTACATCTGTTTATATTTCAACCCTCGGGTTTCCTTGTTTTTTCCCCCCGATTCCCCTTCCAGAGGGATCATCGGGTCATAGAACAATTGTGTTCACTTTCACCTCCAGCAAATTAAAAAAACAAAACATCAAACTTGCACTAAAACCTTAGCATTGAATTATGCTTATATCAACACAGGGTCGTTCCTGAAGAGGAAGTTTATTCAATATTACTCCTAAAAGCTAAGGCTTTTGGAGCACTACCTTGAGAGCTAGCTGAACAGGTATTTCTGCGCAACTACTTCAAATTTTTTTTCTGCAGAAAGAACGTGAACCTAGTGCATGTTCTAAGTACACATTCGAAACAATCTAGAAGGGCAGCCAGGAGGAAGGATGGAAAAATACAGAACACTTGAAAATTTAGAGGTTTATTCTATTTCAGTATATATTTTCATACACACATCTGCAGGTTCCTATTTCAACATACCAAGAAACCTGGCAGAAAACTATCCCCAAGATAGATTTCTGTTGCTTTTACCTGTCAAAAGCCTTTCCATGAGCAGCAAATGACTATGCTGCCATTTAAACATATTATATATTATTAGAAAAAAATCAAACCATTGCAAATTATTCCACCTTCCTCCCTAGATGCCACTCCGCATCCATTTCCGGGCATACAGAACTGCCATCCTATCCCACGCGCTCACATTTCATCGACGCTGTGAAAGAAATAGTCACTACTATGGAAAAAAGTAATGACAATCCTTTCCAAGACACATAAATAACTTCTCAGAGTATTTTCCTCAGGACTAGTATTTTGAATAACCAAGTCTAAGATTTTCTAAGAATTTATTAATTTTGGCTAAAGTTGGTAATTTTACAATTAGACCAGAGCCTCATGGAAATCCACTGACATACCTGCTTCTGAGAATTGGACAGTTTTCGCCATGAATCAAATAACTGCTTCAGCTTTGCCTACAGGACAAAGAATATGCAATATATTAGGATTATTTCAACAGCAGACTGACCACAGAGAATGCCACACTAGTAAAAGGCAAGTATAAACCAATGTAAAAAAAAAAGCACAAAGTCACGTGGGCTTAATACCTCACCCCCTTAATGTAGGTAAATAATAGATAATATAAGCAGGAAGCAGTGTACGTTACTTAGCCTGCTGCGAAAGCAGACAGACAGAAGGGCTGAGCTGGTTTATAGCAACACAACCACATCCCACCGTGCATATTGGCTTCATTTAAACCAAGCCCTAACTTAAGCCAAGCCCACTGAAGTATTAACCATGTTTATTAACCACGTTTATTAACCACAGGAAACTTTGTACCACTACAGGGGTATTTTGCTGCCTGTGTCTTCAAACCGGGCCTCAGCTGACCGCAGATGCCTGCCCTGTGCATTGTTTGTTCCTTGTTTTTTTTATTTCCACCATCCCGATTTGCTGACTGAATGCGCAGGGTAAGGAACATATTAGTTAGGCACACAGGGGAGGTCTTCAGCGCTTCCAGTGCAGCAATCCACCGGCACAACTTAAATCGCCCCAAAGCACAGTGTTGCGCACAACTTGTGACTTTGCTGAGAACTTTGCTGGAACTTGTGACTTTTGCTCTTGCACGTTCCGTAACGTTGACCGTGCTACAGGAGTGCAATAACCACCGCTACAGAAATGGTAGCAGACCACCACAACCGTTTGAAAAACTAACGTGTTTCTACACCAAAACAAAGAAAAGTAGAATTCTCTCCTCACAGAAGGAACAGATGAGGTCTGTAACGCTGAAGTGCAAAAAACAGGGCAAATATTCTAAGTCTGTGTACCCACACAGCGGTTTATATAGGACATGCCACCAGCAGTACAGCCAGAAGTTCACCACAGCCTAAAAAAAAAATAAACCTAAGAAAAGCAAAATCCAGATACCGAATTGTTGAACAGTTTCTTTGAAAGTCACAGAATCCGAAACAGATTTTCTCAGTACAATCTATCTATTTTAAAGAACAATCTTTCCTGCTTACCACAGGTGAAACTCCCTCACTTTCTTGAAAGTTTTCGGACACAAAAATGTTAAAGCCGCTACGAGGTCTTTTAGGTTTTCCAAGCACAGTCATTTCCTTTAAAAACAACAAGAAAAGTTATTATCTACCAAACATGCCTTTTTCCAAGACTAAACTTACCATTTGTCTTTATATTTTATACAAAAATCAGATTCAAATTCATATTCATTTTTTTTTGAGTTTTATTCTGTAAACTGGACTGTACGTCAAGACGCTTCGGTTGTTCTCACCGCTTGTCAAGACTAATGCTAAACTATATTAAGAAAAGCTAACAACTTCAATTTTCAGACATTGCACATTAAAAAAAAAAAAAGAAGGCATTTTAAAACTGAGTCTTACTTCAGCTATGTCTTCGAGAAACCAAAGACCGTTACTAAATCCACTAGGTTTCTGCTATCCGAGTGCTCTGCTGACAGGGATGATGCTGAGCGAGGGAAAGTACAGCCAAATGATGGATGCGCTTACTTCCTCTAAGCAGGGGTATTTTAAACCAAATTAATTTCACTTTTGCCAATCGGGGCAACATCACACCAGCAGTTTAATTCGCAGAAATGAACGAGCCGTAAGTAACCCCTTCAACCCATTCCGCCAGTGGACAAACCGTACTATTGTACCTTTACAGACAGTTCTGTCTCTCAGGATTGATAAATAAACCAGCTGAAAGGGAATAGGGAAGATGACCTGTATGAATTAGTCAATAAAGGACACTGAGAGAGGCGTCTAATTCACCATGTCAGCAGCTACACAGGCAGCAAAGTGTCAGAATCCAAAGAAAGGAAGAAATAAGGCTACTTCAAGCAGCTAACAGCATGTAGGGGCCAGTGAAGTAACAGACACACAGCCTTTCTGAAAGCTATTTCTGTATGTCTTCCCAACCAAAGAAAGTGCTGCTGGTTCAAATGTCTTTTATTGCCCATCATTCCTCAGGCAGCTTTAGGAATCGAAGAAAAAAAACACAGAGAAGCCACCTGTGAGCACAAAGATATGTGCCAGTTCTGCTCTTCAAGCGCAGGAAAGCCACTAAAATTACTGCTAACACAGGCAATTATTTTAGTCCATGGATTTTGTTTTGTTTTGTTTTGGGTTTGTTGTTTTCTTTTTTTATTATTCTGAAAGTCGCTTTTATATTTCTAAACATGCCTCAACTCTGCTCTGTATACTAGACAAATAGACTTCAGGTTCCTTGAGAAGAAGGAAACCTGATCTTCCAAATACTTACTCTTTTTGCCCTGAACGATCTTCTTTTTGCCAGTCGTTTTCTCCTTTCTTCTTTCAAAGCCGCAGCCTGGGCTGGAGTTAGCTGTGCTTTGTATGCGGCCAACTGCTCTGAGTATTTTTGCCAGTCTGTCTTTCTAGCGTCCTCGTAAACCTGCAACGCAAACCATCACCAGCCTTAAACAGATGCTTTCAGTCAGAAGCATTTTACCATTAAACAAGCTAATGCTCCTAACCTAATAAAAAATATTACAGACTACACTGGAACATAACATTTTTAAAGTATCGATTTCAATCTGTTTGATTAGCAGAATGGATTCAGAAGAATTCACAAAACCTGTGCTCTTTGCATGAATTATCTCAGTAAATCTGGTAACAGCAGATGAATCTCCAGACGCAGCTCAAAGTAATAAGCATCTTCCATACACAAAGGAAGGATGGTTGAAGTGATTAATTACTCCAAGTGCATATACCCACTGCAGCACACAAGTGCTCCAGTCACTGAAGACGTTCCTACATGGGTCAGTAACAGGTACAAGAGCATCATAAAATCATGGCCTTGGTACCAGGGCACCAAACATCCAGGCAGACCTGAAAAATCACCATCCCATTCTCTGTTTCAGACATACAAATGAAAAGGCATATTTTATACTGAGGCACAACAGAGCCAGAAGTCCAGAAGGGATGTAAGAGCACTCCAATTCTATCGAACAAAGATATGACTTCAGCTAGATAGAAAACTGCAATTAGTTACTAACTGAATCTATTCCTAACTGCAATCAAGGAAGAACGACTGTTACTTTGCTATAAATGGCACTTATAATCAGCAATGGTTCGTTAGCAATTCACAGAGTTGTTTTACATTATCCCTTGAAACCGCCACTTCAAAAGAAAATTCCCTACTTACGACAAAAAATAAGTTAGATGAAACTTAAAAGTCACCTGTAAGTTAGCTCTCTAGTTACTGTCTAACCAGCAGAAAAAAATGTTGGTCCTTTCATCAAAATTAACTGAGGTTTTGCCTCGCTTATGCATATGAAAGCGGAACAACTTTACAATACTTATGTTGTTATACATGTAACGCACACATATATAATTACCACTCATAAAGAAATGAGATATCAGTTCCCAGCCCGACAGCTGCTCAGAGCGAGATCTGTCTCATTTGTTTCTCTGGCAACAGATTAAAAGTACTAAAAATAAGGTCATGTGTAGAAGTAACAAAGTATCTTCCCCTGAGTGCTTTAAAGCTCTCAATTCTCTTCAGAATTGTTTTTATGTCTGAACCTTTATATGCAAGTGCTTTTTATTATTGTTTAAAAAAAACAAACCAGGAATAAAAAAAACGCACCACAAAAAGCACAGAGGACACCAAATCAAGTAAAACAACCGCAAAGACTCCACTCTACTGTTCCAAGTACACAGGGCAAAGATACAAACTTACCTGCTTCTGGGATGCTGGCAACTCCTTCCAAGCACCTGCTATTTTTTTAACCAGCTCCATGTTGCTCATTTCTGTACATTGAAATTTGAAGGCAAGAAAATAACAGATCAATACTGTATCTTTACTAACCTCCTTCAATTTTTCCCAAGGAAGGCTGTCACTAGTATCTTTTTCCTGTACAAATATATTTGCAGGGGGGTTGGAACTAGATGATCTTTAAGGTCCCTTCCAACCCGAACCATTCTGTGATTCTGTGATAAAACTTAGTGTCACAGTTAAAAAGGATTGTAGTATTTGGGGGGGAAGAGTTCCTGCTCTTGGTTCAAACTTGAATGAAGCACATAGTTATAAACTGAAGCACCATCTCAAGACAGACAGCTATTACCACTCCACAACAGTCCTTTTTTTTTTTTTTTTTTTTTTATATATTTTGAGCTGGATACTTTTCTATACAATGCAAGATGGTTTGAACTTGTGAGGGAGGCCAGGGAAGAAACCCAAAGTAAAATTTCCAGTTCTCAGTTTTTTTGGCAAAAGGAGCCTTCTGGATTCTTCAAAGCAAGCATAACGTGACCTTATCCCCCAATACAGCAGACGTGCTTGATCTTTATTTTAATAAAGCCCTTTATTTACAATATCATTCATCAGAAGTAAGGTTAAAGAAAAAGTAATTTCCTTCTCCCACAAACAAAATTACAGTGACTTGAATTTGCTCTGGTTTTAGCTGACTGCTTTGACCCTGGCCCTTGCGCTATAATCATTTAATGATGTTTCTAAGCCAGACCTGAATTTGTGAAGGGAAAAAAACAAACCAAACCAAACCCGAGGGTGCGGAAACAAGATACAAGTTTTTCTTTTCTTGAAAAATCCTTTACAGGCTTTCCCTCTGCTTCACACTAAAAGAAAAAAAACTTTCTCTCTCCCACCTCAAATGTAAAGTTCAGCCATCTCAACAGTGGAAAACCAGAACTAATCTCTTATCAGTAACCTGACTTCCAGAATTCTGGAGAAAACAAGACAGATGGGGAGATTTTAGTCCAAGTACGCCAATTTAAAAACCTTTGCAAATACGATGCTTTGCCAATGATAAAAGAAAACAAATAAATTATCAGGTTATCTATTAGAACAAGAAAGCCCAAAATTCTCAATTTGCACATGAGATAAGAGTACATCTATTGGCAGATTATTCAAATTTTGGAAACATGCGGACAGGTAACTACAGTAAGCTCGGCCAGTTCAGTTCTCAACCTTTCAGACTGTTGAACTCTTGAACTACCAAGCAGAACAGGGTATCCACTCGTTCCCCCTACTTAAATTTACCTCATGACTTCCCCGATATGACAACAGTTCTTTAAACATTTTAACATTCCTTTCAACAGTATTTTCAAACTCAGCACAGCTTTCCATTTTGCTGCTCTCTGACAAGAGGGGTGACAGTATTGCCTATAAATGAAGTTTTTTATCATAAATTAAGCATATCCACAGAAAACCATTTTTCTCTAAACACATTTACTTTTTCTCCCATATACACTGAGGCAACCCAGTATGTGGAGTTTTTAAATTACTAAGCATTAAAATAAAACCACACACAGCTCATTACAACTGCATACTTCAAATACACACAGATTTGAAAATGACTGAAAACCACAAATCATTGTTAACATATATTGCCCAGGTGAGCTTTTTTTTCAAGCCTTTTTAAAGTTACATGGAAATGATTACTTTTTGGAGTTATTAAGTACAGAAGAGCGAGCTGACAGGTGTACAGGCATCGA
Source organism: Chroicocephalus ridibundus (assembly GCF_963924245.1). NCBI lineage: Eukaryota > Metazoa > Chordata > Aves > Charadriiformes > Laridae > Chroicocephalus > Chroicocephalus ridibundus. The sequence continues at coordinate 38,152,072 of NC_086289.1, forward strand.
GTGTGGCAATACTGAATTTACCTTTGGGATGCTAATGGATAACTGGGGGGGTTTGGTCTCCAGAAATGGGGGCGATTGACTTTATGGCGTTTCGCTTTACAAAGTGGGACTTTGTTCCAGTTTTATTTTTACGCCACGCGTTCTGGAGGCAAAACACGGTACGCAGCTAAAGCGGCAGCAGCTTTATGACAGAACCTCTGGCGCACCTGACGCGCAAAGGCTCTATATTTCTAAAAGCAGAGCAAAGCCAAGCGGGCGTCCTTTCCTTCCCTTCAGACCGCATACCTAGATTTCGGGATGGGATTTTTTTGCCTAAAAGCAGAGCGGTTTTCTTTCAGGAAACGGGTTTTCCTTCAGGAGACGTACCTGGGTTTTTCTGCCTAAAAGCAGGACGGTTTTCCTTCAGGAAGCGGAAATAGGCCGTCAGAGGCCGCTTCGGGCGCTCCTCCGAGCTGATCCCCCTGCTGAGGCCCCTCTCCGCCGAGCCGCCGCAGGCCCTGCACACAACGCCACCGCCGGTTACCGACACTGCCCGCCGAGGAGGGTGCCCCCCTGCCCTCCCCACAGCCCCGGAGCCCCAATCCCCCCCCCGCCCCGCACCTGAGGAGCCGCCTCCCGCCGCCGAGGAGGGCCGCGGCCCGCCCCAGCAGCGCCAGCGCCGCCGCCATGCCGCCCTCCGCGCCGCCGCCGCGGGGCAGGCTGGGAGCGCGGCCGACGCGATGACGTCAGGCGGCGGGGTGGGGCGCGGGGCGGCAGCTCCGCCCCTTTGGGCGGTAAAGGCCGAGCCAAGGTGACCCCGCGGCGCTGCCAGTGTCACCCTCCCGGGGGACAATGTCACCCCCGCCCGGGTTAAACACCCGCCGGCACGGGCCTAAGGGAGCCTCCGAGGGGACAGCAGCCGCCAAGAGAAGGAGACAAGGGATTTCTTCCAGGTTTATTGGGAGAAAACAATACAGAGCCGGGAAATTAACGAAGTTGATTAAACAACCAAAAAAAGGCAGTTTCACCCATTTCTAGCTGGTGGCAGCCGAGATGACACATGAAACAGGTGATACCGCTCCTGGGGAAAAAAGGGGGAAAAAAGGATGGGGAGGGAATGGCGGTTTTTTTCCTATCACCGTGAACAGCCCAGGATGGAGCAACCTTTCAACCACTGCTTTTTTTCTGCCATACAATAGCATTAAAAGACAAACGATGAATATAGCTGGAGATGTTGATCTCCATAGATCAAATCTGACCCACTCTTTGAAAGACCGAAATTTTAAGTAATAATGTCTTTATCCCAAGTTTTAAGTAGTAATGTCTTTATCCCAGGTATCACTTCGAAAGCAGAAAGGCAGATCACAAGAATCATAAAGGCTACACCTGTTAAGACAATATTTTTTTAGAAGTATATAAATAGGCTTTACTTATCATTGCTCCTTGTTTTTTCCATCATCCTGCTGGTCTTGCCCTGTGACAGGAAGTCATTCTGGCACAGAGCAGAAAAATTACCAGCTGAATGAAGTACAAGTGTTTTCAAGTGTTTAACACAAGAAAGCGAGTATTATTCCAAAATGCATATCAAACTTCCAAGTTTCTTCCAAAATGCATATCAAACTTCCAAGTTTCACACAGTTCAATAATACAGATATTGCAAACATTTAAATAACTTCCAGTACTACCGATCTAGGGAAAAAATAAAAGCTCTGGGAACACATTCCGATGGTCAGTTTCCTACCACCATTTCAGCAATAAGTACAAAAAACGGCTCTGCCTTCCTCACTACATCCGCCTAATTCAAGTATAATGAAGCGCTCATTTGAATAACAACCCCCCCACCTTTACTCAAGCTTACAATCTAGAGTGAATGAGGATATTTTAAGATCAATAGAGCTGCTCTCCATCAGGCTTTTGTTTCAAAAAAACCTCATCGGTACATCATAGATAAAAAAGGCAGCGCAGAGGTGACATTTTCCCCACACATGACCAATTTATGCTGTGGGTCCACAGGCACAAAGGTAAATATCTTCCATTGTGCACACTTCCCACCCACAACCCAAATTCCAGTCTGGCATTCATTACAGAGAAAAACCCAAACATTTTTGTAGTCTTAAAAATGTATCCTATGATGACAAGTTTCCCAACTGCAAGTCACTTTTCTTTTATGTGCAGGGAAAAAACATTAGTCACGCAGATTTATTTTCAGATACCCTAAAAGAATGTACAGTAGGAAATCAAAATTGTTCTGGTTTTAATCTGCTTTATAAGGAAAGACTGCCCGTCTCCAGCACTATTCGTTTTCCACATGCATAGTCTGAAGCAACCGAAGTACCAGTTAATAGAAAAGTTAGTTTCAAGTGTGAGATGTTTTACTGTAACATTCTGATATTGCAAATACACCACCTTGGCTGAAGTGTCTGACCTTCAAACACTTCTTGTGGTATTTCCTCCATAAACAGATATAACATGTCATCAAACTGTTTGAAATCTTATACAAAACAATGGGCATAGCATGCTAAATAAATTAGGCTAAAGCTAGCGTAAAAATTAATTGCAACACAGTTCTAAGTAGTACACTATGCATGGCTTTATCTTCCCTTTTGTCTACAAGACACATGCACACTTAGTATTTTGATTCTCTAATGTTAGAACAAGCACTTTAAGGATATGCATTGTTTAAAGAAAAAAAAAAGCCAAGACAAGTAGTAGAAAATGCATTTTATTTATATGGAAAAGGCTACATTTAGATTTGTAAAAGGTCTGTGATAGTGTTATGTTGCCGACATGTCAAAAATCATTTTGTGAATAGCAACAAAACGGTTATGTATCTTTCTACATAGCAGTGCAATTAGTTCACATTGCAATAAAATTAAGTCAAGTATGCAACAGAATCAAAAAAACAAGTGTTTCTCCATAATCAGCATACAAAGAATTACAGTGCAAAGATCATTTTAGGTTTTAAGATATCTGCAGTCAGTCTTTAGAATATCCTAATGGGTGGGATACTCCAGTTATTTTCATTACTAGCAGTTGTATCTTGTCAATACTGTGCACAAGCAAGTAAGTCTAAAATGAAATTACTTACGTGGTAAATAAAATATTTAGTCTATACAGTAAAAAAACACATACAAATTATATAAGTGAACTAACAAAATGAAATCTGAACACATTTATGAAACAAACAACATACTTTAAAGACACATATACAGTATTCCTCACATAAAACCAGCTACTTTTTCCAGCAAAAATAATTTGGTTGCTTTACAACTGCATTATGGATCTCGTAGTCTGAAGATGTAGATGTCCCACACTTAAAAACCATAATAAATGTCTTCTGCAAAGCATACAAAGAGGATAAATATTCATATCACAGTCATAAGTTTATTTTTGGAAGTTTGTTCTCCCTTGCTCCAGAAACACACTTACATGGGTGGAAAAAAATTCAAGGGGCATCATGATACACTGAAACAGGTGTTCCATTTCCTTCTAATTTTGAAAAACCCCTAGGACTTACAGTACTCTGTGGTATATGAAAAAGTCTTCTTAAGTTTACATTGCATATTTCTGAGTCCATTCTCTTGCGTATCTGTTGTATCTGTACGTGCAGAAAGAAGGCATAACAGTGAAGAGCTGTTAGTGATACATTGACAATGGCCACATATTTACTTAATACAGATGTTATAGAGCTTTTCAACTTCTAGCATTGATTCAAATAATGTTAAAATAGTCTAAAAGCCAAGAAACAAATACCCACCATACGTTCAGTTTCTAAGGCTACCTATCAGAGCTATTTAAAATAGACTCAACACCAATCTCACAGGTTTGTATCAAAATGCATATCATTGTGCATTCTTAATTTGCATTTCACAACCAGTTCCCTTATTTGTACCTTAAAAAGAATTTGTTGTCAATTATTCCTAAATGTGTATACTATTAACAGTCTGACAAAGTTCACACGTTTTAGTTGCATAAAATTCAGTACAATTAACTGTGGGGATAGAAGGCACAATGATTTTTTTTTTTTTTTTATTCTCCATCCTGCTTTTCAGAACCTGGAAGGAAAATTTCCCGAAAAGCATTTTAGGTCTTGGGTCTCTTCCTTCTGATATGAGCTGACTAGCACTCCCAAAGGTAAATGTCCTCAGAGAATCAATAACTTTCCTTCTGGTCCTCACATTTATTACATTCCACTCTTCAGACTAGCTTCACTTTCTCCTGGGTCCTCCAGAGAAATCGGTGACAAGTTTTTTTAAATCAATTCAAGATCACTATAGCAACTTGTGTTCTAACTGTTTGGTTTTTTTCTTAAGAATATGCTACCATACGAGTCTTTGGATTTGTACTTATAGCAAAATACCCATAGATAAATGGTCAGGGGTAACCACCCATATCCTTCATTTCCTAAATCCAAACAGAGATTAAAAGAATTTAATAGGTGATCAGCATAAGAGGATAAAGCTGTAGTCAAGACTACACGTTCTGTCACTTTCTCCAGCAATCATTAAATTTCAAGTTCTGGAGATAGAGAAATAGCCCTCATTTGCTTCCTTCAAAAACAGGAGGCACAATGGCTGAAATCACTACTAATAAGTGGATGGACAAGAGCCAAGACGCAAATGGGCAGAAGCCGAGGCAGAACATCCCCAGCTTGAATATGATCTGCTTTGCAGTACAAGCCTCAGAGTTCAAGCACTTCAGAAGTGGGTTATACGATTTGATTGTACCGGACATTGAATTGTCAGAAAAAGGCCATTTTAGTAATTCTTACTCTGGGGAAGAAATACTAGACCATAGGCTTCCATGTAACTTCTACATCATTCCTTCTCTATCCAGTCCTCAAGGTAAAAGCAATGCTCAAATCTTCATGGGTCTGTGATACGTGAGGAACCACAGGCCACTAGCATGCACTGCAAGAAGTCTTCAATGGCTCAGTACTAAAAAATAGGTACACCAAACAATTTCCTCGGTCAGTTAACTAGAAAGTAAAAAATTCTTCTGGATATCACAAACGTGCCACAGAATGAGGCAAAGCATGTAACAATTAAAATAGTTAACAGCAAGCTTACAAAAAAGCAGCTTAAGTATCAAGAATAAAAAGCCTGCCCCAAACTAAATCCATAATCTTCTCCACAGCTTGAAGAAGTCAGATGAACAGCAGTGGTTAGGCTGTCTACAAATGTAATTTATTGTCAAGGCCATCAGAAAATTTGTGATGGGTTCATTTTGGGGAAGGTTATTCCATTCTTGACAAATTAGGACTGGATGTATTTGGAGAATCATAGAGACTCCTGCTCCTTGTTACTATGCTAAATGGATCTTGTGTTTCAGTCTTTCTTAATTACACACACACACACAGAAAATCCAGAGGTGCTAAAAACCTGTTAGAAAGGACAGCTCAGGCCGTGCTGATAGACTGCAGACTAAGTCCTGGATTGTGCTCAAAACACCTACAGCAGCAGAGTTCAACAGGATCTCCCAGTGGTAAGCAAAATACTTCCTTCCTGGATCACTGATCCTGTAACCTTTTCCATGCATAAAGTCCTTGAGGTTTGTAAGGCCAGGGGAAGCAAGCAGCTGATAGCAGAAACTGATCAGCAGAAAGCAGCTAAGATGGAAAAATCTCACAGATAGTATTTCCTCCATGGAATCCTTTGGAAATCATGAAGTCTAATCTGTGGAACAAAAGGCCTGAGCTTCCTGCCAGCCACAACTGCAAAAACTCTTAAGAAATCAATGCAGAAATCAACACACCACTGCTTTGATATCCATAAATTTCACTATTCAAAGTTTGAGTGGCAAAAGGAGTCACCCTAGAGAGGTTCTGCTCTTGAAAGAAACTCTGCTCTGCCAAGCATCGGGCTTGCTAGCGACCTCTAAATCCTGGTATCTTGTATTGTGAGGGTTCAGCCATGTATGTACTTTAATACAGTATTTCAAAACCTTCCTTCGGATTGATGCACAACAAAGTTAGCAAGCCTTAAAACTGAACTTTGGGAGATCCGGGTGGCTCTGCACTGTAAGTAAGAGACTCCAGCATAGATGTTTCAGTCAGTACAGTACTTTTACAGTTTAAAACTCCTCAAATGAAAACCAGGTTTGGTCCAGAAGCACATAATGCTTCAGTTACGTTCTGTCCATGTTACCTACCCAAGATCAGAAATGTCCTGCAAATTCTACAGCTGTTCCAGAAAGTAAGAGAGGTTCTTTTTCTCTTTAAAACACTGCAAATTGCAATAAATGTGACGATGATTCTTAATACTAAACAGAACGGAATATTAGTCTACCCTACATTTACAAAATTGTGTCAAAAACATGAGTTTGTTGATTATATCTAACATCTTAAAAGCATAGGTTTTACAGCCAGAGTATCACAGTAACAATAAATAATTCATATTTGGGAAATAATTTTTCATGCAATGAATATAATAAACACACAACACAGAAGGGTGAAGGTTTTATGCAACTAAGTACAAAAAAAGAAATAGTGAGTATCCAACAGCTGTATATGCCTACAGTTTCCTGCTTGCCATTCCACTGATCGGTATTTTCAAGATTTCAGAATCTAATCCTGTGGAAATCTATGAAAAGGCTATCTTTAAAAGTTAAGATAGAAGCTGCATAGCATATAACCGCCTGCAAGGACCACACACACAAATACATATATGTTATACTCACTTTTCCTTGTCTGACTTGTAGATTTGTGCAATATCCGGTACTAATGGATCATCTGGATTAGGATCACAAAGTAAGGAGCATATGGACAATAAAACTAAATAAAAGAGACACTAGATTAAGCAAGTTAGTTTGCTTTATTTCTATAATCCTTTAATATATTCCAGTACACTGAAGAAGGGTGGTAGAAGGGAGATTGGAAAGAGAATGCATATTAGTATTAAACTTTCCCATAGCAGTTCTGCTCAGGAATGTTTATACAGCATCATTTTTCCAGGTCCTAAGTAAATACCACCTTATGCTAGCCTAGAGAACTTGCAACCCATGGACCTGTACCTTCTGTAATGATCTCTCCCATGTTTTAACCTATGAACATTAAAAAAACTACAGACTACATAGTTCCCTATAAATATTTGATCAGACTGAGCTCTTCCATCTACAATTATTTGAGATAATTAATATTTTTAATATTACACTGCCATGCGATACTCTTTTTGTACATATCCATCTCCACTTCTGTGCTGAGAGTTATTCTCTCCTTTATGTGAATATTTCACTTAATTTGATAGAAGTGTGACTTCCATTTGGGGAAAATACTTCATCAGTGTCATATGCAGGTATTCATTTATAACTCCATATTCGTTGTCTGGTATTGAACCAAGGATATTTGATTTTTCTAACATTTTCTGTCCATACTTTTCAGGAAATTTATATTATTATACTCAGAATTAACATGAATACGAGAGTATACATTTAAACAATTCTAAACACATAGTGAAAGGGAATCTGACGCTACAATGAGAATCTGCTGTAGAACAGGATTTTTTTTCCTTGCTTTGTCTTGTTACAAAAGAGTCCAGACTAACACCTACTTTCAGCTGTAGCATGTTCGATCACTTCATACTGACATATTTAATTTTATTAAGTGCCAAATACACTAGTAATATTAGAAAAATCAGGTTAGAATACTTGGTCACACCAATCAGAGGCGCTATCAGCATGTTGTAATCCTTTGCTTCAGTAAAACAAGAACTATAAAGGAGAAACTTCCACGAGCCACTAAGCCAATTTCCAGTTTATGAAATATATAATGTGTAAGCACATTAAAAGCACGTCAGATCAGAAAATGTAAGACCAGCAGACTGCTCCTCTTTATAACTGAAGGAACACTCAACAAGTAAAGACAGAGAAAAGTGCTGAAGATCTAAAAGCTTAAAGAGTTTTCAGTTGTAAATGCCAACTGTTAAACATGATATAAGTGCCAACTCTCATTTGCAAAATACCTTCTAAATAACTGGAAACAAGACAGTTTTTTCTCAGCAATAAAACAATTGACCAGTTTCTGTGGAAAATTGATAGCAAATACACACAATAGTAATTCACATCTTCAGCAACTACATCAGGAACCAGTATTAAACTAGATTTTATTTAGCTTGTGAGATTACTGCACAGGGTTGTTAGGCATGAGCAGAAGTTGCTCTTTCAAGGAGGTATAGCCGTTGTGCTTGCACAGAGCAATTGCCATTGGACAGAGACTAACAATTTTTCCCTTGGTTATACACCAAATGCAATGACACTGTTCTAAAAAAAGACACATGGTTTAGAGAGCTCTCCAGCATATAAGCAAGATATGATACTGTTTAACCTTTTGAGTCACATGAGAACTTTCTGTAAGGTGACTAAGAGTGTGCCTAAGCATTTTAAAGATGAGCGAGGAAAAAACAATAATAGCACCCACATTTTAAGCTGCTTTTGAAGTGACACAAAATGCTACACCAGAAGAACTGCTTGACTGTAACCTCAATGTTCCAAAAACCTACAGTGTTACACTGAGAAAGTTTAATTACAGGACTAGAATATTTTAATAAATTGTTTACTGATGACTTTGAAAGCAGCTACATTTTAAAATACTCATCTTACAGAGGAATGCAAACCAGAACAATTTATCTCATTTTAAAATAAAGTCTAATTAAGACCTGAGCCCACACAAGGATGCTCAGGCAACCCAAAGAGGCATCAATAGGCAATCAGGTAAGCCCACACACATGAGTATCAGGGTTTTCCATTCACATCCAAATTAATTTGATTTTGATGCTCTCTTCACCAGTTTCTCCTCAGTTCTGCATGCACAGTCAGCTATAATACAGAAGTTGCATTTCAGGCTAATTGGCCATTTATTATCTTACTCAACTTGTTTTAGAACATTTCTTCACCATGCACATAATATTTTATGTAACATGACACTCCAAATAAACTGTGCAAGATCTTGGATTGTAACAAGAATTCCAATGGAATTTGCCACTTCTGTAACGTGCAGGATAAATGAATTCCCACTGCCACCCTTAGTGCAGTAATACACAAAGAAGCACCACAGCAGAGTATGCAATTTCATAAATCCATTAGCAAAACTGTGAATTTACCTTTAGATACAGTCAGAGCTGGTGACCATTGCGATCTCAGGATATCAAGACAAATACTCCCATTACTATTTATGTTTGGGTGGTATATTTTTGTTGTAAAAGCAATCTGGAATAAAATAAATAAAAAAGTAACATCAATTTCTGTTTATTACATTTGGAACCCTTAACATTGTCCCTTCAGTTCCAGTCATACTAGATTGGCCAATACAAGCTATTGTACAGTCTTATCTGTTCATCCACTATGGACAAGTATCTTATTGCTGGCCTTTCTGGCTTTCACTTCCAAAATTAAGCCTCAAAGAATTAAGACAAAGAAACAAAGCTTTGACCAAAAAATTGCATAAGTTTTGAGATAAAGGACTTACCTTTGGTGGTTTGAAAGGATAGTCTGTTGGGAAGTGTACTGTGAGAAAAAATACGCCCCCTTGATATGCACTGTCAGGCTGAGGAAACAAAACAAACAAAACATATTAATATATTTCAGTTATGTTGGAGCTTCCCTTCTGAACACAGATAGCCTCCCAAAGCTACGAGTATCTTAGAAAATCCATTTTTTCCCCAGTACACAGCCCATGCTGTGGGCCACAGCCCACTATGGACTGTGTACTGGGAAGGCACAGAGGGAACTGAACCCTCCCACTGGCCTGCTGAGCTACAGCAGAGCCAACCATGGCGACTACTGCAGTAGCACAACATGGATACTCAGTGCTGCCCTTCTTGGGGAGAGAAAGGGAGGAAGCAGTGTCTGACTGGTGGAGCTACAAAAAACTGCGGATCCATCAGCTCCACCGCACCAAGGGGAACACAAAACCCAGAGCAGGTTCTTCCAAATCCTGTCTCCATGCAACACCACAGGTGCTCTGATCCTCCTCCATCCTTAAGCTACAAATATACTCACCTCAAGAAGTGGTTTCTCTTTGCAGATGCAAAGAGTAGGATTTTCCAACATAATTCAGTTGATCATGGTGACATCAGGGAGATTTAAAACACACAACATCTTTGTGACCTGCACAAATCTGTGAACATGCATTTTGTTAGAGAACATGTGCACAGGTTTATGTCCAGGTTGCACAGAGTTAATAGATAGAAATAACTTTGTTGCAGTCATCTGTTGAGGAAAACTTTCATTTTTATTAACTAGAAAAGTGAGGGGAAAAGTCTCAATGCAAAATGATAGAGAGCAGTGCTGCCGTTTCTGATTTAAGGGAAGGAGAAGAAAACCTTTCTCATTACTTGGTAAGTTTAAAACAGCAACACAGGAACTCAATCCCAGCAAAGCTGCAGAAGATCAAGTTTTTTGGTTCTTTTATGGAAGCAAAGGCAGACTGTTTTTTAAATAAAATATCTACTTTGGAAGTGAGCAAAAAATTACAGTTTTAGAGAGGTCAAGTCACAAATGATCTGCTAGGACATGTCATCTTACACACTCAAAATGCGGACAGTGTTGGAATGTAAGCCAGGTTATATATAGTATTGCTAAGTAGTCAGCATTAGCTAACATCAGAAGAGATTGCCGCTATACTTACAATTAGGTTTGAAAGGACTGCTTGCATGCATACTAAATGGATTTGTCAAAGTTAAAACAAGCTGAAGATGAGAGAAGCTCTGTGTCAGACAGAAGGCAAAGTAAAGTCACAGTATGTTTTGTGAGTAAGATATGTAAAACAAATTGATGATGCCCATAGGCAGGAACACTGGTTACCCTACTTCCACACATAGGAAGTGAATTCTTTGTGAAGTCCTATGCTTCCCTCAGGCCATCAGGAAACATACAGGATGTGCATCCCTAGTTCCTTATGGTATCAAGACAAAGGATTAACAAGCTGACCATGTTCTTATTGGTAGGTATGACTGAAAAAAGTTGGCAAGAGATGTTTATTCTTATGTTTAACTAGAGGAATCTGAGGAACCTGAAGCAAAGAAAAGAGTATTTTCCACTACAGAATATGGAAGATGAATTGCAAGCTCAAAGACAAAGAAAAAGAATTTATGTGCTAGTATTTCCCTTACTCAGGTCAGAGTCATTCAGGACAGAGACATTATTGGTGGCAATTAGCACATAAGCTTTTGTTAACTCTCAGCTGCTTTGCTGGTTTGCCATTCACCTTTAAGCAGTGCAGAAGGGCAGGGGTCAGAATGACTTTGTATAAGAAATAACACAGTTGTTAAAGAAAAATAGCAAAAGCATTAGTAACCTACAGAAAAACCTGCCACAATCATTTCAGTTGCTGCTGGGCTATTGACAAGTTGGATGACAGACTCCAGAATACACTGGCAAATTAGTAACTCATCTTTCACTGCTTCAGAGCAGCTGTGCTGAAAATGTAGAAATAGCCTGAAAGCAGTCACAATTCCACTTTCTCCAACATGGGATGCTGCATCTTCATGGATTAAGTACTGTCCCAAAATTTCAGCTCACACAGTGGTTCAGCTCATCATCTGAACCAGAAATTCTTCCTTCCAAATCAATAAATCCAAAACAAAACCACTAGAAATACAAACTCCTTACCATGATATTAATAAACACCCCTTCCCTCAGGCCACATTGTTCTTCATTCTTTATGCTGAAACCCTTTTCAGTTTTCCTTTAAAATTTTCTGTTCTTAAGCTTTATTGTCCTTTCTTATGTAGTTTCCTTGATGACAGTCATAAATGGGGTCTTTAGAGATCTCTCTCAACCCAAGGAAAGCTGTTCTTTCTCACACAGAAACCAAAAGTACCCACAAATGCTGGTCTACAGTTTGCAAAAGCCATCTGTTTTTGCCAGAGCCACATCACAGACATCAAATAGCCTCTATCTAAAAGCCCCCAAAATCACCCTGTGCACCATCACTCTTGTTTACAGTTACCAACTTTAATGTTGTATCACACCCACACTTCCTCCTTTCAGATGGATCAACCCTCCAGAACTGATCATCTTTGAAAATCAAACATTTCACTTTGCAGCCCACCTCACCAATTCAAACATTGCAGCTCACTGATTAAGCACCCCTAACTTCATGAAGACAACAGATTTTTGAACAGTTACAGAACAAAACTAGTACCAGACTAAGAACAACAATACCACCCTAAATCTTTAATCTAGACACAGCACAGCTGAATTTGACTGTCACATTTACAGAAACCCAAATGAATCCTTCCATAACAAAATGGGAAACAAGGTCTACTTTCTAAGCAGCACGAATTATATACTTACAGGTCCCATAATTGTTGCTTGCCAATGAAACACTGAAAGTCAAAAAGGCACAGCAATTAGAGATTTTTCTGAGCTTTTTATAACCAAAAAAAGGTCAGCTGTGACAATGTACTACAAAGAGCTTACAGTCATCTCCAACAGGTCCAGCAGAACAGTGGGCCGGTGGGTCTCGCTGCAGATCACTTAGTTCCTGTAAGAAACAGGCAAATATTTGAAGACATCTACATGGAAATACACACCACTCAGCAGCATCACTTCAAAAGTGAGACTGCAAACAGATTAAATAGACCTGTGGTATTTTTAAAGCAATCACTTGAAATATCCATTGATACTGAAAAGTTGTTGTTTTTTTTTTTTTTTTTTTTTTTTACCAGATAGGTCTGCACCTAAAGACAATGTTGTGCTATAAATTAATAGCTGAAAGTATTTAAGAGTTACAACCAAGTTCAGAATGAGATGGATATACTGAAGTAGACCTAAAAATATGAAGAAAATTAAGACTTTCTTGATTCCTGTGTAAACTCACTGCTTTGGAAACTTATGTACTAATCTGCCTGCTACTTTAGCTTTTGATTTTACAAAAGCTTCTTGTACTGGCCTAATCTATGTACACTAGCTGAGTTAAACTAGCTCATAAAATGCTTGCAGTCTGTCTAGAGATGATATATAAAGATAACATGAAGGTTCCTAAGTAAACTAGAAAACAAAGGAAAAATATTAGCTCTACACCTTACTTAACATACCTTGATTTAATTCCCTGGATGTTTGGTTGTTTTTTTTTTTTTCTCTGCAAAATAACTACTAAAAAAATCCCAAGAAAGTTGAAATTTAGGAGAAGCTTTCAGAGAAACTTTTGTAGGTCAACTGATTTATTTCTTCTACAGAAGTCCACACAGTCCCAAATAATCTAAAATTATTATTTGATTATGCAAAAACAGCTCAGCTTTTCATCTGATTTATCATCACTATATTGAATGCAAAAAACCAACATTAATGCCTGGTTTATTTTCCTTGTTTAATTTAATATACCACATTTGATATCTGTACTATACTAACAACACACACCTTCTTCCAATTCTAAGCTGATAGGAAGCGTGCTGCGATAAGTTTAGCAATTATGTGTAAATACATTGACTGAAATAAGCTAAAAGACATGTGCTAAGCTACTCTGTGTAAGTCAGTCAACTAATTACTCAAAACATACACATTTAAGTAAACAATAGACATAAGCTGGGCTGCAAATATCACCTTGATTTTAGTGTAAGGAATAAAAGTCAAAACATTTCTACCCAAAAATTATCAGTAAAGACAACTACTTCCAAAAACAAGGTTTAAATTGGAACTAAGTTTAACTCAAGTGTAGAATTTGTGTACGTTGCATGACCAGACCTTATGTACAATTTGAAGGGTTAAAACTCTGCACTTCTCAACTGCTGTGATATATTTATCCATTTACAACATCCAGTAAACATTTCAACTCACACAGTTCTCTCTTTGAGGGACCCAGTTTACCATGGTGCTGGCACCTAAATTCAGGCACACTTCTTACAGGTCCACTCTTGGCCCTGAATTCAAAGACAGGCACTGCTATCTACTTCAGCCAGGTAATAGAGTAGTAATACAACCACTTGCTCTGAAGTCATTCCTCACAATCTTTGGAATTTAAAATAAGAGACAGTTCTTTGATATGTACTGAAATATATCAGGTTGCCAACTAGTGTTACTTGTCTGCCCTCAACGTTATTCTCTTGGTGAAATTGTACACTGGTCCAGAAACAACAATCCAGGCTAGACTTTAACTAATAAAGGCAATAGCAAAACCCTTTAAAAGTGCAGTTCCCTTTTTAATCGGAGGATTCAAATTTCACTAAGAGAGTGACACAGAGAAGCAGTAATCTATGCAAAGCCAAGTCCTTGCCAGTACACGAAGGGAGTCAACAAGTCTCAAATTTCCAGGAGTCACAAGAGTTGTAACAAGTGTTACCAGCAGCACAGCAGTTACAGCCACCATCTACTCTTAATTTGCAACTCAAGATCTAACCCAACAAGAGATTAAGCCTTGTACACCCACTAAAACAGAGCCAGCTACACGAGACTGTTAACAACAACAGAGAACTCAAAGCCTAGAAATCATGCTTTTTTAATAGCAGTCATGGCTGACTATTAAATTAAAGACAATGACAGGAAAAATATGTATCTTAACTCCTCAGAGAGTCTCCAAAATACATGCAAACATGCCTTTATGCATATACGAACTGCTAGGCAAGCACTTCATTCTGGAGTCACAAGTCTATAACAGTACAGTCATTTGTTAGATGCTTTCCTCACGACCTTTACATATCCCAAACCCCCACAAATTGTTTTTCATTCGTATGTACACGTGCAGTTCACAACTGGCAGGAGCTGGGGAAAGCTCCTCAGGTATACACTTTCCATTTCAGGCTACTAAAGGGACTGAAATTTGTCCATGATAAAAACCCCACGTTTTTAATCATACCTTGATGAGACTCCGAACTATCAACTCCTGTCATTAATAGTTCCCTAATAATGATGAAGAAAAGGCTCTCTTCAACCAACTTCACTAAAAGAGAGGAATGACAGATTCATAGAGCTTCGGCAGCTAGGAAACAAAGCCAGACCAAACTTCAAAATCCCGATAGAGCAAATTCAAGTAATATTTTCCAATCATAAGAAATAATGTATTGAAGCTAATGTGGTTTAAAAATGCAAATGGTAACATGATCAAACTTTGTAAATTGAGTTTGACAGTGTTAACATTTTGAGCCTTTACATAAAGCTCAGATTGAGCTGTGATAAAAAAAGAACTATTCAGCTTTATACTGTTAGTTATGCTGTTTAAGCTCCATATTCAAAGCAAAATTATCTGGAGAATTCTAAGATTTAAGCTTCAAGCTTTCCTCCATCTTTTGAAATGGTGCAAGGAGATAGTCAGAATGTTGCCCATAAGCCAGACTGTTTTGCCATTGTCCAGAGCTGAACACTGCAGAACAGCTCCAATGATTCTCTAGCGTAAGTAGATATAGAAAAACTGCTTCATGACTTTACATATTCACAAAAGAATGAGGTGTTGAATACAAGAATTCTCTACACAAAGCAGCAAAGATGCTCTTCGCAAGAAGACCAAAGCCTTGCTGTGTCAAGGGACAAGGGTGAACAGTTACAAAGCACAATGAGCCGAGACCTCACGCAGAAGTGCAAGAGAACTGCACGTAAGGCATTACATAGCCAACAGTAAAGATTTCTTGGTGATTTTTAAGTTAATTAGTTCCAGCAGTTTTGTCCATGTTTTATGGATCATCACTATGTAGCTGCACGATGGGGGCCTGGTTACTTCAAGGCCTTGTCTACACCGCTGTTTTTAGTTACTGGTATAGAAAATGCTGGTGCAAGATTTTGACATATGTAAGCTAACAAACAGGACCTGTAAGTCAAAGCAGTGCAGATTCAGTTTCAGAACAGAAAGTCAACACTACAAATTACGGTGTACACCAGTGCAGTGTCCTTTATGAGACTAGAGAAACCCAAAATTTTGTCTGCAAGAAACACAAACAGAAGTATCAGTTATTTCACACACTGGTGAATGTCACAGCATAAAAGCATCTATCAAGAGCCACGCTATCCCAACACAGCCAGGATAAACGTGTACAGAGAAAACAGCTAAGCTGAAGACAGTGGTAGGAATAAATCTTTTAATCCTCTCAAACATAGGAAATATTACCAAGTAGAATAGAATACTATTAATTCTACACCTCTGAATGGGTGCTATAGCAAACAATTTCTCCTGTTTGTAACTACAGAACAGCAGCAGAGCACAAACATAAGCAGGATCTGTGACCAGGTGTAGTTAATAAAGGAATATTAACGTAACACTACAAATGCTAAATGACAATTCCTGGAGATGAATACAGCAAAGCCTCCAAATTATCACCTTTCATTGCACCGCACACACTGTACAATAAATAGCTCTGTGGGCACCATGAGGCAAAAATGTAAAAATTGAGTTTAACAGATGTAAAACACACACCATGGTAAGCTATAAATGCTGGAAATATTTCTGACCATGCAGACTAGTACTCACTGTCAAAATATAACACAGGATGTATTTCATAAAAGCATAAAGCTGGTGAAGACTGAGAGACCAGTTTAACAGTTACACGCTTCATTAGCAGTCAGGCGTCTCTCCTAAAAAACTACTGGAACAAGATTGTGAAGGATACTTTGATAACAAAGAGATAAAATATTCCCAGCATAGCAGCCATGGACACTCAATGGCTATGAGCATGAGTAGTAACAAAAAAAAGGCCCTAAAAACATCTCCTGTTTTTTCAATTAAAAAAAACTCAGAAAAAAGACTGCAGACTATCAGAAGACCAAATAAACTTCAGGCAGCACCACTAAAGGCTATTTTAATTCTCTAAACAACACAAACCGACAAGCAAAGCTCTATTCCACACCACTATTTAAAATACAGGTTTTTGTATTTGACAGTTACGTTCTTCATTTCTTGCACAAAATGCACCGTAGACCACAGACTCACTTTCTACCAACTCCATGCATACACTGCTACTATTATATTGATGTGTGGAACCATCTGTCAAAAAAATGCCAGTGATTATATTTGGACTTGCTAAAGGATTCTCTGTTCTTCATAAATTTGATAAATGTAAAGCAAATATTTATCATAACATTTCTCAATATAAAGTTAAGTCTTAGTAACACATTCTATTTTATACATTGTTTTAATGCAAAAAATATTGCTGTGACATCACAGCTGATGTTTTGAAAGCAAATTAAAATGTTTTATACTGTGGATCCAAAAAAGAAGTTTCCTTAGTATGTTTATTACCATCCAAATACACCATGTGAATCAAGATTTTCAAGTCAAAACATAAACCACAAATATTGATAAAATTGTATTTACTTGGGTGAATTTACAGTAACAAAAGTTATTTTCAACATAAATATTCGAGTCTGTATGTCCTATCACTGTACCCATATGTGAAACACATACAAAACAAACAGACATGTAGTTCATTGACGTATCTAAATGTTTGAATGCTTCTATTCTTTGGGTTGTGGGAGAAAAAACAATCAAGCACTATGCACCAACAAGATAAAAACCAACAGCTAGTTTTAAACCAGTCTTCAAATGTGTCAGAAAATAGTTTGTCACTGGTGTTAAAGTCTCTCCTAAATCTATTTTTTAGGCCTATAACAAAAGTAAATACTGGTTTTGTACATACTTCAAAACTGCCTGAATCATTACCAAGCATAACATCAACCCCTCGTTAACACTAGAGGAACACCCAGAAGTATAGGATTTATGATGAAAACAGTCTCCTCAACTGTAATACTGAATTGACAGGACAACAGACTTGCAATTAGATATGTAAACAAAGGATTCAGAACAGGAGTCTCAGAAAAACAGTTCTGCACAGGGCAGATGGGCATAACTGACCTATGCGCCAAATTACGTGACCTAACAGCCTGAATTATTTTCTACTTTGCCCAAAAGCCACAATGTCTTAATTTCCAGAGGCGGCAATAACAAAGGCTTCTTTGCAGAGTATCCCTTCCCTACTAAAACCTACACTATTTGTTTAGTTTTCATAACTTGCAACATTTGGAATTTACAATGCCCACAAAAACCTGGGTTATTCTTTCACCAGTGAGTCACAGACTACAGAGAAGCAATTCTGCCCCCAAGGAACATTTATTCTACCTCTCACAGAAAGCAGCCTAAAGTTTTTGACAGCATGGAAATATACTGCCTCTCTTCCATGCTACGCCAGAGTAAAGCACTGACAAGGTAAACTAATACAGGCTCCTCAGCTTAAGATGAATAAGAATCCCCCCATCCTCCCAAGAACTCATGAATTTCTCACGGAGGTGCCACTGACAACAGTGCTTGCACCCCAGGGCTCATGTCCTCACTGCTCTTCCACCCTCAGCTTGTTCGCTCATTATTCAGTTGCTTGTATTTTAAGAAAGCTCCCAAGCACAATACAGCTTTCCATTATTAGTGTGTAGTCTTGACATCTGCAGGCTGTCCTCCTTTGAGGAGTCCCTCAAGGCAGATTCATGAAAGATGGGATGAAGCCACACAGATCACAATAGCAATAGCGTTGAGAAATTGGGGTCCCAACTGGTATGAGACAAAAAATGCTTACTAACATTTCTACGTATCTCAGCTTTCCTTCCTCTGTAGGCACTCTCATACTGAACACACATATTATTGTGAACGCACAAAATTATTGTGAACAAACACTCAAACTTGCTACTAAAATCCCTTAGCTGTGTTAAAGCACAATTCTGAACCACCCAGGCTTAACTTGAGACAGTACGTTTAGACTGACAAGCTCCCAAGTAATACCATTGTGTTTTCTGACAGCGCTTTGTTCTCCAAAGAGTTGCTCTAGGCACTTTGTGAAACTATGAAGTCCTTACAGCATTTCCTTTACTCCAGATCTTACCCCTTCCTACCCTGGAGATACAAGAAGATACAACATAGCTATCAACTCTTATAGCCAGTCTGAAATCATACAAGTACAATTCATCGTTTTCAGGAAAGCTCTACATATTATTACAATGACATCAATACATTTTGTCTTTTCAAACTTTTCTACTTCATTTTAGCTTTCCACTTGAAACAGTCCTATTTCCTTGTCACTTTTCTCTTCTACTGTTGCGGAGGCAGACTCTTGGCCAAATCCCTCTAGTAGTATTTTTTTCATACCCTAGAAAGGCAGTAGAGAGTGATGAGGGTAGTTAACAGAACAAAGAAAGCCAGTGATAGTAATTCCTGCAGCAAACTAGAAGCAAGAGGTAACCAGTTCTGAACTTAACCTCAACTCGTCTGGTAGGTCCTTCCCCAATGTCTCTTCATGTTTCACAGAGAAGTTATTAATCAGAAAATCTTACAGTGCCTTGAAGTCAGCATCCTGGTAAGCATTTCTTCATTTCCAAAGAGTAGAAACAGAATCTAATAAGGCTAACAGGAGAAAAGATACTCCTTCATAAATAGTCCACCTGTAATTTCACATGTATCGAACACAAAGTTTATAAATGCCACACTAAAGAAAACTGTGGCTTTCCAATACATATGGAAGTCTCTAAAGCAGAAAGAAAAGTTACCCAGGGAATGTGATAAGAGTAAAACATTCTATTCTAGCAGGACCTCATTTGAAAGCCAAATGACCACAAACTACCACTCCATCTCAAAAATACTAGAATACTACCAGACTTTCCACTACAGAACTGCTCTTTGTTCACCTTAGCAGCATGAAACTGAACAAGAAAGAAAAAGCATTCAGAACAGTCCTTTTCTTAGAAACACAAAGTAAGGAGATACTCAAAAGTAGGAAATTAAAGAGTCAAGAAAACATAAAGCATTTCTATAATACGCAGAAGCATGACAGAACTCTCTGCCAGAGAAAAACAACTGTAGTAATTTATTAATATCTGAAATATCATTCAAATGCAATGTTCATAACAAATATGTGAAGTGAAATAACAAAAAATCTCCCCTAATTACCTGTAAAGGCATAATCAGATTTGTAGCATGAGACCTAACTACCAACTTCCAGTAGAAATCAGTAAAAATAACATAATATCTGCTGTGGTGTACCCCAAACCTTCTTGCTGCAGGGTTAACTACTGATTATAGAATTCTATTCCTATAATACCACCGTGTTCCAATAGCAAAAAGGGCATTCAAAACAAGAAATTACCGCACAGTCACTAAATGAGGATAACACAAACACTGACTAAAACACGGTGCGTCAACAGCAACAAAACACTGCATATTTTATAACACGGCTAACACGCTAACGTTAATTCAACTTCTATGTGTACCATTCATAACAGCTTTTTTGTCCGTACTATACAGTGACCAGTTGGGTCTTGCCAAACACCAGGAATCTAGAAGTTTACTCCTCACTGGAAGACTGGCCATTTACAGATATCATCCAAAAACTCTACAACTAGGACACACTCAAAGGTCACAAGGAGTACTGGGCTGACAGCGCTTCCTAATGTGGAAAAAACACAACTTGGTTTGCGCAGAGCAAACCGAGCCCCGCACCACAGGAGTACAGAATTTCGGCAACAGATATTCTATTTACACCTCTACTAAAGATAACTCCTTAGCACAATTTCGCCTTTCACCCAGTGCTTCAGTCACACGGGCCCGGGAAACACCTCAGGGGGTTTCTTAAACGGCACTGAGGGGATGGGGGTGGGGGGAGCTTCAAGAAGGCGAGGGGTCCCAAACCGCACTGACACCGCCAAGAGGCGCCCTTTCCCCGCCTCACGCCCGCTCCCACCGGCAGCCTGGGCCCCTCCACCCCCTCAGGCGACCGGGCGGTTCGCAGCGGGGGGGCAGCGACGGGCCCCAGGCGGGGACAACGCGGGGCGACGGCCCTCTCACGAGCCGCCACCATTCCCCCAGGGACGGAGGTGGACCCTCCCCGCCTTCCCGACCCCCCTCCCCACCAGCCCCACTCACTTTCTGTATCCGCTTCAGCGCCATGGGAGCGCGGGGCGGGCGGCGGGGAGCGCGGCCGGGGGGGGGCGTGCGGAGCAGTCGGTTAACGGCATCCGCGCGCGCCGCGGCGGCGGGCCCTTTGTGTGCACCTGCGCATGCGCAGCGCGAGGGGGTGGGGTGCCGCTCGCGGGGCACGCCGGGAAGTGTAGTCAGCGGGGGGGGAGAGCTGCCCCCTGGCGGCTGGCGGCGCGCACGGGGCCCGCGGCTGCCACAATGACAGGTTTTCTTTCTTTATACCGTAAAATTTACTGTATTTTGTCAGTGGGTTTTTTCTTTTGATCCGGTCGTCTCCCTCTGGGGGGTTCTGTGGAAACCAAAGGACCATTAGGGTTGTCTGTGTCCGGAGAACGAAAGGTGCAGACGTGGAAGGAACATGAAGAAAAGGAAACTAACCCTATGGAGCTGCATATTCTTTAAGTAAAGACCATTAATTCTCACGCTAATAGCTGAGTTTTGGAGTTTTAAGGCGGCTGTCACTGGGAGAGTATCACTCTCTAGTTTTTGCCTCCACAAACACGCAGGAGGGAGCTTGTTCTCTCCTGTTCTCAAAACAATGCGTTCTGAGGTGTTTGCTGAGTCGTAGAATCACAGAACGGTTTGGGTTGAAAGGGACCTTAAAGATCATCTAGTTCCATCCCCCCTGCCCTGGGCAGGGACGCCTCCCACCAGACCAGGCTGCTCCAAGCCCCATCCAACCTGGCCTTGAACGCCTCCAGGGATGGGGCAGCCACAGCTTCTCTGGGCAACCTGGGCCAGGGGCTCACCACCCTCACAGCAAACAATTTCTGCCTCAGATCTCACCTAAATCATCTCCCTTCTTCCAGTTTAAACCAGTTCCCCCTCGTCCCATGGCTCCCCTCCCTGATCCACAGTCCCTTCAGAGGGTTAGAGTCCCTTTGGGGCAGGGAGGCCTCTGAGGGGCGGTCCCGGCCGCCATCTTGCGGGCGGTGGGGCTGTCTGTCCGGCGGCCGGCGCATGCGCGGAGCTGCGCGTGCCCTCTGCGCGGCGGGAGCCATGGGGCCGGGGCAGAACTCTGCCGTGCGGGGTAGGCGCGCGCCCGATGAGGGGCGCGGAGGGGCGGCGGCGGGCGCGGAGGGGGTGGCCGCGTGCACCCCGCGTGCCGGCGCGCGGGGAGGCGAGGGGGGAGCGCGCGCGCAGAGGAGGGGGCGCGGTTCCGCCCCGCCGGACCCCCGGGGACAAAATGGCGGCGGGGAGGCGGGCGCCCCCCGGGGCGGGCTGGAGACGGACGTAGGTAAAGTCGCCCTCCATAACCGGCTGGGGAGGGCGAGGGATCCCTGTCTGGCCCCGGGGACACGCACACCCCCCCCTTCCCGGTGTGGCGTGGGCCGGCCCCCGGTGGGAGCGCTGAGCTCCGTGGCAGGCACTCAGGTGCGCTTCGGGCCTCGGAGCCGGCCCCCGCCACGTTTTACCGGCGGCGGGGGACGGCGTGTTTCAGTGCTGCTTTATTAAAACACCGCTGGTTTATGTCTGCCTTTCCCCCCCGCCCCCCGGCTGCCGGGCTTTGTCTCTGTTCAGGCCCCGTACTTTATGTGAAGTCGCCGGGTGTAAATTTCACAAGAACCTGTAAATTTCTGGGGTTTTAACTTATCCTCAAAGCCCCGTGCCTTACAACAGGGATAACAGCGATACTCGTGCTGTGTAATGACTGACCTAAACCAATTGAAGTAGTGTTGTGTGGTTTAAATGCTGTTGGAATGGGATGGATGGAGGACAGAATGGAAAGCAGAATTATCCCGTTTCCTCTAAAAAATGAGCTTCACCTGCGTGGCTGTGGTTTTGTGGTTGCAAAGCTGTTCATGGTTTATGCTCTTAAGTCATGGGACTCCATCCAGATAGATTGGTTTTTTTGGGGTACGCTTCTGGTATAAAGGATGTTGGCAAAGGCATTGCTATGGTCTAAAATGGGTTATTGTGAAGGAAGGCTGCGCATATGAAAATAATCAAACCAAAGCCCTGAGGATGACCTGATAATAGC
The DNA here is from genome assembly GCF_963924245.1 of Chroicocephalus ridibundus. Lineage (NCBI taxonomy): Eukaryota > Metazoa > Chordata > Aves > Charadriiformes > Laridae > Chroicocephalus > Chroicocephalus ridibundus. Next base: position 38,174,904 of record NC_086289.1, read on the forward strand.
TTGCAGCCAGGCTGCGCTCCCAAGGGCAGCTTGCTGTCATTTATAAGCTTGCAAAAATTAGAACAGTTGCTATACACTAGGAATTGAAAAGAAAGCTTAATTTGTGGGGGAAGGAGAAGAGCATGCTGCTAATCGTACTGAAAATATCCTCCTTATCCTGGGAAAGCAAGGGAACAGCGTATGAGAGGAGTCTGGAGCATGCTTTGTTTAGGAGAAGGCGGCGTACAGTTAATGTGATTTCTGTCAAGATTAAACTTGATCAGCGACTGGCAGGTCACAGCTCTGTCTTCATCTCTGTGTGTGTCTCCGGCTGATGGATTTTGGAAATCATACTAATGCCTTGTTTGCTATTGAACACTAGACACCAGAAACTTCCAATATTTTTGTGGGATTTAATTCCTGGTAGTAATTGGAGGTGTAATTTCTTCTGTGCGTATTTATTGGTGTGCGTATGTGCCCAAAAGTTACCTTTTGGAAGGCAGCGAATAGCACAGGTAGTGCTTTTTTGTTGTGAGCAATGTGGTGGTTTGCAGGTGTGACCCCACACTGACCACAGATCTGATCACGGTAACCTGTCTTTTGCTGCTTATCGGCCAGATCTAACAGTCTTTCTCCCTCAGGCGGCCTCTTTACCTTATGGTTTTGGTTAAATTAAACCTGTCATCATCCCATTTCTTGTGGATGCTGTGAAGTGGCAGAAGTGACTTCATCTGCCTGACTGGTTGGCTTTTTAGGCTTTTTATTAGGCTTTCCGTGCAGCCAGTTATCCTGGACGACTCCTCAGTAAGCGAGTGTCATGTGTTTCTCCAGGCTTGGCCTGCAGAAAGGTGGCCTTTCATTGTGGGCAGTTACTGGACTGACATAAACAACTCTTGGACAATAATAAGCCTCTTTTCATTGGTAACCAAAGGGGGAGAACAATGCTTGAAAGTTATAAGCACTTCTGAAGACAAAAAAAATAAGGATTTTCATGTCTGGAGTTACTACTCTGTATCTGACTTTCCAATAACATGAACAGTTTTTTAAGCAGCAGAAGTAACTTGAAAATTGCGTCTTAGGGCTGTCTTGGACTACTGTTGTAGGGGTGCAGCTATCCCCCATGTTGTTGTCAGTTCCTGGAAAGTAAATTGATATGTTTTGTAACGAGGATCATGTACTCATGGTGGAGCCAAAACCATCTCAGTTTCTTCATGTGCTTGTCAGTGCAGATGGTAAATGCATGTTCTTCCTGTAGATAAAATCTGAGCTCTCTGCTAGATCCTAAAAGTACCACTGTATCCTAGATCTGTAAACATACAGAGCAATTTTCTAGCTGTTTAGGGAGAGAAGGGAAGAGAAATGTTGTGATCCAAATTCCTTGTCCATTAGGATGTGTCCAAAGAATATAAAAGAAAATAAATTCCCACCATTGGGTTGTTGCTGTTCTCATCTTCTGATTATTTGTTTACTTCTGTGCACTGCCTGCTCTCCAGGGATTGCATTCTTTGGACTTCTGTTTCTTCCTTTCCATCTTTTTTCCCTTCTCTTCTCTCCTTTATGTGTTGATTTTTCTGGAGTTTTAACCAAACCTTTTCCATCGTATAGTGCATATGACGTGGAAATAATTTTTCAGCCATTTTACAGAGGCCTGTGTAGCGTCTTGTCCTGTAGCAACTTGTAACATGGTGTTTTGGTATTATACCAGAATTAGGATTTGTTTAATAATCACTGAAAAGTTGCTCTCGGTGTTTGTATTTTAAAAAGAAATAAAAACCCTTGACATTCCACATCAATGTCACTCTGTTAACAGACGCCTCTTCAAGTAATACATGCGTGACCTTAAGAGTTTGGCAGCGAACTGTTGAATTGGCACCGGAGGCCGCTTGAAACAGCATTTAAAGTATTTAAAAACTTGTGAAAAGTGTTTTCCCTCCAGGTGCGGTTTTAATGGCTGACTTAGTTTGAAAGATGAAATGGGCATTCCAGCTCTTCCAAATCTGTTTGTGAAACAAAAACAACAGCTGACAACAAAACTTTTTACCTCTGAAACTCTGCAGGATGGTATCATCGTGAGAGAGAGAGTCCATTTGTTAAATTCAAATTGCTTTAATAAATTTACATTATGTTTATTAAGGGAATGCTGAAATTTAAAGAATAAACTGCTTTAAATGTTTGGATTTCATGTATTATTGGTTGATATAATTTTCCACGCTGATACAGCTCCAGAGAAGAGATGAAAAAAAGCTAATGCAGTAAAATAGACACTATAATCTACTATAAGGAAAAAATATATTACGCTGTTTGAATGTACACAATCTGCTTCTGTGTGTTGTAGATGAATCTGGCCCTCGGGAGAAGTAGTAGAGGCTCACTGAAATACAAGATGACAATTGCTTTAAATTAATGGTCTCTGCTTGTTGAGCTGGATGTGCTGTGCATGGGTATGTGCTAGGTGGCCCGAGGGATCTGGGTTAGCTGGAGGTGTGCAGGCCAGCTCTTCTGAATGTGCTGCAAGGCTGCTAAATTTTAGTACAGACTTTCCTGCTTGCTCTGTGAGTTGTAGAAGTATTTTTATCATCAGCATCTTGTCCTCTGCTGGTTTCTTAAGCTGACCTGGGCTTGGATAGGTGCAATAGGAGATCAGCTTCGTTAAGGTGCAGCACCTTAACGGGTGGCTCAGTTAGAGGAGTCATCCTTGATCCTCATTAAAGTCACCTTCCCCTTAGTTTCCTTAAGGGAATGGATACAGTCTGTTGCTCTTCCCTCATCAGTTATTTTAAAAAAGGTGGTTAAGATTTGATCCATTGGCAACCCACAAGTTATTGGCTTGGACAGTCCTTGCAACTGCTGCTTTTCTGAAGTCCCTAGTATTGGCAGTTGCTTGGTTTTGCCTGCTGCTCTTGTAGCTGCACTTGACATTTCATCAGAAATCACTTTGAACTCGTCAGACCCAGCCTGTCCCTGAACTGGCTGGGTCCCTCCTCCCTGCTGCAGCCCTGACGGGCTTGGGGACGCGTGTTCAAGCGAGAAGGGTAAGGGGTGCTGCAGACTCTCTGCGGTGGCTTTCCCTGGGAGAACCTGCAGCCTCTGATTTAAGCTGTGGCTGTTCTTTGGATTAGTTTGCGCTGTTTTGCTAAGTTAAAGCAGATTTTCACAGAATCCCTTCTTTAATTCATCTCCTCACTTCTTTACCCTGTTAAAATTAGTGCACTACTCTGGCTAGTTTGTAATGGGGAGATAAAGAGGTGAGAACTCGATGGATATAAACCACTGAATTCACAATGTGCTCTCTGGTGCTTTTATTGTTTTAAGGAGTTTGGGAGCAGGGAAACCTGCCCTAAATTCTTTGATGTTAAAGATGTTTTTCTGTATCTTAATATCACCCTGTTGTTACAGAGAGAGTTTGTCACTCAGTTGCAGGGGAGGTCTCAGTGTATGTTGGTCTATTCTGCTTCATTTAATAAGAAAATGAACTCTGAAGGATTTCTGCATCTTTATACTCCTTTAGTAAGAATCTAAAGGAGTGCCTGCCTTCCCCGGTCTTACAGCACTGCAGACACCGTACAAATTTTTGCCTAATTCCACATACTGCTGCATCCAGACCCTTGTGGATCAGCACTGTGCATGAGCTAAAGCAATGTTTTAGTTCAGGAAAGGCCTTGGTATGGATTTTAGAAAGGGCTGTGGCGCAGAACTAACAAAGGCTTTTTGTTTCATCCTAGCCTTTAATGTAGTAATGTCTCTTGCTCCAAAGATGCCATCTGGCTTGGCATCTTTGAAATCTGATGTAAACATGGAAGGGCAAGATAAAAATTCCCAACTGGAGACTGTTCTAGTTTTCTTAAGTTTTGTAAATGTGCTAAAACTTAAATTCCTGTTTGAATCATTTGTCTGTAGAGCCAGCCGAGCTCTGTATGTCCATGTTACGAGTACGTGTGAGAGTAGAAGGCATAGCTAAAAAGCAAAGAAAGAGCAACCACTTGCTGTGCTGAGAGAAACAGCCGGGGCTGTTGCTGCAACCAGAATCTTCGGGCTGAAGTCCAGCATATTTTCACGAGGCAGAGAGAGAACAATAGAACCACAAAACACTAGGAAAACTCCTTGCAGAAAAGGAAACTATACTAAGTGAGCAAGACTGCAAAGATTTTGGAGATAACTAGAGGGAGAAAAGTGAGGATGAGATGTGGTGGAAAGAGGATTTTTTTAATGGAAGCTGTCTTTCAGAGAGTTATGACCTAATCCAGTTAAAATAAACTCATGCAGTTATTCTTAAATATAATCTTTTTGGATCCTTGTTCTTTCCTGTACACCACAGTAGGGATTTAATCTAAGCTGGCTTTTATTACTGGTGGTGGTATATTAAATAATTTCCCCATTGCCAAATACCTGTTAACTTTTTTTAGTTACAAAATGCATTCTATTAAAAGCTGCTCAGTACCCATACCTTGGGGAGATCCTGCTTGGGTTGTTGGTGCTGGGCGTTCTTCAGTGACTGTCCTGCAACTGAAACAAACAACAGGTATTTTTTTTTGCTGCTATAGGGTGTATTTATAGCTGGTTTGATGTGCTGAACTTAGAAACACTATACTACCTGTGTTGATATCAGAGGCTCCCAAATAAAAGGTTAAAAAAAACCCCTAAACCCTGCTAGGTTAATCCTCACCCTCTTGTAGAAGGGACTGGGGTGAAGGGGAACTCTGATCAGTAGAAAGGAGTAGATTAACTAGGTAAGCGTCAGCAGAAAATACTCTTCTAAAGTACTGCGTAACTACTGCAGAACAAAAAGGTCTGCTGGAAAGTAAAGGTGTTGCAACAAGCATGAAGGCATTTACTGTTGAGTGTTAATAGGATGCCGTGGTCAGAAACTGACAGTCTTTCTTTTTTTTCCTTCTGTTCTGTTCTAGTTGAATGGATTGCTGCAGTCTCCTTAGCTGCTGGAGCAGCTGCTGTTGGGTATCTAGCTTACAAAAAGTTTCTCTCTAAAGACAAATGCTGCAAAGCAATGGTGAATCCCCATATCCAGAAGGATAACCCCAAGGTAGTCCATGCATTTGATATGGAAGATCTGGGAGACAAGGCTGTGTACTGTCGTTGTTGGAGATCTAAGAAGGTAAGAGAAGAATAAATGGTCCAGTTTTGTTCATGTGCATGCGTCTTTCAGCAATACTATTTTCAAACTGCTTTATTTAGAGGAAGCTAACTTCTTTTCACCTAAACTATCCTGCAGTGAGATGTAGCATTTTTTTTAATCCATGAAACTATGTAAATTATGCTGTTACTCAGAGTAAAGCCTGCAGATCAGTGCTAATAGTGAACAAAATGTTTATGTAGCCCTGAAGAAGGAGATCCCTTAAAAGGAGAGCCACTGTATGGAGCGATTGGAGTCGTGACTGGCAGATACCATTTTGTGTGCTGGCTGTGCTAATACAGAGGCTTATTCAAAACTATTGGCAGTAAGAGCTCAGGAACCACAGTCTGAGAGGACCTTAAACACCTTTTATGGGAGGAAGATGGAAGCTTACTCTGTCAGAAAGTACCTTGCTAACAGTTCGTGGTGTTAAGAAGTGTTAAGAAGACTTCGATTAAGAAGTCTGTTGATGTACTGGAGCTGGTGTCAAATTGTCACTTGCAATATCTGAGCCCGTCGTTAAATCTTGTAGACAGAGTGAGTGCAGAATTGGTTTGGGTAGAGCCTGACTTGCTCAGATGGTGTTACGGTGGTACTGCTGTTCTGTCCTGAATTTATTGTGGCACTGTTGTGTACTGTAGATAGATCCCTTTTGCCACGTGAATGAGTACAGCAGTGAATTGTTTCCAGTGGTGATGGAGGTAATCTAAAAAGAGGTCATTGTGGTTAAAAGCTTTTGAAGAATCTAGACAGATGGACTTAATGCATTTGTGCCTTAGCAACTCAAAGTAGTTATATGTCTAATCCTAAAGTAAAGCCAGTAAAATCATGATGGCATACTTTAAGCCTTTATTTTTGAGCAATTAAAAGTCTGGCCTAGACACTGGTCCAATTTACTTGCATATGAAGTTGGGTAGCCTCAATTGCCTGAAATTCATGATAGGCATGACACCTAGCCTTCCAATAACATGAAGATCAGATATAAACCTGAGGTAGAGATGTGCAACATTTGATGTAGCTGGAAAGTGTATAATTTATCTGTAGTAGTAGTTCTGGGATCTGTAATGAAAGAAGACAGATTGCATGAGTAGTCCTGTCCATTTACCACTGGTGCATATTTAAAAGCTGTTTCAGCAGTGAAGGTGCTAATGTGTGGAGACTGAAATAATACATATCTTCAGAGCCAGATAACTGAGGCAAACAGCCTTGAAATCTAGCTCGTTCTCCATCAGTGAGCTGAATACTAGGTTTCTCAAGTCTTAGACGCTGGTCTAATTGGGCCCCACTCAACAGTTTTGCAGGTGCTGTAACTTTCGGTTCTTGCTGTTGTCGGATCTGACTTCAGTACGTTGCAGGTTAAAATAACTCAGGAAGTTACACGTTTGTAGCTCTATTTGGTTTAACACTAAAACACTACTGAGGATTAAACAGCATGATGACTTAAATCTGAAATAGTCCTGTGGAGATGGGCTTGTCTTTGCTCTGCCCAGAGTCTGAACTGAAAAAATTCCCCACCCCACCATTGCCCCAGTGTGCTCCATGGACTAAGTTACATAGTTATGATTATACAACAGGGAAGTGTGTACATTTAAACACAGTGCTGGTGGCTGTACAGCATGCAGGTATCAGGCATGTGTATAGCAGCATTGCTGCTAAATCTTTGTGGTGAGTCTCATCTGACAGCCAGAATCCAGCGTTAGAAGCTGCCATGAGGGCTAGAGCTTCAGAAAAGAAAAAAGGGGAGGAGAAAGGCTTCTCTAAGTAGCTGCACTTTGTTTTAAAATCTGAATTTGGCTTTACCTCAGGTTGAAATTGTGTAGGCACCTCCTTCAGTGCCTCTTGGTGGGGAAAAAGAAAAAAAAAAAACAAACCCCACACCAAAAAATGCTAATTTGAACCATGGTGTGGTGTTTGTACTTTCTGCTTGCTACTCTGTTTTCTAAACAGAGATGGAAGATAGTGTTGGGGTTTAGGGGTTGCATTGCAACTCCTGCCAGTATTCTAGCTATTGTTTGATACTATCTTTTTTGCATGAAATAAAAATCTTATGTACGTTTTGGCATATATTGAAGGGGTGTTGTCAGTTCAGGAACATACTGTCCTACTGAGTTAGAGCTCTGTAATTGCACACTAAAAGGAAGTAGATGGGGCTACCTTATAATGAGTCTGTTATTAGAACTCTGACCTGAAAGTCTTGTAAAGGCATTAAGGAGGTCAGTGGAAAAATTTGAAGGCATTTGTTTTCTTTTACTGATGGTTAATAATGGGTATTTTACTCAGCACATTGTGCTTCAAAGACTACAGTTTCCAGTTTTGCTGCCTTCCTCTTGTCCTGATCGGTTGGCCTTGTATGGTGGGTAGCATAATCTTTCAGAGGGTGTGCGTGCTTCTTCTCGTGTTCAGTTATTGCCAAGCAGTAATAAAATACAGAGACACTTCTTCATCATTCTCACATGCTTGTCATCTTTGGAAGTAGTTAGCTGGCATTATCTGTTTCTTACAGTTCTCAAACTAAGATCCTGTTAAAATTTGTAAGGCAATGTTTATATGATGGCAAAATGATAGAATGTGTGTGCTTCCAATGCCGGAAATTACAATTACTTCAAAAACGGTAAGTACCTGCTGTGTTTTTGTTAAATAAATGGCCCATGGGGATCTCTATTCCATATACAGATTAGAAGAAATACCTTCTTGTATGATTGTGTGAGCGCTTCTCATCAGATTTAGCCTCATCTGAGGCTGTTAATAGACCCAGTAGCCTTATGAACCATAGGATATTACGGTGTGCAGGCACTACAGCTAACTTCCCATGGTGTTCCTCCTGTATAGGGAAGAACTGAAGAGTTGGACTATACCGGTGTCACTTGGAGTAACTCTAAAAAAAAAAAAAGCAGTATTATTTTCAGATGGTTCTTTTTTTCTGAAATAGCATACTTCAAAGGCTCTTTTTGTTTGTGTTGGCCAAAGTCTTTGTGGAGTGCATATGTTTAAAAAAAAAAACCACACATGATATCTTCAAATAAGTCTGTCTTGGGATGTAATTATCTGTTGAAGTAGGTGGTATGTAGTTCTTTAAATGGCCCTGTCCTATTTAGTGTTGTGCTCTGCAGGCACTTCATAGCACTGCTTGTCAAGTCTTGTGGAAAAAACAAGCGTACAAATTTACCAGTGTAGAGGCAAGAATTTTGTCTTAAACCCAGACTGTAATTAGTCTAAAGTAGAACAGGTGTTTTCTTACTCTTCTGCATTTTTAAGTGTGTGAGCTGGGGCGGGGGGGAAATGCTTCCAGAGAAGTATTAGTCCCCAGGCTGCGGGTCAAGGAATACTGCTGCAGAACATCAGAAAAAAATAGGGGCAGAGAATCTAAACCTGTTCAGTGTCAAGGGAAATGGGCTGAGCTGTCCAGATCACTGCACAGTTCCCTCAGGGGCTTTGGCTGCTATTGCTATCCTGCTTTATCTTTATCAAGCATGAACATGTGTCAGGCCCAGGATCCACCTATTCAGTATCTAGTCTTCAAGGTGACCAAGTGGGTGCTCTGGAAAAGTGCTGTTGGCTTTTTTCTTTTTTTTTTTTTCCTGAGAAGCTCAAGTCTAGTGTCCCAGCGTCTGGGAGCCACTGGTTCCGAGATGAGCTGACCTAGAGGATGAATTCAGAGCAGTCGGTAGCTGTTAAAGACGTCTCCATGCTCTCTGAAGCCTATGAATCCCACCTTTTTTGTCACTTTCAAACTTGAAGTGATAATGTTACTGTAGCTGAACTGTGGGCTTGTCTCCTTGGGGCATGATGATAATGCGTGACTGAAGCCGGGTCAACACTTCTGTGAAGACCAGTGGACTGTGGTGTTGCATGGAAAAACAACTGGCCTGGGAACATCTGGTTGGAAGCTGGTCGGCGTCCCATGAACATACGTTCTTGTTTGCTCAGACTTTTTCCAAGTATCTGTCAGTACCTACTCATTGAGTCACAAATGACTGATGTGATGATGAAGTTCCTGCATGAATCAGCTTATCCCAGTGTTCTCCAAATTCAGGGTTTCTTTATTCAGAAACATCACCTGCCATTTATAGCGTGGGTTTTGACATTTTGTATCTGAAAAACAAAAAAACCCCACCTCATCTCTCCCTGCAGGGCATGTGGATTTATTTTTAGAGCTCTGAAAATTTTTTTTCTCAAGCATATTGTCTTCATTATGCTGTTTTCATGCAGTACTTTGAAATCTTTTATTCTAACTAACAGGCGATAGGGTGTTAATTTTTTTTTTTCAAGGGCTGTGACTGAGGCATGAACATCAGGATGAGCGGAGTGTCAAAGACTGTTTGATTGTGACTGTACTGTGAGGGAATATTGCTCTTGCAAAGGCAAAAGCTGAGTAATGCCCAACTTTGATTCCCATTACTTCTAAGCAAACAAAATAGTAACTGAATGCAAAATACTGGTGTGTGATTTCTGTGATCATCTCCAGAGTTTCCTCTGCAGAGGAGGCAGAGCCCTGAAAACACATCCTTGAGAAGTGATGGAATCTAACATTACTCTTGTTGCTTCACAGAATGTCCCTTGGCACTTGCGTGTGAATAGAGCTGCCCAGGAGCAGAGTGGTATGTCTGGTCTGGGACCTGGGCGGATACAGCTGGCTAAAGGAATCCCCATGGATCTTGCTCTGACCAGGCTGTTCTAGGGTTCTTTTTTTATGGAAAAAACATTTCTTCAAATTACTTCCTCAGTGCTACCTTTGAGAAGCCTTTGATGAATAGCCATGTCAGTTGGAAGCGCAGTTCATTTCCATTAGCAGGTCAAAATCCTAATGTGGAAGCCAGCTTGCGCAAGGGGACCTTTTGTGTCAATACGATAAGATAGCTGCATCAGGACAGAGCAAAGGTGGCTTGCAACTCCAGCTGTTTGGAGGCAGGACTAATGTGTAGGTGTGTCTCTTAAGAGACGAGCTAGGGAAACTCCTTTTTCGCATCATGTGCTACAGAAAACCAGGAAAAAAATTCAACTAAGGATCTCCTCCTGTTTCTCTTCCTTACCCCGTTTATCTTCGCCTTGCACTCAACTCTGGTTGTTGCCTGGGAAAACAGTGTGGGGCAAGGTTGAGAGCACGATACTCCAGGTAGGTTACAGTTGAAGGTCAGCTTGGGCTGTGTTTTCCTCATGCTGGCCTGAGGCAGGAATACAAATAGAGTGGAGCTGAGTTGTTGCATTTTCATAACAAGCCTCTCGTCCACTTTGCACTCACGTGGACAACAACGAGTGTTCAGCCAAAACTCAGGGAGACCTGAGACACCAGCACAGAAGTTGTGGTCTGCGGTCATAGTGGATTTAATGAGAAGGCATTCTAATGAACTTTCAACCTAGGTTCCTAATTCTGACTCTGGATGTACTTTAGATGTGTTTATTCTCTCTTTTTTCAGTTCCCGCTGTGTGATGGCTCTCACACAAAGCACAACGAGGAAACTGGCGACAACGTTGGACCTCTGATCATCAAGAGGAAGGAGGCGTAGAGTGGACAGTAGACGCTACAAAATGAATGTCTGACAAATGCTCTGCTCACTTGTAATTGGGGGGAAAAAACCACAAATTCTTTGTCATGTCACTGAAGACTTTCCAGTGTAGTATATACACCAGGCTTCAGCATGTGTATTTTCTCTGGTGCTTGTCTTGTTTTAATCACTACAATGCGTAATTTACTAAATAGTCATGGTTTAAATTTTTTGTCCTGTAAAGTGTGTGTACCCTCTCATCGAGTATGAAACTAAAAGGACGCACAGAATGTACTTCATCAGAAAATAGGTATTAAATTATTTTCAAATATATGTGTACTACTCTGAGGCTATTCAGTAGAACGTGTTTTGAAAAGGTAGATCCTAAAATCCTGGAGGGGTTCTAAAGTCAAAGATCTGGATAGACTTCTATGTAAAAGGCAGCAGCAGGAGAGAAACCACGGTGCCAAAATGCAGCTTAACCTCTGGTTATGCTGCATTTTCTGCAGGTGTCACGTTTGGCCTATTACGCTACTGTTCCATGTGGCTTCTGTAGAAGAAGAAATTCAAAATCGCTAACTATGAACAGACGACACAAAAGGCATATAGCAAGATGGGGCTAAAGGGCAACTTTACCTTTGATTTTACAGCAGTGTTGAAACTTGACCCTACTACCGTATGGTATCAAGAACATACTACCGGAACTGCAGGCCTGTATTTAGAGTAGGATTAGGAGGATGGTCTCTGCAAGAGCTTTCTTAATAGACAAGTGGAATGATACCAAGTGCTCAAAGAGTCATGGGCAGGGGGTGGCAGGGTTGTCTTTGCTGCTAGAAAGCCTTAGTTTTACCTGCAGTCTCTGGCAGTGAAGTGAACTTCCCCAGACCATGGGACAGTGGGGGAGGCTATGCTGATTTATTCCAGGAGCTAAAATAAGAACTAGAACCCCACCCATTATTACTGTCTGCTTCATCATTGCTCTGGCTGGTTCCGGAGGACTCCTCCTGCTGTGGAGGGAGGCAGCACACCTTTCTTACTAAGTGGCCTTAGGCTCTATGTGTCTTAAATAACTCCTGCCTCCCAGGGCTAACTGTTAATGTGGTTCAGCTAATTTCACCAAAAGAACTGACATGGACAAGGCAAGGCTTTGGCGACAGCTAGAAAGGAGGGGGAAAGGAAGGATAAGACAAGGGGAGCTCTTGCCCTCCTTTTGTATGGCACTTGTCTGCCTTGTCTGACACAGTTGCATTAATGGCTATCATGTTGGTTTCCTTAAATTAAATAGCTTTGATTTATTAACATGCAAGTGACCACAAAGCAAAACCCAAAGAGTGGGGTCGCAGAGGGCATTTTTGTATTAAACCCAATCCCATTAGTGTAATTGCAGCCTGTGTGAGATTGAGCTCTCAGCGTCCTGGGACAGAGAGACTACCTCAGAGCTAGAAGAAAGGCCTTTTCAAGATGCTGACATTTTAACCTGGACCCTTAAGGATTCTTCCAAATGATTGGGGCAGTAGAGGGGTTATTTTAATTACTTTTTTTTTAAAGGTGTGGTTGGTACGACTGGTTAAGATTGAAGAAAATGTTTTGTATCTTCTTGATGTGAGACTTTTGTAGGCGGAGGCCTTAGCTGCCTGGTCTGAACTTTGGCAGAAGGCACAAAAAGTAGGGAAGGTGGCACAGAGAAAGGGTTTGCAGGTGGAATGCTATTGTCTGTGAGAGACCTCTGCTTGTAAGAAGTTGCAGTCAAATACACTTAGTTTCTATCTTTTCTTCCTGTCTTGACTGTAAAGGTACTTGATATTTTTTACTTGCCCGAGTACTGATACATATGGAAAGTTGTTTTAACCTTAACCTGTCAAATACATTGTTTTTATCCCAAAGTTATTTCTGTATTATTAGACTATGACACTGGGTATTTCTGTATTTTTGTCAAATACACATTAGAGCTCATCTTAATCTCGAGGTTGTAACGCCTGTGTTATCTCGTGGGTGTGCTGTTTCTTTCAGGGGAGAGTTACGCTGCGAGTAGCGCTGTACACCAATGCTGCTGTAATCATAAACCTGTGTCTGGACCGACTTTTCCTTCTGAGCCATCTTTTCCTGTTAGCAGCAAAGCCTGGCGGCTCTTGAAGGAATAAAAGTTGACTGAAAGCTGCATTAATGTTCTGAGAGATGAAGTCGTGAAGTTTCAAATGAGTCTCCTGAGTAATAAAACTGTTTCCTGGAGTTTGGGCATGAGGGAAGTGGGCTCCATGAGGAGTTTTTCTTCCTGGGAAGCAAGGATGTGCAGGCAGAGTCTTTGCTGATTTACGTCCTGGTGAGTTTGTTTCAGACAAATGTCGCATTTATAAATGTTGGCACAAAGTGGTTAAATTTTATTTTGATGTATGTACAGTTTTCTGTACCGTACCTAAAAGTTCCTGTTACTGATGTATGTGAGCAGCTGTTTGAACGTGATAATGAAGAGAGATACTTGAATTTGAGTAAACAACCTTGCCAGCATCACAGAGAACACTTCATTTTTGTTTCCTTAGTACCATAACAGGTTATCGTGTTCTGATAGTCTGAGTGCTTGCCTGCTCCAGTGTTTTCCAAAACCTCTGTTTTTTAGTGCTTTCCTCAAATAATCTCTAGAATATGAATAATGTCTAGAATATGAAGTGAATTGGTTTGGGTTTTTTTGCCAGGTTTTAACCGTAAAGAAATTCTGCAAATGTGCAATTTTCACATCACACTGAAAACTCCTACATGAAAATGTGGTTCAAATCCTTCATATCAAAGCTGTGAGAGATTCCTGTCCCAGAGTAAAACTGTATTTTTGTTATATATTTTTCACCATGCAAGTGTTCATTAGGAAGGTGAACAAATTAAAGCACTGATTCTTCAGTAATTGAGTGTGACTCATCAAAATAGTCTGGTGAGGTGGCTGTGAGTGACAGGTATTTTCTGCACGTTTAATTTGAGCACTGTTAATCTAATGGGTAATTTCAAATGGTGGGAGGCCAGCGCTGCAATCACATGCTGGTCCACTAGGAGGAAACAAACACTGTGCAATGGGTGCTCCTCGCTGTGGGCAATTTTTTTATGCATGCATGTATTTATGTATTTTTTTTCCCAGCAGCACTGCTTTCTGTCTGGGACGAGGCATCTAGAAGCGCTGCTGGGACTAAGCAGCTTTTCATGCACTTTGAGTCTAGGATTTGTATTGCCAGTTCCCCAACAGCCAGCAGCAGAGCTGACCGTGGCCCTCCTGGTCCTGGTAAAATTTTCACCATATTGTTGCAGTTTGGATCTTGTTCTGGGGCCTGTAAAATTTCTTTTGTACAGTTGCACAGCAGTGGGACTGGGATTTTCCTTTTAAGCGTGATACAGCTGGATAAAGACGTTGAAACATGAGTCACTGCTGTATCACGGTCAGTCACTCCAGTAAGGGAAGAACATTTTATAATACCAGGAAGGATAAGAACGTAGGCGTGAAACTAAACATTGGTATTGCGAAGAAACCTCTCTAGCCGTCCTGAGCATGGAAGCCTCTCTGCAAATTTGGCTTTTGTTTCAACCCCTGAAGCTTCAAGGCTGACAAAACCCATACGGGGCCCCAGCTGGGTTCGGTGTAAGAGCATGACCCCCCATAGCTTGTGGGCAGAGAGGGGATGCCCTGACACGGTGCCAGCGGCCTGAGTTTATCGGTGCTCAGTGCGGTCAGAGCATTTCACATTGACCTGCTGAGAAGACGAAATGCCTTTTCCATCGTCTCTGGTGCACCTGAAGCCCAGCAGCGTCGAATACCCCTTCCCCCAGTTGCTTTGTGCACCCAGGCTTGTTCTGCCCTGGTTTTCCCGCATGGGTAAGTGGCTTTTCTGCACCAACAGAAGAATGATCGTTTTCCTAGAGCCATTGCTAATTTAGGATGGGTACCGGGGGCTGCTGCTTGTTTTCTTCTGTAGCAGTGTTGTAGCTGTGGTGCTTAGTGCTTTTCTCGGGCAGGATGATTCCCAGGCTGCCTAATGCCGAGGGGAGCTGAATAAAAACTAAATAACAAAAATAAATAAATCAAATGTGCGGAGAGAAACAAGAAGGGGGGAAAAAAGAAGAAATAAAATGGCAGATGGGAGGAGAGCATAAGCTGGAAGAGAAGATGTAACACTGCTAGGTGGTAGCAAAAGGGATAAATCAAAGCGCTGAAAATGATACATTGCATTTCATCATACCTCTTAATAGAGCAAAGCATAAGATGTACAAAGTGGCTGTTGATTAGCTTTTGGGACTAAGCGGTTCTATTAGCCAAAAACAGACCCTGTAGAGCCGAGGGGGTTACGTGCCTGGAGCAGACATCCAGACATCTATTACTGTGGGTTTTCCTCCTCAACTGTTTGTGAATCCTGCAGTACTGCGCAAAAAGCAACATAGGCTTGTGCCGTGGGTCCCCTGTCAGCAGGCTAATGCTCCTCCACGCCCACCTTGGTGAAGTGTTTCATTAGATGTGCACTTATAATAAATAGAAGAAGGATTTATGGCTGTGCTCTCTGAAGTTGGGAAAATCACTGGGTTTACACAACTGTAGCGGAGCAAAATTCAGTCCACGTTTCTCACCTGCGGTTCGGACTGGTAAGAAAGGATTTATCGGGGTTCCCAAGCAACTTCTGTCTTCGATACATCACAGTTGCATATGCCTCACGTAAGCACAGAGAGATTGTTTCTGGTGCTATTTTTTCCCTAGCTGCAGACAGAACCATCCCTCCTCTCTGATTTGACATTGTACTGCCCTTAATCTGCTCCACTCTGCATCCTTTTTTGTCGCGCAGACTGCAGTTTTCTTTTGGTGTTTTTGAATGCATGGCACATTTAAAAAAAAAAAAAAAAAAGTGCCTTCTGCTCTCTGGGAGAAGCCTGTGCAGAAACGGGGAGCTTCTTCAGCGTGCCAGAAATCATAGCTTTAATGTGCGAAGCACTCAAAATTCAGCACACTGCAAGGATCTGTGCAGTAGCTGGAATGTTTGTGCCATTCAGTCAAGTCAGCTTGCAACGGAAAGGCAGCAAAATGAATAAGGTCACCGAGTGCGTAACTTTTCTCAAATACTTTTCTGCAGCTGGCAAATATCACCATACATGGCTACAATGTGGTCAAGACGCACTGTCTGTTCACCGCTGGGACTCTTGCTCGAGACTCAGATACTGAAACAACAGCCAGAACAGACATTCACTTCAGCAATTATTAAATTTGTTGTTCTTTTCAAATGGTGGAATCTTGCTCTTTCAATCTCATTCTTGGCTCCAACACCTGGGTGTCTTAAATTACTAAGAGTTGAAATTCTGTTGCTTTGCAGAAAAAGCCCAGGAATGGAATACCATTTAACAGAAGAGACTTCTTAAAATGCCAGTTGGCAGTGGGTTTAGTCAATAAATAGGTGTTTGATTTTACTGCAGGTGGAGGCAATGTAAGTGGACTCTAGGGAAAGACAAAGAGGCATTTTAAATAAGCCTCTTCGCGTGTTAATCATCTTAAATCAAGTACCGGGGTTACCCTAAAGCATTAGGATATGACTGGTAAAATGCCATCATACGTTTGTAAACCCTGAGCAGCCCCCAGACAGAGATACAACACCGTACTTTGAAAATCTTTGTTTAGAAGGACAAAGGGAATAATCCTTATCTACCTGCAAGACAGGAGATGGTACTAAAGACTTTGCTCTAATGCCTGTTTCCAAAAGAAGCACAACTTGCCCAAGGATGTCAAAGCACACACATCTCTCATTGTCCTTTTCTAGGGATGGAGGCAGCTAAAATACATTTCATTTATTCAGGCTCCCCAGAAATCGTGGTTTAATTACATCTTCTGCACCGATTAATTAACGGTATGTTCCTATTGTCCGTGAGAGACCAGGCGTGGAAGCTGGACTCAATACGTGGCGTGCTGAGGCTACGCATAGCAGCAAAATGACGCCTTTTGTTGTCTTCTTAATGCTCTTCCTGATGTTGCCCAACGTTTTGTCAGCTGCTGTTGGCTGCAGAGGCACACTGGGCCGATGATCTCAGACAACTGTCAACAGTGACTTCAGGATGTCTTTCCTGGCCTGTGACAGCCAGTTCCAGGATCAGCATCAAGGAGCTTTGGTTTGGATGAGTTTCCTCTACATGTGGATAAACCTTACGTTTACCCACACTGAAGCTCCCATGCCAACACTGTGCTTTTTGTTCAGTTTTGTGAGATTCTGCAGGATTTCTTTGCCACTGGTGTGGCACTTGACTGCCCTAAGGAGGTCATGGGCATCCGCAGACCTGGAGACTTGGTGCACGCTTCCTTTTGCAGGTCATGAATGAAGATGTTGAATAAAACCAGTCTGAGCACGAACCCACTGCTGCCTCCTCTCCACCCCGAGGTTCTGTTTGTAGAAAAGGTGATCCAGAAAATACCTCACAGTCATTTTTGAAACCTACTGTATTATCTCCAGGGAGCGTAGGTGGGCTTTTGACACTGTCCCTTTGTTTTCATCCTGGAAAACCCCAGATGCACCTGGTTGCCAGGGAGGAGAGTAGTGTCACAGAGTTTGCACCAGTCAGAGCCAAGTAAAATATTAATCATTGTGGTACCTGATGCCGCAGTGATAAGGCAATAGCTAGGAAAGAAATGGATGGCAGCACCATTGAGTTTTACAGCTACAACAAACAAAGGCAGCTTAGATTTTCCTTTACTTAACAAGAACAAAAAAAGACAGCACAAATAGAGGCTGGGCAGAGAATGGATGGAGAGCAGCCCTGAGGAGAGGAACTTGGGGGTCTCAGTTGATGAGAAGCTCAACATGAGGCAGCAATGTGTGCTGCAGCCCAGAAAGCCAACTGCATCCTGGGCTACATCCCCAGCAGCGTGGGCAGCAGGGCGAGTGGGCAGATTCTCCCCTTCTACTCTACTCTGCTCTGTGGAGACGCCCCTGCAAGTGCTGCCTCCAGCTCTGGGGCACCAACAGCAGAAGGACATGGAGCTGTTGGAGCGGGGCCAGAGGAGGCCCCGGAGATGCTGGGAGGGCTGGAGCCCCTCTGCTATGAGGACAGGTTGAGAGCTGGGAGGGTTCAGCCTGGAGAAGAGAAGGCTCCAGGGAGACTTTAGAGCCCTTTCCCATCCCTAAAGGGGCTCCAGAAAAGCTGGGGAGGGACTCTGGAACAGGGAGGGGAGCCATAGGATGAGTGGGAATGGTTTTAAACTTGGAAGAGGGGAGATTTTGGTTAGATATAAGGAAGAAATTCTTTGCAGCGATGCTGGTGAGCCCCTGGCCCAGGTTGCCCAGAGAAGCTGTGGCTGCCCCATCCCTGGAGGGGTTCAAGGCCAGGTTGGATGGGGCTTGGAGCAGCCTGGTCTGGTGGGAGGTGTCCCTGCCCAGGGCAGGCGGTGGCACTGGGTGGGCTTTGAGGTCCCTTCCAACCTAAGCCATTCTGTGATTCTATGAACTGTGAATCTATCAAAGGATTAAAAGCCCTGAGCTATTTAAAGAGAGCACTCTACAGCGGTCCTTCTGCTGCGAAACGGCGAGAAAAAAAGAACTGCAACACGGCTCCAACTTCCACACTGCTGTGACAACATCTGCTGTACCCCAAGTGACTCGGATGGGCCCTCCTGCCCGCAGAAGCACTGCTGCAGGTGCTCTTTCTCACCCATCCAGCAAATTATTGGTTTCACCGATTGACATTTCTCATCAGGAGCACAAACGGTCCAGGTCAGCTCCACTGCAATCTGCCCGTCTGGCAGCAGCTATGCAAGCGCAGCCACCCGCTGCAGGAAGTGGCTCTGCGGGCAGCAGGATCCACATCTCCGGTACAGACCTCACGCAGAAGACATGGCTGCTGAGGCAGAGGAGCGGTATTTTTGGCGAGATGGGGAAGAAGCGTCTGGCTGTGAACCGTCTAAAGGGACAGCCAAAAATCCAGCGGTGCTTGCTGTCAGCTTGCCTCTAGAATACCGATGTTTTGGCCAAGTCTCAGCCCCACTAATCTGTTTACCTAATGTCCCCCTGCACTTCCACTGAAGTATGAGCTTATTTCCTGTACTAAACCACCCTGCATCTCGCGGTTAGTTATTAACTAGCCGTTGTGTTTGAAAAAAGGGCTTTATTTCAGCAGAAAGCGGTATTTTTGTAATCCTCGCTCAGTTCGGGTGCGCTTTGCAATCTGCCAGTGAGACATCCTCTTGCAGCACGAAGCTGTTTGTGCAAAATAAATGTGTGTAATATCTATTGTTATTATAATATTGTTAGTGTTTACATTTTCGTCAGACCAAGTGAGGCAAGACTGTTTCCCAGCAAGAAGTAACCCAGAATTAAGCATAATTTTTTCAAATGTATTTTGTTGGGGGGCGGGGAGGGGGATTCCTACCCACCTGCCTCTTCTTCAGGAGCTGTTTGCAGCCTCTTTTGCTTTCTCTTCGAGTGCAGTTGCACAGCCCGGAGACAAGAAGTTTCCTTGGGAATCTCGCTGGTAGGTTCAGCTTTCAGTGCAGACTCTTGCAGTATCACACCCTGCGGAGAAATTCATTATTTGTCATTTCTGGTATTCTCTGGGTTTCGTTTGTTTTACTTTAGGAGAAGTTCCCAGATAAGATTAGTGAACTCTGTGTGCTGAAGCGTTGAGGGTGGAATGAGTGAGCGGAAGACAGTCTCGCGTCACTTGATTTCTATATGCATAAATCTGAATAAAGCAAATATCAGGGAAAAGGAAATAGTGTTTACTTATTCCAATTACTCATGCTTTCGTATTTCTTTTCATCCCCTCCAGGTCCACTTCTGTTAGCTCCAAGGATATCTAGAAGCTATTAGTTCAGGACTTGGTACTTGAATAGCCTCTAAATTGCACTTTTTTGCTTTTTAATTCCATTTTTTTTTCCCATGAAGACTTCAGGCTCAGGTAGATCGCGGTGTTAGACAGGCACTCATGCAAGTCTGTGGTTTTTTTTAATCATGGCATTTTAATCATGTTTTTCTCTCTGCATTTAGAGCTGGATCAGACAGTCTCTCACATCTCTGCAGGGGGAAATATCTTTCCACAAGGCTCAGGTTGGCATCCGAACCTTGCAGCAGCTGCCGCTGCCGAGACCAGGAGCTTTCTCTCTGCCACACACATACCACTTGTGCTTTTTTTTCACTCTACTCCTCATTAATTTTTTTGTGTGCAAGGGTTGGCCAATCTGTGGTTTTTGTCTCCTGCGTCAGTGCCCCCCGGGAAACTCCAGCATTGGGGAACCGAAGATAGGAGCTTATGCTTGCAACCATCTGACTCCTAATCTTTAGGGCTGGACAGTAATGAATGGTGAGAAGAGGACATTCGGGAGGGAGGGATGTAACTTTTCTGACCAGCCTTGTTGCTTCAAAAAGGATCTCGCTGAGTTGCTATCACTGCCTTTGCCATCTTAACCAATTAAGAGAGTGAAACAAATTGTTCCATGGACAACGAACTAAGGAAACTCAGTTTGGACAGATTTATGTGCTACGCTCCTTCCTCTCACTTTTCAATACCCTCATTTTCCCTGTGACCTTCCTGTCCCTTTGATACTTTAATTTCCCCAGTAAATCCCCTAGACTGCCATCCAGTTCTCCCAACCACATGCCATGTCTCCCAACCATGGGATGGGGCACATAATAGCAAAGCTTGCCGCACTGCTCAACGCTGATTCCTGATGTACATCAGCCGATTTTTATAAAACCTGTGGGAATGTCACGTATCTGCTAAAATTCATTTTCCTATCTCCATTCTTGTTTTCCTGTTCCTGCATCCCACTAAGACTAAACACGACTTGATACCGGTGGGTTCTGCAGACAAAGTGCACATCTAATATTCAGAGAGTTCAGCTGATTTTATAAAGGAAAGAAGCAGCCAAAAGAGAAGGCAGTAATTACAGGGTGACAAATATGCCCTAGAGGAAAGAAACGTTAATAAAGTCTCCTACCCAGGCGGTGGGCTCCGGGGTCCTGTGGGCAAAGGCAGGGCTCCTGCTCTCCCTGTGGGGGGTTAAAATTCGGATTAAAATTCGATGAATCCCTCACCCAGGGCCGGGACCTGCTGTCAGGCCAGGTGACCCCGCCTCGAATCCCAGACCAGCACCCACGGAGCATGGCCAGGCTCGTTTTTAGGCTGATTTGAAGGTCTTTTACCCATTTTAAAGGCCTGATACTATTTACATGCCTCGCTTTGCCCTCGCTTATCGTCCCTCCGACCCACTGGAGAGAAAAGAAACAAACCTCGGGGTGTCGGATGTAAAACCGAAGCGGGTTTGGGGCGTATTTCTCGTTTCCGAGGCCCGGCTGAGGCAGATGGGCCCCTGCCCGCCACCACACGCCCCTCACACCCCGGGGGACCGGCGGCGGGGCGGGGATGCCCACGGGGGCGGGTGTCCCCGGCCCCTCCGCGGGTCGCGGCCGGCTCTGCGGGTGCGCCAGGCCCTGCTGCCTTCGCAGAACCCCGGCGCTGCCCGCCCCGGCCTCACCGGGGCGCCGGGCCCCGGTCGCGGCCTACCCCGGGGACCGCGCCTCGCCGGGCGGCGGCGACGGCGGCCCCCTCCCCGCCTCGGGCCGCGGCGGGGGCGGAGCCGCCTCCGGGGCGGGGCGGTGCCGGGGCCAGTCGCCGCCTCAGCGGCGCGGCGCGGTGCGGAGCGGTGTGGACGCGGGGTGATGGAGCCGTGGGCCCTCGCCGCCCGCGTCCCGGCACGCAGCGCTCGCTGAGGCCCGCCCGCCGCCGCCACAGTGCGGCCGTGCCCCGCCGTTCCCTCGCCTCCCGCCGCCGCCAACCCCGGGAAATGGCCACGGAGCCCCCGCGGCCGGCGCCGCCCGCGGCGGGACGCCCCGAGGGCGGGCGCGGGCGCTGCGCGGGCGGCGGGCGCCGCGAGGCGGAGGAGGCCGCGGCGGCCCAGCCGGCGCTCGGCGCTTCCCCGGGCCCCGCGGCGGCGGCGGCGGCGGGGGGCCGGCGGCGGGGGCTGAACGGCTGCGTGCCGCTGTCGCACCAGGTGGCTGGGCACATGTACGGCAAGGATAAAGGCGGTGAGCGGCGGCGGGGCGCGGCGGTGGCGGCGGGGGGGAGCGCTGGGCCGGGCCGCCCGTGAGGGGGTTCTCCCCTCTCCCGCCCTCCAAACCCGGTTGTGGTGGGGCGGGTCTGGCTTCAGTTCTCCTCACGTCCCGCTGGCGGCGGCCGGTAGCTCCGGTGGTGGCGGTGGGGGGGTGTGGGTGAGAGGCGTGAGGGGCTGGCCGGCGGCGGCAGGGGGACATGGCACCTGAGGGGTCGGCCCCCGCCGCCTCCGCCTGCTGAGGTACCGGCACCTGCTGGCCCCCGGGCGCCGTGCTGGGGCCTGGTGGCCTCCCCGGGCGGGTCTGTGCCCTCTTCAGGGCTGGGGGGGTAGCGGAGGTCACCCGCTGTGAGGTGTCACCGCTGCCGAATGGCTGGGGGTTTTGGTGTTTTTTTGTAAATGATGGCGGGGCGTCGGGAAGGGGCAGTTAATGGGTGCCTTTAAGCCAAAGGGACGCTGCGGTTCAGCTGCGTTGTAACAGGCAGCCTTTAAAAAAGCGGGAATTTAGGTAACAACGTGCCAGTACTCTCAGAGAGCATATGTTGAAGCTATACCTTATCTAAAGGGAACCCCCAAACCAAAAACTGAAGGAAAACATTAGCAAGTGATTTTCCAACCTGGGGTCACCTCTTAGTGGCTTGTTTATTTGGTGGTAAGAGTAAGTTCAACCCAATGGCTTGTAATACAAATATCATGAGGATAGAGAGGATTTTTGAAGTGTGCCTCTGCTGGCTTTAATCTCCTGTTTTAATTCCAGGTTGAGGAGTGAGGTGTTGGCCCTTCTGATGAAGGTGCCTTTTAACGCAGGCAGTGGTCAGTGTCAGAGCGAGCGTCCAAGTTATGCCATTTAGCAACCTTTTCTCCCCCTTCCAGGACATCACATTTGGTGTAATTCCTGCCTCTCAGCCAAATGTAAGGTATACGTCCGTTCAGCTCTCAGCGTGCCCTTTGAGAGTGGCCATAACGAGTACCTACTGCCATATTGCCTTTGAACCTTGTTGGTAGGAACGGCCTCTGCCGAATGGGCCAAGGGCTCAACTTCATAACCCCTTTGAAATGTCAGTGCGTGGAATTACTGCACTAATGGCACTGTTAGTTTGTCTTATCTGCAGCCTGCGTCCGTGGCGTGTCTTGTTGCTGATAATCTCCACAGCAAAGTAATTCTTGTCCCTTGCCCCTGATGCAGCCGGTGCAATAAAATGTCGAGGGAGGTACATTGGATCCTTGAAGCTGTACGTCTGCCTTGTTTTTCGTATATCATAATACGGGGTGGGATCAGGCAAAAAGGCTCACTTCAGGCGGAGCTTCACCTTTGGCATGTCAGTTTTATCGCAGTTGGATCAAGACAACATGGGTGATACACCATCTGTATTGTGGGTGCAGCTCAAATGGATTAGGTAAAGCTGGCTCCACGACATCTCATGAGCAAGACCAGGATTCTTCTGCAGAGTTACCACCACGGTTGATGATCTCATCTTAGAAACTTGAATTTTACATTTTAAGTAAAGACCAGAGCTGCTCTGGCACTCGCAGCTCTCTCATTTTTGTAACTGAATCTTCTCGTTTTATTTCTTTGCAGATGTTGTATGTAGGAGTGCAGGCAGTTGAGATGCTAAAGATACAGGGTCATGTATAACTCTGCAGTGCTGCTCCCTGTGGTGTCTTTGTTGTGAAGCTAGTGGCCAGATGTGTGGATATATGTAGTTGCTAATAGCACTGGTAAGGACTATTACAGACAAATCTGTGTGCCAGAATCTGAGAACTTTAATTAAGCATGTGTGAGGAGACCAGCGTGTCTTCTGCCTTCTCTGTTGCCTCTTCTTACAGCAGTCGCCCTCCTTACTATTTTCCGTTCTGCCTTTTTCTACCCCATCAAGCCTTGAGTATTTTAAAAGCATAAATCTATAAAACCAGCGTGCCTTTTTGTCGGGATACCTCTCTTGCTATGCATGCAACGTGGCAGGTGTACCTTGAAGGTTGTACCTGGCTGGTGTTAGTGTCTGAGCTGTTTACCGATTCAAGTTCAGAGCCTTCCTTGTTCTGCCCAGCTTCCTCCTGCATGTCACTGCTGTCCCCTGTGCTCAACTTCCCTTCTGTCCCCACATAGAAACACACAGAGGACGCGTAGGTATCCAAATTATTTTTTAACTGTTTTGGTTTTTTTTTGGTTAAAGTGTGCCTTAAAATTTCTTTGCCGTGGGGTTTCCTTCCTCCTGAATAACGTTTTGATTTTCCCTTTGCTCCCTGTGACTGTTCGGTAGTGCTTTGCCAGGAACAGCATAAATCATGTGTAGTAAGGAAGGTAACCACCTCAGGTTGTGCTTAATTCCACAGGCAGGTGGAGAGAAATGAGCTGATGGGATATGCCACCTTATATCCCACACCTGGCTGCGGTTTGGTGCCCGTACCTGCAAAGTGCTGGAGATCCCCAAGCTGTTGGTGGGATCCTGTAGCTAAAGGCATCATTCTTTTTTGGTCTGACATGCTCGGTCATGCAAATTGCAAAACTTCTAACTCTGGCTACCGTTTTCCCAATGCAAAGGTCAAGGTGGCACATACATACTGGTCAGTCCTTATTAGATACCCACAGAGGATCTCTTCTAAAGTAAATGTTCAGTGTGTTTGCACAGAACCAGTTTTGTCTATGGTTGAGTGAAGCGTGTGGATTGGATGTGATAATTTTTGTTTAGAAGAGTGCATACTTCTGTATTAGTTATTTTTGCAGTAGGTTTGAGTTTCAGAATGCTAACAAGCTTTGCATGCAAAGCCATAGGGAAATGTTTGTGAGATACTTCAGAATTTTAATATCGGTGTAGTGCTGCTGCTGCTTCAGAAATGTTAAATTGCTTATTCATGTATTAAAACAATATTACTCCCTATCTGTGCCGAAAAAACACAGGAACCGTAGAACAAAACCATGACCAACGTCCATATGTTAGTATGATCTGCAGGCGGTGGTTGTAGATCAGAGGGAAGGTTATGGAGTTTTCATCTTCTTGGTGAGCACTGAAACATGAATTTTTGGTTTCCAGGCCTGCCTCAGGTCTAGAGTATGTTCTCTAGTCTGTCAAGAAATCCAGAGGATGAGGGAACTTTAGACACTGTCAGGTTACATTAAACTCTTCAAATAATATGTATCAATCCCATAGTGTATGCATTCTACTTCCCAGAATATTTGCCTGGTTTGCTACCTTGTAGATTGTCTTCTCATCTTATCAAAGCCAACATGCAGATTTTGAGGAGTATGTGTTTTAAGAAGCTTTTTTTTTTTCTTTTTTTAAATGTTGTAACTGTTAGCAATACAGATTCAAAACAAGTGCTATTCAGGTGCTTTGTGCACTTTGCTAAGTTGTTTCCAGCACACGTAAAAGGGGACGGGGGCAAGAAGCCGTTGTGTCTGGTAGATGTTGTGGTGTTTTGCACGTTCTTGTGTGGCACTATTTTTCTAGTTCTGGAAAGTACACAAAATCCAGCAAGCAACTTGACTTGAGAGCTGTTTTACACAAATTTTTCAACCTCCTCTTTGTTCATTGGCACAGCCAACTAATGAAGCAACTTTTCTAAGCCTGGTGGTTGTTTTAAAGTAAATATCTTGGGCTCTAAAGATTGTGTTTAGTTTCCAAGACTGCACAACAGAGCCCCTTCAGAGATAATACTTTCTAAAAGGTGAAAGCACAATTGCTGTTACAACTGCAAACTCTTCTTGGGGCTCAAAGCTCCTGGCTCGCTTTACTATGTTTCCTCAAGTGCTAATCTGAAGATGGAGCCTATTTTGGATACAGTTGACGTGTTTGCTTCACTTCTAAACAAAATAAATTACTATCTGAAAAGCTATGAATAAATTCTAGGAGAAAATTTATTTTCCAGAAGTGTTTTTTTCTTTTTCCCTTGCAAACTGATGATCTTGAAATTTAGAGTGCATTTCACAGGGATGCAGTTACTTTTCTCCACTCTTGCCCATATCAACCTCTTGAGTACCCTCAGATATTCAGTTGCATTTCTTATGCAGCTACTCAGCGATCTTGCTGACTGGAGAGTCATTAAGGCTGTTTTGGGAAGATATTTTGGGTTTTTTTGGTGCCGGCATGATGAAGATGGTTGCCTGGCTGAGGTGAAATTCTGTATTGTGCCATGATTATGGGTGACACAAATAGTAGCACCAGATTAGCTGTATAGGGGTGCTACTTCTAGTAATATAGAAGTGTTTTTTTTCTACGCCACTACTATAGAAATAAGTTCACAGGACGTATATTTGTGTTTAGTTAGTGAGAAATGCATTAAGCTTGGTACTAACTGCTTTAACTTCTTGGCATTGTTGGAAAAACAACTTATTGCTTGTTTACAAAGGGAGTGTCTGTGTAATCTTCCATAGATGAATGGATGGGGTTTTTTGGGTGGAACTTTTTAATGTCAAATCCCAGTACTGCGGTGGCCTTGAGCAGGATTAGACCCAGCATATCATCTGATGGCTAGAAAAAGAGGAATGCAAGCAGACGTCAGCTGAGGGATTTGTGTAGGAGCTGCTGATTTCGACGCTACTGTGCATGTACTGAAAGCAGTGCAACTGAGCAAATAAGCCATCCCTGAGGTGTATTTGCTATTTCTGGGGGAAAAAAAAAAAGCTGTATTTCTTAAAACTAAGCCCTGATGGAAATGCTTCTTTTCTAGGTATACTGCAGCATCCAGATGGGACTGTCCTGAAGCAGTTGCAGCCACCACCTCGGGGTCCCAGGGAGCAGGAGTTCTACAACAAGGTGAGGGTTGGCTGGTATGGAGGGAGCTGCCTTGCTGTGGGTGAAATGACGTGTGTGGTTGGTGTAGAAGTACAGCCTTATCGGTGCAGCTGGGAAAGCCCAACTGAAATACCTGAATGGTAGCTCGCTGACAGTCCCGTCATGGCATCACTGTGCTGTCTGGAACATTCTCCTCTTTGAATGTCCGTCCCTGTGCCAGGCCTGCTTCACTCACAGGGTTTGAGCTTGCTTATTTGCTCATGGGTCAGCGGCGTTTTCACAGCGTCTAAGACTTTATTGAAAAGCCTTGTATTATCTCCATCCATGATTGAAGGGTAGTGTGTTTGATCCTGTCTTTCTCATGTTGCTAAGTGTCTCGGAACTGGTTGCATCTAAATTTAGTATGTCTTACACTTTTGTGTAGTCTGGTTTAGTGCTAGAAGTATTGCTCTGTTCACTGTATCAAAGTTCTTCACTGTGTGAAAGCTCAGCTCCTTTGAAAAGTCAGTAAAAAAGTGAGACTCTCCAGTTGTTTTAACTTTGGTGGTTTTTTTTTCTTGTTGCTCATCTTCAGTTTGCTGTATCAGTAACTTTAATAACACAAACCAGGAAAGCAGTTGCTTGTTGTCTTAGGAGGGTAAACTGTTTTTAGAGCCCCTTTACCTTACGCACATACCTGCCTGTGATTGTCCATCACGTGTTTTCTCTCGATGGGCTTGATCTGTCATCCCTTTCCATGGCTTATTTGGTACGAAGAACTGTAGCGTAGTCTTCGCGCAGGATGAGAGAGGAGTCTTGAGACCCTCTTTCTGTTGTGTTCAGTTTGTTTTCCTTTATTTTATTTTTTTTTTCCACCTAGAAGGGTATTATTTTAAGTTACCAAAAGAAGTTATGTATTTTGTGAAAGTGTCCCACATTAAAACAGACTAAGCAATGTGCTCCAAGAGAACAATGTTTTTTCATACTAGCATTACTCGATAATTCTCATGATGGGACTGCTAGACAAAACAGCAGCTCTTGAGTTAGTGGTAGCTCAGCAGGAGCCAGTTAAATCTAAATGTAAATATTTTTCTGAGGTTTCTCAGTGACTGTTCTTTAGATGAGGTTAGGAGAGATGCAATCCAGCCTGAGCGGTAACTCTTCAGTAGGAGAAAGATTGAACAGACTTCTTCCAGTCCCAGGCTACTTACTTTTCTGTGAAATCCTGAGATACAGACAGTAAGGCGTTTTCACTGTCTAAAGCCAGGGGGTGAGAGGGGTAAATTAAGACGTTAACCATTCGCAGCACTGGCTTTATCTCTTTGCCTGTTGCTTAGATTTATGTGACAAGCCCTGGTCAAAATCTTTGAGAAAAATAAGTCTATATTAGTGCCCCTGTTACTCTGCCCTGTCATAGTGGAAGAAGTCAGGTCTCAATGCTAATAACTTGCAAAGTTACCTCCAATTATGTCTTACAGGGCCTTGCCCTGTTGCTTTAGACACTGATTACTTTTTTTTTCCCGTTTATAATCCATTTGGGAAAGGCGTTGCGCAGTTCTTATGATGGTGAAAGGGAAAGATGTATGCACAATTAGTTGTGTGTGGACTAGACTGGCATTCTGTGGGAGAAGGGAAGGAGAGGAAATGCATGGACATTATGTCGGTGAAAGTACAGGAGAAAGGTCTTGGGGATTTGTCGCTTCTCAATGATTAACTGCTATCATGTTTGCTCTCAGGCAAGAACCACGTGATGGGGGATATAGACACCTAAGCACTACATATGGTTGTTAGATGATGAGGATTACTGCGGATTGTGAGGTTCAGTGTAAGGTGCAGTTTCACGTACAGTTTGAGCTGAGACAATAGGGAAAGGCCTTTCTTCCCATTCTTGCCGTTTACCTTGTGCCATAATGGTGCTCTTTTGGACATTGATGAACTGCTTTGACTTATTTAAAAGACAGCAAAACTTCCTTGTTGGTTTTTCCGGTCTTCTCTTAGTGATTAAACTTCTAAGTGGTGGGAACAACAGCAAGACTGCCTTTTTTTTTTTTTTTTTTTTTGGTACCTGAGCTCAGTGCATCTTGTGGTCTATAATCAAAGAGACATTATCACCTTGAAGTAGGCTAATGAGCCTCCAGAGAATGGGGGAAGTAGAATTTTACCACTCCTTCAGACAAGGGGTTGTTTACAATGCAGTCAGGTAAAGTAGATGGTGAGAAACCATGAAGAAATGAACCAAGTGAAACAAGACTGATGAATCCCAGGCTGTCACTTTGCCAGGACTAGACAGCAAGTCTGTTTGTAAGATCAAATCAAGATGTTATCCATTAGTATATGTAGATTAATCATGACCTTTTTTAATTATTATTATTTTTGCACCTATTTTTTCATATGTTCTTGTTCTGTCTGTAGTGATAAATCAGTTATTGCTTCTGTTGCATGCTACATTACCCTGGCCTGAATTAAGATTAGTACCCCAGTACCTGGGCCAAAAGCAAGTGGTTTTTTTTACTTACGGGTAAAGCAAATGTCGGCAGCTATCACAGATCTGAAGCAGAAGTGTCTTCCAATAACCAGCAGTGACCAGGAAGCAGTATTTCAGCGTGCAGTCTGAGTGCTTGTGAACTGAAGGTTACAGGGAATGCGTCATGACAGAAGATAATGAGACAAGTTTGAATGTAACCCTGGCAAATTTAACCCAATGCCAGGGTGTATCAGGTAGACACTGTCTTCTATCTGGAAAAGCGAGTCTTTTCTTCTGAAACTGCTGGATTTGCCTTCTGCTGGATGTGTGAACATGCCAGAGGGCCATAGTCTGCGTCAGCAAATCACCAGAAGTCTTTTTCCCCTGGTTATTGGTGGGTTGTTTTCTAGTGAGCAGGAAGCTGAGTGCTTCCATTTTTTGGAATGCAGGCTTGAGCAAGACGTTGTAGCGCAAAATACTAATAGTGATCTGAAACCTGCTCAGAAGTGGGTGGCAATTGGGAAGTTTTGAAGAATTTCACGGGTCTCTGCCAAAGGGGAAAACTGTAAAAAATCTCTCAAGTTAATTCCTACTCAGACTGCCATTAGGTTACTGTTCTGTTTTCCTGACAGTATATTTTCAGTTTAGCAGTTAAAAAACCCAACAAAGCAGCCCACCATCTAAATACAGGTCTTCCTTTATAAGAGATTATTTTACTAAGTAAACCAAACTTTCATCTCTACTACAGCAATATGTGTCATTCTCTATGGATGGGGAAGTGGCTTGCCATGATTCTGTGTTATGAGCGAGGGGAAAAATGAGAGTATGACAAGAGTATCGTGAATACCTTCTGTGATAAAATGCAGTAGAACAATGCGCTGTTTGTAGTCATTGTTAATAACTTACTATGTATTGCTTAATTTATCACTGGAGTGTGACTTTCCATTGGTAATGTCCGTTTTCTATTGAGTTCTGTACATCTTGAGTAATTACCAAATCAAAATAATAAAATTTTAGTTTTGTTCCTGCAAACTCCCTTCCTGTACCTGAGGGCATGAACTTCTTTGAAACATTGGCTGCAAAGCCATGGAGTTTTTTACGAGCTCTTCTGGTACCCTTATCTGGGTAAAAAAAACAAAAACTGGAGCTTTTTTAACCTCCAATAGCTACAAAATACTTTGTTTTCAATAGGCATGAGCAGCAAGAGAATGAAAAAAAAATTGAAGTAGCAGGGTCATGGTTTTTTAAGGACTATCTACATTGGTGATCAGTTGTTTCCATCTAATAGAAATACTTGGTGAGAACGTGTGGGCAGAGGCACTCTAAAGGACTGCTTTTAAAGGAGTTTCGTGAGGGAGCAGTATACAGAGATGTGGAAATAGGAAAATAGCGTTGTTTGAAAACACAGTATAATATATTATGTAGTAGTGACCCATTTCCATTAAAGAAAAGAAATCAGTAAAAGGCAGTATGTGTTTGTGGTAGGCTGCCTACACATGCATGCTAAGAAATCCACAAAACCAGGGTACTGTTCGGTGTGTTTTAGTATTTGGCTTCAGCCTGGTCTAGTGGGAGGTGTTCCTGCCCATGGCAGGGGTGTCGGAACTAGATGATCTTTAATGTCCCTTCCAACCTGAACCATTCTATGATTATGCCAGGGTGCATTTATACGTGCTGAAACGGTCTGATTTAATTCAGCAGTGTTGGGAGAGGGAAGGGGAGAAGCCTATCAGCCCTCCTACGGTGATCTCTTCTGGCAGGTGAGTTGGGAACTGCGAGAACAGCATCCTTTGGAAAGGTTAATGCAGTCACTGTGTGAGGTACAACCTCCCTGCTTAGCTGGGAGCAGAGCTCTCGTCTCCAACGTGCCAGGCTGTACCCAGGAGCACGGTGTGCTAGCATATCTCTTTCTCTCTCTTCCTATTTACAAGTTATCTTCAGCGCAGGGTTTTTTCATAATTTGTCATGTCAAGAATGTAGCATTGCAGAAACTACTGTCCTGTTGGTGTCCCAAAGAGGGGGAGGAAGCTGGAATGTCAGGCTTTAAATAGGGCGGCTGCTTTTGTGGGCACAAAAAAGATAGAGCTTGGGCTGCAAATATTTGAAACTGAGGAGGGGAGAATTTACAGTTGTTGAGGTTACCTTCGTGAGTACGATTTCCTACAAGCTGTGTGTTTTAGCAGTAAGAGATGGAATGTTTCTTGTGTTCAACAGAACAAGAGAAGGGCACTGGACTATTTTGAGATGGCAGCTCTTTCACTTCTGATGTCTGGCATTCACTCAGTGGGGCTGTAAACCTCTGTTACTGCCCATACCTGTTCTGAGCATGGCATACTGAAGTTTTAAAGGTTGCTAATGCAGTAGCTAATAAACTGGGATTTTATGCTTAACAGATCAATAAATGTTCCTGTAAAATTTTATTTGAATTGCCTCTGCTTTTCCTCTTCTATGGTGACTGCGTGATGCTTGGGGTATGAGTAGTACACCTTCCCCCCTCATCCTGCCTGCCAAAAACAGTCCTGAGAAAGCTCTTGCAGCGTGGACAACTTCTAGCGCTTACCTTTATTTTTTTAATTTTTTTTCCTGTTTGCTAGTGGCTGCATATCAGAATTGTCATAGCTGGTTCTGGTGATGTTGCCAAGTCATGGCTCCAGATGATTTACCTGCAGTACTATAAGGCTTCCGAGGCTGTTGCAATGCAAGTCGTACCCTAACGCTCAGATAGCCTCGTGCCAGAGGACAAAGGTAATTTGGGGAGTTGGAGTGAAAAGGCAGTCGAGGTTCTCCCGGTCGCAGCTCAGCCCTGGCCACCCTCTACTTCTGCCCCAGTGCTTGGGAACCGAGAGAACTGATTCACCCCACATAGCGTTGGGAACAGATAATCGGGCTAGTCATCTCGCCTTTCTGGATAACACATCTCCCACCCATTGGCAATTAACAATGTCTCTGTTAACTGCCATAGCAGTAGTTTGAAAGTTCAGGGTTCAAGCCCTGCTGACATATAATATGAATGCAAGGAAGCTGTTACCACTGTAGATAACAGAAGTTGTTTTTCCCTCTCGTTACATGTCCTGAAAACAAAGCCAGGATGTAAGAGACACAAATAGCTCCAGCATGTAAAAGAGATTTACATTGGTTAGGTGAGAGGCACTTGAAAGCTAGGAAGTAATGGTTTCATGGTTGCCCACACAATTGTTGTTCTGAACTTTCGTCGGATGCACTATAATGCAGCTTTCAACAGGGCAATGACCTGCCTTTCTGTTTTCTTTCCCCTAAAGAACTTACCCATTTTGCAACCTGACATAAGGCAGAATTAATATCGTTTGTGCGACTTCTGCTGTCTCTCTGGTAACAGTTAGTCTTTGAGTTTGCGACCAGAGGGGTAATGTGTTAGTGAAGACCCAATTACATCAATATTCCTGAAGTCATAGTTCCTTGTGCCTTTGTGGTTATGGAGAAGAATTGTGCAGGAAGTATGCCTGTTTGGACCATTATCAATAATATTCTCCTCACTGTTTTATTTATTCCATTCTCAATAACCTGCTGCTACTCCTATGCCATGGCTTTTCGTCGCTGCTTGATGCTTGCTTCTTTTTTGCGTTGTCTAATTTTAATTAGTATTCAAGCAGCTTCAGGCAGTGCAGAAGACTTCTTATGACTTCCCTCCCCCTCCGTGGCATGAAATCAAGCCAGCAGCCTGAAAGATGTGTTTTGGCCTGGAAGCTCTTGCATAGAGTTGCAAGAACTGACTCATACGGCTCAGCCCCCTTTCAGCCTATATAGCACAAATCACGATAAGGCAGCCTGTGTTCTGTAAACTGTTCGCTGCTGGTGACGGAAAAGGAAGGGGATCGGGGAGGCAAAGCGTGTCTTGCTTCAGGATGAATTACCCTATTTTGTAAACTCAGTTAACTGGTTTTATAGTCTTGATTTAGATGATTATCCTTGACTGAAAAAGGAATTGGTGATGACCATTGTGCTGCTATTGTGTACTAAAATATCCTTATCCCGTGATCAAGTCTCCAGCTAAGGTTCTGATTTTCAGTCTTGTATGGACAAAGCTTGGAGAAATAGGATGCAGGGTTCTCTTGACATCTTATTTTTGAGGATGCAGTGCCTTACCCAAACCTTTCGCTACTACCGCATTCAAGGCTGCGGCTCAATATCCTGAGGAGTTCTCTTTGGCTATGCCTTGTTCTGGTACATCCAGCTCTGCTGCGTCTCCAGAAGGGGTGGTGGTACTGAAGTATACAAATTACCTGTTTGCAAACATTGTGAGCATGTTCTGATACAGCCCATTTCTGCCCTTGGTGTCGTTCCTCCTGCTGAAGAACTCTCTGGGAGGGATGCTGTTTTGCTGGGGAAGTAAGCAAATTTAAGTCCCCAAACCAGCGCGTGAAACTGTCTCATGCTCTATGCTTTAAAACACGAGCCTGGGCAGAAGTGTTGTAATAAAAGGAAGCACATGCAGTACTCCTCAGCTAATAAGAAGAAAATGGCTTTTTGACCAAATTGTGAAATACTGGCAGCTTGTATTCAGGTTTTTTTCTCATTAGGAGTTGTCTGAAAGAGATGAAGGATGAAGTGAAGGTTTAAGAATCTGCTGAGTTCCTACTACTGTCCTATAAACACATTTTTCCTACTTTGGATCACTATTAAATGACTGAAAGCCAACTGTACCAGGATAGTGAGACTTACAAAGTATGGCAGGTTTTTGTGATTCTCGCACTTTGCAGCAAAAACAAGTTTGAAAGGGACACACCACGCGGTGGTTAAGAAGGTTAACCCACAAGGGTCCGGTGAGCATCTGTTCCCCGTGCTCCTTGTATATTGTGTGCCACAGAATAAGCCACAGCCTGCTTTAATAAATCTAAGAAAACCTCATAAAAAGAGACAGTAAAAGGCCATTACTGCAATTTGATGCTATCGGGGATCTACTGGGTGGAGCTGGTAACAGACTGAGTAGTTTACAGTCCATGCTACATAAGTAAGCAGTAAAAAATAATAATCTAGTTCTCTTATCAACCTGATTTTGAGGAATATTCCTACCCAAGAGTAGATCTGGCCAAAAATAAAGCCAAATTGCATAGCTTTAATGTGCACATCCATAGTATGTTGAATTGGATTAAGTTACAGTACAGTGCTCTTGCTGTGCTAGAGGGTCATGCAAGTGATAACTTTTTCAGACGGAATCAAATTTTGTTTAAACTTCAATTAATTTATGAATCTTTCAGACTGCGGATAAACTTACTAAAGTTATGTTGGTGTTATACATTAAATACTGCGCTCTGCGCATTGTAAGCTTATTTAAAAATAAGATATGGTTGGTGGGCTGCCAATATGGGATTGAGGAAAGTGTAGGTTGCCTCCTTGAAAGAAAAGGAAAATAAACTCAGTCTCTGAAAGTAAGAATTCCAGTTTCCAGATTTAAAAAAAAAAAAAAAAAAGGCTTGTAATATGAGAATATTGCATGAAGCCAGGACTCTGTGTGTGTGGAAAGAGATGTGAATCACTGGTGCATATGGTGGAACATAATGTAATGTTTTGGTGCGTTGTTGGTCATCCGGGTACCAAATTAACCATAAGTAAGTTGAAAAATCCATTAAGTGTTATTTTGAATGTCCCACTGTGTATATAACATGCTTGTTAAAATTCCTGTGATATCCAATACTTAAGGAGCAATTTGGTAGCAATTATTTTTCAGTCTTTGAGTGTTTATTTTTTCTGAGTGTGTTTGTATTAGATATATATATAGAGAGATATATATATATATATTTATATATATAAAAATCTTGGCTCACCGTGCTTGAGTGTAACATCCGCTTAACCAGATTTTAATATTTTTTTTTCCTGCCTTACTGGAACAGACTGTGATCAAAGGCTTCCTAAGGGTTCTTAGTGGTGTTACTACTGTTCTTCTTTTTCACTTCCCTCCCCCCCCAACCCCCCGTGTTCTAGCACAAGTTAGCGTTGCTGCTTTCCTTTCCTGCTAATGGTGAGCCAGGGGGGTTGCTCGCAGGTTTGGGAAGCAACAGCCGCTGTACTTCTCCAGCAGACTGGTGAGTGAAAGGAAGATGCGGCCTCATAACTGATTCTGTATCTTCCAGTTTTGCACAGGCTACATGTAGGTTGGGCTCCAAAAAGTTAATTATTCAAAGCAAACAAAAATTACCGCTAGTTATTACAAAACAGCTGATTTGATGTTTGTGTGTGTTCTCTAACTACTGGTAACCCCTCTACTTAGGTAGAAAACATGAGAATAGCTCTTTAGTCCTCGTGGAAGGAGCTGTTGCATACTTTCCCAAATCATAAGCAATCAACTAAAATTCTTGTTAGTAGGTGCCATTCTTCTCTGTCCATTAAAAAAAAAGTAAAAATAATAAAATAAAAATATTATTACTAGCTGCCTCTGTCTTGGCAAGTGTTCTCATCACAAAGTAGAGCCTGTTGCTGGCAGAGGAGCTTCTGATATTGAAACGGAGACAATAAATCTGATGTAATGCTTGCAGGCTAGCCCTTGAAGTGATCAATTTTGACACCTGGCTGCAGGTGGGAGTTGAGTATTCTGGAATAAGGGGTAAGGTATACTAGGAAGTGGTAAAATACAAATAGAGATGAATAAATTTGTCAAAATTAAGGGGAACACAAGCAGGTTTTTTTTCCAAGAAAGGTAAAGATGTAATTTTAAGCATTTCGGAGGTATTGATGGTGGATGTACTGGAAGAGCAGTTTAGACAGAGGGCCTTGGCTGGGCACTTAGGGGGTGAGCCAGCCCAAGGTGTTCAGCAGGCTGTAGGACCACCTGGGTGCTGACATCACTGCTGGGGGTGGGATGAACATGTGTGTGGGACTGTGGTAGCCCTGTCTCAGATTGACTTAAACCACCATGAAAGTGCACCTTTAGGGTAGTGTTGCAGTAAATTCTTTGTGAGGGATGCCTCTTGCAGTGTTAGGGGAAAAAAAAAAAGCAACCCAACTTACATCTGTCAGGATGTGTCTCTGCTTTGAAATGTAAAATTAAATTTTGCCTATTTAAGTATAGCTGCTTCAGAGTTCCTCCCACCCCCTGTTCTCTCTTGCTCCCTAGCTTCAATCTTCAGCTGTGATCAGATGGCTTTCCAGAAACAAAGGGTAATACTTATTTATGTTCTCCGAAAGTGGGACAGCCATACTGGCTGATTTTTTCCATTGTTCTACCATTTTACTTTTCTTTCAGTAATTCCAGTGATAATTTAAGCTTGAACTCTTAAATAGTTGGAATAGCTTAAAGAAAAAGAATTTTCTTGGAGTTTGTATGAAAATACTTTAGCTGCTGTCTTTGTTCACCTTGCTTTTGCGTCTGTGAGGATTTGGATATGTCAGGGTGGTGGTTTCTGACCAGGTCTGTGTCTCCCCTTAAAACGCTAAGCAGTATTTGTGTTGCACCACCACTTCGTGCATTGCAGTAATAGAGCCATCTTTTGGCACAAGAGCTGTCCAGATAGACAAGAAAACTGGTTGTACTGTCCTTCTTCAAGGCAGGTGTGAATTGGCAAAGCGACTTGACTCTTTTTGCCTTGAAATTGGCCGGATCTCTCTGTCCACTGGTAGCTCGAGTGTTTGCAGGGGGTGACGTCAGGACGGCATCGCTACAGCTCTGTTGGGTGAATGGTAGGTGGCGTCAAACTAAGAAGTAAGAGTAAGTAAGAATGGGGGAAGAAGTATTCAGTGTCTTAAAATTGAAACTTCCTTATCAGATGACCAATGGTAGTATGTCTTAACCACTTTCTTTACGCTATGTTCTCTTTATTTTGGCTTCTAGTGGAGAGCATCTAATGTGAGCTCTGCTCCAGTCTGTTGTATGTGCAAATTGATATAACTGAACCAAAGGAATGTAGATTCTGGAGTAGAGACCTGGATGCGCAATTTGCCATGTACTTTTGGACTATATTTACTGAAGAGTCTCCTAACCTACTTAAGAGGCTGCTTAACAGGTGTTTGTGCTGTTAATGTAAATATAATCACCTACACTTTCCTTGGTATCTTCTTTAATAGGTTGGGGTTTTTTTAAACAAAGAAAAAGATGAATGGGATTGCGGTGTCTGAGGGATCAGGCTTTGTTGCACATTCTGAAAGAAGAATTATCTTTGACTTCAAAGAGCTCTCAAGTTCTTTGAAGACTCCAGCTCTTAAGCAGTTAAAGCTTAACGTTAATATCCGATTGTGCTAGCGAGTTGTGAACCTAGGAGTGACTGAAGGGCAAGAGGAAGCTCAGTTCTGTGGCAAGAGATTAGTGATGAAACGTGGTCTCTAATTTTGCAATTTTGACCAAGATGCCCACTCCCCTGCTCCTGGCTCATTTGGGTGGCTTGCAGCAATTGTATAGGCGGTATGTGGGTAGAGTAAATCATTTAAACTTCCTTTGTTGTTAATCTTTAGTTGCCCAGGAGTTTTGTGGGATGAAAGATGAGATGGGAGTTTGCTGTCTTGTGACCTTTTCCGCTTGTGATGGGGCAGGGTGGGGTTATGGCCTCACGTCTTTTCAAAATACTTGAGTGCCTTGCCTCTGTAGTAAGTGCTTATTGGAAAGAAAGGGACTGGATGATCTGTCTCTGCCCAGCTTACCTCTGATGGTTTCAGAGCCACTTGCTGCATATGGTATCTGTGGCTCATCACTCGTGGCTCCGCCACAGTGTTTGTCCAGTGTTGCTGGTGGTGGTGCCCAACTGCTGCCTTTTGGGTTCTTCTGTCTGCTGAAGTTGTGAAGCTCTGCTTCAGAAATGGGTCAGGGTTTGCTTTGCTTCTTGTAAAGGTGATTCCGTGCCTGGGGCTGCAAATCTTGCTAGGATCAGCCTAAATTTGACTGTATAAAACACGTGGAAGTGGATAAAATAAGACCTACTGGTTTTATGGTGGTGTTAGAGAATGACTGGTTTGATAAACATCACCAAATAAGTATCTCTTTGGGACTCTTTTTTTTTTTTTTTTTTTTTTCAAGCTTATTTCCACAGCCTTCATTTTTTGGAAGGCAAGATGGCTAACTCCTTGCTGTAATTTTTTTTTTTTTTTTCTCCCCTGTCTCCTGGAAGAAGAAGATTGTCACAAGTGTGCCCCATCCTTATTTGAAAATCCATTGCGAATTATGTGATCTAATTATGGGAATATATCCTGATTATTTTTAAGCTTTTTTTTGTGTCTTTCTATAGGTATCTTCTGTGAGAATAGTGATTACGATTTCACATATAGTATGGCTATATATTGGATAGTAAAATAAGCAATTCAATATAATAGCATTTAGCATAATAGTATTCACAAATATTTAACTTTTGGAATTACTCTGGTATCATAGAATCATAGGGTTGGAAAGGACCTCTGGAGATCATCCAGTCCAACCCCCTGCCAGAGCAGGGTCACCCAGAGGTGGTTACACAGGAACGCGTCCAGGCGGGTTTGGAATGTCTCCAGAGATGGAGACTCCACCACCTCTCTGGGCAGCCTGTGCCAGGGCTCTGCCACCCTCACAGGAAAGAAGCTCCTCCTCATGTTTAGATGGAACTTCCTATGCTCAAGTTTGTGCCCGTTACCTCTTGTCCTGTCGCTGGGCACCACCGAAAAGAGCCTGGCCCCATCCTCCTGACACCCACCCTTTAAGTATTTATAAGCGTTGATAAGGTCCCCCCTCAGTTGTCTTTTTTTCCAGACTGAAGAGACCCAAATCCCTCAGCCTTTCTTCATAAGAGACATGTTCCAGTCCCCTAATCATCTTTGTAGCTCTCTGCTGTCCCCTCTCCAGCGGTTCCCTGTCCTTCTTGAACCAGGAAGCCCAGAACTGGACACAGTACTCCAGGTGTGGCCATATTCCAAATGTATCAGACATTTGGAATATGAGCAGGGCTGGCTCAATGCCAGTCATATTTGTGGAAACGAATACTACAGACACTTGCAAGTCAAAACAGGCTGGTGCTACTTTGAGAAAGAAGCAAGGGCTCTCTGAGTTACTAATTGCTAAATTCACAGCTGCTGTTTCAACCTCAATTTTTTGGCCCTTGTACTTGCCTGGTGTAACTGGGTGATGTAGGAGTCTGGAGGGAAATGCAGTGTGCGCTCAGGTAATTAAAGTCTGTAATATAATGCATACACATTAGGAGACAGAATTAAGGTTGCACTATCATCTGTAAATCTTGCATTTGCTAATTTGAGCACATGAGTCATTAATGGCTCCCCACCCCTCAAGAACACACACCACACCCCCACCAAAATCCAGGTTGGAAACAGAACACTCTGCCTGATGTTGGCAGCTGGTTGTGTATCTGGAGGCTCTGCAAGCCACAAGGGCTACTGTCCCTTTAGGGATGCTTCAGACTGACATGCAGACTCCTGGCATTTAAACTTTCCTACTCAAATAGCTTTAGAGTATTTAGCAAATTTAAAACATATATTCTTTTAAATCAACTCTTTTATGTACTTTAGAAGGTTCTCTTTAGACTGCATTTCTGTCAAAGTGGTATTTTTTTCATCGGGAAAGTTGAAGACGGGTCTGTACTGCCAGAACTAGTTTCCTGTTGAAGTTTAAACATTTGTTTTGTCCTCCCTCTGTCGTTTATGTGATTAGCTAGTCTTAAGAAAACAAAAAAAAAAAAACCCCGAATGTCATGCTGCTTTAAATGAGGGAAAAAAACATTCCCATTCTCCCAAGCAGACCCTGTTTGCATTAAAAAACAGATGAATCTCTTTGGATCAGGCTTACCAAAACAAACAGAGTGTACTTTGGATTAAAAACTAAGGGATGGTAAATTTGCCTCGGCATTAAAAAGTCCTGAGTAACTGGAAATTATGACTTCATGGTGTCTATTAGACTATCTGAGCTGCCACAGGCCATATCTGGGGCATATTCTTCCTATGACTTAGTTGCTGTAATTTGTAATGGTCTTGTTGTGAGCACTCCAAATGTCAGCATCCTGTTTACTTGCTTTTAAGCCCAACAGTTATTACATTTTCTGTCTCCAGTTTGTGCTATTGGAAGAATGTAGCCTGTGATACATAGACTGGATACCTCCCCTGGCTGAGCTGACACTGAATTGTTTTGCAGTTCTTGATTTGGTGGATGAAGATGTTATGTACAGTTACCAGTAAAGCAGAAATAACTTCTATTTATCAGGGTGTGCTGGAGAAATGGACCTGTTCTTGCATAAAAAAAAAAAAAGTGCAACCACTTGAAATGAAATTGAAATATTGCTGATATAAGTAAAAGTATAATGGTTTATTTCTTAAGGTTGCTCTGGGGTAAGTGATAACGTCTCTTCCACGAGTTTTCCAGCAATATTGGTAGCGGTACCTTTGGGGGCATGAGGTGAACAGTTTATTTTGTGTGTGATTTTTGGAGATGGTTTTGTCATGTATACATTTATGTTTGGTGTTTTGAATGACATCTAAGTGTGTAGCCTGCTACCAGGTTGTATGAAATGAGAGGAAATGCCCATGGTGTGGGGGCTGTTTATGAGGCCCCTCTCTAATGAGCATAAGGCCTGAAATGTCTGGTTTTGTTGCTTTGTCCACACCAGATGACTTCCTCTGATCTTTATTAACTGAGTGCTTATTCTTATTTGACATGCGAATACATTACAGGCTGAGATTGAGGTTTCTATTAAGGTCAAATAAAGTGCTTTGTAAACGTTACGTCAAACTTACGGAGTTTATCACCGTTTCTGGGAGCAAGATAACTCTTGAGAGACAGAAGTAATGCACTTAGTTCAGTTATGCTGAAGTAATGGTACTGAACAATGCATTACTGTGAGTTTTGTCTCCATTTGAGATGTCTTTTATCAGTGTGTTAAAGGATAGGCTACTTGGAAGATACAATTCCTGGAGCTCTTTTCCCCATTATAAATTATCTGAATGTCTTTCTTGTGTCCTACTATTTGAAATACACAGGAGCATACTTGTAGTTACTTGCTAAGTGTTTAATACTGGACCCTAATGTTGATGATTAAAAAGTCAAAGCAAGAGTACTGTCTGTTTTACAAAGCGGAAGCGGTCTCCTGACATGTCACTTTCTCAGAGTCCCTTTTTTTTGCCAATGAATTAAGCAAACAAGTTCTTATTATGTTTGCTTATTTTTTCGGTTCTATTCAGTCTTTCTGTTCCTTATCTGCTGTGCTTTTTGCTTCCATCTCTCTGCTCTTTGTCCTGCCCTAAATATCTATACTTGCTCCCATGTGAAGGCTGTGATACTGCATGATGGTTGCTGCCTCTCAGCTCTGCTTAAATTCACCTGGGAAAAGAGTATTTGTGTTGGGCGCAATGCAATTCCCTGTCTTGGCTCTGAGGTGCGATGATAATAAACTACCCCAGGAAACAAAAATTGGATTTGTACTGCTTGTCTGAAGATACTCGCAGCGGGAAGTCGTTCCACTGGTCAGTGCTGGAGCCCTGGCCCAGGAGCAGCCATCTGTGCGGTGGGAACAGTGACCTCTCATAGAAAAGGTAGCAGTGGATGGGTCTGTGCCTCAGCATCTGCGTGGTGCTGATTTTTTTTTTTTTCTCTCTCTTCTCTCCCACCCTGAGTGTTTTTTTGGGTTTTTTTCGTCCTTAAGCTAGTAAGACCAAACTTCTGAGGAATGTACCGTCTCCTGCTGGCAACAGCGGAGGCTCAGCAAAGAAGTGTTGCATGAATAAAAATACACAGCAGCCAGTGATCCCAGGGACAAGCGAGGTTTTCCATCTTGCAGCATGAGAAATCAGCATCCCAGCTTGTGTTAACGTGGAGGAAAACTAGGCCTAGACACACGATTACCTGTAGCCCTCAGAGGGGGTGCCAGCTTGTCAAACCAGGACGTGTGGAAAGAGATCAGTGCCCTGTGATGTGACACTGGGACTTGTTAAGATACACACCCAGCAACTTCTGTATGCTTAAGATAGCAACAGTAGTGGTGGAGGGTGCAGCTGTAGGTGTATGTCCCTGTTTTGCGTCACGCTGTGCACATACCTGTGTGGTTTGAGCTTTGTGGGATTCAACGCCCTCCTTAGGATCTTTAAAACGGGGTTTATGCCATGGTTCAAATTAAATGCTCCGGTGTAAAGTCAGCGTGGATTTGGTTGTAGCCCCTTCTCGGTCACTGCCCAGTAACAGTGTCAGAGTTGTGGCTGGTACAAGCTTGGGAGAGCCCCGGATTAGATGTGCCTGAAGGGCTGTGGAGCAACACCACGTGTTTGAAGCACACTGGTGATTTCAGTTTGCCCAGTTTGAGGTTTCTGCGATGAAACCTAAATTTAGCACAAACCCGCATTGACTAATTTTAACATTCTGCTGCTGCAGGAGGCTCTGTATAGAGTTACACGGCATCGATGATCGTAGCTGAGGCTTGCCTTGATGCTCTAAAATAGTAGCTGGGCTGCAGGCCTGGGTTTTTTTTCCTCCCTAAATGTATTAATATTACAATGCTAAAGGCATGTATTTTGCGATATGTAGTTTCCATCACAAGATGTTCTCCCGCCATGGTTAAATGTATGGATCTCAAAGCAATGAGCTGAGCCACCTCTGCAGAGCTCTCTTAACACCTTAAATAACTCTTTTTTTTTTTTTTTTTTTTGCATTCCTTCCAACTTTGCAGCAGGCTGTGAGCACAGTCTTGTGCCTTGCATACTGAAATGAAAGCAGAATCGTTCACTTGTCCCTGTCGCTCGTGGGTATCGCTGCAGGGCTGAGGGGCAGGACAGGAGTCTGACGGTGTCGGAACCAGGAGAGATGCAAGGCGATTAGGATGAGATGGTTCTCAAAGGCAATAATAATTGGTGGAACCTCTACTTGTGTGGATCTTTTAGTCTGCAGAGTCTGTTGAGCCATGCTGGAGGCCATCCCCCTGTGTCTATAACTAGATTTTCGGGCAGAATGGGGAGAATCAGGTCAAGGGAATGGTTTTGAAACCCTCTTTAACACCACCACTGCAGATTGGTGACAGTCATGTGATTCTATGGCAGATAGGATCCAAGGCTTGGTTTTAATTCTGCAAAGAATTACTCCTTCAGGAATATCAGCCAGCTGCAGTTCCCAAACTGTTCTTTTTTTTTTTTTTTACCAAAGTTGGGAAAAAAAAAAAAGCAATGTTGAAAGCATTAAAGCAAATGAAAAGAAATATATTTGAATTATATGTTGTCTGTGTCATGTAGTTACAGGATGAGTTGTTTTGGAGGAAATAATAGCCAGTCTGAGCTTGCACGCGCTACCTGATAACTTAAAAAGCTTTGGCTGAAGGATACAGTGTAGTAATCCTACTGTCTTGGATTCAGTCTTGGATCCAGGATAGGACACCCCTTTCGCTAAACAGGCTTCAATGCGAACAGTTACAGGTCAGATTTTTATTCAAGTTAAGCCATACGTTATTCTTAGAGTTGATTGATCTTTTCCACTTTAAAATTTGAAAGAAAGGATACCATTCAATTCTGTTGGACTGTGATAATTATCATCTTCATCTTGTATGTTTTTTAAATGTAAAGTAGATACCTTAAACGCATGAAAACAAAGACTGTAAGCAATTATAACTATGGGCCAACTGGAAGTATAAAATGAATGTTTTCAACTGATGATCTCTCCACCCCTCCCTAATTTATTTCAGGTTTATGACTCTGACTGTTGCGACAGCATTCTTCTGGAGCTGCGGGAATATCTGCCAAAATACTTCGGTGTCTGGTCACCACCTACTGCACCAAATGGTACTGTTCTAATTTTATCTGTTAATCCAAACCTCTTGCAAAAATCTTCTGGAGACTGATTTTTGGCAGTTGTGAGCTCTATAGGGTGTTGTTTGGGGTTTTTCTTAATGGTTTTGTTTTCTAACCCTCTAATGTTCCCTCTAACAACCGGTTCCAGTTTGGAGTCCTCTGGCTGGATTAGGTCTTTGGGTGCTTCCTCCCGGGGCAGGTGGGGCATGGGACGCATGTCCTGAGTAGCTGGACCTGATGCATATTGCCCTGGCGCTGCTGCTCCGCTCTGGGTCATGTCGGAGGAGTGGGCTGGGCACATGTTTCTGTCCGGCCAGGCCATCAGAGCAAGAGGCGGCCACTGTGTGGGTGTGTAAGGAAGGAAAAATAGATAGGAACACCTAAGGGAGGGGGGCATTAGAACTGGAATCTGCTGCTGGATCTCCAGAAGCTGGATCCCATCACCATGCCATATCATAGACAGCAGTGATTTCAGCTGGTACCTTGCTGGGGAGCGCTCTGCTTGGCATCCTCTCCTAACTGGTTTGAATGGAACAAAGCTCTGGTATCTTAACTTTGA
The DNA here is from genome assembly GCF_963924245.1 of Chroicocephalus ridibundus. Classification (NCBI taxonomy): domain Eukaryota; kingdom Metazoa; phylum Chordata; class Aves; order Charadriiformes; family Laridae; genus Chroicocephalus; species Chroicocephalus ridibundus. The sequence continues at coordinate 38,218,970 of NC_086289.1, forward strand.
GTTTGCGCGACATGCTAGGAGTCAGGAAGAAAAAGGTTTTTTTGGAGGACAATTGGAAGATTTTTCTCTTCAAGAGAAAATACGCGTTATTGATGTATTGAAAACAGAAACTAGTTTTTCTTCTGCTCGTTCTTATTCACGCTGGGGAAATGGAGCTTCAGGAACATACAGAAACAAAAGGACGCCATTGAGTCTATTTAAATGCACTGAAACTAGATGCTGTGCTCCTTTAATATACCTCTGTCTTCTTTTGCTGTTGCTGCCACTTGGTAGACTTGTTTTCTAGAGCGAGTAGTAAGATGGTGTCCAAAGACACTGTCTAAACTCTGCGAAAAGAAATACAAGGAGGATTGTGGTAGTACCCTGCACTTTCTTGGCTCAGATTTGCCTTCACACTTCCGTATTTGGCACAAACTCAAATAGCTCTACTGGAGCTGTCTTTTTTCTTCCCTCATAACTTTATGTGTGTCATGGAACTCACTTAATGTCCCCTCCAAACTGCAGATCAATTTTTTTTCTATTCACAGTAGGATCTTAGATGTAAAAATAAGTGGTCCAGCCAAGATAGAGTAATTCAACACATCCCTAGTTTGCCTTGGGAATTCGCTAGCTCGCACTGTGCACCATGGGGCTGAATTTTGGCAGGTCTCCACCAGTAGTCCAGGCGTAGCCAGTAAGAATAACTCTTTAAAGAAGGAGTAACTTAGTTTTGTTTTGGTTCTTGAAAAGACTACGCACTATTGGGAGCCTTCTTCATGAAGAGCTGTGGCAGGGGTTCAAACAAAACACTCCATTGCCAACTTTGTTATCTGTAGTTTAATGAGTTTGTGTAGCCTTGATAGAAATCAAGTGTATTGGAGATAATGGAGTGGAACAGCATGCGTGCGTGCTGGGTACGTGCAAAGAGGAGGAGGTAGCCATTCACCTTGGAAGGCATCTGTTGTTTAGCTGGTATTTTTGCAAATGCAGTTTTGCCTAATGCCAGGTGTGAGGGGAAAACCTTTGTGTTTGTGTGTCGGTACTTGGTGCCAGAAGACCCCAGAGGTGAAAAGAATCACCAGGGGCGTATTTAGACTGCATAAAAAGTAGGAAATCGAGTTTTGAAAAATAAGAAGAGGAGAAGCAACCACACAGAGGAGGGAGATAGAGGGGAGGCTGTTTTGGGGAAATTGAGGACAGGTCCCTCAATTAGCTGTGGACTGAGCTCTAGTTCAAAAGATTGAACAATATGCTTTGCTGCTGTGGTGTGTCCCAGTGATATTAAAGGAAAGAATCTAGCTGCTAGAAAGGTATCTAGTTATTAAGTTTAGATTTGAGGATGTATATGCAGGTTTTTGCAGTCTTGACATTGGAAGCCTGATTTTTCCTTTGGCAGTCACTGCTCTGTAGGCTTTGGGGACACAGCTCCAGCCAGCCTCTGAGTAGTCAACCCAGTAATTCCTTACTGTTGCTAAATTGGGTGTAGGTGACTTCTGAAAACACCAAAATTAAGTTAAACAATCTATCAGTTACCAAACTGTGCTTGTTGCATGTTCTGAACTGGATATATATGTATTATTTTTTTTTAAGAGTGTTTGTATAGAAGAACAATGGCTTCCGTGGTTTGGCAGGGCAGAGAGAGGATGGCCATTGATGTCCTTGTTTCATATAGTTCTTTCACTTATGAGATAAGGAGGAAGAAGAACTCTTTTTGGTGAATGGTATCTTGTATGTGTAGCATCATAGTCGTTACCTTGGGTAGAGGGTTGAGAGTTTGAATAGACATGGAGAGAATCGTCGGCTTGTGGTAGAAATAAACCGGAGTACCTTAATTTAGGACTGCTCTGAACTTGATCTGTGACCGTCTTGGAGTTTCCACATGAGAGGGAAGCAGGAGCTGCAGTGTGTAAGGTGGAGGGCACAAGGAGGTTATTTTCTTAGAGAAACATTTAGGGAGAAGCATCAATCTTCTGTGCCAAACATGTAGATGAGTGGACAGTTGCTAGCTAAAAGGGGTGAAATGTATTAAGTGTAAATGAGAATATAGGAAGTGTGATAGAAAAGATGGACTGATAGTCACAGTATCCATAACATTTGTAAAATTACTCCTGAACTTTAGGTTCACTGGCATCGTGGGCATTTGGAGTTTATTAATAAAAAAAAGTAGAAAGGTTGCTGTAAAGATGCAGGAGCCATGTTAAGCTTTTTATATCTCCTGCTGAGAGTTGTGGGTTTTGCTGCCTACTTGTTAACCCTGCAATTTTTTTTTTTAATTTATTTTAAGTAACTTTACTGCTGCTCATTTCGCACTCTGCTCTAATTTTTTTTTCTTGCCTAAACTGAGGACAGGGTAGATAAATATAAGCCAGCTTCAAACCTTTCTTTTCTTCTCTTGTTGCTGGCAGCAACTGAGGCTTTTCCCTGCTTATTCATATGTTTTGAGAGATGACTTGTAAGTTATGAGAAGCCACCAGATGCCTCAAGTTATTTTGTCACTTCTGATTCCAGTGAGGTCTGAAGGCATCAGCACGTACGTGCTGGAGTCTGCAGTGGTTCATGCCATGCATACTGCTGAATTTTGGTGGTATTTTTGGTTTGTCTCCTTTGGGACTGTAATAAAAGATGTAAATAATATGTCAAGCCACATCTTCCTGCCTCCTTCCCTGCTACTGAAAAATAAAAAAGGGGAGGGCAAGCCTCTGAGGAATGATTTGTTTAAATCCTTGAAATATATAGTCAGGATTATCTCCCAAAGCCAAGATACAAAAATCCTCTTGAATTCTTTTCCCTGCAGGGGATCTTAATGTATGATTTTCAGAAGCACGTCGTGTTAGCAGTATACTCTGTAATAATTTAGAAAATGCTTGAAAAATCTGCATTTTTTTTGTTTAACAAAATGAGGAAGGAGAGGTCTCTAGTTCTCTAGGCTCAGCTGCAGACTTGTTGATGACCTTGGGGTGGGATCCTCGAAGACTATGAGAAGCTTACTGAATCTGCAGCTTGCTTTGTTTGCCCTAGTCTTAATGCTTTGAGATATTGTTGGGGGTTAACGATTGTTAGGTTGAAAGTTGTGGTATCTTCTCATACTGTGGTTTGGGGGTCTCTTTCAGTAGACCATAGGTCTTGAGCACAATGCAAAGAACCAAACAGTGCCAGGAAAAACGAAGCATAAATGCTTGCTGCCTTTTTTTTTTTTTCTGAAGCCATAATGAGAAAAAATAACTTGGTGTAATGCTTTATTTGCAGGGGCATTGCTCTCCCCGCAAGGACAAAAAGCTCTTTTGAGAGTGGGGGTGTGCACTGAACAGACGTAACAGAGTCTTAATTCTGAGCTAGCAGTTAGCTAATGATGAAGGCTTAAATAATAATTCAAAAAAGTATGGGAGAGATGAGTAATTTCTGGATAATTCTCAGGCTTTGCGAAGTAATTAGTATTTCCTGGGTTTAGCTTTATCTCCTGAGTTATTTTAATGCCTAATTTTTTAAAAATAGCAACTGTTACATTGTTAGGAGGTCACTAAGGGAGATATTCTAGTTTAACAGATCTGAAATGGATGTGGAACTGAAAAGTGGCAGGTATTTAGAACTATTAAATATTTTGGAGGTGTGGAACATTGGTGCTGTAGGCTTAAAAAGAGAGATTTGGACCAGTGGAGCAGAGGACAGCAGATAGCCAGGGCTGCTCTACAAATGCCTTGGGTGGAAAGAGCATGACTATGCATGACATGCACATAGTCTGAAGGGAAATACGCTGGGTTTGGGGAGATTTCAGTTCTGCTTTTTAAGCTAGTTGGTTTTATGGGTTCGTTTTTGTTGCATTATGGAAATAGATGTTTTACACGACTTTATATACCCATATTTTAGGGTTGACAAAGAAGTTGCATCTAAACAATTTGTGTAACTTGTGGTAACTTGCAATTTGTATAATTTTTTATCTGTAACAGTTTGAGTCCAGAGGTGCTCGCGACGTTAATCCAAAGCATTTTGGAGTTGGTGGTGAAGGACTGCAGCCATTTTCTGAGCTTCTCAAAGTTAAGCATGAGTTACTTGAGCTTGGATATCCCTGCAGTTGTAGTTAACAAACCTGTTTTATGGGTGAGCTGGTCTATAATGAAACTCTTTTTGCTGTAGCTAGATTGATTCGGTAGCCCAAAGGACAGTGAGTTAGAAGATTGGTTATTTTTTCAGTAGGATATTGGTTCGACATGCTTTCCTGAGGGTGACTTTACATTAACAATATGCTTAGTCCCATTTATACACAAAGCAGGCATCTAAAGATTAAACCAAACTTACTTCAGATCGATACGTACGTACTTTGGGGAATTGGGACGTTTGATCATCATGGTCTAAAAATTGGAGCTCTAAGTAGGACTTACTAAAGTAATAAAATAAAACTTCATTTCTTATCCTTAAGAAAGTGTTTCTACTTGTTACGTAGAAAATGGGACATTGCTTGTTCCCTTTCTCTTGGCTCTAACTGGTTTTGTTGCCTGTCTGTACAGCTATCACAGGGCACTTTTGTCCCTCTTCTCTCTTTAAACTTGAATCGGTTTTGCTTTCTTTGGCCATCACGTTTTAGATTATGCTGCAGGAATGGGGAATAATACAACGTTTCTGTGTATTCAGATTGCATTGAAGCCAAAGAAATACACTCATGGAATAGGCTGTACTTGAGAGGAAAAAAAACTAACGTGAAGTTTGTGACTGGAAACAGGTGGATTTGCAGAAGCGGGTGTGAAGAACGTGGTGTGCGGTGATGCCGTGTGTTGTCTTGGTGCATACCGTGCCCTGGCAGGGGCCGGAGACCTGTGCGAGCTTCCTCTGAGCAGAGCTGTCTGCGAGTCGAGCAGTTACTGAAGCGTGTTTTCTTGTTGTGTTCTAACAGTTGGTGCCATGGATCACATTGGTAATAGTCTCTGGCCTGCACTGGAGAAAAACACAAACCAGTCTGACCAGGTTTTAGATACTCCTTTCGATCTTTAGGCGCTCCAAGGGCTTGGGGTTTTTTTGGTCCACCCACCCTCCCAAAGGGACTTTTGGAAAGGGATGAAAGGCAGCCTCAGATTTGAGGAGTGTTTTCCCCAAATGGTGTACCATAAGAAATAAGAACAGAGGGGAGTCGGATAAAAAGAAGAAAAATGAGATGCTTTTCGGCCCCTGTAGGGTAGGACTCTGAAACATTAATTTCATTTTAAAAATGACACAAAGAAAAATTGCAGTTTTAATTCTATCCCTTTCACACAGCGAAAGAAAACACCATCGCCGTTGCAAAAGCAGCCCTGTAGCAACCTGCAGTTGTATGTGCTCATTAATGCTATTCGAAGTATGCCAGTGGCTTGATAAAAGCTACTCATGAATTTCATCTGGGCAATAATTTAAATTTGAGCACAATGTTAACACACTTTAATTGTACACAATTTTCTAAACAATAAAGCATTTAGAATTTAATGCCAACAGAATTTGTGGGTGTCAATGACCATGGTGTAGTCTGTGCTCTGAGGCAGATTTGACTCTTAAAGAGCTCACACAGCCTTATACGATTCTCCTTCCTCCACAGAAGCTCAGCAGAAACTATATCATTATTTTGCCTTGACCCACTGTTTATGAAAGTTTTGTCTTTTTAACAGATACGTATCTAAAACTGGAAGATGTGACCCGTAAGTTTAATAAGCCTTGCATAATGGATGTAAAAATAGGTCAGAAAAGTTACGATCCGTATGCTTCAGCTGAGAAGATACAGCAGCAGGTCAGCAAGTACCCGCTGATGGAAGAGATTGGCTTTTTGGTACTTGGCATGAGGGTAAGAACTTGTTTTGTTTTCAAATTCAGCTTATGCTCTGGCCTGTTCTCCCACACCAGGCACAGCGGCTAGTTTTTCTAGCAAATGACAGTCCTCTTGAGTTTTACGTAAATAAAGTGTTATCTGAATATGTTGGTAGTACTGGTATCAACTGCTGTGTGAAATATGCTCCAAAACACTGCTCTCCTTCACAGTAAGTGTTTAACTTGGCTGTGTCCCTCCTGGGAATCTATTTGCCACCTGAGTTCTGTGTATGTGTACAAGAAAGGGGTTTGGACGGACCGTAGTTGTTTAAAACTGAATGTAGTTGCACTTAATTCTTCTTACAGGGCAGATGTTTCAAATTATTAAAGTTTTTTTTTGACCTTAAGTCAGAGATTTACTTACTGAACCAGTCTTTGTAATGATTTAATAACAAGCTGTATCCTCTCGAAATTTTTCATCTTGATTTTTTTTGGAATAAAAATAATTTTTATGTAATTTTTCTATTTAGGGAAGAGTAAGTTAGCTCTCAGAGGTGATGCGTGTAGTTATAAATAGCTGCTTACGTTCTGCATTTAAAAAAGCTTTCCACCAGAAGAAAACGCCTTTGATGCTTACACGCTCGAGGAACAGCTGTCACTTGAAGGTTAGTTTGAGATGGATGAGGGCCTGCAGATGTCTGTACTAACTCTGTTACGCTTCCTTAGGTGAGGAGAAACTTGAAGATTCAATATTTGTGTATTGGCTACTGTAAAACTTCAATGTAAAGAAAATCTGTACAGAATGTTTATGGATCAGTAACATAAAAGTGATGTCAATAATGAATTCCTGATGAAATGAATTTAAAGTACTTTTTTTCTGCTATGATTGTCACAGGAATAATTTTATTTTTGATAGGAGATTTTTGTTTTCCTTCTCGCATACAGAAAGCCAGGGCTTCCCAAGCTCTGCATCAGCAAGCATAAACGGCTGAAGACATTGATAAGCTTCCCCTTTGCTGTTAGATAGCAGCGGCACACAGATTGCATCATTGTTTGAAATAATTCCAATATCTCCGTAATGTTTTGTACTTAATTGCCTAGGCTCTCAGCCTTAACTCTGTCTTGAGATAAGCTGTTACAGCTATAAATTATAGTGGTCATGAGTAGTAATTATGTAAGCCTATGAGAGAGAACGTGGGAGCGAAGTCAAAAACCAGTCAAACAGTTTAGATGGAGAAGGCAGGCTGGAGATTATAGCTTTGGGTTTGGCTTACATCATTACATTGCATTTCTTATCTCGTGTGTAAAACATGTACTTTACCTCCTTGTTTCATGACAGTGCAAAAGGAATGAGTGCTCACTTCCATGGTGTTTCTGCTTGTGACTCTTGTTCCTACCATTGTCTCTTATAACTTTATTCAGTATCTTCATCCTGTTGCAGACATTCTTTCGATTCCCTAATTCCAGCTGTAATGTATAACGATGGTTCCCCCAAGCATTGCCCTTTCCCATGTGGCACTTAACCAGATGAGATTTATTTTGTGCCTTTGGTAGCAAATTGCACGTTGAAGTTATTTTCCAAAAAGAATTCAAAAGGTTCCTCCTCCCCTCACGCAACACTTAGCAAAGTCTAAATTCACAAGCCATTTTCTGTGCTCAGCTTGCCGCCTCTTGATTATGGGGTACTCTCTGCCTATCTGCTTGCTTTATTTTTGCAAGATTCTGGCCGTCATGTAAAAACACTCTCCTGTACGGGCATTTATGGCCTCTAGCAGTTAATACGCTGGGTAACGGTTGCTAGTGTTTGCTGGGCAAAACATGGTATAACACGATTCAGAAAGTAGAGGATTTTGGTTTTAATCTCCCCGTTCAGTGTTATTTTTAACACGGAGGTGGGCTTGCTTATTCAGTTTCTATTTTAGAAGAGCAAGAGAAGGCCAGGATAAATAGAAAATGTAGCTATCTGTGGTTTTTAAAGCACACATCATACAAGCTGTCATGAAGAGATACAAGCAAAAATGTTGTAGGCGTTGTTTTTTTTTACCCTAAAATTTATTTATGGTCAGTTTTTACGCCAAAAGCCATTGATATAGCTTTATTTTTTATGCACTGGTAAATAAGCAGTCATCTCTTATATATATATAATATATATTTTTTTGCCCTTAAAATAAGCAAGTCTCTAGTCTGGCAGAGCTTTGATTTATGCACATCGTTCTGGCATTTGGCATGTGCTAAACTATTCATCTTAACACACTGAATAGACAGAAAAAATGGATGGAAATGCATTTAGAAAATACATTCACTCCAATACCATTGGTTAAAAACCCAGTTTCATATTTAGCAGAGAGATTCTTAAGCAGATGAGGACATAGATTTGTTATGAAAGTAGTGAGAGCTTCAATATAAGTTGGAAAACTAAGGTATGGTTCCAATAGCAAAAATACAAGTTGCAACATGGTTTCAGTAGTAGATGTATGAATATATAAGAAATATCTTCACAGTGCACACAGTATTAAAAATAGAGCATTCTGCATGCTGTTGAATACAAGCAGAATGTGTGGGTTGTGATCTCACTTCGGGTTTGCAATCCGTTCAGAATCCACAGTTCCCGTTTTCTGCAGGTTTTCTTTTTCTTCCAGAACATCTAGATTGCACTATCACGTCGTCAATAATATTTCTGAAATATGTTTTTTAAAGCACAAATTGGTGATTACCTAACTTTACCAGTATAATCCATTGTTAATTTACATTGGTTTGTGCCTATATTGTGAACTATTGCATGCAGTAATGCAGATCCCTCATCAAAGGCATGAATTTCCTAACCTACAGCACATGTTCCTGCAAGATATTTTAAAACTGACTGTAGCTGAGTCTGTTTTGTGAGTTCTTTATGAACCCATTCTAGTATCGTGGTAACTGTCATAAGCTCTGATCTGTTAATAAGATTTAGGAGGGGAGGAATAATAAAGCTATTAAATCCTGCACCTAGTGTTCATATTCTTCCACGGTAAAAAAATGTCCAGAGCTGTTTGGGTTTTTTACGTTTATAAATCTAGTTCAAGCGTTGATGTTTAAGAAAACAGGAAAGACAAAACAAAAACAGCAAAAAAACCCCACCATGAAACAAAAACAACCCACAGCAAACCAAAGAAACCAACCAAAGGAAAAAAAAAAAACCAACCCACCTCCAAACAAGCAAGCTCCTTGCAAAAAACTCTGGAAATAGATGTCTGCAGTGGTTGAAACAAGCAATAAACCAAGGCACTGGTTGGTCTCTCTCTTCTGGCTCTGTTACCTCTCCGCATCTCCGCCACCTCTGCTTTTCTCTCCCTGCGCTCTCGCTCCCTGGCTCTTGCAGTTGAGTTTGGCTCATCTGTTTCTCAGTCTGACGGTGCCGAATCCCCGCTGCAGAATGGAACGCAGCAATTCCTCCAAGTCCGGTACCTGCTGGTGGATTGAAGGGTATGTTTCAGCAGTGCTTCATTTGTAGAGTTCAGGAGATCCATTTGTCATCCTCTTACCGTGAGTTCTAACAGATGGGTACCCTGGCATCTTTTTTTTCCCCAGCGGTTTTTCCTTACATGACATTCTCTTCATGTATATGACAGCTGGTCCACTTGTGTCCTCATGGCTGATAAGATTTCCTGGATGTTAGGAAAAAGCTGATGATAGATGAGATGAGAGATGGCCGCTTCCCCCCCCCCCATTATATAAAAAGGAGGCATAAAATAAATTTATTCTAATGAGGTGCTCTGTGGAAGTTCTGGGAGTCCAAAATTATGCATTAAGCTGTTTTTTAAAATAGTTAATCATTGAACTTCAGTGTTACTGTTTCTTTTATTTAGGAGTTTATTTTTCCACCTTTTCACTGAATTTGTTTCAACATAATTCCATTCTGTAACTTATGTAAGGGCTCCATAAGCTGTGTGAGGATAACTTCCTCACGCAGCTGGTAAGTGAGCCAACCAGGGAAGGTGCCCTCCTGGACCGGCTTCTTGTGAACAGGGAAGAGCTTGTGGGGGAAGTAAAGGTTGGTGGCTGTCTAGGGCACAGTGATCATGAGATTGAGTTTCTGCTTCTTGGAGAAACAAGGAGAGGGGTTAGTAAAACTGCCACCTTAGACTTCCGGAGGGCAAACTTTGGCCTGTTCAGAAGACTGCTGGACAAAATCCCTTGGGAGGCTGCCCTGAAGGATATAGGAGCCCAGGAAGGCTGGACATACTTCAAGAGAGAAGTCTTAAAGGCACAGGAGCAGGCTGTCCCCGTGTGCTGAAAAACAAGTAGGTGGGGAAGGAGACCGGCCTGGCTAAATAGGGACCTTTGGCTGGACCTCAAGAACAAAAGGAGAGTCTATGACCTTTGGAAGAGGGGGCAGGTCTCTCATGAAGACTATAAGGATATAGTGAAGCTTTGCAGGGAGAAAATTAGGAGAGCCAAAGTGCAGCTAGAGCTCAACCTAGCTACAGCTGTTAAGGATAACAAAAAATGTTTCTATAAATTCATTAACAACAAAAGGAGGATTAGGGAAAATCTCCCTCCCTCATTGTATGCAGAGGGAAACACAGTCACAAAGGATGAGGAAAAGGCTGAGGTGCTCAATGCCTGCTTTGCCTCAGTCTTTAGCAGTGGAACTAACTGTTCCCTGGGCACCCAGCCTCGTGAGCTATGGGACAGGGAGGGGAAGCTGGGTGAGGTCATCACAATTGAAGAGGAAGTGATCAGTGACCTGCTGCACCGCTTGGATGCGCACAAGCCTATGGGACCGGATGCGTTACATCCAAGAGTGCTGAAGGAGTTGGCAGACGTGCTCACCAAGCCACTTTCCATTATCTACCTGAAGTCATGGCTAACTGGGGAGGTCCCAATGGCCTGGAAGGTAGCAAATGTAGCACCCATCTACAAGAAAGGCAGATCTGGGAAACTATAGACCTGTCAGTCTGACCTCGGTAGCAGGGAAGGTCACGGAGCAGATCATCTTGAGTGCCATTACAAGCCATATAATGGACAAGCAGGGGATCAGGCCTAGTCAGCATGGGTTTATGAAAGGCAGGTCCTGCCTGACAAACCTGATCTCCCGATTATTGGACGAGGGAAAGGCTGTGGATATTATCTACCTGGACTTTCGAAAAGCATTTGAGACTGTTCCCCATAGAATGCTCATGGAAAAATTGGCTGCTGATGGCCTGGATGAGCATACGATCTGCTGGATCATGCACTGGCTGGATGGGCGGTCCCAAAGAGTGGTGGTCAATAGAGTTAAATCCAGCTGGCGGCCGGTCACAAGTGGTGTTCTTCAGGGCTCGGTGTTGGGACCATTTCTGTTTAACGTCTTTATTGATGATCTTGATATGGACATAGAGTCTATCATCAGTAAGTTTGCAGATGACACCAAGTTAAGCGGGATTGTTGATCTGCATGAGGATAGGGAGGCTCTACAGAGAGACTTGGATAGATTGGCTCGATGGGCCAACGCTAATGGAATGAGCTTCAACAAGGCCAAGTGCCAGGTCCCGCACTTGGGCCTCAACAACCCCATGCATCGCTACAGGCTTGGGGCAGTGTGGCTGGAGAGCTGCCTGGCAGAAAAGGACCCGGGGGTTCTAATTGACAAGAGGCTGAACAAGAGCCAGCAGTGTGCCCCGGTGGCCAAGAAAGCCAATGGCGTCCTGGCTTGTATGAGAAATAGTGTGACCAGCAGAAGGAGGGAGGTGATTGTCGCCCTGTACTCAGCACTGGTGAGGCCACACCTTGAGTATTGTGTCCGGTTCTGGGCACCTCAATACGAGAGAGATATTGAGGTGCTGGAGCGAGCGCAGAGGAGGGCAACGAAGCTGGTGAAGGGCCTGGAGAATAAATCTTATGAGGAGCGACTGAAGGAGCTGGGACTGTTTAGTTTGAGAAAGAGGAGGCTGAGGGGAGACCTCATCACTCTCTACAACTACTTGAAAGGACATTGTAGAGAGGTTGGTGTTGGTCTCTTCTCACAGGTAATTAGCGATAGAACAAGAGGGAATGGCTTCCAGCTGCAAGAGGGTAGGTTTAGACTGGACATTAGGAAAAAATTCTTCCCAGAAAGAGTGGTCAGACACTGGAATAGGCTGCCCAGGGAGGTGGTGGAGTCACCATCCCTGAATGTGTTTGTCGTTTAGATGTGGTGTTGGGGGATATGGTGTAGGGAAGAACTCTGTAGAGTGGGGTTGATGGTTGGACTCGATGATCCCAAGGGTCTTTTCCAACCTAAATGATTCTATGATTCTATGACCTTACTAAAACTTTACATTGATTGTCAGAGCATTTGGTGGTACACTTAATCATATACAGCACTCTGTCAAATACCAGAAGAACAAAGAAAGAAGTAAAACGGATAGAAAAAACAGAATATATATAAGTATAGTCTTAGAAACAGGGGAGCAGGGGTGCATCCATCCTGTGCTGGATTTTCTAGACAGCAGCAGGCAGGGATGTGTGTACTTGCATCACTTGCGGTCTAGCGACAACGACGAAAGGGTGTTGTGTTGTTTTGCTTTAAAAAAGGGGGTTGTTTAGAGAAACGGATTTAGATAAATGACTGTACTCTCAGTATCAGTAATAATAACAGCATTACTATAAAGCAGTAGTATCAAATAAGAGAATGTATTTTAAAAAAAGTTCTTTACTTTTTTTTTCTTCAAACTCTTGTTTTACTTTCTTTTGAAAAGAAAAAAAAAAAAAAGGCTTGTTAAAACTTGGTGTTTAAGTCTTCTGCTGTGGCAGACCAGTCCCTGAGGGATCACAGGACTGCAGAGAAACCTGGCTTCTTCAGACCTGAAAGAAACTTGTGTATTTATATAGGGACAACCATGAGGTCAGGGCAATAGGTGCCCAGCTGTGGGTCTCAGCCTGGCGCTGGAGTTGCCCCCTGCGAAGGTGGTGGCCTGGTGCTGAGGCCAGATGTCCTCAGGTGCTGCCTGCTTACCCCCTGCTTTTGGCTCGGCTCCAGTTTCAGCGGCAGGCTGGGTACTGACCTTCAGATGCCAGTTAGGAGCCTGGCTGTAAACAGAAAAGTGTGTAATATTTAAACACTGGCTCGCTCTAACCTGCAGAAGTGTAAAATAGGGGTGACTTAAGTATATTTACAGGAAAAAATGCGAGGGGTGTACAGCTCAGCCCTTTGCGCTCTGAAGTCTGGATGTCTCGGCATCAGAGCCTGTATCTCTGATCTCCCTGTCCTTGCTCAGAAAAGCGTGTCCGGGGCTGCTCTTGTGGGGCATGCGCGGGGAGCAGGGACGGGCACTGTGAGCTCTGTGGGAAACTGCTTCCCAGGCGCTGGCTTGGGAATGTTGGTGGCGCAGGAGTCCGTATGGCGCGTGCAATCGAGCGAGCCTTGGCTCCGCAGGTACCCACTGCGGCACTGCATGAGCCGGCTCAAAATACTTTCTTTCCAGTTCCGTCGATGTGGATTAGTTAATATTTTTTGCAGATGTGAAGGAGGCCTGCAAGTTACTTAATAGAGATTTTTGTTTGTGATAGCCGTATCTCCACCGAACAGGCTAGTCTTAATTAATATGTATTTAAATTACACTTTCTGGAAGCTAGGGAGTTGCCACAGATAATAAGTATTTGAACAGTGTGTGTATTTTTCTGCCTCCCTGTGGAAGTCGGTACTGAATGACTGTAAATAACATTACATAAGGTTTGACGTTTGTTTTCCTAAATCCAGGCTTCAGCTCAGCCTCCTAAAGCTGCAGTTGCAAGGTTTCCACACCCTGTATCTCACCACTGAGACCTTGCGAGGGCTGCGCTTGTTTTAAAGAGTGCACCGGACCGGGATTTTTATTTTAGCTCAAGAACGGCAGGCAAACTTAACAGTAATTGAAAAAAGAACACAAAAATACGTGTGCGTATGCAAACAGCAATAGCTTGACACGTCCTGGGGAAACAAAAGCCAAATGCAGGTTGAGAAAGTCTGAAGATAATTTCCCTTGACGGTTAATCATCTGGCTTTTTTGACGTGCTGCCCATACAGAGTCCCTACTAATGCTAATTAAAAAACTGAAGCTGTTAGCATGCAGGATTCCAGTTCTGTCGATGCAGAAACCTCACCGGATGGGAGCTGCTTGTAGGCACAAGGAGGAGCCTCCACATTGTCAGCTGAAACAGCTCTGGTCTTGGGTAGTAAGAATGTATGAGAAATCACTGATGAAGCAGGACTTTTCTTGAAGGCGATGTTTTGCATATCATGTCAGGGGTTTTCTTTGTCTTGCGCCATACAATGAAACACCTTGTGAATACAGAGCAAACAACGTAATGAGCTGTGGCAGGTGGAGAAGAAGTGAAATTTTCCTGTCTAATCATTTCTTGGCTGTTTTTAAGGTTCCAGATTTGGCTTATGTGACTTGTCATTGTTTTGATAGAAATGGGCTAGTGCGGACAGCTGCAACAACAGAGGGAGGCTGATTCAAAGGCAAATATCCTTTTGGGAAGGGTTAGTAGGAGATTAGTAGCAGTGAAGGTGTGGACAAAAGCCCGGTGAAGCAAGAGGTCTGTAGACTGGGAAGTTGATCTTAGTCTGCTGGTACTGCAGCACTGCCGTCCCTGTGGTTTTGGGGAGGGGGGAGGGCGAAGGAAGAACTGGTGAAAGATCCTCTCTGTTTGACCTCAGGTTTCTGTTCCTCTGCTTTCAGGATGGGGCTTAAGGTATTTGTATTTGGCTGAGGTTTTCCAGGAATGTTCCAACTAGTCACTTCCTTGCAGTTGAGGAAAGGCTTGAAGCAGTATGGAGAGACAGCTCTTTGGCTACCATGGAGAACACTTCCATCATTATCTGTAGATGTTGTCTTTTAACGCTGTTGTCTGCAGCCAAGCCCAGTGGTAACCACGGGTGTTCTGAGTCTTCGCTTGTTCACAAGGTAGTTAAATATACACATTCCATGGTAGGTACATGTGTGGCACTTGGTAGTTTGTCATCAACCATTTCATGCAGTTAAAAATGCAAAACATGCCCATCTGCCTGAGTATTCTTAAACTATATATAAAACCATCTGGGGGGGCAATGGCTTTGTGCAAATTCTAACAGGTAGGGTGCCTTCACGGGAGACCCAGCTCAAAAGCACAGGGGGCTTATGTGCTGCTCCAGCCTTTCTTTGGAAAACAAAATGAGCTTGCAGATCTTAATCGGTGTTTTTAAGCAAGTGCCCGTGTCACAAAAACTGTTAGCTCCTACGGGGAAGAGATAAGGTTCTGGTAAACAACATTATTCGTTCAGGAGTGTGCTGCAGTGCTGGTGTATGGAGGAAGCTGCCCCTAGACCAACTAAATGAGAATGTTTAATATTACTAAAATGAAGATACCACTAGCGAAAACTTAGATGTAGTCGTCAGACTCTTGATCCTCTTCCTAAGCAATATATTTATTTTATTCTTGCATTATTTAATTACCTTTGGCTTGTGGCACTTATTTAAAAAGTTTTTTAAACTATTTGTATGTTTTTGAAAGTAACTTTGGTACCTGAAGTATTTACATAAGTAGTCTTTGGGTTCATATATTGCATGCTGTACCTCTTCTATGTGCTTTGGAAAAAAAAAAAAAAAAGTGGTGAAAAAGGATTGGTTTTGTGAAACCAAAATCACACTTGTCAGATGCTGTTTTAGAATAACTCACTTTTGCTACGATCTTCTGCAGCTTATGGGCATCAGGGCCTCAGTTTCTGTAAGTAATGTAACAGTGGAAACAGGAATTATAATGGTGGAAAGTGTCTCTGCTACCAAGTGAGTTTAAACATTCAGGCTTACAACTGTTAGTTCTTTAGAATAACCAGAATTATTTACTGCCCCTTCAGTTCATGGTTGGTGACTTTAATCAATTGCCCCACGCTGTTTTAAGTTTCTTGGGGACCCTGAATTTAAGTACTTCTATCTTTTTGTCAAAATAAGAGCTATTTGTGACTTTTCTTCCCAGCTACTCTGCGAAGCAGGAGTTACGGACCTGCGTTTTCACATTGTGCTCATCGTGGTTTGGATGGGGGAGAGGTTTCAGGGCAGGGGGCTGCAACGGAAAAGGAAATTTTTTTTATTTTTTTTTTTTTTAATTATTGCTCATGTAGCACTCCTTTTTATGTGCTGATGGCTCGCTGTCCTGGACTGTCTCTGTGGGCTACAGCAAGAAGAAGACCCCGAAGGAGGGACTGGGGGACGGTGCCTCGCCCTGACGTGCTTTTCCATGGGATCCTCTCTTTCTTTACGGCGGGTGAAGGGCGGGCAGAGCGCTGCAGCGGGGATGGGTGCCGCAGGGTTGGGTGGTCTGAACGAGTGCCAAGCACAAAGTTTCTGCCAGAGACAACTGCCTGCTTGGTAACACCGTTATTTCTGCAAATAAGAATTGTCTGCACTCTCATAAACAAATTAGACTTGGGCCTGGCTGGCTGGCACGTTTCTGCTATGGAAATTATTTCAGTTAGAGAGAAAATGTGTCTCTATGTAAAACATTTTTGAGTTAAGTTGTTAAGCTTGTATAATTCCTGATATGGATAAAACTGTACCCATATGAGTTGCTGCCCTTTCAGGCGGGAGCTGATGTACCGCTAATCAAGGCTGGCACCGAGCTTTCACTCATGTTACTTATTTAATATAACCTCATTTGTCATGTATTTATTATAACCTCATTTGAAACGTCTTAATGTAGTTTCAGGTGCATCTCATGGAGCTGAACCTTTCTGGTCACATCATAGTATTTCTTGTTGTTTAGCTGTTGTGCTAAGTATTTTTATAGTTTTAAGAACTTCAAAATAATCGCATTGAATTTTTCAGCTTTTTACATCTTACCCATGTTACTATGAATATTAAATCAGTAGGAGTAATAAGTTTCAGGTGCTGCATCAAATGTTTTCCTGTAATGGATATGTTGATTTTTGCCAACATAATGATGTCTTTCAAACGCTGTAAATTAGACCTGTAATTAAACAAAAAAACAGAACAACCTAAAAATTAGAAAAATAAATTAAAAAAAGCTGTAGCTTAGACCCAAAGCTGTGAAGGGGGAGGACTGTGCAGATCGGAGCACTAGAGGGCAGTGCTGACCGCTGCAAGGAACCTAAAGCTGAGCAAGGGCGAAACGGTCCCACAGATTTTGGTGCCTCATGGCCCTGCAGAAGTACTGGCGGCGCGCAGTGAGTACAGAGGTACCTCCTTGTTTCTTGCAGGTTTACCACGTCTCTTCTGACAGCTACGAGACGCAAAACCAGCACTATGGAAGGAGCCTGACAAAGGAAACAGTAAAGGACGGTAAGGGAATTTGTGTGCCAGAATGTGGTGCTCTTATACGAACAACAAATAAAAAGGCTACTGTCATACGGCTGTTTGGTGGTGATAGCTATTTCAAATTAGTTATTAATTGACATCTGTTCATCTGTCCCCCACCAAGGGACAGAAGGACACACACAGAGACACGTACACGACTCTCCCCGGAGCTGGCACTAACTCGTCAGCTCTGTCACTCATGGTGAAGAGCTGCTTGAGCTTGTTTGTCCCTGGAGAATTTAATGGGTCCCTGCCCCAAACTGTTCAGATGCTTGCTAAAATGATCTGGGGAGCAGGAACCATGTTCATCTACTATTTAAATGATAAATTGATTAGTTAGTTTTATTTATATTCCAAGCTCAATCTGTAGTTTTATACAGCAGGCCTTAGACAGGTGAGGTGACTGAAGTTTCTCAGTTCGCTTTTGATTTAGTTAATAATTGCCTGAAAGGAAACTATGTGAATACTGTCTGTTTCTCCAAATCAAGAACTATTCGCATCCCAAAAGAAAAATACTTGATTTCAGAGGTGAATGAAAATAATCCCAAACGTGTCTATTTCTTGCAGGCATCTCAAAGTTTTTCCACAATGGGTACTGCTTGAGAAAAGATGCAATAGCTGCCAGCATTCAGAAGATTGAAAAAATTTTGGCGTGGTTTGAGGGCCAGAAGCAACTCAACTTTTATGCAAGCTCGTTACTCTTTGTTTATGAAGGTTCGTGTCAGGCAACAACCGTGCGGTTGAGTGATGTGACCTTGGCAGAGAAGAGAGGAGTGCCCAAAGGACTGTTATCGGGTGGCGACATACTGGAGTATAATAATAATATTCATGTAATAAATTCTACAGAGAATGGAAAAATTGAGGCCTCTGTAAGTAAAGGCTTGTCCAAATTTTATGCACTTCACAAAAAGGCGTATTCTAAGAGGCACCACAGTCAACTCTCACTGAAAGTTGAAAACTTGGAGCAAGACAACGTGTGGAAAAGCAGCACGTGCATTACACAGGAGCATCTGAACGGAAACGTTATACCCCAACTGGAAAAAGTTTTCTGTCACATGCCAGCAGAGATCAAGGAAAGTGCAAACGTTGAAGTCCGAATGATTGATTTTGCTCATGTGTTTCCAAGCAACACCAAGGATGAGGGCTACATTTATGGTCTGAAGAATTTAATCACAGTACTTCAAAATATTTTGGATAACTAAATTCTTTGCTATGGTTTTTACTGGGGGCCAATGATAAAGAAGAGCAACAACATGAAGAATTTCTGCACTTGTAATGCTGTATAACTGGGTTTGTATTGTTCTATATTTTATTTGTCTTTGTACTTTTGGTAGAAGGGTTTAACTTTTTATAATCTCACTCAGGAAAATAATTGATAGTTAATTAGGGAGTGTGAAAGGATGAAGATACTGGAGATTAAGCAAGATAGGTAAATTAGTAGGATGAAATGTATATGGTTGGCTTAAATCCAAGGAGTACAGTTGTACTATAAGCAAGGGTTATGTTAGTTCCCGTAACGACTTTAGCGTAGATAACATTTGCCCACTTAGCCTTGACACTGAGCCGTATCTCCGTTAACAGGTTTTTAGAAAATGGACTGAAAACTCCTAATGCGCAGGATTGATGTCCTCAGTGCTGCCCTCTTGTGTTTACTTTATTTGAATAACTGGAGTTAACCCCACTTTGAGAGAAATCCCGTTTTGAGTCTGTAGTGTAACCTGGAAGCCAGCATATCAAAAAGTGCTATTCAATGTCACGGAACGATATTGCTGTTCTTTCAGGCCTGGTGTGGGCCCTTCCCCTCTTGGTGGCTGTCCGTAGCCCATGTTCACCATAGACAAGCTACAACGTACTTTGCGTTGAGGTGCTAACTAAATGCTGGAGTAAAATATCGTAACAGGCTTAAACTGCACAACTGCTAGAGAAGCTGCTTGTTCCTAAGCAAGAGTAAAAGAATGCAAACGCGAGACGTTCCAGGAACTAATTTGGTTTAGGAGATTAAGTCAATCTGTTAATGCAGTGTCTGATGTTGTGACTACGGGAGATGCCTCGCTCCTTTGTTCTGATGGCCCTTCTCCAAAAACATTGCTTTTTAAAAGCAAACTAATGGAATGGGGAAACAAGGTGTTTTGAGTAAGCGTACAGAGATTTCCTCTAGCCGTCTGCTGCTTGTATTTTTGTAACAAGCATTTCACACTTCCACTGCTGGGGAGCACTGACTGGAAAGGACGAGCAATACAGGTGAAGGACCCTTTGCTGAGAAGATCCAGTTCAGCCCTGGAGCAACCAGCTGTACCTCCGTTTGTTGCAGTGGAGTTGGGGCTCTCTTGCCCTGGGCTAAAGCCAATTTTTTTTTTTTTTGGAGGTTTTTTTTTTTTTTACAACACAGAGGCAAGCAGTGTAATTTGAAAGTTGTCCCACTTCCTTCTTTCTCGCAGGAAGAGTCCCAGCTTTCATATGGAATATTTGAGATCAGGATGATGCATCCAAAGCATTTTTGGTGTGTCTCTTCTGTATGCTGTGTCCGTGGCTGTGCTACCATGCCTGTGTAGTCAGCCGTACGGAAAGTGGGGACGGAGGAGTCTTGCCATCTATCGAGCAAGACTTTAACGCTTTAAGCGAGCCTCAGAAGTAAAACTTCTTAGAATGGATTTGGTCATTGGAAACGTACATCTTTTGCACGTGGACTTCGTGTGGCACCGTGGCCTTGCTGCTCTCTCTGTATGATGTCCTGCACTAAGCACTCATTTGTGTACACGTCTTTGCAAGTTCTCTATTTGGCATCTGTTTTCTATATCAGAAAGAGATAAATACTTTTTCAAGCAAATATGCTGTTTTTAAATAAATCTGAAATTGTAGCTCTATTTGAGAACCTGGGTCAATTGGAAGAAACAGGGTATTATGTGTAGAACTACATTGTTTAAACTTTAAAGCTAATATTGGCTGATACGTTCAGGAATGAAACCAATCTGTTAGTAACATCATGTTTTTGAAGCATGGGAAAAGACGCTTGCAGGAGGGGCAGTATCATTTTGTTGAAAATTTCGTGCAAATTGTGGTGAAGGCTGAGGGGAAAAGATCAGGAAGAGAAAGTTTGGTTTGGTTTTTTTGTTTTGTTTTTTTTTTTTCTACCTGGTATTTCCTTTGCACCATATAGTTAATATATTCCCAACTCTCTGTGAACTAATTTAAGCCATATTCTAGGAAGAGTTTGTGGTTTTGTTTGCTTTGACGCTGGTTTCTCTGTAATGATTTTGTTGTTCTATCCCGTAAATAGTCAACACTAGAGTAGTCTAGGCTGGTAGTGGCCTTGTATGATAAATTCGCAGTGTTTTATAGAACATATAGGGGAAAACACTTATACATCTGAATTTTTGTCCTCTGTAATTCATCTCTTCTGGATTTTAATCCATTTTGTGCCAGAGAAATCAGACATCTGCCTCAAAGAAGTCAGTTATTGGAAAATGATGTGTATGCTCTTAGTATAAGCGCATTCTCCTGTCTCTGCTTTAAGATATATGTCTTCAGTGTTTGAATGCTCTTTAAGTATTGATTGTTGTGTTGACTATGGCAGTGTTTGTAATGCACCTGGAATATTGTTAAACTGTCAGAATATTTTGAATAAAAAAAAATATAAAATTTTATCATGTTTTTTTTACTGCTAGTTATTATGGATGTATTAATTTAAAAAGTAGCTTGAGAGATAACAGTATTTTTAATTGGAAGTTGTGTAAATAAAGCTTGCTGTAGAGGTGTTTTGGCATAGTACCAGCTGTGAATTTATGCCCGCAAAGGCGTTATATTCACGTTGTTCTTGCACACTTTAGATCTGGTGTTTCTAGTGTCTTGTTATCTGATCAGATTGCTTTCAGTTATAGTTGGAGATGTATTCACAGAAATCATTAAACAGGTTACGTAATTAATTAGAAAATGAAGACGGAGACGCTGGTCACTAAACGTATGTATTGCCATCGACCGACCTCCCTCCCTCCCAGCAACGTCTCTCTGGTTCTGTGTGTGAAGTGTGTAGGACAGGCGACACTTACCTGGAAATCTTTACAGACATGGTAACAAGGCTTATAGGGATTTCTGAAATTAACTGCAATATAATAAATAATTGAAATAAAACTGAAATAAAAATGAAAGCAGGTTCCTTCCCCAGAATGGTGTGGTATATCCGTCTTTGATGAAACCTGTCTGTTTTGATTTTTTTTTTTTTTTAAGCAATAAGAGTTTGGTTTAGGAGAGTCGATTGTCAAAAGGGAAGATTCAAGGAAGCGCTGTCGTTCATGTACTCTCTGAGGATATACTTTTCTGAAGACTCTCTAGCGAGGTGATTGTGAGAATTGTGTATAGGCTTACCTAACGAGAGCTTGAATTGTATAAAGTTTTATAAAAAAGCATTTACATATATGGTATTTTTGGATATGGGTGGAACTTGTTGCATAAATAACATTGGAAATTATTGTACCATTATGAAATGTTTAAAATATTTTAATCAAATCATTTTATGAACTAAACCAGAGACTTTACCTATAGTTGTGATTCACATGAAGCTTACGCTGTTTTCTCTTTTTCTCTGCTGTAACGCATACTCAGATTGTTCTTTTCCATAATGCTACAGTTTCATGGAGAATTTTTAAAGTACTCAGTAGATTAGGAAATCACTAATTCCCTTTAGTTTGATTGACAGAGTTGATATTGAAATACTTCAGTGGACGTAGTATTTTAAGTAATGTTAGCGAATTACACATCTAGAGGCCCAGTAAGACACCCTCACCTGTGGAGAGCTCTCGCTGATCTGAGTCTAGATCATGCAGTATTTAAAATGGGCCTTTCTACATGTCGCAGCAGCTGCAAAGGGCACGCGTCACCTGCGCTGGCGCTTACAGCCTGAACTTACCCATCATTGTAGTTGTTTTCCCATTCCACGATGTGAAGTATTATCAAGTATAGGAGGACAGTGGATGTGAGTCTTTATTCTTCCACATCAGCTGTTTCAAGTTACCACTAGTTGTTTATCCTCCCTCCCAATTTATGTTTTTTTCCCTCCAAGTAAGCTTTCCTCCTGAGTGCCTTCTTCAGCCCTTTCCACTTGTAACCTCCCATAGCATCATTGTGGAATGATTTAAAGTGAAATTTTTATTTCCTAAAAAACTTATGCCCCATAACTGCTCTTAGCAGTGCAGGTATTGAAAAACACCAGCAAAATGCCTCAAATCCTGTGGGAAAGGCAATTTCCCTTTTGCATTCTTTCCAGTGAAAGAGTATCAGTGGAATGTCAGTGGAGAGCATACCTCAGTGAGAGACTGGATAGTAGGTTTTGTGAACCACCTTTATCTGTGTTTTGAAGAGGACGTTTTGGGGGAAAGGTGAGTGCCAGCCAAACTGCATGAAGTTTTCCTTTTCTTACTGCAATGAATATTGAGGTTTGGGTTTAAGAAGAAGGTAGCATAGCGGAAGGCGGTGGAAGTTCAGAAGGAGCCCTGAGTAGGACATCTGGTCAGTTCTGCAGTGGAGGTGATTGCTAGGGCTAAGATCCGAAGGCTGTGAATCTTCAGGTATCTCACAGGGAGATTATGCTGTGCGCATTAATTGAGTTACAACAGACCATTGTAGGATGCTGTCTGTGAATTACATGTTTCTCCATAGCCACAGGCCAAATACGGCCCGTTTTCCATGCTCACAGCCATCTATAAAAGAAAGCTGCAGAGAAGGTTGTCATCCAAAGGACAAATGTAACTGTTTGGGAAGTGTTTGAAAGGGGAACAAATGAGAAAAGCTAAGGACTGTACAGCAGAAAACACACTTCAAGAAATATCTCTTATTGTAGCCTTGTTTAGTGGGGATGGGCCCTGTGTATTTGGAGTTTAATTTGTTTGGTTTATGACATTTAACAGCAAATAGTCAGAACAAAGGTACTTTAAAAACACCTTAGTTTGAACTGTGTTCATTGGTTCCAATAGCTATCATATTTTTTTTTCAAAAAGTGACCTATGAAGTAACTTCCAAATATGATGCGTGTTGCACCTGACTATAAACGAAACTAGAGTGCACAAAGGCACTTTAATACTCTGGGAACTGTACTGGAAGAGAAATGAAAGCATGTGAAATTGCACCTGATGTTGTGGTGTTAATTGTTTTTTAAAATCTAAAATTCTACATTAATTATGTTTGATGGATGAATGTATCTAGTCTAGTCTGGCCTCAATTTCTTTGATTCAAGTGTCTAAAGCCATCACTCAATCTCCTCTAATTTGTATGTGTTTGTAATTTCATTTGCTATTTTTCGCCATTATTGGACTGCAGGGGGTATTGTTAATATTACATGTGTTTATTTTATAGAACATTGTACTACGCTATCTACCAACTTTTGTAACTTAATTATAAGTGATATTTAGGGTAATTCTAATAGCTGTATATTTGGCAAATTATTAAAATTTTCTGCAAGTGACTTGCAAGTATAATTGTTTTCTTTTTAATACAGGAAGATTGTTGAGAAAAAGTTTTCTGGAATATACCTGCACTAATTAATCCCTCTTTCATCTCTTTTCCATGAGCTCTGTGACAGGTGTTTACCTTGGATTTACGAGTTTTGCTTTACCACCGTATTTTTGTCATCGCCATGGTTTGTTAGGAATACTTGCCTTAGTATATGAGTCACCTCTATAAAAAGAAAAAAAAATCAATAATAGTCCAAACACACACACAAAAAAAACCAAAACAGAACTTGTTTTTTGAACACAAGTCCATGCTTTGCTGTGTTGCCTGTGAATTGTTGCTCAGCGTTGTATTTGAGTTCCATAGCAGGCCACCAGCCTTTTTCCTAAAACCTTCTTCCCTACTAGGAAGTGCTTCTCTGAATGGAAGGAGGACTGGACAAGACAACGCTATCCCCCTAATTGAGACACAGGAAAAAAAAAAAAGGTTTTTTTTTTCAGAAATTTGGGCCTTGATGAGCAATTAAGAAATGGCTGTTTTACTCCAGAATAATCGAACGTCAAGATTAACTTTAGTGTTTGATTGAAAGCTGTGGAAAATCACAGCTTAAGGGGGTTAAAGTTGACGTGACTTTTCTCCTTGTTCTTTCAGAAGAGGGCGAGTAGTTGGGCAGTAAAAGGAAGGCAGAGATGAAATTGTGGAGAAGTGATACTTTTCCTTTGTGCTCTGGGTTGTAAAGCAGGATCATGCGAGTTGTCCTCAAAGACACCGTAAGCTGAGCTGTCCATGAAAGAATCTACTGCCCATGTTAAGGTGGGCAACAGAGTTACCGCTTTGCAGATGCGAAAACTAAATTAAATTAATCAACTGGTGAGCATCATGGTTATAATTATATTGGAACAGTTGGTGCCAATTAATAGTAGTTTCCAGCTATTGTGGACAATGCCTGCAGTTATTCTGGAATATAGAGCGCAGCAGTCTTATTTTACACCATACTTTCAAGTAAATGAATTAAATAGTTTATGCAGGGCATCTGTATCTAAAATTTCTATAATCCTTTAAACTCATCCTGGAAAACGCTGAACAGGTTCACGAGAGGCTGTGTATGTTGTTGATTACAAGCCCTTTTCCATCCGGCATCAGGTGTCTAATTCTGAAAGGCTGCAGGAACAGCCTTCCAGTTTCATTGTAAATCTGTTTGGTTTTGGTGGGGGATTTGCTTGTGTGGTTTTGTTTGTTTGTTTTTTTAATGTGTTGTCTTGCTTGTGTACCAAAAGCTTTCTAAATGTGTTCAGACCTGTAGGTCTGTGCAGCCTTCTTTCCTGTGCTCCAGAATTGAAGAAATGACTAAAACCGGGGTGAGGCCACAACTGTGGCAAGAAGCATAGTTTTGTGAGGTTCTAGTTTTTGGGGGGGCTTTAAATTTAAAAAAATCTGAGTGGTGGTTACGCATTAAGAATCCTCTGAAGAAAACCCCCTTTCCCTGTTGGTTTAGAGTGAAGGAGGAACCATGCTCCTTCCTTGCCTGCTCAAAGCACTTCTCAGTGTGGTACCGCCCAGCTGGGGGTCACCCCGTCTCTCTGCTCTCTCCTTCCTTGTGCTGATGTGAGGGTTTGAACAGCTGCACAGTGAAACGTGTCAGGGAGCTGACGTGGCTGAAAACTGACTCAAACAAAGGAAAATTACATGTGGGGCAGTGCAGAGGAGAGCTGGGGAACTGCACAGAGGACGCCCCCACCCCGCAAGGAAATCCCATCCAGGATGGATGTGGAGTTCAGGCTGTTTGGATACAGCCCGGTGTGAGGTGCAAACCTACTACTGTTTTATCATAAAGGCCTACTTGCAGGTCTTTGCTAGCACAGCTACTGGGTTTATTTCTTCCTCTTTCCGTCACACAAAGCGTGACTAATGGTTAATGGATGCCAAACGTTACAATCCCGCTCTTGGCTCGCCCTGGGAAATCTGTTCCTGTGCCCTCTCCAGCTTAGCCAAGGCCTTCTGCAGCAAGTGGGTTTCACCGGAAACCAATCTGACACATAAATTACTAATTTTCTGCTGCCTTGACTTCCTCCATTTGGCTCATTTTGGGTGAGACAAGTGCTTCTTCTGGGTGCAGTGGAAGTGGTGAAAGATTGTGGCTGTGGAAGGGGAATGGGATTGCTAGAGAGCCATTAAGGAGGCTTACCTTTAACATCAGACATTTCTCTTCATCTCCTGTTCATCTCCTATTTCTGCTCTGCTATCTTTGCTTCTACTTTTCTTCCCTCTTGCCATTCCCAAACATACACTTTCATTAAATGGGACATTTTAGTTTGTGGATTAGGTCACCACAAGATCTGAGGATAAATGTAATCTAGAATACAAACTGTAAAATATCTGCAGTCAGTATGCGTTTTCCTCTGGTCATCTCTAGGCTTACTTTGACCCTCAGCAGTGCAAATAAATGCACCTATGTACTGTGCAGTGCATTTGAAGGGCAACCTGTGGCCTGCTGCACTGTATGTCCCCACCGCTGGCAGTAAAGAATCGGCATCAGCACATGCGTTGGTTGATGAAGCGTAAGGAGAAATTGAGTGCAGCCCATTTTCCCACAGCTATATAAGCTTTGCAATGTGGCTAGCAATAAAAACTTGATTTTGTTAGCAAATTCAGTGGATATAAATTGGGCAAGCAGATGGGAAGCTATCAAATAGAGACTGTGCCAAAGTACCAATTTTTCAAAATAGCTTTTTAAAAGAAAAGCCAGAAACAAACCAGAAACAGCTATGAAGAAAATACAGACTTCTTGGACTTTGGTCAACACAAACCATTTGTTCTCAAATGCTGTGAGTCTGCAACTAGAGTAGCATCTCCTCTAGGGGGTATTGGCATCCTTTTCGCACACAGAAAGCCATCCCTCTTCATGTAAGTTTGTGGGTAGCAGAGGTAATTCCAGAAAAAACATCATGTTCAGTAGCACTCAAAAACCATTGGGAATTTGTATTGGATCTCTATTTGATTCAAGCATAAAGCATTGTTATGCTACTATGTAAGTCCATAAAAGCAATGGTCCTCCTATGGCTTGAATACTCTGTGTGGTTTTCGGAACATTGATGGAAAGAGGAGCTGGGTGGACCCTCATGCGGAATCACACAGCCTTTTGTTAGGTCTTACGCTGTTTAAAGTCACAGTGGTCTCACTTAGCATCGGTGAGGATGCATTTCCTGGGACCCGGCTCAGGTTACCCAGGGCATGTCTCCTCTCCAGCTTTGGTGGTCTGAGCATCTTCCTCCTTTCTCCTCTGCTAAAATCCATCTGGGGGGAAAAAGGCAAGCAGTATTTTTGACTTATAAAGTGCCATGTGATGCTCTGTATCGCAGCCAGCTGGGTTGGCTATCAGAGCCCTCTTCCAGCATTACACTGCCTTCCTTAGCATGTAGCAAAAGTCCAAAATAACCTATTAAACTACAGTTGTTGCCACAGGCTTAAGCAACAATTATTAATATTGTGTAGTGCAACCTTCTTCGTAAAGAAAAATAATGTTCTTGTGAATAGACAGCATGGCCTCAGCCTGCCTGCTTTCTTCTCTTAAATCTGATTTTTAATAACTTGAGTATTAAATCCATAGTTTTAAAATGAACTAAGAGGCATATAATAATTGCTTTTATCAGTTAAACTGTTTTTGTGGTCTGTATGAGGAAAATTAAAGCAATAAAATGGAAAAAGAGCAATCCAGGCATCAAAGGAACAGTTACAATCTGTCTGGGTCAACAGATGTATTTTTATGTGTTTGTAATTATCATTGCAAATTATAAAAATGTACTGCATTATAAAAAGACTTAAGAGCTGGGCAGTTTGCACAAGAGCTTGTCTTTGCTTTTGTGTTGTTAAACCAAAATCATGGCCCATACACATCCTTTTCAATAAATTACAGTTATCCTTAAAGCTAATCAAAATGCATGTAGCTGGATTTTTCAGTCTAATTAAAGCCCAGCAGCTCACACAGGTTTATGGGAGGTGCTTCTGAGACACCCTGAAGGTTCCCAGCAGCCTAGATTGAGCGCTTTCTGAAATCTTGGATCTGACATAAGTAATTCTAGTGCTAATGGCAGTTCCTAAGTTTTACTGAAGTTGAGCATTGTTTACTCATTGCTGTGTAACATAACCGTGAAGCCTTTATTTGTGTTAGACATTTGTGCAGCCACTGAAGGAGAGGTATCCTTGGGGGATGTAAAACATGCTCCTTTCCAGGGCTGGCAACTTTTTGTTCAGTGGCCTTTTTCAAAATAATTGTGCAGAGGGAAATATGACTGTAAAAAAGGAAAAGAGCGTAAGGAGGAGGCAAGTCTCCAGTGCTGTGCTTCCCTTGTGTTCCTCCTTAGTCAGGGCTTTTACAGACTTCAGCCCACTGACTGTAACCACATGTTGGCATTTAATCAGCTTGAATTGACTTCTTTCCCTGTCTGGTAGCTTTTCGGGCCTATTTTCAACACTGGTACCCAACGTTTTGAGCAAGAAGGCTCCAGGTCTCTGCCCTGCAATGGTGGTGCCTTGGAGGGGGCTGATAACCAGCCAGGCTCTGTCACAGCTCAGCTTTCACACCCACTTGGGGCAAGACTTAGAAGCACTAATGTTTTACCACTATTAAAAGTCTGTTTACTTCTGGAGAAGTAAAATGATGAATAATTTGATCTGTAAAAGCTGGTGTGCCTCTAGGAGAACAGCAAAGACACAGAAGTCCTGAGTACACCCTTGATTTACTCTTCTTTATTCACCCTTTTTAATTTTCAAAGTTTCATCTCACCTGGTACTTGCCAGGACAAAAGCAACTGCACTGTGTGTCAGAGCAGTTGGCAGGACAGCCGGTGTGGGAAGGCTGAGAAGTGAATCAGAAGGTCTTCGTAATGCAAAACTTTTTTGCCAGCACGAAAGGAATGTGCCACTTTTAGCCCTCAAGTATGTTAGCTTTATCTAAATGAAGGTAGGTCCCAGGGTATAGAAATCAAGACAGAATGGACAGTCAATTAAAGGAGAGGGGGAGAGAACAAGGCAGAAGAGGAGGAACACATTTGCAGGGAACTGGGAGTTTTTCCTTAAGAAAAGTGCATTGAAATAGAAGAAGTTTAACAAAAATAAGGGTTTGTTACTTGTGAAGCATACCAGTGTAATGAGCTAGTAATAGAAATCATTGATTTATTCACACTAAAACAGAGTCTGTGAATTGCAGAATGGCTCCCCTAACTTATTCACACTAAAACAGAGTCTGTGAATTGCAGAACGGCTCCCCTAACTTATTCACACTAAAACAGAGTCTGTGAATTGCAGAACGGCTCCCCTAACTTAATCTGTGTTATCCTTAAATCACAATGCTGGCTCTCCCCATGGGCACCACTGCTAATATTCCACATGACTCTTGATAAAGTGGAAAACTGAGTTCGGTCCAGCCACTTTTGCCTTAAAGTTGCCTTTAAGAGAGAAAATGTGAGCTGTTGCATTTTGTTTGGTACTACTAAACGAAGACTGTTTGGGTCCACTTTTCTCGGGGACATCAGCAGGAGCTTTCCTCTTGGAGTATGTTCGGAAAAGACTCTTTTGCTCCTCTGATCAAATTCAGCGCTATTTTCAATTGTGCACGGCACCCCTGACTACAGAGTCCTGCCAAGTATCCTGAGAGTCTGGAGGCTGATACAATGGTCTGCAGCACCCTCCTAAACCAGCTGCTTCTCTGGGTGAGGCTAAGTGCTGATTTGGGATGTGTCCCTTGTACCCAGCAGGAATGGTGGCATTCGATGTTAGGCCACACTGCTGATTTATTCTTTGTGTGCCTCCTTCCTCCCGTTAGGATTTTGCAGGGGGTCAGACCAGGGGAAATGAGCCTTTGGGTTTCCCCCACAGGGACCCTAGGGCTTGTGTGACCAGGGTGGGGGTCAGCAGGGGAAGCTGGTTCATGGGGCAGTTGCGCTTTGTGCTGGCAGCCCTGCATAGGAACCCATTGCTAGTTTTGGTGGTATCTGCACGAGCGTCACTGATGCCCTCGTCGGGCCACAGCTCGGCTTTGCACGCACTTTTCCTGTTCTCAGAGCTGAAGTCTTTTTAGTTATATTTCTTTAGTGCCTCAAGATGAGTATCCTGTTTGTTTGCGGAGAGTGTCCTGAATTCTGGTCCTATTTGGGCACCATGCCTCACAACTCATCTGGTTCCAGAGTTTCTAGTTACCCTCCTGAGATTCTTTCATTGCTTCAGGTTTTTTTTTTTCCTCTTTCCCTGCCTTTCCTTTAGCAGGAGATAAACCCACCACCAACAGTGTTTAATTCCACCATTGGCGCATTTTTTTCCAAAATACATAACAGTAATTCTGGCTTATGCACCACCATCTATCTTTAACATAATAAATATCGTAAGCAGCTTTCTTACACATGGAGAATGCTTGGGGGTTTTTGGGAGATAGATTCTTTTGCATTTTCCCTGGCTGCATTTCCCCCACCACAGAGGGGAGGCCCCGAAGACTCTCAGGTCCCCCTGCACTTTCTGGCACTGCTGTGGCCCCGTTCTTACTGAGGGTGTGAATATCTCACCCGTGCAGGAAGATAAACCCTGGGATGGTTCTGGATGAATACTGTGAAACTCATGGCAGAGATGGCTACTCCCCATGGGGCTTTCAGCTACTGACCTGCAATTCTTTTAATTAAAAATAATTTTAAGGCATTTTTCATCATCAAAGGCTGATCAGATTTGATTTTTTTTCTACAGCAGGATCATTTGTTGGTGATGATTCCTTTTTGTTATTTTTTTACTCAGATGCAGACAGCACGAGCTGGGCTCTACACACTTCAGGAACCTGTGGAAAATGCTGTATATTTGTGTTTCAGCTGTGTGTATCTTTAGCTGCCAAGAAGACATCCCAAAATTAGTGTTCCAGTTACCTGGGGAGGGAGTGACAACACTTGTCAGTCCTGTGCATGGTGTTTGCGTTAAAGTGGAGGTTTGGTTAAATAAGGCTAAAAAGAGGGGGGTGTGCTGCTGAAAACCTCCCTGAATTTCTCTCCTGCTTGGAGATCTACAACTATTTTCTTTGGCAGTAGCAGCTGTGATACTGCCGACAATAAAGGGAGCTGCTCTGCCCCAATAAAATGCTGGAGACAGTGCATTAAACCTGACCGAGACAGGTTTACTACTGTGTATCTCTTGGCTTTATAAATGTATATTAAAGAAACTATTCTATACACTAATGAGATTATTTCGCAAGATGCAGAGAAGTAATAGAGCGCTCATATCAGTGGAGTTGTAGTAAACAGTCTTAGGAGTAATTATTAATTACTGATAATAAGCAGGAGTACTTTCCCAAGGGAAGGTGTTGCACATGCTTAGTGTAATGTGTTACTGGCAAATATTGATGCATTTTCTTAAAAAATGTGGTTTTAAGGACATCAATCTATGTTCCCTCAGCTGTGTGGCTGTAATAGATATGTATTTTTAAATGAAAATCTGTGAGGGTTATGCTAACTCACAAAATAACATAACTAAAAAGGAGACCCTCTGGAAGATAAAGGTATGCATATGGGAAATACCAGTTCCTCCAGGAAGAAAAGCTGCTGGCTTTGAATGAGAAATGGAGGGGAATAAAATCCCAAACGCCTCCGTGCAGCCTCATGAGGTGTCAGGCAAAGAGGGGACAGTGGCGAGGGAGGGGGACACGGTTGGCAGCTGGGATATGGAAGAAATCACCGGTTTTGCCTCTGCTTGAGCCTTCATCCTCTCACCCCTCCAGTTAAAGCTCCTTAATCACCGTTTCCTCAACAAATTGGGCCTCGAAAGTAGGTTAGAGATAAGCCCTGCCAGGGTCAAGAGAGAGAGGGTCTTGAGCAAGAGGTCACCTGCAATGGTTTCTCTTGCCTCTGAGGACAATAATCTTTGCCAGCAGCAGGCACAGCAGCCCGGCTGTGAGGAGCGACTTGAACCAGAAACCTTGCTGGAGTGCCTGAGAGCATAATTTTAACCCGATGACTTCTGGAAAAAGAAGTAAAATGCTGTTTTTTCAAAATCCCTCTATTTATTTAGTAGTGTAATAGTGGAAGTTGAAATAACAGGATTGATTATTTTCTTTCTTTACAGTAGCCTGTGCTGGGTTACAGGCACTTTTGGAAGCAGCTTTGGAATAATTTTCCTTCTTGTTCTAGGACAGCTCTGGGTTTTGCCCTCTGGCAGATCGTTTGCATTCTGTGTTAGGAACAGCATATTTCACAAAATAATTGCTTTTGTAGCTCTTTGCATGTTGAAGATGCTGCCCTGATGCCGGTGCACGTCTGTGTAGCAGCATGGATATTAGGGTTTCTGGCATGCAGCTCTTGCCTGGCCATATTGTATGGGGGATGCAATATGCTGTAGCTTTGCACCACCAAAGACCAAATTTTGGCTGCAAGAGAGCTCCTGAGAAAGGACAGAGGTTGGGAAGACAGAGTGATCTTGGGGGTGGGGGGTTTCTGCCTTTTTCTCCTTTACTGGAGATCCCATCTCCATCACCCCCAATGGATGGGCTTGCAAGAGTTTCCCACTCCTACCACGACTTGGGGAGAAGGTATTTTCCTCCCCAAGGCACCTACAAATGATTAAGCACAGCAACAAGGTGCTGTGCATGCACCTTGTAAGGTGGCCAAGGACTCCATCCTCATCTCCTCTGGACTGGGCAGAGCCCGAGCTTTGAGCCAGAGCTTAAAATGAAGCTGCTCCAGTTTCTTAATCTCTTCAGATGAGTCCTGACTCTGGATAGAACGCTTCCCACTCCCACCACCAATCAGGTGCCCGGAAGTTTTCCACGGCTGGTCATCTCTAGCTTATTCTTGTTTGCTTACACAGGCACAAGGCTGCCGAAACACCTGACTCTGTAAGGAAAGTGGCTTGTATTTTAAGGAAATACAAAAGGTTGTAAAAGGAAGAAAAATACTAATGCAATTGCAGGCCGCCTGGCTGTTTTGCAGCACTTAGGATCATTAAGAAAGGTGCAAAATAAACCATTTGTGGTAAAAATGAGACTGTTGAAAGTAATTCTGTTTTTCTTTCCTTCTCTGATCCTCTCTTATTTTCCCTGTCACTACTCCTTCCCAGTTGCTCTTGAAATAGCCACAGCACCTATTTTTTATTAAATAGAGGAGAGGCAAAGACTCTGCAGCGCACCCTTCTGCATCAGTGCCGGGACACATACAGCTCTCAATGACAGGAGAGCCTGTTCCTGCTCTTTGCGCACAAACGTACTGATGTCTGGGACTATTCTGGAAGCTGCTGGATAACCTGTTTGGCCATAACTGCCTTCATTGAGCATGCAGTGCCAGCTGCTCTCCCAGCTAGGAGGGGGAGGCAGCTCTTTTTGGGTTCAGTGTATTGCATTAGGGTGATTCAGTTGATTTTGGCAGAAATATTGGTTACAGCTGCTTCAAGTCCAGATGAAAATGGCCCATCTAGTAACCAGCAGAAACCCCCCTCCTTTAAAATCCCCAGAGCCTTCAGCCAGTCAGGTATAGCAGTTTGGCTTTTTAGTGCTTATTAGCCTATTGGGAAGAAGTTGCTGGAAGTCTGTGGAAAACATGAAATACATTCCTCTCTTTGCTTTGGTCCCTTATATTGGTTTACAGAGGGCCTGAGGATGCCCTGCTACTAGTCAGCCATCCTCTCTGACCAAGTCCTTTGTAGGGGATGTGTTGTAGTGGAGTGTCCAAGTTCATTGGGAAAGCAGCTCCATGATGCACAAAATGCAATGTTGAAAGAAGAAAGTGCCCTGGCACAGATGTGTGCTGTCTGGCAGGGGTGAGATCTTCCCACATCCCACCCATCACCCCTTCGCACTCCAGCTGCCTCATCAAAGTCTTCCCTACCTTTGTTTGTGTTGGAAAACAGCAAAACACAAAAGAAAAGCTCTAAAGCAAAACATTTCCTGTTCTATTTCACATTATTTAAAAGTTTTCATCTTGTGACAAATACAATTTTTTGTTGGCTTCCCTGAAGGAGTTGGAAACATCAGGGTGATTAATGCTTATAAGGTATTTTTATTTTATTTAAGCATTTAGCATGGGGATTTCTCTTTAAAATCCACCCAGAGGAAATCTGTGGGAATTGGATTGCGCACAGGTGAAAAGCTGATGTGGTTCCTCCCATGCTAAATGCATTTTCTTGCTCTGCCTCTTGTATGAAGGAAGCTGAAGGAGCCAGAGCTGGTCTTGAGGATTAAATATGTGAATAAAGTGAGTAAGGGATCAGTAAAGCTAGGAAAAAGCTTCTGATTACCAGTGAAAAGTTGAGGGAGTTACTTAGAGCTCTGCTAGTGCTTGCGGCAGGATTTCAATGTGGGCTCCAGCAACAGAAACTCTGGGAGGAGCTGTAAATGCAGTGTTTCAGTGCAGCTTTGTGTTTTGTGGTTTTTTTTTTTTCCTCAGCCATAATTGAGCTTTAAAGAGGTATTGTGTTGGGTATTTGAAAGTGGCTGTATTTTTGAGTTAGGCAAAAAGAAATTGTTTAACTTACCCCTGCTTCTGTAAGCTGCAAATGTAGTTACTGAAGTCTTTGCAAGCAGAATTCACCTCTGCCTTTGCTGGTCAAATTTAAGTGGTTTTCACCAGTGTATGAGGCCAGCTCTGTTTTCTGTGCTGGATGTCAACTTCATCTGGAATAAATAAAGAAAAGGGTAGGTAAAAGTACAAAATATAGGCAGCAGATGTGGATTTCTTTTTCTCTCCTTTTTTTTTTTGTAAAGGATTTTCATGGCTTTTGAGTGTTATTGCTGTTTTTGAGATGGTGATTACAGAAGGGGATGGGTAAATTTAGACGATAGCCCCTGAGATGTCACGTGTGGTTAGAAACAAAGCTGACAAAAAGACAGCTCTTGGCTGTGCAATGTTTATAAACTACCAGGAGGACTCTTCTTTGGTTGGCAATTGACTGCTGAGAAGCTATACAACCTCAAATGTGTGGGCGAAAAACACTAAAAAAGGCCTTGTCAGAGGCTGACCTGGAGTTTGGGTGGTTTTTCTCCCCTGTGGGAGTTATCCCCAGCCCTCCAGGTTGCAGCTCGTCCTGCTATCTGGTGGCTTTTTTGGTGAGGGGGAGCCTATTTTTTTTTGTTGTTGTTTTTCTGACAGCTGTTTCTTCCAGGGTGTGCTGTCTGCTCAGGAAGACTCTTCTTTCCTCATGAGCAAAGGAATGGTTTAGGCTGTCCGTCAGACATGGGTCTGCCTGTGAGGAGCTGGGCTTCGGACTCCCGATTCGCAACAGAAATGCCTCACGGTTAAGAAACGCGCTGTTACTTCTGGTGAAGTAGCGCTCCTTTTCACCAAAGACCTTCTCGGTAAAACTTCCGACCGCTTTTTTTGAAGGAAAACAGGGGTTTAAGGAAGGTTTTTGC
Source organism: Chroicocephalus ridibundus (assembly GCF_963924245.1). Taxonomy (NCBI): domain Eukaryota; kingdom Metazoa; phylum Chordata; class Aves; order Charadriiformes; family Laridae; genus Chroicocephalus; species Chroicocephalus ridibundus. Next base: position 38,253,794 of record NC_086289.1, read on the forward strand.
AGAGGTCGCGCCCGCCCCGGCGGCGCCGCGGAATGGCGGGCTCCCGCCCCGGCGGACCGGCCCCTCCTCGCAGAGGGGTGCCCGCTTGAGGGGGAGCAGGCTGGCCCCCGGCCGGTCGCAGCGTTCCCGCCGTGGGCCAAGCTCACTCTGCGGGTAAGCCAGACCTTACTATTTTAAACATACTTTGTGCCTGTGAGGTGTGTGAGGAAAACAATTTGAGAGGGGAGACAACTGTTAGTGGCGGTGCCTGAGGTAAACCTGAGGCAAGCAGCTGTGTGGTTGGTGAAGCTTTCTTCAGGACGGGCCTCTGTGCCCTCTCTTACTCTGAGGTAAATTTGAAGCTCGCCAAGGCTCAGGCCCATGTCTTCACCACAGCCTTTGAAGCTGGCTCACAGGGTGTTTGTTTTCCCTCTGGCTGAGGGGAAATGTGGGCTGAGCTGAAGGATGAGGGGGAAATGGCTGTCTCCAGTCAGCAGGATCGGCCATGCAGAGGTTTTGGGGGGAAACCACCCTCGGGATCCTGAGGGATCCCACTTTGGGAGCAGCAGGGGTAATTTGCTGTATTAAATAGTGTATTGCATACTGTGTGTACTGGTCATCTCTGCCTATGTGGCAGAAAACTGGCCCTCAGCTGAAAATGAAGGGGAACATGCATGATTAGATATGTAACACTTCGGATATCTGATCACAGAATCACAAAATGGTAGGGGTTGGAAGGGTCTTTCGGAGATCTACTCAAAACCTCCTGCCAAAGCAGGGTCACCAAGAGCAGGTTGGACAGGAACCCATTCAGGCGGGTTTGGAATATCTCCAAAGAAGGAGACTCCACAGCCTCTCTCAGAGGTTCCAGTGCTCTGCCACCCTCAAAGGAAAGAAACTTTTCCTCATGTGTTCCAGTTTGTGCCCATAGCCACTTGTCCTGTCACTGGGCACCATGGAAAAGAGCCTGGCTCCATCCTTTCGACACCCGCCCTTTAGATATTGATAAGCAGTGATGAGATCCCCTCTCAGTCTTCTCTTCTCCAGGTTAAACAGACCCAGGTCTCTCAGCCTGGCCTCATCAGAGAGATGCATCTGTCCCCTCATCATCTTTGTAGCCCTTTGCTGTACCATCTCCAGCAGTTCCCTGTCCTTCTGGAACTGGGGAGCCCAGAATGGGACACAGTACTCCAGATGTAGGCTCACCAAGGCAGGGTAGAGGGCGGGAGGATGACCTCCCTCGACCTGCTGGCCATGCTCTTTTTAATGCCCCCCAGGAGACCACTGGCTGTGTTCGCCACAAGGGCACACTGCTGCCTCATGGGCAACTTGTTGTCCACCAGGACTCCCAGGTCTCTTTTCCACAGAGCTGCTTTCCAGCAGGTCAGCCCCTAACCTGTACTGGTGCAGGGGTTATTCCTCCCTAGGTGCAGGACCCTACACTAGGTTTGCAAAAGCTGTGGATGTGCCAAGTCATACTGGAACCATGCACAAGAAATCATCCCGAGGCCTGCATGCCAGGTGAGCACTAGCTGCTGCTGAAAGGCGGCTCTGGCTCTGCTGTTATTTTGGAAGTGAGCTGTTGTGTATCTGCACTCTAGATGCCTCCTCCTGTGTCCCCTGTGGGTCCTCAGCACAGGCTGTCCTTGAGAAGTGGTGGCTTCTTATGCTTTCAGTCAGATCTAGTCGAGCCAATGCTATTTGGCACATGTCCAGTGGTGGCATGTGCCACACACAATTGAGGGGGGGGAAAAAAAAAAAATAGTTCCCAGACAGCATTCTGCTCTACATCTATGAAGTGTAGTAATGTGAAAGCTGTCAGAGGAATAGTAATGTCTCATATGAGTCACTGTGGACAAAGTGATATACCTCTTCAAAGAAAAAAATTTAAAAGTCTTGTGCAAAAATTTGATGGAAGAGGACTTGTTAGGGTGTGGGGGAATCAAGTCTGACCCAACTTTGTTCCAAAGCAAACAGGTTTTCAAGGCTTTATCCTGTTGTTTTGGGGGATGATGACCTTGATGGCAGGAGCAAGACAGCTCTAAGTTGGTGTTTGTAAGTTGCTTACTGTTACCCTACTGGACAGCAAGCAAGAGCAGGGTAACAAGGCTAGCAAGGATGCTGGTGATGTACTACTACTCTGCAAAAATAAACATTGTGTCAAGGATGTAACTTTTTTTTTTGGCATGTAAGCGTTTCTTTTTTTTTTGTGTGTGTGTGAGGGTTGCTTTGTTTGCTGTTATGAAGGTGCAGCCATCAAAAAGGTAGAGCCCGGAACTCATCACATCAGTGTTCTATTAGCAAAGCCAGTCTTCATCCAAGCTCAGATCTCCTTTGAAGTCCTGGAGCGAAATCTTGCCCCACTGACACCAGCAGGGGTGATGCAGTTGATTTTTGGTAAGCCGCGGGCTCAGTTCCTGGTGTTGATCTGGCAGGCTTTGCCTGCACTTTGTCACCTTCTTCTTGGCTATCATCTGTTGCTGGAGACTGAGGAAGGTCATGCACAAGTAAAATTAGGGTACAGGACTGTGAGCAAGCTGTTGCCTGCCGTCCTCATGACCTTTCAAGCTGAAAGAATGTCAGATGAGCCAACATCTTGCAGAAGCAAAGATTTCCAAATATTAGTGGGTACTGCAACTCCTTTGTAGTGCATGACTATGAAATAGTGCTTCAAATCAGTACCAACATGGGAAAAGAAAAGCCCTGAATTTTTGTTCTTAAAAAACTTAAAATTTTGTTTTAGGGTTGTCTCAAATCTAGTTTTGAGTTCTTTTTTGGAGTAGAAAGAAATGTGTACTTCTGCAGTGTATCAGTTTAACGATAACAAACAGTGGTGTAGCACTAGATGTCAGTAGTGCTTCACCATTTTCTGTGTCAGACCTTAGAGGCTTTATTTGCTGCTAGCTTTTGGCATACAGATGCCCTCCCCTTATTCTGTATTTCCCAGAATAAACACATACAAATATGCTGTCCTTCAAAAATACATTTTCTCTTACTTTGCTGTCTGTGGCGAATAACCACCTTAGGTCACTGACTTCCAAAAATGACATGACACTTCAGTAGATCATGCATAGACTTTTTTGTTCTTAGTGGTCAATATATAAAAGTTGCATTCTGGGCTTGTAACTTGGCAAATATCATCTTTGTTGCAGTTTCTCATTAAAATTCAGGTGTCAAAGTTTCAAAAGCAGTTCAAACTCTACCAAAGAACTTCTTATTTATCAAAAGATACCCTAGATGTAAAAGATACCCTAGATATAAATGTTTAGCTGTGTGCCTTAAACTAGACCACTATCAGCAGATGCTTTAATGAAGTGTCCTTTATCACACCTCAGGAAAGCAAATGTAGAAAGGAGGTAGCGTAATTGGCTAAAGGACTTAGTTTTCTCTTCTTAAAATGCTATAAAGCAGAAGATGCATTTGACACATTTTCATGGTGATCCTAGGCTGTTTCCTGGTTCATAATACTTAATAAAAACTACTACAGCTAGTGTCGTGACAGAAGCCAGATATACAGTCACTTCTTGCTGCTTCTTCCCAAGAAATACTTAATATGTTAACATAAACTTTCTGAAACCAAATTTCCAATGTTATTGGAAGAGTTTTTGGAGGTTGTAGTTATTTCTTAAGTGTAAGCTGTTGTAAAAATTCAACCTGTATCAAATAGTTATCCTCTTTGGCTTCAGGATGGAGTTAAAGTGAGTGTGTCTTAAGTTGACTCTTGTTTTCTTCCTTCAAAGTCACTGTAGCCTCTTGGGGCAAGTGCTGTCCTTGTGTGGTTAAATGCTGGGAAATGTATGGGGTTCAGATCTCAGCTGCACGTCTTGGACACAGCACTTGTGTCTCGCCTCCATGCACTGTGTAAGCTTAGAAAAGAAGGACGCTTTCTATAGAACGAATTTGCTAAACTCATCAAATGTGCCAGAGGAATCTCAATCGCAGAATGAAACTTTGAAAATTGCTAACTTTCCCAAGATACCAAGAGCAGCAATCTTTCCAATAATCCATGCTCCTCATGCACGTGTTGGATTTAATGAGATGAAAGGACATTCCTCATTTCTCCTAATACAAGAGCTGGGAATGTAACAATTAAATAGTTAGCTGGCAGGTTTGTGGCAAACAAAGTATGTCTTTTACACAAAGCTCAGTGAAATTGAAAAATGCATTCCCACAGGGGCTTGCAAGCAGGAAAATTTTGTGTGCTGAAAAAGGGAATAAAAATTGATGGCAACTCAGCTGAGAGCTGTTAAATAGAGCTAGATCAGGAACAAGGAATCTAGGTATTGCTGATCCATGGAACAGGGGACAGCATGCAAAGGCCTTGGCAGAGACTGCATATGGGGATAAGCAGATGTTTGTCTGATACATTTAGGGGTATCAAGCATGGGAGGTGAGGCAGCAGGTCCCTCTATCCCTACCACTCGTCCTGCTTTCTGTCTTTGTGTAATGTAATAATATGTGTTTTGTGAGAATAAGCATTTGGGAAGAGACCTCTGCTGGGAAAAACAAGTTACTCCCATCCTCACTGGAAATGAGAAAACTGGCAGCCCTGGACACAACTTCAGGGGAAGCTGTCCTGCATGAGAAACTTCTTATTTTCAGTAGTATTAGTAAATTTTTAATGCTTAAATAAAACAAGAAGAAAATAACAGTTCTGTGTGAGGGAATGCTGCATTTTAAAGAAGTTTCATCATTGCATATTCCTTACCTGTGTGGTGCATGTATGCACATCTTATCTACACTCCTTATGCTATCAGTTTTAAGGTGGAAGACAAGAGCTGTAATAATTTGCTTTTGTGTCATCTCTTCACCTTCCCTTTGGGTGCAGTATTTTGGTCAGCTACAGTGGTTGCTCCAAGTCAGCTAGCCTTGAGAGTAAGTTTCCTTCTAGTGAAACATGTGTGATCAAAATATGACCTTTTAATCCATTTATCTCTGTTCCTGAGATTTCTTTTTAAAATGCTGTTTCTGTGTACCAGGCTTGCTTTGGTCTTCCAGCTGTGTAGGCTAATTTCTTTGTGTTTATTCAGGATTGGCATCTGTTATGGTCCGTACAGAATAAGAATTGTGGAAAACCACTGGGATGTTTGTGGTATCGTGGGACAGCATAGTGTTCTCCACTTAAGTTACAGAGTAATTAATCCAGGGATGGGTGTTTCTTCTTCATCAAGCAGCTTAAGGCATCCTTAGGAAATAATTCTTTAAGAACAGAAGTAATTCTTGTGAACATGATGCAAAATGTCTGCAGAAGCCTCTTAACAACTTACTGTTTTAGCAACTTTAGTGCATAAAACTGTTGTTTTTTCAGTACTTGATCACTAGGGTATGACACAGTTTCTGAGGACAAAACTCAGCTGTTCTAGTTGGCCCAAGTCAAAAAGAGTGAAACCTAACAGCAGTGTCTTTTAACTTTTTAATTTACTTTTAGACTACTCTATGGGTTCATGAGTGTGGCTATATCAAGTAATATTACCAAAATGTGCTCAACTGGTATTGTTTTGCAGGAGATGATGTCATGTTGAACCTTACAAGCATGGAGCTTTCCTCTGCTTCGCAGGCTACTCTGAGAGAAGTAAAACAAGGATTAAGAATGCAGATGTGTGTCTAGAAAGTAAAGGTGACAGGCAGAGGAGCTACCAAAAGACCCCCATTCTTCCCTGGGGAATGCCTGAGCAGAGTAGAGAAGCTGGGCAAATGCTGTGTTACATAGTAGGAAGAATACAAAGGAAGTTGACAGGGAAGAGAGAAAGGCTTCACTCCTCTCTATTCAGCAGAGGAGTGAAAGACTGTGCTATGTGTGCTTGGAGGTGTAGTGTCCCCCTCCTTTTTGGCTAAGGATGGGGTGGTCGTTCGTGGCTCCCCAGGCTGTCCCCATGTGTGCCTACTAGGTGGGTGAGCAATTTAGGAGCCGTAGCTTTTGTTTCTTCCTTTTTTCCCCCTTTTTTCTCCCCTCTCCCCACAAAGAGGGAGTGGTATGGGGACTCAAGTCTTCAGATTCCCATCAAATCTATGTCACTGTTGGGGGATTTACAAGGGCTTACACAAAATTATGTTTTAAAACTTCAAAATCTTGCTGCTGCCTGCTTGCACTGCAGTTGTACAGCAGCTCTGCTGGGCTTTACACCAGTCAGTAACAAAAGGGTGACTCTGTCCAGTCTAAATTGCAGGCCAAAGTCTGTGTCTCTTGGCAAAGACCGCTGAGTGGGCTGTTTGTAGCTGTTGTCACTTTTAAGACCAACAAACCCAGTGATCTAGAGGAGAAGCTTTTAGCTTCGTTCTCTGTGCTGAACCCTGATATGAAGTCAGTCTGTCTCCTGGAGGGCAGACAAGGCAATTTTTGATGTTCCTGGGTGCGGTTCTCATGAACCTGGACGCTTCTTGTGTTTATAGGAGTCTATAGATAGACATACTGATTGTGCAGACAGTACGAGAAGTATTCTTTTTGTAGTGAAGAAGAGCTGAGAAATGAACAGCTAGTGCACAATTTACACAAAGTAATTATACACAATAATTTACACAAAGTATAAATTGTGTAAGGTAGCTGGAATAAACTAGTCATAAAATGACCTTAAATGAAATATGAGGCCTGTTGTCCATTACAGACAGTTGTATGTAGCACAGATGCATGTGACATGCAGAATGCGTGCGTATGTTTCTGTGTGCGTATGTTTCTGTGTGCGTATGTTTCATGCACAATCTATTGCAATTCAAATAGGTGTGTGTAGGAGAGGCAGCTGTTACCCAGCGTCACTCTCCTGTCCTGATCTGAGAATGACTGTGACCATCAGCCTGCAAAAAGGTGCAGGTTTACACTGGGGGAGCAATAGCTGGAGTGATGTACTCTCTTATTGCCCAGGAGCAAAGGTGGGAACTCTTAATCACTGTGTGAGAAGAAATGTGTTATCAATTTGAAAGATGGCTGTATCTGGTTGATGGGAACACTTGTGCAATCTTATTGTTCACCTGGTAGTGAATGTTGCTGTCCAGCCCCTGCAAACTGCTGTCAAAGGCTAACCAAAACTAAAGAAAAAGGTTAGGAAAGGCTGTCCAAATGTGAACCTGTGCAAGTGAGTGTCCACTTTGGGATCCCACTGTTCTTAATATAAACCGGTGTTGCTCCGTTTAAGGTGCTCTTATGAAAACCTGAGTGTATTCTGTGTCTCTGCTTGGTGGCATCTGTTGAACTGCGTTTTGCAGCTAAAGGACAGGAAAATAATTTTTTTAAAAACTCTGTAGTTACTTTATGTACAGAGACTTTCTCTAAAACAAGTACAATTTTCTTTTTCTGTGTGATTATTTCCAGTATGGGGAATTGGGTCGGGTGTTGCTGTTAAGCTAAGGCTTCCCAGTTTTACTTTCCTTCTAAGGAAATAGAGACAGATAAAGGTGACTGTCTCTGTCTACCACAAAAATAAATAGTAGCACTAGAAAGTGTTGTGAAATGATAATGTGGATAATATTGATGTTTAAAGCTTATGAAGACAGACAAGCATTGCAGATATGAAGGAGATATCATATACTTGAATTAATCTATACGAACAGCTTTGTGGTTTAGTTGTGCAAAATTACGTCTTTACAATAAGATACTGTTAGCTGTGTGGGGTGCTGGCATGAGAATCTGCTTGCTTGATGCTAACAAAGTGGATTCTATAAATGTAGCTATGTAAGTAAGGATTTAATGTACCCGAAAGTGATTTTAGTGAAATTATTCACTTATTCTTCTCACTTATATGGGGATATATTGAGGGGAAAAAATATTAAACAGCAAACCTGAGTTGAAGCAGCTGGACAGCTCAACTTTTAAAACAGGAAATGAAGGTAGAGATCCTGTACAATTTTTTAAATTGTTCCCTGAAAGCTGAGCTTCATCCTGTCCTCCAAAGTAGGATTATGAATCTTAAAGGATTAAATTCTCTCATTTCAAATCTCTTAATGAACTGTGGTTAGTTCAAGTTTTGTGGTTTGGATTTTTTTTCCAACTTCTGTTTTTCGGAAAAATAAATAACTGCAAAGGTAAGAACCTCTTCAAATCTGTGATAGTAAAACTTGACCCTGTGATTGGTAGGTCTGGCTACTGTGGACTCATGGTCTAGGCAGGTGTAGTCAGTACCACCTCAGTATCAGTACCGAGGTCTCCCTGATGTTGATATACTTTGGAGATCCCATCTCACCTGTTGCCATGGTGGATTACTTACCACTGCTAATAGGTGCTTTTTTTGTCACCTCAAGGAAATGAAATGTGCTGTGGTGATGAATGGTGGTCAAGAATGAAATAGGAGAAAGCTTGTTGAGAAACCTCTGTGTTGGTGCTGGAACCTCAAATGAATCTGACTCCAGCTTTATCTATGATTTATAAGAAGATAGGGCTGGTGAAGTTAAATGTTACCTGACTGTGTTTGAGCTTGCTCTGGCACTGCAGGCACTGATTTCCAAGGCCATTCTTAGGTCCTCTGGCATTTCTGGGCACAGCTCCCTTGGCTGTAACCCATTCCTCCTGCTTTGTTATACATCAGCTTGTTCCCTCCCTGTAAAGTTTCTGATGGGGTTTCCTATAGCCACACCGGAAGCAAGAGCAGGTACTCAAGTAATAGGACCTCCATAGCTCTGCTTGGGGCCGTTTTCAAGAAAGGCCACAAAAAAGTTCCGTTGTCACTTCTGCTTACACAAGAGGTTGTGGGCTCTCTGTTCCTGGAGGAGTGCATCTTTCACTGGAGGTGGTGAATTTTCCAGTGACCTCCTGGACGTGGTTTCAGATATGAGTTTCCAGTGGTGTCCCAGAAATAGCCCATCAGCATCCATAGCCTGCGGCAAAAGGGGTAGGTTTGCACGAAGCATTAAATAGTTGTCTCTTCAAACTTAATGCTGATGAAAGAGTAAGCATGGTGTCAACACGTACTATGGTGTGTGCTCCTTCCCAAACCTGGAGGACTTTTGTTGGTAAGGGGCTGAGAGTTTCAGGGACCTTCTCCTGTAACTGGTCTGAGGTAGGACTGTTTGTAAATGCTGGTTTGTAAATCTGTAGAAATCCATAGAGTATCTGAAACCTTTCATTAGCCTTCAAATAGTATTTACATTTTTTTGTGAATATTCATTTTATTAACTTTGTCATAAAGTATTCCAATATTCTATATGGAATTAAATAAACTGCAATGTTAAAGTAAAATTGCTGGAATACAAACAAAGTAGATGTAAGTCCTCCTGAAGCAGGATGATCTAGCAGTACTGACAGAGACAAGAGGCCACTGCCCTCGTAGGAAGATATTGGGTGGGCGGGGGAGGAGGAGATTTTGGTACCATGAGAATTGTGTTTGTTTTGAAGTGAAGGGTAGAAAGAGGTTAGTGATACACAAATTATGGCAGAATTGAATATAGAAACAAATAAGTAAATTCCCTGAGCACGATGTGTGCAGTCCAGAGGGGCCTTTGATTCACGAAGCAAAGGAGTGCTATGCTGATAAGGGCGCTTGTGTATGACTCGAGAGAGATGGCTTTGTCCCTGGTTTTGCTGTTGACCTCACACCTCTGTGTTTGTTTCTCCTTTCATCCCATGCCTTGTGTATTTAGACTGTGTTTCTTTGTATTGGGGCCAGCCTGCTGGAGATTGTGCATTCATTCAAGACCTTGGCTGGGGACTGCAGACACTCTTGTCAGAGAAATAAATAATCTTTAAAATGCACAGGGAAGCTGTAGAGGATAAGATGGAGGTGACACTCTTTGGTGCCATTTTTGATAAGCTGGCAGTAGTGTTCTGCATATAAAGAATTACTTTTTGAAAAGCAGACTGCTATGCAGTGGGGGAGTCAAGGGCAGCAGCAGAGATTTGGAGGAGGCTTGGTGGTGTGGTGTCTAGCAAAAGCGTATTTGTGAACCAGCTTGAGTGTCCTTGCAGCTAGGACTGACCAAGTGTTAGCCAGGAGAGCTATGGGGTTGTGCTAATAAAGAAGTTTAATAGTTATTAAACTCAGCTGCGCTGCAGCATCCTGAGGATGGATGCAGGTGTGGAAAGGCTCACTCACAAAAGATGCTGTTTTGAACAGTTTTAGATCTGCTAATTGCTAGATGTGAGTGAAGAAGATGGGAGTCTTTGTTAGATTCAGTCCTACCTCTCCATAGTGATGTACTGACATAACTAAACCTGGAGACTTCTGTGTTATAGACAAGAGAAAACGTGATACCTGATCAGAAGTGGTTTTTGAAAAGAGAACTTTTAAAAGCTAGTTTGTTGTAACTTAAAAAGCAGAAAATACCTGTGGGTAAGGAACCAAGCAAGCTTATGCGCTGTTGTGAAAAGAAAATTGAAATCTGAGTTCCTTGAAGCAGAAGTTTTTTTTAACTTGAAAAGAATGCTTTATTTGGAACAGGATGGGGGGGAACAGGACCAGCCTGGTGCTGGCATCTCCTGCAGGCAGACGTACATTCATGTCCTGGTGGTGAGGTGGGACAGATAGAGCTTCGTTACCTGGGACCAGCACATGCAGGGGATGTGGCTTTAGCAAGGGCTGTGTTACTTGGGTGGGCATGTTGGTGATTCCCTAGCCTCTGTGAAATTCATATTATACCAAGACTCAAGTGGTATTGTCTTGCCTCCAGCTTGGAGCAGAGAAAATGGTCCCAGGAAAAACTAATGCAGCTTCTTGTATTAAGACAGAAGGTGCTCACCCTGGAGCTAGCTGTCATCTGCTGTTTGCTACCAGCCCTTTCCTGCTGTGGGAGCCTGAGATTTAAAAGCCATTTTACTGCTGGGGTCTTTCTGTACAGTGGAACAGGCTCTCCATAAAGCACAGAGCAGCCTTTCTGACAGCTACTGTAGGAAATATCTCTAGGAAATGTAGCCTGAGGGTCTGAGTGCTCTGGGATTTTTTTCATAACAGTGTTATTTCCAGAACAAAGCTACTAATTTTGGCTCTTGACTCTGCTCATGTTCATTAGGCAGATTTTTGTGCCTTGAAACATGTGCTATTGAATAAGAGAAGGGTAAGAAAGGTCATTGGGGAAAACCTGAGAAGACTGAAAAAAAAGTAAAACTAGCAAAATTGTGCAGAGAGGTAGTGATGAGGTAGTAGGGCTGCCTGCTGTTTTCAAGCTGAGGTGGTCAGGCTGGGAAGCAAGGAACAGCTAAAAAATAAGGATCAGCAGTGAAGTTGCTGAGGATGGCAATAAAGAAATCGCACTGTGAAGTCCCTGATGAAGAATGTGTAGGGGGTGTCGATGGGTGGAAATGTAACCCTGCCTGTGAGGAAGGAATGAAAAGCATTTTGAGCTCCATGAGCAGGAGAGAAGACCAGCTTTTTTTTTCCCCCCTACAACTCTTACAATTGCTTTTTGTGCAAATTTTTTCATTTCCAACTTTCCATGCATGGCCTGACAGATGTGAAAGGACTGTGCTGGAGCTGTCAGGGCACCTGGGGCTGATTAGCAGAAAAGTGGAGCTCTGACTGCCCTTGTGGGCTTCACCTACAGTCTGTGTGGCAGAGAGTGTTAAGAAAAGGCCATGCAGAGTGTCTTTTTATGAGCTTGCTTTTTTCCTGTTGTCCTTCTGCCTTTTTTAATCCACATGGAAATGTGGGCAGCAATGCATGAGAAAACCATAACCCGAAGCAATGAAACTATTTTAAGACTTGTGTCTTGAACTTCTCGGCAAGGTCTTCACTGCCTGAATCAAGCTGGCTTTCATTTTAGTGGTGGATGCTTGGCTTTTAAGCCATTAATGCAAGTATGGAAGTCATTGGTATTGCTTTACAGACCTGTGGAGAATTGTATAAAGTCCTCTAAAAGGGTACTTTGCATATATTCGGAATTGTTTGTATCTTGATGTTTGTAATGAATGAAGTATTTCTAAAGGATGTGCAAGTGGCCCTTGTGATGCCTGTAGCTGGCACAGGAGAGTGTGCCCTTGCAATGCCCACTGTAACTCTATCCCATATCGATTTATTGCAACACTACTAACAGGAATTTTTTATTTTTCAAGATTGAATGCTTACTTGTTATAATAAAACGATGACAAATAATCTCTAAGTCTTGAAGAACTCCCTAGAAGATTTTTGGTGCAAAGAAAACAAAATCCCAAATTGGCACATAACTGAACACAGGATATTGTGGAAGAATAATGAGATTTCAGTGGTACGATTTGAGATTGCTCCAGTGCTCAGGAATAGTGACCTCAAGGTACACTTACACCTACTGTTCACTGGGTAACTTCACAGAGTTATCTGGAGTTAAATACAAACTGAAAGGTATTAATTAGACTGTGACAGTCTAGAATATGATTATCAGAAGTTCCTGCCTTATTTCAGTAAAGCTTTTTCCAGCCTGTCATGCTGGTAGACTAGATCTCTATTTCCCTTGGTTAACAAAACCAGTTAAATTGGTATTCTAACTCTTTCTGAGTGAGCCATTACACGTATTCACTGCAGCTCTTGGTAGTAATGTGGGATCCTGTTTGCACATAAAGTGCAAAGAGATGAGTCACTCCAAAGTTATGGAGTGGCCCTTTGGAGAGAAGCAAAATTGGTGTTCCCTCTAACTGGTGTTTACTATAAATCCGAGTCTCTCAACAGCAGTATCAAAGTACTGAAAGCGCTTCCTGAACAGCATTGTGTTAGATGTATGTCTTGATGGAAGATGCTATATCACATCTGAGTCCCAAAACTTGGGATAGCTATTCAGTTCGTGCTATTGCCTGAATGAATCTCTATCTCTTTCCAAAACTACGAGCACAATAGAGTCTTCCCTTTGGCACAGGTCTGTACCCACTAGTGAAGACGATAGTGGTAAGTCAGAAGGGTTTTTTTTTTTGTGGTGAGTTAAAGTTTGTCAAATAAGTAACTGTAGCTCACTGAGATTGTTTCCTATAAAGGTGCATGTATACTTCAGATGCTTTTGTGTTTCACCAGGATTTGTATTGTCATAGGAGCTGTTTTGGTACTGAAAATCCCTAAACCTCACAGGTAAATCCTAGTGATTTTTACTGTTGCATCTGCTGGATACATAAACTATTGGAATATCTGTTCCACAAACTGACCCAGTGAAAGTCATTGTGAAAAACACTGCTGGAATGAAATAGAGATGGCGAATATGTGTTTCAGAGGAATAACATCTCGGGGCTGCATCATCTGCTACCCTTACCGGGTAAAAAGGATGACGAGGTGGCAGACTCACCCTGTGCCCTTACCTGTAAAGGGAGCAAGGTTATAGAGCAAGGTTTTCCTTCTCTGGATACCACAGGCCAGACTAATTTCTTCTCAGCCACTTCTGTACTTTGCACTGAGCATACCCAGGAATCAAATTACTTTGGGGGGCATTGGACAACTTTTGAGCTCCCTGAGCTACCTGTGATCCTGTGAAAAACAACTTCGGGTTTCCCCTTATGCTGAGGAAAAAGCAGTGTCTACAGTCTGGTGTGCTTAGCCCTTGCCTGCCTTGGGGGACCTGCTGGGTTTGAAGGTTTAGTATCCTGGGAGTGTTGCAGTGCGGGTCTTATCTCTGGTCTCATTTTGTTCTTAGAACAGGCAGTAACCAATGTGGAGTGGCTGCTATTGTGGCTGCTGTGGCTTTAGGTGTTTAAAGGAAGACTGTTTGGGAGAAAAAGAATTACAAGCCAGTCCCTTGCAGACAATCTTATATTGTGCCTTAAAATTTGGATATGTATTATAGCTGCTTCTGTGGTAATTATTCCGGGTATGTGTGCTGCTGCTGTCTGTATCTTAGTGCATCTCATGTGTTAGCTAAAGGAAAGAAAGATGTCAAAGAAACTGTTATTTGTTGCTCTTACAGAACTACTTACTGAAAGAAGAATAACTGTAATGAGGTATTTAAAGATAGGTATCTGTCCAATATTTGGATGGATATGAGAAACTAGTTAACATTATAGGGGAAAAATACCACTGTAATATCTTGAATAAAGTAATATGGGGTACAGGTCCTCTAATAACTTGGTAGGGAGGTCAAAGAACTACTAAAAAAAACCAAACCCAAAATTATAAGAATGTCAGTGGAATTAGGAATAACATTGCTCTGAAAGTTGAACTTTTGATAGTAAGATTTGTATATGCAGTTCTGTAGGCAACGTGTCTGTGTCTGCTGTTATTTAGAGCTTGAGTGGATTTTATTCCCTATGCTATGGCTAGATCTGAGCTCTTTTATTTGCATTAATGTTTCATTATTTACATGTCCTAAAGTATCTTTGTGTTTGGGTGGAAGTGGGGAGTCTCCCCACAATGTGTTGGGAGTATGTGAAGAAACTGTCACTGCATGCAGTGGGAGATATACTTTGTACCAGAAAGCTTAATTTATATACTAACAGTAAGATTTGTGGTTCTGTGCAGATGGATGCAACTTCAGAATAATTTGTGTCAGCAGAATCTGGCTTGAATTGTTCCCTGCCTCACAATGAACCACAAAAAAAAAAAAAAAAAAAAAATCAAGATGCTCCAAAAAATCAACTTGTTGAAGACCTTTTCTGCTATGTCTATTTTAAGTCATTTTGTTGTTAGGAAGCCAGGCCATGCCAAGGTAGTGCATTAAATGGCTAACTGTCTAGATTGACCACTGAGACTTTTTTCTTTAGAAATCAATTAAATGTCAGTGGTAGGACTTCACATATAATGTGTTTGTTTCCCTTTTTTCTCCCCTGCCCTGTAATAATGAGCAGGCATTGATTATCCTGCTATAAAGATGAAGCGGAGAGAGCATTTTATGCTTTTATTCTTTATGTTGGTAAAGCAAAACAAAACAAAAAAAAAAACCCAACAAAAACCACTTCAACCCAAAACACTTTGGAAGGTACAAGTCCAGGTTAGTTACTTGGAGATGCTGGTATTCGTGCTGATAGGCATCTCTTGAAGTGCTATCTTAATTGCTCATCTGTCAACTAAGGCTTTTGTCCTTGTGGAAATCCCAAGGGAAACAAAATTATCTTCATTAATGTCTCATTGGACTGTGCTATAATGCAGTACACACAAGAGCCATGTGCTAGCTCTGTGCTTTTTCAGCTGAGGACTAAGGCTGAATGTGTTGGTAGCCAACATGCTCCTGCCATATTGCCTCCTGGGAATTGGCTTTCATCTCCCCAAAAGGGAGTGACCACAGCCTCCCCATGAAGAGGAGGCTTGTATTCACAGCTGTGCTTTGCAGCTGGGCAAGCCACCACTGTGGCACCAAAGGAGCAGCTTAGAGCCCAAAGTTGACAAGAATCTGATGTGAGGCATCTGCCTGTGGAAGAGACCTCAAAGAAAATGCTTTTCACATCATGTTTCAAGAAAGATCTCTAATCTCTGAGCCAGTAATGGCAGAAAAGTACTTCCTAGCAGGATGCTCAGTATTAATGTTCCTCAAATAACATGAGTTCTGGAGTGTCATTTTGCTCGCTCTCTGCTTACACATGCTTTCAGGATAGAGCATTGGTTATTTCTGCTTTGCTATGTGTCTACTCTCAAAAAATCACAGGGAACTCTAGAATCCAAAAGCTGCCTGTTGTCATAGCGCAACAAATTGTGATGATGAAGCATGCTTTGAAGCAGTTAGTGTGAATTGCCTGTTAACACTGCAAGGGGGACCCACTGTAAACCTGTTGGAGGTGCAGATTTCTGCTATTTTTGTCACAATCACATCTTCAGATATTATGGTGGGACTGTGGCTGGCACTTGGTGTTTGTGCCAAAGACTGTATTTTAAAAGAATGTTGTTCTGAAATGCAAGATTTTACCCTCTTGTCATTGTGCTGTAGGCTATATTAGGTGTATTGCTGTGCTCAAGTATTCTATTTTAATGTAAGGAGATCAAAGTGCTCCACATACTAATTATAAGTGGAAAACTGATACAGGATAGCTTCTGCATGTGCATTAGAAACTTTACCACATTGTTACAGGCACTTTGTCTGGGGGCTGCAATTTACTTGTTGTATTACAATTGTACGAACACCCAAACTTTGTATTTCCAGAGTCTTGAAAATCCTTCAGCATTTCTCATCCATTCCAGGCTGCAACACAAAGCATCCAGTTTCCCAAGGCTGCGAGGCTAGTAACCGTGGGCTTTTTCTTCTTGCTTTCTAAAGTTCATATTTTGTTATTCACTTTTTGAGTGGCTATGTTGGCTCGCTTCCCCTTCTGAAAAGAGGAAGTGAGAGTCCTATGCAGCTGCATGCCCCCTGAAGATTCAGACCTGCTTTAAAACAGGCAAAAGCTGAAATTGGAATGGAAGGATTTGTTACAGCTCATGCAAGTGGGGGAGCTGCCTGGGTGACTACCAAGTAAGCTATTCTGTGAGCTAACCCAGGGTCACTGTCAGACAATTTCCTGTTTTAAGGTGGTGTAAGGATCATACTGCATGCACAGCTGTTTCAAGAAGAGAGCTGGGTACTTCTGCTCACTGCAGTGGACCTTTGGCACTCCTGCAGACTCATGTTTGTGGCTTTGGTGCTTTTAAGAGCCTTTTGAGGGATGCCCTCCTCCCTGATGTGTGCTGTGGTCTTTGCCAGGGAGCATGTGTGCCCTTCTCTTCTCCAGTGCAGTGTTTTGGTGCAAGCAGCTAACGGAGCACTCTGTGTGTTTATATATTTGAAATACACCCTGGAAAGGCCATTACCAAGCCACAGGTTTGTGTTCGCTTCTTGCTGCTCAGAAGCTACAGATGTATGTGCCGTGCACACTTATGTCCTTATTATACCTTACCTGAAGCATACACAGCCTAGTTATGAATATCACTAACTCCTGCTTATCTGCTTTAAAACAAGCAAACAAAACAATCCCTTCTACCATGCAGAGCAGGCTAAAGAAAATGCCCCTCAATCTAGACTTGAATATATAAATGCCAATCAGTATTGAGCTAGCCAGATTCAGATTTCGTATTTCTACAGTGCTGTACATATGTAAACAATGTGAAACTGTAAGAATATTAAACCAGCAGGCAATACTTGGCAACATTTATTGTAACTAAATAAAACGCCATAAAGTGTCTCAGGTCAGGTCTTTAAAGCTGGGATGGGTCTACAGATGAGCCTTTTAGAAAGGCCCTAAACTACTTGACGAACCCATTGTGGTTTTTTGTGTGCCGCTTTGCTCTGTATCTTAGACGCTTCACTCTTTTCCTAAAATAGCCTGTACCCTTGCACTTGATGCATCCAAGTTCATGTCATTTGGCAATGTTATCTCAGCAGATTTCTATAATCTTTGAGCAATGCTGCCTTTTGCTAGACTTCTCTACACTTCAATACCTATACCCAGTTGCACTTAATTTCACTGATCACTAGCTTTTGCTTAGCCTAACTCTCGTAAATTCAGTAGTACATCTGATGGGTTAAAAAAACAGAAGAGGGATTCAAGAGCCAAATGGTTGCCGAGGTTGGAACGGGAATCATTGACTATTTTCTCTCACTTATAGATGTATAATCTAATATCAAGGACTAAATATTTATGTGATGCTGAGGTATTAAGACTGAGAGCTTTCCCTTATAGGACAATCTCTTGGACCTGCTGACACCTGATCATCTCATAAATTTTGGATCCTGCTCTTAGAGCAGATCTGGTGTTAGAAACTTTCACTTGCTGGAGTGCTGAAAGGTAAGATTTGGGGCGGGAGCACTGTTATATACTACAGCTTGCTGGATTTCTGTCTTCAGTGACTATGTTTTCATGAAGGTTATTTAAAACAATATTTGTGTGATTGGCTTTGCAGGTGGGGACAGCAGGGAGTCCCACTCCTATCTCCTTCCTGTGGTGACTGTAGGAGAAGGGGTTTCAGATGCAAGATGTCAGGGGGTTATCCTGCCTGGGCTTTCTATACTCCGTGTGTATGTGCATGAGGATTCCCAGCCCCTCTCTCTTCCGCAGTTCCCCACATTTCCACTTACAGAGCTTTTCACAGGCATACAGACAATCCAAAATGCTATGTGCATAAATATGACAATTTAATACTTCCACGCATACTGTTGCTTACCTCAATATTTGCAAATTATGGCTGAATTAACCAAACAATTTTGGGTGGAAAATGGATGTTGTGATGGTATTAAGTAGGTTACAGCAGCTGAAGGCCTTTCTGTTCCTTAGTGAAACCCCGCATTTGCAGATAGTCCTTTGGTGGACAAGCCCTAACAGTCCATCCTTGTTATGCTGATGCCTTTTGCATGTGGAGCATGCATCCTGTTGTATGCGTATGTGTGCACACGTGCTCCTGCATGCTCTCTGCTGAACAAGAAGCGCTTGTGGACCCAAATATCTAAAAACCAGTGCTTCATTTTTGTGTAGTGTTTCATTTTATTGTCTCGTGGTGAAGTTAGACATGTTGCTGGAGCTTAATCACAGCTGGCTTGCTGTGATTATGCCTCTTGTAGGGTCTGCTCAGTACCATGTCTTCTAACTAAGACGGTGACTGGCAGAAAAATTAAATAGTCTGTAAAGGGATAGTAGTGATAGGGACAACCATTTTGACATTGTGGTTGTGATGAATCAAGAGGCTGTTGATGAAAAGATGTGAGTTGCACCAAATTGGCTCCATGCATCTGTCTTAGTGCAAGGAGACTGCACAGAGGTGTCATTTTGGCAGACCTTTGTTAATGCCTGTTCTCATTTTGCTAGCTTTTGTTAGCTCTTGTAAAAATAATTGAGAGAAACTATGATCTTGTAAGTACAGATTCCTGCCGAACACTACTGATTTTGTGATCTGTATGAAAGAAGGGGGTCGATATTAAAACAATGCAAAATGCCCATTGAAAATGCTTGTAAAATTCAACATGCTGAGCTTAGCACTGTGCTTCAACTCAGCAGTATATGATTTTATTTTTTTTTTTTTAATCTCAAGGCATGAAGCTAGCCTGTTTCAGCTTGTTTTCTTCAATGTTTAGTGGTTACCTCAGCAGAAGTGCCACCAGAGCTGAAATGGCAGGGATGAGACCCAGGAAGGATGAGATGGCTGAGCTGCCAGGGTGTGTTTCAGGATTGTTTCTGGGCTGCAGAGTTATGAAGCATATCACCAGGAGACGAGCAAAATGACACTTCATTGCAGTATTTTCAGGGACTGATCAGTGCTCTCACTGAGGGAGCTCCTATTTCACCCCATTCATTCTGTTGTGTGAGCACAAGTCATTGTATTTAACCTATGTATTCTCTGCATTGAGCCTCAGAGATGAGTGTTTGATGAAAGCATATTGAAAAGGTTGAGATTTGATTTGAAAACACAAAGAGGTGGAGAATATACAAGTTCCTTGGACAGTGTTTTTCCACTCTTGTTGGCTAGTTGTTTAAAAGTATGTTGCTTCACTTTGAATTTGGCTTCAATTTCCACATGCTGGTTCTCAACCTTTCTCTGTTAGATTAAAGATTAATTTAGTAACCAGTATCTTACAAAAGTACATGTATGTTGTAATCAAGTCACTTGTCTCTTGATAACTGATAACCTTTTTTGATAGCTGAAGCTTTTCAGCCCTTTAGTACCTCAGCTTTGAGATATTTGTAATACCTGTTAAATGACTTCCTTGAGCTTCCTCCTGATGTCACTGTCTTATTCTTTTGGAGACTTGGAGGAAGATGGGGGGAGCCCTCCCTTGTTCCCACCATACCCTTCTTGTTAGCTTGCAAGCATCAGGGTTGAGAAGGGCATCTGGCCTTGCTGTAGAAAGGATGGGTATAAATACACCAGCACGGAACTGATGTGTTGCAAACTTCATGCCTGGTGCAACTAGGCTGGGCACTTGCCTTTCCTACTGTGGGAAGAAGCTGTAATTGCCATGGTCTTTTGGGGGCAGAGCTGCCACTTCAGGATGTGGCATGTTGTCTCTTCTGCATGGCCTTCACTAGCTGCCGTGGAGGTGTATTAGAGCCTCACTTTTGATGTGCTACCCTGGTGTGTTGTAAGAGAAGCTTTCATTAGAAGGGGTCTAATGTTATTTTTCCCCCCACTTTATCATGTTTCCTTTATTTCATGTTTGTGGTGGGTGTATTTGTGCATGTATGTGTAGGGAAGAAGCAGAAAACTCCTTTGAAATGTGTAACTGTTTTCTGCTTGAGTCCATGAAAAGCAGATTTCAGTGCAGTTCCCTGCAAAACAAACTCGGTAACATAGCAACTTTGCCCTTGAAAATATTTCCATTCATGGAGATACATTCAAAGAAGACATCTGTTACATGTTGGCTAAGTATCCAAAATGATCTGGTTCTTATCTGGCTCCCTGGCTGTTACACGACACAAATAAAGGAGAACAGAAATACTGCTATGGAGGGGCACAGAGCTGGGAGATAGAGGGGTTCTGTGACACTAGATGGTGCTCCGTATCTACATGGGCAACACAGAGTGCTTGTGCCACTCTCACTAATTCCTTTGGCAGTGTTTAAAGCTTTTTAATCTATCTCAGATGTAGTCACGATGAGGTAGGACAGAGTTTGTTACTCTGGAAAATATCATTGGTTGAACTCTGGTTTAAATACTTAAATGAGACCACTGGAAGTATATCCTATTATCTGTGAATCTTACAGTACTTTTTTTTTTTTGAATATTAACTGATTTCACTGGGTGACAAGGAAGCTAAGAGAGCAATACATCTACTTTATAGATTATTAAATTAAAGCACAGTTAGATTTATTGACTGCCGGAAGTCATGTAGTGAGGCAGTGACAGGGCTGGGAATAAAATCCAGGAGTGCTGGTTTGCAGTTCCCTTTTCTGTCTGTTAGATAATGATTCATTTGACCACAAGTTTTGTAAATAAAACTGGAACCGGGAGGCTAAAAATGAAACTTAAGGAAAATATTTTTTTATTCCAAATGATAAAGGTGTTAGCCTAGGTGTGACTATGCGAATGTCCCATGTCCCTTAGTATAAAAGGCAGTGGCTAGATATGGCTGGATAGTCCCCAATTTAACCATTGTGATCCACAGAGTCCTATTGAGTCTGCTTGTAGCTGGCAGCACCTGCAGACAGGAAAACCCTAGGTTCCCTTTCCTTTAATCAGCAAATATCTCTTCCTGTTGCTTTTCCTTTCCTTGTCTGATCAGGATGGAACAAAGCTCAACTTATTTGCTGGAGTTACTTTCCTCAATCTCCTCTTGCCTTTTGGGGATTGTCCTGACTCCTGCTGTTGAGGACCTGCAGCCACAGCCCTCTTCCCAGGTAGGTGGGTGATACCTGGCTCAGCTAGTAATAGTGCTAAATTAAGTATTGGAGTTTGTTACCCACCCCACGTTAATGCAGAGCAAGCCGTGAGAGGCAGCAGAGGATTTCTAGGTGCTCCCTCAATGTTTGCTGGCTGTGACACCTTCTGTGGTCTCTGAAGATGCCAGAGCTTGTTCTTGTGCTGCAAAGGTATTTCCAGATCTGATCTGTCAGAAGAATAAGAATGCCATATCTCTAAAAAAGGAGCTGGTGTTAGGTAGCAAATTAATCCCATTGGGAAAATGGCAAATAGCTTGGGAATCGTGCGGGGGAGGCTGGTTTGATGGCATTGATCTTCCCAGGTACTTGTGCTTTGTTTGTGGGATAAAATGCAAGGGCTTGTTAGCAAATGCTATTGCAAGTCAAACTGTGGGAAGGAGACTGGTTACCATCTATCTCCTGTGCAGTGGAAATTGGACCTTTCTTTGGTCTCGGTCTCTGTCAGTGATTGCACTGGGCACAAGGAATAATTTGTATATCATTCCCTGAAGTGAAAACTGAATTAGCAGCCGGTATTTGGCATAAACTACATATTTTGAAGTTTAACTGTATGCTTTCAAATGTGAACGTGTGCTAACCAAATAATATTCTCTGGTTTGGGGCTAATGGTACATTTAAACAGTCTCATCACTGCAGTTGACTGAAGTCATTAGGAGACAGAGCAAACCTTGCTGCTGTTCTGCAGTGGTGTTTCAGGATGGCTATTTTTGCCAGCCCCTCTGAAATGTGGCTATGTCCAGACCCACTGCCTTGTATCTATCTAAGCCCTGTGACTTTGCCCAGGACCCGTCAAGCCTCAGTTGTAGCTGAATAACTGAAAATTTCTCAAGTAAATGAGCTTAACTTTTTCAGAATTTAATTTCTGGCAGTTTGGAGCAAAGATTTGTTTGTTTAAATTGCTGCCCTTAAGACTCTTCCCATCTGCTAGTGACATTTTGGAGGCTAATGCACTTGCTTTTAGTACACTATTATTATGAAAAGCTGCAGGTTGGCTATTTGCAATGCAGTGGTCAGGCACTTGCAGCTGCTATGGCTTATAATTTCTTTGCTTATGTGGTATTTTTAGATAAGTGAACAGTACAGGTTACTAAACTAACCATATCATAACACTTCCATAGATCTAGTCTCATTCAGTACCTTCTTGATAGAAGTTGACCCAAATAATATTGAAGGCTCTTGAAGAGGATAATAGGGTTGAGAAAGAACTCAGTGGTGTTGAATGACATATAAAAGCTGAAATTATATTGAGCAGGTGAGAAACATAGTGGCTTTGTTATGATTACTTTACAACATATATATTTCCTTGCCACTGGAGTCGGAAACATAACTTCTGTCTTGAACAGTCTTATCCAGATTTCCATCTGGATAATGGCAAGGGAATAAATACAGGTTTAAAAAGGAATCCAGAACAAAAAATAGTGTTATAAAGCTGTATGGTGCTGGATTTCAATGGCAAAATTTTCTGTGTAAGTCTGTAGAGACTTAGTGTGAATAGCTTGATGAATGGTGATTATTATATCAGTCCAATTTCAATGCAAATATATGGGCAGCCTATTTCAATATCATTAAAATTCTGTTACAATTTGAAATTTCACTGAAGTATCTGAGTGATTCTTTGGAGGCTGTGCTAATGAAGCTATTACAATGCAAAATCACTATTGTAGGATAATAGTTTCAGTGCAAATCTGTAGATTAACTGTGATTTCATATCACTAGACAGGCTATGCCATCACTTAAAATAAAAAACATCTGGCTGAGAAGTTGGCTTAATAAAATATTGGGTTTAAGATGCAAATTTGTACAGCAACAGAGGAGTTGAAGGCTGTGAGGTGCTGTGAAGTTGCTAGAACTGTATCAGCCTTGTTGCTTGTAGCAGCTGTAAGCTCTTCATGGAGTTTTGAAAAAAAAACCACTTATTTTTATATATATAAATGCAAAGCTGCAGTTGGAGCGCAGGGTTTCTGTTTGGTGGCTTGCCTTGTGGGCATTATAAAATAGCGTGGGCACCTGTGCTCACTGGCAGAGCTGGCCAGCTCACCCTCAGCATGTGAGAAAGCAGGAGCATGGGGATGAGGCATGGGAACTTCCTTTAAAAGAGGAAAAAAGCAATGGGTTTGAGCTATAGACAGGGCCACTAAGGATAAGTGTTGGGAAAAGATTCTGGAGGGTGAGGATAGTGGATCAGATACAGTGCAGCTTCAACTGACCTCCAGAGGGTTATTTGCGCGTCTCTCCATTTTCTGCCTGTCTTCCTCCACCAGTTCATCCATTTCTGCCTCTGACACGTCTCCTTGGACGCTTCTCTGTCACGTTAAATCTAATACAGATAAAGCTGTCCACCCAAACCTCTCTCCTGCTCTCTGGCACAGGTGACATCACTGTTATCTTACCTGTCATTAGGCTGACAAGCTATAGGTCACCTGGGTTCCTCCCTGTTGTGCTCTGTAAGTGCATAACTTCTTTCTTAATCTGGTTCCTCTTTCTCTTAACCTTCTGCAATCTGCCCCATTTTCTCCCCCCATATAGCTGGAAAGGTGGTGTTTGTGTAAGGTTAATCAGCAGCCTGGAACTTGCTTGGGACCTGCCACCCTTCATCCTCTGACTCCTGCCTACCTCCTCATCCGTTTCCACCTTATTTCTTTTTCCCCTTGGCCTGTCTCTTTTGACAGGCAAAAACCTTGCTGCTTGCAAAAACCTTGCTGCTTGCAAAAACCTTCAGACAGCTTCTTTTAATGCTGCTATGAGCTCGTGACCACAAAGCAGCTAAAAAACAGTGCCTCAAATGCTGTGTGGTACAAGTTGTCCAGGTTTTAGAGAGGGTTTAAGCCCAGACACTGTACCTGCTATCCTCCGGAAAGGAGGCCACGTGTAAGAAAGCAGCTTGCTGCAAGCAGAAACTCCATTTCCTTTTTCTTTTGCTTTTTGACTTTTCATTTGTCATGTCTTTATTTCAAGAAGCAGGCGTGGACTGTCAGAACAGCAGATTCATTCCATCTCTGCTGCATTTTTGCCTTGCTTCAAAGAAAAAAGACAGCTGCTGCTGTCTCTTACTGTCTTAAAGATTATCGAGAGGGTCTGTTGCCTGCTTCATAAAAGAAGAAGAAAGATATCTGCAAAACAACATCATTTACTCCTAAAGGAAAAAGAATGTTTGCATGGGAAGTGATTTCGCTTTTCCTGCCCTTTTTTCTTCATCTTTTAGGTTGTTCTTTTTTTTTTTTTTTCTTCTTCCCCAGGGCCTCTGCTTGCAGTGGAATATAGCAGCCATGACATTTTTATCCTTGAAAATTCAGACATTAGGTAACAACTTAAAGCTAGAAAATGGCAGGGTCATTCTAAAATTTCTGACTTCCTAAAGCCATTTCTTCCATTAAAATTAAGGCAACATTTTATATACTTAACACTTTCTAAATGATATTATGGAACCAGCCAATCCCATGAGCAAGTAGCGTGGGTAACCACTGGGTCTCACTACAGGTTGCCAAGTCTTCTAATGTTTGCTTATGGTCTTGAGTCAATCAAGATTGTGATCTCTTTGGAAGAGGGACTGTTTCTGTGCTGAGGTTTCTATGCCGCAATTAGGACAGTGTGACCCAATCTTCATGGGAGATTTGGGAAAGAACAACCATATAATGGAGAAAATAGCTCATGTTTTTGACACTTGGGTGCTAATCCTTGCTGCTTTTAGGGCTGATTGATACTCTCCTCACTCTTCTAGAGAACACCTTGCTTTTTGTGGGGGATTTCAGCAGCTTTCTGACAAGTTCCAGTTTCTGGACTCACCTAATTGTGCAGGCTGGATGTAGCTAATGCTCTGTGCAGTACTGCTGAAACCAAAACCCAGCAGTCTGTAGCTCTCCCTTATGCTGCCAGTAATGTATTCTTGTGCACCTCCTCACATGGAGGTACTAGACACAAAATGGTGCAGTAAAGCAAATGCAATAGCAGCTGCTCAGCAGGGAAAATCCAATTGCTTTGTACTGGGCAACTATAACTAGTGTGGTATTTTGATGCTGCAGAGATGCTGATTTAATTTTCTACAAGGCAGCCCCAGTCACTCTGGTCCCTTTGCCAAATACTTCTTTCCCTCTGGCTTTAGATCTCTTTTGGAGTTGAGACAGGTGTTGAGGAGAAGAGGAATGCATAATAAAGGAGAAAATGTAGCACAGCTACATTTATATATTCCAAATATACTAAAACTCTGCAAATGAAAAATTATTTTAAGAGTATGATCTGTACCAAGTGACTAAAACATCAAGTGACAGTAAGAGTACACAGAGGAAATTGGTAAGTTAGGTCATCTTCTCACTGAAAGATAATAGAAGTGAGTTAATAAGGCAAGGCAGGTATAGGAGGGAAACCTTAAGCTCTTAACTTTTGTTTTCCTGACGTAATGATTCATTATGAGCATCAGAAGGGAAAATTAATTTTTCTGAGGGAGCACAGTGGAAGGAACAAGGTTGCCACTAATGGCTTTTTTAACAATTTTTTTTTATTATTGGTCAGTCTAGAATACTGGGTCATGAAGTGAAAATTGAGTTCATGTGTTCCCTTAATTTTGTGCTTTTCTCTCAATAACTGAAATAGACAATGGTTAGATTGTGATTTTTACCTAACATAATAAAATTCAGAGTAGCAGAACTCAGAAACAGCAATTTAAAATAGTGTCTTACAGAATAGTATCAGGATGAATACATAAAGTAGTATTTTCTGGAGTCTTCACTACTTAAAGCTATTTTGCATTGACTCTTGTTTCATGCTGTTAAATACTGTATTATTAAAACTGTCTCTATAATTAACATCAGACATTAACAACAGCTCGATTGTGGGAGTTTCTTTTTTTTTTTTTTTTTTTTTTTTTTTGCCTGTCTATTGACCAGGAAGAGTTGTCTCTTCTTGCAGCATTAGGGTGAGCAGAGCTCAGCTTGGCTGAAAGTATGGGGGGATGGGGAATATTGGTTTCCCTTGCTGATATAAAAATGTTGAAGTTATCTGCCTGGTGGTTATGCAGCATGCTCACCTGGGGTGGCTTTTACAGTCTTTTGTGAGGAGTTGGCAATCAACAGGGTCAAGTTGACATCTGGTAATGTGGCTCTTTAGCAAGACCACATCAGGGACTGAATGTCCTCTGTGTATTGCAGTGACGTGGTGTCATGTCGCAATAGTGTGGCACTGCGAAGGCGACCTGCCTTTTCAGTCTCTGTCACATCAAGGATCCCTGCAATGCTATAGTGTCTGTGCTGTATTATTGAGGTTATTTCTGTTGGTTTTCCCTTTCAAAATGATGTTCTGGCAGCTTTTGTCTGTCTTGGTAAAACATCCATCTTACCTGTGCAGAATTTGCTAGCTCAGTGGAGGTCCATTACCCTTCAGTGTTGTATTCATGTACAAAAATGTTTCCTGTAAAGCCTCTATTAGCTGTGATTTAACGGTTACTCAACGCTGCTGTTCTAAAAGAACCTCCGCAATGCGGAAAGTGATTTCTTCTCAGTTTGACACATGAAATAAAAAGGATTTCTTTGTGCTGAATGATTTGGACTTTGCCACGTTAATGAATAGCTAATCCCGGTCCAAAAAGTAGAGTCTTGGAGCTGCTGCCAGATACAAATAGAAAAGAGTTGCCAAGTACTGAAAGAAGAGCTCGACTCAGAAGCTGCATACAGTTGGGCCAGTTCGTACCCTTGTGCTTGCGTGCGCTTCATGCTGACTTCTATGATGCTTAGTGCTTACCTGTCATGGCCTTAAAAATGAGGATTAAAAACTTAGTGTATGACACTGTGTGAAAGGCAAGTCATCCACAAGAGCAAAGAGTAAATAACAAGCATCACGTGCTGTCAGACTTGTAGGTAAATAAACTCAGGCTATGTGCATTGTAAGTAATTCAGCAAGCCAGATCCTAGAATAATGAATGTGTGCATGTGGTCCAAATGAGGTGAAAAATTGTCAGGTGTGTGAAGCCCAGATAATGCAGGAATGGGGCCAACAGAAGTAAGTATTGAATCCAGTGCCCCCTTGGCAAGGCAACCTAGAGAGAAGGCACTATATTAGCAGCCTTGCTACTACTGATCTTGAAAGGGCAAATTAGAGATGGATGTGGTTTAAAAGATAACAGAAAGGTGTTATATACAGGTTACTGTTGTGAGGTGCCAGATAGAAAAAGAGTATTCCCAAATGTCCACTTCTGCTTGAAGCAGAGTTTTGGTAATGGAGAAGAATGGCTGTGGAGTGAGAGGAGGCCTTCAGGCTCCTCCGCTGCAGCATACCCAAAGCTGCCCACAACAATCGAACCTCCTGCAATTTGGACTTTGTTGCACAGGGGCAAACAGCAGCATGTCTATTTCTTCATAATGTGCAGGCTTGATAAAAGGAGATGATTTGCTGTTATCCAAACCTAGTCTTAAAAACTGCAGAAGGTAAAATTTGATATTTCTTTTCCCCTGGCTATTAATTTTATGCAGAAAAGACACTTTGTCAATATTTTCTTTTCAATCCTGAGATATGGGCACTTCTTCCAGAGAAGTACTTGAGGAAACACTAGCGAAGAGGATGCCATATGGTCTCCTTAGGGGTGTATTTCAGATAAAGGATGCTTTAAGTTTAGTCCTCAAAATGTGCTGCATATGCTGCTGTTGTACAAGCTTTCTTCTACACAGTGGTGGGGGGGTGGAATCCTGCCTGGTGTTTGCTTGCAAGGGTGCTCAGGTAATGTGTGGGACGTGAGAGGCCAAAGAGGGACCTATGGGCATGACTACTGCTGATGCAGGCTGCCCTGGGTTGGAGCTGGGGTGACTTTGCTCCTCCTGTCCCTGCAGGGGTAAAATGTTCTCCCCTCTAACTGTGGTGCCATACACCCCAGGTGTGAGCAATTTACATCCAGGGTATCCTCTGAGCTCCTCTGTCTCTGCCCTGTCTCCTTGTGTTCCTGTAGAGTTCCCCTGAAGGAGAATCTAGTTCTGAATTTAGGACTGCTTATGTTTTCCCTGTGAACTCATTCTCTTTAGAAAAGAGAAAACAGCGATATTTGCCTGTTTCCTTGGATTTTTTTTTTTTTTTGGCTTTAACAGAATTTTGATTTGGGTGGTCGAGTGCCAGATTTGGGTGGTTGTGACTGTGTTGTATTCCCCCCGCCAAGACTGATGTTTTAATAAGCAGGGTTTTTTTTCCTCTTCATATGGCATAACAGGAATGCTATTTTTGACTGTATCTGAATTTATTAAAAAATGGTGTTATGCTCCAAGGGATGACTCAGGCATGTAAAAAAACTCTGCAATGTCAGAAGTTGTCTCCTCCCCATGCTGTGTCAGGAAAGGATGTCCCTGGAGCCTTTTCCTGGGTTGCAGCAGTCGGAGAAGCCCTTCCCCTTGATGAAGGGGAAGAGACTGATGGAACAAAGTTGGACATTACCTGCTGTATTGCTGATCCCTCCTCAGCCAGCTGGTTTCAAACATGGGCTGGTTTCAAGTTAGTATTTCAGAAAGCAAATTATGCCACAACTTACACATGGCTATAGGTGAGAATTCACAGTAGAAATTCCAAAAATAAGTGTTTACTGCATTGCTGTGTATTTGCTTTCACTTGTGTAAGATGCCCTAGACATACCTAAAAAGGATAGAGAGATGGTTTAAATGAATTGGGGTGGAGATGAGGTTTTCTGAAAAAGCCTTCCAGATATTCAGGAACAAATAAATTTGAAACTTAGTGAAAATAGCTTGCCTTATCAGGGGCAAAATATGTCAGAAATGACAAAATGCACATGTCCTTGGTATAGAGCCTGTTCATCTGCAGAATCTACTATATTCCAATTAAGGACTCGGTGAGGAACCTGACCCATGGTTTGGAGGTGCTTATTAAATTCCTTTGGTTTCAGACACTTGCTGTGATAATACAGAATAAAAAATTTACTTAGAGGCTAATAAGAAACCATTCTTGTTGGAGACTTTGATGCAATAGCTTCAGAGCGGATATATGAAATTTCTGATTTAATGCATAATGAATAATCTAGTTTCCTGTTTGAAACTTCAGACTTTTCTTCAGTACCATTTCATGCACTAGCTGCCTGTGATGCCTCTCTTGTGGCAAATACAAAAAAGAAAAGTCTACTGGTAGTTGAGGAAAATTAAGAAATGCTGAGGAGAAGGTCAGGGGACTGCTGACATGGGTAATGAATAAAATCAGGAAGGTGAGAGGGCAGACAGAATATCAAATGTCTTACAGAAGGCTGAAGTGGAAATTTTGTTGTTGAAATGAGCTGGGATAGGATCAGACCCTCTGAAGATTGTTGATGGAGGTTGGTACCTCCACTGGGGATGTGGGGAAAGGTGGAAGTGGCTGTAGGGCGAGGAGGAGAATCCCTACAGGCGGGGTTGCGAGGGTGATGTGTCAGTAGGATGCTGTGTATAAACCCATATGTTGAGTTTGGCAAAACAGGAGGAAACAAATCATAGGCTGAGGCAAGAGTTAAGTGAAAAGGAGTAAAAAACTATTTCTACTTTAAAAGTGCTAGCATTTTGAATTTTAAGGTGAGATGCTATTTGAAATGAAAAAAGTGTTTTGTTTAGGCAAGCATAGGTATTGAATATTTTTAGAAAGGAAAGAACATTATATTTTTAATTCTCAAGTTTTGAAACCCCTCAACATGATCTCTTCTTTTCTCAAGTAATTCAATTAAATTTAAAAGAATCCAATTGTTCTGTGAATAATTTCAGTTGACCTGATTCCTTCAGTAAGGATTTGATCAAAATGTTTTGCTCATCTGTCTCAGTAAATCAGATCAAGTCAAATATCTTACTGTGCTTAAATGTGGATGTAGGATGGTGTTTTGTTGCACAGTTATCGATGAAATTCTTTTAAACTATTGTCATCTTGATATTGTGTGCAACCCAGCTTCTCCACCTCCAGGGAAGAAGAGCTCCTGACTATTTTGAGTGAATTAACTAGTGCATCAGTGATGATTATTTCTACCACCTCTGGACAGTACAAAGTTTTTGTTATTTTTTCACACAGATAAGAAAAAAAAAAGAAGAAATGAGTGGAAAATCATTTCTGAAATAAGCGTGATAATGAATCATTAACAGCTCAAATAGCAGTGTCAGGGATACTTCTTTCAATGGGCATGTAGTAAAATTAATTCTACATTTAAGAGAAGAATTAATGATGTAAACTGCTGTTATAATGATGTTTTAATGGCTGGAACAAACTTATTAGAAAACAGTTATTTTTACCAAGTGTGGTCTAAAATCAACAGGAGATTGAATATAGCTCTTAAGACTAAATGTGTTATGCAAAGCTGTGGCATTTAGGTTTTATCTTTGAACTAACATTTTAATTGAATTATCATCAATAAATATTACATTAAAACTCCCTTGCTAAAAATATATTATCGCTTCGGGTTAGCTGCATTGCAAATATAACCTCTAGTGAGGTGGTCATGGTGTACTTGCAGGTTTGCTCGTAGAAATGCAGGAGTCTTGGTTTTTTTCTTAGGACCAGTAAAACTTTGCACAGCAAGTGGTTCACTGTGGGTTTTGTATGCTGCTTCTCAACTCTACGCATTATAGAAATGCAGTTTGCTTGCAGAGAACCTGAGAACCAAAAAGCTATTTAAATCAGATGAATAGCATAACAGATATTCCTAGCTTTTTTAGGTGCTTGCTGTGGTCTTCAGATTAAATAATACAGATACACAATTTATAAAGAAACTGCTGAACAAGCACAGGAACTACTTACTGTAAAGCTTCTTACTGCTACTATTGTTAATCTGTAATGTGGAACCTAATGGTGTAGATCCATAAGAGCAAACTTACAGGTGAGCAATACGCAGTATGGGATACACAGTACTACAGCAGTTCTTCATAAGGGAACAGACTTGATATTTATTTAATCCTTTCTGTCACCAAAGCCTTTTATTTAATTGGGCGGGGGGGGGGGGGGAGGGGAGATATGAAATAAGTGCTTAAATTCTCATTAATGGGTAAGTAAATTAAATCATCCCTAGAATTTCAGTTCAATAAACTACTTAACCTCTGCACCTCAAATTAACATGGAGAGCAGTTGTTAAAATGACTCTGATTCAGTGTCTCGCCGACTAGTGGAATTGTGGCGGGGGGAGGAGGAGGAGGACTACATTGGGAGTAGTTCTGCCTCTTGCTCCAGGCATTTTGATATATTGTATGAGTATATGAAGCTGCAAAATCAAATCACAGAATGGTATCAATCTGTGTGAGATAAAGGTGTCTAACTTATGGTAATTTTTCAGGTGCTGCTGCTTTGTTTTGCATGATGTATTAGAATAGAATAAAAATAAAGTCTGCTGCTCTTATATTTCAAGGATAGCAATAGTGTTTTTAGGCAGCGCTATGAAGCGTGGTCGAATATAATCTTCATTGCACCTACTAAACTTGACCTGCTTTTTGAATACTAATGTGAAAATAAAAGGAAAGAGAAAGGACTAAAGTTGGAGCCTGGCTTTTGTTTTCATTGCTTAAATGGTAGGAGGTGGTTGAGAATATATACGCACTTCAGTGGCTTATGGCTAGGATTTTATTACCCTGTATTTAGAAGAGAGACAGGGAAAGGTGTTCAGGTATCCCTAAAAGCATTGCCACCACAAAGTGGTTAAATGTGTTGAAGCCAGTAATGTGCCAAACACATCAGTCCTGTGAAGCTGTCCATGTGCAGTGTGTTTGCTAATGCATGAGCTAACACAGAGCATAAAGTTTTAGTAAAGAGACCTTGGCTTGAAATGGGGGCAGAGTGCTGCCCTTGCTGTCCATTAGGCAGGTCATCAGCTGGGGGTGGCACCTGGTTTAATGATGAAGCTTTGTGTCTCCAAGGAAAGCTGGGTGCTTTTCTGGATAAGAGGAAATAAAATACATGTCAGTAGAAGGGATATAATCTGTCCAGACCCCACCTGTCTGGAGTTTGTCTCCAAAATCTAGCGTGTGTGGTCAAAAGAAAAGCCTTTAAGAGGTTCAGCCTGCAGCCCAAGGTATGAAAGGAGACATGACATGAATCTGCCCCAAGGAAAAGCTTGCAATCTGGGGAAAATAATGTGGGAGAGAGGTGTCTGATTCAACCCTAAATTAGGCTTGTTTCTCTTATTTAACAGATGTATCTTCTGCAAACGGTTATAATGACAGAGTCTGTTTTGGATGATGTGAGTAAAGCCTTTCTGTTCATATATAACTCTAGCTCAAGGCTGAGATGGTTAAGGTGTTGTGTGGTTTTTTTTAAGCAAACTTAATATCAAGAAGGCATTCTTCGCCCCATGTGGTGATAAATCTGGAAACAGGGTGTCTCTGTTCCTCTTGACACACATCCAAGGTGGCAGGGTCAGGTCACACAGGGAAGTCCCTCCCTACACCAGAAGGGAAGGAGATGGGCCAGGAATGGAGCGTTCTGCCTGTATTAGGGATTTGAGACCTCTAAAAGCTCTCCTTGCATAGTTAATAGGGTTCTGAATCATTTAATAAGGGTAAACAAAATCTACATATGTCTGTGCAGCATCTTCTGCATTGCTGTCTGCTAATGACCTGTAATTATATAGCCATGAGATGACTGTCAGGAAGTAAGGCCAGCCATTTCTGATGTTAATTGCACATTACATATGGTTTTTGAGAGCTCTGACTTTATTAAAGTGGTTGTCAGTGGCCCTCATCTCTCAACTTTCACTGTTTATTGCTGCTATCAAGTGTTGTTGATAACTGTCTCTAAAGGCAACTGGGGAAAAGGGAGCTGGCAGCTGTGTCTCTGCCTGTAGGTCCTCCAGAATGGATATAGTTCCAGTATCATCAGTCGCTCCCAAAGTGTGGGCAGCACATGCACTGTGTTGCTACAGTTAACTCCTAAAAGTGAGTGTACCTTAATGACCTGCTGTTGCCCTTGGTCTCTCTGGTACCCGAAGCTATTAATCAGCAAAGAAGGGAAAGATGTATTGTATTATAGGGAATGATGCTACTGGTGTTATCTTCTTGTTGTGGTGCAGTAAATAAAAGGCTTTGGGGAGTCTGTTTTTATAGCCTTTTTGATATAAATTTATGGCAGATTAACACTTCTCTGGGTCCCAGAAATCCAGTGTTCAGAAAGCTGGTGCTAGAAGTGCTCTGAAGAGGGGTGTGTTGACAATGTTTTTGTTTTAACTGTGTCAGAAACCTAAATCTCAATTTATTGTGCATATAGCATATCTCCTGAAGAGCAGGTGGTGCCTTGCAAACTGTCAGTGAGCAGGCTTTCTGTGTGTCTTGCTATTCTGTCTGTCTCTTTCCCATATGCCTTTTGAAAACAAAAAGGAGAAAACAAGTATGTGCATGGTTTGGGTTTCTTTTAATGGCACTAAACCAGTTTGCTGTCTCTGCTGTCCAATTTTAAGTTCAAGGTGCTGGAGGCACCTGCTCTGTTTGGTGTTTTGTTATTTCATGCTGTACTTATGCTTCACCAAGATTGATCTCCATAAGGGTGCTTTTTTTTTTCCAGTGCCAAAACACTGCACAGAAGCCCCCCTGTTCTTCTGCACCCTTCATCGGGAAGGTGGCCTGGGCTGGGGAAGGCATTTCTAGATGGATAGGAAAAGGAGTAAGTTTGGATCCAGGTTAATCTCCCTGTAGCCCACGGAGGTAGTGACCTTCTTCAAAGGATGATGCAATAAAAGTTGCTCAAAGGGAATTATTTCAAGTGGGGAGGAAAGAGGAGGCTGATTAGTGAAGATACCCTAGGAGTAGCAGAGGCCTCAGATAAAAGGGAAACTTAATAGAATAGGCATAACCATTGTTCTGTGAATAAGAAAAAAAGATAAGGGGATCTTTTGCTGATTTTAATCCATCATAAATACTCAAGTTTATTAATATACAATCAGTATCTGGTAAAAAATGCGTAGGGAAAGAAAAAAAAAACAATGGAATTATGTTTATGTACGAGTGATAGTCAGTGAGTTACTAGCAATAAGTTCCATTAATTTTGTGAGTAATGGGAAAGAAGAGACGATTATTACTATTACCAGACAAAAGAGAAACCTTTGCGGCTTCAGTGAAAGCCTGTTGAAAAAGAAATAAACATGTAAATGGTACCAGAGAATCATTAGCTGCTGGTGATAAATAAAATAAGAGGCATTAGTGCAGAAATAGCAACACTAGCAATTTGTATGCATTAAACTTTCTATGAGGCCTGGAGTTCAGTGAAAGAGAAAATGGCATGGTACCAGAGGACAGTGGTGTTGCTTGGGATGTGCAGAATGACTCCAGCATTATTTTGTAACATGTTGGTGGGGCCTATAGTTACAGTTTAGATGGAAATACTTCATGCTTCAAGTATGAAGGCAGTGCCATTAAAAATAAGTTTGGAAAATAAAATTGCAGAGAGGTATGGTGAGGGCGCTCTGCAATGGTTTGCAGAGAAATAAAGGACAGTGAGTTGCAGAAGAAAAATGTTACCATAAAGATTTAACACCATATGTATTTGATTCCTCATTTCAGCTGCTTGTTCTGGGAAGGGATCTGGCAAAAATGAGCATGTGTGCAAAACCAGGCATTTGGTGCGCAAATTAAATGGGTATGCACACAAAGAAGGGAATAGACTTGCATGCAGATTGTGTAAAATAAGTTTCTCCCCACACAGGCAAAGATAACGGTGTTAGCAGATGAGCTTTTGCGTCTTTCCTAGCTGCTTTTACTCTGAAAGGGTCTTAGACAGAAGATTCCTCATTAGGAACCCAGTCAGAGAAGGGGTTTTACATACTGTTTGGGTTGGTTATATTTAATGAAATATCCCGTTTACATTATTTGATACAGCATTGCATTTCATTAGCTATGTGTTTGCTATCAGTTTTTTTTATTTAGATAATGATACAGTTTGCAAATCTGATGAATTGCTAAGCAATGGTGGTAAAATCTTGCCTGGAGTTTTCTTAGCTGAGGCACTGGACTTAGGGCGCTCTTCTCATTGCAAATGTGTTTCTCACCCCTACATACAGCGGGGGTAAGATTTGCTTCTGGAAAGCAGAATATGAAGGTAAACGTGAACCTGGGGAGGTCCTTAGATTGGAGCCTCCCATGGAGACTTGAAGCTAATGGTGATTTTCATAGGTATATTGAAATTGCTGACAGCTGTTGCCAAGTTGGGGCCTGCAGCTGCTTTGTGGTTACTTTTGCCTGGCTGATTTTTCCCAAGTGTCACCTTTGGGTTGTTTTTCAACCCTCCTGTATTAGCCACCTATTTTAGGTGGAGCTACTGAGCCTCTGAGTTTGGAGGCAGCAGCAGGGACACAACCTCCTGCTTGTGCGGCTCAGATTCCTTTGTTATATAACACAAAGTTATTCAAGTTAAATTACATAGTTTGCTGCAGCACCGCTGAATATGAATCTGGAAATTACAGAAGCAACATAAATGTCTGATTTTTATCCTTAGAAACATTGTGAGTATCTTCAAGTTCGATGTCAGATAATGTGTTTAATAACATTCGTTGATGGAAGATAACATTCTCTTCTGTCTTGCTTCCAAATTTGAAAAATGTCCTTTATTTCTTTGGTGTTCAGCTTTCCCCTATAAATCAAACATACATGAGCGAGTTTTCTGACAAAGAAATGCAACAAGGTTATAGTCAGAATCACTGTCTAGTCTGCACTAGAAAGACAAGAGGTTATTTTTTTTACCATTATTTTGCATTAACAAGGATAACAAATGTAAGTTGTAGCATGATCTTACAGGGACAGTATATTTTAGACAGCCCATTTTACACTTTTATTACAGTGATTTTAACATTCGCATATTTTTGAGACATTTGAAAGGAGCACAAGCCCTGCATTCAAGAATAAAAATTGCAAGCAAGCTGCTGGATATATTCATTAGACTTGAATTTTCTGCACAGTACTTGGGTCAAATTTTGTAAATCAAGAATATTTATGGTGTAAGATTATATGTCATGATCCAGTTGAAGCATTTTTGCTTACAGTGATAAGAACAAGTCTGTCCATATAAGATGTGATTTAGTGTTCTGGACTTATTGAAGTCAGTGGAAGCAGAAGAGAGGAGGCAGTAGAAATTTTGTTTCTCAGACCATTAAATTTAGATCTTAGAGATTTAGAATTTTTAAAATTCCAATCTGAAAATGAATCTGCCTTTCAAAGTCTCCTCTAAGCAAGCAAGTTCTAAAGCACCAAATGTGAAAGGTAGACTTTTGGATGAGGTGGAACATTTTCTTTACGTTTTAATTCTGTAAACTACAAATGGTATGATACTACATTAAAGGAAGAAAACCAAAAATATTGTATTAACTCTTGTCAGCTCTGCCCCATCACTGCCTTTAGGGGTGAAAATATAAATGTGAATTGTATCACTAATGAGGGACTCATGATAGATATGGGGAATAGAAATCAGATCTGGAGTTTCCCCTGTGAAATGTCGAGTATCACAGAAGTTTTTCACATCTCAAATGGAAAAGTGCATAGAGAAAGGCAGGGATGCGCTCTGCACTCCTCAGAAGCAGGGCTGTACCTTGAGTTAGGTGTCTCTAGATATATTATGTGTATGATGCAGTCTCTGGAGACCTTTTTCTCCCTCTGCTATTAAAAATGTATATTTGGGAGCATAACACCATAGTTGCGTAATGTGAGTGGCAGTTGCTGGAGGGAGTACATCCCAAAGGGAGAGCTGGATGTGCATAGGTGTGCCCTCTGATTTTCTCAGGGTACTTGGTCAGCGCAAAGCATGGAAATCATCTGGCATCAGCTGCGCTTTGCAATTTGCCCCTCTGTAGAACCTTGGGAAAACTCCCATTTCCCCCCTCATTTAACTATCAGCTTGGCTAACAGCTGATAGTTTTAACTATGAGCTGTGCTGAGGATGATGTTTCTCCTGCTTTGACCAGTGAGTCTGCTTGCCTTGTTGATTTTTACTCGACACTTGTTGATTCCCTATGAAATTGGCCTTTTCCAGCTCCTTTTCTGGCTGCTGCTGGAGAAAGAAGAGCGCTTTCCAATGGGCATGAGTCTTGGAGAGGCTGGGATCTCTCTCTTTTGTTTTATCTGTTTCCTGTCCCCTGGAAGATGTTTGTAAGTGCTTCGTCGGCTGCTTTGTAGTCTCTTGCTTCTCTACAAGGCATATGAAATGAGAGTCTTTACCCATATAGCCAAATAGTATATTTCTTTCTGGAGCTGAACTGTGGAGTCCAGGATGTTGCCTACTTGCATCCCACTGCTTAGTGACTTTCCTTTTAATGCCAGGCACAGTGCCCAGCAGGCCACTGCCTCTTGCATCCAACTTCAAGGTAATTAATGTCCAATTTGTTCTGACAGATAATCCACTTATCATGCCCTGCAGTGCTCCCGATGTGGTGTTCTGGTCTTGCTGTGCCATGAGTGTGCACACTAGGGAAGGAGGATGCTTTGCTGTGCCTGAACACCCCTTCACGTTGTGTGGTCTGGTGCATTTTTATTTTTTTTTTTTACATTTTTGGTTTCTTAATCTATTTCAGGCAGTATACTGATGTGGATGGACTGACATACTGTGTTAAGATCCAGATGCTGTTCTTGCTTAACTGGTTTGGAGCTGTGCAGGTCTTCCTGCCTCAGGTGTTCTTTAAAAAGCTTAATTTTTCAGCCATGTCTCTATTACT
The DNA here is from genome assembly GCF_963924245.1 of Chroicocephalus ridibundus. NCBI lineage: Eukaryota > Metazoa > Chordata > Aves > Charadriiformes > Laridae > Chroicocephalus > Chroicocephalus ridibundus. The sequence goes on from NC_086289.1 coordinate 38,291,511, forward strand.
ATGGTGCTGCACATCTTCTGTTAGCAGCCTCCAGTTGGAGGGACTTCCACTGTTAGCCAAGCTCTAAATCCCCTGTCAGTGACAATTTAGATGCTCTTTTGTTCTGTCTTCCGCTTCAATTATTTTCTTTCCCTTTTTGTTTCCCCTCTTAGAGAAGAAAATGAGATGTGCAATTTGGGTTTGACTTTACATTTATTTCATTTTTCATGTAATGTAAGATTTCAAAATACAGTACTGGTGTTACTGATGTGTAAGGCAAAAAAAAAAATACAAGGGGTCTAGCTGTCTCTGTTATACTTAGCTCCTGGAGATCTGGTTTTATCTGTAAAAGTTTTGTTGGTAAAAAAAAAATAAAAAAGAATTACAGCTCTATCACCCCTGTCAGTATGCCTAGACTTTCCCATCCTTGCTAAAAGAGGTACTCTTGCTACTATACTGAGAGGCAGCAGTTGGGGACAGTGATTTAATTTCCCAAACTGAACACAAGCGTTTTATGTTAATTGTAAATAGGCAGATGGCAGCCCTAACCAGGGGGATCTTGTGCTGTGAAAGCATCAAGTCACCATGTTCCTCTTCAGCAGAAAGAAGGACTTGGAGATAGCAGTAAACTACTTATTTTTTTTCAGTAGCACACCAAAAAGTACCTAGAGCTAAACATGACTTTAGGATACAGCTTCATACTTTTATTTTTAGAACCAAGTCAAAGAGGAAATAGCTTAATTATTTTCCGGAACAAATAGAGGATACAAATTCTGTTATGCTGGAAAAAATTTTCACAGGAAAGTTGGAAGATTTTGTTGTCACAGGTACTGAATGGTCATGAAGGATTCACACCACTGGTGGGGGTTAATCTATAAATTGGGGTGATGAAAGGGCTGTGCCTTTTGTCTGCTCCTCCTCTTTTCTGTGCTCTCTGCCCCCCCCCCCTTTTTTTTTATCCTGAAAGTGTACTTTGAGATTTTTGAAAAGCACATGGGGGGATTTTGTGACTTAAAATCATAGGTCCCACTAAAATAGCTATGATGTGTGCATTTAAATAACTGTTATCCTTTTGGGTAAGGAGCAGCCCTGCCTCGACTGCCTGCCTTGGTACTCCCAGTGAGTACCAGCAGGGAAATTTCTGGCTGACTTTTGCCCTGTGTTACTTCTGGCTCCTCACACATGCGAGTGCTGGGGCTGTTACAGCTGTCAAAAGGGACACTTTTGAGCTGATGCTCACTTGTCCAGCCTGGGGAATGCTGGCAGTGGGGGCTTTTGCTGTCAACTCAGGGAATACTTGGGTTTTCAGCCTGTGCATGTACTGAAACTCATGTTTCTCTACTTCTCAGTCTCAAACAAAACTGGGTAGATGCTGTTAATCACACTTCTGAATTGCATTGTCAAACCCCTCCTGCAGTACTTCTGGAGACTGGATAAAGTGTAAAAACCCTTGTCATGCGCCCCTTCAGTAGCTGCTTCTTTTCAAGAGTGATTTAAAGGGATGATTTCCTGCCAACCGTTGTTTGATTTGTATTGTGTGCTGGGATTTTTTTAGGGGGGTAATAGGAGATACTGAGGGATTGCTGGTTCACGGTGCTGGTATGACTGGTTGTGAAAACAACTGTAGAAATCCGTAGTGACAAAAATAGATGCCAGCTTGTGTTTCCTTTCCAGGATCAGCTGCATCTGTGTCCCCCTGTGATAAATGTTTGTCCTGTTGCTTCTTAAGGGTCTCCGCTGTCAGAGATTTCTCAGGTTTGCTCAGGAAGTCGAACCCAGTACTGCCCAATCCTTACTTTTAAAAAGTTTCACTTCTTACCTGACTTAAGATTTTCATTACCACAGTTGAAGTGGGTTATCTCTGTCCCTATCCACAAGGACGCAGAACAGATTATTCCTTGCCTTTGTACAACAGCCTTTTTTGTAGTCTGTCCTTTTGTTCCTCTTTCATCTCCTTTTCTTGGGGCTAAGCAATGCCAAATTATTCAATCTCTCCTCCTATGCAAACTTTAAAAACACCCCCAAGGGGAACAAGTACACTTCAATAGGAATACTTCGAATAGTATTTCATATGTAGCTTATTTAAAAAAAAAAAAAAGCCCTATATAAACTTATCTGCATAGTGGCATTTCATCAATTATACCTGCAGTGGAGATTTATCTACAGTATTTTTGTGTGTTTTTATTTAGCATCAAATTGGGATGTGATTTGAAGCTTCCTGGGCAGGATATACTTTGAAAATCCATTATTGAAATGTGTAACTCAGGTGGTGTTATTAGATCCACTTATCCACCAGGTAGCCTGAAGAACTGGGACAATCATCAGCCACTTCTGCAGTGCTTGCTTTATCCTGCATTTCAAATTGCTTTTTAAAAGCTAGCTTATTAAACAACCCAAAAAACCTCTTAAGTGTTACGGGGGTAATAATCTTCCTAAAAGTAATTTTGCCTTGTTGTGCTGCAGGAGTAAGAACTTGCCATGAAGTTTAGAGCGGTTTGGATTAAGGGTTTGGAGGGGAGGGGAAAAAACCTGAATTGCTTTTAAAGAAAAAGCCCAAATACATGCAGGGAAAGTGTTTAGGGAGATGATCTTATAGCTCTTAGTCCCCATTGCCTTTGGTCCTCCATCCCTGTGTCATGGAGGGGCTCCCACTCCTCCTGCCATCTGTAACCGTGGCTGCACACATGGCACTTTCCCAGTGCTGCTTCCATAAGTAATCCATAATTAGGTACATGCTGGTTTTGATATTTTTTTTTGATAATGAAATATTTCACTCTACCTTCCTAAATGGAATTGTCTCTTGCAGTTTCATGATATGGCTTTATCCAAATGACTTGCAATAAGTGGAAGCCCAGAAGATGTTTTTTTTTCTGCCTCATTTTTCAAAACCTTTATTATCAATGTCTTCATTTTCAGTCTACTCCAATGCTGCTTATAAATGCATTGAGAAAGGTTAACGTTCAAAAATAATGAGACTTTCTTCATTTATAACAGTGACCGGGATATTGTGTAGTAATAATGGCTTCTGCTGCAATAAAACATTCTTTAGAATGTTTTGAGGGCCTTTGTAATTCAAGGTTAAAGATAATAAGATAAGTCAAACTAGACCTAGTATTTTTTTAATATTATTCAGAAGAGGCTCTTGCAGTTTGGGAAAGTGGTTGTTTTGAAGTGATGTGTCTCTTTTTAATTCCCTCCCCCAACTGATCAGCTTGTTAGATGAGAAATTAATGAGAAAACATGAGTTTCTAGAGATTTCTGTTATAATTTTTGATTGGCAGAAGTAATAGCTACTTGTTAGGGTCAAATTAGTAACATAAACTGTAGTCTAGTCCACATTCATCATCGTATTATCCTGGTTAGAGGAAATATTGTGTCATTATACTCCCATGCATCATAAGAGAAACAAAAATTGAGGTTTTTTGTTCTCTTTTGATTGTCAAACAAGCTCAGCCTTTTTGAAGGATTTCAGTGGGATTTCCAGGGGAAAAGAAAGAGCAAGCCTGGTCCACTTGAGACTCTTAACCAGAATGGTGAAGGAAATTCTTCTGGGTTGTGCAAAATTTCCCCCTCTATCTCTATTAATTTGTCCATGGGAAGGTGCAGACATTAGCACAGTGTTGCTGAGGCATGTGTATGTATTCCCTATATGATCATGAAACTACCTGCAGAATGGAAGGAGCTATTACTTAAGGACTGTCAGTTCAATGTAGGATTTTAAGCAAAAGAAAGTTAATGTGAGCCGGGATCCAAACTGCTCCTGTGCGAATGGCTCTGTAGGATGCTCGCAGAAGTTCAGCTTGAATATTTAATGTAGTCTGCACTGCTTATTAAGGTGTGTGTTAATAAATATATAGTACTTGATTGCAGTCAGCCAACTGTGTATTGAGTTGCACCTAGTGGCTATCAAGAGTACTGTCTGACTAGCTAGCCACTCGAAGTAGGTGTTAATATGTGATTTATTAAACTGTATTGAGTTTCTGTGCTAGTTTTTTTGGCTATTTGTTAAAATGTGAGTTCTGTCCTGACAGCAATTTTCCTTCTGTATTTGTGATAATGTTTCTGTGATATCTATAGTGGATTACAAAGGAATTTGGGAATACTAGTCCATTTTTAGTGTCATTAAGTATCATAGCAAGGGTAAATGGAAGAAAATCTTGTATAAGGTAGCAGCTATCTGGAGAGTGTTAGTAAGAAGTCTGGGTACCACTGCAAATATTAAGGGATATGCACATGTCTTTGGCTGATTATTTATGACATTTTCTGCATTAAAGTGGGTTTTAATATCTTCCATAAAAGAAGTCTGCAATGCATTATGGAGAACCAATTTTAAGAAAAGTTACTGTGTACAACCTTTGTGGCAGCATGTAGATATAAAAGAAATGGAAGTAGGCAATGGCGTTTCCTCTAAATCCACCGAAATCCAGAAGGCAGGTTTACTGGCTTAGGTCAAATATTTGAGCTAGGTCCCAGAATGTCTTCCTTGACGAGTTTATCAGCAGACAAAAATAGGAAGTTTTTCAATGTAGTACAAAAATTGGTCCAAAATAGTCTTCTGTTTTCTTCAGCTACACTGAATGAAGCCTTACTCTACTGTATGTTTCTGTACATTGTGAAAAAGCCGGTAATAGGATTTCTCTGGCCCTCTCTATCCTATTCCTGCTTTCTAGGGTAGATGTGTTACCTCTGGCTTTCAACATGTCACCTGCACACTAGTGATATACTCTTAGCCAGGGTTCCTGGTGCTAAGGAGCTACAGCAGATTCTTTTAGGTCTTCTGTGTTTCCCAGAGCTCAGAATTCTGTACACTTGTGGCTGTATCTACTGAGATGGGAAATATTTCTATATGTTATCTAACCACAGCCTTTGAGCACTACTTTATAACAAAAATAAAAAGATAACTGGATAAGAAATGATTGTAAAACCAAACAAATAAAAAACCCTCAGAAACAACAACAAAAAAACCCCAACCCCAAACCACCTTCCCCCCCAAAACCCCCAAACAAACCAACCCCCTTCCCCCCCCAAAACCACAACACTTGTGCACAACTCTTGAAAAGTATAAGAAATTATAAAGGAAAAAAAAAATCTCAACTCTTTAAAAATCTTTTTTTCCTAATAGCCTACAAGTTCTGGTCTGCTACTGTGGCTTCTCTTTCTGAATTAATGCAGCCTTTCTGTAAGCTCTCAATTGATTAGAAAACAAATCAATTATCTTTGTAATAATGCCTCATCATCGACCTGTTTAAGAAATATTTACATCAAATAGTCTTAACGTAATAAAAATGTTTTGTTTTTTTTTTTTTTTTTTCCCAAAAACAAATGGGAGGGGAGGAGAGGGAGGAAGAGGCACCGTAGTGAGCTTGTTGCTTTTCTTGCTCTCTCTCTATATATTATAGCCCCACAATTTAGAGTTATGACCAAGGGCACAGTGAGCTGGTGAAGGGCTAAACCACTGGTGAGAGGAAAGACCATCACTTCTCAGCTCTATTGTGGGGTGCAACTAGAAAAAACATGTAACAGTATTGCTCACAAAAAATACAGCATCACCTGATGGTAGAATATGATTATAGCTGTTGGCTGCCAAAAAAGTAGCTGTATTGCTGGCTTACAGGGGTATTCCTACAAACAGGTCTGTGAGGGCATGCATATTCTGAATAAATATCTGAGTACATAAATAGATGCTGTCTTGTAGCAGTGTGGTTATCCTCGTGACCCTGGTTATCCTTGAAACCCTGGCATCATCCACTGGTTTGTGAAGCTTTCCCAGTAGGTAACCGAGATCAGTTCTCAGCCCTGTATGTCTAAGGTAAAGTGGCCTGGGCATGTGCCCAAGCATGGCATGGCAGAGACCCAGACTCTTCATATCTGCAGTGGCTGGAAACTATAACCTGAAATTAAATTCTTAAGTGAAAGTATTTTACCTTTGTATTGTGTGTTTTAATGATGGTGTCCAAACCGCAATGAAGTTATAGGCAGGAATTTGACCCATGGTACACGAAACTCTGCATGTAGTACTTTTTTAAAAAAGGTAAGAAAAAACGACTGCCAAATAGCAAGCAGTCTTCTAAAAGAACTAGTACCTGCCGGTTTTGAATGATGCTTGTATTTATTTTGCATTTCTGCTTTGCCTCATGGTAGCTAACCGTTGCTTGGAAGTATTAATTTTCTGCAAGTACTGTGTATGGTGTCAAACAGTAAAACACAGGTTCCGGCTGGCATTTGAAGTGATGTCAGAACAGTGTTACTTGTATATCATCAGTCATTGATCTTGCTATGCAAAACGATTTGTCGTAGCAAAAAAAATGTGCATGCTTTGGTGAAAGGAGAGCTGTGGAATAGAGCTCTTCACTAGTCTAAAAAAATGTGAGCCCTTTAATTGATGCCTTGAGATGAGAAAAGCAATAGGCAAACTTGCATGTATCCAAATTGATGTCAGAGGCTTGGCAGGTGCCTGGAAATATCTGGACTTTGGTTTTCTTCCCCACATGCAGTCTTGAAAAACTCAATTTTTATATTTCATGATAAGCAGGCTGGCTTAATACTTACAAAAGATATGCAACAGGGACAAGGCCTTTCTGTTTTTTTCAGAAAAATGTTTCTTGTGTGTTTTAATGACAACTTTAACATATGTCATTTCATTGTTAAAAAATACTTTGGCAGTACAAGTTTCAAACTGGTGTATCAGTGCATATGGCTTTGCATTCTGCTGTTTGGCTGTACCTGTGCTACAAATATTCTTGTTAAGTGGTAGGTTTAGACATGGATTAGGGACCTCCTGAGAAAATTCCCTTACTCTACTTCAACACTCCAGTTTCTCTCTGGAAATGAGCAGGCAGCAGGGCAGTTGCCTGTTCCCCTGGCTGTCTCGAGGCTGTGTGTGTGTCACAGTCTCTGTCCTCATTTGGCTCAGTGTTGGTGGTCTATGCCAGCCACTGGCACTGGACCACATCTTTCACCAGCACTTCTCAAAGTGCTTTTTAATGGGACCAGTTCTGTTTTCTTTATGTCATTGTTGCTTTGTCTTTTGAAGCTTTACAACACACCATGTTATTAATGTGTTAGTCTCTGCATGTTTACATCTTTATTCTTTGAGCCCTTCTTTCTCTTTAGGGTTTGGGTATGTGCCTGCTTCCCTGCAGCCAGCCAAGCGATGTTGCTTGCCCAGCTGTGCTGTGGTGAACACTGCTGACAAACTTGTGTTACACCTTGGAGATTGTGGAGAAGCTGTAATGAGGACAGCAGCCCTTTCTCTCCCGATGTGCCAACCTGGGGCTCCACAGGATTAAGTAGAGTCTGCGCACAGATGGTGCTGCCAACTCCTGAGCACCTTACTAGCACTAACGTTTCCTCTCCTTACAGTCTTACCCTCCTACTTGTCCATTCTCATCTTTCTCGTTTCCATTGTCTTGTGTATTCAGTAAGTTTAGAAATTGCCTCACTATCCTGACTTTCCAGGCACCTCAGGGCTCTCTCTGCTGCTTCTCTTGTTCTCTGCTCTTCAAGTATTAATATGAAGTATTCATTGGAAAGTAATACAAACCTTTGACTTATGTTTGAAAACACAGATTGCTGTTTCTTACCTGTACCCTTCTTTAAGCCACCTCCATTGTGTCTTTAAAACCCATCTTCTGTTTTGTCCCAGCACCAAGAATAAACCCCCAAACCAACCATTTAAAGGCTCCAGCATAGTCTCCCCATCTCACTACATCTGTTGTTCTGCTCCTTGGGCTTTTAAAGCTTTTAGTGAGGTTGGGCTTGTCATGAGGCTTGGCAGTTGGCTGTCATCTGGCAGTGATTAAAAGCAGAGCTTCTGTCACACAGTCAGCTAAAAAGCCTCTGCCTCTTCCTAATGCTTGGACTCTGAAAAGACCCCCCTGCTAACTTATATACTGCAATCAAGTCAGCAATCAACAACAACAGAGTCAGAAGGAGTATCTTATTCTTTTGTCAACAGGAACCTGCCTCTCACATTCTCTTTTCCTGCTGCCCTACTGGCTCCTCTGCTTCTTTAGCCAAATTTTTAATTTATTTCTAAACAAGGTGTAGAGAAGAACAATGGTTTAAAAAAACCCCAATAATCTGTTCTTGTGCCATAAAGACATAACGGTGTAAATGCTTTGAGGAAGTTTTTTGTGATAGACTTCCTTAGATATTAATTGGGGTACACAGGCAGGTCACTTCAGGCAGCAATGTGTTGAATGAAGTGGGAAAGGAGAAGTTAAGTGCAATTATCAGTTTTACTTGCTGTGAAATTGATAAAACGTTTTCTACAACTTGATTTATACTCTAAACCTGATCCACTTGTTCTACTAAGCCAGGCAGATCAAGATGGATGTCTCCTGTTCCTGAGAGGTGGTGCCCACAGATCATACCCTTTCCTAGCACACAGGGGCACAGCTGGACAAATGCTGTGGTAGGGAGAAGAACAGGAGTTTTGCCTCCCATCAGCTCTGAAAGGAGACTGTACCCAGCATGAATGACTGAATAGCCATAGCCAGCTTAAGAATGAAAAAAAGATTTCAAAAATAATTCATTTAGTATAATACCCTTTTTCCCTTTATTCTAAGAAAAAAAAATTTCCAGTGTTTGGACTTAAAGAAATGCAGCAAAGTTAGTGCTGCATGTCATGGTACCAAATTAATGAGCGTCTGAAGCCGGCTATAGAAATTTGAGTAAAGCAATCAAAAATACGTGAAGAATGTGTAAGGAAATCAGGAGTCATCACCTTGGGGTAGGTAGAACCCACATCCTAATTTTGGCCTGACTTCAGTTAAGACCCTTGATCTTGAAGTGAGTACTTAACTTTATTTCTAAAAATTGTTCTATTTATTTCATGCTTTACCCATGGTAATAAAGTTGAGCACATCTGTAGGTTAGTGGCGCTTCGGGGCCTTGTTTGAACTGTTAATCTGTCCAGAAATCGTATAAATGATAATGTGAGCAGCACTTCTTTCAGCCACTGTGAGTAGGGAATTGTCCTGAATAACCCTTTCATAGGGTTTTGGGATGTTTCTGCTCTTTGGCTTTTGCCTGCTTGTCTTTTCCTGGGATCAGGAGTGTCTTAAAAGTTTTCTGTCTAACTTAGGATTTTTCTGTCTTGGGGACTCTTTTTTTAAAGAAACAAAGACCTTCCTTCAAGTTTAGGCTGGAAAATGGCTTGAAGTTTCTATCTATCATCCTCTAGGGTAACGTAAACTTTTTAAAGCTGTGCTCAGCAAAAGTGAGGAGGCCAGCTCAGTAAATCCTAATTAATTGAAGTTATGAAGTGATGCCCAGCTTAATGCAGTGATCTAAATTGTTATTCAGCCTGATGAATCATACACCATCAACAGCAGAGGGCAAACCATAAAGCTGTAGAAAAGTATTTTAATACCCTTGTCCCCCTCTACTTGTACTCGCATATGTAAGCAAGAAAATAAACAGCACAGGAGAAAAATAAAAGTACTAGATGCCGAGTTTCACCTAAAGCTTTAACTTCCTGCAAATGAGGAATCATTGTGGTAACACCACAAAGGGTGTCGTTTGCCTCCCCCCTCAAAAAAAATTAGGTGGCTCATAGGCTTAAAAAGTTTGCAAAATACTGTTTTAGAAAATAATTGGTAGGGATTATCAGTCTCCTGAAATATTACTACTTTTTTTTTTTTTTTAAAGTCACTCTCCCCACCCCTCCTCTTTTTCAGAAGTATTTTGTGCTGTTGAAAGTGTTTGGGTGTTACAGTGTCTTCATCTTGCAACTGAAATTTCAAAGAGGTTTGGTCCACATGGAAGGAAGTTTTGCAAGGATCAGGCCCTAAGTCTGTACAGCTGTAAATAGCATCTGAAATACGTATGGGATTTTGATGTATTCGGAGGAAACAAATTCAGTCTGTTCCATTATGGCTCATGCACAGAGACTAAAATAAATGTTACTCTTCTGCTGAACAGTATGCTAGATTTGTTCCTGATAAAAATGGATATTCCCTTACAATGCCAATAATGAAGTTCAGCACAAAATAAATGAATGCTCTGAATCTATTACTAGCAACACACTGGCAGCTTAATGCAACAAGAAATCATGAAGCCTGATTTACATATTCATTATTAATTCATACTGGTAGAATGTTTTAACACAAATAAGGTAAAGAAAAAATAACTTAATTTTCCCTCTTCCCTCCTCCTTTTCTTAAATGAAAGACCTCTTCCTCCCCAGGCTCCCATAGCAGTGTAATGTACAAGCAATTTAATTTTTATTGCGCTTTCTAATTAGCGTAGTGGGGTACCTCAGTGAGCAAGACTGGCTTTGTTCTCCTGCACTGCCTATAACACAGCAGCTTATGAGAGGCAGCGCAGCAAGCCCAGCATCTCTAGCTGCTCCTGTTTTAAGTTCAGGAACCCAAGAAGTAATCTGTCAGTCTTGGTGGCAACTACTAACGATGCTCGGGCTTTTCGTCAAATCTGCCTTTAATTCCCCAAGATGGGGCAGTCTGCCAGTTTCTGGTGGCTCAGAGCATATCGGAGCATGGAAGGAGAGGAACTAAACTTCAGCTGTTGGGTCAATTTTTTCATCTGCATAGCTCTAAGTTTCATGCAGTGGCATCTGCTATTGGTACCTAAAGACAGCTTTCTTTTTTTCTTAACACCCCCCATGTTACTAATTTTGCCCCTTTTTTTTTTGTTTGTTTCTTTGCTGTCTCTGTTATCTTTGCTGAAACTGTTCCTCTTTTTGTAGTCTCAGTGACAGCAGAAATGTGCCTGTGTCTCTTCATATGTAGTTCATCTTCCTCCTTCGGTCCCCTGGTATATTGCAGTAAAGAAATAAGAGTATAATCCTGTATATGCTGTAAATCCTTTTTTCTTTCTTCCCATCTCTGTTTTCCTTTCTCGACTACAGACTGACACTTTTACCAGTGCCCTTTAACTCATTTTCAGTCTACATATGCTCAGTTCTGAGACAAGATTGCTGTCGTATTTCCACATTGTTACTGCTTCTGGTTTTTGTCTTTTTCTGGTTTCATTATATTTTTATTCTCCCAAATCTATATGTTGAGGAGAAAGAAGGTCACCTGAATACACTAGTAAATTTTTAGTTTCTGTATAAATGCAGAATGTGAATGCAGGCAAGTTTAGACATCTAACATTCATTGTCAGAGCCTACAGTATATGGTTAACAAGGATGTTCGCTGCATAAGTTTGGTTGGTTTTTTTCTTTTTACTGTCACTGTGATACCGGGGCTGCCCTTTATTTTTGTGTTAAGATGTGAATGCCTTGGACAGGTCTCCTCCTAAAAGTGAGTTAAATCAAATTTCAAGGAAGGAGTCAGCATTTTCCAGTTTTTGAGTTTGCATGAGGCCCTGTTGGACAATAAATCTCTTTGAACAGAGCTGGAAAGCTTCTGGCAGTGTGGGGGATTTATAGCCCTGTCTGAGATGAGGTAAGAGAGGTGAGTGGGGGTCCCTATTCTCCCTCTGGGATTGGTGAAAGCTGCCAGGTTACACCAGGGCACCTTAAGACACTTGTCCGTCACTTGTTTAAATCAAATTCTGCATTTTTCTTGTCTAATGTCCCCACTGTCTGGTGAGGCGCACATGAAACTAGAGCCCCCAGATATGCTCACGAGGTTCATTGCTTTGCTGTCAGTGCAGTTAGTGCATTAATAACAGTATGATCCCCCAGGCTGCCCCATGTAGAAGTATTTAAGAAACGTGTAGATCTGGCACTTCAGGGCATGCTCTAGTGACAGAGATTGTAGGGGGATTTTTTGTGTGTGTATGGTTGGACTTGATGATCTCAAAGGTCCTTTCCAGCCATGAAGATTCTATGATTCTATGTCTCGGTTTGGGGCAGATCCTGTGGCAAAATGCTGGCCACCCATATCACTTTCGTCTTCTAATTCAAAATGTATTATCAGAGTTTAATTTTTTATTTTCTAAGCAATGTAGGTCAAGAATAAGACTCATCTACATAAAAACACTTTGAAAATGTGCTTTGCAGAAACACTTCAGTGACCTTTCCCCAGCTGTATTGTGGCTTAATGGCGAAGATCTGAAATTAAATGCTAATGAGGATGCAGCTTCATACAGGACTCCTCAACTCTTTAGGATTCCTTTGCAGCAAGTTACATACAGAATGGTTTTCAGTTTTCTAGATCTAAAAAATTTTCTATATTTGGAAAAGGTCAGATCTGTTTTGAAACTTGGATTGACATTTCAAACAAATCTTACTTTTATGTAAGATCAGTCATAACTTCAAAAGAAAATCATCTGCTCTCGAATAGATGATGAAGCAGGGTCCTCGGTTATAGGAGTTACTTTCATGGAGTCTGGAAAGTGTTAGTCTAAGGGAAGATGGCTCTGGATGAATGTCTCTTTCTCCTTTGTTAACCTTGAATAAAAATGAAATGTTGAGTCTGATCCTGGCGAAGTTGTGTCTGGGCTGGGCTCTTGTGGGTATAAATATGTGAAGAGTTCTTTATGGAGCTCAAAAGCTACATAAATTCATGAAGGTTGTGACTTCCCTTTGCTTTTGAGGACAGCTACTGAGGAGCAGCTCTGATGGATGTTGTGGAAGATCTCTAAATGTCGGAGATGCATCAGCAACTTAGGTAAGAAACATCTGGAAATACCTTAAGACAAGGAGCACATGAGTCTTCAGAGGGAATTTTATGATGTGGTCACAAGTTACCCTGGGGAAGAGGATGGTGAGTTTGCCTGGCTTCCAGCTCATGTTGGAAAACTAATTTTTGCAGCTGAGGAAGGAAATAGACAGGAGAGTGTTAAACTTGTACAGAAAGAAAGGCTGAAACAGGCAACAAGTGAGTGTTCGTTTAGTGCAAAATTAAGAAGTTGCTAGCAAAATTAGTTGAGACAAAAGGATATGGAGAGATGAAAATTTGTAATTATCTTCATGTCAGTGCTAGAAACTTGGAAAAACAGGTTAGAATAGCTCATTTCTGAGTATAGGTATGACTGCACTGCATTGCTGAAAAACCTGATGGCAAAATTTGCATGGTTAGAATATTAAAACCCCTGGGTCTGACCTGTTTTGCAAGCCTTGAATAAGAGAGAGAGGAATGCAAGTGCCGCTGTCAGGAAAGGCATTGCCACTTCTGAGGCTCTAATCGGAAATAAATTTTTGGCTCAAATAACTACAGAGGGGCCCAGCACCCTTTCAGTAGTGAGTTTGAGACTGTCTTCCCCTCCACACCGCACACCCCCCACTCCCCCCACTCTTGTGGCAGGACCCCAGAAGAAGCCAGGACACTGTTCCTCGAGGAGGAAGCTGAGCTGCTTTGGGAGACTGGGTGGGAGAGCAGGGGTTGCAGCGCCCAGCTCTCCCAAAGCCCCTGGTGATGGTTTTCTTTGTACAAGGCAGGAGTTTTCTTAAAATAAAATAAACTTACGGCATGTTTTGAGCTGCAAAATTTTCTCCTGTGCTGTACAAGGGCAAAACCTACATTAGATCTTGCTCTGGCAGGTTAAAAATGAAACATGGAATTGAAAACTGAGGCTAGGTTAGATACAATGATCATAACTTGATTGTACGTGTGATATGCATTGAATAAAATCCACACAATTACATTTTTAGTGCTTTAAAAGACCCATTCTAAAAGCTGCAAAGATTATTAGCTAAGCGAGTAGGAAGATGATGTCTAAATGGAAAAAATAAATGATATTTTGGAACTGCCAGGAGTATCCCACTGTGTATCCTGAAGCCCACAGTCAAGAGGAAAAGGATCTACTTGTAAAATAAACACATTGTACATCTGTATCTAATATAAAGCACATTGTGACAATAAAATTCCCAGATATCCAAAACAGCAAGGGGAAATGGGTAGTAGGAGGTGTTTTTTAAATAATAGGAGCAGAAGCTGGTCAAGAAAGAAACAGGATACAAGAAGTAACTATGGTTGTCAGCACTGAATATAATAAAGAATTTTAAAAAGCTTAAGTTCAGAGAAAACTACCACCAACAAAACTACTACTTGTATTGTTAGATGACAATGAGGCTTTTCAGCAGTTATGTACAGGAGCATGTGTTAAATTAATAGTTCTGAGCTGTAGCTGGGAACCAAAAGGTGATGTGGTCCTGTCAAATGAAGATGGTGATTAACTCCTTTCCAGTCTGGCTGTGCTGGTATTATGGGCCCACGGATGAGTTACTGTGAGCTGACCTCGGGTGAGCCTGGATGCTATGAGCTACTCAGTGGTGATTTTCTGCATTTGACTGGTCTTCTGTTTAGGGGTAAATCTCCTCATGTACATCAGGAGGGGCTGAGGTATTTGAGCATGTAATGTAGATCAGCTGATTACTTAAACTGACTGATCAGCTTAAACTTCCCACAGCAGCTTACCTCTGTCATTAATTGTACAGCTGGAAACCAGAAGGACGTTAACTAACATGTAGTCACTTGTAAGCTGGTGACTTGCGTTATCTGAGAGTGGATGAAGACACTTTCGGCGTGAATTGACTTTAATTTTTTTTGTTTAGTGTATGTTGAAGCATGGGGGAAATACAAAAGCCTGAACATTAATGTTGTGAATGTAGCTGAACAGAGAAGGTGATTTAAGTTGCTGTTGGCATGATTTACCCTGATCTTGGTTATGGCTGTGAAATACTGATACAGGTTTTGAATCACGAATACAAGATCAGGAAGTAATGGATCTCATACAAAACAAAGGTGTAGAAAATACATCTTGTAAAACTGATGATATCACAGATGATAAAAGCAATAATGTTGATACAGTATACTCTTATGTGGGATACAAGCTCAGCTGTCACGATATTTTGATTGAGAAACTAAGCATCCAATACCAAACGCACTAAATGCCAGCTAATGGGTGGGACTGCAGAGGTGATGATTAAATACAGTCATCATGCACCTGTAGGTTTGGAGTGGTTTTCCTTGCAGGGTTTCACATGATTTGTGCCTTGTCTCCATGCTGTTTTGTTGTTAAACCAGTGATTTAAGGAGGAACAAAAATCCTGGTACGTCACTAGCAATAGAAACTTTCAGATGGCACAAATCACCACCATCTGTAAACTTCTAATCTGAGGGGAAGTTGGAGTGATAAATAAGAAGATGAGATCATTGGTATGGTGCAGTTTGGGTTAGATGGTAAATAGGTTACAATATACCTTGTAATAGGACTAAATGTGAAATGAGGAAAAGATGAGCTGATGTGACCCCTGGTTGTGTGTACAGCATGTGGGATGGGCATGGGGAAGGCTTTGCTGCCCTGCGTGTCACCCAGCGCAGTGCCTGCGAGCCACCTCTGTGCCCTGGTGATCTAGGGGGAAGCTGGAAAGTGGAGAGAGCTCTGAACAAAGTCAGGAGGGCTGCCTGGAGAATTGGCAAGGATTGTCTTAAAAGGCTCAAGCAGCTCAGTCTTGGTTTAATAAAGAAGAATTTGAAGGGTGACTTGATGATAGTCCGTAGCTGTCTCTAAAAGAACAGATATTTGACAGTTCAGCAGATAAGACTTGGCTTTTTTCCTACTGGATGAATAATTAAGGTTTGGGAGAACTTGACTGTGGAGGATTTTCTAACACTGGTTATTTTAGAAACTAATTGCCGTGTTTTTCTATAAGAGATTATTCTAATGCAAGCAGGATTTAACTGTGGGAAATCTAATGTGCAGCATGTCCGGTGTAAAGATTGTGCTGTTTCCTTTCAGCTTCATAACTTGAAGATATTTATTAGACTGGGAAGCTCATCTGGATAGGTGTCTCAGCCAAGAAGTGTATTTTCAGTTTGATAGGAGCTCAAAACTTTGCTTTGGGGGAGGCATATATGGATGGTAGGGTGCACTCATTCATTTGGCTCATCAATGCCTTCTCCAGTGCAGAAATCTGGAGATGGATACTGTCCTGCAGACTTCTCTGTGAGAGCTGAATGGGTTTCCAGTTGTACAGACATCAAGGGGACTTCAGTAATGAAACAATGAATGGTAAAGAACACTTAATTAACTTTCTGCTGTTAGGCAGCCTGTCTTTCTGATAAAATTAGTTAGGTTTTAAAAATTCCTATGAAAGTTGCCTTCACGTTTCTATCTATGCAAGCTTCTTTATTCTGAGGTACTCAAGACAGGGAGAAAAGGAATCGCTCTCGGCATCACCGCAGTCATGAAAAATGCGTCAGTCCAGACTTTCTCTGTTTGTTTCTGTAAGGTCTTATCTGCAAGTACACAGTACTATAAATTAGAAACTCTATTTATCCCCCAGAAAAGCAGATCTACTTTGTGACATCGAGTTTAGTTGAGTCCCCTTTCTGTCCCCTAGCTTTCATCTCACGGATTCAGACAAACTGCTGAGTGCATCATAAATTCTCAAGGCAACTCTCAAAAATGCTTCAAAAACATGGTTGTTTGTGCAGAAAAGATCTGTAAATTTTAAGCACCAAGTAACACATAATTCAGTTGTGCCATGAACGGCAGTGCAGTGGTGTAGGATAGATGGAGATCTGACTTTAAACAAGTCTTTCAATTTTCTTTCTTTTTTTTTTCCTTGAATTTAGTTGTTTTTTCCTATTCTTGCTTCCCTGTGCCCTTCTTTCCTGTTGTGTTTCCCAGCTGTCTTCTCCCTGTGCCTCACTCCGCCTCTTCTTGAAGAATTGTGGAAATTAAAGATGTAGAAGAACACCAGAGTGTACTTAGGCCAACAAGCCTCTAAGAAAAATTAGAATATATTGTCCTTTCTTGCAGTGTTTGAAACAATTGGGATAGAAAATGTAAGTGTTGAGACTTCAACAGCTCTTTCTCATGAGACTTTCCTGTTGCCTGATAGATGATATAATCACAAAGCTCTCCCTGGAGTCCCACACGTTTCCTGTGTTGTCTTCATTTGATAGCCCCTAAAATGATATTAGTACACTATGAAGCAACAAAATCTTCCAGGCGTTAGCAGATGCTGCAGTCTCCACTGTGTGATTGCTGCCTTGCAGAGCAGTATCAAACTGAAGCAAGCTCTCTGAAATGTTTCTTGCAACAAGCTCTGCTGTGTTGCTTCTGTCAGAACTCTTTGTATGCTGCTGTTGCAATCCTGGAAGTAGTGCAGAGAATTACAAGATAGCCTTGGTTTGGCCGTAGTGGAGTTGTGTGACAGCCTATTATCTCTTTTCAGTGTTCTTCGATGCCTGTGCAGACACAGCCTGAATTTGATTAGCTTATTTTCATCTCTGAAGTAAGCAACGCCGCAAAGTCACAACAAATTACTCTCTACTCCATACTGATATAATCTTGATTCTGGCAAAATTCACGTGGATTTCAGGGAAACAACATTTCTGCATCTTTCCAATGATGGCTTCATTGTATTTCAGGCAATGTTTCTATTATTAGGTCTCTTTCCCCTTCTTTGACTAACCTTGCAGTGCCTGCTAATTTTGCATCAGGTTCCATTACTTCTCTTTTGGGTTATTAATTAGGATTGTAAAATCCCCTAGCTTTAACGTTTTCCTTTTCCTGCACTTTTCATGTATTATAACACTTTATTTGTAGTTTTCCATGTAGCTTTTAGACTATAATGCCTGTGTTTCACTCCCATCAACTTGAAGTAATTTTCAAGCATGACTTCTTGAGACTACCCAATGTAGCTAAATGAGATAGTTACTTCTTTCCCCTCAGCCTTTAGTTTTATAACTCTATTAACTAAAACGTTATCTGGCAGAATTAATTCTTTATGAGCCTATGCTGCTTCTTGTTGATTGTATTACCTTGCAGATGTTTACAGGTGTTTTTGCTTTGGGTTTTGTTGTCTTTCTATTTAAATATGCTTACGTTTTTCAGGTACTTAGTTCCTTTTTTTTTTTTTTTTTTTTTAGTAAAATGATTTCACAGAATGCGCCTTTATTACTAGCTCTTCAGATTTCTTTGTCTTGGTGTTTGAACATGGAGAATACAGAATATAAGCAGAATTCAGTCCTTGGTGACCTTCAAGGCAAGATTCTCACGTTTTCATGTATGTAATCCATGTGTTGTTTCTACTGGTGTGCCCCCACCTCTCCTGGCAGCCCATCTGCCCCAGATTGCAGGTTACTTCTGGGTTCCCCAAAGATTTGGGGGATTCCAGGGGTGGATTGTGCCTGCAAAAGCAACTGGTTTGGTCTTCTTCTTTCTAGCCTATAGCACACTTTTCTTGGTGCTTCTCCCCCTTTTACATATTAACAAGCAATATGTCTCAGTCTTTCCAAGCTACTTTAGCTTCTATGAGCTCCTCCGTTGTGGGATATGGCTTGCCCTGATGGTCCTCTCTCTGCTTGCTTAGCTCTCACCCTCCCACCTCCATCTGAGCAGTCTTCTCTCCAGCACTTGGCTGTCAAGCCAGATTTCACTCCTAAATCTATTCTAATTAGATATATTCTAGAGCCCAAAGTAAAGTTCGTCTGTAGCAGCATGGCACCTTAATTTGCAGTTTCCGGATCTGTTCTTTCCTACTAAACTTGCATGTTCAAATTAAACACCAAGCATGGTTTGTTCAAACATAAGTTTTTCAGGAACCACTTACTCAGTCAACTCCAGTAAGTTTTACTCAGCCTGCTGAAAAAGTAAATGTGCTTTACTTCTTCATCAGGCTTGGCCTTTGCTGTATCCTGTGAGTGTTTTCCCTCCATTTAAGCTATAAGCTCCTCTTCCACTTCAGTGATCTCCTGATAATGGCAAAGCGACTGAGATTTCTAGATGTTTTTGTTGATACAAGTACAGAAATGTCAGTTTTGAGCTTGAAATTTTGCTATTCTCACACTGGAAACATGAGTGATTGCAGGAGGAGGCTTATTTCCACCCTCTTCCCAGCCCCTTGCCCAATTCGGGTAGGTTCCTTGGCACTTGCCTTGTTCCTTGTACAGAGGCACCAGACCACGGTGGTGAGCTGATTTGGGTGGTGCAATTGGAGGCCTCTTCCTTTATAGCTTCAAATTCTTCCAGCATGTCAGAAAATCCTGTTCCCTTTCAGCTATTTCTTGCCTTAACGTCTAATCAGAGTGGTATCACTGTTTCCAGCTTCTGGAAGCGGGAAAACATGAATGATGTCTTGGATCACATGTGAAGCAGAAAATGCTTGGCATTAAGACAGATGAAAATGCAAGAACTGTTTACAGCAATTTTTGTTGCTGGCCATGACATTTCAAAACTTCAAATTCTTCTGCATAACCAGGGTTTTCCAGCAATCGGGTTGTTCTAATGATGCAGAGAAGCATGTTTAAGCCTAGGTTGCAGCCCTGTTTTCTTGGCTGCTGACTTCTGTAGGGGAAAAAAAAAAGTTTAACTTCACTTCTCTGGGAGACTTGAATTACCTGTTGTTGAAAGTCGCATGCAGTTTAGGAGCTCACAAGGGCAGATGCGAACTGGGTAGGTGGGACTGGGAATTGGTCTGAGATAAGAGGAAGCCCCAAAGGATTTGTGGGGTAAAGGTGCTGAAGGTGGGAGACCAAACCTCAAAACCCTGCTTGTATGAGTAACAAATTCTGTAACAGGTAGAATTTCAGAAATGTTATAAATCTGGTAATTATAAGGTTAAAAGTGAACAAAAATGAAAGCTGAAGTAATGCTATGCATTCTCAAAACTAGATTTATTAGGACTTTAAGTCTGGAAGTTGACATTCTTGCGAAGCTAGCAGGAAGACAGAATCAAGAGTCTGAGCTAAAGAATGCAATTGAAAGGATTAGTGTGAGGGTCAAATTCCTGCATATTAGTGGTTGAACTTGTTTTAACATCAGTAAACAGGTATGTTGATAAGGAGTTTATTAATTTTTGGAAGATGAAAGTACATCATAGGGGTTTTTGAGCTTGCCACTGTGTGGTGTTGAAACAGTTTCATTTAGGATGTTAGGAGAGAGGGTTGCTCAATGTTAAATTCTTGAGATACGAGTAAGTGGTGTTTGGTTAATCTGTGGAAGACTTTCATCTCTGACTGATCTTCAGCTGTGTATATCCCCAAAATGTTAACTGTAACTGAAGTCCCATGCTTGTTTTATTTTAATTGTATTTTGGTTTTCATTAATATGAAACTACTTATCCCCTGTGTTCACAGGATGCAGGCTAGATCGCTACTGTGGAGACAGAGAAGTCCTGGCTGCGTGGAGATTATGCAGTGCTCCTGCGCTAGCAGTATCCTGACTCAAGGCACACACATAAATTACCTGAAAGGACCCTACTAGATATTTGTCTAAATTAACTACTCTTTAAGGAGAAAGACAGACAATTGAAACAAACAGAAAGAAAACCCACACCCAAAACACCCCGATAAACACATGGTCAATACGTGCTGTGGGTTCTTTCTGCTCTCATGTGAGTGAGAGTCCATAGGGAGAACATCTGGAGAAATTGTAGCATTTTTAACTTGGTTTATGCCAGCTTAGTATTTGAAGAAGGGATGCAAAGCATGACAAAGTCCCTGTCAATAACCCATTGCTTTTTCGGGGTATAAGTCTCTAAGTCTCTCCTCCTGTAGCTGCCCTTTGTGAAAGAAACTACAACTGCTGCTGGGATGAAAGCTGGAATGGGTGGTTGCCCTGTTCCAGACATCACCTAATAATGGGGCTTTTGAATTGGTCTCCCTTCCCAACAAATAGGTATCAAATTATGCAATGTAGAAGAGCTACAATGGATGAGATGGAGATGATGAGCTGTTAGGGTAGAAGCACCCAAGCCTCATCATGCCAGCTGCTACTGTTCCGTGTGTGATGTGCCAGGAGGGATGCGTCTTGCTGCCAGTCTGGTTTTGGGGGATGTAGGGAAGGAAGGGCTGGATAGGTTGGTGACTGTGCTGGTGAACCATTGAACCAGCTAAATGGGATGCATGGTGAGGGTTGCTCCAAAGCAGCCTTGTAAAACCAGCAGTCTCTCCTAGCCAGGGGAAGGGTTGCCCCTTCCCCAGTTTCACTGCCTGTGGTGGTGTATCCCTGTAATGTTTCTGGGACAGCTGCACATTTAATTCCCCAGTAACACTTTGTACAATGTCTCTGGAAAGCCAGTGGGAGACAGAGGTGCCTCGAGCCTGATAGTTACAGTGCAAGAGCGGTTAGTTGGAGGTGGCAAGGAGGATAGAGGTTCTGTCCATGGTCGGTGGTTAATGGGGAGAAGAGTTAATGGTGTTGGAAAAGGTGGCCAGGCAAAGCTGGGACCTTCAAACAGGAGGAAGAGGACACGTAGCTTCTTGTTTTCATGACTTCAGCCTCTTAGAAAGGAGGTGAAGAAGGTAGGGCCGTTTTAACAGAAGCAATAAAGTTAAGGAGATGACTTGTAAGGTATAAGCTTAATGAGCTTCAGTTTTATCATTTAGTGTCTTTCCTTCGTTATTGTACTTCTAGAAAAATAGCATCTTTTGTCTTCAACTCATGTTTATGCCAAGTAAACGAACATGTTCTTCTGTGGGTGTGGCAGCCACAGATTTTAATAAATAACTCCCTAAATTCTTATTGCATTGTGCAAGATAATTAAACTGCTTGCTAAAATAATTTGTAGTGCTTGGATACTGTTATTTCCTCCTAGCACAAGTAGGAGTTTAGACAGTGTGCAGATTAATAACCATATGCACTATGTAGGAATAAATATGTTCTGGGCTATGTGAAGAGGCTTAAGGCTGAATGGTTTAGTTCAGATAGATATAGAATAAACAAGAAGCTTTGCTGAAGCAGAACATGCCACCTTAATCCTGTATAGTCTGCGTGGCTTGTTTAATGCCTTGTGTTTTGAATGAGTTTCTCGGCCCAAACTCTCTGGATTTTGTGTTGAGGGTGCTTTAGTGGATGGCAGGCCTGTATGGTGAAGGACTTGTATGTGGTTGAGGGCATCAGCTGCAGACTTGCGTTTATAAAGATGAAAATCCTATGATTTACTAATAAAAGCCCTCTGGAAGCTTGTGTGAAGGGGTGTGCTCTACAGGTATTAAAATTAACTACGGTGATTGTTTGATAGCGCAGGACTTGTCCATCAATGTAGGGACTTACACGGCCAACACAAAGTGTCCTTTGGGGATTGGGTAGTGCGTGGTGTCTGGCTGCTCTGCCTGCCTCCTCTTTTGACTTTTTTCTATATATTATTCTTTACTATCATAAAAGCTACTAGAATCAACTGGAATGAAATCAACAAAAAGAGCATGCCCTGCTTTAATTAACTTCAGCGGGGAAAAAATTGCACTGAGGTGTAATATTAGTTACAGCAGATAACTGCTCTGAAGTGGGCTACCTTGAGCGAAGGTGCAAGTCTCTGAATCTGTTGAGGGCAAAGACTGGTTGATCAGCAATAAATCTTCAGTTCAACTGGGGAGGGCGTATGTGTTGAACTTGTTAAATCAGGCACAAGTTTTAAAAACAAATGAATAAAAAAAATCTGAATCCCAGGAATCTGAATCTGACTGGCTCTTTCAGAAACCACCAAATAATTGTGAATAAATAATAGAATTGCATGCATATGCTGAGACTAAATATGATTTCAAATGCCTCTTGGATTTAATAAAAACACCATAAAATTTTTCTGCATTGTGGCATCCCTAATTTGTTGCTTTCAGATTCCTAAATGGAAGGAAAAGGGGTACGACTTCTAGTGCATTTTAATGACTGTTTACTCTGCAAGTACTATAGTTAGTGTGACGTATTTTGATTGTCAGAAAACCCGTTAAATTGTAATTAGACCTTTATTATTTTTGGTTACATGGCAAAAGGTTCAAATGCATTTTCATCCCAATCACCACCTTCTTTGTGGCTGCTTTAGCTGCTCCGAGGCTAAAAAAGAAAATATTATGCAAATGAAACCCTCTACCCACCCGGAACAGTATTAAATCTATCTGAAAGCATCCAGTATTAATCTTGTTTATATGCGTGTCGTTGATCTCACTAGGGCTGCTGTGGATTTTGACCAGTGCAGAAGCAGGCAGTGGCCTAAGATTTAAAGCTTGCTTATTTTTTCTTTTTTTTCTTTTCACAGTGACCAAACGCCACTGAGAAATCGAGAGAACACAAAGTAAACAGACAATGGTAGGTTTGAATATCATTTTTTGTTTTTGTGGTTATTAAACAGTCAAGTTGCTTATTAAAAACCCCTTTTGAGTCTAATCTAGAACAAGTGGCTTTTGAAATGATTCCTACAGACGAGTCTCTCAGAACCATCCCTGCCTTTCTGCAATTAATATGCCAGTAACACCAAACGAGCTCCTCTAAAGCCCACGGCTTCTTAGAAGCTCTCTGACAAAGACTATTAAGCCTTTTAAGTTGTGTAATTTTATTTTGTTTGGCCTGATTGCTTCTGTTTTTGTATGATAAGGACCTGGCAGAACCTGCATAAAACAGCAGTTAAAGCCATCACAATGTTGGAAGTTAATTGCTGACTTTCTGCACTGAAGAAAACCTCTGCGTTATCCTTGGAGAAGCCATTAATGAAACACCTTGTGTAGTTAAATCCTGTTATTCTTTATTCACCTTGAAATCTGATGAAAGAAGAAAAACCATGTAGTCATAAGATGAATATCAGTTCATGTTTTGAGTTTGTAATCATTGCCTCTGCTTGATAACAGCTCAGAGACAGAGGAACCAGGAAAAATTAGCTTGCTTTGAAAACTCTGGCACCTAACACATGCCAACGTTACTACTTACCAGGAAATTTGTGTCTGAAAAAATAAGATATGGCAAATAACAAAGATCTAGGGACTTCCTAGTTTCAATTCAGAGTATGTAGTCCTTGTCATTATAGGAACATGCATGTAATTCTTTCAAAAAGAGCCCTTGAAGTCTGACATGCAATATAATGCCTGTTTTTATTCTAAGAATCTGTGGTTTTATTTTCCTGCCAACTTACAAATACTCTTACTGATCTTTATTCTCAGACCTTTCCAGAGTCACCAGCTTGTGTTTTGGGAATGGTGTAATTTTTCAGATTCTTCTGAAGTATTCTGTTTGCAATTTACTTCAATCTTTGGTTATTCAAGCTGAATTGTTGTATAAATCTCAGCAAGTGTCAAGATACAGATCTGAGGGAAGTGGTGTGCCCTTTCAGCACCTTAAAAAACCATAATTATTCTCTGCATACTGCAAATGAAAAATGCAGGACATTTTTTTTCCTTTTTTTTTTGCCAGAGAAGGGGCAATTATATTCAATGAACAGCCCCACAGAGCATATTGGTGCTAAACAGTATTCTTTGGTGTCTTCTCTTCCAACAACCCGTAGATACGTTGGGGAATTTTTTGCTGTTGAGTTTAAAGTGCTTTATGTCCTTGTGTGTCAGTTGTGGGGCTCAGCTGCCCTCCTGCTACAACACTCCCTAAAATAGTTTTAGCCATATGGGGAAGGTGAAAGATTTTATTGCATTCATCAAATCTTATTTGTTCCAGAGCCACTGGGACATAAGCTGAAAGGTCACGGAATCTGTAATAACCCCACGCACAGCAGCAGGTAGAATATGGACTTCATTATACATATACTATTAGTTAAAGGTAATTGCGGTCTTCTGTTCTTTCATGCGTAATGTAAATACTTGATCAGAGGAAATGGAAGTGAATTTACTTCCATTTACTTCCATTTGCTACAGGTAGGAGAAAACAAAATATTAGTTAAAAGTAAATTTGATAGCCTGAAGTCTCTATGTGTGGAAACTGACACGCGTTTTCATTTTACCCAAGGTATGTTGTCTTTGTGAATATATAAAATATATATTTCTGAAACTAAGTATTTAGCCAACTTCTGTCTTTAGAAGTATTTGAAATTTCAAACTTAACTTCTAAAAAATATCAAACCAACCTACTTTCCCTTCTAGGACAGCTTAAAGTTTAGAAAGAAGTTTCAGCAGAAATTATTTCTCAGTGAAAACTCTTGCTCTTAGTTTTTCTCCTTTTTTTTTTTTTTTTTTTTTTTCCTCCTGGCTCTGAATAGCCTTTCTCAATGGAATTACTTGATACATTCCTTGTCAAGTTTACAAAACCAGGGAATCAGCAGCTTGTATTTCTGACTGCAGTAACTTGCTCGTGTGGATTGCAGTTGAAACTATATGAACGGAGGTCATTAGTGTTTGAATGCATGTTGTTACTATCTGATGGCTGCTTGGAGGCCTGTGTAAAAATGAGCGTTTGAGCTTAGTTGTTATTTTAATGGGACTGGATGGATCACAAAAAACAACTCCTGGAAGTGTCAGTGGCTTTCCACCATTTCCCAGCTGTTCTGCACAGCTGGGCTAGAGCAAGAAGGAAGAAACCGTTGTCACTTAAGAATAGCTAGTATATCTGTATGTACCTAATACATACCTGCTATCAGTTAAGTGCCTGCCAAGCACACAAA
The DNA here is from genome assembly GCF_963924245.1 of Chroicocephalus ridibundus. Taxonomy (NCBI): domain Eukaryota; kingdom Metazoa; phylum Chordata; class Aves; order Charadriiformes; family Laridae; genus Chroicocephalus; species Chroicocephalus ridibundus. The sequence goes on from NC_086289.1 coordinate 38,316,730, forward strand.
TACAAAGTTTTTAAGTCAGCATTTTTAAACCTGAACAAATCTGCATATCATTGGTGCTAACACAGAGTATAAGCCTCTTCCTCTCAAAATCCATCACTGATGTCACTTGATTTATCCAGCAAATAAATGGGGAAGATGGAGTAACTTTAATAAGATCTTGCTGGTGAATAAGAGTTTTCTTAACAGATCCATGCAATGAGTTAGAAACAAATAATAAATGCTGGAATCAATTTTATCTTTTTTTATTCTCAATTTACATGCATAAAGCTTTTTGACGTTCTAGGTGGGAGTAGGCATTTGGAAAAGACAACTTGCCCTGCATTCTTCCTGCTTGCAAATGTGCATTTTGTGATTATCTTCTCTCATGCTTCTGTGCTTCTCCCTCCTCTCCTCCTCCCCTGGTGAATAGCCTGTGGGTTTTTTTTTTTTTTTGGTTTTTTTTTGTTTCAGGGGCTGTCTTTTCTTCGAGCTTGTTTATTTGTGATGATTACTCTTCAGAGGTCTGAAGCTAGGTGCAACATTATCAGCAATTTTCTGTTTCCCATTGTTGATTTAGGCAGCGTGACAAATATTTGGCACTGTGGAAGGTCCACAGTGCTGGTATTTTACCTTCCTAATGTGCTTTTTCCCAAATACTGCCTGAAGATTGCACTTTCTTTCATATTGATGCACTTGAAGGAAAGGAAAAAAGTGAACAAAATGTAAGCAGTGCCTGGGCAAGTGCTCTTACACCATTAATAAAAACAAACCACCCTCTGAATTTGCAGTTGCAAGATTCAGATGGGAGGTGACTTTTGGGGAGTGCCAGGGGGTTATTTGAGGCAGACGAGTATCTACCTGAGCCAAAGATGGGTTAACCCTTGTTTCTGCAAGGCTCTCTATAGGATTGAGGCTTATACACCAAGATATGTGTGCATCTTTCCTGTTGCCTTCCTCTTGTACCCACGCATGCTCTGTAATTTGCAGGATTATGGATGTGGTTTTGGCAGATGTTAATGCCCCCTGGGTATGGTGTTGACCACTAGTTTTGATTATCAGATTTCTAGCTCGTTTCTCTGGGACTATGTCTTACGGCCCACATTAGAAGTAATGTGGGTGTTGACCTTTCTGTATTATTAATGTTTGTAAATATTGCATTCTTCTGGTTTTTTGGTGTTTGTGTTCTTTTTCTTAATCAATATTATTTTTAAACATCTTAAACTGTCAGATGCTTGAGATGTCAGAGCGCCCCATCTCAGCACAGGTTTCAGTGGCTTTCAGCTACTTTCTTACAATATAGGTGTGCTGAATCTTCCTCTCTTGCCTCTTCCAAAGTGTGAGGAGCGCTTGCCCCCCGTCCTTGCTCTCTTGTGAATCACACCCAGTAAATGCCTGCAGTAGGCAGCACAAATACCTCCCAAGTGAATGTATCCAATTTCTTTTAGCCTTCAGTTTCATTAGTGGGGTTGTGACAAGGTTGATGCACAGGTATTTCAGAGGTGTTTACTTTTCATGTGTGTTCAGAACCAAAGGAGAAATCTTATACTTCTCTTTGCTAATATATGTAATGTGTTCTTTCACAAGCATTTAGGAGGGAAAGATGAAAAAATGAATGTTAAATACATAAGTCAGTCAAATAAGGGTGGTCTGGAATGGCAGTGTGTTTGCCTTTTGATCTTCTCAGTGCAGAGTAGATTGAATAGGTCCTTTTTGTGAAGTTGCCCGACCGCTTTTCACTAGTTAGTCTTGCACAGCTAACCTACGCAGATCTTCCAGGGGGTTACCGATATCGCCTACTAATGGGTCTAACAGTGCCTAGGTTTACAAAATGCTTTTTAAAGTAATATCAGTCAAACGTTTAACCTCTGATTCAGTAGCAGTGATGTCTTTGAAAGGTTGTTATGGAGAACTGTGCAATAATACAGCTTTGTACTTAGCATCTGAGTGATAGTGCTGCTTGTGCTTAGCATTCCAGTATGCACCTGTATATGGTATGTACACAGGTGACAGAAGATACTCTTGGCAGAGGAATTTCAAAAGAATGAATTTCTGTTCACATGTTTGAACCAGGGACCTCCCTTTGCAACATTGCTTTCTGCAGCAAGAGTGTAACCAAGTCACTTCTTCAATTAAGCAAGGTAAATCTATTTAGTCCTCTGTAAGTGTGGTTGAATTTTCACTTCCTAGTTTGGCTGTCTTTTTTTTTTTCCTCTCCTTTGTACAATCCCAAGTAACAGCCACAGATGTGTCTTAAGTAACAATTGCCTTAGTGTTATGGGAAATGGATTCCACCTCACTCTCCCAAATATGTGGTGCCTCCATGATAGATAACAAAATGTGGGGCAACTGAGCAGGACCAGACCAAGTCCAGCCTAAGATCCTTTCTCTAACAGTGATCAAAAGTGGATACCTCGGGAAGAGGGTAGGAAAAAGCCTAAAAATGCTTTTCCTCTTCTTTTTGTCCTCTCACCTTCCCCACACGTCCAACCATTTTTGACTTTCTGACTCTTGAGTGAAGTTTTTCCAAGTCTGAAGAAGATTCTCCATGTTTAGTAACCGTCATGGCCACTTTGTCTCAAATCCCTGTAAACAGCATCCACAACATCCTAGAGCAAATGGTGGTTTTAAGTAACAGGAGCTAAAGTAGCATGACAGTTAAGCGGATTTCTGAGAGATAATATGCTAAAAGTAGAATAGCATTATGTCACAACTTCTCTTATACAGTGATAATGAAAATGAATGCAGTCCTCTAATCTCAAATACAGTTTGGCCTTAAGAAGCTAAAGTGAGAATGAAAATAATCATCCAAAGCTCCTGCTGCAGTCTACTTGGGTTGTGTTTTTTTTTTTTTTAAACATAGTTACTGTAAGTAGTAACTGAGGCTGGACACAATTTAAGAGGTATACAATTAAAAATCAGTACAGATGAACATATGTGGTGATGTCTGTACATATAACCAGTAAAATTACTGAGAAATAATACAGAATGCCAGAAGGTTTTCATGGACATGTAGAAAAGCTGCTGTAACACAAATTTAATGTAAGAGCCAAATACTGTAAACACAAAATTAGTCCTAAATCAGCTGTACGGGATACAAATGCTGCCAGTGTTTGGGATGAGAGCTGATGGGCTGCGGTGTGAGCCATGTGCTTGACCTCACTGCAGAAACGGTGGCGTGGCTGAGCAGTGGAGGATTTGTTGCGAGCGCCTATCACGGTGGCTGCTGCTGGTGAGTCAGGGCCTTTGGACTCTGTGTGGAGACAGGAATTCAACTCATATCGACGTTAGGGCGATGGAGAGACACTAAACCCAAATGTGGGCATGTCCAAGGCAAGTTTGAGAGGGCATTGGTAGCTTGTGTTTACTGCTGACTAGCATACAAATACCTGCTTAAAAAAGTTTAGCAGTATTTTTCTTATAAATGAAGATTTGTACCTTTTTTCTTTTTTCCTGGCACCATAATACCTGTGTCTGTGCTGCTTGAATGACTGCTCTCTGCATACAAACTTGCTGCATGGGCAACAAAAGCAAAAGGAGGACTTAGTGAGGAAGAGAAGAATTAAAATGCACAAAACGCTGATTATCTCTTCCAAATAGATACATCTCTACTCTGCTTTGAGCTTTTCATTGTATTCTGGGGAAATTGTGCTCTGGTGTTTAAAAGGACTTTTTTTTAACATTAACTGTCTGGATCTTTATAAAACAGAAATAAACACACATCTTTCCTCGCTTCAGTACAGCTTAAGCAGATGAAAGATTACTTATTTCCTGCTTTGTTCCAATCTGATAGGCAGATTAATAGTTTGATCTGGTACCTCTGACAGCATATGCTTTTTTTTTTTTTTTTGGTCGCTTGAATTTCCGCATTTGATTATAACATTGAGGACCACAATACCATCCTGTTTTTCAACGAGCTCTTCTGAGTTTTTCAAATCCCTTAAATACCTATCAGATGCTCCCATAATGAAAACAGAATGGGATACAGTCTTCAGCACAAAGTGGTATTATGTGGTGTAACGTTGGGATTTTTTCCGCTGAAGAGTGTGTTTTGTTTTGCTACATTCTGTTAAGTAATTGACTTCAGGGTCTGTCACTTTGTTTTTCATCACTTCCACTGATGTGATTAATCAGGAGCTCTTCTGTTGGCTCGGTTTTCATCCCCAAGTGGCTGTATGTGACGCAACCAGCCCTTTCCTTCAAGCACATGGTGTAGGTCAGTCCAGTTCAGGTGATAAGCATTGATTTCATCTGGAAAACTTGTGGTTAAAATCACAAAAGATGCAAATGCGTGCATGGGTTTGAAAAAGGGAAGATGCCATATTTACTTTCTCCTTCCTCTATTTTCTTTTTTACCAGGATGTTTTTTCCTTTTCTTGTCTGGTTAACCAACTTTGTATTTCAGTAACTGAGCACTGGATGTGCAAAGTGCAATTTTTCTCTCTAAAGTTCATTGAACATAACTGCAAATGGAATGGATTTTTCTCAGTTTTTATCTCTAGCTAGAGAAAATTTGCAAAATCCAAAACCACCCCAGCAATACTTCGTTCTGTTAATGCAGGCATAGGCACGAGTCTGATCTCGGCGGATTGCAAGCTATCCGTGTGGGTTTAAATAAGCCGTTTTAAAAGGGCAGCTGCTAATATCCCAGGTGTCTTGCAGTATCACTTATCCTAGTGTAGGTGAGCTGAGGTTACCAGTGATGGGAGGAATTGTGCTGTGGAATTCCCTGAAGTAAAAAAAAAAAAAAAATTATGTGAGGATGTTTTTGAGGGGACTTTGGATATTTTTTCATTAAGGAAAAATTCTTCCTCTCCTCTTTTTATGCACTGATTGCTGCTTGGCTAATATCCAAGAAAATTGACCTGGGAATTAGAGAAAATTTTAGAATAAAAGGAATTACTGTTTCAGATGAATCTCTGTAGATGTTATATAGCTTGATAACAAGGAAGGACACTCTAAACACACTAATCCATAGACTGCATGCTGCTTCTGCTAAAGAAAACATGAGCTGGAAACCCAGAAACTTCAGGGAACTATCTGTCACTGAGATACCAGACTCTCACACTGAGGGCTTAGGAAGAACTTTATTTAAAAATTTAGGCATGGCACAATGAGCAGATGAAGAGCAATGCGGTATGGGTAAGCAAAGAGTACCCTGTAAGTAGAGATATATTTTTTTTTTTTTTCCCCTATCTCTGACTGAGATTTGGACCCTAACTTCAAAGGAGGTCTTGGGTGATCTGTAGGTGGGAACTTCAATATAAAAACTAGGTCATTGTAAGGGGAGTCCTGTGTTGGAACATCTCAATTTTACATCTATATTGGATGAGAAAGTCTTGTTTTTGTTAACATCAGCTAGCAAAAGTCCTCATTCATGTGTCTCTGTCTGGAACTATGCATGTTTGCAGCTTTCACTTCTGCTACTTTCTGTTTATTCTGTTTCATGTTAGTCTTACTTACCATGTCTGAAATAGAGATGGACATGTGCTGTTTGTAACTCTTTCAGACAGGCGCTTCTAAGCCTTCCTCCGCATTGATTTAAATAATTGAAAACGTTATCTTTCCCACAGGTCTCTAGCCCTGAGCAACTGAGCCTCATTGTGTTGAGACCCAAGTATAAATGACCTGTTAGCTGAGCGGGGTTTTTGATAACCTGAAAAATGGCACGCTGCTCCTAGAGCTTGCGCTGCCAAGCCCACGCTCTGTAGCCATGGGCTGTAACAATTCACAGCACAAGGGGATTGGCACCGCACAGAATTTGCAACACGTATACACGCTTGAGTGAGTTATATCGGCATTAGCTTTTTGCCTTGAGCGATGCTGTCTTTTGTGTACTTGCAGTCAAGTCCTACATATGTCAAGGTCCTCTGCTTGGAATACAAAAATAACTTAAGGATGACTGTGGTGGCTTAGACCAAAAGTCTGTCTAACCTCATGTCCTGCACCTGATGGTGGCCAGGAGCAACTGAGAGCTTGTGGACTTTCAGGATTATGGCAATTGGTGAGTTTCTGCTAGTCCGGTGCTGCTTCCTTTGGTGCAAGGACAGTCTTTCATTTTTGAGGGGCCTGAGTTATTCCATGTATTTATTTTTGGCTCTAAAAGGAGTTGAGAGGTATACAAAATTAAGAGACCCAAGGGTTGCTCTTGCATGCAAACTCCTTTTCGGCTTTCTCAGTAGAGTACTTCCTTTAATCCCGTGAATCTTGTCTCTGCATATACAACTTGCTCTGTATCTCAGTCAGAGGTCTTGGACTTCAAATTGTTAAAAGAAATATTATACTGGATATAAGGAAGAGTAAAAACTATGACACAATCTCCTATACCCAATGGGACAAAAATGAAGAATGTGTCCCCCCTTCCCAAAGAACCCCCGCCTCCAATCCTTGCCTTTCCCAGCAGAATGACCTTTGTCACAAACCATATTGCGATGGTACGAAGGACCCCCTCATCCATCTGTTAAGTAGGAGGTTGGTGTTACTGCTAGTTTGCTACTTTGAGGAGTGGTCCCCGAGTGCTTTCAGACTGATAGCGCTCTGTGCCTGTTGAATATTTCATCCGGAAGAGTCAGGAGCATGGCAGCCTATTTATGGTCACTAAACACACCCCAGTTTGGGGAGAACCAGATTTCCGTTATTTCAGTTGGCTTTGTGCCAAGAAGATGTATTCCTATTGAATATTATGCCCATCAGTGCATCTGATACATGGTAAGATGGATTCATCTTGTTTAAATTTTCAGCTTCTCTAAGTGTTGTGGGGACTATAAATAAGTATGCTTGGGCCAGAGTTGAGTCGGTGGCTGAATGGAGCTGTGATGGCACAAATAAATCTTTAAATTTGCTCTCAGAGTGTTTTACAAGCCTGTGATTGAATTACAGCTTTTGTAATGTCCATCTGTCAAAATATTATTTTAAGTACTAATGCAACCCTGAGTGGCACTGCAAGTGTAACAAGAAGGATGTGATTGTTATGGTAAACATAGTGTATTACATCCTAGCCAGAATTTAACAACACAGCAATGTACTTTCACTCATCTTCTTCAGTTGACTTTGATTTTTCTGGTCTCTTTCCTTTCAAGTGACAATATTTCTTCATGATTTTTTTGTTGTTTTTGTTATAGAAGGCCTGACTTTGGGACAGTGGTTTTTGCCTGTTGCTTGGGGAATGCAGGAGCCCTGGGTACCATCTCACCTTCAGTGAATGTGGGTGGGTATGGTGCTCTTCGGAATTTGAAATTTTATAAAGTAGATTCAAATGTCTGGCCACAGAGTAAGCCTGCTGAGAGGAATTGTTTGGTTTCATTTCAGTTGAATGCTTTGGAGAAGATGGCATTTCAAATTATGCTGGGAAGGATGAACGTGTCCACAGAGAAGTATTATGTTGTGTTTCGCTCTTCCTTTACAGCTCATAAAATTCCTTTTTGCAGACTTTCTTTTGCTGAGGTCTGTGTTCCCATGTGCTGGGATACAGGATGTGTTTACTTTTACATATAAAATGTGAATAATTCTGCAAACTACTCCTTATAAAGAAATTTTGTCAGATTTTGACCTCCTATATCAACTCTTGGACTTCTTGATCCAGATCACGTTGAATATTACAGTACATTTGTAATAAAGGTGGAATCTGTTGTTTTAAGAAGAAAGTTGCATAAAGGACCTGGTAGCAGTCTATGGCAAAAAGGCTTATTTAAAAAAAAAAAAAGTCTTTTAGTATGAGTAGACCAGACTATCTGTATTTGATATTTTTGTCTCCTACTTTATTTTGCGACCTTAATGGACTGCAGTGAAAAATGTTGCCTGTTGTAAGATGCTGGCTCTTATGTATTCCTCCCCTCCTCTTAATGTCGCTACTGTTAGCTATCGAAAAAATAAACATTTGTCTTATGCGTGCCTCCTAGTTCCCTGGGCTTCCTTTTAACAGAGGTTATCTGGGGTTGTATCCTGAGAGAGCCTAGAGTAGCAGTGTCTTGACATTGTTATTAATAGATAAATGCTCGCTGAACTTGCATTGTTTTAAAGAATAGTTTGTCTTGAAATGAGTTCCTCTGTGGGAAATGATCTTTTGTATTTGATTCTTGATATGGCCTCAAAACAAGATTCCCAGTTCCTTCCATCGTCTCATATGCAGGCTCGTGATGCCAGATCTTGGGTCTGTTTTGATTTATGGTATGCTGAATAGTAAAGCAGTTCAAATCTTCTCTTGCAAGTGATGATTGTGGTAAAACTAGGACTGTATTAAAAATACATATAAAATAATTTGATGTCCTTAGAAAGTATTTGCTGGCTTCAGCAGTTAAATTTTTTCAAGTCTTCATCTGTTCATTAACACTTGCTGGGTTTTGGGTTTCGTTTTTTTTTTTTTTACTGGTTATTTGAATTTTTTCATTTTCTATTTTTCCTTCAGGGCTACTAATAAAACCAAGTTAATGTCACAGTATAAGGTTTGGTTCTTATCCTGGTTTCATATCATGTAACTCTAATCCATCCTGTTGATAAAAAAAGTAACTACCTTTAGCCACAGCAAACTGCAGTATTGCTTTTAAGCAGGTCAACTATTGAAGTGATAATCCCATGGCAGAAGAGGATGTATGAGGCAATAAATTTCTCCCCATTTCATAAACATGGAGACCTGTAACCCATCTGTTTGTGCCTCGAGGAGACATTTACTCATCTGTGGTACAGCAGGTTCTTTGGGGATACTCTTATTCTATGACGAATAAAGGAAGTAATTTGCGATGAATTTTTCAGGCTTACTTTTTATTTGATTTTGACATAGTGAGGGAACAGGAGGCAGCACAGCGCAGCAAAAAGGCTTGAACTGCAGATGCCCTCTGAAAATCTGACTGCAGGATTGGAAAACTTCTTTGGGGGCAAGGGAGGGTTAGCCTGGCGGAGCGCTCCGCATCCCTCCTGGCTAAGAAACTCTCTTGGAGTTGTAGATACATCTGTCAGTAACTGCTCCATTTGGGTTGGAGTCTAAAGAAGTGGGCAATTTATACCGAAAACAAACAGTAAAACTGCAGTATGGAGTAATTTTTTATTCCTAAATCATTTATATTTAGGTACGTTATCTCTTTCTCTCAATGTTGTTTTTTTTTTCTTTTGAAAAACAGCCAGCCAAAATATAGACTTACTTTTGAGCTTAAAAAGCTGAACTTTTATATTGCAGCTGCAAACTCCTTGTGCCTCAGCCACAAGTCTGCTAAGGTTTAGTGTTCTTCAAGTCAATAAGAGGTGTGTAGAAACTTGCAGTTTATTAAATTGCGTCAGCAGGATTAGTCCTTGTGGTTTCATATCAGAATTTTGCAAAGTAAGATAAAGTACACTGGGAGGAGATGAATATTTTACAGCAGAGATTGGAGCAGGGAGAACTGTCTGGCTAGCCAGCAGGGGAAGGGGCTGTGCGCTTGGTCAGGGCCAGCAGTTTTCCTGGGCTCCCATCTGTTTTTGAGGCAACTGGGGTATGAAAAAGCCCTTTTAAAAATGTGCACTGCCATCCTGGGCTTGTCACCAGGTGTGGCACTGCTGTCCCATTCCCCAGCTAGCCTAAATGGGAATTCAGAACAGAAATAGGTAAACACTGCAAACATGTGCTTCAGTAATGATGGAAGATAAAAGATTGAAACTATGCACTTATTAAGCACTAACATTAAATTTCATCTGTTACAGGCTATTCTTGTGAGCAGTGTTTAACACTATTTTAGCACTTAGATTTGCAAACTTTCTTCTATACTTGCCGCTTCCTCAGGTGTCTAAACAAGAAATTTGTAATTGTGTGAAAGTACTTCTGTTTAAGTGTCCCAATTCATTCCTGGCAATCTGATTTCTGAAGTCAGCAGACATATTGGTAGCATGCACTGTAACACCTATATAGCCACTAAGGACTTTGAAGCTTTCAAAAAATTTCTAAATGTTGAAGATATTTATGGAAATTGGTTCAGTGGTAGCTGAAATTAAGTCCCCTTTTGCAGCACTGCTAATTTCAGAGAGTTAGATCCCATTATTAGTGGGAGCTTTGGCTGATGGTCCCCCAGATCCCCCTTTGTGGGTAGCTGCCCTTTGCAGATAGGGGTAAATGCACATACTAACAGGATCCAGTTATTCTGTGCTCTCCACGGGCTGTGAATGATGTAATTATGCAATTGGATTTCCTGTGGATCATGCAAAGAGATAAATGGTGTACAAGCCACATCATTATTGATTCATGCACCATTTGCCTCTTAGCTCACTCAGAGAAACACAATTACTGCTGTTACACTTCATTTAAAAGAATTGCAACTTTTCAGCAGTGCAAACAGCTATTGTGTCTGAATTTATATTCTTCCTGGGCCAAACCTTAATGTGTTGTTTTATGTTTTCCTGATTGCAACCAAACAAAACTTAAAAGGGTTATAAAGCTATATCTTTCCCATTACTGTTCTCCCTGTGCTGCCCTACAAAACTATGGAGTGTTTTCGAAACTCAGAGCATAGCAGACACATTTCCATCGTTTATAATATATGTTATTTTTATAGTTGTATAAATGATTGTATCGAATGCAATGTTTTGCTGATTTAAGGCTAAAGCTTGGTTTTAGGCTCTGTGCAGACATTTGCAATTTCCATTTCTTTGAAGCGGCGCAGTAAGCAGGTAGTAATCTCTAAATCCCAACACATTTGCATGAAAGTGTGAGTTTAGGCCTCTTAAACTCTGTGGCAGAAGAGTTGATTAAAAATACTGGCTATCTTACATTTTAGTGAACTTCAGCGGTAGCAAGTGTTTAAACTGAGAAAGCATAGATGAAATTCTAGGGTAGTACACGCAACGAGGAATGTTAATGCTATGGCTGTGGCAGTGCTGTAATAGTGTGTGCTGGGCAGCCGAGCGCTCTCAGCATTTGCCTTGCCCTGATTTTGCTGGAGCTGACAAAATTCACATCACTGTCTTAAACTGAAGGAAGAGGGATGCCAATGAAAATCCTGCTTGTTTCTGTTTCTCAAGTTGAATAAGTAATTGTTTTTTCTGGAGTAATTTATGTGATATCTGAAGTGCCATGGTATTATTTTGTATAGTAAGATTGTAAAGATAATAGATTTTCTTTAAAGTCTGGTTTTTCCAATAGTTTTCACTGGTAAAGAAATAATCTAATTCAAGGGTTATTTGTACCCTCTGTTGGGTGTGTCAAGTGTGTGTCTGTGGTGGCTTATCCTGAAAGAGCTGGTGTCACTGGGAAAGTGTGGCCATCTCTTGGAGCAAGATGGGTCTGAGCAGCAAGAGCCACAAGCTCTTCCCAATTCCTGGGTTTCCAAAAGGTTTCCGCACTGGCAATGGGGGGTTTTAAGCTATCTCTTCTGCACTGACTCCTATTGGAAGGAGGAATTCCAAACGGCACTAAAGAAACAGAAAAAGGAGCGCTTTGAGGCCAGCCACAGGACCTCTTGCTCAGGCTCTGCCGTAACATTAACAGAGACTGTGTCCTCAGAGGTATTTTTTGGCATTAATTCCAAACTTAATCCTTGAGGGAACATTGGGCTGCAGATCATAATGCACTAGATATTGAGAACAAGTTTTCTTCTCCGAATCAAAGTCCTACTTAGAAATATGTTTTGTAATCGGAGAGAAGCAGTTTTGTTCAGAAATGTTGTTCCTCTCAAATAGAAGACACCAGAGAGAGTTTGTTTTGCGCTACAGTAATTTCTCCTCTCTATTTTGTTCTGTTTCATTTACCCTCCTGAAAGCAACTTTTTAAATGACTCATCATAGTAATAAGGCTTATGCAAGCAGGAGCTTTCCCTTCCTTGCAGCTTGGCAAATTTGTCACCTTTAGTGGGGTTTCTTTGACATAAATGAAGAAAGAAACTGGCTTATAGCTGAGCAGTGATGGGGAGCACTGGTGCTCCTGGAGGAGCCAGAATCAGGCTTGGATCAGTGGGGTTTTGTCTCCTGACGCTGCTTGGTCCTAGTGTCATTGAGAATAAAAGGTAGTGGATAGCTTGGGGTTTGTTTGGGAGTGGGTTTTTTTTTTTTGTTTGGTTGTGTGTTTTTTCTTTTTTTTTTTTTTTTCTTTTGAATAAATGAAGCATGTAAAATGCTAAAACAAACTCAGCAACTGTTTTCTGTTTTGGTCTAGATGCCTTCTAAATACATTTACATGTTAAAGTTGGGATATACAGCGACTGGTCTGTGTGACAGAGGGCAGTGGGACTTCAGCAATGACTTTGAAAGAGTAGGGCTGGGGTTAGGGCCAAGTGTCTGGCTCCATTTTAACATACCTAGATGCCTCATTTTTATTATTTATGTTCAAGGAAAAAGCCATCTACCAAGCTGTTTTCTCAAACTATTTCCACTTGACAAGACAATGTTTTATGAGAAGAAAACTCTAAAAGTCATTAAAGTTTTGCAAAGTCTGCCAAACTTGCAGCCTCATTTTTGGCTTTGTTTTACCCTCCTGATATTTGAAAACATTGAACACAGTTACAAATCTGTATACCTTCATAGATTTGAAAAGAAGGTAGGTCCAGACTGAATTAACTGTAGCTGCTTTGTCACAGCATGCTCCCTGTGCTTGTCCTGTCATGTCAATCTTCATCTGCCCTTTTCCTAGAGAGATTAAGTGATATAATTTATAAATCTCAACAGTTACTGCTTTAGGTAGGAAGTCGCCAAAGGACTTCACTCCAGAGTATCTTGAAATACAGCTAATGTTTATGTAGCCTAGGTATTTCCGGAATATATAGGAGACTTCACATAACTTAAGAAATCTGTAATTCGAGTTGTTCCATTAAAATCCACAACATGCAGCTCAGGTTTTCAATGAGATTACATAGTTATTACTAATTAAAGGTTACTGAATATTGTATGAATCCAATCTCCGTAGTATGGTCTAGTCATACCTCTCATACCCTGAATAGCTATTGCAAGGCTGACATGACTAACGGTTATCTTGTGTTTGGAGTAACTGTGCAGACTAAGTATCTAAAGGGCGGGTGGCAAGAGGATGGGCCAGACTCTTTTCAGTGGTGCCCAGTGACAGGACAAGGGGCAACAGGCATAAACTGGAACACAGGATATTTCTTCTCAACATGAGGAAAAACTTGTTTTCTGTGAGGGTGCCAGAGCACTGGAACAGCTGTCCAGAGAGGCTGTGGAGTCCCCTTCTCTGGAGGTATTCAGAATCCACCTGGATACATTCCTGTCTAACTGCTCTGGGTGGCCCTGTGATTTACCATTTAGTTCAGTTCAGGATGTTGGACTAGATGATCTCTGAAGGTCCCTTCCAACCCCTACCATTCTGCGACCTGCCAAAATATTTTTTGTTCCCCTTGTATTTGCAGCGATAGCTCTTGGGATGTGCTAATTTCAAAACAATCTCAGCCTCCTGGGTAATCCTTTTATTGGCTCAGGGAGAGAATGATGATCTGTATGCAATTGGTAGCATGGTATTACAAACTCCAGTAATTGCACCCAAATGTTATCTTAAAACCATGTAAAAAGGATGTGAAAGTGCCAGGCTTGTGTAACATTGCAGCATGGCTGGAAGCAGATGCATAATTAGATATGTGTGCTCGTAGGGCTAAATGTCGTGTAGAGCATTTAAAAAATATACTCTTGGTCATTTATATTATGTAAAATTATGTTTTCCACATAATCTTGAATAATTGATTAGGAAAAATCACTGCAAAGGTTCTATCTTAAAGCTGTAGAGATAAGAGCATTTTATTTGTTGAGAGACAGCAAAATATCTGTTAACACGCAAAGTTAACAAATAACATTAAGTTGCCTTCCCATGGGGTTGGTGTTAGCGTAAAAGACTGATATCTCCCCTGGACTCACTGTAAATGATTTACCATTTAGATCAGTTCAGGATGATGAACTAGATGAGCTCTTTCGATTTCTTCCAGTCCCATCTGTGATTCTGTGATATGCATCCTCCTCTTGGGGTTGAGATTGTATCTCAAAACTGCCTGTGCTGTCAGTGGGGTCACATATCGGAGTGAAAGCCCGTGATCTGAGTTACTTTCTGCAAAAGATTGCATGTCTGAGCAAACTTTCCTTGCATCTTACAAGAATGGGAATGAGGGATGCTGCCGGTCTTTAGGCTTGTACCTGAATTTCTTCCTTGGCAGCAAATGAGACGGCAAACCTTGTTCTGCCATGAAATGGCCTTCAGCTATTTATTGTTGTAGCTGCTTTTAATTTTTGTATCCTGCAGATAAGTGAATGAGAACAAGTTAAATAGCAGAAAAATATTTATTTTCTACCCCTTGAGTTTATGCAAGTTATTTGCTGAAATCAACAGAAATTAACATGGGATATATAGTTAAATTAAAAATTGCTGTCCAGTCTAAAAACCACTTTCAGGTAATCCACAAATAACAAGTGTTTGGTTTGTGTGCCCAGCAGCCTGGCTTTTCTTCCAAAGCACGAGGCACTTGTCAGGCGCATGCACCAGGGTTGATGTTATTTATTTCATTTGCCTGACTGGTGGAATTTGTTGCATTCAGTACTTTTTGCTGAAATGCAGGTAGACACGGTACATTTGCATAATGTGTATTTTATATAGACAGATGCCCAGCCTGAAAATGCAAATTAGAAATTAGTGGTGGGTGGAAGAACATTTGAGATTGAAGCGGAGGTTTTGGTCAATCCCATCAGCACTGGGAGGTGGGTGCTGTGCATCAGCAGGGTGCGAAGGGCCAAACTTCTACAAAATTCCCAGAGCTCTAAATGCAACCTCATAGCTCTCCTACCAAACTTGTGGGCCTGCCTGGTTCTTTTCTCTTTTCTCCTGCCTCCTCTCTGGTGTAGGTTTTGCTGTTGAGCGGCTCGTGCTGGCCCCAAGATCTCCATGCACTGATGGCTGTTCCCACACACGGCTCACACCTCATTTGCCAAGTGTGCACGCCTCTGTGTCAAGCAAAAGGTATAAATGAATGTGTACATCACTTACAGACTCATAGAACGGTTTGGGTTAGAAGGGACCTCAAAGCCCACCCAGTGCCACCCCCCTGCCCTGGGTAGGGACACCTCCCACCAGACCAGGCTGCTCCAAGCCCCGTCCAACCTGGCCTTGAACACCTCCAGGGATGGGGCAGCCACAGCTTCTCTGGGCAACCTGGGCCAGGGGCTCACCACCCTCACAGCAAAGAATTTCTGCCTCAGATCTCATCTAAATCTCCCCTCTTCCAGTGTAAAACTGTTCCCCCTCATCCCATGGTTCCCCTCCCTGATCCAGAGTCCCTCCCCAGCTTTTCTGGAGCCCCTTTAGGGACTGGAAGGGGCTCGAAGGTCTCCCCGGAGCCTTCTCTTCTCCAGGCTGAACAGCCCCAACTCTCTCAGCCTGTCCTCATAGCAGAGGTGCTCCAGCCCTCTGATCATCTTTGAGGCCCTCTGCTGGCCCAGCTCCAACAGGTCCATGTCCTTCTTGTGCTGAGAACTCAGAGCTGGATGCAGGACTCCAGGTGGGATCTCACCAGAGTGGAGTAGAGGGATAGAATCGCCTCCCTTGATCTGCTGGCCATGCTTCTTCTGTGTACTTTTGTGTCTTGCCTAAATTAGAGCAAAATTTCCCCAAATAGGTGTTGAGCCTTGATTTACTATGTATGCTTAGTTATATACATTATATTCTCTGTCTTGGAATGGCTGCAGTCTTTGTTTGGGAATTGCCTGTCCACATTTTAGACCCCTTTGGACAGTTCCTGGAGTGTTTTGGTGTGAGGAGACAGTTCCTAAAGTGGATGTTCTCTAGGAAATGCTGATGCTGTGGCTGTGCCAGCTCCATCTGGCTGGCATCAGGGCTGTCCTCTTTGTGGGGAGAACTTGATAAAAGAACTGCTGTCAATCCCAGTGCTTCACAGCACTTGAATCTTGCTGTTGTAAGCTGTGTATTTGGAACACTGAGGGAGAGGCAGCATGCTGCATGTATGGGCTTTGGCAGCTTTTTTCCAGAGGCCTAATGCTGCTACAAGGGGTCTGTCCTCTGTCCTTATCACGGGAGTCTCTGACTTGTAGTATTGCAGCTTCAAACAAATTGTCACAGTACTGATATCTTGCATTTACAACCCACGTCCTTTGTGTGGTCATAGTGTAAGGATTTTTTCATTATTTCCCTGTGAAATACTGTGGGCTAAAATGTACCTCGATCTATTTATATTTCTGAAACTAGAGGAGGATCAATGAATTTGCTTGAGATTTGGTCAGGTTATAGCTTTGAAAATATTTACATTCTGCTTCGGGTATTTGTTGTGATGTCTGCTCTTCAGTAATGAAGGTGATAACCTCCTCGTGAATTGGAACAAACTAGGAGTAAGAGAAAGGATAAACTCCCTGATGGCTTATATCCAAAATAAAGACCAGAAAACTACTGGTGCTCATCCTTCTTTGATTCCAAGCTAGCCAGTGACTGTTTCTGTAATAAATGACAGTTTATGCAAAACTGAGATCCATGTGGTGAATGCTTGTTTTAGTATCCTCCACCCCTCTTCATGTTGGTCCTTGCCTGTAAAGGACAGACATAACACAACAGCTTTTTCGATCAAGTAGATAGTGTGGGGGAACAGTGTCTTGATGAGCATTAGTGGGTCTGATCACTTCTAGACCGGCAAACGTTTGGGAAATGGTGTGAATTTTTTGGATGGTAAAAAGCTATATTTGGAGCTTTTGGGGTCCCTGAATGGTTCCAAGCCTCTGTTTTCTGTAGACGTTCCCTTAAAAGAGGTTTAGTTAAAAAAAACAAGCAGCCATGACAGCTCTCATGTTTAGGTTTTTCTGTGTGCAGAAAGAGGATTTTTACATACAGCTCATACAAGCTGTGGAAGCCAACGGGAAGCATGGTCCTGGAAGCACATTTCTATGTATACGTAGAACCTCAGGACAGTATTAGTGTCTTTATTATATTGTATGAATACTAGGATCATTTGCTTTAGACAGAGTGAATTATTGCCTTCTTAGCCCAGGGGTGGAAAAGCCTATCTGAGGTAAAGGCAAATGTGCAGTGAACTCTACTAAAAGCAGTATACAAGGTCCTGGGCGTACAGACTGAAATTGC
Source organism: Chroicocephalus ridibundus (assembly GCF_963924245.1). Lineage (NCBI taxonomy): Eukaryota > Metazoa > Chordata > Aves > Charadriiformes > Laridae > Chroicocephalus > Chroicocephalus ridibundus. The sequence continues at coordinate 38,333,732 of NC_086289.1, forward strand.
AGGGAATGAGGACCAGGCGTACAGCAACCCCATCACTTGCAAGTGGAGATAAGCACCTGCCGTGGGTGACTCAACAGTGAGGGTGCTGGTTTTACTGTCTGCATCAAACAGGGGTCTTCCAAACCTCGCTCCTCTCTTATACTTGTGAGGTACTTTCAGACTATGCAGCATCCAGGATGACTCTTTTTAAACAAATTTGGAAAATGCTGAGAGTACGAAGGGATCTCTTGGCTGAAAGGAATTTCCGAGCAGATTCAGTGAAGCTGAGTGTGGTTGTTGCATATCCTTGTTTGTTTGTTTTTTTAATCCATGCAAATAACTAATGGGTCACCAAGTTAAGGTGTTGTGCAAGTTGAGACTACTATAAATGTATAAAAACATTTAATCACAGACCATTCCTGCATATTGGATGCTATATACATATATATTTCTCCATATATATAGATATATTAAAAAAAAATATCTTTTTGACTTAGATCATGCTTTTCTAACACTGCACTTCTATTCAGTTGGAAATGCCTCCGAGCAAATGTATTTGAATGCCTGCCTAACCTATTGATGCTGCTAAACTGCTAAATCCAAATCAGATCATGCATCCTTTTTAAAAATTGTAATTATTTTCCTACTAATTTTAACAAGTTTTTTAGTTTATTGTGTTGGGGAAAAAAATAAAGCCCCACTAAACTCCAAAGCAGCAAAACCCCCCCAACTTAACAGGGCAAAAGCACCTTTGTGTGTTATTGGCTTTGTTTTTATTTACATAGGGGAAAGATCAGGCTCATGGCATTCAGAAATCCATGAGTTTCTGTCGGTACACAGAAGTATGACACATCTCTGTGCAGAGGAAATCCCAGGCTATTATTGTGCTTTTAATAGTATCAATCCTGCAGTGTGCTCGTTAAGGCTGTGTGTTCTCTTATAACTTGTTTACAGGAGCTGGTGCAAAGTGCCCTGACTCTTAAATCTGATTTGATGTTCAGCGCCAAGTTGAGGAGGATGGAGAGGAAAAACCAGAGCCTGTGGAACTGACAGTAGGCACATGGCAATGGAAATCCAGCAGGGATGCAGGAGTTTACCACGACTGCCAGAAGTGGGTGCCAGGATGTTCTTAGTGGCTCAGGCTTTTCTTGGCTCATGCTCCTTCCTCTGCTATGCCAACAATGTGCATTTAGCTCAGGCCAATGTTAGCAACTCCCTTCCAAGAAGAAGGCAGGATTTTTGTGCATCTCCTGTGAATTTCCTCTTAGTAGAAGCTTCCAAATGTGAAAAGAAACAAATTGATTTTTCTGAGGAATCTCTGAATAAATAATGGAGGGTTGGCATGTGGAGTTATAGGTTTGCCATCTGGTAGTACAGCCCCCGGCAAATTATAGCACATTGTCGTTATGGCAAGTAAAGGCTTATTTGCTGAAATGGACTGTTATTTCACTGCTTTAGCACTGAGCAGAAGCGTGGAAAATGATGAGCAATTTACTGGAGAGTTTTTGATGCGAGTATCTCTTGTAGGGAGAAGAGGCCTAATGGAAGCAATGAGTTCTTTAAAACAAAATTAATGGGCCACCATAAAAAAAGTGTTTAAATTCTCTGCTGGTTTAAGTTTATCTTACTGAAGTTCATTCTTTTCTATTCAGGCTATGCATTCCTGCAAGATGTGCTTTATTTTTATTCCATAGGAATCAGCATAGGACATCTTATCGGTATGGCACAATGTACGATTTGTAAGCTCTCTGAGGATGCTTGTTGAAGGTTTGTTTCTCCAGGAAACATGTCACCACAGCTAAAAATTGTATATTATTTTTATTTTATTTTACTGAGTTAAAAAGTGACTTTTCAGTCCTGACTGATAGTTCCAGCTGAGAGGAGTTGGGGAGATGACGTGGCAGCTGTCTCTGCAACAGGACTGACAATGTCAGGGAAGTATTATGAATTAGGCATGTGGAAGAAGAGAGAAGATTACACACAGATGAGAGTCTGGGTAAAAAAAAAGACAAGGATGGGAGTGAAAGGAAGCTGAGTAATGGGTGAATCATTTGTTAGGGAGCATAAATGATGTAAGAGGTTGAGGAAACAGCAGCTTGATATTTTAAAGGTTTGGGGAGAGGTGCCCTGGGAGCAGCAAATTGCATATAAGCTATATTGATGACTGTGCTCTCTCCAAACAAAGCATTGGAAAATATTTCTTCTTGTTCAGTTGTTTGACAGTACTGGCAAGAGCCAGTCTGCAATACATTAAGTGCGTAGGTGTACATGGTGAGATCAAGTCTGGAGAACTTCTAATGCAAATTTACAGGACAAATAATGGAATAAATTTTAAATGTGGTAGAAAAGAACTGGCGGTGCTACTAATAACAGGGAAGGAAACAGGCTGGTTTGGGGGATTTTGATTTTTTTTTTTTTTTTTTGAAGAAAGGTCTTGTTCCACAAAGCAACAATTATTGATTCATAAACTGGAGTTTTCATTTTAGTTTCTGTTTGTTTTGTTGTTCCACCCCCTCACCCCCCCCCCCCCCCCCCCCCCCGTCAAAAAAAAAAAAGTCAAAACGAAGACACTCTAATGAGTTCTCCAGTGGCTTTGTTAACCTGATTCTTGGTTGTGGTGGTTTTGGTTTTTTTTTCTTTTTTTCTTTACTGCTCATGGAGGGTGTTGAGTTGCTGGCAGCCTGTTTACTGATGCGGAGTCAACTTTGACATTACTACTCCCTCAGGTCACCTCCAGCATATTCCTAACTGGCCAGCTGCTGCCTTGGACTATTTCAGCTTCATACCTATTGAATTTAGCTTCTCTGAGAAGTCTTTTAAGAAGCCTGTCTGTTAATGAGAATTGTCTGAGCTCTTGACCCTTCTACTGCTGATAATTTTTATCTCGCCACTACCAGTACTAGTTATTGACAGATTTCCAGCTTTCAGTGGAAAGTTGACAATTTTTCATCAGTGTTTTTATTTGGTTATCAAACGTGCTATTTACAAGAAAGAAGTGTAATAATAAAAGATTGTTTAGCTTTTGCTGTAGGTAGCATCTGATAAGATTATTTCTAACTTTCTCATGAAGCACCCTGTATTTGTGACACCTTTTGCTACTAATACAAAAAATGTTTCAAGTCTAAAGAGGTCAAAATCCCCTTTCTCATTAATAGGTGTTTCCCTGTTGGAAAATACGGCTCCTATACTGAGAACAGAATGCTGCATGCTGTTTAAAAAGAGACTTTCCTTTCAAAAGAGACTTTACTCTCAAAAGAGACTTTACTCTTTCATCCACCAGTTTACAGTCTTGGAAAGGAAAGACTAAGACTGAGTATGTCCCTTTGTGGAGGGGAGCAGAGACACGGGAAGGGGAAATGACTAGTTCAGTGTCTAGCAAGATGTCTTAGGCAGCAACAATGGGAACCAAACTCCATATTTCTGGAGTTCAAGTGCATTTCCTTAAATTTTTCCCTTTTTTGTCTTATCTTCCCTTTCAGATACAACTTTCCTGTGGCTGTCATTGAGAGTTTAGGTGGCTTCTTTGCTCTGGTTAAACTAAAAGTGATGCTGAATGTCAGATGCTATCTATTCCAAAAAGGAAAATAGAGACTCTTTCTAGCAAATCCAATTTTTCTTGAGTGTGTCTTTTCAGAGAGTCGCCGCGGTGAGCCAGTGTTTCATAACACACTATTGATTTATTGTTCAAATGCCACAAATCCTCCATGAGGAGGTCAAATGATAAAATTTATTGAGAATTTATGGCTTAGAATGAGGGATAAGATAGATATATCTCTAAAAGGATTGACAGTTAGGTTATAGGGGGTTTTTTTAGGTTTTTTTTTTTTTTTTTACTGAATGTGGAAAAGTGATATTTCATCAGGTACGTTTGTGCTTATGCCCTGCATGCTCATCTGTTGTTTTCCCAGTTAAAAATCTGAGACTGTACTAAATGCTGACATGTAATGTACTTGCTGTAATGTACTATGGTATGCAGAGATGCTTCCGATTGGCGAGTAGTATTTCACTTGCACAACAGCAGCAAAACCAGGGATAAGTTTGCACTGAAAAATGATTTCTTTAGTAAGAACAGCACTAAATTGTCCATTGCTTACACTTAGCCTTTTCAACTCTGTCATCATTAATTAAGCTCTTGGACTCTGGCATTGTAAATATGCAAGGGCAGACATGCTTTTGGCAGTCGTTCTCATGGAGATGTCATATTCTTGAGCTGATGTAAAAGGACTAGGTCATTAGATGGCAATTTTCACAGCAAGACTGTCAGAAGATAATACCTGCCAACTTCATTTACTGGGGGCTTGTATAAGATACAGTTTAAAAAAATAAAATAAAATTTGCCCCCTCCAGTAGTTAGGACACAGATGATAAAATACAGGTCAGCCAAAGCCCTGCAAAAGGCTAAAATGGAAAGAGATAATTATTTGGGCTCAGTGGTATCACACCCCGCTTTGAGATTCCTGCAGGTTGGGTACCTTCATTACTGCCCTGGAGAGCTTCCTTGGTTATCCCTGCTTACCACTAAACAAGATCTCCTGCTGTTACCCCTAGGGATATCTGCTCTCAAGCCAATGTCTACAGAGCCATAGTCCTTTGTCCCTTGAAGCAATACCATGGGGAGCTGGGGGCTTGCTATGGGTTTAAGAGCGGCTTGCCTGAATTGACAAGTATTTAGAGTTGGATTTATCACTAAGTAAGACTTAAGGATAAAGTTGTGTTTGCTTAAGGTGTAATCTGCAGCACTGAAAGGAGGCACACTGCTAAAAGAAAACCCAACAGAGGAGATGATCTTTGGGTCTTTCAGCACCTTAGCAGGCTCTTACTGCTCCTTCAACCCAGTTTAACTGGAATCTTCCTTTTTTAACTCAAAATGCTTGCTTTGCTTACAGCAGTTGCTGCCTTCTAGCCTTACATCATCCCTTCTGCCACCTCAAGAGAAAGGAAGGATACAAAATGTTGTTCCTTTTCCTGAGAGATGGTAAACCAGGGTGTCCCAGCCCCATAATGCCTTGCAAGACCTCACCTCCTCCTTTCTTGACATCAAGACCCAAAATATGGTGTGATGTGTTGCTATATGACCTCTATTCTTGTCTCCTTTTCTCCTTCTCTCCTTCTCTGCCTTGTGTTTGCAATCAGTTTTGCATATCTTGATATGTTCCCACCTCCAGGTTTCTGAAGGCACTCTTCAGAGCAGGATACAACATATCATGAGAAATACAAAACACGAGTTTTGTACTAAATTTGTAACTTGCGAGCATCACCCAATATCCTAGCATGACACCATAGCTCAGGGAATTTGAAGGGAGGCTTCGATGATTTCCCACCTTTCACACACATGCTTTTGACTTCAGTCTCTTTCTGGCAGCCATATCATAAATAGATACCTTTATGTATTTAACTCTACAGGGATTAGCATTGTCTCACTCTTCAAACCTTCAGAGGAATAGCTGGATATTCATTGTGTTTTAAAGGACTAATTAGAGCCATAGGCATCGCTGACAGAGGACAGCAGCAATTTCATTCTCTCAGTTAAGGTGTATTTCTTGATGCTGAGTAATAAGCATATCTGTGCTACCTTTTTAAAGCACTAATTGCTTGTTGGTTATTTAAGAGTCTGACACCCTAGCTTAATTCAGTCTTTTATAGAGTAATTGATTAAATAAAAAGCACAATCCAAATAATAGTGTGATATTTCTTTTAATGAAATAGAAGAAATCGGGAAATAGAAGATGTAGGCTTCAGTTTCTGGTCATATTTCTTGCCTTACTTTCTTACTTTGCCTTGCAGGCAAGTTCTTATGCATCCATCAGCTGAATTAAAAAAAAAACAACAACTCCAAAACTAAACCCTTTTGTTGCAGAGTTGTGTATCCAATGTTTTCATTATCATTGAAATATCAGAAATCCCTTGTTTTACAACCAGAACATGAAGCTGTACCTCTGACTGACCAAACAGACTTATCTGGGATAGTGCTAAAACCAAACCAGTATTTCCTAGTGTGCCTCCAGTGAAGGGTATTTTCTTCTGGCAGAGATGAAAGACATAAAACTCAGGTAATACTTGGTAAATGGTCACTTAAGGCAAGGCAGACCTGAAGAACAAACCCTCTAAATGATGCAGGAAAATGCTGGTCGTCTTGGCTGTTATAACGCATCTGTCAGTTCTACTTGGTGTTACTTGCATCTATGAAGTGGAGTTGATTAATGGGGTCCCTTAACGGGGTTGATTGTCTTGTCTTTTTTCAAATTCGCCATCACAGTTCATTTATTATGTCTTCCCAGGATAACTTTAGATTTTTTTGATAGCTGTCAACTGGGTTCAGTGGCTGAAGCTGACCAGAGAGATAGGACTTCAAATCCTGTGGTTCCTTTATGTTACTTGCAGCAGCCCCTCTCCTGTAGATTCCTACGTGAGCTCACTTCTCAGCACCTGAAGTTTCAGAGGCAGGGGAGAAAGCCTCCATCACTTCCTTATGCTTGCTTCAGGCTTCGCTGCTTATGCTTCTGTTCACACACAGTCAATTTGGAAATGGGAATCATTAGCACAACTTCTCCATGATTTTCAGTGCACGGAAAAGGGTGCTTTTAATGTTTCAATCCACCTGTTAGGCATTGCCTGGATTCTGCATCAGGCAGATGCACAAATGGGAGATCTCACACGTGAGCATCGTTGCAGACCTCTGCAGTCAGCCACGTCAGGTAGGTAGGAAAAGAGAAAGATGAGAGAATCTGGTATCATGGCCTTGGGATTTCTCATTTGGAACCCCAAAATGTGTTTGTTAGCTGCTGAGGAGAACAGAGACAGGTCTGGGTTTATATAGGTTGGGTTCTTCCAAATGCTTCCTTTAAATCCCTTTTATTTAATCTGTGTATATATTGGCTTTGGCTTGTTGCTGACTTGTTGCTGCAGCAGTGATAACAGTTTCCAAGGACTAAAGGGTACCTTTACAGCAGCATCTTGGCAATAACACAAATAAGCCATGAAAGAAAACATTGACCTGTTGCTGGGCTGCTCTGTGTCTGTTATTACCATTACGACCCTGTTATGGGGAGGAGGAGGACGACTTTAGGAGGAAGCGGTCTAAGGTTATACATGCTGTTGCCACTGTACCAGAGGTGACTTTTGCTGAAAAGCAGCGAGAGCAGACTGGGAGAGGAGCAGGTATTCAAGTTCTGGGTTGAGGTTAAAGGCCTCTTTGCATCTTAAAGTCTGAATGTCCTCAGAGCTGATTGTACAAGCATGTTGCTAGAAAGTTGGAACACAAAGTGCATACCATGTGGGGTTTTTTGGTTCTTTCTCCCCCCCCACCCCCTCCCCGCTTCTTACGAGGGATCTTACACTTTTTTCCCCTCTGATGTTAAATTTACCCCTCTTGGTGCTATGGCGTGATAGATTCCACTTTTGGTTTTGCTGATGCATTTGAAGGACCCAAAGCATCCCCTGAAGACTTCCCTAGAGATCTGCTACTATCATCAGAAATGGCAGAAACCCTGTCCTCGCATGTCTCCATGGTTAACCTGGAAGACAGCATTAATGTTCGAACCCAGTGGTCTATGATAACTTTAAAATGGCTGTGTTTTCTTGCCCCTAAGGAGCAGCGTATCACCCAATCTTGATGTGAGATCTTTGGTGTTAAGGTTTCACATCATAGAGAATCACAGAAAATTTCCTGGGAATATCAAGTTATTTCTGAGTGAGGAACAGCCAGTCTGGCAGATGAGTAGACCAAGCTGCTCTTTGTAATGAGTCCCGTAGGAAAACATTCAGATTGTGCTGGAAGAGTTTTTTCTGAGCTTGTGCACCATTTGCCAGTCAGAGTCAAAATTCGATACTGTAGTGCTGATGAGCCTTTCCTTTTGTCTACATAACCTGATCGTTTTAGGGGGGGGATACTGAATAAATAGCTCTAGAGAGGTGGTGCCCGCCTATCTTTGAAGAAGAAATTACTAATAATGTTCCAGTTGGTGAAAATAAAAAGAAAGGATATGAGTATTTAAATCTGATACCAAAATAGATAGATTAACACTTTTTAATGAAACATATTTAGCAAATTCACAGCATTTTATGATGCAGATATCAAAAATAACATGAAAAGAAAGGGAATTAGTGTTCCAGTATATAGCTCTTTTTTTTTTTTTTTCCCCAGTGACAATAATGGGAAGCTCAGATTCAGCATAACTGGTGAGTGAAGAGCAGATCAAGCTGAAATGTGATTAGTGGAGTGTCAGCTGAAAAAAAACATGGCAGATGAAACTTGCTCCTACCGACAGTTGCAGCAAATGCTCTGCTTTGGCGATAGAGGAACTTTATGCTGGATAACTCAGTACAGATCAATTGAAATTATACTCTCCTTTGTAATAATGCTGGGTGTAGATAAGGGGAAAAAAAAAGTTTGAGTGCCTCCATGCGTGGCTGCCCATTCCAGGGTACCTGGGTGTCTTCAGCTGAGCAAGTACAATGAGCTCTATAAATAGGAGAAATGGTTGGTTGCTGTTCAACCTGCTGCCTGGGGAATTTTTCAAGCTCAGTGAAAGTGATGTAGTGTGAATGCGAAGTTAATTGGTAACTTGTCTCTTTCCTGTTCAAAGAATGCAAAAAATAAATTTGTCTAACTTCATAATTAAAAGAAAAAAAGCAAGTTAATGACCTGTTTCTGACACTGGAGAGAGATGTGTAACTGATGCTGAATATTCAGTATGTAAATCTACATGATATAAAAGAGCCAAACTTCCTCAAGGGGGAGGAAAAAATCCCTTTTAATTTTTTTTAAAAAAGGACTATTACAGATTTCTATGCCTCCTGCCATCTTATAATAAGATTTTATTAAAAATATTCAGGATTAGAAAGCACTTTTTAGCAATTTGACCATCTAGAAAGGGATATATAAGTCAGGGTGTTTTGGCTAAAAATTTTCTAGCTTTATACCACTGACAAAGTGTGTTTTCAAAGTGTGTTTTAGAATAAGCTTATACATCTAAATTGTGTTGAATATGCCTGTAGCTCAATATGGAGAAAATTCGGGTATGTTATCAGACCGTAGCAAGTTTACTGTGTAAGATGTACAGACAGCTAAGCTCCACTAGTTGGAAGATGGGCAGTCAAGTAATTATAAATTTAAAAATGTCGTGTGACAATTAATCCATGTAAGAAAAGCAAATCAGAATAAAGTCCTTTCACTGTGGTATGTGTTGTAGCATATCTCCATTTTAAAATCATGTTTTCTATCTCAGGTTAGCAGGTATGTTGTGATACATGGGGAATTCAGCATGTTTGGATTGTGCCTGGGATTATTCAAAAGCAAAAAAGGTGTATTGCTGTAGCTAATGAAATGAATAATTTGGAGGTAAATTAAGGTGATAATTTGGAGGTAAAATAATATGATGAATTTCCTAATGAGTTTTTTATGAGAGCAGACACTGCAATGAGAAAGTGAAAAAGATGTGGAAAATACTGGCAAATGAACAAGCATGGTTTTTTTTGGCTATTGACTATTTGGTAACCCCAAAGGTCGGTTTTTTTTTTTGCTCTTAGACTACACAATCACTTGAATCTTGGTATCTTTCCCTTTGTTTTGGGAGTAGGAGAGGAGAATGCTGCTTAGTCTTTTTTTGCATAGTTTAGATCTTTGTATATGATTTAAAATTAACCTCTGCTTATGGTCTGGAAGCCCTGACAAAGTAGCTGAAGCTAAAATCAGCATCTAGCATCATACAATGCTTTTGGTCAGCTTAGCTCCCTGCTGTTGGCATATTTTGGACCTACCAGAGCTGTAAAGAAGATTTGGCCTCTCTGGGTGGCAGTGGGCATCCAACTCTCTCTTGTTTCATTTGAACTGGAGCAGGGCACATCTTGCATGCAACTGCTGCCTGCCGTGCTGCTAATGATTCGAGCTGCCGGCCCTGCAGATGTGTTTTGCGTCCAGCTGATGGGCAGATCTGTCATGTTTTGTGTATCTCTCCATGGCAGGATTACAGCCAAGGAGGCAGCCGAGAGTCGTACTGAATGGCACAGCCAGAGCTTTGCTGAGAAGCAGGGCACCTTGGTCACTGTTCCCTCCTGCTCTTGTACGATGTTGAAGCTGAAGGCAAGGTGGCTTTTGTCTGTGAAATGTTAGGACCTGGTGGCTCTAAATGGGGTGGTGGGAGGCAGGGGAACTGTTCCACATGCTATTTCCTTTTTAAGTAGGCTTTGCTTAGTATTAATTCCAAAATACATGAATTCTATTGAATACTTGCTTCCCCCCCAATCTGTGAGAAGGTTTTTTTTTTCCTTGTGGCAAAATATTTTTACCTATACTTGGTGGTTTAATGCACAAATTCCCTACGCTTCAGTCATATTCTATTTCTGCAAGCATTTTACATATAAAAGTGTACAGAGGATGTAGATAAATCAGCATAATAAATATATTTATTGTAGAACATGTACTTATATTTGATATTACATCAGTACATTTGTAAAGCATTTTGAAATGTAAGGCACTGCAAAATCTGCCTCTGTTTGGATCAGAGGAAGTTGTATTCCAGAGAATGGGAAATGGAGATGGGCAGATGTTTGGATCCAAAGTAACAGTTTAGATATTTGTCTTTTGCAACAAGAATGAACTTAGAGAAGAGAGAGCACAGTGCTGATAGCACTCAATTCCAATAGTGCTTTAATGCAGCCCCATCATAAAAAGCTCTCCCCCACCCCCCACCGCCCCAAATTCCTTGGTTGGGTAAGAAAGTCGAAGTTCAAAAGCATCTGACAGACAGCTACTGGCATCTTTTTGCTTACACCCTGGGCCTCTAATCGGCGTTTTGGTGCAGGGGAGTTTGGGAAGTGTTCAGTCTCTGTTTGCTGTGTCTATTTAGTGAAATGTGCTGCTCCGCTGTTTAGTTGACCTTTCTTCTGGGAGTACCTGTAAGCCAAAATCAGCCTTTTTCTCCCTGAATAGCTGCTAACTACCTCTATTAGTTCCAAAGGCAATTGTGTGGATAAAATATGTCTCTTAACAATAAGTAATGTACCTGACTACTATATGTTATTCAAAGGTTTTATTGTGAATTGCTAAAGGCAGGTGTTTATAATCCACGTACTCTGGAGCATTATGTATGGGCCTACTGTACAGAAGGGAGTTTAATTTCTCCATAGGTCTGTAAGTGAAAATTTTGCGGTAAAAGCGAACCTCTCTGTGCTGTGCTGCAGCTGAGCGTTCTCCTGTCTTTGCTTCTGGACGTGGTATGAGGGATGTTTAAAGAGCTTAGTTTCTCTCCAAAATGGTGAATGAAAAAAGAAAATAACGGGAATAATAACTGCAAGAGAAGGAATAATTGATTAATTCTGGATGCCAGCTATTACTCATGTTGTCATGAGCAAAGAAGCCCAGCTTATGCTTTGTTCATGAAATGGTTTAATTTCTCTCTGTATTTAAACAAGAACACACAAATGTCTTCAACTGACTACAGTGCAAAAAAAGTAACTTTAGGCACAGTGAGAGCGGCCATAAATCAGCTTATCCCGGTGTCCTGCTTTGCATCAAAAAGAATATAAACACATCATATTTAGTCTAAACAAAAAGTTTTGTTAAACCTTGTTGAAAAATCAGTTGTAAACACTGCACTTTGTGTCAGGTTCTCAGAAATGCTGGGAGTTTGCCTGGAAGGAGCATGGTATATGTGCTCTGCCTCTTACACTCACTCTCCTGTGAGCAATGGGATGCTGAGTTGTTCGAATATTTCTTACATATTTAAGCCAGTGCAAAGCTCTGACACTGAAATGGTGGGAACGGCAGCAACTTCAGTGCTATTCACTGGAAGGTTTTGCCTGAGAAAGGAGCTTTTGGAAAGCTTGGATAATCTGAAATTAGCCACAGCAATATGTGGAGGACCTCAAATCTAATTTCGGTAATATATTCGGTGTACCATGAAGCAGAATGGAAACCAGCCACTTGAATGCACAACTGAGCCAGCTGGAGAATGTGTGGAAGACTGGAAGCATAAGGATTTGGATAATGCAGCAGGACATAAGCCCAGAAAAGGAGCTGAGCTCGGTTGATTTTGACATGGCTGGAGCTAGCCGGCATTTTTGGCTTGCTGGGAAATTGCTAAGAACAAAACCAGTAAGACAAAAGCCTGCCTAAAGTACCAGGAGAGATGGTTGATATTTTTTTTTTTTTGGTAACTATAATGACAAAATTCCGGGATAAATAAACAGTAATCTGCACAGATGCCCAGATGGGCTTGAGAATTAAATTACTATCAGGCCAGGAAGAGCGTCTCCACCCCAAAAGCTGTGGAATTTCCTAGTGGAGTTTAAAACTCTCCTTGCATCAGAAGAATAAAAACTTTCACTAGTGTGAAAGTAAGTAGTTGATCCATACATAGAGTTGGGGGTTTAATATAATTAGTGAGGGAGAAGGGGTCGGTTTGGGATAGGGACACTGTTGAAGGGTTTTAAAAGCTCATGAACACTAGCGTGCTGTCCTAAGTCAAGGTGGGTAGCAAAAAGAGGAAAAGCAATTAAACTGCAGTAAGGGAAATCCTGGCTAGCTATTTGCAAAAATATTTTGGCTATCTGGGAAATTAGGCAGTAGAATAAACTGACACGGAGTTAGTGTTCATGGGCTTAGGGAGTCATGGCAGACTTGGAGATCATCTGTGATCCTTTCCAGTTGGTTGAACAAATGAGTGGTTGGGATGTTGGCTCAGCTCCTGCTGAACGCTTCCACCCATCCTCTGGACTGCAGCTGTTCCCAGGTGGTATGAGTCTGCTGAAGCTCAGAGCTGTCTTTTTGTGACAAGCTTGGATAGCAATTGTTGCTGTCAAACACATCTGAGTATGGGATGGGAAGGTGAGTGCCCCCGATTCCCTTCCATGGCAGAAACCTGGCCTGTATAACCCATTTTGGAAATCCCCAGCCAAAGCCCATTCGAGAAGGGTACCTGTGTGCAGGCCCCTCACCCCTCAGCAGATCTGCTGATCTCTGTTTCTTGCTTTGTATGGTATCAAACCACCAGATTGCAAACTTTACTGATGTACAGACTGATGAGATCTTTGATTTCTTCATCTAGGAAATGGGTTGTCGTATCTTGTGGGAAAACCCATAGTGTGATCACAACTTGGACTTGCATAACCCCAGGAGCATAAATTTATAACTACATATATAAAAGTATTAGTCTTGGAGAATATCTATGTGTTTCTGTGTAGTTCCTCAGTAAATAATTGAATTCAGAATATTAAAAAATGTGTTTCTATGATTAACCTAGCTAGCTGTAATTAGCAGTGGATTCATCCTTGTAGATTGATGGCCTGTCAAAGGCAGGTCCTTCACCTCTGGGAACTCACATTTTGTTGAGAGAAATGAGAAACCTTTTAAGTGCATTCTGTGCCTTCAGATGCTTATTTCTGTTTTCTCGCTTTTTTTTTAAATTCTGTGAAACAACAGAACCTCTTCAGTTTCCCCTAGAATATTCCCTTGCTATCTACTTTTTCCCTGCTTTTAGGTGATGGTGAATTACATAGCATCCTAATAACATGTTAGTATAATAATACAGTAATTTTTTTGATGAAAGATGACACTTACTGGCATTAGATCCCTTTAACTCGCGTTTTTTTGTCCCCTATAATATTTCTTTCACCTTCTTGTGTGTTATAATTGAATTTGCATTGAATAAACCCAAATACTGATTATGGGCTTTTTTTGAGGTCCAGTGCAAATTGAATTATTAGCATTTCTAGTGGTTCTCCAATATTACTGCCACGCTAAGTTCGCCATTATCTTACATGAAATATTCTTGAAATTTTCCTGCTGTTGGCTTGCATAAAGTAGCTGCCCTGTAGCCTTGTAACACTAACCGCAAAGGCCTAGAGACGCTTCTGGAAAATTTTATGAATCTTCTGTACTTTCTCACTTGAGCTTGAGTGGGCTTTTTCTGGATTTCCTCCTCTTGTAGAAGGGAGTAAATCTCTACACCTTTTTTTGTTGGTTTTTGGACATAGCCTTACTGAAATATGTGCCCAAATGCATTGCGGATTTATGGTTTCGTCACAACTCTGTAGGTTTTGGCCTGCTTTTCCTTCCATTAATAACTCGTAGGAAAACTGCACATTTCCCAACATCACAAGCTTCATTCCCCTATGGAAAACATGATGGAAGAAGTAAGAAACTGGATATCTCCATCATCCTCGAAGCAAACATGCTGGTCAAATTTATGGAGCTGCTTTGTGCCAACATGGAGCAGCTGGAAGAGGACTTGCGTGTCCCTCTGCAGTACAAGTGCTGTGGCAATGGCAGAGCTCAGAGGGCAGCAAAGGGTTTTAGGAAGCCACCTTGGTGGACTTAGTGCTCTGAACTTCAGCCACTGGAAGTTGGGCGATGTTTCCCACTAAACTGGATAAGGAAAAGCAGCACTAGAAGGAGCTGATCTTGCTTATCTTAAACTTTAGTCTTAAATGGGTGGCAGTTTGGCATTTGAATTCTCTTAAACTTTATGTGATATCTTAGATCTTTTTTGAATAGTGCAAATAATTCACAAGGTTTCCCAGAAGTTTAAATTTTATAATGAATTGTGACTGTCCTCAGGCTCTCCAGTGGCATTGCCGCAGGCAAAGGAACCAAAATCAACAGAAAATGAACACCTATAGTAAAGATGCACCTATAGAATAATGGTGCTTAGAGAAATAACTCATAATTTTTGTTTTGAAGGTATTTTTAAAGGCTACTATAACAAAAAATAGACACCATGTTGTGAGTTTTGGGGACTGTCAGGGAACCAGTGGGCCTGATGCTCTGGGCTGGGGCCTCTGATCCCCAGGCCTTGCAGCACCCTGACAGAAAACGTGGAAGGATACACGGAGGACTACATGGAAAGATGTGTGAAGTAAAGTCACAGATTAAATTAAAGTTATTAATAATGTAGTGTGCTTTTTCAGCATTTTTTTGTCCTCTTTGGAAAATGGAGCTGCCGGCAAGCTACTTTGTGGTTTTTATCACTGCTTTTGTCAGATGTTTCAGAGCGTGAATTCAAAGCCAACTCTTTAAAAGGCGAAATGCCGTGGAATATATGAGAGAAAGAGCAAAGTTGGAAAGTGCATCAAAATCTGTGTAATTTAAACCTCCGTTCATAGCACGAAAGGGCAAAGTGTACCAAAAAGAAATTGCTTAATTTGTAATAGGAAAAAATATGTATGGTAGGTGCTTTATTTAAGAGACCAGCTCAGTACTTTGCAACAAAGTGTTTCACAGGCTGTCAATAAGATGTTGCCTTGCAGACTTGCTTAGGATTCAAAAGAAAGAAGTATTTTTAGTAAGACAATTATCCAGCTGCAAAAAGGCAGTTTCATTCTGTGTCTTTGAGGAGCTGACAGTATCTTGCTTTTTGTATTTGTCTTACATTTGGACAGATCATATTATTTTTTTTATTAGAATTTGTGGGAGGAAAAAAGCGATGGAAATGAAATCCCTTGTGAAATTGCTTGAAATTGCCTTTCACTTGCCTGAATAAATTTGTTATTGATTTTTGCCCTTTTATAAGAATGAAAGGTTAATGAAAACAATCACATTGCTTTCATCCCAAGGTGGAGATTATGTAATACATACAGGGCTCTGTCTTTTTTTTTTTTTACCTAACAGAAAACATTAGTGTTCAGGTATTAGCCTTATGAAAGATTAGCTGTTGTGATGGGAAATGAGTTATGCTACAATATCTTCAAGAGCTGTCAAACAGTGTGCGACAGATTAATAACTCCAGCCTTTTTATATTTTACTCTTTGGTTATTTGAGGTGGGTACCATCATAACTGGGATCTGTATTCCCTAGATCTGCAGAGGATGTTTTATTTGTTGTGACTTTCCATAGAGTAAGGAAGATATATTGTTGTTTTTGTACAGGAGGCCACGGAGTGCGGTGTGCCTGATCACCGGTAGAGTCTCCGCTGTACTGGAGAGCGACGTGATGTCTCTAGGAGCCCTTGAAAGTGTGAGTTCAAAAGCAAAACTCTCTACCGACGTGGTGACAACTCCTCCCAGAGCTTGTCTGAGCTTCTGAGAAGAAAAATAGGGAAGAATTGCAAGTCCCTGCTTGGATGTCAGCAAAACCACATGAAATGGTAAGATCATATTCCGATGAGGAGTGTGTGACCATGGGAGCACAAGCCCTTCATGACGGTCTCCTAAACAGACATCCAAGAGGGACTGTGTTGGCCCATTGCACCCTTTCTCCTCCCTGAACCCTCACAGGGCATCTGCAGCTTGGCCTGTTACGCAGCTGAGATGCAGCACTGTTGTCCTGAGGGTGCATTTCCTGCAGAAATGCGCTCTTCCAACCAATTTTAGCTTTTCTGTAGCTCTTATTGCTTTGGGACTTAGTTGTTTTTTTTTTTTTTTTTTCCTGTGGTAACTGAACTAAGGTACCATTAATGGGGCCAACCCTGCACAGCTGCATCTCAGGGCATCTTGATCACTCTCAGTGAGTGTGTCCCTCCTGTGTTGGCACAGGACATAGTTTCACACATGAAATGGGGATTGCTTCTCAAAAAAAGTTGTTTCATAGCAGTGGTGCTTGCACTGTGTGCGAGACAAGGTTTAGCCCAGTGTGCTATCCATGTCCCAGGCTCCTTGCTTCTGGTCTCCTTCACTCCCTCCTTTTATAGATATTTTCATATATCTATGTTTATACTTATATATATATAGCGCTCCGCACTATATGAGGGCAAAGACTACCTCTGAAAATGTGGTGGTTAAGCATATCCTCAATCCATAGCCCCAAATCTGAGCTGTACTGGAGAGTAATGAATATCATAAGCTAGCAGCTGTTCCCTCATGGTGGTTACCCATCTCTGGTGAAGTCTGAGTAGTAGGTGGCCTGTCCAGCTTTGTGTACCAGTATAAATTCTGCATCAGGTAAGGGGGGACACAGGGACACCACCTGCACTGTGCTCCCTTCTGCCCACCCTCTGCTTCTGGAGTATTTCTGGTGCACCTCTTACAATGGCCTATTCCGTGGGTTTATTCATAGCACCTACTTTCATTAAAATAAGAAAATAATTTCATGCTATCCATCAAGGGAGATATGGATCTTTCAGCTAGGTTCTGGCTTTATAGGGGACAGCATTGACCTCTTTTGATATAGCTTGGTGACAGGGAGGGCTCCTTCTATATCTCTAATACTTAATATTCACGTAGCAGCTTTTTAAAGGCCTGAGCATATGATGACAGGCTGATTGGGGCATAGAGCACTGCCAGAGGTGGTATCAAAGGAGCTCCCCAACTATCAGCAGGGGTGCTCAGCCTTTCATAGTCTGTCTCACTCTTCCTACGTCTGGCCTCTAACTGTTTTCTGCAGAGGAGGAAAATACTGAGTCTCCTCAGATGATTCCTCCAATTCATATGATGCCTAGGAAGGATGGGGAGCTCCCCTTGCCAGATAGAACAAGCAACAGTAATTACGGGTCAATCTTAAATGTTAAGTGGTTTCAAATGTAATTTTATTTGCTGCTTTTGGCTGTTCTTGAGCAAAGGTTCACCTTGACCTTTAAGTCAGCCCAAGCTCTTAACTTTTGTGCAGAGCGAGCAGGTATAAAGAGATCACTGAACTTTGAAGCTTGCCGTTCTCTCCTAGGCTGAGACCTACTTAGACCCTGGTTTCTCCATTGAGCGTCTCTTGCTAATGTTTGTATTGTTTCTAGCATCTCTATGGACTTCCCTATCCATTGCAAACTTCTACCTCATAAAAATGTAAACCAAGAGGCTCAATTCATTTGCTATTCACCAGCCAGGTACTCCTTTTAAGGCTTGAGTGAGATAAAGATTCATCATAACACAGACTTTCATACAAAAGTGAATTTTTATTCAAAACATGCAATCAGATTTGATTTTTTTATAAGCAGTTGTTACACCCGCAATTCATTTTTAAGGTATATAACCTATAGTCCATGAATAAACCTTTGGGCTAGAAAGCAATGAACTGGAAGAAAGAATGGCATTTCTACGCCAATGGCTGAAGTCTAATCACACCTCACAAAGCAGACAATTTCTGACAGAACGGCAAGTTCATTTTCCTGAAGACACGCACTTGATAAATATAACATGCTGTTGGCAAGTGTAGTAATTTTTCAACTCCTGAAAACCTCCAAAATTCTATATAGCCAGAAAGACCGTGTGTCAGACGTGGGATTGGGATTCTTTATCAATCTCCAACTGTACCAAAAAAACATCCTATGCAAGAACTTGGGTTGTCAACATCC
This sequence comes from Chroicocephalus ridibundus, assembly GCF_963924245.1. Lineage (NCBI taxonomy): Eukaryota > Metazoa > Chordata > Aves > Charadriiformes > Laridae > Chroicocephalus > Chroicocephalus ridibundus. Next base: position 38,351,929 of record NC_086289.1, read on the forward strand.
CATAAAGGGCAGCAATGACAAACATGCTGCAAACTGATGTTTCTGTTCAAATTCTTGTACTGTTTTACTGGCATTTTTAAGGGGCTTAGAAACAATGTCTGCCCAGTTCTTCCCGCAGTATAAGCCTGCGAGCCACCACGCAGATTCAACTGCTAAATGGCTGGCTGACATTATACAAATTTCTGCAGTGTCTCACTGATATTTGTTCTACACTTGTAATTCAATTTATAGTTTGTGTATTTTGTCTTGCAATCAATGCTGGTATTTAAAGTTAAGATATGTAACTTGGGAGCTGCAGCTGAAGGCTGCTGGGCTCTTATGCTAAGCTGGAAGTTAGGCTTGATGCCGTCTTCCATACGTCTTCATGTGTTATTGAAGAAATGGTGTTGCCGATGGTATGGGTTTTTTTCTTTAAACAGCTGTCTGCTTGGAGAGGGAAGGCAGTAAAGGGACTCATACTGTGCTGCAAGCTTGTTGAGTTTATGGTGGTATGATTCAAACAAAGACAAGGAGCTTTTAGAAAGCAGGTTAGGAAATTAACTGAACCTTCTCTTATTCTTTTTGCTGTTTGCCCGTGTTCCTTCGGATGCTTGTGAGGTACATCTCTGTTGTAAGGTAATTGCTGAGGACTTTATTGCTCTAAAGTCATATTTCTTTTTTACTTTCTGTGTGTGTTTTATTATAAAAAGAACTTTGAACTTCTAATATTAAAAAAATAATGTATTTAATACATACCAGCCAGTCTTCAGCTACTTGCTGTCAGCTTGTATTTGCATCCTACCTGCTGATCTGGGAACCCATCAAACACCCAGGGGACAGAAATGGTTCTGTCGCAGATCCTTCTCCGTTCACGTTTATAAGGTCTCAATCAATAGAGAACACTTATAAAATTATTCTGGAGCCATACTGGCTGACTTTCTGTTTCTTTTTATTTCTGCTTTCAAAATTTGACCTTGCTGTTGGCTTCATATCTTTGAATTTTAAGAGGACATTTTTAATTATTATCCTATTGTATTTTTAATAGATTAATTACTAGGTAGCATGCAGAATACCTTCTCAGGGTGAGAATCTATTTCCACCTGTCTAATCCATATTAGAGTTTACACTCTCGGGTCAGGAACTACCCATCCAGTGCATTAATTGTATCAGTGAATACTTAGAAAATCTCAGCTTTTCAGTATACCTTTAGGGCCCGTGGCTTCTACAGCCTACGCTTACTTGCAGTAGTTGTTGGATGAGTTCATCTGGACATATGGTTACACTCATTAAAGGGAACATATTGGGGACAGAGAACAAATTAAAAATGAGCGATGATCAGTGAGTTCCTAATATTGCCCCTGACCATCATCTGTAGCCATTAGGAAAGAAGGCTGATACGTTTTGCTATTCCAGTCCCACTTGTTAATGGCAAATTTCTTACCCTCTAACACCACAGAGCAGTGTGTTACCACTGCTCACAGCAGCAGAAACCATTGCTGTACCCGTGAGGCGAACTGCAGAGCTGTTCTGGTTTTAGCTTGCTTTCGGTGAGAGGACTGAAAAGGATTTGAGTGCTTTGTCCTTAGCACTCCCCTACTTTGAAATGTCAGCTTTGTCATCTAAGGCTGGAACCACTCCCCCATGAATAAGTTCCTCTCCTCCTTTGACTTAGTTTGCATTAAAGAGAATTCCATAGTTTGCTAAGGATTTAGCTGGTTTTGAAACCAAAAAGCCTAAAAAATGGGAATATACTTGCACAGAGACTCCCTAAGACTCTGTAATTCCCCAATAGCTGTTCATACCCTTATGTGCAGTCATGGTTGTTTGCAATGTGTCCCTAGTTTATGTAGGCAGTTAGATCTATGGGTCAGCATTTTTGGTGGGTGCCAATCTTTTTCAGTATTAAAATGTGAAAGGATTGCCCTGTTTGTGAACCTTGGCGAGGAAGACCCGTAGGGCTGACATAGGCAATATCTCCCTTGTTGTCTTGCCAGGTTTTATGAAACATGAGGTGTAGCAGTTCCCCTACGTGGGTGAGGGAGGTTGCTGGCTATTCCCTGCAATTACCGAGGGGCCTGATAACAGTCCATGCAACAATTACCTACAGAGAGACTGTCATATGGAGTAAAGGCGTGAAATGTAGCTTGTTTAAATGTCGAAAAGTTCAGGCCTTAAAGAATGATTTATCTGCTTTGGATTGGGCTTGGCTGAATTTCAGTCAAGGCACTTTTAATTAAAATTATGTCACACTCATAAAATCAGATTACTTTTTCTGGGCCCAGTCCTGCTAATGATTACATAGTCAAGCAATCAGATATCAGTGGGAATAGGAATAAATATTAAACTGGTAATACCCAAGGGTTTGTGAGAATATTGTTAGTATAATAAGAGTTTATGTATTCAGCAGAAAAAAAAATTATCATATTAACTCTGCAAAGCAGTACGATTTTAGGAATGAATAGGAAGTATGAACAGGTATTTCTACATTAATGCGATATGTGATGAAACATGCGTCTTTTAAAAACAAATCATCAAATGGGATGAACTGACTGTCTAATTCAGATAACTTTTCCATATCATTATGGTCTTAGTGATTTTTGTTGTTCTGTTCTTGACAAGGGTAGCCTATAAATTCAGGAAATATAAAGGAGCAGCTTGGTAAAAATGTGCTGAAATATGAAAAATATTATTGTTGAGCCAGTTAAAATAAAACCCTTTTGGTGATCTCCACAGGGCTGTTGTTTTTACATATTTTCCCCTAATGCTGTTTTTCTCTTTGCAGTCAGTGTTTTATCGCAGTTGTTTAAAAAAAATAAAAAGTCAAAATGCTGATGCAGTATTCCTCGTAGCCCAGTGCAGTGCCTATGCAGGGAGATTAGACTGGGGTATTCAATTAACCCTCCGGCTATAATTTAAACTGGGGCATACAGCAAGAGATGTACTTTATGCATAACTTCTTATCTAATGCAAAACTCATGTACCTATTCATTAGCAGAAATGGAAAGCAGGAGGTCCTTTTTATTAATACTGCTAATTAGTTATTTAATATTTGTGAAATGCAAAGCTGTGTGAATTCTTAGCCATGCTGTCAGTAATAACGCAAAGCCAGAAGCAAAGTCTGAGGCTTGGCCAGAGCAATGAGTAGCTGCTCCGAAATTATGAATAACCAGGGGAAAAATAATCCAGAGGACCATTTCTGTGCTTGGAGGGGGTGCGTGTGCTTTGTGCCTAGCACTCTGGTGAGCAAGGGGTGCAGCTGGGGGTCCATGGCGTAGCTACAAAGTCTCTTTTTTGGGTCTGTGAAGGCCTTTGGAGCTGCTTGTCCCTCTGGTTGCTGAGGGGGTGCTCAGATGAGCTGTTCTACCTGGCCCCCATGGGTGAAAGCTGCTGTAGGTAGTAGGTAAGTAATGACTGCAGAGCACTGTAGCAGAGCTGCACGTGGTGCCTTGTGATTTCTGCAGGTTTTGTGTTTTAAGGCAGACCGGGGAGAGAACGGCCTTAGGAAGTTCCGTGAAAACATGCCTCCGAAAGAACATGGAAGGCCCACAGGGGTATCACTGCAGTAGGAATTTCCTGTGGGCATGGCCCTGCTGATTCCCAATGCCTGGAAAGCACCAGGATTCCCTCATCTTTGCAGATGCTGAGAGACTGGCTTGTTTTCAGTTGCTGTCTTCTCCCCAGCCACCAGATGCAGTCCAGGTGAAGAACATATTTTCCAAGCTCAGTCTTTATGCCGTGGGTTTTCTTCTGTAGTTCTGCTTTTCATGTGACTTTTATTATTAATTGCTTTAACCCAAAGGACGAAAAGAAAGGGAAGAAAATCAGCAATGTGTTAGAACATAACGAGAATAAAAAATAAAATCATTCACAGGAAGGGAACCACTGAAAAACGGAAAATCTGAGCTGCATTTCAGGCTGCAGGAAGCAAGATTTTTTACTGCTGATGATAGCAAAACCCAGGTGGTGGCATATCACCCAGATGCCTCAGCAAATTCATTCCCGTTTGACTTTTACTTAGCCTACTCCCAGAGGAGTTCTTGCATCACAGTTGGTGTGAAATTTCCTATCCAGAGAAACCATGACATCACTAGTACAGCTCAGCTAAGAAGCATAAGGTATCTTCATGGCTTTCTGAGGAGACCAGGGTACAAGAGAGGAGCAAAGAAGTACTCGGCTTCTCTGTTTTATTTTGCACCATCATTTCCTAATTCTGCAGTGTCACTGCATAATGGTTCATCCAATGCACATCTTCCGTGCTGGTTTTTTTTTTTTGGTTAGGAGTTCTGGGGTGAATGCGTTGGAGAAAGTGTGGTAATGTAGAAATTAACCCAGTTTTGTTTCAAGTCCTTGGTTTCTTTGCTTGCTTGCAATCTATCTGTAATGTTTTGTGTACCTAGCAAAAGACTAGCGGAGAAAAAAAAATAATTGCATGCAAGCACTATTTGATTTTAAGGCCAAAGGCCTCTGTGATCATCTGATATAATTTCTGGTGTCTCTTGGAGTCTTGGAAATTAGCAGTGCACGGGAGCAATGGTTATCTCACTTGGGAGCCTTGTTAGCCTTGGGTAGATGTAGCACCAGATGAGCATAGGAGCAGTTGTGGTAATAACACCCCTACGCTTTTTTCTAATTCTGTTAGCTTTATTGATACACTTTTGATCTGAAATACTAAAATACATACTGGATACAACAGAAATAAGTTTCAAATCCACTTCACTTTATTTCGTATTGGAACACAGCTGCTAACAGAGCTGCCTCAGTGTCATAAATCATTACTTCTTCAGCTGAAACTTGTTTCACTTGTGCTGCTTCTGCAATGATTCAGACTCTTTTCAAAGGTTTACACCTAGTGATATGGATTATCTTGTTATCTGTACCTTCAAAAATTGAGGCTTTGCCTTTATTAGATTTTGCAGGAAGAGCATCTCCACTATGTCAGAGTGGGATGATTTCTGTGGTGTATTTTTTTGGTGACATGCATCTAAGTTTTGTTTTGTAGTTAACTTCAGCTGGAGTAATTTTTTAGATGGTTTGATTCTTGTCTTCCCAGAGTCAACAGATAATGATATATGCATGGCTTTTATATGAGAAATGATTTATTAATGTATGACATAAATACTTATTTCTTTACATTCACTAATTCTGCCAATGTCTCTTATTTTTAAAGTTGTATCCAGCATCATAGACCAGCCTTCACATTCATACCTGAGTGCAAAACATCAAGGTTAGGAACGTATTTATTGTCATAACACCTACCAGGAAGAAAAGTTGTGCTTTGCCTATCTGTCCGATGGCAAACCCTGAGATACAGAGGTATGAGACAGCATTTCCAGGGGAGGACAAGGAATCTGCTGAAGACCAGACACTTGAATCCCAAACCAGGGCTTCACCCTGACCGTTGGCCTGCTCTGAAACCTCGTTGTCTTGGAGTCTGACCGCCCAAGGTGGCGTGTAGCCTTGCAGAGCCAATGCATTGGCTGCATCTCAGCTTAGTCCCGTGAGACTCATATTGTTCTGGAGTGTTGGGAAGGAGGAAAGAGAAGGTGGTGTCCATGGGGAGAAATATAATTAGCCTGTGAGTTAAGTGCCTTTCCTACAACATCAAGGCCAAGCAAGGTGGTTTTAAATGCTGAATTAGCTTGCAACTAACAGTGACAGATATATATTTTTTTTTTTTCTAATTCCCTTTGAAAACTTTGTTACTTTGGGGGCGAGGGGGGAAGGTAATTATCTTTTTTTCAACTGATCCAGGCTTGACATCTTGTAATGTAGAAGGAGAAGGCACAGCAACTTGTGATCCTTCTGCTAATTGTCAAGGTCCTCTAGCTTTTGGAAACCTACTTAACTTGGGGCAGCTCAGAGGCATTAAAATGCTATTTGACAATCATGATTTGTGTATCACATCACTTCATTTGCGTACCAGTAGTAGAAAACCTATCATTACACCGAAGTATAATTTGGAGCTTTTCCATATTCATGACATTGTATGAGGTTGGAAAACAAATGCCGCCTCAATAGAGTACAATTACTGATCACATGGAGTGACTGATCTTTAATTGGTTTTAAATTAGAATCTGCTCTATTTCACTCCTCTGCAGACTACTGTTGAAGCTTCAGGTAAAAAAAAAAAAGAGCGTCATATTTTGTAAGAAACCGTAAAACACCATTTCTGTTATTAGCTTAAAGGGACTTTGGGCCCAATTATTGTGGACCAGGATGAAGATTTTATATAAGATCACTGCCAATTAAAGAAGGTCTTGGGTACTTCGTGATCTCTATGTTATTTTTGGTTATAGTAAGGAAAAGTCAAGTTTTTTTCATTAACATTTAAAAAATATTTTTCTTTATGAACTCCTATTCCAATGCTACTTTAAATCCTTCATAATCAAACCTCTGCTGCAGTTAAAAATATCACCACCATTTGTGTTTAAACCTACTTTTCTGAAGGAGAAATAGTAGTGAAAACTTGTTCAAGTTGCTACATAGCGTACAAATAACCTTGGGGATGAGCCACAGAATTTTTTTTTTTTTACCAATTTTGGAGTATTCTGATACGCAGAAGAAATTTGGTACAATAGATTTCCAGCATCTTTTTATATAATGACAAAACACTCTTTTATGTGTGTGTGCAATTATTTAACTGCTTTTTAGTGTGTAATATTCATCAGAAATATGATTCTACAGCCCAAGTCCCCCTGATTCACAATCCATTTAGATCTAATTCCTTCTCTGAAGGTGTCTGTCTGGAGAACGGGGAAAAAGTGGACCAAACCTTAAAGTTTTAAACCTTCCTCAACCAGAGTCTGGCTACTGTTTGAATTCTGCTTTTTTTTGTAGTGAATGCAGAACTTAAAGGACTGATTTATTTTTGTTGTAAAGGGAACCGAAAGTTCTGAAATGGGGAGATTTTGACTGATAAATGCAATGGGAGCTACTGGGCCAGGCTGTAACCCTCTTGGAGCAAAGGAAAACAGCAACTTAATTTAGTGCGTATCAATTTTCACTTCACATGCTGATAGTCGTACATCGGAAAGGCTGTAGCATTCCTGTTCAAAGGCCCAACCTGGTGCTTCAAAAATAGGGGAAAGTGGAGCCTTTTAGACTTTTTACATGGCAAAATAGCATTTGCATTTAAATTTAACTTGGATCCAGGTTCCCTTGGAGAGCTGCAGGTGGAGAAGATGAGAGTAAAAGTCACACTTCCAAGGCCGGGTGTGAAGAGGCTTTCCTGTAGTGTCTGTAGAGTTGCTATTCACAAGGGTCGGTGACAATTTTCTAATGCAAATGTAAAAGAGCCAACCAGGGGTAATGCTCTGCCTGATGTGCTGGTCACAAGCAGAAGACAGTCCCTAGTGGAAGAATATGGGTCTAGACAGTAGCTTGAGCTGCAGGGACCATAAGGTGATGACTAGATGGAGGATCTGGAGGAAGGGTGGGAAGATGAGCAGCAAGGGTAGCTTTCAAGAAAGCAGATGTGAGCTTTTTTTTTAGGAAATCACTAGGCAAAATGAAGGTGCCCGGGAGAAAAGGCTGAATTTTAAAGGAAACTGTTTGGGAGCTGTTGTTTTGCAGGAAGACTGGGAATTCTAGCAGGTTTTGCTAAGCAAGGAGCTTCAGTTTTTGCTAAGCAAGGAGCTTCGCTATGAACTAAAATGCCAAAAGAGAGTATACAAGAAATAGAAACAATAATAGGTAATGGAGGAGTTGGAAAGCATTGGTCAGGCACAAAAGGAGAAAATTAGAAAGGCCAGAGACCAGCCGCAGCTCTAAACAACGGCCAAAAAAAGTAGCAAGAGGGGATTTTACAAGTACACTAGTAGGAGAGGAAGTTCAAGGAAACTATTTGGCTGTACATGAAGGAGGGAGATGAACTAATTGTAGATGATATGGAAAGGGCTGTGGTAGTCCAAGCCTTTTTGTAGCTCAATTTTCACAGGGAAAGCCTATTCCCAGGCCGCTGTGTCCATCAGTAAGCTATGGGAAGGAGAGAGGCTGCTAGCAGTGGGGAGCAGCAGGTTAGGGACTACGTAAAGAAGCTGGAGGTCTTCAAATCTGGGGGAAAGTAGCATATTCCTAAGGCTGCTAGATGTGATTGCAAGGTTGCTGTCAACTATAAACTGAGGTTATTGGGGTAATATCTGGAAAAAGGTGGGTATTATATTTGTCTTTAAGGAAAGCAGCTGAGGGTCCCTCTGAGGTGCCCAGAGGGGTGATGTGATAGCAGGCTGTGACTAGGTATTTTAGGGGGAGGTTCAAACATGATGGAGACAGATTCTTTTCAGTGGTGCTAGAAGACACAGCGAGGAGCAAGGGCCAAAAACTATCTTGAAAGGGTTGGGTTGGATATCAGAAAATCTATTCCACCAGGCTGACCTGGGACAGGTCACCCAGAGAAGCAGTGGGCTCTCCATCTTTGGGTGTTTTCACAGAGACAGGGCCAATGTGACAAAAAAAAATAAATAGATCTCCCCCCCACCCCCTAAGCTAACCTAAAACCTTTCACTTGGGAATGTTACATGTCTATGAACACGTTTTTTTTCTTTGGTTTTTGGTGTGTGTGGTGTGTTTGGTTTTTTTTTTCTAATCACAAAGGGGTGGCTTACAAGCTCTGAAAGAAGGATAATAACGAAGTTCTTGTATTCAGGCCCTAAGAATAGTGTTAACACCTTGACTGGTGTAAGTAGTTTCTTAAATACCAGTTTATTCCCAACTGCTTGAAGGTTCCCAAGCTTGCTCTGAACCATCCGTTTTTAAACAGTCCTGAGGAGAAAAATCTGATAGGGGCCTTCTTCAAAATGTTGGTGCTGTGCTGTGAAAGCCTTTGATCAAGTCTAACTTGTTAATCTTCATAATTCCTCCAGCTCCTTCCAGCAACTTTCTTCCGTACGTAAGAAGAGCTAATCAATCCTAAAGGCAGTTTTCAGAATGTCTTTAAAAAAAATGATAACCATTCCCCCATGCACTTTACCTCCAGTCCAAGCTACATTTTTCGGCTAAGTGAATCTGGATTCCTCTAGCAGACGTAAGAAATTTTTCTTTTTTGTGTGCAGTTTTATATAATTAACTCATGGTACCCCTGTGAGTTTTATCCCCAAATGACGATGTAGTGGCTTAAGACTGGATCCTCTCCCCGCTCTCCTACTAAACGTAGATTATTCCAATTGTCTTTTTGGGAAGGTGGTTAAAGGTAGGCAGTTGGCAGAAGTGGTACTGATAGCATAGCTGCCTTGTAAATGGATGGCTTTTATCATCTCCAGGCACTGGCAGCGTTGTATGCAAGACGACAAATGCGGATGAGCAGCCATAGCGTAACTTCCCTTGGGGCAGCCTCCAGGTCTGTTTGCAAAGGTACGCGAGAAAGAAATGTGCCATTAGAAAGCTCTAACGCACACCAGCTATTGCTGGTTAAGGCTTTTCTTTATTCCTATTCGGTCTTCATGCATTAAGCTGCAAAATGGCAGATCTGCTGCCTGTGACAAAAGCCGAAGTGTAGCCCTGCAGCTTTCTGAGACTATATCCAGTCACAACATGTTACCCATGTCTTCTTTTTATCTACTTATCGGCACCTGCTTGCAGTTCCTGCAGAAATGGCAGCCCCTCTGCCTGCCTGGAGTGGGGGGCATGTGGTGTCTGTGCTCAGTTGTACTCTTCTCCCCAGTCCCAGGTCTTCCTCATCCTCTTGGGTCTTCCTCATCCCAGGGCGTCCTCCACTTGCCATAGAGGGAGCTGAGCCAATGATGATAAACGGATGCTGGGCTTCCCCGTGGCCAATAGCTTTATACTGTCTCATAGAAACTGTAGCTTGTTTTTCAGTCTTCAGTCTGTAACCCAAACATAATGAAGTAGTCCATGGTCTGTCTTTTGAATATCTGAACCAGGCGTGCAAATGTTAGTTACCTTTGGTAGGAATGAAGTCTTCGTGGGTATGGGCTCTTAATGCTGAAGGGAAATGTTTTGGGCTCTGCTGGTGCCATTAATAAGGGAGTACTAAGAAGTTATTGATATCCTAGAAGTTCAATACACAAATACCATATTATCTGACAAAATAGTTCTGGGCTAAGGGAAGAAAGCTTATTCAGCTAGTGAAGAATGTCAAGGCATTATATACACTTCTGGTACATCTGTCTTGGCAGTGATAGAAGTGAAGTAAGTTTAGAAAACAGTTCCAAAGAGTGTGTTGAATTGTGCAGGAAAAACTATTAAAAGCCATGTGTCATTAACAAAGATCCTCATCTGTGTACTTACTCAATGCATATGAAAGCAGGGATGGTAGTTGAGTGTCACTGAGGAGTAAAACAGTGTTGTGGTAGTTGAGACACTGGACATGAAAAATTTCAAATTAGATCTGAAACGTCATTTTGTTAATGAAAGTGTTGTGTTCTGTGTCTTGGGTAAGTGAAAAAGGAAGGTAAAGGGGCTGTAATAAGCAGTTTTAGTAAGGTTTACAGGCTTCAAGTTTTCAAATCATTATGATATAGTCAGAAAGGAAAATAAGTTCACTTTAAGCTGTAGAGTGACAGTATGTGGTTGGGAATCTGCATAATAGAAACAATATTTGCTATGAAGAAGGAAGGTAATTCCTCTTACAGAAACTGCCTTTTAAAAATCCATTCTGGCTGCATTTCTTTACTAGTTTTTAGTGAAATGTTTTCTAGTTGAAGCTCTCTTTGGAGTAAATAAAAGTGTTGCAGTAGGGAATTCTGGATGATATAGCTGTCAGTTATTGTAATTTATGAAATGAATTGAACAGTGGACGATTTTGAGATTAAAATCAAAGTGTCCTTTTATTTCCCTTGTATGAAACTTTCTATGCCTACAGTACTACATGCCTGTATATAATGCAGAACTACATAGGAAGGGTAAGTCATCTGACTGTCTTGAAAGTTTATTCAAACAGTCTAAGAATCCTGCTAAGAAATATTAGTAGTTCTATTTATTATTTTATGGTGAAGGTAAGCTAAGAAAAAAAATATGTAAGTGCAATTTTAGCACAATATATTACTGTATTCTTTCACAAATGCTGACATGCAGGTTCCTGTATTAGCAAATAATACATTTTATTGTTCATGAACACGAGAAAAATTAAGTTATTTTGTACCCTGATATAAAGCGTTCTACTGTTTTTTTTTGGTCCTCCCCTCCTGTTTCTGAAAGATGGCATTTACTTTGCTTATTATACAACTTTCTATTTTGATTATTATGCAAAACTTTAAATATTTTCACATTTCAAGTGCAATTAAACAGGACATCTGTTACACTGGGAACACGAGAGAACGTTTTTATTATGCTGAAAAGATTTTCTGCGTATAAGTAAGCTATTATTTGCATTACCAATTGCATATTGAAAAGTACTCATCATTAAGGAGCCTGCATGCATACCAAAGGCCATCATAGTAGCTGCAGTGTTAAAGCATTTTGTCTCTGGAGCAGTAAACTGTCCATTGTAATCACATCGTTATTGGTAAATTAGGTGTTGTAAGAGCAGGTGATGCGTGTCCATGGCTCCAGCCATTAATTGTGTCTTTTACAGTCCTTCCCACTGAAACAGAGTCTTTGATGTCAATTCCTTTGCGATAAGAAACTCGGCATGGCTGAGGTGATCCAAGTAGCGGAGAACAAGAATTTGCTAGCTGAACTTGGGGTGAAAGCTGAAATTAAGGCCGAGCAACTCCTACGACCCACAGGGCGTCACCTTGAAAAGCCATGAAATAAGAGAGAAATGGAGCTGTGGGGAAAATGCAGTAATTGAACAGTTGGAGCCTGACGAGGAGTCCCACAGCTGCAAGGTGGCAAGAAAATCAGGGAACAGGGGACTCAAAAAGGAGCTGCATCTGGCTTTGCAGCATTTATATGTGCTGGGGTTATATTCATCCCTTTTGTCATTAGGCACAGGAGATAGTGCCAGAGATTAATTTGTTTCACTGTGGGTTCTGTGTAAACCTATTATTGATGTAGCTCTGAGGCATGTTAGCATATTTTATCTATAGCTCCAGTGTAAGCATAGAGAGAAAAAAAGGGAGTGAAAAGGACCCCAGAAGCCAGACTAAATGCCAGACAATGCAACTCCCATTTGAGAAGGGACAGTATTTGCAGTATAATGCATTTCCTTCCAGTTTAGTTGACTAACTCTTCCTCATTTTGGAGAGTATGGGGATCTATAGTCATAATTTTCATACATTACCTAAAATAGCATATTTTCAGATTATTTGTTAATATATTTAAGTATTAGATATTTTTCTTTTCTACTGCAGATGTTTCCCTATAGAAATGTAGTAGAAAGTGTTAAATTATCACCGCAACTAATCTGTGTCCCAGATAAGAGAATCACAGAATAATTTTGGTTGGGAGGGACCTCTGGAGGTCATCTGGCCGAGCACCCCCCTCAAAGCATGGCTGGCTTCTGAGTTTTCTCCAACTTCCAAATTAGATCAGGTTGTTCAGGGCATGTCCCCGTGAGTTTTGAGCACCTCCAAGGGTGCTCACAACTTCTTGAAGTTCCAGTGTTTGATAATCCTCACTGGGAACTCTTTTTTTTTTTTTTTTTTTTTTTTTTTTTTTTCCCCCCCCCCAGATGTGGTGGTTGACAGGGTTAAGATTTCCCCTGAGCTGCCTTCTTTTGATGGTTAAACAAACCCAGCTCTCAGCCTCTCCTCACATGTGCCGTGGCAGCCCTTTACCATCTCGGTGACCCTCCACTGCATCAATGTCTTTCCCATGCTTGGGAGCCCAAATCTGGACGTAGTAATCCAGACTTGGCCTCACTAGTGGAAAACAGAGGGGAGCAATCCCTTTCTGGTGCAAGATGTTAATCTTGATAATTAAGATCCAAGGTATTAATGATGTTGAGATCCAAGGCTTTTTTTTTTCCAGAAATTTGCATTTGAACTTGTAGTCCAAATACTGTGCATCGATATCTGGAGAGCTGTCTGTTTGTATACGTTGATATGTACAGACTGGAAGAAGGTATATGGTGCGTGCAAAAGAGTTGCACAGCTTGTATTTTGAATACAAATTTGGGGTTTGAATTCCTTTCACAATTAAGGTGTGTTTTGGCCTTGACTATCGGCTCTGGTTTACGTATTAAAGGGCGCTATTCCTCTGCATATTTGGCTGGTACTTTGCAGATTTGTTTTATGGCAGCTTTGTCAAGTAATTAAGAGTCTCATGAATGGCCCCATTCAGTACCCATGGTGTAAATTGAAATGTGTTGGAAAAGCTATTATTTCCTTTAAGCTTTCACTCTGATCTGCTTCTAAATCTCTGATATCCCCAGTTTGAGTCAGATTGATTAGCCACTCTCATGTCTAACTAATACATTGTGTTGTTAATGATCAGCGCTAATCATTGTTATCGGAGTGAGCAAAATGCTCATTATCCATTATTCTGGTTGCAGTTATGAGTTACGACAGACAGCTGTCATGTGAATGAGCACATTTCTCCTGGCAAATACAGAAATGCACCCTTTAATTTTTATTTTTCCCCTGATTAGATCAAACTGCGAAGCCTTCAGCAGAGGAGCGTTGGGTAAAGTACTCAGTCAGTGGCTGTTACCTCCAGAGAGATGAGGAGAGGTGGCACAGATTGCAAACGGCTGTTTCAAACCCAGGGAAACCCTACAGGGAAAAGGGAAGGGAGATCTGTTCCACCGCTTGATGTCAGTATATGCTCACTCTTGAAAATAGACAGGTTTTTTTTTTTCCTTGCCAGGGAGACTTCTGGGTAAAGGCCATTTGCCCACCTTCCTGAGCATTCCCTGCTCTCAAGGTTTTATTGGTGGTGCCAATTGACTGAAGAAGTAGGACAGCACCGGTGAGGCCAATTCTCAAATTTCCTTGCAAGTGATGCATACTTTCCCTTGCAGAAGAGACTGCTCTTGCAGAACAGAGTAATGGTTTTCTAGACTTAGGGCTTTTTTGGAGGCCTTTACAGATGGGAGCTCATCATTACTTTTCAAGGCACTTAACTGCATTCTTAAACTAAGTGAAATCCATCCTCACAGAGGTCTGGGGTGATCTCAGCCAAACATGATTTCGTTGACGCTCTCTCTGCATTGAGAAAACTGCCTCCTCATTGAAGTTTATTTCTGTAGTAGCCCACTTCTTGAGGCCTCTTCTCCCACTCCTTTCTTTGCCTCAAATTGTGCTGGAGGTCGGAAAACTTGACTTTTGCCAAATTTGACTCCTCTCTTTGCTCTCTGCTTTTCTTTTGAGCAATTGCAATACAGAAGCAGAGAGTGAGCTGACTTTGGGGCTTCTCTGGATTTACACCAGCAGAGGAGGCAGCTGTATCGATTATCTCCTGTCGAACACAGGCAGCCTTAGGCAAAATTCCCTCTTCACTTTCTACAAGACTGACTCTATCATTACATTTACTAATTGTCCTACGAGTACTTCTCTTCTCTAAATGCTTCCTTTATTGTTAATGTGAGCAATTTCTTTGATAATATAGTCCATCAAAAAGTGAAATTGAGATTTAAATAGAAATCTATTTAGTTTATATAGTTTAATTTTTCTCAAACTGAAATGGCTGTTCTGGAACATCATTAAGTACGTGGTTGTATCTGGAAGATGATTTTCAATTTCCCGAGTCTACATGTTCACAAACTTTTATTTGCATGTCAAAATAATTAGATTGTCTTCAAATAATTAGTACATTTGACTTAGCGTAGACACTTAATAGTCTTTTAAATCTGCTTTAAGCCATTTGCATAAATTGTAATAAATCACTCATTTAAATTGGACACAGTTTTAGATAGAAAACAGTGCCATTCCTGGGGTTTTGAAAGCTGCTGGAAGGAAAAAGCTATTCATGCTGCTGAAACTGAGCTTAATGTCACAGCTAGTCATAGGAATGTGTTACTGGCTTCCCTGTAACTTTAGAAAAACAAGATTATTGTTGGCACTGCAGCCAGTCAGATACCTTGTAGAGACTGGAAAAATCCCAACCCTGACAATGCACCTGCTTGTGCAGGGTGTTGTCTTTAAATTTTAAACATTTAAATTAGAGATCTATAAGAAAGCCCAAGAAGGTAAAAAATATGATGAGGTTATGAACTAGTCATCCAGCCAAAAACTTCTGAGTAAAACTTTCAATATGTGTGAATGAAATGGACACCACAGAAGAGGACTGGCTCGGAAAATGTACTTAAGTTCTGAGAAGGTCTGTTTGCAAAACAGTAGCAAATCCCCAGTTGCACTTTAAAGTTAAACCCATGAAAATGCCCATAGGATTGAAATCTGGTTTTAAAAAAAATAAAATTTTGGATGCACCTGCTGATTATTTTTTTTTTCAGAGGCTGCTAAAATAAAACAGAATTTGAGCACCTGTGTGGGTGCTTCTGCAGCTGTGGTGGAGAGTATGAGACATGTGTTACCACAAATACCACAAAATGCCCAACGCTACCAGCCCAGATATGTCCGCGTTTGTGGGCTATCCCAAAAGGAGGGTGAGTGTTCCTTCCTCATCTCCGGTAACATTTCTCCCTTTCTCCCCACATCTATTGCGCGAAACATCCCTTTGATATAAAAGCACAAAACATTAGGTAGTCACGATGCATTTTTCTGCTACTCAGCTATATGCCGGCTGGTTCTTTACTTGATGGGTATTATGGGATATTTACTGGAAGACAAAGGCACTCTGGGATTTAGAGTCAAGCTAAATTATTAGTAGCTTAGTATCTCATTATTCCTCTTTCTTCTGTGAGTCAGCACCATTTTTGAAGCGCCATCTGGCAGCATGGAATCAACACCCCTGTACGCTACAGTTGTTAATAACAATGTGCTGATGCACATGTGTTGGCAATCATTAAGCCTTGGGTGATTTGAGAAACAGTGCCCTGGCAGTCAAGGCAAAGATGAGGAGACCATCACCGTCAGCTGCTCCTGCAGATGATGTATCTGCTGGAGCTTTATTTAGTAGCCGTTGCTACAACTTGATGTCCAGGTAGGTGGTGTTGGTGGGCCCTGAGCACTCTGCTGGTGCTACGCTTGGATCCAATTGCTAGTCAGGAGGAAAATCTCCTTTGGGAGCCGTACCCAAGTAATGTAGCAGAGTGCTATCAGCTTGTGGTCACTTCTGCATGTGGTCTGCAACCCACTGACCCCTTTCAGGTCCCTGGCACCTTGTCCCCTCCCAGAGGGACCCTCCAATCACAGCTACAGCCTCTCAAGCAGACCTTGGTTCAAACACTTGTGGAAGGGAATCGAGCACAGGCTGCAAGATGAAAACAAGACCTGTTCTTGAATCGGGTTTATGCTTTGAAATACCCCTGTGAAGCTATCATAGGAAATACTTTATGCTTTGGTGGTGGAAGCAGGAGAGTATACGTTTGACAGTCCTTACTACTAAGGTTAGACATGCAGCTAACAAGTCATCCCTGATAGTTTATTATCACACCGAGAATCCTTACGGCTTAACAGAAGCAAGGCAATAACAGCATAAATCTCACAAACGACCTGTTCCTCTAAGTGAACAAAACTCCCACACGTGAAACTTTGTAGGTAAAAACCATCCCATCCATGTATAAATTTCATACCTTCTACCTTGGTTGTGAGCCTTGTACTTAATATTCTGCTGGTTAACACTAAAGAAGAGTTACACATCTATTAATTTTAACAATAGAGTTGCAGCACAGCCTAAAAATGAACTTTCAAGTTATTTGGTGGCATATCTTGACTTCACAAATGAGATGTTATGACACTTGATGTCATAAACAATTAAAGCTATCTTATTCAGAAGTTAAAGTAATATTAATGTATTATGATATTAATTGTTACTACTCTGTGCAACCTTTCCTGTACTAAAGTAAACTTTTAGATACTTGCTTCAATTTTGTGTAAAAGAACCAAAGACTCTTATTTCTGTTAAAGAAATTAACACTTCTTTTGATGAAAGTCTTAAGGGTAGAAATGTTTTCTACATGGACACAATTGTTACTGTAAAATGCCTTTGTATAAATACCCAATATCTCCATGTAGTCAATAGTAGCCCTCTGCAGGTTGGATGTACGTGATACCTGAGGAGATGAGCCAAACCCTAGCCTCGTCAGTATGGACCGATGAGTTTTGGGCAGGAGATGTTGAAGAAGGAAGCAGGGTTTGCCTTTAACGTGTAGCTTTTTGCATGCTTATGTGATGCTTGGAGTTTTGTATGATATAAACTTCACTTTTTGTAAGGTACAAACGTTCACTTGCAGTACAGAAAATAGTTCCTAGGGTATGGGCCCCTTCATCAGGCTGATAGTTTATGTATAAGACAATAAGGAGGAGTCATTTTGATGAATATATGTCTTCAGAGAGCTATCACACCATCATCAGCTTTCATTGGAAAACAATTAGGAGGCTTCAAAAATGATTAACATGCAAGACATTTTTCTTTGTGACTTCACTTATAAGAATGACAGAAATTTCAATGCATGATCTTTCCCTAGTGTATTCTTTACCATTCAGTAAAAGCAGGAGTGGGAGAGGTAGATCATACAAGGTACAAAGCAAGCAGGGAAAAGCATTTACATAAGTGAGAAAATATGCAAGTACTTCACCTTAGCGCGTGTTACCATGTCTTTGCAAATTTGGGGACCTTCTGTTGGGAGTCAGAACTCTCTGGTTTCTCCTGCTGTGTCGTCATCTTTAACTCTCCAGTTGCTGGTCCTTCCAGAGCACCTTTGAAGTATTCATTGTCTCTGGAGGCTGATTTGTCTCTAGAGATGTGGTTTTGTGTCCTCTTGCTATTCTAACGGCTCCTATTGATGCTAAACTGTAAGATGGTAAGAGACCATTTGTGATCTGATAGTGTGGGCTCTAATGTCACCGAAGTTTTTCCGAGTTAAATGCTATTGAATAAGACCGGTGGTCTGTGTGCCATTTGTAGGTCTTAACATTACATCTAGTTACTAATGAAGGGTAACAAAAAAAGAGCAAATATACTGCCAATTGTCAGTGGCCTTAAACTATGTCTAAGGAGGCTTGTATCTTCTCCTGAAAATTTTCAGGACTCCACAAATTGAAAAAGTTTGAAAGCCACTGACAAAGAGCACTTCTTTGGAGACCATCCCAGTTGCAGGGAGTCCACCTCACCCCATGGCATCTCATTCTAGTTGGCAATTGCGCCGCTATTTAAAAGCTGGCCTTTATTTCTGGATATAGTTTGTTGAGCTGCACCAAATCTTGTATAGTTTTGAATGCTGGATTACAGGATTGACAATTTTTTTTAGATAGCAAGAGGCTGTGATCAAGCCACCGCTTAACCTTTCATTTGACAAACTAAATGGATTGATGTCCTCAAATCTTTTACCTTAAGGCATGTTTTCTAGCTTTTTACTTGTCTGTGTGCTTTGACAGGTTGCTAAGATTTGATGCTTTGGAGTTTATTGAGTTTGGAGGAAGAGGGTCCTGCTTGTTGTTTTAGGGCTTTTCAAGCCTTTCATGCATCCACTTGTGCACAAACCAGTTTTTTCTTTGTTGTGTGTTTGAGGTTGTTCTGGCAGACTGTAAAATGTTTGATTTTAAATGATTGCCAGGCTTGACTTAAATCAATATGAGGGAGATGGAAATGTATTTCAGGATGTTTCTTTGTTGGTCAATAAAATGTTATACCCTGTGTCATCAAAAAATGCTGAAATCAGCTTTGAAGAAACAGGAAAATGCAACAGTAGCAAATGCAATTATAGTGATTTGCTGCTCTAAATCACCTCCTCTGTACAGGGGTAAAATGGAAGTTAAAATAACAGAACAGAGGTGGTTGTGTTCCTCAAAATCTGGGTTTTAAGTTTGAGGTAATATATGCTAACAAGAAGCTTATGTGACCTTTTAATAATGAAGAAATAGGAAGGACATCGGATGCTTCATCACCAAAATCACTGATGTTTCCTGTTAATTGAATTAAAGCAACAGTATTTGTCCTAGACATTGCCAATTGAAGCTTCCTTCTTGAGGGGTTTGTCCCCATCATGACACGGGGAATGAAACCAAACTGAATGGGGTTTTTTTATTGTTGTGTTTGGAGGGAAAAGGTGATCTGATTGCCTGAAAAGCATTTTTCCCCCATCTAATTATTTACCTGTGAATACACAAACACAGATTACAAAGCTTGTAACCAGTGAAGCTTCTGGGAGGGGATGACCTGAGCCACCATATAACTGCAAAACCAGGAGGAAAATTAATTTACTTCCATTTTGGTTATCTGCCATGACAGCTTTAACTGGTTAAAGTGGAAACAGCAGGCCAACTTCATCCATCTGTCAGTGGAGGCTGAGCATGTATATAGCTGGCATAAGTCTCTCCAGTTGGCTTTGGCTGAGATTGTACAAGTTCACCTTGTGGGAATCTTTTTTTGGTCTCCTGCCTGGGAAACAGAGAATTTATATGATTTCAATGATCATGAAAGACAACTTGTGCACAGTAAAGCCTGCAACGTTTGTGGACGCCAGCTAAAATAACAAAACAAATTAGGTGATGCTACTGCTGCAGCATCTCTGGCAGTGCAGAGCTCAAGGTAGGCTGCAAACCCAACATGAGCTAACATCCCCTAATTCTCTTCATTCATGATTTGGAAAATGCAAAATGCCTGTTAGTTTTCACAAGACTCTTGCGAACCTGCAAATTTTTATTTTTTAAGCTGTAACTAGATCTGTGTTCCTAAGATGGGTTTAAAAGGGGAGAATTTAACTTATTCTGGCTACATTAGCTCCTAAGTTTTTCATCTTTATCACCACTCAACCCTTCAGAAAAGTCAGTGGGGTGTAATGGAATCTACATGTTGGGTGTAATGAATCTATCTCCTTGTGCAAATAATATATCAAATGCTATAGATTCTTGGGAACTGGTGCGTATGACTTGTGTAAACAAAACAACACAGTGAGATCACACAGGCTCAGCAATTCAACTAGAATTGTTATTTTTAAAAAAGGCAAATAAGAAACCCAGCAACACATCATAAATGATGTTCTCCAATACGGGGATTGTCCGATTGCAGAGGTGTGTGCCTACAAGTTCCTTAATGTTGTTATAAGGTGTTGGCACTCTCTCATTAAGACAAAACTGCCCATTTTTTACACTTCACTACCCAGTTGCATGTGTTGGCTGTCACAGGAGCTTTGTGGGCTGTGTCCTGAAACCCTACCATATTCCTGGGATGAGGCTGTTTCTGCACCACTGGTTGGATAGTGGAAGGTCCAAAAAGTCTTGACTGGTTTTAGTAAGATGTTGCTGTTTGTGGAGGGTGCGTAGCGATGGTGGAAACTGCTTAGGCCTCAACGCAGGCCGGGGGGGAAGGAAGCTGAAGCTGCCGATGGGTATCAGTGGGGCTGATTACTTGTAATCAAAAAAGGATTGTATACGTGCTGCGGAAATAGTGAGTGTTAAGAAAGGATTTAGAGGAATCTAAAGGAGTTTGTGCTCCACTTCAGTAAGGAAACTCTCATCAGCTAAAATACATAACAAAAAAGAGTATTCAGCTTTTTGGCTGAACTCAAAATGTTACAAATCACTGTGAAGAACTTGTCATATGGTATTAGATTGACCGTAACGCTTCTGCTTTTTGCATGTCCCTTCAGTTGCCTGCTGAAAAACATATATCTTTGTTTTTGCTCAATTCTCAAATGTCCTACTACTTTCCACATTTTTTTCAAAGCTACATAATACAATTCTGCAGCTGTGATATGTATTGGAAGCACCTTGGTGACTTCAGGGGAACTGCTCGAATAAAGTGAGGATTTCAAAAATCTGTTTCTTTTGTCACAGAAAACAAAACGAAGAGAGTAAGTCAAGTGTCAGAGATGGCCGTCTTCTAAAATTTGTGATGCTTATTGTGAAAAGCAATTTTCCAATGCACACAGAAATCCACTGGGCAGGGTTTTGCTGTCAGTTTGAGGTCAGCGTGTAGGATTTGTTTTGTTCTCATTTTAGATATTCAGGTATCTGATGCCTATGTGGTCATGAACAAATAAATCCTTGAAGAGCAGTGCTGCTGCCTGGAGTTGGAACAAATGAGGTGAGGAATGAGGAACCTAATTTTTGATCATTTTCTGTACCAACAACCCTTTGATAGTAAGTTTGAAGCAGAACAGGCTTCAGACTGGTTCTGCAAAGAAGGGATGCTTGGAGGTCGGGGAGGAAAGGCAGCAGCAGCTGTTAGCTCCGTGGTCCAACAGGAGCTACTCATGTGTCCTCAGATCTGGCCAGAGACCAAGCACAGACTTCTCCAACTTCAGTGGAAACCTTCAAGAGCTTTGTCTCATCTTCTATGTAAAGGTTTGAAGTTGATTTCTTTCCCCTCCGCCCCCCATGCAGTGCCCTCACAGCATGACAATGTGAACAGGTCATTTGGATCAGAGTGCTGGAGTTTGAATAAAACTCACTGAATCTTAAGCTCTGAAATCCTCCCTGGACTTCCAAAACAGTTTCTTTTCTCCTTTCAGAGTTTCCTGTCAAATTTCTGTCCTGATCTCCCCCTTCCACTCTCCCTGCTGTGCTATTTGAGGATCAGATATCCCAATTAGTGTCATCATCATTCCTTTATGATGCATTCTGCAGTATTGGATTAATGAATTTCCTCCATTTGTAAGTTAATAAATTGGCAGTTATTGGGGTCCGCAGCAATTATCACAGAGAGCTGACAGGAGAACGCCCTATGGTACCCGCTGCTCTGGCCTTTAACAAATAAATTCTACCAAATCTTTGCAAGTGAAAGACTTTGTATTTTAATTGAGGCACTAATCTAAATTACAGCTGCCTGGAATCACAGGCAATAATAACTAAAGTTGCTGTGGAAATACAGCAACTTTTGTATTTTATTAGAGTAATGTAAAAATACGTTGTGGTACCAACAGGATTTTATTAATCTGATGTGATGTCTTAACCTTAGTATCTTATCGAAATTTATTATACATTATGAGATTTCCAAATGTGCAGACTGATATTTTGTATAGCTTTCCAGATGATGATATCTTGTTTGAGACTTTGCATTTCCAAAGGTTAGTGTTTGTAAAAATTCACATTTCTGAGATTTGTGGTGAATAAAAAGGACAGCTGTTAGGTCCTCATTATGCCATTAATAGAAAAGAGATAGTTTGAGCTGAGTTCTTTCTGGATATACTGAAGCTTTTTGAAATATGAGCTGTGAATTTTAAGTGTGTAAGTACAGCCACTGATCAGATACAGGGAGTAGGCGAAGGGCGATACAAGTATAGCTTTGAACTGGAAATGTAATTGTAGCAGTGTATCTGCTGTTTATATTCTACCAAGGACTTGGAGGAAAAAGTCACTCGAAATGTTGACTTTATTTTTTTCTTTTTTGATTATAAATACAAGGCAGTGATTTCTGGCTTAGGGAAGCTTACATGGCATATGGTATGAGCGTACGTAAAAGCTAATACATTTACAAGACTGGCATTACTTATTTCTGAGAAAAGGCTCAGAGGTGATAGGACCAATATGTTTGAACTACATCAAGGATGTTAGGAAATCAGTGCTGATTATTTGGCTGAGGCTGTTGGGCAGAACAGAAGTGAAGCTTAAGTTGATTGAACAGACTGCAGGACCATTTGGGAAGGTGTGATTGTACACAGAGTACTGATTATAATCTCTCAACAGTTCTTGTAAAAAGCAGTGTAAAGTATAGGATGATGTAAAGCAAGAAAAATAATTAGCTTGATCATTTTATGCGTCAGTGTGTGCGATAATAGGAGGGTACAAAGCCCATTAGAGAGGTGTATGATAGCATTTGATTCTAAACACATTCCTTTTGCCTGAACGGTGTTACGTGTCTTTTCCATTCCTGAAGATATTCCTCAGTCTGTTGAAGAGAGATGAGAGTCGAGTCTTACCCTCTCCAGCTGGTTTAGTTTGATCTGCAATGAATCCAAAATGCCCGTCCCTGGATATTTAAATGCATTCTCTGTCAATTATAATGCAATACCAAAATGCAGCTGTAGAGTGACAAAGCAAAGACAGAGCTTTCTGTTTCCTTCAGAAAATATTGTATTTTGATACATAAAGTAATAACATAAAAATTTGCTTTTAAGTTAATATTATGGCTAAGATATATTTCTAGAAGCTATATATGTGAGTATATGCTGTGTGTAAATATTTATTCTGCCTGGGATGGGAGTTATTGAGGATGCTGCATAAATGATCCAGAGCAATCCTGAACCAAGTGTGATATATTGTATATACACATTTGAAGCGGGCCCAGAAGAGCCATGACTCTCTTCTTTCTACTTTGCCTTCCCTAGTTTTAATTTTTCTAAAGAAGTAGCAAAAAGTAAGAGGTTTCATTGCAGCAAATCTCATTTTTCTTCTGTACAGGTGCTGACTTCTTTTATACCATCTATTCATCACTCAAAGGCACCTTTTTTAATTGGGGACCTCATTATTTCAAGATGCTGAATTGGAGCCTCATGACCTGACCTGGAGTGAGCTGCGTTCTCTCGCTCACAGGGGCAGCAGAGCTGGTAAGATGATCTGTTCAGGGGTTTTTTGGTGGCTAGAAAGGGAAAGGTGCTAAGTGAAAACAACAAGTGTTTCGAAGCACAATGTGTCAGACAGTTAAAAGCCAATGCAAATACTTGAGATCTAATGGTATTAAATGAAGTACTGCCTATTGCCACTCTGCTGAAACAATGCATCATGAAGTTATAAACAAAATGATTTGAATGATCCTTCAGTGCTGTTCTTAACAGTAACCTCCTCCTCCAGATGAGGAGGAGTCGGGCAGAGGAAGAGTGAGCCTCTTACCTGGTGGGAGCATTCTTAGGCATAGTGCCAATACCATTGCAAGGCTGCGCGCACAGCTCATTTCTTTGTGGCAAGCAGCTCCTTGGGTTCTTGTTTCCAGACAGGCGTCTGATTGGTTTGGGAGGCAAGATGTAATACTCCCAAATATTTCTGTAATGACTTTTAATGCAAATCAATTTTTTTCCAACTATTTTCCGTTAGTCATGTAGGCCTACCCTCTAATAATTCTCTGAAGTCTTGACACTCTTCTTTTCTCTCATAATGTGTGCTACGCTTGAAGATGTGTTGATTGCTTAAAAAAAAAATAAATTAAAAATGAGTCGAGTGCTTTGCGATTTAAGCTCTCAGAAGTGGGCCTTTTCAAGGACCATTGCTTTAGATTGCGAGACGACTCTGCCATTTGGCTCACCTTGTTCTTTTCCACAGCCACCTCTATATTTCTTCATCTGAATGTGTAAGCAGTGGGTTGTTGACACTGTCATTGAACATCCTCTTCTGGTCCGGCAGCAAAGCTCTTGAAGTATAAGGACTTTGTCTCTCCTGAGTTATTGTTGCAGTCCTCACCTGTAAGCTGCTGTGGATAAACATTGTATCTAAGTGCCAGTTCCTACCTTTATTTTTAATATTGAGTGTAAAGCAGTGGAGGCTAATGACATTTTAAGTGCTCTGATTTCTTAGTGGGGGGGACTCTTGACTGTGTAAATATTCTATAAGGGCTAAATACTGAACAGGGCTGGGCAGCTATAGCTCAGTACTAAACTGAATAGTAGTAGTAGTTTAATTTTGCAAAAAAAACCCCACCCCAAATCAAAAACAGTGAAGTGGTGTTACTGAAAACATTTCACACCTTAAATGTGGAATGTTGGTGTGTAGAGAAAGCTCATAGTATGTGGCAACCCTTTGTCAAAGCTTTGGATACTCCTTCTTCCTGGCACGTATTTTATGTAAGGCTCTCACTGAACAGAGTTGATCTGCACACGGAGTAGGAGAAAGGTTTATTGAATCAAAACTATCTATTAAAAGGCCCTGAAGAGACAAATCTATCAAAACTGGATTTGAAATAATAGGGCAGCAAAATGCATTTTGAGTTCTGGTGGGGTATACTCCAAAACTGATCATATCATCCTGACCCATGCTTCAGCCTTGTCAGATTTTGAATCGATACAAACTGCGGGGACATAAGGGAAGTTCTCTTACATGTGTCTCACTTGGCATCGTGCCTTTGACGACTTGTGCTAACACTTCAGGATGTGGACGTGCTACTCCACTGCTATGTTTATGCAATGCTCAGCAAGAATGTGAATCCTCTGCATCTTAAGGGCGCGTGGACAAGGAATTGGCTTGCAGAAGAGAGCAAGGGAGAAATGGTATGGGATATTCCCCTCCTAAATAATGAAGCTTTTTTATTTTCTTCTGGTTTTACCTGGGCTAAACTGCTGCAAACAGTGAATTTCAAGTAAAATCTATTGACTGAAGTTTACAGGTACATCTCGGCTTTAGCAGTTGCTATTTGATTCTCACTGAAGAAGCAAGTTTCCCCTAAGGTGGTTCTGCTCAGAATTGTGATATAATTGTAATAATTTGAAGAGCTTCCGGGTGGTACACCAGGGTATTCCACTGAATACTCATAGCCATGGATTTGTCTATCAGTCCACAAATATTATTTGTCATAAACCGAAAATTTCTAGATGAAGCAAAAATGAGACAGAAGATTTCACTTGTATGATGATTAAAATATTGCCCAGAGAATGTAAAGGCCTTTTAATAAAGGTGGCTGAGAGAGAAGAGTGATGGCAGGAACACAACTTACACTGTAAGCAGATCGTCTTTGGTGCACATACCGCTTTTATGGGAAGCGCAAGGCCAGGCTTACTGGGAGGCTCCAGATGCTTTCCCATGCTCTGGAGATTCAAAGGTGCAGTAAATCCAATTTAGCTGAGCAGTTGAGCACACTTTACAAGTGCTTTGAGTCACTAGAGTGGAGCAAAGCAGCCAGACCTTATGCATGAATGTGGCCTATAAACGTCAAAGAAATGATGGGCATGGAATAACAGTGCGTCCCCGAATCCTTTGCACAATTCACACGCATCCGAGGCTGTGAGTGTGTGTGAGTGTAGTTGCACGTCCAAATGGATGAATAAGCATGAAACGGCATGTGCTGAATGCATGGTTACGAGTTTGTGCCAGACTGAGTAATTTTGTGGGCATTTTCTATTTTTGGTTATCTCACCATATTACTGAAGCAACTGCAACAGCTTTTTAAAAGACTGGAAAACTGCAGTGTTTTCCTGATAGTGCTATAATGCACTGTATGTGAAGTAATCTCATCACTCCTTTTGTCCCTGTTACTCATAACATAGGTTTTCTCTCCTGCTTCCTCTTTATTCACTTCTGCATTATTTTAAAGACTGGGACTCTCCATGCGTTGAGCGTAGATTTTTTTTTTTTTTTTTTCCTGTGATGTAACTCAATGTTTATGGCTATTAGTTACTGTATCAAGCTGGGTAAGGGCTATTAGGCAATATCACAGACTATAACAGTAGTAAATCTTTAACTCTGCTTATAATATGCAGAAAACTACAACCCATAAACTTTTTAAATGTTCGAGGTAAAAGAAGAGCTGATGTTGCTGACAGTTTTATAATGTTTACGTAAATGTTTCCTTACTCATGGCAGAATAAAACCAATGAGTTAGAGACTTTAAATGGAGCATATTAAGAT
Organism: Chroicocephalus ridibundus; assembly: GCF_963924245.1. NCBI lineage: Eukaryota > Metazoa > Chordata > Aves > Charadriiformes > Laridae > Chroicocephalus > Chroicocephalus ridibundus. The sequence goes on from NC_086289.1 coordinate 38,378,361, forward strand.
TGCTTATTAAGGGAAATGTCTTGAAACTGTTGTAGCTGAGGATAAGGGATGTTAGATCGTGGAAGCCCAATGAATAAGTTTGGGGTTTTTGTCTCTCAAATTTTGTATTAGATTGTACTTTAGGATTTGTGGCAGACCTCTTAGTTGGACAAACCTTGGAGGCAGATGTATTTAGACCTTACTCTAGCCATTCAGATAATACTTTAAAAGCTCTTTAACTAAAAAAGATGTGTTTTATTAGATTATTCATTAGAATAAATACCTTTATGTAAATAGAAGATTGGATAAAACAGAATAATACAAAGATTAATACCCAACTCTCTCCCTACTCATGATATCCTTGCAGGTCAGTCCTTCCTTCCAGACTTTGGAAGGAGGTGGCTTTTGGGATCACATCAAATTCTGCTCCCTCACCAGCTTTTCCTGCAGCCACCCAATCCTACCTCTCTTGCCTCCCTGCTCCTCCTTAATATTTCTCTGCTCAGCTCCTCTTCTTCCTGGAATTTATTTTTTTTTGGTGGGGTGGGGGGAAAGGTTGCTAAATCAAAAAAGGTTTGGTTTTGGGTTTTTTTTGGTTTGTTTTTTGTTTTGTTTTGTTTTTTTTCCCCCCTGCTCTCATATAAAGATTGGTTCAAAAAGCTTTTTTCTGATGGCTTGAGATGTTGATCCTGTGTGACCCGGCACTTGCCTTTGGGGCCCAAGCAGTACCCCAATCTTACAGCATGCCAGCCAGCCCCAGCACACACTGGAAGACACTGGTGTTTTACCCTTGGGTAGCATCTTCTTCCTCCGGCCTCCAGAGCTGAGCTGAGCACTGGCGCCATTGCTGGCTGTAAGTAGTCCTGCCACTGCTGCCTGGCAGCCAAGGGACCTGCAAGTGTCTGGCTTATGGGTTTGCTGAATGCTTGGATGGAGAAGATCTTGTTGTTGTTATCTAATTAACAGGCTTGTGCTAAGTGGGGTTTAAGGCTTTGATGGAGTGAAAATATGTGCATTTATTCATAATACCCAGAAAGTTAAGAGATTAAAAAAAACCCAACCAAACATGCTTGCTTTTCCCATTGGAAGGCTGTCTCAGAAATGACCCTTTTTTGCCCCGATTCAGCCAGATGTTATTCCCTGGATAAAGTGGCTATAAGGGCATTGGCCGTATTGTGCGCCTCTCACTCTCGGTGGAATATCTCCTTTTTATAACCAGTCTCCACTTTTTGAGTCCTCAAGGGTCTTGACAGGTTTAACCTCTTATCTCTATTTTCCCTTTAAGTAGCGAAAGGCTGTGTCTTATCAGAATAGAAGTTGTTTCCCCTCCATACAGATTTAAACACGTCTTTACTATAGCAGGACTGGTTGCAAACTCTCTGCTTCAGTGAGATTTAAGGTCTGTGCTGGCTGCACAACTTCCTTCAGCAGGGTCTGGGCTCTGCACTGGACTTTACATTCACTGTTAATGTGTATGTTAAGACTTTAGATGAAGCCAATGTCTAAACTGTCTAATTGGACATACGTACCGTTGTCTCGTGAATGAGACCAGACCTGTTCTTGCCCAGCACAGCTGGTTTGGGCTGCTTGATTCTCAAAGTCTTTTCTTCCATAACATAGTATCTGGTTTCTACAAAGATGGTCAGGTGCATCATCAATTTAACACCGATAACATGAACTGTAGCAATTTACCGCTGTCATATACTAGGATCGCTTAATTTAAACTAAATCTATTCTCAGGGTAAATGAAGGTGAATATTTTGCATTTGCTGTGGACTGGGGACATACTTATTTTCAAATACTGCAAAACAACTTCTGTAAACCAAAGATACACAGAAATGCAATAACTTGCCTAGATTCATGACACTGCTCTCAACAGTTTGAGAAAGAGTTTTCTTTCTACGAGGGCAGGTTTTTCCTGAAACTAAAGCCACCTTCTTACAAGGGCCTATTGGTGCTGTGTCCTGAATTATTTCATAACTGGGCTTGCTGTCTGGAAATAGGTTTGGGAGTAGGGGGAAAAGCATGAATCATTTGCCAGGGAACATATTTGGTTTGGTATTTTCTTTTGTTTGGTGTCCCATAATGCAGTGTGGAAGCTGCCAGCCAAGTTTATTAGCATTGTACTGATATGTAAATAAGAGCATCTGTAATGTGCTTAGTTATAATAGCTGCAAATTGGGTAGTGCTTTGGTTTCCTGGTTACTAATCTATCTGTACTTAATTGGGTACATTTCAAACTATTAGGAGGCTTCATTTTCCAGCTAGTCCACAGAGGTATGTTTATGATGGAAAGTGCTTCTGATTTTGTAGTTAATTCAGCAGAAGTAGACAAGCTAATCTATTTTTAAATCTTGGTAACTACACTGATCTCTTCTTCTGGATTGAAAGTAGCACACCTCAAATACCTTAATTTTTCGGTTGTTTATATGAAGGACCGTTCTGTTGAACTGCATTGTGAAAAGTGTGCAAAGAGCTCACGATGGTCATCAGAGTCCGAATCTAAAAATGCTTTTTAAAATTGCTTCCTGTCAAAGAATGATTTATTATTTTAATTTTCAATACAGCAGTTAAGGTGGTAGAAAAGATTCTTTTGAATGACGTTTTTCATCTGACATAACCTCATTAGAGCTTCAAGGTATTTACCTTGCCAAAGCTATAACCAGTATCCACGCCTCTTACCTGCCCCAGAGCTCTCCAGAGATCTCTAACCCGTGCCATTGCAACCCCCTGCTTTCACTGATTTGATACAATTTTGAAAGTCTAAAACCTCCTCTAGGAGGAAGGTGTCAGCTTAAACTATGGTTAATTCAGCTTGAAAGAGTGAGAAATGGGAAAACTGCAACAAAAATATACTATAATGCTGCTGCCTTTCATCCTGGCTAGTCCTAAAATGAGTTCAGAATCTCCTGAAGTCCCTGGCAGGAAGGCAATGACTAGGTGCTACCAAATGTACACAGTTAAGAGCGGCCTGATAACACTGAATTTTGGCTGAAAGTTCAATGCGGTTTGTTTCATGTTACTATGTGTGTATGTTCCTCCTGTCAAGAGTACGTCGTGTCCTTTCTTGTCATAGACACTGTTTGTGACTTCAGCTCACTGTGCCGATGACCCGCCTTCTCTGCACTCCATCTGTCTTTGCTGTTGCCCCTGCAGTTGACCTGCAGTGAGGCTTCACCTGTCTCACTCGAGGGCAGGGCTCTTTGCTTGATTTGGCCCTCATCGTGCCCTGTTACTGACTTTTTTTTTTTTTTTTTTCCATTGCCAGGTGCCTTCACTGAGCCCATCGCCTGCTCCCACTTGGCACTGGCTTCCCTTGTCTTTTCTTTGGTGCTGAGCCCAACACTGCCAATAAGTTCCTACCTCATCCCTGATGTAATATCAATAAAACCTCATTTTTTCTCATCATGATCTTTCTTTCCCACTTTGCTATCTTTCCCCAGAGCTGATGTGCTGTGGCATGTCCTCACATCTCAGCAAAGCCTGTATGGAAATCTTCTGGCCAAGGTGGATTCCTCCATGGTGAGTTTGTTCTGATGTTTTATTTTGCCAGGCCTCTTTAGCTGGATGTGCCACCTTCACCGTTATGGTAACAAGCCACCTTATTTTCTTTAGGGCAGAAATTCATAGTTTCTCTATTTCTGATGTGCCTTGACGGAATTCTGGCTGAGACTGGCCCATCACTTCCCACCCGCCTTTGCTTACTTTGAGCTGCTGTTTCACTTGGCTTGTAAGCTTTTGAGGAAAAAAGTTTTCTGTTTGCTCAGATTTGCATGAGGTTATCACAATGGGATCCATAACAAGGTACCTCAGTGGTAAGATAATAGAAACAAAATAGTAATGCTAATTAACTGCAGGCTAATGAAAATTCATTGTGTGTGCTTGCAGGCTGAAGAAACATTTATATTATAACTCTGTAATATAACTTTGTATTATAATATGTGCAGCATGTTAAGAACAGTAGCCTGTATTAGCAGCAAACGACTGAAGAAAATGGAACATTATTGTCTTGGTTGGACTATGGATTTTCAGAAGTTTTGGAAATACATCTGGGTATTTCCCAGATGTTGGGAATCATTGCATCTCTCTAGAGAGTGATCTGAAATAATAGATGTGGAAAGACCTATGAGTGTACAACCTTCATCAGCAGGATATAAGTTTATACTTCATTTCAGCCATAGTAAAGTGGTCTTGTAAAGACTGCTGGCTTCAAGCCAACGTACGCCTTCTGCGTACATTGCTGAATCATAGTGGAATTCCCTGTTATTCTTTTTATTATAGTGCTGGTTTTTCTTCACTAGGTTCAAAAGTGTTCTTAATAGTTGCCTGTTTATTTTTATTTGTAAGACTTTGTGATATTTATCAACTTTTTGTCAAGGCATCCCATTGCTAATGCTTAAAGCTATTGAAAACCGAAAAAACATAACCCATATATTTGATATTATCCGGAGGTCATTCTCACTTGCTTAATATAAAATTATGAAAGAAAAAACTTCCAAACACTTTTTTAATACAATCAATCAAATCCTGTAGCAGCGCTGTATGGGAATGTAAGAGGAACTGATTTGTCTCTAAAGTATTAACCCAGTTTTAATATACAGCTCAGATATTGCTGTCACATTTTGCAGCAGAAAATTTCTGAGGAATAACGTGAAAGGAATCAAGAAATGTTAAATTGCACTAATTTGAAAATTGTACAGATGACATGTTAATTTAGGAAGATAGTCTGGAGGAACATGACTGAGAAAAATTGCAGTCTATTTAAGGGTAGAATTGGAAGAGAATTGAGTAAGAAAACGACGTTTGGGTTTTAGCGATAATAGAATGAAAATGTTAGGAGCTAGCAGGCAACCTTCCTGAAGCTCAAATCTCTCCTCATGTTGGAAGCGTCTTCCCAAATGAAGGGAGATGAGAGGCAATGACTGCTGCTGGAAAAAGTGCAGGCTGATGGAAAATGAAAAGTTTGGTGTGCTGGTGCTCCTCCAGGAGCTGGCTGTGCTGCTGGAGGAACTGGGTTTCCCACCGGCTCACCTGCATCTTGGGATGGCCTCTGAGTCTCCATATGTCCCAGCTCCCTGTGTTTGCGGCTCCTGCGGAGCTGGAGCTCTGGGGTTTCTGGCTCTGGTGCAAGCTGCTGATGTGATAGTGATTTTGTTTAGGAGGGAACTAGGAAATAGTGGCTTTTGTCCAAATCAGAGTGAAGCCAAGTCTCCAATTGCTCTTTGAAATCCAATAGCTCTGGTCTGGAGACTGCAGATGAGTGGAACCCCCTTTTTGCCCTGTGCCATTCAGATTCAGGGTTGTGGCAGCCCTGCAAATAACCTGAGTCTTTAGCTCTTCTCCAGCATTGGCCTCATTTCAAGTTGGCACGGGGTATTTTAAGGTAATTATAAGGTCTATGGCAGCCAGCCTCTCTGCCTGCCCCTCTTGTAGAGGTGAAGTGAAGCAAAAAGGCCCTGCTGCTTGGGGAGCCTCAAGAAGCAGGGGTGGAGTGATTGCATTAGGGCTGGTGACACAAAATGGGAAAGCAATGATTTCAGGGATTAGTGGTTTGCCAGCAGAGGGTCTGGACGTCATTATCATATAAGAGCTCAGGCCAGCAGCAATGAAATCTCATCATTCAGGAGCTGCACAGAGCTGAACAAAACATAGCACAAGTTGTTCGGGGACATTCATCAGCAGAGAAGGACCGAACACGCTTGTCCTTCTTTTTTTAGCCTCTAGTGTCTTCAAGGATGTCCATCCATCACAATCCTGCCAAAACTAACCCCAAAATACTTGATAGAGTGACTGCAGAAATTCAGATCTCTATAGGGCTACTTAGATTAGTGTCTGAAGAGCTGCTTTGGTAAGGTGTTCTAGAAATTTCTTTTTGCAGAGACCTAAACTTTGGTCAACATGGACTATGATGGAAAGAAGACGAAGGCTCTTTTCTTTACACCAAGTACCCCAAGAATTGGTAAGATGAAAGAAATACTTGTTGAAGTGAAAACAGCAGCTGCAAAACTATTGCTTTGACTGAGTAGCGAGGTGTTGAAGTTTAGAAGGAACGGGAAGCATTTCCCCAGTAGGGAAATGACAGTGCCCGGCTGTAGTCACACAAATGGCAAAAGAACTAAGACTTAGTACCGTGCTAACACCAAATGGGTAGTGCTAGAAAAGGGAAAGGAAGCAGGTGATGAAGATAAAGGAGCTGGTATGCCAGCCCAGAAAGAGAAAAAGAGCCCTACGCTCTGCATAATATAACAAATACAGTTTCACCAGCAAAAGAGGCTGCAAATGAACCTAAGGTAGCGAAGAATAAAAATAGTCTTGGAAGTTAACAGGTTACTGCTCGATTAGAGGAAACAACTGCGTAACCATTAAAATCGCAAGTTGGAGGACTGTGAACAAATGAGCAAAATGTGGTAATGGATAAAGGGTATTTGAGAGCAAATAACGGGGAAATTCTGGTGGTTCCCAGTTTGAATAAAAGTAATGACCTTAACCAACACAAAGCGCTCAACAGAAGGTAAATGCATGGCTCCATTAAAGGCTGTAAGTGTTAGATAAAAGTGACCTCTAATGGGGAATATAAAAAACCCAATGGCCTTAAAGATAGTGTACGCGCAGGCTGTAATGTGAACATTTGTTTTGATGTCAGAGGGCTAATGGCTGCAATATTTTAAGAGGAAAGTTTAGAAGTTTGAGAAGGAGAAAAGTCGAGTTGTCCCAGGTTATGCCCACATGTGTGATCTCGGCACTGCTGCTGCTCTGTCATGTCTTGGGGCCTCTCCCGAAGCTGCTTGCTCAAACCAGGACATTTCCGCAGGGCAGAGTGTCTTCAACAACCGGGTCAGGCCTTGGATGGTTTGGCTAATTACTCTGCAATAGCCAGATGAGATGAGTGCAGCTGGCACTCCGCTGGTGAGGAACACACTGGCACTTCAGTAGAGTTGCAGTAGCTTTGCTGTCAGTAATTGAAATGCTTCTGAAAGAAACGAGCAGTAAAGCAGTTCAGTTTTTAAAGCAGTAGCGATAAAGAAAAACAATTCTGCTGCAGTTATGCAGCTGAAAAAAATGGAAAAAGGGTAAGAAAAAAAAATCTGCAAAGTCTCCTTGAGAATGTTTACCCACTAAATGGTGGATGAGCAAAATACTTGAAAAATATTCTCCGATTTTAGAGTTTGGGTTAATTGAAACTGAAGGCAGAAGTATTCAAAACTGAAAACAGAAGTATTCAAAACTTGATGGAAATATCCCTGGTCCTTTTGGAGTTCCCACATCTGCATTGGAGTAGTGTTTGATGGTGTCATGCTTCTGTGGCAACAAAGCTTTTTAATATTAGTGGAACCTCATTTTTCCTTTTTTTTTTTTCTTTTTTATAATTCAGACTTGATCCTACCTGAACTCAGAGATACCACTCAGTCTGTTTAAAAAATAAAAATAATCAAAACAAACAAACCCACAACAAAAAACCCCACAAACCAACCAACCCCCCACCCCGCCCCCTACAAAAAAAAAAAACAGGAAGAAAAGCAGCGCAAGGCGGGAGAAGAACCAGTTAGGGTTTTGGTGGTTTTTAAATTTTATTTAATTTTTTTAATTGCAAGCCTGTTGTCTACATGGAGGTGTTGACACCAGGCTTCTGCAGCAGGGGTTGAATTTCTGGCAGATGGCCCTCTGTACCTCTAATAAAAGACACAAAAACACAGGCAATAAAAAATAATTGGAAGAGAAAATCCTGAGAATGAAATGTCAAATAGCACTGGAAATGTTAACACAGGAGTGAAAATTATTAGTAGGTATATAGGTGAGACTAAAACATCTCCCTTTATGGGTGGAAAAGGGCAATTACAGGTTAAGGGCAAATACCCTCATGTTAAGTATCTAATTGGGATTATTTGTCACTGCTTATTAAGAGAAGGGTTGGGCATCTCAATCATATTTTAAAATTATATGCCCAGAGAGCAGGGATTCTGCATAAGAGGATTCTGCAATATAGACAATACCCGAATAGTTGGTGAGAAATCAGGAGCTTTAAAAGTGGTAGGGCATAAAAAAGCAACAATTCTTGCTTTTTATGGGGCAATCCTTGGAAAAAAGTGATGGTGAGGCAGGCCATGCTGCATTGTTGTGTCCCAAATCATTAAATGCCAACGGTGTTTGTCCACGCAGATTACTTGCTATAGGAGAATTAGCCTTGATGGTGGCAGAAGAAAATGGTTCCAATTGCTCCTGGTTCCAGTTGAGTGGGGGCAGTGGCAAGAGGCTGTATTATATGTTCCTGTCGTGCTGCACTGGTGTGACATACACGGGTTTGTGTTCTCCAGCTGCCTGACAGTATTTGCACCAAAAAAAAGGGTGGAACGCCCATTTCGGATAAAATGAGCCAAGTTGGCAAAGGCTTGTTACAGAAATCGTTGAAACCAGCTCAGCTTGTGTTGATGGTGGTGGGTTAGGACTTAGGCAGGGCAAGGCTGAGTTTAGGGTTTGGTGGTTGCTGTTATTTCCATGATAATTAGCAGTAACCACTTATAAATCTAATACTGATGCAGATGTAGTTGTTTTCTTTCATATCTTCATTATATGGTGCAGGCGCAGGCGGAGATTTGCAGTTCATATAGGAGACCAGATACAAGGAAAAATGCCTGTGAACCTCGTGGAGGGAGGGGATAAGCAAAAGGAGGGTGGCAGCTACAGGCCAGATTCAAAATTGCTCATAAAAAAATAACTTTTTTTGACTGGTAAATGTACAAAATCCTTCTCTATTATCTTGGCAGGTCTTGACTGTGCTAACCTCCATTCCATTAAAGTGCAAGATGTAAACACCTGCTCAGACATTCCCTGTCCTGTAGGCAGTTCAGCAGCTAAAATTCAGATTCAGAAATTGGCTGCTTGGTAGTAAACCGTTATTGTGGAGGTAAGCACCTCAGAAACCACGCAGCTGTCACTGCAAGATGGTTATTTAAATATTTAGAAACAATATGAATATGGAAATCTGTAGTCTGAGCACGACTGAGCAACCTTTATGGCTTTTTAATGAGCCAGCCCAAGGAAGACACGGCAGCAGGCTGAAACGGAGCAAATAAAATGCCTCCTTTGAGCAGCTGCTGACTTTGTCACGTCCCCGTTTAGGTGGTTGTATGCCACCTCCTGCCTGTGTCAGTAGTTTGTCATCCAGGGCAGAAAGGTTGAAAGGTAGTGCCAGAGGTTGCAGAGGGAAGTGTGATAGTGGAAATTCAGCCGTATCGACTATTTGAAGTCCCCAGCCATGACATCTACTACCTGTCATTTTCCGGAGGCAGAAAGGCTGGTAGAAAATAAGAGGTGGGTACCAGAGAATTGCTTCATTAAATACATTTCCACATCCAGCTGGCTTCTGTGTGCTAGAGAAGAAAAGTGAATTAAACAGGTATAATCATAAAATAATACAAAAGTGAATAGGAGTTCAAGCGATATTGAATATACAGGAATAGAAAATATAGATCAGAATATATTTCTTGTCACCACCTCTTAAATGAAGCTTCCCAGCAGACTGTTGGTTTTGGGGGTGGGAAAGAGCTTGGGGAATACTTAATCTTTAGGAGCAGGTTTGAATTGTGTGTGTGTGGTGTTTCTTGGCTTTTGTGCGCGCAGGGCTGTGTTAGCCGGTGGCTGTTGTAGCTGTGTCTGTGCCCCGCAGTGAATCCAGGGATATCAGCACCTCACAGAGGCGTTGGGCTCTGTGAATTTGGTAGGTCTTGGGCAACGTTCCCTGTCTGTTCGGACACAGATTGAGCCGGCTAGTGCAGGTAGTGAAGACTTGGTGTGTCCTTCCACTCTATTCTTACAGGAGACAAGAATTGTATCCACCCAACAAGCTGTTCCTGCTCTCAACGTGGCAGTTTATTTATGGGTTATTAATGCCCAGTGTCATGGTAGAAACTCGTTTTTGCTTTCACCTGCCACAGATCATGAAATAGTGCCTGGAAAGCAGGTGGTTCAATTACGTACTTACTACCTGCAAGATGGGGCTGGCGTCCAGGCTGAAGACAAGACCGTACTTGTACAAGATGGTACAAGTATTGTGCTGCCAGTGTTACAAAAGCACATCCCTGAAATGTTATTAGTAACTAGTGTTGAAAGGCCTTATGTGTATTCCCATGAATAATGAGGGTTCTATCCTTGAATTTATCAAGCATAAGCTAATGAAAAGAACCCTAATCAAGGGAAGCAAGTATTGTATCATTCTTGAGGAAGCACGTTGAGCAGGAGGACCTTGAGGATGGTACTAATCTACACGCTTTGAGAAGTTTAGCCAACTTGGCAGAAAGTGAAAATTCTTAGTGTCCTAAGCTGAACTACCTTCATTATAATGCTAAAAATCGTGCCCATAGGTCAAGACGACCCTTGCCCAGGTGAAGACCCTGCCCTTGAGTATGCCTGGGAGCTAGAACTTTATGGTGTAATCGTATGTAAATGGTTAACCAAGCAAATATAGCTAGGAGGGACTAATATTACAATGATGATGTAAAATGTGTATAAAAATCACACAAAGGGTTCCGATGGGCATGCATGACAGGAGGAGAGATCCCGCCGTGCACCCAGCGCTGTAAATAAACTAATGTCGGCTTTCTAAACTACAAACCTAGTTTGGAGAGTGATGGTTTTGTTATGGGTTTTGGTAACAACCAGCAGGGATGGGTGTCAGTGCTGTTTCCTACAAGGCTCATGGGGAGTATTTCTACATGGGAAAGTTTTCCATGATAGTCTAATATTTTCAAGGTAGTGCAGTGTTTAAGGTGCAGTACAAAGAATCTGGAAGTGGGATGGGTGTAGCTGGGCTGGCTCAAGAGGAAAAAATAAATGATGTGTGGTTTGTGTTCCCCCACCTGCCAGCATTGCCCAGAGCCTCAAGGGAGGAATTTTATGCTGTAATGGGGGCTGGTAGAGCAGAAAGGTTAGATATGCTGCTGCTTTCTGTCTGTCCCGTTGCTGTAGTGGTACATTACAGTGACAGTTTGCCAGCTCTCTGTTTGGGATGGATATTTTGTGCGTGTGACACCTTGATCCCTCTAATTAATAAATGCTTGTAATTCAGTCTCGTGCATCTTCCTTATTTTGGCAGGCATCTGCACGCAACCAAAATGATTTATTAACAAAACTGGAAGGATGAACAGGGCCCATTTAGAAATTTGTAATGCAGGAATAGATAAATTGAGTGCAATTGGCAGTGCATGTCTAAGTGTGCAAAATGTTAGAAAAAAGAAAACACTGCAAAATAGAGAAAATAGCCCCAGAACCCAGTGAAGCAGGAGTCTCAGAATGAGGTCACTTCTTCTAGAGGAATATTCAGGTAGTGTGTAGGGGGGAGAGTTGCATGGCCGTAGATATGTAGGTATCCTCATCTCATGGCTGCCTAGAGAGTTTGGCAGTGCCTGTGGGATGTGGAGGGGAAATGGGTTAGGAACTGGGTTTCGCCAGGGTTGAACAGGGGTCACAACTGCCACTTGTGCTCTGTTGGCCACCAAGGTTGGTGGGTGGTCCTGATCCTTGTTCTTGTCTTCTCAGGAAGAAGCCCTTCCCAATACACATGCTATCCTGTGGGGTAGGCAGCTCATGCGTCTTCCTGGCATGCGTTCTTCCCCTTTAGTCTGCTAAAGGATGATCCCATCCCTAAAATTCACCAGTGAAGCCTTGCCAGACAAAGACGTGAGCTTCTCCAGTGCGAGAGCCGTGATACCACCTGGGTTAGTTCTGCTTTTTGGCATTGCCTGGTACCTGTTGCAATTTTTTAATGAGGGAAAGGGTACAGAAAAAGGAGCTTTTATTACTGCTAGAGGTAATGAAGATTATCCTTTTGCTATGAATAAACTGGTAGCTGGTACTACGATGATTACTGTCTTACCAGTGTGTCAAAGTACAGCTGTGATCATGCACAAGAAAGCAAGTGTTAAGTATGGGAACTGGAGAGGTTGGGGCTTAGGGCACTGGACCCTAGGAGAAACTGTTTAGTATACTGAAGGCGCAGATAAGGGTGATTTAACAGCACCCTGCAGCTACTTGAAGAGCAGGTACAAAGACGATGGAGTCGGGTTCTTCTTCTTCAAAGTGCCAAAAAGCATGTCAGGGGCCACAGGTTGTGTCTTGTGAGATTCATGTTGGAGACTAGAAAAATCTTTTCCAGCTAGGAGGATGGAGCACCAGTGGACTTTCCATCCTCAGAGCTTTTTCACAGCTCAACCAGACAAAGCCCTAGTTGATCCGATTTAGTGTTGGGAATAGTCCTGCTCCAAGTGGGAGGTTGGACTGGGTGTCTCCTGAGATGCTGTTCCTGACGTTTTATGGAGTCTGGACTATCTGAAGGTGTAGGACAATTTGTGTAAAAGAAGAAAGCATAATCGGAACTTGGAACAAATTCACCACCTGAACATCATTGTAAACATCATGCAACTGATTGTTTGCATGTTCCAAAGCCAAACTGTGCAGATAAGGTTTAAAAAAACCCTCTACTTAAGTAAAGAAATGTTAGGAGCCCCTCCAGTGCAGGCTGCCAAAGTGCCTGCTTTCTGGGTTAGGGCTAATAAAGCTGGCTCTGCAGAAGAGTAATATCTGTGACCTTAGTGGCTTGCGAGTGGCGGATCTTTCCCTCTAGATAAGACCCCTGGAGGGCACTGCTTTAAATAGAAGGCAACAACAGAAAGATGCCCATTTCACAGGCTTAGTTTTTAATAGGTTTGTACTTTCTCATTTACATATAGAAGACACATAAAAAGCTGCATGTAATTACTGCTTTGTGTATAGGACTTGAAGATTTACATCTATTGCTCAAATGATAAACCACAAGGTCTTAACTTAAGCCGTAGAATTCTAGGATTTAATTCTCTGTGGGAAACCATGTGTTATTTACTATGTTTGTAAGAAAGCAATTGACAAAAATTAAGCAAAAGGAAAACACAGGATTAGATAAAGATTATTCTTCATGATGTTTGGGAGAAGATTCTTTTGCAGGTGATACAAAGAATAAAGAATTGGGGAATCAACCCTTTTCAGTATATTAATTATCTGTACAGTATATTGGCCTTTGCTATGTATTCAACAGTAATTTTTTGCTATGGAGAAAGCAGTGTAAATGCCTGAAACTATCACATAATCACTTTTAGTATTAGATGGAACGTGGTTGAATTTCTCTATCAAAAATTACATTCTCCCTTGGGTAATGATGTAATATATAATTAATATAACATAGTATAAATATGAATTTCCGTCCTTTAGCAATTTGTGATGTGAAGACACATTTCCATTGTCTAAATAGGCATCTTGGTGGCTGGGGGATGCCCTGCCTGGGCTCCTGCCGCTGCCTGTGGAGAGCACAGGTCTCCTGGGAGGTTCCTGTAGGTGCCACCAGCCATTCTCTCCTCCTGCCTGCCAGCTTGTGCCAATGTCTCTGTTAGCCTGGAGTGTAGGAAATGGTATTAAGTGCCGTAAGTGTTGGCTACATCAAAGAAATGGGTGATGGGATTTTAAGGGATGATGTGAAAATCACAGTCGATGGCATTTTAAAATGAACAGCTTTCAAATAACATCATTTTTTTTAATGATGAGTGTGAGGTGCTGGGATGGAGGCAGAAGTTCCAGCTGATATAATTTTGAAGTATTTCAGCATATAAATAGATCTAGGCATGAACCACTATGCAAGATTTGAAATTGTATTTTGCATTTGATTACTTGCTGGTTTATGTACAGTTCATCTCAAGATTTTGGGGTCGGCTGTGTTTTATTTGACATTCAGGATGCAAAACATGGGTGTTTTGGAGGTTTTGCAATCAAAGCTACATTTCAGCCTTGTAATGGAGCTGTTTTCTTTCACCAGAAATATACCCATTGTAAATTGTTTCCATATATATGGCGGCAAAATATTAAATATTAAAAAGGTAAATAGTCTTCCTTTTCTCTGATTATATTTAGAAACATTCATTATACAGCCAAAAAAACCACATCCATTAAACTGGAGCTGTTTGGGGTTTGAAATATCTAAACCCTTGTAGTATTTTAATGTTTACTGTTCATTTCTTTGCTTTACAGAGTAAATAAATGAAAGAAATTTCTTTGTTCTTATACAAACACTAATAAAATAAAAATCTTCACTTCAGCATGCAGTTTGCTTGAACACAGAGGCAATATTGGGCCTTGGAATAATATTTTTGTAGCAATTACGTGAAAAATGAACTTCATCTCTGTTATTGCACAAAACCCAGAAGGAGAGAAATTTTTTCATGTATATATATAGCTCAGGGGAAAGATGGGGGATAATCTGAGTGGGCAGGGAACCTCTTTCTTGAGTGCTGGAGCATTCTTCTAGCTCTGGAAGGCTGTCCGGGTTCACCAGGAGCAGGATCAGGCGTGCACTTCGCTTTCCAAGGTTAACGCGCTGGACCATGCCAATGGGCGCATGAACGATTTGATCTTGCGTTTGTGGATCATTTCTTCTTTCTTCCTTCCTGTCAGTAATAGGATGTTTGTTTAGAGGGGAAAATTGAATATTTAATACAGGCATAAGGAAAGAGTTTCATCTTTGGAAACAACAATTATTGATTTTTCTGGTAATTCATATGTAAATACACTTGCTGTTCAAGGCCATTGGATGAATGCTGTGAAACAATCAGCCCTTTTCCACAAACTTTTTATGAGGCGCTAAATATACACAAGTCTTTGTACAGCTTTATTTGAAGATATAATGCCAGTCCATTTTTAATTACATCACGCTTCATGTTCCCATACCTTAGTGGCTGCTTTGTTATTTTTGTATATAAGTAAAGCACAGGTAACGTTTAAAAGACAATATAGCCATAGAAAATAGTCAGTGATATTTTGGCTGAGTGCTGCTTCAGCTTTGACAGCCAGATGGAAACGGATTTGATTTGTAATCGCAGGACAAATGCTGTGGTGGAATATTTATTGGCTGGAGCTCGAAGGCTGGATGCCCTCTGCTCTCCCACCAGCCTTGGCAGCTTTTACTCATGGCTCGGTGCTCACCTACGAGAAGACGGACATACACCACCACCTTCTGATATTTCAGTCTCTCGAGTTGTCTCTGGCATCTCTTGAGTTACTGAATTTGTTATTGCAGTTCTTGAATACGTATAAAAAGAGATAACTGAGGGATTAAATCATTGATGCAGGGTGTTGCAATACGACCAGAGTCTAAGTCCTGTGAAATTAGTGGGGTGTCTCCTGGGAATTTCAATAGTCTCTGAACTGCACCGATGGAGAACGGGGCAGGGAAAACCTTACGTGAGCAGATAGAGAAATCTCGCTTTGCCACCGAGCTCTTCCCCCTCTGTACGCGCTGTTGGAGTCCCTCTGGAGACGATTACGCTGATGGATAAAAGCGTAACCTGCTCCAAGCATCCGTGCTTTGTGATGCTGGAGGGGGTGGATTTTGCATGCTGCCGACAGCCCTGCCCCTCTCACGAACATGCCTTAAGTGCACACGTACTTTAAGCACATTAGTGATCCAAAGAACTTGTTCTCTACTGTATGGTGGATTTAACCTAAATGAATGCTTATTCTTCCTACTTATCAGTGTGTAGGAGGGTGGGATTAAGTTGCTTAAAAAGTAAGAAGTAAAATGTAAGAAGCAGCATTTCTAATTTTTTTTTTTCCTGGTTGTGTCACTACAGATTTGAGAATTGTTTCTCTTGGTTGGTGAACTTCAAACACAGATCAAGTCTTCAGTGAGAACTGATGCGCTTTGGTGTGTTTGAAGAAAGAGGTTTTTCAGGTAACAAAGTTATATCAAGCAAATACATAACACTGCGTGTCTTTCAACTTCTACCAACAGGGAACAAAGGCCAAGTTTTATTCCCCTTGGAGCCAATGGGAACTCAGCTCTGCTGATCTTGGAACAAGCAAGATTTGGCATGGTATGTGCAAGTTGCAGGCTGAAACAAATGTGCATTATAAAGATCTCATACATAGACCATAATTTTGTCTAGGTCTGTGAATTTTAGTAATTATATTTTCATTGTTGAAGTCTCAGCTTACAAATGTAAGCGTGTGCACATTTAGAGTTTAGTCTTGCTATGAGTTTTGCCAGTAGGAACTTGCCACTGGCTTTCTGGCACCGATAAAAGCCTACTCGAATGTTCAATATCTATAAAACAAGGTAATTGAATTAATGCATTTGAAACGGATCTTATGTAAAATATAAATGAAAGACAAGTTATATTAATTTAAAGAATATTAACATTAAAGTATTGCCTTGTAAAGCAATGTAATTCAATGGTCTGGAGATGATTGTTAGCTAAATTAGTGTAACTCCTGAGAAAACACAAGAACAATTGCGTTACTCCTGATTTATGCTTGTCTATCTGAGACCAGGATCTGTCTGAAGGCAGATAAAATGTTGTTCCACATTACAGTAACTTAGTAACATTGCAGAAATATTAAAGCATAAAAGCGAATACTGTGTAATTCAGCAATTCAGGATACAAGAGGGGTAAAATAGGCTTGTTCTAGAAATCATCGTTCACAATTTCCTGGGTTTGTGCACAGGAATCATCAGCCATACATTTTCAGTAATGTATGCTACTTATATTTGTAATATGGTTTCTAGTCCTGTTCATCAGGTCTTATTCAGGACTGTTACGATCACAAAATGTTAAATACATACAAGTCAGCATCCCAATATAACTTCACCAGTATGGACTTCAACATTTTGATTTACGTTCTCTTTCAGTGTATTTTTACTTCAATTGTAAGAGCTTGTAAGAAAGGTGCCAGGGGATGAAGGGTCGCTTTTTATCTTCAAAACAGCTGCATTATAAAACTGCGTGGTTGCCAGCAGGCACAAAATGCCACAGAGTTATTAGGAAGGACTTGCTCACAGGTGAGGCTGTTGCACCCTTTGCGCCTAGACCGTCACCTCTTCATCAAGGCTACCAAGAGAAGGGTCAGCCCTGGCACGACATGACTGTGGTGTCTGCAACATGTTTCATTCACGTCACACCATTTTTGCATGTCTTGGTTTTTAGAGAGGTATTAGAGAACTTCTCTTTTTTTTTAATTTATTTTATTTTATTTTCAGCTCACAGCACCAAACCTGCGCTCAGACAGAAGTAGGTGCAGCTAGATTGAGAAGCCGAGCAGTTTTCCTGCCCCCTTCCTCCTCTTTCACCCAATGGTTGCCATCCAAGATGGATCCAGGAGGGGAAAATAAATTTAAAACCAGCCACTTGTTTCAGTTTTGGTTTGAACCCTGTAACTACTGTCATGGCTAAATCGTGGCAAATGCCCCTTGCTGTGAGCTTCAGCTAAACATAAATAATTATGACAGTTTCTTATTCCTTTTATCTCTATTATTCCAAAACCATTGTAAAATGCACAAGCTGTACTTAAGCCTTTACATAAACATTTTAATGGTAGCCAAGATATCAAAGTGTATTTCTAGGGGAAATGTGCATTGTCAGCAAAACCAGTCATGTCAATGGATGACTTGTTACTGGAGGAGCTGGACTCGTAGAGGGCTCTTGCAGGATTTGGGAGAAGTTTGGTGTAAGGCAGTCCTTATGCAGCGCTGATCAAATAGTTGCTGAATTAAAGAAAACTCTATCTATAGTCTGTCTGTCTTCATTTCAGAGCCAAATAATAAAACATTCTAGAAACTGGAAAAGCAAAGCAGTTAAAAGCCTCACCAGATCTGAATCCCTCTGGAAACCGTGCTTCATCTGCTGTCTGTAAGTGCTGCGTGCCAGCAAGAAAGGAGACGCTTGGAATGGTTGTATTTCACAATTGCTGATTATATTTTATTTTTTTTTTTTACTGTTTTCTGTTAGCTCAGGGGACAATAATTATGAAAGTATAGTACAGACATTGGAGGGGAACTAGGGTCTAAATACAACTGAAAAATAGGAGGGAAATGCTTTTATGTGATAAGTATGAAAAGAAAGGTGGAACTTAGGGGCCTTTGCAACTTGTGTGAGACTGAAAACTCAGTCTTGCAATGTAAGGAGAACTGAGTATTTGATAAAAGGCTGTGAGATGCTCAGCGAGGGACTAAGGGAGATCAAAGATTAACCCTCACCAGACCAGTGAGAGTTAACCAAGAAGAAGTTACTGAGCAACAAAGCCGATAGTGGGCAGTGATTTGAATTTGTGAAGGTGGCAGCAAATACAGAAAACCCCAGGAAGGGCCATAAGGCAGGATGCTAGGTGAAGCTCAAAAGTTTTCAAAACTTAAAGATAATTCAAACGGTAGATGGATTAAAAAAACCCAACCACCCTACCAACATAATAATGAGTGCTAGTTTAAAAACAAAGACCATTTCAACAAAAGAGATGAGAGCCCCATTAGTTTGGAGGAATTCTTCATGGCAGCAGGAGACAATTGTGCAGCAGAAGATGAATATGCTATTTTGTGTCTGAAAGCTAATGCTTTTGGTTGGGTACTAGAGCACAAATCAAAGTATTGCCAAAAAGAGGGATATTGTCACTATGAGAAAAGCTAGGAGCAGTAGAAAGTAAACAGATGAGATTCAAGGCTTTCAGCAATGAGCTTATCTCCACTTCACGGGCATTTCTACAAAAGACTTGAGAACATAACATTTGGAAAAGGTGCAATGTTTAATTGTAAGTGGATGGGGGAATGGGGAACCAACCCAAGATTTGGTTAGAGAAGCGCCAAAGCCCTTGGTTTTATCCAAAATCCCATTTACTGGGGAAGCAGGGAGTGAATGCAGGGGTGGCACAACTTGCAGCACACTACAAAACAAAGAGGTGCTCCCAGAAAGAAGAGAAAACAGAGGCAGTGAGACTTTTGCAGGTTAACTGTTCCTGGCACACCTGTGTTAGTCCTGCCCCATGTTTTTGTGTAGTGCACAAAAGTGCACTGAAATTGATAATGCAACTATCATATAATCATAGAATGATTTAGGTTGGAGGGGACCTTAAAGATCATCTAGTTCCAACCACCTGCCCTGGGCAGAGACACATCCCACTAGACCAGGGTGCTCATTTTTTTTCTTTTTTTTTTTTTTGTTTCATTTTGTTTTTTAAATATCTCTAGTATTAGATTTTTTTTTTGGGCGGGGGGAGGGTTGAAAAACAAAATATATGCTAACTTCTCATTCTCATTGCTAATGAGTTGAATTTTGGTATCTCAGTATCTAGAGATCGTGGTGATGGCAACCTTCATCCTCAAAGCTTATCTTAAAATGAAGAAAGGAGGATGAAGATAACCTTTATGAAATAGAGTCAATGTGAAAACATCTTCCTCAAAGAACTGACAGGAGACCCAAGTTTTGCAGTCTTCTAGCAGGTTAAAGGTCAGTTTTCCTCTGAAACAAATCACTAACTTAAAGGGGAACAAGAGGACTATACGAACTAAATGTTGGCAAGAGCAGGAGAATTCTTTTGTACGGGAAATATAAACACACATATTCAATAACAGAGATTTTGGATTTAATTTATCTTACCATAAAGTCTTTCCATTTTAAGTTTCACATTTCAGAATTGGTGAGAAACCTAACGCAGGCTATATGTATGATCTTCTAGTGCATTAACATTTCTTGTTAAAATCCTGATGGGAAATTTTGAAAACCAAAATTAAAAGTAACTACGTCATAATCTGAAACCTGCTGGCAGAACAAGAGATAATAATAGCGCATCGCACCTTTCAGGCTTGCTCTGTGTCAGTACCAGGACTGAAATTATTAACATAGGAAAAAGTTGTTGTGTTCTGCCAAATGATTGAATACAGTTTAATGTTTGCAAACTGAGAATAAAACAGCTGCCTAAGTGCAGTGTGATTTCCTTGACTCCATGTTTTAGAGCATAATACTGGAATTGAGCCTGGGTGGGTGTATCTTGCGTTTATTCCAGTCCCTTGAGCGTGTGGGCTGCGTTGTTCCCATGCTACACAGCCAGTGTGCACAGCTGGGAAGCAAAAGGATTGCCCACCATCTGTGCAATGTATGTTTGAGAGCAGGAGTGCCTTAGCAGGAGTAGTGCAAGTGATGGCATATTCCTGAGAAAAGGTTTGGTTCATCTAGTATGAATTTGATTCCCTACTAAGACTACATAACCCAACCTTGACTTGCTTTACAAAGTCTTACACAACTAATGTGCCACCAGGAGGCCAGAAGGAAAAGGGTTTATCCCAAACCCACTCCTACCTCACTGGCCTGGACTTCTTTACATTCAGGAAGCTGCATTCGGAGGTGATGCTCAGGAGTGAGAAAGGGAAGCAGAAGGAAAGTACATTATTCACTGAAAAATGACAGTTCAGATAAATTTCTGCAACTCAATGCTGAGGGCACTTAGAAGAGCGTAATCAGAATGGGTCATTTGTAGTGATTTTTTTAAAAAAATGCCTTGAGTAGTTATATATGAATTAATAGAATTTGATTTTCATTCCTTTCGTGGTTTGCTTATTGCAACAGAGGCTGTAGCACGTGCCTTGTTCTTTCTGAAGGGTTTTTATGGCCCTAATTACCATGTTGAAAGTATGGAAACGTTAGTGTTTGAGGAGGAAAAAATGTTTCCAGGGTGACTCTATCCCATTGTAAGAGTGCTGTGTAAGATGGAGTAAATTGTCCACATTAATTTAGGTTTATCTCTCTCTCAGACTGTAGAAAGAACTGGATGGGTGCTTTGACTAGGACACTAAGTATGTCATGGCTGTAGTTGGATGGCTTGAAGTCCTCAGAGGCAAAATAAGGCTGTTTTCTACACTTCACCCAAAATCGTTCTGCACCAGAAAGTGAAAAGAGAAGATGGTCACTTGACCAGCATGGGGAGAAAAGGGGCATGGAAAATGCATGGAAGGGGGAAGCAAAGGTAGCAGTAATTGTCACTCGACAAACACTCCTGGTTTGCCTCTGCTGTATCACCTCATCCTGTGTTTTTTGGGGAGAGACTGGTGTGGCTTTTCCTGGCTGTGGGCATGGACTGGGTTTCCAGCATGGTGCTGAAAAACTGCCGGAGTGGGGAAAAGGCTCTTGGTCTGATGGACCAATTCAGAACCAGATTTAATCTCTCTGAGATTTGTGTTGCTTTTCTCTGCAGCTGCGGTTAGGGTTTGTTGGGATTTGCAGACATCCCAAAGGCTTTTAAGTAAACCTTAAGACTGCTGTTGCTGAGGGGGCAGGTCCCTGCAGACCCACCCAAACTGGACAAGGATCTCGGATATTTAAAGCACAGGCCTAAGAGATGATGAAAGCAGGAATCTGCACCTTGTGTCTGGTGGACCTGTTACCGAGAGCTGTAGTTCCTTTTATTGAGATAACATGAGGATGATCTGGTTTGGGGCCTCTTTCTCCTTTGGCAAGCCATGAAAAACTGGTGCTGAAATATGTAGGTAAATTATTATTCTCTCTTTGGGTTGTAAAATATTGCAGGATAGATTTGGAAAACTCACTAAATTTGCAAAAGGTAAAAAGAAATTACATAAATGACATACTTTTTTGAATTATATCGTCCAGTAATGAACATGTAAATTCATATGCCATAAGCAGCAACGATACACGAGGAAGGGCAGCTTTGTAGGCCTCCTCTCTATATATTACATTCATAAAATTAATTTGTTGTCATTTCCCCCGCATATTCTTTTTACAACTCACAAGAATGTAAGAAGCTGAAGGAGCAACATCAATGAAAGTAAAGTCAAGACACCTAGGTACAAACAGAAATAAAACTGATAAATATATAATGATGAGAAAAATATTTAAAAGATTAATTTTATCGTTAGCTGAATCTTTTAGAGAAATTTTGCTGTCACCAAAGTAACATTAATAAGCAAGGCTACAGTAAGATGTAGCAGAGCTGTGATTAAAGAGGGGTAATGTTTAAGTAATAGGCTTTGAAATGCATTTCCCGTCTGGGTGGTGCTGGCTCCTTCAGGGAACACCCATCTGGGGGCTTGCCTGCTAAGGGGCAACAAGAGAGGCTTCTAAAAGCCCAAAACTTACAGTCAAATACCCAACTGGCGTGTAGTGACAAGATGAAATTACTGCCTATTCTGCCAGGAGTCCTCCCTCAGATGTTAGGACTGTAATTTAAGGACAATAAAAAAAAAAAGTGTACAATTTCCCATCTCCTCCCTTTTATTTTTTACATGTATTAGGAGGAGCGGGGGGTAAAAAAGCCATAATAAAATAGTAAAAGAGCTTCTCATTCCAGCCCTGTCAGGAAGCGGGAGGGTAAGAAATCTATTGCAGCTTTTTATATTAAAGGGAGGTAGGTGTGTTTATACCAGGTCATAGACAAGCATGAATACCTTTGGTGCTTGGCTTTGAACTTTGAAGATTTGGCCGGCGGTATTGATGGAAGTCGCGGAACAGCATATGAGAAACCCTAACCTTTAATAAAGACATGGATCTCTACGCTATGAATTACCACACGCAGATCTGCAGGGACATGCTTTATTCTCCCATGTTCGTTGTTCTCCAATTTAAAAATCAGTTCCTTACTTATAGAAGGTCAAGTCTTGAGGATCATATATAAATTTGGATTAAAAAAAATAACTGAACTCAGCCTTTCTTTAATGACTCCAGTGGCCTTTGGATGAGCTTCTTAATTATTATTCCTTTTTTATTTATTTAGGAAAACTTGTACATACCGTGTTAGCTGGTGAGACTATTAGTAGTGTCATTATTATGATGCACAAATTTCAGTACTTTTTCTTGTTGGGCTCAATTTTACGGACTTTTGAGAATGTCAGTAGAATGCTTGATAAATCTGCTTGATTCTAGTTTTGAATTTGCGATGAAATTTCAGACTTTGAGTTTTACATGGCTTACAGTTTTGAAGTGAATATTTTAAAAGCACTATAATTATTCATTAAATCATTGGCTACATCTTTGTTAGATACATTCCCAATTTGAAATAACTCGCTCAGACTGCAGAAACCCAAATGACAGCTGACGATGAATTGCTCCTAAATTCTCTATAAAAGCGTTACATTTGAGTTTGTTTTATAATTGGTACAGATTCATGTTCAAAGGTAGAGTTTGACTTTCTGCTAATCCTTCTGATTTAATCAGTGTAATAGTCATTCAGTAAGGGAAATTAATCAATCAGAAATAATTAGTAGTGACAGTAGAAAGTAGATGGTACATCAGATTTTTGGGGACACTGCCTGAAAGACTCAGTGGAATCTTATCTCATGCAAACAGCTAAGACTATTAAGTACCATGATAACCTTAATAACTTTGTGTTCTAGTAAATCTTGAAAGTTTTTATAATGAACAATGGGAATGGGCTGAAGCCCCTATCTTATGGGCAAGCAGCAAGAGATGACCTGTCTTTTGGGAAGATGTTTATGTGAACTCATGGTGATTTTTCTGTTCTTGATCAGGGGAGAAGGAAGCCTGGGCAGCAAGGGGGTTTCTGAGCTAAGAGAAGTGCAGCCTCCTGTTCACCTGTACTTATTTCAGAGGGAGTTTATCAGGAAGGAGGCCAAAGCTGAGCGCTGTAATCCTCGCATAAAAATGGTATACACCTGACTTACAGGATCTGGCTTTGCTATCCATGGGCAACCTGCCTTGGCTTTTATTCCATGTCTTGCTGCTCCTGAATTTACAAGTTCATCCCATTTGGTATTTGCCTTCTGAAGTCCCACTAGCTCTCCGTCTAGGCTCCCTCCGCAATCCCAGGAAAGCGGTAGGTGCCTCTCTCAAATGCTCAGTCCTTCCCTAGCAAGGCGATGAAGATGATGCTGCGGGTCTCATGAAAATCTGTGCAAAGGGCTGAGGAGCTACTAAGAGCTTGGAGTTGAAAGCTCTTAAAAGACATAGCAAAAAGCCAATCCGCATATTGACACTAACTTTTCTCTCTCTTGAAGCACACAAACCACGTAAAAAATTAACTAGTTGTAACTAGATGGGAGCACTTTGTCTGTTTGTGTCTTATCATTTTTTCACTAGTCGCAGGTCCCTGAAAGATAAGATGACAATGGTACAGGACAGCCAGAGGCAATTTATATGTGTTGGGGTGGCACAATGGTTCTCTGTGAGAAACAGGCTTGAAATTCTGCTCCAGAGAGAGGTGAGGGGGGCTAGGCCGTGTTTCTTACTGTCGTTGTATCTGTCATTTAGGATTTCTAGTTGGTAGCTTGTGTTGTGTAGTACCTGAGAGCTCTGGGTGGTCAAACGCAGGGCAAAAAGCTGTTTCCTGCCTCTGAGGGCCTGGAGTCTGGAGCAAGGAGCAAACAACTTCGTGGAGAAAAGGATAGGAAAACCTCTCAGTACCAATTACTGGGCTTCACATGGGGATGGGTGGCAAAACAGGAAGGGATAGGGTTGAGGTTCAGTGCTGAAAGACACCACAGAGGTGACAGAGCTATTTGGGAAAGCCAGGTCACAAAACCCACCGTGTTTTATGTGTGCAAAGCCTTCAAGCAGAGGAAGAAGAGAGGGAAATAGGAGATGGCCCTGGCTGTCTCACAGGATGAGCTACGAGAGCAGAAAGAAGAGAGAGATGATTCATCTTGCAGCTCTGAGAGGTCTGTATGATCTCCCGAGCTGGTATTAGCTCTGTCGAGTCTGATAAAATGCAAGTCCTCTCACTCCTTATCCTTCAGCTGCAGGAAGGAAGAAGAAATAGCATTCTGCTTTTCATCCTCCTTTCCCACTCCTCTCTCCCAAGGAGGACTTGGGTACATTGCTTCCCAAGGTGCCGGCCTCTAAAAAGGCTGCATTTAAGAAGTTTGCTTATCTGCACAGGGTCTCAAAGAGGGAATCCTGACCACAGCGATGTACTGGCTATTTTTTATGTCTTCTGTAGCTTCTTCCATTTGTTTTTCAGAAAATACAGATAATAATTATTCCCTGTAGAAAGGTCTTTTAAATACAATTGCAAGTCTTCAGAAATTAGAAGGAAAAATACAGTATAATGAAGTATATAAACCCAGTGCTGATGCTGAAAGAACTTTTGGCCTTCAGCAGGGGAGACTCATGTGCCTTGATACTGATGACCTAATAGCACCTTTATAACATGGGAGTTTTAAAATTTTTAAGACTTTCCCAGCAGGTTTCATGTTACACAACATTTCAATTAACTATGGAATATCACTAGAAAGGGAGGGAAGGATTCGTCTGACAAATGATGATAATTTAAGTAATGATTTAGGTGCTGTGCACTTGAATGCTAATTCTGTTATGGCTTGGAACATGAGACGTGATTAATTTAGACAGTTGTCGTGTGACTAAAAGGATCCAGATATCAGCCCGCAGCTGTTCCCTGTTTAGAAAATAGCTCATATTTTTCAAGAGGTGATAGAGTATCTAATTTTAAAGGCATTTTTCCCCATTGCGTAGTCCTGGGCTTTTGTGAGCAAAGGCAGATCCACAAACAGGGATTTTGTCTTCCAGCAGTGCGTCAAGAGCAGCACAAGTCCCCGCTCCCAGGTGTGCGGCGACATGAAATGATTAGCTATGATGAGAGAGTCTGGCTGAGAAGAGCGATTTCCATGCTTGCAGCTGTCTTCAGAGCACCGTTGCCCATGCGGGGGTTTCCAGCATCCTGCAAGGATGCGTGTGCCTGAGAGCTCTGCTTCTGAACGAGCTGTGCCAAAACATCCCTGTCCTCTCTGGGGGATGCTCTTGGGCGGGAGATGGGAGCTCCAGGTGATGCTCATCGGCTGCCCAGAGGATGGTGACATGTTTGGGAGGGGAAGGGGAAGCCCAGCGTGGGATCAAAGTGAGAGGTGAAGAAATGTCAGTATTCATTTTTCCTCCATCCAATTTGTGTCCCATTTTGGAGGCTGTACGTGGTGCCCTGAT
This sequence comes from Chroicocephalus ridibundus, assembly GCF_963924245.1. Lineage (NCBI taxonomy): Eukaryota > Metazoa > Chordata > Aves > Charadriiformes > Laridae > Chroicocephalus > Chroicocephalus ridibundus. The sequence goes on from NC_086289.1 coordinate 38,404,082, forward strand.
TAGAGCAAGCCCAATAAACCCAGTCCTGCTGGAACCTGAAGTGGGCCTGTGTGTCAGCTGACCCCAAAAGACGTTTCAGTGAAAGCAAATTGAGACTATAAAGCAATAGACAGAATTGGCCAAATTATGTCTGAGATGGGACTGGAGCCCTTTATGTTATTCAGAGTCTTTGGAGATGCCTTAATTTTGCATTTCCTGATGTATGCGTGCGTGGATAGAGCTCAGCTCTAAAGTGACTATACACTCTCGTGTTCCTACTCCTGCATAATATTCTGTAATTTCATAAATGATGTTAACTTTAATGATTTAACAAGAAATATAATTATGGTTTCTACAGCAACTGTGACTTTAAATATCCTGAATTATGTACATGTATAATCTCAAACATAATGAAATACTAATGCAGCTCATTGCATGTAAATTACATTCAAAGTTAAAACTTTTTGAGAGAGAACTGCTTTTGAATGATTAGGATGGAAAAATATGCATGAGAAAGCCCTCACTATCAGAATTTCTGCTGGTTCATGCTCAGATAGTTAAAAAGAAAATAAAGTAGATTTATTTCAAACTTCCCAAGCCAATTTATTTCTTGGCTGAAAATAAGCCTGCGAATATAGTTTGTGAGCGGTGTTGAATATTGACATTGGATATAAGTTTATGAGCCCCCCTTCTGATGCAGAATTGTCAGGTTGCTCCCAGGAAAAGTTGACACCACTTGTTATTTGGGAAGGGAGCGCTGCCAGCAAAACGATGATCACTTTTTGCTTTGGTGCCCCGAGATCTTGCTTTGGAGTTGGTTACATCCGAGGTCGTTGTGGCCTGCGAGTGGGTGGCCTTAGCGTTCAACCAAAAACCACCTGAGAAACTTTTGCCTGTGAAAACAAGTACATTTTTGCGAGGCCAATTCTAGCTTTTACAGAAATGTGCTGTGGCGTACGCTAGCCTAGGCAAGGGAGGGAGTGTGAAAAAAGGGTGACAACACTGCTACGAGCAGGGAAGCACTTCAGAGTGAAGGAGTGCAACACTCGGGCTGATAAAACAGATGCTCCCAAAGTAGTCAGGAAAATTGCCAATGGGCTGGAAACACCAAAGTGCCGGGAGCGCAGGGCCTCCCTACCCACCTAAACAGCGAAAGGAGCAGTCCTCCCTCCGGAGAGCAGAAGCTGTGAATTTTCAATCTTTCTTTTGCTTTAAAATGCTTTGAATCCATCTTATGGCGTGGGCTTGTGACGAATTTTTTTGTTCTCTTTCAATCACAGCTCTGTCATCTTAGGTACAGAAGGTGAGGCCAATTTAGTTTTTTTTTTTTTTTTTTTTTTACTTAAATCTGAAGTGATTTTCTTTTGCTGAAGTGAAGATTTTTTTTCTTTTGGATTTACATTAATGGAACAGAAAGCAGGATTTGATTTGATGTCTCCAAATGAGTAATTCTGTGCTTCATATGCTGGTAGAAGATCTTTGGGAATACAGAGGAGGTTTAAATATGGCACTGAATACTTGAAGTTTTAATAAGGACTTAAATTATAAATCCTTATAAATCACTCTGATAATCATTAATGTATGTTATTAATGAATATGGGAAAGTAAGGCTCTTTTACTTAGAGTACCTGTACTTGTATTTAGAGCTTAACAAGTTAAAGATGTTGTTTTGTTTCTGTATTGTAGCTGTAGGCAAACATTTCAGTAAAAAGTATATTGGAGAGTTGGTGAACTTCTAAACAAACAAAAAAGCCCACCAGAAGTTAGAACAAAAGACAAGGTAACGACACAGGCAGAGATAATGATTTTTGTCTAGTAGTAGGATATAAAATAGTCGGTGTCTCCAACCCTTTGCCCCTGTCATACTCTGACTAAACTGTGATAAGTTTCAATATTATTGAAAGAAATATACATTAATTTATCTTTTTTTCCTAATGTGAGCAAGCTGCCAAGTTGCCATAAACAAGGCCACCTCTTGTGGCAAATCATGCACCTCAGTGTGCAGAGAGACAGTGAATAAGGTAATCTCTTTTTCTCTTTACGGGATACTTTTGTTGAAAAAGAAGAATTTATGTTTAATACTTTCACTGTTGATTTCTCTCCTTAGGATTATATAACCACCAGATGTCTCTAAAACCATATTCTCTCATAAACATTTTATAGTCTTTGAAGATGTTGAAAATCCGGGATTTATAGGACTATTACATCCATCTACCCAGGGATCAAAAACTCTATTACAATTACCCCAAGTGCAAAGTCAGAAAATTTATTTAGCTGAGCAGATAAGTTTGAGAATTTTCAAAAGTCCTCATTTAATCTGTATACAGTAAAATCTAATATATTAACCTCCTTTTGAGACATAAAATTAAAATCCCCGTTGGATACAATACTTTTATCAAAAATGTAAGTAAAAGAAGATTTATTAAGCGGGATAGCAACCCCATGAATCTGAATATGCCATATGGTATTTTATTTCCTTGCGCTTATTTGAAGTTCATTCGGTTTCATAGAAATAGACTTTTTAGATTCAAATAAAGAAGTCCCCAATGCAGCAGAATTTTGGATGAACTGAAGGCAAACATCAGCCTCATGTTCTGAAGGATCCCTACTGCAAATATGCTGTCCTTTATCATCTTCTATTAAATCTTGAGGCTGGTAATTCAGGCAGAGGAGATGACAGCCAAGATGTGGTCTTGTAAGTGTTCAGAGGAGGTACACACAAAGCCGAGTGTGCTGCTGGGTAAAAACCTCTACCAGCTGGTAGCAAAAAGTATGTCTGCTTGGAAAAAGTGAACTTGACCCTTAGGAATTCAAAATCGTGAGGAGGAAGAGGAAGGTGAAGCTCAAGGGTCTGCAGTACAGGTTATTACCCGTAGCTGGGAAGTGGAGCAGCTCTTTCCCAGAGACAGGGAACGCCTACACCTCCTGCTTCCTGAGGGGAAGGACTTGGCGCTGTCTTTGGACTTGCACTTTTGCTCTGCCCATGCCTGGGAGCACTCAGAGCTGTGATCTAAGGTTATTTTACATGTAGTACTTCAACAGTTGGCATAGCTGTTGGGTTGGCAGATCCATAGGAAGCTCTCAGATGGGGCAGAGCCGCGGGTGTAAGCACAGGTGCTGAAGCAGCGTCTTGGCTGGGTAGCCGAAACGTCACGTAAATGCACCCAGTGCCTCTGGGATGTGGCAGCGCTCCCGCTGCCTCTTGCATTTCCCTGGCTCTAGTTGCCCTCATCCGGATTTAACCATCCTCAGAAAGGAAACTTTTAAAGTAAATTTCAAGCATGGCCACAGGAAATACCTGAATTGGCAGAGCTGCAACTGTGGTTTGATGTTTTGAAGCTTTTGGGAGCTTTTCCTCCAGTCCCCCAGGAGCTGGAGCTACAAGTTCATTTAATGCAGGCTACTAAACGGCTCATAGGTGATAACAACTTTCATTGCCAGCTTAAGCCAAAGTGGTTTCTGCTATTGTATAATGTTTTATCTGCCTGGTATCTGGATAAATGGTAGGTAACAGCTCTCTACCTGAAATGTAATCGCTGAAAGAGAGCCTCAGGCAGAGAAAACTCACCTGGGGGGAGGCAGAGCTCTTGGGTAGAGTTGCACCTCTGTTAATTGCAAGCAAGTGGTTTTTCAAGATCACACTTTGGGGTTTTTTTGGTTGTTTTTCATAGGGTCCGGTCTTAGTAGTGGTGTTTACCATGTGAGTGTTACTATTGGCATTTATTTAGAGCAGCATAAAAATAAAAAGATGTTAATCTTCTTAGGAGTCCTAACTTTGTATTAGCATTTTTGCAGTTAAAAGAGATAAGCAAGTCCTTATGTTTACAGCAGAAGGAATGAGATCTAAATTCATAAGGGGTTGCAGCTCTTGCCTACTACTATAATTCTCTTCCTTGAGTATCTCCAGTGTCCCCATTGTACCCCAAGTTCCCTCCCACATCTCCAGTTGACTTCTGCAGAAGAGGAGGGAAGTGTATTGGCAGGGTTCGAAGGGGGGGTGTGCTGGATGGCTGGCAGCACGTTTGTGCCGCTTAGCAGCAGCATGTAATTACTGAACTTAGTCTGCAGCCTTTCCGTAAATGCAGGCTTACTTTTTCCACTTACCGAAAGGCTGCAGACTTGGTTGGACTCTTAAGATCATCAAGTCCAACGATAAATCATTAAGTTCCCTTCCAACCCAGACGATTTTATGACTGAGGCACCTGCTTTTATCCCTCTAGCAGTGTTGAAAGCCTTGTAGGAACTTAAAAACTTCTGAACCTCCATGTCTTCTCAAATTTGTTTGTAATTGCCCAATATGCTCATGGATTCTTAGAGGAAAAGCAATTTCAGGTTGCGTGGACTAAAACTCAGTAAGAAGGCTGGCCTGTCTCATTCTGTGCTTCGCTTCCCCCCTGAGTTCAGTAGGAGTATTCTGTAATAAGTTGCAAAAAGCTATTTCGTTTCATGTTAGACCAAAAGCTGTTTTTCTGGTGACCGTGTTGCTTTGCTTTGCTAACCGTGAAACGGGACCTAGTGCAAAAGGCCGGCTTAGTAAGGTGTGCAGGCCCAGATTCATCCCTATGTCAAACACGTATTTGGAACTTCAGGCTGGCCTAGAGCTTATGAAGATGCCGAAGCGTTTGCAAGATACAGGGGTATTCTGATTAAATCTAGAAAAGGGGTATAGAAGTTTTTCCATTCAAGCATTATTTTTTTAAAATAGCAAAATTACCCTTATTTTAATAACCAATATCTTTTTATGCTAGGAGCTGATTTTTAGAAAAAGTGTTTATTACTGTCAGACTCACTTTGCAACAACACTGCTAATATAGCAACAGGCCTAGCACATGCAGTCAAAGTTAAACATGGGGAATGAGGTTTGTTTCAACCAAATTCCACCCTCTAAAGATTCAGAAGCAGGTTTAACCCAGCTGCCTAGTCTCTCCCAGCATATCCCATTCAAGAAAATGCCATAGGTAGGAAGAATTGTTTTCCTGAGTGCTTAAGACTTATAGATGCTCTCCATATCTGCGTATTTGTAGAACACACACACAGATGCTGTAATTCCTTTTCCTTTCCTGCTTTGCAGGCATAGTTGGTGTAAATGGCAACATTATGAAATGTTCACCATCTCAAAGTGGGCACGTGAGCCTTTCAAGACCTTTTTACCTGATTAGGCTGTTTATTACTTTGCTCTGTAGAGAACACGATAGATTAATTAACACGGTGAACTGTATTTATGTGGTCCCCTGTTTGGTATCAGGCAGAACAAGGTTAAGAGCTGCACGTGCAAATTTTGCAGCGGTTGGAATGATTTATCATATTATTATCCATCTTTTGTAGGAATCGTTAATGAGTTAATGTAGTGTGTGAATCTAAGGCAAGGGTTTTAAAGAATGCGTGCGCTAATCAATAGTTTGTGAGAGCTTGAAAAACAGGTTATTGAAATCAGTCATAATTAGCCATAGATAAAATCCTAATAAATCACTGGTAATGCAGTAGTTCTCTTCAAATTGAAAAAAATGGAAAGACCAGGGAGAGGGTCAGAGCAGTGAGCTATGAAATTATTCAGGAAATGAAATGATGACAAGAAGAACTGATAGTGATACAAAAATACCTGTATGGGAACATTTTAGTGAAGAAAATCCCCATTTCCTTGAGGGATGAAGAGAAATTGAGACACTAAATGATTATATATTCCCAGGAAGCACCAGCCTCCCTCCGTAAGTGAGGCTGTGTGTTACCACCGTTTGAGGCAGCCGAAATGTGTGCTGTAATTTCTCCTTTCTGCATTATGAACATTTTTAATGGGAATAGTTAATTTCAATCAAAGCTTCATCTTTCAGATAATATGAAATGCCGTGATCGTGCTGGCCTCAAGATGGATTTTAAAGCAGAGCCCTGAATTATTTTAGAAAAGTAAGTTTACTTTTTGTCCTATGCAGGGGACAGCCCTTCCGGAGCATCCCACCTGGGCTGGCTCGAGCACCTTCTACCTTCTTGTTCTTCCTGGATCCCCCGCTCTGGTCCTGAGCTGGAAAAGCAGCACCACAAGCACTGCAGCCAGGTGTCACCAGCTCGTGCTAGTTGCGTGGCCCAGTGGCTTTATGGAGTGTGCCTGGGTGTAGGCTCTTACCGCAAAGTGCGTGAAGGGAATCAGAGATGACTCACGGTACGGTTTTGATGTAGTCTCTTTGATCTGCAGCGTGCAATTGCGCTCCGTCTTGGGGTTCTTCATGTCCATGGTCTCTGTGGGCTCTGCCTGGTGTGTGCAAATTTAATAACACTGCCAAATGCCACCTGGGTTGGCACAGTTAGAGGGGGAAAGCTTGTTATTCCATTACAATATATTATTTGAGGGAAAGGGAGAAAAAAGTGTGTGATCATAACTTACTGGGTATATGGAAAGGAACAGGATGAAAGTTCAACCCTGGCGTTGCAGTTCCTGACATAAATAACATAACTAGCTTTTTACATGGAAGCCTATATACTGCAAATGTTTCTCTGACACCAACGTAAAATATTCACAGCCATTCACACAAATCCCCTGCTTTTTAAGTTAATGTTCTAAATTAACCTATGTAATATTTGCAGGCGTGGGGATACCTGGAAAGCTTAAAAATTGAATTCTGTCTTTGTCAAGGAAATCAAACTAGGTATGTCACATTTAAATCCCCCGTCTGCTGCATAAGCAGCAGCAAAAGTTCTTTAATAGGATATTGGTTTGGGTCAAGTGGGGAAAACTGCTGTCTCCAAGGTATTGTGTTAACATTATATGAAGTACTTTGTAAATTGCGTTTGGAGCACAGGGTCAAGTTTTGGTCATCCAATGTCCAAAAAAAACAACCAAATAAAAACAAAACAAAGTAAGCTGGTAAAAAAAAAAAAATAAAAAATTATGGAATAGAATAACCAAGATAACAGATGGACTTTCTATCCAGGGGAAGACGAAAAAATGGATTTTTTTTTTTTTTTTTTTTCCCTGGAGCATAATTAAGAAGGAAAATTGTTGAAATACCTAAACTAGCTAAGGACATTTCTAATAAATCTTGCGGTATACTTGAGGATGTTGGCAGAAAATGAGTTGGAGAACACAGGGCAGGAGAAGACAGGTACCATCCATCTGGCAGGCACTAAGTGCCCTTTCTTGCTGTCACAGACATCTTGGGACAGTGACTTGTTCATGTTTAACTGGTCAGATTCCTTCCTCTCCTTTTTTGTCCTATATATGAGGACTTCTCTATGCAGGTGAATTTATCTTTCACTGCACATAAATATTTTTAGACCGAGGGAACGACAAGGACATGAGAAGGTTAGAGCATAGCAGCAACCACAGGCGTTGGAGGGTGCTTGCAGATGGAGACCAGACGTGCTTCCATGCTGTTCCCAGCAAACTGGGATTTTAGCTGCTCCCATCCAACTGTGCTGTGTGCGACACCGACAAAATATGTTACCTGGTTGATGGGAGCTGGGCCCTGGCTCTCTTTAGGAGCCTTTTCTCCCAGAGAGGCAGTGTCTTGGAGACCAAAGCCCGTTAACCTATTTTTATTCTGGTGATGGAGCATTTAACTTCTCACTGCCCAGCCTGAAGCCCAAACAGATGAGTTTTACCTACTTTTTAAATTTCCTTTTGCAAAGCCCTGCTTAAATGAGTAGTGTGACAGGCCTGTCTCTGGAGATGTAACTCACTTGGTCTACCAGTTTAATTTACAGTAGCTTTATCCATCACTGCAAGGGCAAGATTTCCTCCTCCTCCAGCTGTGTGATGAAACGACCATTGCCAATTCAGTCGCGGGTTGACACTGGAACAAGGGTCTAATTGCACACACTTGATTGAGATCACCTTTGCGGCATCTCACGCTTCAGGGAAAGCTGTACGCCACGCAGGAGGGTAGAAATTAGGCCTGTGCTTAGTAACTGCATGGGTGTGAAAATTCTGCCGCCACGCATGGAAATCATTTCGCTAAACTAATATTCCAACGTGAAAACCTTGTAATAAGAACCTCTACACAAGTAGCATTGAAATTGTTCTCCCATCACAGTGCTAAAGGCTCTTAATGACATTGTCGTGTCATTTTCATGCACTCCCCAAACAATTTTTTCTTGTATTCTTGCATTATTATGAAACCATCGTGGGCTCTCTGCAGGTTCGCAATGAACTAAGATTGTTGTTGTACTTGCTCCCACGGCCAACGTAATGATGCTGTAATGTTTTATTTCTATGTACAGTAAAATTGCAAGAAGGGAGTTACAGCAAGTGATTTTCTTTTCTGTAAAATAGGGGCTACTTACAAGATTTTAGTTTTTCACAGATGAAAAGACTTAGTTTTGCAAGATGCCTGATGGCCCTCCATTTCCATGGAAAGGGCTCAAATGCAAAAACATTTTTGCACTTTTTTAATATAATACATTTAAGATGTCTTTAGAGCTGTTCCATTTAGACCTCTTGAGCAAGAGACAGGAGAAGAGAGAATATTTTGTTTATTTTTCAGTATCTCCTACTTGTCTAACCTAATGCAAAGCATTAGAAAAAGCCTGTCTCTATTTTGGTTTGGTTCCCGGACATGCAATTTTCTATCAAATAATGTTTTTATTTGTTACGGTGATGATGAAGGCTTAATGCTATACCCCTGCTCTCAGGAGGTGCAGCTCCAGAATAGTCCTCCAGTGCTTTGTTGAAACTTGCCTTAAAATAATTCTCTGGAAAGTTGTTTTTCAAGGCTTGTACCAGCCAGCGCTGTTGTGCTGAAATGCATTCTGGAGTTCTTCCTTCCACCTCGTTGGACTTCGGATAACAACGCCTTCTGTTGCTAAACTGCTTCTTCCATATCTGTCACCACCGTGAAACCATTTTAAGTAGTAGATCATTGAAATATATTGGGCTAAATTAAGAGATTGTGGACCGAATAGTGTAAACTGTCAGCGTTTTCTCTGGAAGAATAAAGGTGATATACAGGCCTCGTCAGCTAGCCAATTCGCACATTAGAAAGCGGCAAAATTCCAAAAATGTTTGTTTTATTATGTTTATTCTAAAATGAAGCAATTTCACATTTGCTGCTCTGGCAATTCAGATTTTTCATTGTTATAATGTCTCTTTTTTTCTTACGTATTATGATTCCTGTTCACTGAATCAAATCTGTGTGGCTTCTCAAAGCTAAACTTTTATGGGACCAGTAATAATCTTGTTGCCATAATATTATCCTTTTACTTAGGCTTAAAGGCCGGTTTATGACTGAAAGGGAATATCTGCAACTAGCGTGTCCCTGCATCTAATTTGCATGTAAATTAAACATTTCAGAATATGACTGTGATTTCTGAATACACACAAAATATGGTGTTTTGATTCCTTGAAAATAAAAAATGCATAACATTAATAAGAAGAATATGATTTATATAGTGGCTTTTTTATCTTACCAATTTCTGTTCATTTGAATTTTTTTTTTTTGAAAGCTTCTGTGGCAACAGCTGATTATTTCTGCTGTAACGTGCATCAGGATGTGACAAAACCTTATTTATTTCCATTCGCATTAATAAAGGACTCTCAGGTTAAATGCTAGCTGGAGTCTAACACTGTAGGAACTGTTAGTATCTAGTCTTATTTTATTATAATTGGCTTGTTTTGGCTCTTTCTGCTATATCAGATTATATTAAACCCTATCCCCTCATTCTTTGCTTGAGATGGAAATCACAAAAAATGAAGTAAGGATAGCTGAGAGAAGCTAAAAAAATAATAAATCAAATATAAAAAAAAGATAAGGGGATAAATGGAACAGGGAGAAAAAAAGAAAAGAATAACGCGTCTGCTTGCTTCTGGCTTGTATTTTAGAAAGTGTTTATGCATCCTGTAGGATTCATTGAACCTGCTGAAATTTGGGCAATGCCCTTTGAAACAAAGTTACTCATATTTACTGCTGAGTTACTGTTGAGTTTGTTACACTAACTCAAATCCCTTGGTTGGTGGTAATACTCAGGCTCACCAGCCAGTCAGAAGGGAATAAACCACCAGAAAAAGTTGGGGAAAATAGATTTATTTTATTTTTTAATGAGAATGTTTTCTTTCATGATGACAGACATTCCCCCTGCTGGAGCTGTTTCCCTCACGCTACTAATGAAGATGTGATGCTGCGAGCTAACCACAGGACACTTGTGCCTTGAAGGCAGACATCAGCCTGTGCTATATGCAAGCTAGCAAATACCAGAAAGAATTTGGAGAAAGGAGGTTTATGGTGTGTGTGAAGGAAGAAGTTTCCAAACAGCATGTTTGCAGCAGCAAGGGCTCAGCCGGTGATCCCGCTGGTTGCCCTGGGAATTGAAGATGCTCAGTGTTTCCCAGGTGAGAGGCCAGTTCTGGTTTTCCTGATAGGATCAATCAGTGAACTCTGAGCTGCTTGTGTGGGAGAGAAAATCCCCACACTCCTGTTAGCTCTCCTATGCCTCTGTTAATTGCTCCTGTGGTGGGGAGGCTCCCTCCTGGCACAGCTCCAGTTCTGCGCTGCCCGTGGCTGCCTCTGGCAGCCAGGGAAAGATGTTGCTTGGACCTTATTGATCTCTGCAAATGCAATCAGCGCATGGTAAAACTTGGCTTTTGCAGAGCTGTGGCTTCTTTGTTTGTGGTCACGGTTTTACTTCAACATAGAAGCACGCTGACTCTTTAGGAGCAAAGTTGCTGTGTGTGTGCTGAGTGGCTGACTTGTGTAACAAAGAAAAATAACTACGTGCCTTTGGAGGCCATTGTGAAGAAATCTTTATGTCAATGGCTATCCTTTATTTTAATCCCATTCTGGACACTCTGTCTGGGAGAGGAGGCAAATCCACCCAAGGCTGCTCAGCTGCATGAATAAGGAAGGATTTTGTATACAAGAAGAGGGAAGCAGCAGAGATTTGGTATGTGGTTTAAGCCCAGATCACTTTCTGCTGCCCTCCCTGAAATTCCCTCTCTATCTCTCAGGTCTATCAACTTATTTCCCACTTGCCTTCGATGTGCCTGAAGGTCAGACTTTGGGCTGCTATTCCAGCTTGTATTGCAGCTTGATCCAGCTGTGCAATACAACAAACAGGCCAGCATGGTGGGCTGCTGGCCTGCAGAGGTAGCAGGTGGGATTTTCACTGATAAGCCACGAGGATTTTGAAGAACAGAATTTCACTGGGGAACAGCATGGGTCATCGAGCACTTGTGCCAGATGTGAGCCCTAAACATGCTGCTTTTCTCTACAGGGGTGGGACTATCATCCCAGGTGAAGCCCATCAGCATCTACTGGGTTTGTGTTTAGCCCTTGGATGCCAGACAATATGCAGTGTACTGTGAGTGAGGAGTCCTACAGGCAGCATTTCCTCCAGGTGTGAAAACTGTGACACCAAGTTTCTGGATGTGCTATTTTCTCTTCCATCCTTGTTTAAATTGTTTCTGGTGACCAGTTACCGTTCCTCAGCCTGGGTACATATTAATTTCTGGGTTTTGTGGCAAGGAGGTTACCAAGGTTGCTAAGCGTTGGGCCGCTTTTCCTATTGATTATCGCAGGTAGTTAAAACAACTCCATTTCCCAGTACCAAACTGACCTGTAACAGATCCTGGCACAGTCTGGGGCTGCTAGCTTCTAGATGGTAATAGCAACTTAATCTTTTTTTGGCCCAGCATCCATCAAATGGCTGCCCTGGCTGAATAGCTCACCCTCCTCTGATAGATGGCTGCTCCGTTGCTTCATGCAAATGGAAGTTCAAATCACTGCAAAGTGCTGCAGTGGAGAAGATAAAAAAAAACCAACAGAGGTACTTCTGCTAAGCTGGGCTGGAAGGTAAAAAAAGCCCTTTGCACAGGAACCAAATGGGAATCAACTTGTTCTTGTTTATACTTCTGGTCTACTCAGCCTCCTGTGGGAACTTCTGGTTCCGAAATTTAGTTGTGCTGTATGGAAAAGTGCTGGTTAATGCTCTCACTGGCAATTGCAGGGATGCCTTCTGTAGTAAGGCCAACAGAGGCCTGAAAAATATGGCAGTCAATCCTCTTTAGTGTGCAGCTGAGGTAATGGGGCATTCGAGCAAGATGCCAGAGGGAGGAGCAGAGTGGCCATAATTTGTCTGAGGGCTAATGACAGTCTGTGCAGGGTGGAGGAAGCCGGACATAATATAAAGCCCATTTAATGGCATAGAGCATGATGTGATGGTGGTGCTAGTCTGGGCGGTACTTTTGCAAGTGCTTAGTCTATAGAGAAAGTAGCTAATGGTGAAAGCAGGATAGTATGATATGGAGTATATGTAACTGATAGGAAAAAGCATGAGACAGTCTATAAGGAGCTGGTTAGGTACACATAAAGCGGCAGGAGAGCTGTGGTTTGGGCTGGTATAGTCACTGACTAGCAGTACTTCACTCGCTACCAGTGTATTATTGCCTCTCGCAATATACTGCGTGGTTGGGCAGAGCAGTTTCCTAGTTTCTTTGAGAATCCTTATGCACTTTAAGCCACTGGTATGCAGACATAAGTTATTTAAAATAAATGTAAACATGTCAGTACTCTGTTCTGTTATTCCTTTTATCTGCCTAGAAAAAAATGTGAGCTGCCTTGCACATGTGTTAGAGTTGGGCCCATTTTAATTAGCCTGCGAAAACTCATGAAGTTAATGAGCTCAAATACACTTTGATTTACAAAAATCCTCCAAAACACTCAACCCCCTCTCACCTAGCAGCTGTTATTTACACTTTTAATTTGACAAGGGCAAAGAAAGTCCCCTCTGCTGTCAGGTGGTGTAATAGTTTTCAGACCAAAGGCAATTTCCATATCAGAAGTGTGTGTGTATATATATATGTGTGTGTGTGTGTATATATATATATATGCACTTAAGAGTTTTCTGAGGAAATTTCTGACAACTCTTAAACTTTGTCTCTCCTACCAAATGCTCTGGTGTTTTTAGGCCCTGCCAAAGCACAGGGGATATTATAATGCAAAGCCTTGCTATTAAAAGGAAGGTGATACTGAAGTTAGGCGTCCAATGAAGTATCTGGGAAGATGGAAAGCTCCAGTTGAAAGGATGCTATTATAGTCCTTTCTGAAAGTTATCAGTACAGAAGGGCTGTTTTAATATACAGCAGTGGTTTCAGGGAGCATCAGATTCCTGACACTGTCATTAGTCACACTGCTCGCTCTTTCGGAGCGGCAATGCTTCATTTTCTTACCGCATGCTGGTAGACTTTTTTATTTTGAAGGATTTCATAGCTCAATATCAACAATTGCAACTTTGCTGATCAAACATCAGGATCTTAAAGGACTTTAGAAAATTAACGCATAAAACCTCACAGGTGGCATGTAGTGTGTGTGTTTGAGAGGAAGAGAAATAGGTGCACAAACAAGTAGAGAGCTGTCTTTGCAGAAGTCGGTGGGAAATCTCCACCACAGTCCATATTTTCTCCATGTCTCCTTTTGCTTAACTCTGCGGCGTCTCTGCCCTTTTCCTGGAGCCAGGTCGTCATTTGTGGTAATTGCTACAGCAGCTACACAAACCAGTTGTAAATGTGACCTGAAAGGAAAACCAGTCCTTTAATGAAAGGAAATTCGGGGAAGCACAATGTCATCCTGCGTGCTGAGACTTCGATAGGCCTTTTGGGTGATTAATGCTTACATCTTTGAATTTCTTATTCCCGCTTACATACATCTTGTCAACACCTGGGAGAAGGGACAGGTAACTCTCTGCCAGCCCAGTATCCTGGAGATAACACCCTGCTTCCAAGTGAGGACAGATACACCGTAGAAAAACTGCCTTAAGCCCCATCTATGTGGAGCTTTCATTCTCACTAAAATCAAAGACATGCTGGTATAAAATTATTCCTATTAGCAATGGACACTGACCCAGGAATGAACCATGGCACAATTTTCAGCAGGCATGTAGCGGCCAGGAGAACATTGTTGCCTTCTGGACAACCAAAAGGGTCCTTGCTATTTAAAATGTATATTTAGCAACATCAAACTGAAAGCATAAAATAAAATGTGGATGTCTGTCATCACTAAGAATGTATTTTTGTTTCACCGATCTAACGTAGACAATTGTGGTTTTTCTGTGGTGGTTGCATAATATGTTGTGCAGCTTAGAATTAATCGAGTTGTAAAAGTTTGTGCTTTGGGTGATGAAATGCTCTTTCTTCACTCCTTAACTCCTGTGGCAACCCCGTGTGCGCAGCTCGGGACACTGAGTACCTGAAACCTGAGCTTGGGCCGGGAGGAAGCTGCAATATGGTTGTAGGGCAGAGCTCTGCAGATAGGAGACCTTGCTGTGGTGCAGGATTATAGAGATGTTAGGGTTCATTCACCAGAAAAAAAACACATCAGCAAAGTGAGAAAGGGGTTTGGTCTTTGCGTGGGTACTTCAGAGAGGGGAATACGGTAGGCGAGGGCAGAGGCACCCACCAGAAAGAGTTTTGTCAGAAGCAGCAACCCCCAGGATGTGTTTTGACAATGTCGGTGGACATCTGGGCATGGACCAGCCCAAATTGCCAGGGGTGATCCTGGACTGCGCAGCTGGAGCATCGCACTGGTGTCAGCCACCGCTTGGTGCGTTGCAAGCTGTTTCTCCATCATTGCCTTTGACTTTTCTGGAAGTAAAAATTTTATCGTGCTATAAATGAGATAACTGAGGGGAACCTGCTACTAGCAATTTGCATGCCAGTTTGTATCTAATTACTGGAATATCATTACTGAGTCTAAAAGCATGAGATGGTAATATGACAAATATACATGTAAAACCTATTGGGCTAAAGGGCAGTAGCTATTTTTGGATGAGCGGCTTTGGCTCTTAACAGGGAAGAAACCCCCTCACGGATTTATTGTTAATGATAGCATAAATGCAGACTAATGCAATTTTAGAGTTCAATTGGAAAGGGAAATCTTGAATTTAAAGGTGATTCATTGTATTATGTGGTGAAATACCTGACGGAGGAATGGAGGCAGAAAACAGATCAGACAGGTGCCTTCCCACAACCTACTCATCACGATGGAGCCAAGATACGCATGGTGCCTGTCAGCCCCTGTGAAAGTTTGGGATACATCCTCATCTTTTGTTTTTATTAACTAAAACAATGTCTTCCTTGTCTAGCCCTGTGTTGCAGGGCTGCACAACAGCAGAAGAGGCTTATGTGGGGTCTGGGGGTGTTTTTCCCCTGCATGGGGTGTGCTCGTACAGTGAAACCTTGGACTGAACACGGCAGTGGGGCTGTGAGGAGAGGCCGGGGCTGCCTCAGGGTGGCCATGGCTGGTTCCACACAGATTCCAGTGACCCTACAGCTGGGCACAGCCTAGCCCCAATGGTGGCACCTTGAGGAAGTGGATGTAAAAAAGGGGAAAAATGCTGGAAATGTGAGGAGTGAGGGGAAAAAGTGTGAGGAACAGCCCTGTCAGCACTGAGGTGGGGGAGAGGAGGAGGAGGAGGAGGTGCTGGAGAAGGGACTCCCCTGCGGCCTGCAGGGAGACCATGGTGGGGCAGGGGAGGAAGGAGTGACAGAGAGGGGCTGATATGGACTGAGCGTCACCCCCATTCCCCATCCCCTCTGCCGCTTGGTGAGGAAAGGAGTCAAAAACACAGGAGTGAAGTTGAGCCTGAAAAGAAGGGGGTGTGTGTGTTAGTTTTTGTCTGTGTTTCTCACCATCCAATTCTATTTTAATTGGCACTAAATTGAATTAATTTTTACCAAGTTGAGTCAGTTTTGCCCATGACAGTGATCGGTAAGTGATCTCCCTGTCTTTCTCTCCACCTACAAGCTTTTCCTTGTTATCTTCTCTCCATCTTGTTGAGGAGGGTGAGTGAGAGAGCGGCTGGGTGGGTGTCTGGCAGCCAGCCACGGTCAATCCACACCATAGGCAAGCTTAGGAAAAGAGGAAACACTCTGCACATGCTTCATCCAGGTTGTTTCTTTTTCAACAGGAGAAAGTTCGTGGCTGTTCAAAGGGAGAGGAAATATCTTCAAATGCTTTGGAGCTCAAGGTCTGCATCTACAGGAAAAAATAAATCCTGACTGATGAAATGGGGAATGAGCACAGGTATGTTCCCGCTTGTGCTGCTGCTAACAATTACTTTTCCTTGCACAAGCCATCACCTCACAGCTCCTGGTCTTCCCTCTGCCAGCGTGGGAGCAGTCTGTCCCTGCTGCAAAGGTGAGGGCTGCGTCCTGGTATTGTCTGCAGGGATGGGCAGTCTCTTCTGACTGTCCTCTCTCTTTGCCACCCCAGGCCACCTGGCAGGGCTGGCAGCTCATCCCTTGACACTCAGAGGTGCCATGCCTCATCCTGGAGCCCCTGAAGCCTTCCCACTCTCATCCCATCCCCGTACCTGGCCCTCCCCAAAGCAGTTTCTGTAGGATGTCCCTGCAAAAAGCTTGCTGAAAGCGGAGGACAAACTGTTGTTCCTATCATCTCTGCCTGGAAGGTTTTTCTATCCTGCTACATGTTTCTTTGGTGCTCTTTACGTCGGGGGCTTAGCTGTTTAATGTATCACTGAGAAGGTGGTTCCACACATGCATTTGGGGACTTTTTTCAGTTTGCAAAAGAATAAAAAAGTATTTTAATGGGTAAATGAATTACAGTTCTTGCAAAAATCTGTTTTTTGAGCTAATCTGAAGTCTTTTTAGATAAGAGATATATGATTCAGCTAGCATTTAGCAGTTTCAGTGAAACAAGTGAAAATGTCTTCAGTATAAAACTGCTGGATCTCAATTCCATATTAACAACATAAGCACAGTGCTCCACATCAGTAAAGTTACTGTTAATGTCACTGAATGAGTGAAATATTCCATCTGTGACATACGAGTAACAAGGTAGAGCAACACAATCAGCAGAGAAATCACACTGTGTAAGGAGTTCTGCTTTATTAGAGTTGTATGGGCAAATCAATACACATCAGTTTTGCTTTGTTGTATTGTAAAAGTGAAATGGTGTCTGTGCTACGAGTATATGATTCCAATTACATCATTTTGTAAAAATAAAAAGTACAGGGCTTTGGACAGCAATCATTTTGTAAAAAATAAAAGTACAGGACTTAAGATAGTAATTGGATGTCCTCCAAAAGATGCCCTTACAATCCAGAAAATAACAGGCGCCTTTTACAGAACTTCCTACAGAACTGTTTGTGCTGTTATCCGAATCCTTCGTTAATCTTCATTTGCATTTCCTTTTAAGCAGAGGTGAGCTGCAACACTCAGCCTTGAGTGTTTCTAAGGGCGGTGCTCACAACCTTAGCTTTTTTTGGGTTATTCAATCCAGTAATCAATCACAAGTTATCTAAAGCTGTCTGTGACCAGTGTGTGTGGAGCGAGGTGCCACATAGTAGCTGTTTTGTTTTTATTGGGAGGTGGGTATTTTGCAGACAAATTTGAAAAAGACAGAAGTTACTCGTGCACTGAAAGTTTGATGTCCTTAGTGTTGGCAGTAGAGAACGCAGGTACTAAGGAAATAGGTATGTTTTGTTGGAGCATTGTTTCTGTATTGCTTTTTGCCTTCCAACTGCCCAACAGTATTGCGTCCATGACTGTTTCTGGGATAAGAGCTATTGGGGTAAAGCCTCTGGGGAGAAAGTCTGGTGGAAGAGAGCGGAAAGGAGCTTGGCTGGTCTCAGCTGCAAACTTGTTTCCGCAAAAGGGATGAACATCAGCTGAGTGAAGCTTTAAAAAATTTGTGTGGGCTTGCTGCCAAAATCTTGTGCTTGGGCAGTCTGGATGTGCATTCTTTGTGTCTCCTTCCTTTCTCCCCTTTCCCAGATCTCTAAGTGCTGAAAGCAGGAAGGATTCACTCCTCTTCTCCCATTTCCATGCTGCTTTTCCTGTTATTGAAGTTGCTTCTGTGGCAAAATGTATTGAAATGGCGAGAGTCTGCGTCACACGTGGTTATAGAGCAAAGTGACTTTATTCCATCCTCTTTCCCACTTGTTTGTGGATATCTCAGAGTCAAATATCTGACAATACCCTAAAAAGCTCTTGGAGCCGACCTTTCAAAGTGGGGTGGGTCAGTTTTGGGGGGGGTGGAAGCTTGAAAATTCAGCTGGGGCACACAGGGCAGTCTCACAGACCCTCACTCCTGCAGGGAGGAAGGAGACTACAGGTGAGTTATCAACCACTGGAGCTTCGTGAAAACTGTTGTCTTTGCAGCACACTCTGAAATAAACATCATAATTTCACGTGCAATTGATTTTGGTGTGGTTTTTTTGTTTTTGTTTTTTTTTTTACATTTGGTTTTGGTGAGAATGTTTTTATTCTCAAGGATGTGCTGATGTTGGTAACCCATGGTGAGGAATCTGGCTGTATCATCACTTGAGAAGGGTGGAATTTGTGCTTTTCTAATAATGCGTAAGAAGCATAAGATATATCCAAACTGTGTTCAGGAGCAGAATGCCTTGCTTTTTGGAAGCACAAGCTGAGAAAAATCATATTGCATAGGTGCGCTTCTTGCAATTAGAGTTTCCTAAGTTGATTGAAATTGCACACTGGGGGAGCTTCAGGGGCAGTAGGTACAAACTGCTCTTGAAAACCCATTCCTTGGCAGAAACAATACATATTGCCTGGTAGTCTTTTATTCAATTGAGCTATTGACCACACAACTTGAGTGTTGCCTGCTTCTCGCCTGAATCTTGAAAATCCACCTTTTAATTTAAAGATGGAAAATAGCTAGTCAGAGCTCCTCCTGTAGAGCACGCCAACAATCCTGTTAGCATGCCAGCATCTCGGATTCCCATTAAGGAGCAGGCTTAGCCCACCTGTGAGTGAAGACAATCATTTTTTTTGCTGCTATTTTACTTGTGTTCTCTTTCAAAACCTGACTGTTCCTTTCCAAATGTGTGTATTTGCATATTACTGTGCGGGCAAAGCTGAAGACGTTTCAGAGGAGAAATGAAGGCAATCATCTTAATTCCATCAATTAGGGACTGCTGCTTAAGCAATTATTAGGGATTTTTTTTTTTTTTTTAGGGATGCTGCTTAAGTGCAGGCTGAAAATGTGGCAGAGGTTTAACCCATGCAGAAGCACCGTCAGCACAGGGATAGTCAGCAAACTGCACGTTCCTGCTTGTTGATTTTTAAAATCACTTATTTACAACCGAGCTTTTTAAGGGAAAAATACATTCTCTCCGCCCGGGCACTTGTTTTCTATCCTGATAATCAGCTCTTTCTTTTTAATACCTGATCAACAGCAGATAATACTGTCCAAAATGATGTAGAGACCAAATGCATTCATCTGTGCACAATAAAGTTTATAACCTGTATGTGGTGTTTCCAAAGGCTTTTCTTAAGCCCAATTCAGTTTGGTTTTTCCCAGTTGGTCCCTAGGAAGCAAAGAACTGAAGGTATTTTATGCTAGATGGAGGAATGTGTTATTAATTACCATTGTTAATGTGTATATATGCCTGAATTGCAAATGAGGTAGTTTGACTAGACTTTTTCAGAGGCAACTGTATTGATTAGTCTTTATTTTTCACTTCCCTGGTAAAAATTAAATCTTTTTCTGTAGTGAAGGTGACCCTCTAACAGATTAACCTAAGTTTTAGCATGATATCCTTTACTAATCTTTGAAATTAAGATATCATTGATGTGAGTAGTTGGGAGGAATACCAACCCCCCACCCCCCCCTTTTTTTTTTCCCTCCAGGCAGGTATCTAAGTTAAAAAAAGTTAATGATTTTTACTGTGAAGGTTCTTTGTAATGTAAATACATATAAACACAAGGATTTTATTTTAGTTTTTCATATCAAAGCCTGGATCTTGAGGGGAACATCAAAAAGTGCAGAAAAACTCAGAATTTGCAGAATATACACATTTGTTATCTGTTACTTTCTGATGTCATTGAAACAGTGAAATATGAAAAATATGTGATGCAAACCTATCGAGATCACTAGTCTATTGGTCATAAACCCCTGTGCAGTGTTTTCTTGCTTTGAAGAAAACAGATTTCTAACAGTTAGATGTGTTTTCAAGACACCGTTGGGTTTTGATGATACCAGACTAGATG
Source organism: Chroicocephalus ridibundus (assembly GCF_963924245.1). Classification (NCBI taxonomy): domain Eukaryota; kingdom Metazoa; phylum Chordata; class Aves; order Charadriiformes; family Laridae; genus Chroicocephalus; species Chroicocephalus ridibundus. Next base: position 38,424,012 of record NC_086289.1, read on the forward strand.
ACCTCTGATAAGTCTTAGGCCCTGATCAAAATTTTGTGAAGGAAAGAGGCTGAAGGACGATTAGTCTAGGCTTTGCTCTGGGATGCTTGTGTTCATATGTATTTACTATTTTTTCAAGTTTGCCATTCCCAAATCAGACTTCGTGCTCTCTCTGCCCAAGCTTTATCTATTATATCCTTGTCTGTGGTATTTTATGTTACCACCATTGTCTTCACGATGAAGGCAAATGATCAAATCATCTTCATCTCCAGGGTTTCCTTCTTTTCTCACATCTAGGTCATGTGGGAAATTAAACAGTGCCAGGCCTCGCAATCGTCTGTACAATTAAAATGTTATCAGGGACCCTCCCTTAGTTTTGGTCTCTGGAGTTAGCATAGCCCAGAGAGTGGTCCCAGCCAATGGACTGGATGGGTCTGTGTTGTTTGGGATATTAAGAGTTCAGCAGTTTGGACACGCGCCATGCAGTGACAGGTGGCAACAGTGGGCTTTTTTACTTACCAGTACAGGATGTAATGTGCACTCCAAATTGTTGAAACATGCTGAATAAAATTTCTAAATTTACATTCTCTCTCTTCAGTCAAATTTCTTAACCGGGATCCAAACATTTCCTGTCCCAGCTATTCCATCTCTTTTTTTCCATGTTATTAACCCAGCTAAGCTATGCTCTAGCCACAACACTGGCATCAAAATATTCGTACTTCCCCTTCATTTTGATCACAGCTTTTTCCATTTGCCCATGTTTTTTTCCTATACCTTGTGCCAGTGGTGGTGTTCTCCACTCCTTTAGCCTTTTCCCCATATCCCGCTTTCCTGCCTCTCCAGGAGCTACCTTCTGTACACGGACACCTTTCTGCAAACTTTTGGTCAGCCACCCTGCTTCATTCAAATCCCTCCTGAAAATGTCTCTCTCTTTGCAAAAGCAGTAAGTGGGAATGAAGAGGGAACAAAAGAAGGCAAAAAATTGGCCAGAACCAGGGGATGGGCCACAAAGTCTTTCCTGAATAGCATTAACATTCGTCCATCCTTCTTTCCTCAGTTCCTTGTTTCTTTATGAATGATACTTGTTGCCATGTCCAATTCACACTGAGACAAATTTGGGAGAAGATGACTGCATGTTATACACAACTGCAGTCCCCTCGGTAACGCATTAATGGACTGTTCCAGGAGGCATACGGAAATTAAACAGTCCTAAGGCTCCCCTGAACCCCGTTACAGGGAGGCAAAGGTTACTTTTTCCTCATAATTGCAGCCCCCTCTCAAATGACCACATAACAGAGGGCTATCTGGAAATGAAAACACCAGGAAAAAGCCACAAAGACCGTTTACATTGGACTTGGTGATAATAACTGGCTGTTGGAGTCTCCTGTTCACAAAACATGTCTTTTTAATCTTACCCACGCTTATTATGCCTTGTCATTCATTGCCAAATCATTTATTTATACACCGCCGGTGAAAACCTCTGCTCTGCTGATTGCTCTTTGCAGTCCCTTGGGAAGCAGAATGACACTGCAGAGGGGAATAACGTGTTTGATACTGCCACACTGCCCAGGTTTTGCCTTCCCAAACCCCTATGCCCCATGAAGGTGCATGTCTATGGAGATGCTGTGAGCTTGTGTGGTAAACGGCAGATTGCTAGTGACTGCCTTCAGGCCCTCACGTCCCCAGCTAACCTCCTAAAAGCCGTCAGTAAAGGCAGGAGGTGCAGCTTGGGCAGTAATAGGATATAGATCCGTTTTGAAGAGATGTTATTAGAGCGACCCACCACATTGCCTGAGCAACTTTTGGTGGAAAATAGCTATTCCAAATCTCTCTCTGCCACCATTTGGGAGATGTGTGGCACAAAAATTGAGGAAGGCCTGGCTGCTCCCACTTGTCCAAGTCCTGTTACAGTGTGATTGGACATGTGCAACAAACTTAAAAGAGGCTTTGGCTGTCTTTGCTCGGAGGATCGTAATGTCACCCCATAATAGAGGCTGTGACTCAAGTTATCGACCTGCCAAGGTGGTGACATCCAAAGCGGGCCTGGAGAAACCACTGCATCTCTGTGCCGAGTCCTGCAGTTTGAGCAGCCCCATCTCATTCCTGTAGGTAAAAGCGTTCACATGTACCTGTGATTTTGCCAGACACCCTGGGTCAGAAGAAACTTATGCAGCCTTTTTATGATTTAGCCACTCAGTTGTTCTATCTGGAAAGTGCCTGAAAGCTTATGTAGCAGCAAGACACGTCTGAGAAGAGCACAATAAAAGCCGAGGTGCGAGAAGCTATTGTTCAGCCCCTGATAAAGAGACCTGATAACGCTGTGAAGCTGCAACAAGAGATTTTAACAGACTCTGTAATGCTGTGTCTGTCTGCCACCGCTACACCTGGCACTTTTCCAGGTGGCCAGGCCATTTTCCTGAATCCGAGGGTATGTATTTGTGCTCAAAGCTTTTTATTTCATGCAATAGTTGATTTTTTTTGCCACATTTTTAATGCTTGCAGCGATTAGACGGAAGTCGCATTTTGCACTTGCAAGGAACAAGATTGATCTGTCTGGGATTCATATCTGAAAGGAGGTTTTGGGGGATTTCTTCTACTAAATTACTTCAGTCTTCTCCCCCTGCCGCACAAAACTGCAGATTTAATTTGCACCAGAGTTCTGCTGGGAAAAACTGTGAAATGGAGAGAGTGAATCCATATCTTTGCCAACTTGCTGAGGCTGAAGCCTTCTCCCAGGGATGCTCTGCCTTTGCTACGGGCCCCGCTGCCGTCCTCTGTCGGGGCTCTCCCTGGTGTGAGTTGTGCTGCTCTCAAAGTTACCTGTGCTCCTGTGGCACCACTATTGATTTATCTCAGTGTCTTTTCAGCTCACTTCATATTTGATACTTATAATTTTAGCTATGAAAAAGAGAAAAGATGCTCTAGAATCCCGCTCTATTGATCTCGTTTTTAAAAATGCCTGGACGTTTGTGATCTGAAAAAGATAAGAAAGGTCATCGTTATTCAAAACTACGTGCTTTATTTTCACTATTTATAGTGGCTGTACAACAGGCTAAATGTTAATATTTTTGCAGCAATATATGGTAGCAGTGTTGAAGCAAGCAGCATAGCTGTTTGCATATTGTTCAACTAGTTTTGGTGAATATAGCTCCTGATTAATTTCTAATTTACTATCTTGTGAAGAATTGGAATAAAAGATGCAGTTTTCTGAGCTTTCAAATGCAAGCTCATTTTTAGAATGATATTCAAATATTTTATGGCTACTGGATTTATACATTCTGATATATTTATGATGATATTTGTGTCAAGGCAAATGTCTGTAATATAAGAAAAATATCCTAATTCGCACAAGTAATTGAGGCGGAATAGTCCCGAGTAAGTATTAACTCTGATGAAATTCCATGTTTGTACTTCCCGTTATAAACTGAAAAACAAATTTTTTTTTTTTGGTAATATATTAAGGTTCCTGAATTTTTGAGTAATGGTTCATAAATGATTGTAACTTTGGCAGTGACTATGTGCAGAAACGTGCCTCTGCTAATGTTTTGTTTTGGTTTTGTTTGGTTTTGTTTTGTTTTTTCTTTTTTTAATATAGATATTCAGAATGCCATAACAAAATGGATTTATATGAAATTATGAAGTTAATTTATAAACTAACAATGGAAAAGCAGGCATTTTTATACTGTATGTTAGTTGTCCTTCTTAGATTCTGCAAAAGCTTTCTGGCCCAACATATTTAAGTGGAGTGTAAGTGAGTTCATTCCTCAACTGTTTCTAGTAAGAAATTTTGCATGATGGTTTCTCTGGAAAATAGCAAAAGAGGCAACAGCGGTGCTTTGCTTTTCATCAATATATAACCATCTTCTATTGCAACATGGCTTCATCTTCTTACTGGAAGAGTTGTCTCTTTGTTTCAATGTATATAAACGTGAACCCTGTGTATTTTTGAGCCCTTTTGAAGTAATAACAGGTGGACTAATTTTTCCCATTAGTGACGTTCCTGCACACATGTCCCACATGTGGGATACCACATTTTTTCAGGTTGTGGGTCTCTAAAGCTACACCTCCTTGGAGATCATCCTCTGTCCTAAGCCTGGTGTACCTCAAGAGTCTTTGCTGCTGTAAGATCCCTTCTGGTAAAGGTGTCTTTCAATTTACACAAAGAAAACTGGTGCTTTCGGGAGTCATTCGGCATTGCCAGTCCCTGCTGGCTGACCCACAACTACCCCACTGCCATGTGCCCCAGTGCATCTTGGCGAGTGTCTTGAGCACAACTATCACTCAGCTCTCAGCTAATTTTCAAGGTGAGTTCACAACCTGGCAATCTTATTTCAGTGTGGTGAATACAGAGCAAATAATCTTTGCACAAAAAAAAAAAAAAAGAGAATTCACCATCTTGAACAAATATATCCAGTTTACTGCGGTTTCCCCCCAAAGATTTCTCAGTGTTTCTCAGACAAATATAAAATTAGAAAATAAACTTTACAACAACATGCGAACAAAATAGTTTCAAGTGAGGAAGCTGATATGCGGGAAGAAGCAAACTAAAGATTTCCGATTTCCAGTCACTTATGTTAGCAACTAGTATAAATTACCCTCTAATAAATAGAGGTGCGTATTGACTGATAAGCTCTAAGTGATTTTTATCAGTTGGGCAGCATAAAGCAGCTGTTGATGCTTAAGTTGGGTTTATGACTGTTGTGCTTTGCTGGCGTGGAACAAAGAAGCCCAAATAAAGGCCCTGCTGGCCTCATCTATTTGTGGAGTTGATTGCTTAAGATAAAGTGCTGCAAATTAAGTATAACTAATTTAATCTGTTTAATGCAGGAAAAAAGATAAGATGACGGCAGCTCTGTCTGTCTCACTTTTCCTCGCAGTGATGTTTCACATCAGGTGCTTCTTAGGTAACAAATACATACTGCTCCTTGGAGAAACTAATGTGTGTAATTCTTTTTATAATGAATTGCTGCAGCTCCAAATAAATGGGAGCTCCTCCGTCAGCTTTACAGTAAGATCTGAATCACTCTTAATTCTCTTTCTTCCAGCAGCATATACCTAGGGTTCGCCTAAAAAACCCAAACATTTTGCTGCCTGGAGTTACAAAACGATGGGTAGTGCTGAAGTAGTTGTTTTTGTGGTAAGAAAAAGGTGCTGTCTTTAAGCAGAAAATAAAATTACCTATGGTATGTGTTCATGTTTCTCTGCCAGCACACAATAGAGACATGACTGAGAAGTCAACTCTGCGCCCATTAGAATGGAAAACATGAAATAGTCCTTCAGTGTATGCTCTGGGATAGCGGGGAGGCTTTCCTGAAGGAATTTTAACTGAAGGCTCATCTAACTTTTCAGAAACATAAAACAATTTGAAAGCAGTTATCTCCTATACTTGGAGACTGAATTTTGCCCTGCAGGAATATGTTTTGATGCTTGCAAAGTGATAACAGCCTTTTGCTTTATGATATACCAGTTAATTAAAAGATATGTGTTGTTGCTTCAACTGATGGTTTTATGGAGACTCTCTGCCATTTTTTAAATGCACTTAAAAGTAAGTTGATCTACATGTTGTGATTAGAAGATTTCCGCCAAAGGGGAATATACAGAAAACTCCTGAAGGTGGTAAATTTGCTTGCAATTTATCTGAACATTTTAAAAGGATGAAAAAGAAGATTTTGTTATAATTTTGGAATCAATTTTATTGCTGCATTTTCTTGTGTCTATGAGGGAGAATATTCTTAGAGGTACTAGGCATGGCATAATGAAACATTTTCTAGATATAATTTATTTTACATTGTATCAAGGCCTCTGTTGCCGAGTTTACAGGGTTATGGCACTTCGTTAGAGATTCTGGCTTCAGCTGTGTGTAAGATGTGGACCCTGGTTCTGAAATATTTGTTACGGAGATCAGCATGCTTACAGTTTGCATCCAGATGTTGGCTTTATTTAGGGGAAACGGGGCTCACTCTCAGGAATTTTTGGACATTGAGTCTACCAGGATGTAATTTATTCACTTGTTATCTTTGGCTATTCCTTTCACCGTTTATAATGCCAGAAACGTCCTCGACAGGCTTTAAAAACGCTGAATGCTGTAAATAATGACATAGTTGGGTATTGAAACAATGTATACTTAGTTCAAGAGAGGATTTTTGGTTTGTGTCCAGAAGTGTCTTAGCACAGCAATATTTTCCCTTTTTGCTTCATTTTCTGTTCTGCTGCTATGAGATCCCACACATCTCCAAGGAAGTGGCCATTACCTTCACATCCTTCTTGTAGTAACAGGACAGGAGATTCTTGTCAGAACTTGGCAGAGCTAATGTACTAAAATCTGATGTTTGTTACCCATCCAAGCAATTAAGCTGGCTAACGAGGAGTTGTAGGAAGAGTCTTCTAGAGTACAGAATCCAAGTAGTTTCATTTCATATGGTGAAAATTTCAGCCCTTGAAATCATCAGGAATTTTGTAATTGATTCCTGTTGGACTAAAAGAGTGGAGCAGTTGTCATTCTATGAGAACACAACTAAAGACATTCAGCACAAATGTAGCAAATCACTAAGTCTGTCTTTCTCTAGAGCTTTACATGAAAGACAGCGTTTCACCTGTTTGCTTCTGTAGCTGGTTATTCTTTTGACTTGTTTATGTTTTTAATTGTGTGGGCTTTCGTTAGGTTCGATACCAGGGGGAGCACTGGATTCGAGGATTATAACTTCCCACACTGTGCCATGAGATCTGCAATGGGTAGCCCACGCACCTGAAAGATGGGCCTCTGCATCGTGTTTGCCAGCTCCCGGCTGCACTGCTAATCATCCCACTTATCTCTGTGTTGAGTAGCACTCATGCTCTGGTTTGGTGGGCTCAAGATGAGGGAGGGGAGCGTTCGGCACAGACTGATAGGGTTGTCCCTGTCACGCATCCATATAGTCTACGGGGCATCAGTGCTGGGCTTGAGGTTATCAATGTACCCAGAGAGACCAGGCTGACTGAGCTGCAGCGGGTCCTGCTGCCGTAGTAAGGTGCAATGAGGCAATTCTAAGGCACTGAAGGATTCAGTTCAAGCATCTCCAACAAAAAGAGTTCGGCCAGGAGAAGGTCTATCCTATGGCCTTGCAGCCCATGATAGGCGTCTCAGAGGCTTTTTTAAAAGAGGATGGCCTCTGTGATGCTTATGAAATAAGTTAAACTACGTTATGCATGTGAAAGCTAAGTGCACTCAAAAAGGCTTGCAGGAACAGGGCCAAAAGATGACTATTTTCAGAAATACATCATAAACCTCATCCGCTATAGTCTCAATATGTTTTCACATTTATGCCATTATAAACAGCCATCCTTTTTTTTTTTTTAAGCAACCAGTGTAATTTTTTCACAGGCATGTTATCTTTACACTGCTTTATCTTTATCTATTAAAGACAAAGCTATAAAAATACTAACAAAATATGTTTTTTTCCAGATTCTTTTTTTAATGAAACAGGAACTTCTCAGAACATTTGCAGGATATCATTGAATTAAAGCCTTGTATGGGGAATACAGGCTGAGGATGCATGCTCATGTACATTCAGATATTATCCCTCTAGAAGGGATAATTTGTGAATTATTTGCTGCCTTTCGTTGCTTGAGACAAAGCTCAGACCACTTTGGAGATGGCTGCAGAGTGATTGAGAATTTGGTGTATTTCTGGTTTGTCACACTGAAATACAGGTGTCTGTACTTTTTTTTTATCAAGAAAAGAAGTTATTGTTTGCCTGGAGGAGTTGATAAGCACTTGCAGGGGATCAAATTCATTCTGAAATCGTTGTATTGACTTCAAGTAAATGATTCAAGGATGAATTTTGGTCTTCCTCACTTACTCCTTTCTACCCTTTCCTCCTCCTTTGTGTGTAGCAGCATACAGTACTCATTCGACACGGCTGTATGATAAATAGGTGTTGACTTTGGGATTCGCGTCATAGAATCATAGAATCATAGGGTTGGAAGGGACCTCTGGAGACCATCTAGTCCAACCCCCCTGCCAGAGCAGGGTCACCTAGAGCAGGTTACACAGGAACATGTCCAGGTGGGTTTTGAATGTCTCCAGAGTTGGAGACTCCACCACCTCTCTGGGCAGCCTGTTCCAGTGCTCTGCCACCCTCAGGGTAAAGAAGTTCCTCCTCATGTTTAGGTGGAACTTCCTATGTTCAAGTTTGTGCCCATTGCCTCTTGTCCTGTCCCCGGGCACCACTGAAAAGAGCCTGGCCCCATCCTCCTGACACCCACCCTTTAAGTATTTATAAGTGTTGATAAGGTCACCCCTCAGACGTCTTTTTTCCAGACTGAAGAGACCCAAATCCCTCAGCCTTTCCTCATAAGAGAGGTGTTCCAGTCCCCTAATCATCTTGGTAGCCCTCTGCTGCACCCTTTCCAGCAGTTCCCTGTCCCTCTTGAACCGGGGAGCCCAGAACTGGACACAGTACTCCAGGTGCGGCCTCACCAGGGCAGAGTAGAGGGGGAGGATGACCTCCCTTGACCTGCTGGCCACACTCTTCTTAATGCACCCCAGGATGCCATTGGCCTTCTTGGCCACAAGGGCACATTGCTGGCTCATGGTCATCCTGTTGTCCACCAGGACTCCCAGGTCTCTTTCCACAGAGCTGCTCTCCAGCAGGTCAGCACCCAACCTGTACTGGTGCATGGGATTGTTCCTCCCCAGGTGCAGCACCCTACACTTGCCCTTGTTGAACTTCATAAGGTTTCTCTCTGCCCAGATCTCCAGCCTGTCCAGGTCTCTTTGTATGGTGGCACAGCCTTCCGGTGTGTCAGCCACCCCTCCCAGCTTTGTGTCATCGGCAGACTTGCTGAGCGTGCACTCTATCCCCTCATCCAGGTCATTGATGAATATATTGAAGAGGACTGGACCCAGTACTGACCCCTGGGGAACACCACTCGTCACTGGTCTCCAACTAGACTCTGTGCCCCTAATCACAACCCTCTGAGCTCTATCTTTCAACCAGTTTTCTATCCACCCCACTGTCCATTCATCTAGCCCACTCTTCCTAAGCTTCCCTATGAGGATGCTGTGGGAGACCGTGTCAAACGCCTTGCTTAAGTCAAGGTAGACCACATCTACCGCCCTCCCCTCATCTATCCATCTAGTCATGCCATCGTAGAAGGCTATCAGGTTAGTCAGACATGATTTCCCCTTGGTGAATCCATGCTGAGTACTTCTGATAGCTTTCCTTTCCTCCACGTGCCTTGAGTCAGTAGGCTGCAAACCTTTTCTTCGTCTTTTGTGGTGTGTAGCTATGTATAAGTATATGGTCCCCTAGTTTAGGATAAAATTATATCACAAGAATGTCTGGGGAATCAGAAGAAGTCGTCTTTTTGGTCTCTCTTCAGTCTTTTCGGTCCACTGATCATTGAAGCAATCAGGAAAACACAGAACATTAGATTATTAGGAAAAGTCAGAAGATAATTTTTTTGGCCGTAATATGTGTTAACTCACAGAAGACTTCAGAAAATTCGAAATCATATAATGGGAGAGGGAGGGAAGGAGGAGTGGACTCTTTTGAGAAGGCCAGATTTTGGACATCTAGTCATATAGAGGATCTTCAGGGTTTCTTCTTCATCTGCTTCTGAAGTTCTGGGGTCTTTTCCACCTTGAAAGTGCTGTCATGAAGAGTAACAGTGTGTAACAGACTGGGAGAAAAATAAACAGTTTAAAAAATGGGCAACGAGTTGTCTAAGCTGTGTAGACGTGCAAACGATTATCTGTAAGGATCAAAGAAAAACTCTTTTAATTCCAGACAAATAAAGGTATCATTTTCTGCACAGGTACATTCATTAGGTGGAGTCAAATTTCATGACAGGGAATTAGTCGAAACAAAAGGCTTCCTGTAATATTATGTCAAAAGGCTTATTGTGATTCAGAGGAAAGGTTTCGATGTCACTCTGGTTTATGACATGTTATTGTCTTTTCCTTTTGGTGAAATACAACTGTGGGACGTAATTATTGTGTTAGTGATGTACCCTGTCCTGTAGTCATCTCTTTCCCTCGAAACATCTTATGTGAGCTAAAACGTCCTGTTGTAATAATGACCCATTGCAGTAATAAAATTGTCAGGCCAGGTACATGATTGACCACTTTTTATTGTTGTAACTGTCCTTTTCATATCATATTAGTCTGACTTTATTACTGTTGTGCATCATGTTTATGGGGACACTGTAAAATTTGGAGGCAGTTGCAGCATATTTACCTTCCTCCATTCATCAGTGGGGGCTGTTTTTCCTTACTCTTCTGATGATTTAATTTCTTGAACAAGAAGTTCTTCTATTATTATTTTAATGTTATTTGAACAGAGATAGGGTTTATCAAAAAATACAGACCTAATATTGATGAAATCAAGTTTTAGACTCTGGGCCAACTTATTTCTAAGGGATATTTGTCTGCTTGGTAGAAAACAAAGCGGTTTCAGCCAGAGGACTGGTCTCCTTCATGATTGACCGACTGTTCCTCTGGAGGTGAAAGTCTCGTAATGGCCTGACTTCAGGCAGAGATGTGAATCAAAGTCCTACTTTGCAGTTGAACTTGTCACCATGCATGTCCCTCAGTCCCCGCTGCCAAAGCAGTGTGTGTGGCAGGGCTGACTTGCTTATACAGACAGCAAGAAGGATGCTGTAGCCTACTCGCTGGGGTCTGGGGGCTTCCCTCCCAGTGGTAGCAACTGTTTAATTATGCAGTGCTTAATTATGCATCGACAAAAGTGTTGATCTTCCCATCTGGGAGACCCTCTAGGCACAGAGCTAAGCCATTCTTCTGCTGTTTTGGGCAGAAAAAGACATGAAACTCAAGTCTTCTACAACCTGCATAAGGGTGCTAGAGACTGACAGGAGGGAAAATTCACCTGCTGCTTTCACTCTGGTTTTGTTTCCCCAGCCAAAGTCTTGGACCAAGTTCAACACAGATTTCCGAATAGTTTTGTGATGATAAAAACCACCTTTGTGGCAGGCTGCTCTTCACTGGAAAAGATTCACGTGGATCTAATCTGTAGGACATAAGTGCATGCAGAATAGCCTGCATGCAACAGAAGGCTCAAGGTCAGGAAATCCAAAGTTAAGCTGCTAATGAAAATTCCATCTCTGATGCTTATAGCTTTGCAAGTTACTAAATTAGTTAGTTGTTAGTCACTAGGTTGCATTATAAAAATAAATTGCCTGTATCATTTTGCAGTCATCGAGCTAGAGAACAGCTTCATTCTGAGCTCTGTTGCTGATCCTCTGTTCTTGTTTTCAGTCTCCACGAGGTATCTGAAAAGCTGCTGGATGCTCTTTGGGGACTGGGCGCACTCCTCTCTCACCTGGGAAAGATCAAACCCACTGATAATAAATAAAACCTGGATAGTATGGAGCTCAGTAAGAGCGTGGAGAGAGAGCAGCAGGATTGTCTGCACTGTTCTTCCGACTACTGTGTGTTGCTGGTGGGCTCATTTTCCCAGGCACAGAGAAAATGTGGTCACCCCTGGTCAGCTCAGCAAACAGTATTTGTGCCCACAACTAAGATGCCTATCCAAGGGGATGTGGTCATTGGCTTTTATGTATAAATGTCTACTTTCTGTTTCTCAAAACATTCCCAAATGCTTCAGGGAGTTGTAGGGGAACTACATGTCTGTGTTTTTTTCTTCTCAGACGACTGGTAAGCTTTGTGCTGTGTCCCCAGGAAAAGACTATGTAAAAAAAAATATTATTTTGGATAATTACAATAATTTCTTGGACTTGTGATTAACGGTAAATTGAGATGTGAGAAAGATGTATCTAAAATAAGAAGGTAGGAGGTGGTGTACCTTAGGAGAAAAACACGTGTTTAGTTAAAAGTGTGCCTTAAATCTAAGGACCTCTACAGAGCTTGTCAGGGACCAGAAGGGGTCTGGAAGGTACAGCTGATTTTTCAGCTGGTAGCATGGTTTGACATTCATAAATCTGCCGCTCCTGTACTGAAAGTATTTTTGGAAGTAAATTAAAGTGTTTTGGTTCCTATGTCTGATTTTAATAGGCATAGCAACTTTCTGGAGTTTTCTAAGTAGAGTTTTGATGAAGACGACTGTTATTTTCCTCCTTCCCCCCATAAGTCTTTGTTACAGTCTTTTGTGCCGTTGTTTTGACATCAATGGGAAGCTATGCCTTAGTACAGCTTCCTGTATATTCTGTTCTTTTTCTTTTGTGCTCTAAATCTTCCCTATGGTTTTAGTTATATGCACAACTGAAATGCTTTTTGAAAAGCTACCGGTCCTTATTTATGTCAGTGCCAGCTTTAAAGAGCTTTCCAAGTTTTTTTTTTAAAAAAAACAAACCACAACACTATTTGGAAATCACTTTCTCTTTACTTTGCTTTTGTGTTTCTCCACTTGTGTCACCTGCTGAGTAAGTGTATGTGACTGTGGGAAGGGAACGCTCTCTCCTTGCTGAACCTAAAGCTGCGCAGCCGAGGGGCCCTTCCTTCCCATCACAACTGGTTTCCAGTTTGTAGCCTTCAACCCTGAATGGTGAAGGATTGGGAAAAGACTATTTTCAACACCCCGAAGAGACACGGTACAAACTAGGTCCCGGGGGAAAGGTTTCCCTGTGGTGCTCCAGGAAGGAGTAAGTTACGAAAAGGAAGGTATCCCTTGGATTTGCATCTCCTGCCTCCACGTGGGGTGTGTTGGTAGCACTGCTTGAGAAGAAATCTGTGTCGCGAGCTGCCTGATGGTGACTCCCATTGGAGATGTAGGACTGTCTTGGCAGAAAATCTTCTTTCCCTGTAAATGAAAAGAAACTATTTTTAGGGACTTGTAGTATTGGTTTGGCTGGGGAAGGTAAGTCAAGCTCAGGAAGGGAAATATCTTCTGGTCTCCTAAGGCTGCCGCCTTCTTTTGTTTTGTGTGGTGTGGTTTGTTTTTTTTGGTTTTTTTTTTGTCCCAAAGGCAGTAAAGCCTGTATGTGCCGGTAAGAAGAAAGAAAGGAAGGGAAAAGAGTCTATAAAATAAATTGTTATACGTATCACTTCTGGTAGGTTTTAAGAAGAGAAATGGTGACTAATCTTGAATGTAGATGTGCCAGCCTTCAAAAGTTAACTGTCTTACAACTGGACAGGAATTTATTACTGTAAGTTCCTCAAGAGAGTAAATTTAATAGAAGTGTTAACTATTATCAGTAGCACATTAGGAGGAATTCTCCAGGTACTGCAATCTCTAACAATTACAATGTTTTTTAAATTCCTTTAAGTTGTTCATATGACATGTTCTTTGTTATCAGAGTCTGTTTAGGCAAGTTCAGATAACTCAGAGCTGTGATTTTTAGAACAGTAACAACACAAGTTTTTCAGTTGACCTCTTCTGCCTTGTTGAAGTTGAAAGAGAAAAAGCAAAGGCGGCAGACCATTTTGAGGGCTGTCAGAAGATAAATGAATAATTTAAATTCAGCTTAATTGAAGTCATTACTACATCATGTTACCTTTACACAATTAGTTTGTTGTCAGTTCATTGTATGTTTATAGTGATGTATTTAGTTGCAGATTGTTATCATGTCACAGGAGTGACTTTAAGGAAGTGGATTTCTTTTGATAGAATTGGGGAATCATAGAATAATTCAGGTTGGAAGGGACCTTGGGTAATTATCTCGTCCCACCTCACGCTTAAAGCAGGGCTAACTTCAACATTAGATTAGGTAGCTCACAGCCGTGTCCTGTGGAGTTTTGAGCATCTCCAGGTATGGAGATGCCACAGCCTCTCTGGGCACCTTTCACACTGTTTGAGCTGTCCATGAAGAAACGTATTTCCTAATACCTAATCAGAATTTTCCCCGCTTTAGCTTATGCCTCTTCCCTTTTGTGCTTTCTGAAAAAAGTCTGCTTCATCCTTTCCTGGTGCAGGATTTACCTGCCCCTTAAGGAGAGAATGACCAGTGGTGAGCGCATCTCAAGTTCAGGACTGTGCCAGTATCGACAGCTTTATATCATGCAACTTAATCCAGCTGAACTGGCCCATTTTAATGAGGGTTAAACTCCTTGAACTTCCAATTGGATTAAAAATTTTAAACTTCAGAGAATAATGGTTCTTCTCCCCAATTCAACAATACTGCTTTTTGCATGCTTGCAAAATAGAAAGGAAGAGACACCTCGGGTCACCTTCATCCATCCTTTTTGTGGCGTGCATTGTATTACAGCTCTGCTGTTCAGGGAGGGAAGCTGGCTAGGTGCTCTGCTTCCAGCTACCCCGGATGCTACAGGTACAAGGAGAAAAGTAAAATTCTTCTGTGGTACCTGCAAAGGAACTTCCAGGTCTGTGGACAAGCTGCCTTTGAATCTTTTTTTCTCCACATCTGAAAAAATGGATGCAAACCCCTGAAGTTTCTGGATTAAAAATAAACTGCAAAAAAGGGCAGGAGCGAGATGTGACAATAATGAGCACAACCCATTCATGGGAGGAATCGTACCCCACCAGGCTGTTGTAACAAGTCAGGGTCTAATCTGTTTCTGTGTCCAAGGTGGCTGGGACAAGAAAGACAGTTGGAGAAAAATATTAGGAAAAATTTTAGAGGAATAATGAAGGTGATCAAGCTGATGTGTTTACTTGAAGAGAGCGTTCATCCCAGAAGGTCTGTCAGAAGAATGTAGACATGGCTGCTTTTGCCCTGTGGGACACAGAAATGAGTAAGGTAGTGTGCTGAGGTCCACAGCACCTGTAACTAGGTCTGTAAAGGATGCTTTCTCCCCCTCTCTTCTTCCCTCTTGCTCTCTCCCATCTCTTTTTTTTTTTTTCAACGGAGACACCGAACAAATGCAGCAGTTGTCATAACTGCATGATTTCTTTAGACTTGACTAAAGAGTTCAAGCCATCTGTGATCCCATCAGGGGAGCAATGGGCAGAAGAGTACTATTTTATTGTGTATATTCAACTTAAAAAATTCAACACAGAAGAGAAATATGTATTTTCTTACAGTTCCTCCTTGGCAGAAGCAAGCTATTATTTTTGCATGTTCTACAGATAATTTTTTTTAGAAGGATATAGCAAGGAGAGAAGAACTCTTTTCAAAAATTATTTGTCAGAAATCCTTTTTCATCTAAATGAATAGCAATCCCTCGCAGTCCTGGGCATGTGGGATAATAAACTGTTACAGCAATGTTTGAAACAGGGATGGGAAGCTACAAAGACAAAGAGAACACTTCAGATCTTAGGGACAATGCAGATATAGTGGCAGCTGAACAAAAAGTTTTGCAAACAGTTGTGTAGCTGCTTCTCTGAGTCCTGGGTATATTGGGAGCTCTAGAAATGAAGGGGTCTGTTGAGAAGGTGGTGCTTTGAGTTATCTCTGTCCTGGGATCAACCGAGTTATATCATGCAAACGCTGACATTGTGCATGTCAGTGTCCTGAGTAACAGTGGTTCCATAGAAACAAATTAACTTCTTTGCATTTATATAATGAAGAGCAAATCAACCTGGAAAAGCTTTGGTGCACAGTGATCCAGATGATACCTGCAGTAGGCATTAGAGGATGGATACATTGCTGTGGCTTTCCATGCTCTGCCCAAAGGCTGAAATGCAGAGACGGATGGGCTTGAAAGGACTTTTCTCATCAGCTTTCTTATAACACAGCCTGCAGAAACTTCCCAGGCTCCTTTATTTTGGAGATTGCTTTTGCTTGTGACTTCATAACACTGTATTTTTTAGTATCTCTCTTAATGTAGCCACAGGCTGTGATTGGATACTACCTGACCTCTCTGCAGGAGCTAAGGCTGTGGAAATAAGAATGAGAGGACTGTAAGTTTCTGAAGTATGTCCGTGTTTTAGAATGATGGGTTTTGTGTTCTTGGATAGGTACTTGTGGCACTCCCAACGGCATAGTATGTAAGTTTTCTGTATTGGTAGACCTCAGTTGAGACTTGGTACCTTAGTATTTGGAACTTAGGCTAACAACTTGAAGGCTGAACAGCTTATTCTTCTTTTTATTTACTCTTCCTAAATAGGTCACATTAGTTCTGAGTGCCTAGTCTGAAATTTATGCCTTTGTAGTGTTAGTTTTCATTAAAACTTTACTAAACAGGAATTCACTGCAGGTGTTGCCTGTGTGGCTCATGCTGTCCGAGCACCAAGCTGGGGCCAAAAGCAGGTAGTAAAAAACTAAAATAAAATGATGGGGACACAGGAAGGAGCTTTGGATGACACCTCTTTCTTGGCTGAAGAAATTACTTGAAGTACATTCAGTTTCCTGAAGGTTTGTAGTGAAAAAATAGGCTTAGTTTTGGACAATATCATTCCTTACTTTCCTAGTGTTTGTGAAGAAGCTGCTTGTGTGTGCTGCTCTCAATTTTCCAGCTTTGCACAGAGTGGCATTTTGCTCTTCAGGGCTGAGCCCGTTGCCATGGATTCTAATCAAGGTTTTAATGGTGATTTTTTGATGCTTGCATTTCAAGGAAGGATAAATGAGCCTAGTCTCTGTGAAAACATCATGTCTGCTGTTTTTACGAGGAGGATTTGCTCCCAAGAAAGCAAGATAAAAGCCTTTTGACTAGTTTTGCCTAAAATAAATGTTGTGTCCTCTCTTCTTGTATCTGGTTTGGCTAAAAAGTCAGTACTAAAGCCTTCCCTTGCTCAAGCATCTCTATTACTATTTTATGTTTAATGCCAGCACTATTTCTTATTTGTAACCTGACATTTTTTACATTAACTTTCTTGTGCACAGCTGTCTCTTTTCAATTTGCTTTTCAGTTGTGTTGGATTGTACTAGTAATAACTTACCCGTCTCTGCTATGTGTGCCAAACCCCTCATGTACTTCAACTAGTTACTCTGAATCTTAATTTGTTGTACAGAGTATGTTGCACTGATTCAAACGAGATATTAATTTAGTGTGATGGAGAAGGACTTAAAATTTATGCAGAGTCGTTGTAATGTGTTGTTGTAATTTGGTGCTGTTCCCCCTGCCCATACTCGCAGCCTGAGTTCACTGAATGCTGAATCTGGGCCGAACAGTTTTGTTTCATGTTTTCCAGAACGGCCTGGGTACAGCTGCAATCGCAGAAATCTGACTGTAAAAACCCATCTCCTTTTTGCCTGTAACTACTGATTTAGTATTTGTGGCTAAGCACATATTTAGACATTGAGTGTCATAGACCCTTTTTTAGTGGTTAAAGAGGCGAACACTATTACCTATACGCTACAGAAGGCAGCGCGTTGATTTAAGCAGACATTTTAGATTGAGGTCTTCTCTTTGTGGGGATGTTGGTCTGTCTGCCCAGGTGAGTCTATCTGTGGGAGAGAGAAGAGTTTGTTTTGCGCTTTCTGCATCTCTCATCTTGTCTGTATCTATTTTTAGACAGACGGAGTTGCACATTCTGTCTGTGGCACACATTCTGCAGTGACTCCTTGTTCCTGCAAAATGGCTAATTAAGTGAGAGACAACTTGAACAGGAGTGATTTACGCCACGTGAACACATCTCAGACTTCAGAAAATCCTGGCGGATTCTTCCAAACTGTCAAGTTATCAAGTTGCTTGCATTTTGCCAGGCTCCATCAGCGATCATTAGCTTCGTGGTCTGGCTGAGACTCTTGGATTTTGGCGGAGTGTGAGATCAGTCTTTGCCTCTCGTTTTCTCTCTGACTCTTGCCATTGGTGCTAGCCTGACTCAATATAGGCTGACGACTGATAGCAGCAGAGGAGTGGTGCTCAACGACTGAATACACAGCCCGCTGCTGCGAAAGATATTAGGTTCTGTTGTAAACACTTCCAGTCCCAAAATTTAGAAGGCGCTGGGGGAACTGGGAAAGCCCTTCCTGTGTGCTTAGCCTCTAGGAACCTCTATGGTTATGTCATGTTGCACCTGTTGTGCTACTTTCCAAGTCAAGTGACTTAAGGAAAAACATCTGTCTTTTTAAACTCTATCCTCCCTTGGTCACGATGGTTTTATATTATTACATTGTACCATTGGGAGAATTATATTATTATGTTGTACCATGGGGAGAGGTAAGCTTGCGGGTTTACCTACACGTAAGAAAAGATGTTTGTAAAATTTCCCATGCTAAATATCTGAGCTTTCTCTGTCTGGACGTACAGACAAATGCTTTCCTTGCCGTCTTCTCCTGCCTCTTCTCCCTTTTGATAAAAGGCTTGTCTCTCGGTGTCCTTTAACTGGTACAATTCATCTCACTAAGGAGAGAAAGACAGTGAGCTGAAAGAGCAAGTGAAGACAAATGTGGAACGCGGAGTTGTGCGACTGGACACGTGGTGGATGCTCACCAAGAGGTGTGTGGGCAGAGGGGAAGGACAGGACCAGGCTGTTGTGCATATATCTGACACAGCCAAATATAGCATCGTATGCACTCTAATACAAGGCTATGCAGGCCACAGAACTATAAAATCTAATTAGGTAGCTGTTTATGTGAAATACTGGTGAGAGTTTGAGAGCATTTCTGGTGAACTGGAGTACAGAATGCTCGCAGTCCATCAAAGGTTTACACAACAGTATTCTACAAAAAGGAGGTACAAACAGTGAAATTTCCCCAAAAAGTGATGTGAAGAGCTTAAGTTGTACAGCTAAGGATCTTGCGTATATACCTAGGATGTGGAAAAAGCAATTAACCAATTAAAAAATGTTGATGGGAGATTTTTGATGGAGACATCCTTCATTTTTCTGTTAGTTATGGCATACAAAGAAGCGATGAAATGACAATAAACGGGGATCCAGGGCTTGTTCTAGGCTGTTGGAGCCACCGTGTGCTCCTTGAGTGCCTTCGATATGGGTGGCCACCATCTCCTTTTGCAACCTGCGACTTTAGTGATATTTACCAACTTAAATGTTTTTACATGTGTAATGATGGGTTTTTTCCAAGCAGCAGGCACCGACTAGACATGGAATAATGGCTTGTATGCTCATTTAAGCCTTAAAGTGCCTTTTTAAGCTATTTTTGGCCGCGTGCAAGTGCCTGCCAGGTGGAGAGTGTACTGCGGGCAATTACTGGGGCTTTGCGCAAGCAGCTTCTGGGACGGATGCTAAGCTACATGCATTCCTGAAGCTTTCCGGGCAATAATAAACAATGCAACCAATATATTGCAATTTATGGAATAAGCCAGAAACCCTCATGTGAGTTACAGCTTTGACAACTTTAGAGCGAACGCAATTATTCTTCTCTACATAAATATGCAGTGCTGTCCCAATCAGTTATGCTACATCTGAAGCCTTGGGAATAAAGAAGCATTTTGCTGCTGAATAACATGTACGTGGAGACTTGAATATCTCAGCTGAAATGGTAAAAGAAATCTCATGCCAGTAGTCTCCGGAAACGAGCTAGATGGATTTCTGCTTTGGGTATTCTCCTGTACGCTCTCAAAGAGAAAGCAGATGGATAATGTGGTGGGTGAAGAGACAGCATTAAGCACCTATATTTTAAACAATAGGAGATCATTTTTATTTTTTTTTTCCTCTTTACAGACAGCTATTGTGTGCTTCTCGTTTCATTATTCGTATCAGGCTTCCTGAACAGGGTATTTCTGTGTGAAGAGTTTTTTTTTTTTTAAAGGTGTCATTATGAATTTCTTAAGAAAACTTTGGAACAAATTTTATAAAGGAGAGCCTTTATTGAATCGTAGGCTATATGCTAGCGCATTATACGTGGTTATCATTCCCAGTGAATTTTCATTTCAAAGCCTCACATTTACTATAAAATCTTGAAAAACGCAAAGGGCTTTGGTTATAATGAACTGCTACCCACTAGATGAACTTGTTTAAGGTCTGTAAGGTTTCTCATTTTTTGTGTTCTGCTGCAGAAGTAGTCTGACACCCCCCGAATGAATTAATCAGCTTTCAAGAACTAACATTGCAAGTCACTTTGCTGCTTTTAATCCATTTCATAAGCCTCCCTCAGATGTCTCTGTCGTATCCTTAGCTTGGACATGGGACCACAGAGACATTTAAGTCTTCATCTCTCATGGCAGATGGCTGTCTTAATTGAATCACCTCGCGGGACCATGAAAAATTTGGCATTTTTCTTTGCAATTTGGGTGATTATTTTCCTGCCGTTATTGTTTGTGATGGCTGAATCTCTTCCAAAGTTTCTGTATCAGCAGACTCTCCTTTGTTGCGGCAGGTTATCAAGGCTCGGAAGAAGGACCATGGTTTATTTTTAGTCTGTGTAAACCACCTGGATCATTTAAAACAAGACACGGAGGAAATACTAGAGACTCTGCAGAGCTGAAGCAAAGTCTGCCAGGGTGGGGAGCAGCTCCAGCTCCTCACCCAAGTTCTGCCACTACGATTTGGTTTCGTGTCTGCTGGCATAGATGATGTCTCTGAAACTTGGAGTCATATTTATCCCAATTGATTTCATGCATTTAACTGAAAGATCTAATCACTCCAATAGTCAAGGAAGGGGTGTGTGTGCACATTTCTAGGAGCGATTCAGCCAGTTCAGATCTGAATTTGTTCTGTGTTTCTAACATGGCAGAGTGAACATAAGACAGTAACAATTCCAGCTCCTCAGGTATGACTCTAAAAGCAGGAGTCAGGCGTGATCCATCTAGCTTGCCGAAGTCCTTGTGACTGTCTGCATTTCTTTTATTTTAACAGAAAATATGTCCACCCTTAATCTTATCCATAAGGTTAGCTGTAGGTTTTATTTGGATCGTTTGATGTTTAAGATATCAATTCCATCTGCTTTGCTTGTAGCATCAGTTTTTGTTCTGTAACCCCTCACACCCCAAGTAAGCAAGCTGTCTTATTGCTGCTTCTCCAAAGAGCTTTACCTCTGCTACTAGTCTCTACTGAGCCTACCCCACCCCATCTTATCCACCTCCTACAGGCACCAAACTCTCAGCTTCCCCTGTTCGTTCACCCAGCTTATTCTTTCTCATTTTCTTGATTGCTGCTTCACTCCTGCGTGGTGCTACAGGTCAGGCAGCGATGCTCCTCCTCCCTGTGTCCAACATCCACTGCGATACTCTGGCCTACAGTGTCTCTTCTCTTGTCTGGAGGTGTTACACAGCCTCCTGCTGTGTCTTTAATTATTCAGACCTGGCTAAGGTCCTGATTCCAAGTCTCTGAACTGAGTGGCACTGCTCCTATTAAATGCCGGTGATGCAGAATTACAGGCCAGCCATCAATACATGCTAGTATGGCCGAAATGTCATGCTTTCCCCCTCACTCTCAGCCTGTAAATGTCATGATGTGTTTTAGACTACCAATCATCCGTAATCAAGAAAATGGAAGCAACTGACACCCTAAATACAGTGTTGGAAAAATATTACTAGAGAACTGGGCCAAATGAGATATTCCTCAAAAGGTAACGAGTGATTTTAGCTTCTGCTGCCACACGATATAACAGAAGCACCCTTCTTCTTTTCAAGCATAAGATGTCTTTGTTTTATGGTAGCTGCATTGTGTGCGTATGTGTTTTACGGCAATTTTCTCATAGGAGTAGTTAGGAAACAACATTTCACCAGGAAAAAGAAAATAAATTTGAATGTTGTATGTATCTATGATATCCTGAAGTTCTGTAGTTTCATGCTGTCCTGTCAGTCTGTAGAGTCATTTGCATTTGGAGGAATTGTGTCCTTTCGGATAGGAATGACACGGTCAGTAGTTTGTCTGCTAAATGGCCTACAGCAGGAATTTTATCTTCTGCACTCAGGAAAAAAGAATAATATGTTTTGTATTAGCTTTCAAACTCCATCCTCCTTCCCCCTTGCCAACGCGGCTCTTCCCCAGTGGAAGTGGTGTGGCAGTAAAATTGTGGGGGAGCTTATTAAATCTGCACATTTAATGCCTCAATTTAAACCTTGGATAATAAAGGACCATTTTTTAATTTAGGCTGTGGATTTACCATCTGCGCAAATTGGATTTTTTTTTCCCCCTTTTCTGTATTACCTGAAAGATGGCATTACTATGGATGATTTGTGAAGCATTGGCTTCTACATGACCGCCTGCATTCATAGTTAGGTCAATGTGCACAGGAGTTCAGAAATAGAGACAGACACCTGGACACTGCTCTTCCTTAAGCCATTAAGTCAGGTAAGCACTCCTTAAACAGTATTTTATTTCCTTTTGTCATTTTCTCCCGCTTAACCTGGCTCTGATATCTGACCCTTTCTTCCTTCCAGCGTGAAAAGCAGTAACGCGGCATCTGGAGTTCTGTGCTAGGACAGGATTTGGATGCATCTTCGCTGTTTGAAAGCAGGTTATCGGCTGTAACCAAAACTGCAGTTGGTGTCATTGCTGCTCGCTTGCCTGATTTCAAAGGTGGGTAGATCGGAGAGGGGAAGTGTGCCAAAATCCAGCTTCCCACAGCACTGATTTGCTCCTCGTTGGCTGTCCTTCTGCTAATTCTAAGCAGCTTTGTGACTATCCCCCCAAACTGTGCTTCCTCATACTCTGAAGTCCCATTAAAGTAAAATAAAAATCAATGCATCTAGTGAGTGAATTTGCATTACACAGATTCCAGTTAGCCAGGATTATCTGTGGTATGCCATTCACACGGAGAACATATTTAGCGATGCTCTTAAGTGGTATTACTTGCGTTGGAAGCATAAGATAATTGTAATCAAGAAAAAACCCAGCACGTTCTGTCTGTGCAGTTGGGTTGCATAGCCAACGTTAAAGAATTTTGGGAAACTCAAACCAAAACCTCTTTACTCTGAAATAAAGAACTAATCTCAGATGACAATTCCTAAAGGAAAATTGCAGATGTAGGGGGAATCTCGCATCCCAGTCACTCATTCCCACCTCTGCTTGAGCACCCTTTCCCCTGGGTCAGGTTAAGGGTTGGGGCTGGTTCATGGCAGGGGCTGGGGACTTGTTTTAGGGCTGGAGAGGAAGGGAAGACTGTGGGACTGACAGTTCAGCCATCTCAGGAGTTTGTTTATAGGAGAGCTATGCAGTGCATTTAGGTAGATTATCAAAATGTACTTTTTGTTGTCTCCTCTCTCCCTATGTTCGTGTGTAAACGCAATGCAAACCCTTCCCTTCTGCCTGCCTTGCGGTGGCAATTTTCAGGCAAAGAGCCGTTTCAATGTTTAACTTACCATTGAGAAAAATGCGTAGGTTTAACACTGCAAATAAGAAAGCTAAACTGCCCAAACATGAAGTATCAAGTCCACCGTTGTCACTTTTTGCCCAGTTTTTTACCTCTTGCGCTCTCTTTTTCTTCCTTTCTTGAAGGAAATAGTTTGGTTTCTTACCCTAATAAAT
Source organism: Chroicocephalus ridibundus (assembly GCF_963924245.1). Classification (NCBI taxonomy): domain Eukaryota; kingdom Metazoa; phylum Chordata; class Aves; order Charadriiformes; family Laridae; genus Chroicocephalus; species Chroicocephalus ridibundus. The sequence continues at coordinate 38,447,165 of NC_086289.1, forward strand.
TTTTCATGCAGGAAAAAGGTCAAAATGAGATATTCCCATGAGCTAGGCCCTTTTCCCATCACTCTTTTCCCCAATAATCCTTGAAGCATTTGTCCGGTTGAGGAGAGGTGCCCAAATCAATGCCACTGCCAAAGAAGTGGTTGAAGCATGCGTGGTTTGTAGCAAACCAAATAAAATAACAGCTCTTGTCTTGCATATAACGACAGAGCTGAGCAGGCTCCTCCTGGAGGGCAGTATCCATGGGTCCACCCATCGGCCTTGGACAGGCGAGACCAATGTTCTCAATTGCTGTCATGATTTCCTCAGATACGAAGTTTTGTCCATAGGGCTGAGCTGAAAAACATGATCCCAGGATACTCCTGAGCTTAAATAATCTCTGTCTGTTGGAGCATGTAAATAGGATAGCCTCAAAGTTGGTCTAACGTATATTATTGGGCAGTCCTTAGGACACGGGAGGTTCCCCGAGGAGCACAAAGCTATAAATTTCATGCCTGTACTAAGCAGAGCCGAAACTGTTGGAGCCCAGTTGAGTCTGGGGGAGAGGCGGGAGGATAATTTTCATTTCTGATTTGTCAACTCTGACTGTAATTTCTGTAAATCTAACTCTGTTGCCTGTCTATATGTTGTAAAAGCAATCACACTTAATCATACCAATTGTATATAAAGATGAAGAATTGCAAGGAGGGACGTAGTTCACTTTTGACATTTGCTTAAATTCTTAGAACATTACACGGCGTATTGTCCAGCAAAGTTTGAAAGTCACTGCGGATTAAAGCTACCGAGGGCTGATTTTAATCCTCAGCACGCCTGAGTATTGAGTCCATTAGTATCTGTTACTGTGTCAATAGAGAAAACAAACTCTAAGCGCTACCAATTAACTTCAGCAGCAAGCATATCTTCCCGAGAAAAATCAAGTGAACATGCATCTTTTATTAGAAGGCGGGAGACCAGAGCCGGTGTTTCAGACATCTGATGACCTTTGTGTGTGTCTGCTATCTCATTATCTTTGACAGGGACTGAATGCAATCTTCAGAGCTGATCAGTGCCTTCTGTCTCTCTGAGGAGACTTTATTTAATTTACTGTATTATATTATAGCATCTTTTCTCTTTAACTGGAGACATCTCAATCTTTTCTAGTGATAGTTATACTGCGTGTGCATATAAATACAGACACAGAGATATAAGCAGCTTTAGTCTATATTTGGGAAGGTGATAGAAAACACAACTCTAAACCTGTTTGATTACATCTAAAATTAAAATTGCTAATATCCAAATATCTAAAATAAAAAAAGAGCAAGTCTTAAATGGGCGCCATGTGCTATTTTTAAATGCAGCTTCTGCTGTAACTAATCAAAGGCATGAGTTTGAAATAGGCTTCCTGTGAATTTCCTGTGAAATGGGAATTATTGTTGTTTGAATTTGATCTTGTCCACCTGCCAGCACAGGACTGAGCACTCTTTCAAGAGCCTCTTAATGGCTGACCTTGGACATCTCAGGAGACCCCTGACACCAGGCACAGCAGGAACAAGGGCTTGTCAGACACTCAAATGGCAGTGATTGCAGCATTCGTGTCAAATACACAGTGTGCCAGAACCCCAAAATGAACCACAAAAGAAATGCCTGAATACCATGACAGTGTCTTTTTGCCCCTAATTACCCACTCAACTGACTCCTGGAAGGGGATGTAGATGCAGAGGTAGACCCTGATCCTCATGCATGGAACCTGCAAAGTGCCGGGGTGATTCCACTCAGCTGGGTACTTATGTGCTGGTTCCTACTTAGCCTTAAGTAAAGGAGTATTAATTCATTACTGAAGTGGTGTGGCCTCTTTACAGCAGGAATTTATATACAAGTTCAGGCCTGATGGGTAATTAATGCACCTATCTGCATATACAGAGGAACAGCTGGCCACACACATGCCACCCAACCACATTTCTCTTGAGGGAACAAGGAAGGGTATGTGGAAGAGTTGAGCAAAACTCCCACAGATGGAGTATTTCTTATTGACTGAAGTAGGTAGCTATATAGTTGGAGGGGAATAGAAAATTAAATAGAACATGAACAATATAAATATAAAATAGTTGTTGTGACTATGGTGCTCTGATGTGAGGGGCTGAAGGTGGCTGAAAAGATATGGCTAAGAAAAAATTACCAGTGCCCCTTTCCCAAGGTAGTCTGGATTTTTTTTCATTACCCAGCCACTAGCAAGGCTGTGATGTGCGGCGTGACGAAGGCGAGCTGTTACGGTGACAGGCTGGGAAGCGAATATAACTCTTGTGTGACAAGAGATTTCTTCTTTGTGGCTTTTTTTTTTTCCCCTGAAGATGGTTAGAAAGCAGGTCTGTCCAACTTCTCGTTTTCCAGCTTTGATTTTCCAACTTTGAACGTTTTATGTTGAGAGTCCTATATTAAATGATACTTTTAATCTTTCTTTTTAAATGGTAAGATGTTGGAGAAAAGCACAATTACGTTAGGAACTCTGCAGAACAGGAATTTTTGCTTCTGTGGGCAGCTACTGACAAACAAAAGCACAGATGCAGTAGCTTTCCAGCAGTAGCATGTCACAAGCATGTATAATCCATAAGAGGAAATCACAGTAAGTCACGATTGAAGTAGTAAATGCTTGGAAGCTGTGTGTAAAGGAAATATCCTTCTCAATTCTGTGCATTATACTTCATTAAACAGGAAATGAATAGCATCCCCTTACACAGTGTTTGAGGAACCAAGGTCTTGCAGGAAGGAAACTTGCCAAAAGGCTTAATTTGAGTACTTTCTAAAGCTGGCTGCCTGTGGCTGTGTCTAAATAAATTATTCGGTTCAGAGTGGTGGTGCCGTTTTGGAAAATCCCCTTATTTGTCCCTATGTACTGAGTTGCTGGCTTGGTTGAGGGCGGGTTTTTGTTGGGCATGAGCTGAATTGCTATTGAAGAAAAGAAACAGCAGAATGCTGCAGCCCTGGCTGTGGGTGTGGAGGTTTGAACCTGGGAGGTGGCCTGAACACGTGTGAGGAGGGGACATTCAGTCCAGAGGATCAGATTAACTCAAGTCTGAAATAACAAGACTGAAGCAGAGCTGCGGAGCTTTCTGGATTCCCAAATCTCTTTGTGGTTGCTCCCAATCAGGAGACTTGCGGTCTCCAGTCAGAGTGTCTATAACGTGGAGAGTGCGAGACAGCAGATTGAGACTATCGTTAAGCACCTCGGGTGCTAATTGCCTTCCTAGCTGGAAAGTGAATTAACTCACGCATTCTGCCATTCAGTAGAATAAGTTTGCTTAGCTTAACAAGATCAGTTGTGGTAGGATGTGTAGTTTATCAGTAGCAAATGAATTGAGAAGCTGCCTTCTTGCAATTTGAATAGCTTTGCTCTAGTGTCATGCCAATATAAGCATCTTAAAACCACAAAGCTCACTAGGAGTGATAACAGTGGTTATTTTTAAGGGTTAAAGTATTGAATGTATAGCTCTCCAGAAACTTTTTGTACCTGAACTGGATCAAAACTTTTTCTTGAGTTGTAGATCCCCTCACCTCTCTGCAGGTGGACGACACCCAGTCAAAAATGTACGAGAGTGGTACCTGTGATGTCCTAAAGTGATGAGAAGTTGTTAAGTGAGACAAGACTTGTGAGAAGAAGTCATGCAGTGTATCCAGCAAACTGGTAGGGGCTTTGAGGAAAAGGCAGCCTAAGATGGACAGACAGTTTTTAATTCAGAAATAAAAGCAATGCTCTTCAGAACCAAGAGTTCTTTACATCTGCTGCTGTGTTAAACCACCTCAGGGGCAAATTATGATGTAGAGAGTCTGGCTAGGAGGAAGAGAGCTACATATCCCTTTTTTTTTCCCCTCAGATTGTCTGATTACTTGATCTAATGCCTCAGATTTACAGTACCGACCTGTAAACGTGTGCTAGGGGCTGAGGAGGTGAAGGGGTGCAGCACACTGTGGCAATAGCTTCTGCCTCTGAGGGCACTGCAGAGATTGAAGGGACTGAGTTTGGTGGGGATCAAACCCTGAACTGACTCTAATGCCCTTCGACTGAGCCATACAAATGTCCTTAACACAGCAGTGCTAAGGAGAAGAAACACTCACAAATGAGAAGGCGACAAACAGATGCTCAGCTGCAATACTGTCCTGGCATAGCTTTCCTGCTTTGACAGTGGCTCTGGGCCCTCTGACGTGTGGTAGCAATATGGCTTGCCAGTACCAAAGTCACTTTGGGAAATGGGATTTGCGACCAAGAGGTACAGAGAGCATTGAACACTCTCCCGTGTCCCCAGATGTGCGATTCCTGTATTTTCACTGAATGCCAATAGCTTCCAGCCTCCACTCAAATTGAAATCGGGGGTGTACATGTTGTAAGGAACAGGGGCTGTATTCAACGTTTCTTTTAGCATCTCTAGTTAGATAGCGTCTCTGGATGCCAAAACTTCAAAGAAGTGCTGCAATATTGCTCTGTTTGCTCCACCCTTTGAAAACCAGTAGAGGCAGCAATATTACTTTGGGGTTTGCGTTCCTGTTAACTTCAAAAAAAGAAAAAAAAAAAGTATTTGCACATTGGTATTTCTTATTTTTCAGATGCGTGTCAAAATTTGCTAAATTAACTGTTTCTGTATTTTCCTCTTTTCCTTAAATGTTTTTCTCTGGAGCAATTCAAACAAAGAGATTAGTTTAGGAAGCCACAGTGCTTCTCTGTGGGAGTGTGTTTGTCTGGCACCGGCTGGCAAACAGCACAGATCTTGCCTGGATCCTGGAGACTGCAGTTCAAACTGCATTTACCACCTTTTTGGTTGCTCACACGTTTTGTTTTACTGCTGGTTAGGTTGAGGAGCTGCACTCAGCCACAAAAAGCAAACTGCTGTTCGTGGCTTGATGGCTTGTAACGCACAGTTGGCAGAGGAGAGCTAATCCTTCAATGTTTGAACGAGAACCGAGGCAACAAGGCCTCTGTAAGACTAATTATCCTGTCTCTGTCACTAGACAGCAGTAAAATTCTTTTCTCCCTTCGTTGCCTGGCCTGCTACCTCCAACAAACATGTCTCAGCTCTCTCCCCTTCAGGATCTGCGTGCCAAGCATGCCCTGAAAGTCCTCTGAACATTGCTCAGCAGTTCTCTGCTGCTTTGAAAGGCTGGAGTGCTAACTTTCAATTTTCTTCTTAAGGTGAAGACAACGGAAAAAAAAAATATTAAGATCTCTCCTGTCAAAGCCCTGGACTGTGGTCTTGGCAGAAGGTGGGGATCCAGCTTTCATCTTGCAGCATGTGGCCATTCGAAGAAAAACAGTGCTGAAATCAGGTGCACAAAAGTGAGTGGACTGACACAAAAATAGTCCAAACCAAGCGCTGTGTGCTCACAAAGAAACTTGTGGATGGTTGTTTTATTTGCAGCCCGTGGATGTATTCAAGTCAGCAATTTGACTGCTGTTCACAGCAAACGGCTGCATGGTCTGACTGTTACTAATAGGGAATTTCACAACCTTTCTCAGTTCTTGGAGCACTCTGTGGCCTGCTATTTTCTTTAGCCGTCGTTTGAAAGAATAATTCTGACCAAACTGCCCCAAATACAGTGTTCAGCACTGCGGTGTTTCTCTCTGACTCAAGACCATAAGGGATTAACTGCCAATTCCATAAATATATTTCAAATTAGTGAATCTGTCAAACATGCATCGTGCCCTTCCAATCGATGGCTTATGTTCTCTGGCTGCCAGCTCTTCAGCATGTAGCCATCACGTGTCTATTTATATACGTCTAATAATTCTGAAGAAAGCTTGAGGTTTATTCAGATGGATGAAAAAATCACTCAGAAGGAGGAAAATGTGGCTGTTCCACCCATTTATTTAAACGTTGATCCTGCTCTGGTTTGGAATCTGCACACACTCTCTTCTCCAGCAGCGACGTAGGTCTGTGCAGTCTGAGGAGGTCGGTAGCAGATATATAGTTATAATCTATATGAATAAGATTACCCGTAAAGCTCTTGCTTGTGTACTGTGCTTTGACAGGTTTTGCCAAAACACACATTATTTTTTAAAGAAATGAAGCGCCCGAATAGCTGCTGAGATAGGCGGCTTGGGAACTGCAGACTTTGAATTAAGCATTCCTGAGTTTCCGTGCTTGAGCTGTGATGCTTGATAGTTTCTATTAAAGCAGCCAAGATATATTGCCAAATTGAAGGGAAAACACAAATATTGGGTTTTCAATGGCAAAGTGCAGTGGAGAGAGTGCATAAAGTGCAGCAGGTATATTACCTAGGCAGAGCTATAATTGACTAAAACACATGGGGTAGTGGGGAAGGAGAGGGAACGGCCAGTGCCTCTCTACTCATGAATGCCAGGGAAATGTGGCAGAAATACCTCCGTGAAGGACAGAAAACAGCATGCAGCAACCATGAGCCATTCAGGCTGCACAGTGTGAACAGGTTCTGAGTGGGGACACACACGACTATATATCATTTGTGCATCTCGGCAAAGGATTTGGTGTCTCCAATTATAGCAGTTTGCTACTTGTTTTTCCTTAAGCTTTTTTTTCCTCTTCATCTTTTTAATTGTGTTCTTCCTGTAGCAAACCCAGGAAAGCCTTACTGCATGGGTATGAATTTAAGCATAGAGGTAGCTTCCTTTTGGCACATTCAAACATACTTATCCAGAAGAGCCTCTGAGCATCAAGAAACAAATATGATATTGCGATAACTAAACATACTCAAGCCTTTATTTCCTGTCAACCTACCAGGAGTGTTTTTCTTGTGGGTAGACAGCTTGGGTTGGCCATACCAAGCATCCCCGAAGACCTGAGGAAATCTGTAAGGGTGTAAAAATGTCTTTTTAAAATAGTCTTATGGACTGATCAACAGAGGTCTAAAGGCTGTGCTGGCTGTGAGAGTTGAATCTCTGTCTCTGAATCTTGCTAAAGGCAAAACTTTGCTAACTTTGCTTCCCAGAGCAGTCCTCTAGGTAGATAATGTCTGGTCTGCTGCAGTAGTTTTATGGGCCTACCATGGCACCTAGAAAGGCAGTAACTGTTCCCTATAGAAACTGCACTGGGATATATAAGATCTACACACAAACATATCTGTTGCATCTCTATGAAAATATCTCAATACTATATATAAACTGCACCAGAGTTGGGAAAGATGGGAAGCCTACAAGGAAAACTCCAGGGCACATGCACTCCGGTAATTTTGTTCATCAGTAACACTATAAATGCTCTTTGTGTGATGTTCCTCCGCACAGAAAATACTCTAAGTGCTGCAAATCCAAGGAAGAAATGGTATGACCTCTTTTCTCTTTGGAAAACTGCCTGGGAACTGTTACTCTTCGGCATATTGAATAGGAAATTGAGCTTTAATTCTGTAGAATACTTCTCTGAGTCTCTTGAGAAGAAAATTCTAAGCTGCACTTCAGTAAAGGGTTAGTTCAGGTGCAGAAAGAAGTGTCTAGCTGTGATTTTCTAACCTGCTATGCTACTGGGAAGAATTTTGGGCAGAAACAGTTCAGTTGGTTTTCTCAAGGCATGTGTGCAGTGGGACTCTGTGAGTTCTGCCTTTTTAACTACATCAGAGATGCAAATGCAAAAGCCAGGACTTGTGACTGTCACTGGGATTTCCAAGGCAGCAGAAGACCTGGGATTCACACAGGGACGTGCTCAGGCGCAAGATTTCCTTCCCAGATGGACTAATATGGGAAGGAAATCGCAATTTTTCAACATGCTCAAGTTGTAATTCTATCAGTAATGAATATCAAATACTGAATTTTCTAACACCAGACAATTTTCTTACACCAGCCTGGAAACAGGTGTGCTGCACTGCATTGTAGGATGAATAAGCACAAAAAAAGAGCCCCATTTTGCTTTATTTTCTATGTAAGGTGGAGGGGGAAATTGCAGCTCAAGGGAACTGCAGGGGTCGATCTGTCTTTGGAAAGCAGAATTTATCTGTGCAGCATTTTTGGTGCTAGGAGCTACCTATTAAAAAATTAATTTACATGTGTGTAGTTTCCTCATTATCCAGCTTGCAGTATCCAAACCACTTTTGTAGGAGATGCTCTGCCCTTTGCATGAGGTGTGTTGCGAAGAGTTTTGCAGTGCTGGGCACCAGATGTTTTGTGAAATGTACGAGCCTCTTGGATGTGACAGCCTTGCAAAACTGCGCTTTGTTTTGCTGTTGAATGGTGAGCATTAATCAGCTTTAATGATCACTAGTGGATGCACTAACAGCTTACAAAAGTTGCACTCTCCATTCTGCTGTAAATGGAGCCTCAAATAGTTGTAGTTGCCTACGGCTGTGTGCTAGAAAACCTGTTTTCTTCTGTGGATCACACTCTCACCCTTTAATCAGAACTTGTTCTGAAAATGGCAATGCCATGTCTCTAAGGGTGATCTCATTTTTGAGGGCAGTAGCCAAGGGGGATATTGTCATCTGTTTCAATCTCTTCAGAGAATGAGACCGAGAAAAACACATTTTGAACTTCAAGAAAAAACATTATTCTGGTTTTTCTGTAGCTCACCTGGGAGTCTGTCTGCACAGGAAAATTCTGGGTTTCGCTCATGCTGTTCTGCTTCTCGGGGATGCGTCGGGACCTCTCTCCATGATGACCCCAGGGGACTCACCCCAGGGAACATCATAAATGTCACAGTAAGTGTCTCCTTGAGAGCCAGGTGTCCCAGCTCCCGTTAGGAGAACAGACCTGTAAAGCAGATGGGCTCATCCTAAAATAGGCACTGAAGTGGGGGATTTAATTGTGTAAATGCAGCTGTCTGATGCTCTTGGGGATGCCCTGCGGAATCTGGGATATCTGCAGGCAGCTGGCAGGTATGAGGGGATTCAGGAAGGATCTATGTCTTTTTGGACCTCCAACTGGAGGCCCAGGGGCTAACCTCAGGCATCTAAGAGGGTGCTGGGTACCCACATAGGGACAACTGGGTGCCACCCCAACTGGCTTGTCATCTGGAGTGGTCTCTGGGCACCCGTGACTGCATTGGCTGGGGGATTACGGTGGGACCGTAAAGACACAGTGTGCATGTGGACACCTACGTTCAAGTGCCTTTACCTGAAACTAAGCTCTTTGCCCAGTCTGACTTCATAAGGCTCTGTACTTGTTATAATTAAATTACTTTTCTATGTAGAAAGAGAGAGAGGTGATATTGACCGTGTTTACTGGACGAGTTTTAAAGAAATCCTAATTACAGTGATATAGATGTTGCGGTGTGACTGGCCTTCAGGACTGCACAGTCATGCGTATGGGATAAGCCTGGCATTACGTTGCTCTGGCTTTCCTAAGTGGAGTCTTTTTCTTCTAACTCCTTCATGTAATCTAAACTGAAAAAAAAGAACTTTCTTTTAAGAAAGCCTAAGATACAAATATAAGTTGATTTTATTGACTTCCTGTTCTTTAAGTAATAGGTTAAGGTGAATTTCTGCTTAAAAGTAAGACCATTATTTATTTTCCTGTTTAGTGGAGGAAACGCCACCAAAAGTCCAGTGGTGGTGGTACAAGCTGACAGGGGTAGGGTAAAGCTTCAGTGGGTGTTTGGCACAAAGGGGAATTACACGCCTGTCTGGTTGACATTAAAGATATGACAATAAGTGTTGTCTTGTTCTCTTCTTTAACCATTCAGATCTCACTACATGTGTCTAAACCTGGGACGTAACATTTTGACGTGGGAGTGTGAGGTTGATGTTCTGCCTTATTTTCAGTTAACCTGCAGAGTTTAGCTGAGTTGTGACAAAGAAGAGGGAGGGGAACAATGTAGTGTCACCAGAGGGCTGCTTTAGAGAGGGGCTGCAGTTCACTTGCTCACCTATTCCCCAGGAAATCTGCACCAGATAAAAATACGCATATTTATGATACTCAGAACATATTTTCACCCTTGAATGCACATATGATGTGGCATACGCTTATCGGAAGTAGCCATAGAACAACTCAGCTCAGCATGCCTTTTACTATATTTTTGATCAGCGTTGACATGTATGTCAGTGGGCTCAGACTATTTTGCTATCATTACAAGATTTAAAATATAAATTTGGGTTTTATCTACTTTTATTGCCCTTGTAGATTGACCCTAACTATGTTTTATATCAATTTTGAAGACATTTTATTGTTACAGAGTGTCTTATTTGAGCACAGAATTAGAAATGAGATAATTAAAATGGCATTGGGGAACTTTATTGTTTCCAAATGTTTTACTTGAACACCGAGCTGGAATGATAAGTCGGTTTGAATCAGTAAGATGCAAAAGATTTTTTTTTTTTTTTTTTTTTTTTTTTTGGTGAATGCCGCAAGTATGTTCAGTATCTAGGAGCTTTTATTTTATACAATGCATATTTGGCAGATTGTATCACTTTGGATAGGCAGCACTGAGATGCTTCCTGAAATGAATTGGGTTTACTTTGATAAATCTTATACAAGGCATAATCTCTTTCCATTAGCATATGGATAGCATTATGTAGGGAAATACTGCATTTAATTTAAATACTTCAGTTCATGGTTGACACAAGCAACCACTTTAAATTCACAGTGAGCGTTAAGTTGCGCACTTTATTATATTTTTTTTTTTCTTGCATGCAGAATTGAATCACATTCTAAATGTAAATGTGCCGTCAGTACACCCGGTAAAAGGGACGGGAGGTATGTGGAAGTTGCAGAAGAAAATGTAGCCCATCCCAGTGGTACCCGAGAGGTGCAGGCTTGTCTGCTGCGCTCATCAGTAATGCTGCCTGAGAGGGAACACGGTGGCGAGAGGGGCATGAGGAGTTGCTTCCATTTCCTGCTCACAAATAGAATAATGCCATAAAATGACCTAGACTTGACTGACAGCATCGTGGTGGAGGTAATGATGTACTGAGAGGCTTGAAGGGGATGGAATTGGCTGTTGAGGAAGGAAGAGGAGAAATTGTCCATCAGAGTGAAGGTCAGATGGTGAAGTGAGCAAATGTGGGAGGGGGGAAGGCGGCTACCAAACTCAACAATTATTTTCAGGCACGAGTCACTGGGGCATCATCAAAACCCTAATTAAATCAGTGGTTTTTTTTTTTTTTAAATTGCCAAAATGTTCCCCCTGGGTGAATTTTTTTTTACAGAAGAAAAACCCCTGCCAGGTACATTCTCTGCCACATAAAGCAAATAGTATTGGGGGGAAAAGACCAACCCCAAAAAAACCCCTTTTTTAGAAAAATGTGAATAAACCACTTGTGCCCAGAAGAGGATGCCAACAAAACACCTAGTTATTTGCACCTTCAAAAATGATAAAGTGAATTATGGGGCATTCTGGGTTGTCTCAGCCCTGGCAATGAGCAGACTCCATAAACCTCTCTCTGTCTTCAGAAGAGATTGTTTTCAGATTAATAGGGCGACGAACGTGCAGATAAAACTGCTGAATTCATCTTGTTCTTTTGAATACTGGCAAACATTTATGAGCTGCTCAATTTGAAGAGGGGTTTGGCAGTAGCTCGGACAGATGATGACAACAGTGGAAATCCTGTGATAGGAAATCTCACCAGAGTAGCCCTTCCTACACTGTCAAAGCACCTGTTTAGAGCAAAATATTCTGCCTGGGGCTACGGCAGTCTTCGTTTCTTGCTTAGTTATCCATTTGTATATGAAAATGTAACTGCATTTCATCCAAAAAGGCACTTGAGTGGCAGAGGATCATTCTTCTATGCAGATGGGTCTTTTTTCTGTATTGAAGATTTATAGGATGAAATAAATATAACAATGTTGTTATTACTTTCCATGCTGAAAAGGGTCTACCAGAATTTCTTTGCCTGCCTTTGATACAGCCATGCCAGGGTGGGACAAGGGGTGCTAAAGCATGCCACAGGGGTGGTCTGGAGCCCAGCAGAAAAGCTGAAAACCACCCTGCCATTGGGATTTTTCATTTTGCCACTGTTGATGCTGAAATAGCTCCATTTCTGCCGTCAAAACACATTTTCAAATTGGAACGGGAGCACCAGGGCTGAATTTGCAGAAACAACCAAATTTTCCTGGAAATGCTGGGTATCTTTCTTGGAAATGCTGGAAAATCGGTATCTTGCGGCACTCCTGAGGCTTGGCTGATAATACCATCTTTCAGTTTGGCCACAAAAGCAAGGCAGCAGCTGCTGTCCTTGTATTTTTTTTTTTTGTGTGTATCTAAGCGTGTATTGATGAATGCTGTCTCCAGGGTACTCCAGCACCACTGTTCACCATCACCACCCCCCAATTAGTAGGCTTTTGTTCATGCCCCTCCCTCCCGCAGAGTTAATCTTGTGAAAGTGACTGTTGCTGTCATATCTCATTTCAGCTGAGACCTACAACCGGTCCGTGATGGACTGGAGTATGGAGCCCTCGTTTTTGCAGTCCATGTATTGGTATCAAGTATTTTTTCAGTTCATGGAAAAAACCTGCTATTCTGAGACTTGTGTATTGCTCAGCGGGGCACCGCAAGTTGGTGGTTTCTTTGGGTTATGCCTTTCTGAACCCCATCTCTTTTACCATCAGTCAGGAGATGGCATTGCCCCGCTGTGTCTACGAGACATTACTGCTTCCAGAATGAGGAGGAGTGGGAAACTACTAAAATGAATGTAATTAACTTATGGATCAAGGAGGAGAGGAAGGAGTGAAAAGATTTGATTACAAGTAGGTCTCATGGGTGTCTCTGGTGTTATCTTTTAGAAAGGCAAAGCTCTGGAGAAGGTTATGTAAAATCAGGGTTTCTGGCCGCAGGACTGGTGTAGCCGCGTGACTGCTGCAGCCCGATCACTTGCAGAGGAAGAGCCTGCTGGAGTCCAGAGAGATTCCAACCTGGGTTTTATTTAATGTTGTTTGTCTTTAAACCAACTGTAATTATCTTGCCTTTATTTGGCTGTTACAAAGAAGTTGTATTTTCACATAGCCTTTTGTTGAGGCGGTTTGGGGATGCTGTGAGGCATTGAGACATCACACACCTAAAGGAGCAGCAGCTCTCCGTACCAGGCACTGTCTTACTGCCAGCACCCCAATGTGAGGGTCACCCAAAAGCACCCAGCTGCTAGTCTGACACAGGAACAAGTTCTGGAAAGTGTCCTTTGCTGATGGCTTTAATCGGAGCTTTACCAGGAGAGATCTGCTGGGCCCTGAGGGCCTTCTGTCAGGTTCCCAGTAATAATTCACAGTTGTCTTGCAGTGCATATAGTTTAAAAATTAGGTACCGAAAAGCTATTGGATACTGGCCGTTAAATTTCATCTTTTATAAGGATTGGCATTTAATGCAACCGTTAAAGAAGTGTTCACTTCTCTTAACAGTTTTGAAACAGGGTGGGTTTTTTTTACGGTTCGTAGCGTTGTCTGCTAGAAATGAGTAGATCTCACTAGAAAGTTGTAATGTTCCTCTCCCCTTTGATATCAATATCTGTTTGTATAATGCGAAACACAGAGGTTTAATTTGAGACATTTTTAAATCTGTGGAAGAGCTGTCATTAAAAGAACAACATTACCCTTTCCAGCGTCCCAGACCAAGATAATCACAGGCGGATGAGTGCTTGTCCGCGTTACTAGGAATAAAAAGTTGTGGCAGAGATCATTACCAGAGCTTTCTGCTGACATTTCTGTCACATTCGCTCTGTGCTCCGCTCCTTACACGCTGCATCTCATGCCAGCGGGGACCTCGTTTACTGCAGCGTGGCCTCGGCTGCGTTTTTTCCTTCCCTACTTGGCTGTCGTGCAAACGGCTGAGGGGCCACTGGCCTGCGCTCCATAGCCATCCAGAATCCACACCCAGCGTGGGCACATCCTGCTTTTATTTATTTAACAGAAGGAGCTATTTGTGCCTTCTGCTTTCTCCCCTTCTATAGGTCATTTCTTATTAAACCTAAAGAGGCTGACTCTCCCTTAGGAAATTACTGAGCCACAAAGAACTGGAGGCAGAGAAAGCATAACAAGGAATTATCGCTGGATGCTCACTACCTTTTCCCACTCTGTTGTAGACGTGTATTTTTGTCTGCTGTGACAAGCCTTGTACCAGGCTGAATTTCGGTGGGACCTGGTCTGGCTACTCTAACGTTCCTGTTTGCACTTTTTTTCTCTGAAGGCACAAAGGTGAGAAATCTATCTAGAAAAAGGAGACCGTTGTAATTCTTACGAAATCCAGATAAATAGAGACTTTAAGGTGATCCCCATCACAGACTATAGCTTAAGTCAGGAGGGACCACAGCGGCACCTCTCACCAGTGTTGTTTCTTGGATCCAGGGAGGCTCTTTTTTGTCTTAAAAGCGGAGATACGAGCCAGAGATGATCATGCCCAATGCTGACAGCTCCTTACCCCAGTGCCTGTGAGTGTGTGCATATGTGTGATAACATTTTGGTATAAAAGACTTTGAAACAAACTACATTCATAGGGAGGATTTTTTCTTTTTTAAAAATGATTTCTCCTCTCCTTCAAAGTGGAACTGAAAAAGTCTTGTGTTCTGGTGTTGCTCAAGAGAAGGTCAACAATATCTTTATTGCACATCACTTCCGTATTTCCAAAATTCAGACACTTAATCCCTTCAACCTGCCTGCAGTAAGTGGCGTTTCCTCATTTTGCAATACAGAAGTTGAACTTCTCATCGCGCTGTTGGGTAACTCCAGGGTTAGGAATGGGTAGACAGCACCTGTCCCCACAAACCTCCAGTTGTACAGCGTAGATGTAATTATATTTTCTTTTTCTCTAGTCCCTCTTTCCTTCTTTGTGCACACTTGAAGGCAGTGCGTAACTGACTTGGTTATTAGCAATTCTCTTGTTGCAGGGGAAAGGATTCAGATAGTCAGGAAACGAGGGAAACTGCTCTGACAGGAAGCCTCGACAAGTGCTCAAGAAGTGTGATGTCCCCCATCCATCCCCTCCTTGGTCACCTTTCTGGGTGGCAGGTGCCATGTAACAGTGTCTAGCTTTCGGAGACAGGATTTTTGTTGCCACTGGCAGTCCCTTAAATGAAGGCACTTCAGTTTTACATTATGCACGTGATGCCAGGGTCTATCACCAGTTTAAAGGGCTTTATGCTGCCCTTGGTCCCTCCCTGGAGGGGATCACTCTGAAGCAGAGTACACAGAGCCAACCAAGAAGCCAGAAGCTTTTCTCTTGTCCCTGATGCTCAGGTCTATCTCCTGCCCTTGCTTCCAGCCGGCCCAGAAGCATTTGCTGTGCTTCTGCTGGGGGACATGTGCCTGTACCAGCACGGAGCCAGTTTTAGACTGGAGCTCAATGCCAGCAGTCCTTATCAAGGGTGTCAGCATCCGCAGTGTCCTTCTATAAACCTGTTGCTTTCCTGTAAGGGAGGGATGTTACTGCAGGAAAGAAATGAACTGTCAGCACCAAAAGGAAAGATTTAGTTAGAAATCATCTTTTAAACTGACTGCATGGATTGCTTAACTTTCACACTGTTTTTAATTCTAGGGTGCACTGCTGCTCTGTTCTTTATCTTCATCACAGTAACGAAATGATCATAAGGAGGAAAAAGAAGGATCAACGTTCCTTTCCCTGCGAAGTATAAATTGGGGCTAATGTTGCTAGGAGACACTCACTAGTTTGCGCTTCACTGTACAGCCAGAAGGACTCTGCACATGTGCAAAGCACAGGCAGTCTGTGCAGAACTGTAAAATTAAAAGCAGCACTGATAAAGGCATTTTCCAACTTAGCATCAGCCTTGAATACTTGGCAGAAGCATACAAGAGAACTTCATGGCCTGAATGCCTTGGTGACACCTTTAATTAGGCTCTGTATTTCTGGATCTTAAGGCAGATGAGGGTGCAAAAGTGTTGTGCAGGGCTGCTCTTTTATTAAAAAGTAAATATCTTATTCAACATTATACTGTTACAATTTTCTTCTGAATTGCCATTAGTTTTTATCACCTCTCTTTGTTAAATACGTCAGAAATTTTTCACTTCTAAAAGCTTTTTGCTGTCCTTTCTGAGACAGTAGAAGCAACTGTGATTCAAAATGACTATAATGCACCAATAGCAGAAGGTTTTGTGAAGGGTGCTTTTGACTTCCCCATCCAATTATTTCTTGGCCTCGAGTTTGCTGACACATGTGCCAGAAGCAATTTGTCAAACATTAGAGAGCATTTTTACTAGTTGAAACAACATAACTGCTTGGGAAAAGAGAGCTTTGTGCCAGGGGCTGTGCCGAAGACAGATTTAGGTCTTGAGAATGGGTTGAAAAATCAGATTAACTTTTCTGAGCTTTAAAGTTACTGGACTCAACTTGTAGCTTTTGCGCTGGGCCCCTGACAGAGGTGGGGCTGTCGGGCTTTAGTTGGTCGACATCACATTTGCCCTCCTTCTGTGCTGGCCTGATTTGGACCCGCCTGTGGTGTATGGAGGCACATGCCATTGGGCAGTGTGCTAAGGGTATATCCATGTGCACAGCGAGGAGCTGCCACGGCGGCACCCATTCCTGTTTCTGACCTGTTGCAAAAAGGATGCTCTTGAGAGACCCCTTGCATTTGCAGCCCTTGGCCGTTTGCTGAGGTAGCCACTTAGTTGTGTTTCTGATGATGTCTTTCTTGCAGGCTGCACAGGTTGCCTTTAGCCATGTGGCCACTGGAGACTTTCTGTATTTCTGCGAGACATAGTTCTGCCTCTTCTGCAGTACCCCACCTTATTTTTTTGGTAAGAGGCACTGAAACGGTTCTGGCACAGGAGCTCTGGCTCTGACTCCGGCTCAAGCATGAGGCAGGGTCCCTCTGCCTCTGGCCCACTGAATGTTTTGCCCCCTAAAAACTGAAGAATATTACTCTTTACTTTAGAACATCTCTAAAGAGAAGAAACTGAATGTGATAGCCTCATGGCTGCCAGCTGCAGCACCCCTCTTACTGGCAGTTATCATGTAGGCAAGATAAACCCTATCGTTGTCAAAACTGACAAGTACGTTTTGAGGAGTGGACATTTTCAAACAAAAAAAAAATCATAAAATGCTGTGCTATTTCTCCTCTGCTTTTCCAGTCTTCAGCTGTGCCAGAGAAGCTGTGAAAAGGAGTTACTGTGTTTTGCCTATATAGATTTCTGTTTGAAAATGTGGGTGGTCTGGAAATAAATCTGGTGTATATACATTCAAGCTGGTTTTATTCGTCTCGATCTCTACCGCTAAAGTGGAGCAAGATCTCTTTGGGGAAGGAGCAGTGGGATATATTATGGCTAAGCATCATATGGCCATAATGCACACTGTAATAAGGGCCCTTTCTTAAGAGACGTAGAAATTAGTGTGACTGGTTATGGTGTTAGTGGAACCCAACATATCAAGTGTGTCCATTCATTCTTATTATATTTTTATCCTCCTTGTAAAAGTCTTCAAAGGGTAAGCAACTTCTGGTGGTAACATTGTTACCCTCTTTGCAAGGCTTCCCTTCATTATGAAGAGAGGAGTATGCCCAATGTAGGCTGTTCTGAACCTTCCGTAGGTCCCAGCTTTCTATGGAGATGAAAGAGTGAGGAGCAATAGCTGTAGCTGGGTCGTCAGCAATATAAAGCAAAGTCAAAACTCTGTGTGTGTCCCAGGAAGCAATGACCTTAATGTGTCTAGCTGGTATGAATAAAGATGTTAAGATTCTCTGCTGGTGGTGGATCAGAATTAAAAGCATCCCTAAAAGGCCTTAATAATGAAACCTCTAAGTAAATTTCCATAATCTAACCTGGGTAATTGTGTGCAAATAGATGCTCAGGCATGCAGCATTTTACTGACCTGCTGCATCAAAACACCTCTGTCTCCGGTGTGATTAAGCAGGTCAGTGACTTCACCTTGAAGCAAGTTCTGGGGCTTCTCCAGCTGCAAGACTTTAGCAAAGCCTTTAGAGAAAAAAAAAAAAAAGGAGAAACTGTGTTTGGTGTGTCTGGCTGTACTGGGAAGACGACGAGCAGTCTCTGTATGGGTGTACAAGTAAATGATAAGCTGAGAAGTGTCTAATACAACAGTCATGGAGATGAGGAGGGTTTGGTGTGGCTCAGTGGTCGTGAAGGTTGGTCACGGCTCAGTGTGAGGGCTCCATAGGTCTCAATTCATCATCCAATATGTGTAAGTTCCTCCCCTGCAGGACACACTCCATCTTTATTGCTCTTCCTCCTGAGGACAGGGTAAGATGAAGGAGTAGAGTATAGAGCTGTGTATAGGAAGAGTAGACTACATGGTTTCAAAAGTATGTCGCTGTGTTGCTCTCTCCCCAGGGCAGCAGGCTGGCAAAATTGTTCAGCTGTGTCTCAGGTTTGTGGCTTTGTCCCTTTTCCTGCTGTGCGGATCTGGGCTGTTCTGACTCTCTCTGGGTGTGGAACAGCTCCCTGGGGGCCCGTGGCAGATGCTACAAGAAAAAAGATCCGGAGGCTGTTTCAGCCTTCACCAGGCTATTGAACAGGCTTCAGGCAGAGGGTCTGCAAGTTAGCTCAGAAAACAGTGTTTCTCCATAACTTCCATTTCTTTGGTGACCTACAGTAGTGCTAAGATTAGTCGTGAGTCGAGACTACTGGCTTTGTATTGTTCTTCCAATTTGCAACAGCGACAGGGTCTGTGTTCTTCTGCTCTAAGCATCTCAACATCTAAGAGCATAGATTAGTGTCTGGTATATGCTCATAGCACTTCTCTCGTCGCGGAAGGAAAAGACAACTCCCCAGCCTGCAGTTGCACATATTGGAAATATGTTTTATGATGTTTTTCAGTGATCATTTGCCTGTTGAATATAAGTTGGAACAGTTGATATTTATCAGGCCATACTGATAAAAATGAAGAGCATCAACAAACAGAAACTTTTCCTTCTTTCTTTTGCAAATGCTGCATCAGAATTAAAGAGGTAATAATAAACTCCATAAATGCATGGCATGAAGTATTACCATGGCTAGTTGGAGTTAAGAGGGTCAGAACTCCTTCATGGCCACAGAAGTTTAGTTAGCAAAAACTAAACAGCAACAGCCCTCACAATTTGTTAATTGATCCCTTATCAGTGAAGTGCAGCTGGTGATTCAGCCATTGCTGCTCGGCTTTTCAGGCAGAAAATTAAGCATGTCAAGATATGGGGAAATCCAGATAAAGAAGTAGAAGCTGCTATAAACATTTTTGGAGCACGCAGTAAAACCTGTTTATGAATCAATAAAACTATGAGTTAGTGTTTGGATGTTCTTCATCTTTACAATTGTACTTTGGGAGCCAAGGAGCTGATCCAATGTCCACCAGAACTGGTGTAAAAGCTCCCATTGATTTTCAAACAGGCTTTGGATCAGCTCCAGATGGCTGTTTGGAACTCCTATGGAGAGGGTCCTGATCCAAAATAGAAATGGCAGCAGACATTTGTTCCTAGTGCCATCCTGTCTTTGCAGTGCTGCAGAAGCCAAATGCACTTTTTTAAAAAAAGGAAAAAAATCTTCTTTTTTTTTTTTTTTAATGCTCCCATGGTCTGTCACATCTCGTGGGGCTACAGCTGTTACTTCCTGGGTTGTTGGTTTTGTCATATTAAGATTGAATTTCCCCAGCTCTGTTATCTATGCACCAAAATCATTCCAGAGAAATTTAAGTGAAAAAGGTGTTTTGCAAGCAGAAACAAGCTCTGCAGTGAAATCAAATCCGCATTCTTGAATTTCCCAGAGAGCATCAGGATTCAAGCAATGTTTGCCTGGAACAATGGTGCTGATATTCATGTTTGGTGCCAAAACCTGAGCTGGTAGGTTAATGCCATTCAAGCATTTACCACATTTACCACAAAATAGTTTGGGTACATAGACATAGTTTTTAATATGCTTTATAAAGAGACAGGTAAAAATGGTGACTCCATGGCATGCAATCTTTGCAAACCATTTAAAGGGAGGAAGAAGCACTTCAGAGAAATAGAAGACTCTTTTTTTGAGCTTCTGCAGCCAGTGGAGTCAGTGCCTTTCTAGGGAGGATGTCACCTCCTCGTACTGTCCCCATGGGTATGGCCAGCTTGTCTCTACTGGAAATAGGTGTGCTCCATCCAGGGGACTGGCTCACACCTGCGCCAGAGAGGGGATCTCTTGCTTACATGAGGTGGGTGCAAAGCACATTTAGGCTCTGGCACATAGCTGCCACCGGGCGCTGAAATGCCACACAAGCTGTTGGTTCAGGTGGGTTAGTTGGAGAAGGTACTCCTTAAAACAGGATAAAAGCATTTACACAAGAGTCGCATATTAGTCATGCCGTCTTTCATGGCTGCTGCCAAAAATAGCAATCCTTCATCTCTCTCTGCCAGCTTCTTTTGCCCTGAGAAACTGAAGCAAGCAGCCAGCAGGGCTGATCAATGTGGGCAGCCCCATAGACGATGAGGAGATCCTGGTCTAATGGTCTGAGACTTATTTCCTGACAGCACCCAGAGTTTATCCGACATATGCTTCTTCCCGATTACGTTGGCCTGTTCCGGGCCATGCATGTAGAACTCTGTACTCTTCCTTCATGCAGTTTTAATCACGTCTGGTTTTATTTCTGCCTAAAATACTTGAAAGAAATAATCCCCACCGTAGACTAAATACTGTGTGACATATGAAAGCTTCAGCTGACGGCACTGATTAGAAAGTGAGGCACAAAATGAGCATTTCAGACAGCAAAAAGGTATGGTATGGAGAAATAAACTGATTTAAGCCAGATTTAATTTTGCTGTAGGACACGGCTTTGTGCTGTAAGTGTAACAGTGAAGTACATCCTTAGTGATTTTACAAACCTTTGGGAAATGGGACTGTGAGCAGCTGATACCTTGGTTATAAACAACCTCTGATAACTTTTGTCTAGAAATAAGAGAGTAGCTCTGTGATCTTTTTTCTCTTATACCGTTAGTAGGCATTTCTGTAACTACTTTTAGCTCCAAAAATGCAGGTCTGTGGTTTTTATCAGTAACTAGTTGTTACTGATAGTTGCTAGTAACTTTAACAGCAATTTTTTCTTCCCCACTAACTTCTGCTCTCTACTGTAGGAGAGGCTAAAACTTTATCGTCATAGACAGCAGCAGTATGGCAGTAAGTATAAATGTGGGAATAAAAAGAAAAAAATACTAGACTACGAGTCTGTGAAACAAGGCTTTTTCCATGTTTTTACAGAACTTCGTAAGGCCTCATTCCTCACTGGAGTCTCTCGGCTCTCCACAGACATATCTAAAAAATTACTATCAGTCTACTCTTCTCACACTCTGACAGCAGCACTGAAATCTCTGAACTCTTCCTTCTATTTATACAACTGTTAATCTGAAGGACAGAAATAATATGTATGGATAAGTTATCATTTATGTAGAAAAGAAAATAGAAAATAGCCGCTTGTAAAATCTGACTATCCTTACTTTGCAGAATAATTAAGATCCTTTCTGGTCTTTTGGGTGCTTATTTTGAGTCAAACCAATTGGAGGGCACCTATTGAAAATGCCCGAGCCTGAGCTATGGCTTAGGTAGCTTCACAGAAGCTCATTTTTTCGTGGATGTAAAAGCAAAAGAAAAAATAATTAGCAAAGCTGGCCCTGATGGTTTTAGGGCTCTTCAGTTTTCTCTGAAAACACTGTGTGGAGCTCGTACTGGCAATGATTGATAGCTCCGACCTGGAGGTGGCTGTTGGGCTCGTTAGAAAGACTTTTATGATCACAGACAAGCGTGGAAGGGTGCCGGGAGCTAGCGCCTGTCATTCTCACCTACCTGCGTGCTTACAGGACAAGCACGAGGAGCCAGGGTTGTTACCGGACCTTTTCGCTTTAGTTGCACGAAATTCAGTCCTCGAGATTCTGCATTTTCCTGCAGCCTTCATCTGGCAGAGGGGGCGGATGTGGGCAGACCTCTGGGTCTGTGCTGGATCCAAGCGCTCTCTTAAAATCAAGGGGATTTAATTATTTCAAGTCTGACAAAAGGGGGGGAAAAAAATGCAACAGACGGAAAAGCCGTGAACTCTCGTACCCTTCTGCCTTTGCAGCCGAGAGTGGAAAGTCATAGCCTTGCATTAAGAACTAATCTGAGACCATGAATATGTGTATTAAATTAGCTTACGGGTTTCTTAGCGGGCAGCAAATATGCAGAGGGGAAGCTGGTTTGACATTCAGAGCTGTCCGCCCACTACCAGCAGTTTTAATAAGTCACAAGGCTCCAGCAGAAAATGTTAAAATGAAGGTGAAATTTTGTGCTTTTCCAAACAATGAGGAAGCGAATTACCCATATTCCTGTGATGTTTAAGAAGTTTAATGGAGGAGCAGGAGCTCCCGGTGT
Organism: Chroicocephalus ridibundus; assembly: GCF_963924245.1. NCBI lineage: Eukaryota > Metazoa > Chordata > Aves > Charadriiformes > Laridae > Chroicocephalus > Chroicocephalus ridibundus. The sequence goes on from NC_086289.1 coordinate 38,469,312, forward strand.
TCTCCCATTCATATGGTATTATCAAAGGAACAAACGAAATCACTCTGCTCTTAATGATTAGAAGAAAATCTTGCAATGCAGTGCTAGAAAGAGGATGCAGTAATGTCTTTGCACCTGGGAACAAACTGGAATCGCAACAGCCATAAAGCTTGATTGTAGTACTGAAACTTGATTGGATTTGCCACTGTGGGGTCCTTTCGGAGGCAAAAAAAAAAAAAAAAAGTTGAAAACATGGAGCTACAAAACAGAAAAACACATTAAGTGAAGCTGTAATATGTTCTGATGTAAATTCAGTGTGGTGTTTGAAAGTGAATTAACAAAAAACCCTCTAAGTCTAGGGATAAAAACCAAGAGATGTCAGTCTGTCCTGAGGGAAACCAACGTGACAGTGAAAAAAGAAAGAAAGGATCTTGGGGAGTCTCTGGCTGCAACGTGCAGCAGGAGGGACCAACCAACAGTATTTTACATCAGATCTAATTTAGTGCCGTGAGTTGTGTGTCTGGGAGTTTCTGCACCGGTTCTCTGCTGTTTTTACTGTTCCTGTGGCCGTTGTGCTGACCTGCTCTGGGTGTAAGGCAACTGCAGTGGGAGCTCCAGGGCCAGAAAAAGGGAGGAACAGGAATAAGTCTGCTCATGGCTTGCTGCTGGGTGCTCACATGGATGCTCCAGTGAAAATCAAAGCCCTAATTCCCAGGGACAGTTCTGCGTTTTGCATGAAAATCACTGTGTAAAGTGCATTCAGAAGTGCGCCCTTTGCTCCCGTCCTTGTCAGAGAAAAGCTGTGATTTACTTATTGGTTGTCAAACATATGACTGCAGTGCAGAAGCCCAGGAGTGACTTTCAGGTGTTGAATCAGGGTTTTATGATAGCATCTGTATCAGGACTGGAGTTCAGGGCCAAACCCAAGAAAGGGCTGGGACTTCAGACGCGTCTTTCCTCCATGTTTTCTATCGCTTGGTGTAGTTCTGAATCACGTCTGGTGTGCTGACTCTAATAATTTGATTGTGAGAGATGTAAATGTTAAAGTCAGCATTTGAATTGCAAGGCTTACTCCTGGAGGTTCAAAATTAGGTGATCCAACCCTAAGGAGTCCCCTGTAAATCTGGGCCTTCTCCTCCTCTGCCCCAGAACCACGGCAGGGTGGTTGTTAGTTTGGAGTGGGAATGACTTTTTGAAAGAAAACAAGTTTTGTTTTCCCTTGTGGAACAGAGGATGCTTTTGTTTTTCTTTGCAGAAAACTTAAAATATTCAGTGAATCCAGAAGTCGTCTTTTCAATTGAATATGCCTCTCTGTTACTGCCCTCCCAGAAATCTTCTGGGGATGCTCTCAGAAGCCTACTGAGCTAGAAAGTCTGTATTGATTCTCATGAAATTGATATTTTTGGGAACCTTTACTTCCAAGAAGATGAAATAGGGAAAACAATATTCTTTTGTCTTGGTATTGATTTGGAGCTGGATATGCTTCAAACTCTCTCTGTTATTTTCCCATGGATAGGGAGTTCCCTTTTCTTGTCCTAGACAATGAGATTTTCCAAAGCTTTTAGGTTTGCTGGGAGAGGCACTGAAGGCTTTGAAATGCTCAGATATTAAAGCAGCAAGGTCTTAGAAACTTCAGAAGAATGGACTTTATATGGATGTACAGGACAGTAGCTATTCTCTAGCTACTAAAAAAGAAAAGCAACTAACTTGGTGATAAATGTCTATGCTTGAAATAAATGTTCACATATTCAGCTCATATTATTCCATGAGTAGGTTTTCTGAATGTCGTTCATTCATTCCAGTTCTTGAACCTGCTTGAATTTTGTGATATATGATCATCCCTTCAAATCAGACAGAAGTTAGTCTACCAAAATAGCTGAAATTTTATCTGTCTCTAATAATAAACTGTATCAAACTAGATGAATTTGAAAATGCTGTAACGCCCCTCTTCCCCCATGCCAATCTCCTCTTCCTACACAAAAACATGCAGTTTAATTTGTGTTCTTTTTTTAAGCTTTGGGGAGAATTCTTCCTGGAACACAATACTCTTTAGTACACATCCTGTGAGACAGTAGCTTATATGTAATTACAAGATAAGGTATCGCATTACGTGGTGGAACACCTACAACTTTAAGACTATAAATAATTTTGTGTAATATGGCTGCAGAATTTGTGAACTTTTGGCAAGGTTTGACTTTCTGTTAGTTGGGGAGGAATTCACTTTGTTGCTTTGGTGTTCTGGTATTTCCTCAGAAGCAGCCACGGAGATGCCACAGGCTGCTGCCCAGGACTCCCCCATGGGACGGTGGCATTAGCTGAGTCCCGCAGGATCTCGTGCCCGGCCCCAGGCTGATCTCAGACTTCCCCGCCCTGAGATGAGCAAATGGAGGCTGCGGGTGAATCCCTGCACACCACACACTGTCCCCAAGACTCAGGAAGGATGGGCAGCCATGCCAAAAACCCAGTGCCCTGGGGTGCAAGAAACTAAAGCTGCTGCAGTGACAAAGTAGCAAAGCCAAGAACAGACCTCAAATCCTTGATCTGATATTTTATTGCTCTCTTTGTCCTTTGCCCCTGAATTAAGATTTGCACTAGATAATTTAGGAAAGGTAGCCGTGCCCGGTTGAGTTCAGAGTTGCTAAGTGGCTATGGAGCTGCCTTGAGCATGCTGTTAGAGAAAAGCGCGTACATATAAAAAAGGAATTCCAATTCCTAAATTCAGATCCTCAGGCCTGAAGACCCAACTACTTTAAAACTTGACTTAAAAACTCAATTATCTGTTAAATGAAAAGCGCTCATGTTCAAACGTTGAGTGCTGCTTCCTTACCCAGAAAATGAAATTTATCTTTAAATTATGATGATCCTTATGTTTTAAAGACAATACAATACTTAAAATTCTGTGTGCAACCGAAACATTTTTGAGGATAAATAGAAAACTTAGAAAAAACATTAGCATGTTTTGTTTACCATTTTAATTTGTTTGTTATTCTGTGTGCAGGTTTGGTTTTTTTGTGTTTTTGTTTTTTTTTAAAACTTTGCAGTAAGGAAGGAATTTGTTCTGCTTCTCTAAAGAGGGATCTTTATTGTGTTTTTTCCCCTGTAGCACTTGTTTATGTGGCAGAGAGAACAACGGTGAATGAGTGAGAAAGAGAAATGACTTTCCTTTTGAGACAGATTGGAATAGCGAAGGCATTTTTTACCTGAAGTGTCTATTTTGTAGGATGTTTACTAACAGCAATAGCTGTTTTGCAGAGCTCTCCAGAGATCTGGACATCCATAGCACTGTCAGCAAGCGGCGTTTTTCATGGCGATATCTTTGTATGTGCTGGGAGAGCAGAAAAAGATGAGACGCAAGCGGCTGAAGAGGGTAGGAGAGCAGTTGGGGGTTGCCGTTGCTGCTCGAGATCTGCTCCCAGGCTGAGGACAGAGCAACACTGGTGCTCATCGGGCAGTTGTGGTATGGAGATGAACTGGCATGGGAAATTCACCAGGGTTTGCCTCTGAAGACTGGCCTCTAATTGAGACTTATTGGGAAAGGGAAGATTGTATAAATATGGCTATAAATCTTCAGAAGAATCTGGTCAGAGAGTCTCACCGAGGATTTTTCACAGGTTGTTTTCTCTGTTCATCCATGTACTTGGGAGCTGGGATGGGCACAAAAGGAATATATAGGACTTTCAAAAAATAAAAGCAGGGAGTGGTTGGAAAAGTAGCAGTTTGTTTATTAGTAATAAACCCATGACTTACTGCTTCTAATTTTGATGGGGTTTCAGTCCCAGGACAGTTAAAAGGTACAATGTACAAACGTCTCCAACAAGTCACCAAAAAGTTTCTTTGCCATAATAGAAAAGCAACCTAAACAGTGCTGAGAAACTGCCCTACGCAAGCCATAGTGTTTGTGCAAGGATTAACTTCCCGTGAATTAAGGTTCAGGCTCTGAAGTCATTTATTGCTGTGGCTTTTGGTGTGTAAATTTGATCTTGCAAAGTTTGGCTCCACTTGAGTGTTTTATTTTCATAGTAGTGACCTCTATTTTCTTCCTACCGTTTGGCATTTCTTTTCCATTCCAGGTACTTCTGTTAATGCAGCTGTTTCTCCACAACAGCCCTTAGTTGTGGCCGAAAATATTTGTTTTTTTTTTTCTGGAAGCACAACAAGTGTGGTCACCTACTTTTTTGTGCAGGACTTGCTCCTCATTTTTTGTGATGTGGTTATTCAGGAGGATTTGTTTTGCATCTGGGATAGCCAAAGGCTCCAAGTGACACTGAGTTTGTGAGCTATTTCCCACCACCTCGGGGTCGCCTCACATATTGCAAACAGCATGCGCTCATCCGTAGCGTTGCTGCCGCTTCCTGGGGCAGGGGAATTTGAGCTTTGACAGAGAGTAACAAATGACAAAAGCTGAACAGCGGACCTTAGACACATTTCCTTTCTGCTATATACCAAGACGTAGTGAGAACTGAAAGCGATAAGTAAATAAAATCTTATTTGGAAGATCTTGTTTATGGAAATGTCATTTATGGAAATCTTATTTATACCTATGTGACTATACTTATTTGCTTTCTCTTAACATATTTCACTATAATAATAGTACTAGTGAGTTATCTCTTTAACATAGCATTTAAAATCTGGTGAAAACCAGGACCATATGAGTGCAGCCTGAACTCTCTTATGTGTCTTCAGCAGGAAGCCATCTCTGTGCATGAGGCTAGTGCTGGTGTCCCCTGGGCAGCAGGGGCAGAGGGAAGGGCCATGGCTTCGTTCCTCAGCCTGTGACCTAGGGGGGAGCATGCTGCACCCCCGGCAAAGGTGGTGACACCCATGGGGTAACCCTCTGTCCTCATCCTCTGTGGTGCTTCCATCTACTGCTGTGCCTTCGAACCATGACTGGGGACACACGTTGCTGCTGATTGCTTTTTCTCAATTAAGTAGTGTATTGCAAATAATGGAGATTGTATTTTGATCTACTCTGCTGTTCGCTTGGTCATAGAATTATTGGCTGGTTGAGAGTATATTTTAATATATTTTAATATTTGGTGATTGGAAGGCTGGAGCCCCTCTGCTGTGAGGACAGGCTGAGAGAGTTGGGGGGGTCCAGCCTGGAGAAGAGAAGGTTCCGGGGAGACCTTAGAGCCCCTTCCAGTCCCTAAAGGGGCTCCAGGAAAGCTGGGGAGGGACTCTGGATCAGGGAGGGGAGCCATGGGACGAGGGGGAACTGGTTTAAACTGGAAGAAGGGAGATGATTTAGATGAGATCTGAGGCAGAAATTGTTTGCTGTGCGGGTGGTGAGCCCCTGGCCCAGGTTGCCCAGAGAAGCTGTGGCTGCCCCATCCCTGGAGGTGTTCAAGGCCAGGTTGGATGGGGCTTGGAGCAGCCTGGTCTGGTGGGAGGTGTCCCTGCCCAGGGCAGGGGGTGGCACTGGGTGGTCTTTAAGGTCCCTTCCAACCCAAACCATTCTGTGATTAATTAAAAGTAATATTTAACACTTTTCAGCAAAGACAGAAATGCTGTATTATTCAAGATTTCATTTTGCATTCTGAACTAGTGAGTGCTCATGTATGAATAATGCATTTAAAGTATTGTTGAATTGCCAGTCACTTCCTGGTTTGTATTTATCCCACATTGAGCAAGAAGGGGGGAAAAAACCGCAGAAGGGCAGCTGTGGCTCATGGTATCACCCTCTTACCGGGTGACGTGCCTTTTCCTTGCTATACATTAGATTTTCCCAGTCCTGGTCCCCAAACTGTTAAAGTTTCTGGTCACATAAAGAACGATAACTCAAAATCACTACATAGTCTTAGACACAGAAATAAAACAGAGGCCTTCTCTCCCCCAAAGAGCAGAGCCTAGCTGAGGATCACTTAAGCGAGCAGCGAATTTTGACTCTCAGCAATGGCCAGTGCCGAGCGAGGTGCCTCTGAGCACCAGGGTATCCCAGGGGCTGGTGCCAGGGCATGGGCTTGGAGAGAAGAAGGTGCATGATGCCTCTTCATCCTCCCCAGAAACATGTCATGGCTTTTTGGAAAAGGGCTGGGAGGGAACAAAAGGCTTCCCTTATATGTACTGTCTAATGGCCGTGGATCCGTGTTCTCTCCCAAACAAGCCCTGCAGGTTTTCTGCAGGAGTGGTCAGTGCTGAAATAGACCTTACCACTGTTCTAAGTAACAGAAAGAATAACAGGATCTTTAAATACTTTTTTTACCAGATATACGAAGTATGTAAGTAAATTCAATACGTTGTATGTAAATATAATAGGTATGGTGGCAGAACAAGGGAAAGAAGAGTTTCCAGATGATCAGTGGTCAGCTTGAAAACATCCTGGATGGAAAAAACTCATTTTTCCCTAGGAAATGATCAACAGTCTTATACTTTCTATATGGAGAATCATAGAATGTGCTGGGTTAGAAGGAACCTTTAAACGTCATCTAATGCAAGAATATATACCTTCCTTGAAGTTACATCTCATGAAGGATGCACAGAGTTTGGGGTTGGACCTATATCCACCTCTGATTTCTGAGATGAAGTGGGGTAAGAGAAAGGATGAGCAGTAACAACAGTGGATGTACTCCACTTCTGCGCAGTCTCAGACACAGGAATTTTTTATGCTTTTCTGAGGTCTGTGTTGGCCTCTGGTTTACTTCCGTGTCTGAGACTATGTAGTGATTTTGAGTTATCGTTCTTTATGTGACCAGAGATTTGGTTTAAGCACTTTTCCTCCAGCCTCCCGCTATGTACCTGCCATGATTTATTGGCCGGGCTCACAGTGCTGCTGAACTCTTGGCTGAGCTCTGGCTGTTTCAAACCTCTTTGGCAAAGGGTGGAAGGAAGGTTTTGCAAATAGGTCTGGCTGCCTTCCAGCTTGTTGGCCTCCAGAGTGCTCTCTGCAAGAAGTTGGCTTAATGCTGAAAAACTTGAATAGCGTGGATTGGAGGGGGTGTGTGTAAAATCGAACCAGAATTGCAGAGGAGACACACTGTGCTTTGTGTTTTGCCAGAAAAGCCAGCATAGCCGTGAAACTCTGTAAATGAGTTCATGTTTAGCAGCAAGTTGAGATACTCTTGTGTCACTTACGGCACCCTGGAAACGCCTGCGGCCCTATATAAATTAAACTGCTCTGTGGTCTATCAGCTTTGTGGTCTTTTGGAGAATTAGTCTGGGGATGCTGCCCTTTCCAAGGTAATTTCTTCTAAGCCTGGCCGTATGTCATTAGTCTGTGAGTCTGTGTGTCTGCATGCGTGCCCACACACGCACCCCCACGCAAACACACATAAACACCAGTTTTTCCTTTTCTGTTCCTGGGAAAATACATCACATGAACGAAGGTGATATATATTGAGATAAATTCCGTAGCCACAAACTGCAGAATTTACTTAAGGTACCCAAATGTCTTCAATTCAGACTTAAACGTAGAGATAGAAGACCCATGGCTCGTCACTCACTCATAGTTTGTGAGCAATCAAAATCAGCCAGATTTCCTCTGGATGGATTTTTATGGCATTCACTGGAACAAGACAAGCGTCATGATGGTGAGCAATATAAACAGGAATATGAGAGCCCACCAGAGCCAAAAGCCACCGCCTCTGTGAGGAGGAAGACACCCGACATCAACTGCTGTGCACTGACAGTCCGTCTGTGAACTCTTCCTCCCTGGCCTGTGTGAAACGCGTCTTCTCCTCCCGAGACATCATGGGGGCTGAGATCATAGAATTATCTAGGGTGAATCTTTCAGATCATCGAGTCCAACCATCAACCTCACAATGACAAAACCACCACTAAACCATGTCCCTCAGCACCACACCTACCTGTCTTTTAAATCCCTCCAGAGATGGTGACACCACCACTTCCCTGGGCAGCCTGTTCTGATGCTTGATAACCCTTTCGGTGAAGAATTTTTTCCTAATATCCATCCTAAACCTCCCCTGGCACAACTTGAGGCCATTTCCTCTTGTCCTATCACTTGTTCTTCTTGTCCTATCACTTGGAGAAGAGATTGACCCCCGTCCCCTCTCTACAGCCTCCTTTCAGGGAGTTGTAGAGGTCGAGAAGGTCTCCCCTCAGCCTCCTTTTCTCTAGATCTTGCCCAGGAAATGCCACTGGCCTGTAGATGTTAGGGAACTCACTCTGGTGTCTGAAGCTGGGCTTCTAGATGAAGAAAAGCTTTGGCCTCACATAGGTCATGGAAATGGTAAGAGTAATAGGTGTGGAGAGGGTCAAAAAGTTGGGGCATTTGTTTAACAGAGGTCCAGGCAAACCCTTAAAGCTGCTGACTCTGGACTTCATTTTATATGTGCGTGTGCGTGCACTGACTAGGCAGAAATGACTTGGGAAAGAGCAGGCTAATTCTCCGAAAATTCTAAGGGGCTGATAGATAGTGGTGCCACTTTTAATTAAAATTAAAGCTGTGGATGTTTGTGGAAGTGAGCAACAGTACAAGGCTGCCTAAACCCCATTGTTAGAGAGCACAGCATACAGAATAGCACCAAGAAAAATGGCAAATTTGAGAGAAGATGTGTGTCTAGGAAAGAGAGAGAGAGAAAACCTACCTGTAAGCATGGCAAACTTTGTGGAAAACCACACAAACCAAAGAGCTGGCAGTGGGATAAGTAAATGGGATAAGTACAGGCTGAATTCTGACACAAAATTCGCTGTCAAACACATTTGTGCTACTGATGCTTCAGGGACAAATCCCCGTGGGCCAACCCTGGGGAGGGTGGTGTGGGTTTGCTACTGGAGCACTTGGTTCCCCTTTGCGTGTGTGTTGCAGACAGTGCTGACCTTCGTGCTGCCACAAAAAAAGCTAGTGACAACCATGCAGGGCCGTGGGGACACGGAAACATGCCTGGCTCTCGTGTTTGAAGTCTGAGATGATTTTGGAAAAACAAAATCTGTATCTCTCACAACTTTTTAGTGTCTTAAACAGCGCACAGTCCTCTAAACTTCGAGTAGAACTTCTCGTCTGCAGTGCCGGTATCTTTTGTTTTTTAATAGGAACATAATTTATTTTTCTATTATAAATAAGGATGGTCTACACGGTGGATGTGTCATGCATATTTTAGGCTGCTAAATTTACTAACTCCAAGATTAATTGTTATATACTAACTTGAAGTGTTTAGATCTTGCTGACATCTTCATTTTGGACAGAAAAAATGTCATGCATATAAATTGTATGTCGACATTTATTTCACAGGGGTAGTTATCTAGCTATTGGTAGCCTGCAGAGTGAAGGCTTGTCAAAAATAATCACTTCCAGTTCTCATTTTGTTGAAGTTAAATAGTCTGAACAGGGGAAAACTTGTTCACGCTCTCTAATCCTCGTATTATTGCGGTGTGAAAAGTAAGCATATAAATATGAGGAAACTGAAAATAAATCAATAGGATAACATATTAGAAATCTGAAAAATGGTTTCTGGAGAAGATGAGATAATCTTCCAATAAAACACCACTTGTTAGCATTGGAATGTTTTTTGCATCATACAGCTCTTTAGAGAGGTGCCCATTAAAATCGGAAGAACTTTTCTCTCCAGGAAATAACTGCTGTAAGAAACTCTAACTTATAAATAAATAAAATCACATCTCCTGTGGGCTGAAAGTATGGTCTCGGCATTGAGATACACCAAGATTGTGGAACTTCTCTATTTCTCCAGCTGATCTATAGGGAGGATCTAAAATGTAGCATAATCAGAAACTCTTAACAAATTTGTGAAGGAAGATGTTTGATCTTTATTGGTATTAGTATATTGGTTTATCAAGGTGACCTTGATGAATGGCCCGTGTGATGACCACTGTACCTTTTGTTTTCCTGAACCTTCCTATCAATGCCATGCCTTGCCTTTTCTTGCTTTTCATTTATTTCACTAAACGTTCATTCTTCTCCCATTTTAAAACCAAACTCTTATTCATTAGACCATCATTAACATTCCTGATAAACGACTCTCACCTGGCAGCAGGGACTCGTTCAGAGCTGTGGTTACCAATGAACACCAAGTGGAAGGTAACTGGAGTACACTTTATATAGAACTAATTTTCCACAGAGAGGGAAAATTAATAACTTAGACTGTAAGAGGTAAAAAATAAACCATTGAAATTAAAGGTAATTAATATAGTACACATTTGGGTCACCTAATGTCCCATGGGAAAAATTAAATGCCATTATAGTATGCTAATCATGATTGAGACCTGGTGACTCTGGACTTCCTATAGCAAGCTGAACACTTCAGGCATGGAATAATTGGAAAATAACTTCTTTGTTTCCTGCTCTGGCTGGGAGCAAAATCCCCTCAAGCCTGTTGTGCTGTGTGGTGGAGACTTCAGGTAACGCTGACGAATTTGTCAATTGGAACCCAGGGAGTAATGACAGGAGATACATCTGTATTTTCTTGGAATAGGGAATTCCTTCCATGGACCACCTTTGAACACACGGCATGAGGAACTAGAAACTTGCATTCAGAAATACCAAATTTGGTGGGAGTTCTTGAAGAAACTTGAAAGAATGAGATGCCCATGTATCAGTGAATGTTAATAAACAGATGGTCTCCCGATTGTCTTAGACTCTGTAGAATAGACAACAATAACCCTCTCTATAGAGGTGATCCCTCTATAAAAGAGATTAGAGAGAGAATCTCCCTATAATCCCTTTTGCATTAAAACCACAGCATTGGTATTTAGCTTGCAATGATCTGGGTGAACCCCAAATGCCTGGGGAAATATGTGAAGTTTCTGGGTCGTTTGTATGGATTACTCAGAGTTTCAGCCTTTTAATAGGACCCTGAAATTTCACAATATGAAAAACTATTTAAAGGTAGTATTGAATTGTGGTTTTTAAACACAAGTCTGGCTTATCCATCTAAGTATCAGAGAAGTTTTCTATAGAGCTGCAGGCTCAAATTCCCGTTCCTTTTTAGATAAACCGAAAATCTCGCAACTTGTAAACATTCCTGTTGGGTGCTGAGAACCGCAGGTGCAAGAATGGCCCTTTGTTTCTTTTACATCAGCGCCGCGGGGGCCAGGCATCTCTGATTTCCTCTCCCAGTACCCTGTGAGAGCCAAGCGACCCTTCTCACCCTGAACATGCAGAGAGATGTCAGTAATAAGGGTTTTTTTAAGTATTGGAAATGCTGTGTGAGTTAAGGACTGGGAGATACGCCACCAAAAGAATGCTATGAGAAGGCAGGACAGGAATAGGGAAGGCCTTTATAGCTCCTTGCTTGCTTTTTGGCTAAGAATTTATTTTTGAAATTTCTCTCTTGATCAATATCTGCCAACTTATTTCAGATTTCACCCCTTACACCAGGAAGCCTGGACCTTGTCCCTGGACAATTCTCAGCTTGGGGGGACTAAATCAAAACGTCTGTGCTTTGAGCTTGGCGTGTATTTCACCGGGTTGCAGAAGTGGGCAGCTGTCTTCTCTACACTGGGTTCCTGGGTTTGTGATGTTTGGTCCCTTTTTAAAAAAGAAGTTGTCTATTTCAACATTGTTGCTGAACAAAATCATCTGCGTACAGTATGAAGACAACCTTATCACCGATCCAGACGGGACTGCCACGGACTTTATTTAGTTAGCATATACGGGGATTCCAGATCCTACATTAGGAATACGTCTTAAGTACTCTGCCAACTAGATAAAACATTAACATTTTCCTCTTGGGTACAGTTAAGACAATTTTAGTGCCTTTGCGGCGTAAAAAGTACAAAGGGTTTACATAAATAATAGAGAACCTGTCAGACTCTACAAGAGTCCTGTGGTTCTTGGGTGTAAAGTGTCCCTCAGTGTACTGCTGAGCGTGTTATTCTCCTTCTTCAGTGCCTCCCTCTCTCTGATCAAAGGGAAAATCTCATTTTAAAGCAACCTTCTGTCCAGGTGGGTGAATGTTCACTAAAACTGGGTTTCAGGCACTTCATCTTCTAATTAGAAGCTGTCAGGCCACCCAGGAGCCTTTCCAGCTGCTCTGTCGCTGAAATGGTGGGTGGAAGGAGCAGGGAAATTAAGACCTTTATTTTTTCTATTCAATGAAATTTTTGGCACCCTGTCACAATCTGACACATCCTACAATAAGATTTTCAGTAGCATCCTTGTATCATTCAAATGTCTTTTCAGGTCTAGCTGACAGTTTTTGTTTTTTTTTTTTAAAAGATGATTTTTGAGCAGAAAGCATATTCCTTCACTTCCCTGCCATTGAAGACTACCTCTGAAGGCAGGCGGGAGTAGCAGCGACTTCTTGGTCTGTGCAACACATTGGTTTGGGCTTATCTGTATTTCAGTATTTTCTTCTTGAATTAGACATTTCACTGAAATGAACTCGTAACTAGGAAAACAGAGAAAACTTCTTGCCTAGGCAGTATCATCCTCCACCTTTAAAAATGTGCTGTTGTCAAATGGTTTGAGGCAAAAGGGCAGCTTTGTGTATGATATTCATGTTGCAAAATCCCGCTCTGTATCATCACCGATAATTGCTAGCTCTTCAAAATCTATTAATTTTGCCAAAGGCAGCGGCTGCCTAAGCCTTCTGGAGCATTGGTTTTGGTACCTCCCCTGTTACAACTACACAAACAAATGGAGATTTAATAGGTTTAAATACAAGTGGGTTATTTAAAAGTAGTTCTGTTGTTGTTCTGGGTTAAAAATGTACATAGAAATATCTCTGTTTCTCTGTGGATCCTAAACCTGGGACAGGGGAGATTTTTCCAGTTGATTTTTCTGATATTTCTAAGGAGAGAAGAAAGTGCCTGGCCAGAGGTGAAGGCATTATACTTGGTCCTGCAGAAGCAAAAGAAGATGTAAACCCATTTAACAGGTCACACTTAAAATAGAGATGATGACCATACTCTCATGATGACACACCCCTGCCGATTACTTTGTTATCCCAATTCACCAACAAAGATGGTAATTTAATCCTTTCCGCTGTTTTGCTGCTTTTCAGATACATCAGGTATCGTTTCGAAACCTCTTTGCCTAACTTCCGTCTTTTTAATACTGAACAAGGAAAATGGAGGCTATAAATGGGAAAATGTTACCTGCCATTGTCATCCACATCCTTAAAGATCTGGCCACTCTGATCAGTCCACAGATGACTTCCAAGTAGGTTTTACTGGAGGGTGGTGCCACCGCAGAGCACACAGGAGCACCTAAATCAGGGAATGGGTTGTACTCTGTGTCCTGTGCCATCCCCTCATCACGGTGCAGCGTCCAGGGTTTTGCAGTGAACTATCTGCCCGTGACCAGAAAGGCGATGCTGGCATCTTACTTCAAGTGGCAGAGTTCGGAATTTTTTGAGGGATAAACGCCCAGTTCACGAAATATATTAAAATATAGAAAATGCAGAAAAATATTAAATTGTCGAGTTAAATGCACGTGTGATAAATTCTTTGCTCAGTATGAGTCATAACCAAGGTCTCCTAAGCAAAGCTTAGCCATACGCCTCTAAATTTGGGGAGTGAAAGGCTTTTCACAGGGTGAGCTCTGCAAGCGGGGCCAGTTTTCCAAGCGTGAGGAATGGAATGGGCAGAAACAGAAGATGGTGAGGTTTAATCTTCCTGATACAGAAGGGAAACTGGGTTCCTCTAACCCTTTAGTGCTTTGAAAGCCTACTGTTGATTAGTCAAAAATGAAAACTAAGGAGAATATTTTGTAGGCGAATCTATTAACTCCAGTGATGTATTATATATGCATGCATATATGTGCAAAAAAAATATAAAACTTATCAGGAGAGAAGACACAGTATCTCGGTATGAAAACATTTTTATTTCACTAGATACTTTACAATTGAATACACATCCAGAACATCCAATGATTTTTTTCCTGTCATTTTAGCAGCAAAATTTAAACAGGTCCATTAGGAAAATGCAGTCTGTTTATTTGAGCATCCATCTGAATGTATCAATGAACTTGCAGCCCTGCAGCATCCCTGCACCTCTGACCTCCAACAAAGCGCCAGCAGAGCAGTTATTTATGGTAAGAGGTAAACCTGCACTAGTCAATCATCTCCTTAAACAAAAGAAAGTAAATTCCTCAGTCTTAAGGCTTTAAATTTTAGGTTTTCACAAGCCTGGCACTGCACAGATTAGCCATTTCAGGAGTGGTAATACTGGAATAACTTCTGAGATTCCATATACCCTGTGGCAGCCAAGGCCCCCCCCATTTACCACTGCAATACCAGGAGACGTGAGCAGCATTCACGCTCACGTAAGAGCCAAATTGTTGTGCAGCTCATTTGTAGATTTAACCTAGACTGTTGTACCTCTGATATTTCCCTACTTTTCTGTATAAGTAATATTTATATTTTAACATCAAGTATTTAATCCAGAGGACAATGCCTTTTTCTTGGCAGTAGTTACATATCCTTCACCTCTTCGTGTACCTGAAGGTGGTGGTGCTAACACTGAATTAGAGCTTGTATCACGCTCTCACTGTTTTTCTCCTGGTGAGATTTCTTACCCCTATGATGTGTTTGTGGGGAGCATCGCCATCTCCTCTCAGCATGAGCTGTCCCTTCCCTCATCACCCGCGGAGCCTCCTCTGGATCTCTTCCACTTTCTTTCCTCTTTCTTGAGGAAGGCTGACCAGAACTGAGCTCTGAATACATCTTTATAGTAGATTTCGATCACTGTGAGATCTTTTGCCTTTTCCTTCTCTCCCACTTGGTGATTTTCTTTCCCATGCTTCATTCCCATTAATGGTTCCTCTTTTGACCCACAATTTATACCTTCTTACTGTTACTGATACTTGAGACCAGGGATCTGTGCAGTATTTGAGCCAGGCTTAGATTATCTTTAATCTCAGCTCAGTCTGCATCATTAGTGATACTGCCTCACTTCTTTATTTTTTAATGACTAAAGACCTATTTGCTATAAGCTGAGAAGAAGCTGTTTTCCTTATCAGAAAATATAACAATCTTTTTATCTTAGAGAAAAGGGAAGGGATAGCAGCAATGTGGTTTTGGCAGGGTTTTCATCCCTCGCTTTCTGCGTTAGCAGGGAAGCATCCGACCTAACCCCCACCACCTACGACGAGGGAACGACGGAGACATTTCACTGACCTGATGGACTGTATAATATCTGGTTACATCTTTGCAAAGTGGAGGCAATTCACCTTTGGGACTCTCATTTTCCCAGGTGTGAATGTCTCCAAAGTAGGAGACAGTGGGGAATTGCATTCACTATTTGTAGCAACTAACACTTTAAACCCACTTTACTGCTGAAATCATTCTCTCCCCTTTTATTTCTGCCAGGGAGACTATCCTGTAAATGGGGCCCTTTTTTTTTTATTATTTTCTTTGACTGTCACTTCATGTCACTTCTTTATTTGCCCAAATAAATACTTCATTATCTTGAAGTAATTCCAGTCTCTAAAAAGAAAGATCTTCCTTTCATCTGCTGTTCGGCGAAACGCAAAAGTGTGTTCCCTATTGCTGGAACCTCTCCTCGCTAAGGAGAATAAAATGAGAGCTCTCACAGACACTCAGAAGTAATAAAGAACATCCGAAACATTTGCTAGGTAAATTGTAATGCATTTATATCTGTCCAGCTGAAATTGTCACCATCGCTTTGATAATAAGAAATGTATTCTGGTCTCACTTCATCTAGGCACAGTGCTGTATTTTTGGATGGGTTTCGATAGCTTTGCATTGCGTCTTGTGAGCATCTGCTTTTTTTTAATATGGCAGATAAAATCATTGAGAAGAACTTTCTTACTTTTTGTTTACGTGAGGCTTTGTCATAATGTGAAATTGTCTTGCTAAGATATTTCTATCCTACAAATGTTAACTTTGCAGGGATAATGTTAGTTGAACGCTGGGACTGGTGACTGCAACGCGATACTGATTAGCATTTCTTGCAATGTCCACAGTCCTGGAATAAAGTGATGCCCTTTATGAGACAATAAATTTAAATATGGAGACATATTTAAATAATACACACAGGATTTTAACCTACCTTTAATTGGAACAAGTCTATTGCAGGTAAAGTCTGACTCAATTTTGCATGATATGATCTTACAAGAAAGTTTTCTTGAAAAACATTATTACAGAAAATTGTATGCTAATGGCTTTCATCATACCGCCTGAAAGCATGGGGATACAAGTACATTACTAGAGAAATGTTTGATTTCTTATTTCCATGGCCATTTTGGCTGTTATCTTTTTTACAGTAGAGGTTGCATTAGTGTTAAGTGTAATTGCTCTTTTATTTTTGCTTTTTACTGGCTGAGATGGTTACATTCTTTTCCCCCAAAAATTAATTGTGGATGCTTATGTATTGCTATTTTTTATCTGCTGCTTTTTGGTTGTTTATTATCCCTGAAAAAAATAATTTAATAATTAATAGAAGGGCAGTACAGCATTTTAATGAAACTTCAAAGGGCTCTTAAAATCATACTATGTTGGTGGAATATGTTACGTGTTTTCAGAGCTTGTTACGTATTTGGCAGAGATTAGCCTTAAACTTCAGGGCTCTTAAGAAGCTAAAAAGTTCTGCAGTTCCCCCACTTTTATGCTCTGCAATGTGGAATGGTTTTACTGAAACTTTTTCACTTTTTTTTTTTTGATCTTCAAATAGGATATCGTGTTATTTGGAGTCCCGGTTGTTACTGTGTGCCTCACCAGGGGGCTGCTGGGAACTTCTCAAGATTTATTTTACAAACCAGTTTCTGTTGCAGTATTTGTTCCAGCCCTTTTTGGGCCATTCAGTGTTGCACTTGCTTTATGCATATTTTTTTTAAAAAAGTAAAAATGCTGGGCTTTACAGCCCAGCCAGCCGGCAGTCTCTGAAAATTATGTAAGATCTGCTGCTCAGCCACTTTAACTTACATCTGTCTCACGGTAGCAAAAATCCGAACCGCAGTTATCCATGTGGTCTGCAGTGAAGTTTTTCAGCTTAAAGTAGTGTGGAAGCTGTGATTGCACAGAGAGATCCAGCGGTAGTTGGACGGTTGCTGCGGTTTGTTGAGAAGGACCAGTAAAACACTTGGCGCTTCTGGCTGGGCTGGTATCAAGTGGTGTGTGTACCACGGGGAATGAAAAGCTGAGAGTGCAGGTTACACACATGCCATGAGCAGCAAATGATGCGTTGTCCCTGATCGTGAAGACAGCTTGTCCATCTCCTGCAGCTGTCTGAGGAGCTCTGCAAATATAGTAAGAGCAGTTCACTGCTTTTAGAGTAACCATAGGGTTATATGTATGTGCGTGTGTGTGTATGTATATGTACACACATATATATACACGCACATATATAAATATAATACATAAAATTACACAGAATCATATAATTGTTTAGATTGGAAAAGACCTTTAAAATCATTTATTTATATATCTCTATTACCACAAAACAACTTTTCTAGAAAGATAGTTTCAATGACCAATTTCAAGATGGCTAACTTGGAGGTCACCTGTTGCCAGGGATTTGTAGAATCGCTTTATGCCTCGTTCCCTCTAATTTTCCATATGATTTTGCAGCTGGCTGCCTGGTCCTCCCCATCTCCACTTCCTGTAAATGTTGCAATTAAAACGTGAACGCATATGAGTTAAATCATCAGGAAAGTCATTACAGGTTTTTAGCAAGAGGTGGGGATAAAACAGCTTACGTCGCTGAGCTCATGAAGAGGAAAAGACCCTGATCTTATTTGTCCCTGTGGTTTTAGACGAGGGCCAGGAGTCGCCTGCAATCTCTGTCTGTGTGGAATGGGGGATGAAGGCATTGTATCTTGCTTCTGCCAAATTTCCACTCGGCTCAGGTGGGTGGTGTCCGGGCCAGATCAGCATGGCTTTCCCTCTGATCCACACCTCCAGAAAGCAACGTGGCCCAGCTGGACAGGCGGTTTTCTCATTGATCCACTCTGCTTTTAAACCTGTCGAGTCACTGAGCCTACAATAAATCCGCGTTGCCATTTTACAGTGTGAACAGATGTATTCTGCATCCTACAAAACCGACTTCTGACAACTGCTGTGTTCTCGGGTCTCATTGACTTGAATCAGTTCTAAGGGCAGAAGTAATGATTTAGAAATCATTTAGTAAATCCGAGGTGTAATTTTTACAGTCTGTTGGGTGTTTCTACCATCCTGACTCTGTTGAGTGCAGAGGGATACAGTTCTTGCTTGTGTTAAGTGTGAAAAGTTTATGTGAATTGCAACAGTTTTCTGAATCTGAAAAGCTAATAGGAAGTTATACTCCAGGCACAAAGTATCAAAATCAGGGAAAATAAGTGTTGTGAGGTAAGGCAGAGGGCTGGGAGCAATTACTTGCGTTTATTATTTCAGATGCGTCCTCTTGTCCTTTATTTAGAGGAGGGGTAGGAGAAGTTTTGTAACAGCTTGCTGTTGATTTATGGCTGTGTATGAGCCGTGAAAGAGGATGCCATGGCAGGAAGAGAGACATAATATGGAGACTAAAAATTAATCTGGAGGAACAAAGGTTAAATTGAGTGATGCAGATATGAAATTGGGGATGTCAAATTCAGGACGGTACAATCCCAAGGGGGCAAGTATGAGGCACTTCTCAGTATGACTTCCTTGCTCATGGATATTCTACCTGTATTTTGCTTCCACCTTCCCTTCTCCCTTGGAACCCCTCCTCCCCCCTCCCCCCCCAGTGATGAGATAGTTCCCACACTCCAGCAGAACGAGCACAGGGAATGTGCTGGGTACGTAGATGCTGCTGTAATACTGTAATACATGCCTAATGTGGACTCTGGGGTACAAAGCCACCGCTTCTCTGGCTGACAGGAAATAGTGGAATAGGAGCAACAATCCAGGTAAAAAGACAACTTAAAATAGGATGGGGCAGTCTGCTGTCTTCATTGTTTTTGCTAACAGGAGAAAATATTAAATGGAAGTCATAGTGAGAGGAAAAACGGGGCTAAACTGCACTGCTGCTGAAGTACAAAGGCAGGCTGGCAAAAATATTAAAGAAATGTAAGATGGTCTGATAGCGGCTTGCTCTTTAAAAGGGAGTCCTCTAATATGGATGCACATTTTAAGATGGAAATGCACTGGAGAGAATCCTGAGAAGGGCACATAATCCCAACCTTGCAAATTAAAAATAAACAAATAGTAAAGCACGTGGGAATCTGATTCTGCAAATCTGAGGAAACATTCATGGCCAGGGATACTTCTACCTCCACTTGAGCCACTGCCCATCACTATTTTCAGCATTTCCTCCCTGCTTTTGGCGTAGCCTTGCTCCTCAGCCTCTCCTTCCCACCAAAAGTTACTTTCAGTCAGTTACTTCAGCCCGGCATTTTAAATGCAGCATTTCTTGATGTGGGACTGGTGGGTGCTTCTTGCCTCCTCTCTCCTGTCCCAGTCAGCTGGCTGGAGGTCACCTGGATATGGCAGATGGGTCCTTGCTGCCCCTGTCAGTGGTTGTTGAAGCACATTTGCAGCTACTTGAAGACCCAGTAGCTTTTATGTTCCAGAAGCGGTCAGTAGACTGGTGTTTCTTTTCTCCATTCCTCCTTGATTCGTTGTGTTTTGTGACCTCAAAGTGCACTGAGCAAGGTATCGCTGTCTGCTTCAGTAAGTCAGCTGGCTGCTGCTTCTAGACGTACGTCCCCAGTCCTACATTACTTTGTGCCATGTTTCCTGTTTCTTGACATCTGCCAAAGGTGTCTTTCCTTTACGCATGACACATGGGGGTAATTTTCTTCCATTTGCTAAGACCTGCCTTGCGTAGCAGTGATTCTGTTTATTTTTTTGGCTGTATTTTTGATGTGGACTGAGTGGGGGCTTTTACTATGCACAGTAGCATTGGATAGCATGTCAGGAAGGACTGTGTATTTGCCCTGATAAATATGTAAGAGTTTTGGTAGACCAATAAAGTACTGGTATAGTCAGCTAATTTTTTGGCATAGATGGATAGCAGTGTTTGCTCTAGGACAGCTCCAGAGGGTGCTGGCCACACTCATTATGCACCAGGGGAGGTTTAGGATGGATATTAGGAAAAATTTCTTCACAGAAAGGATTATCAAGCATTGGAACGGGCTGGCCAGGGAAGTGGTGGAGTCACCACCCCTGGAGGTATTTAAAAGATGGGTAGACGTGGTGCTGAGGGACATGGTTTAGTGGTGGTTTTGTCATTGTGAGGTTGATGGTTGGACTTGATGATCTTAAATAACCCTTCCAACCTAGACGATTCTATGATTGTAGCTGTGGAGAAATTTACAGTGGTGGCACCCTTAGCAGCTCATGTGTAATGATTGTTCTCTTGGGGTTTTTGGGGTTTTCTTTTGGTGAACAACTGGTATTATATGCTGCTTGACTCCATCAGAGAGCTTTTTTGCTCAACGTACAAAACAGGCTTTTTTACTTTTTTTCGTAGTTGTGTGTCTGTCGCCCCTGCAGCCCTCAGTACGGTGTGTTCCCTGCCCTCTACACAGCTACGTGCTCTGTTCTCTCTGCCATTCAGAGTGCTGCATTTAAATGCACGGCCGCAACTCCGTCAAGCTCCCTTTAGCAGTCTGTCTGTTTTGGTTGTGCTCACGCAGGACATCAATGCTGCACGTGTGCGGCAGAGCTGTGCAGCACAGAGAAAACTGCCCAAAAAGCAGTGCTGAAAAAACAAAACCTCACAAGAGCACTTGCAGCTACAGCAGATTAAACCCATGAATTGTATATCGGACAGCTGCAAATTTACCACCGTGGGGATGAGGAGGAGGGCTAAGAGGACTCCCCTTCAGCAGCAGCAGTCCTTATGGTGCATGCCTCAGAGCACATTGCAGCGGGGACAGGCTGCGGCACCACACAGAGCCAGGGATGCTGCTGCCAAAAGCGAGAGACAAACTCCCACCTGAGAGCTGCTTCATGGCAATGAGCAGGTAGAAATGCTCCTGTCCTGAGACAAAGCGGAGATAGCTTACCCCAATTCCACTGAAGGGCTGAAATTAAGTCAGAATTACCCTTCATAGGTCTGCGGTAAAAGTATGCACCCAAATGGCTACTAAGTGACTACATCTTGCCTGCTCTCTTATACTCAAAGTTAGTTGTTTGTGTATTCTTACCCTGTATCCCTCCTACTGCGGACACAAGGGCTGCAGGAAAGCTCACAACACCTTCTGCTATGCTGAAAACTACTCAATAACAGATAATTCCTCCTCTTTGCTACTCCCTAATACACTACTCTGGGATCACTCTTGAATTTTAAGTGCCTGGATGGGAAAAAACTGCTTGCCTTGGATTCTGGTAAATGTAAGAGAAGAAATAATACTTCTCCTGAAGCTAGTCCCCGGTGTTTGCATCACTGAACCCAGCTCTGCTGGATTAGTTCATTACATTTGCTTTACAAGAGCATCCATGTGGGAGATCATCTGGGTAAGAAAAGGAAATCCAGAGCTGCAGGGCTGCTTGGAGATGCTGGAGACAAGCAACATTTTCAGGTCTCCCTCTTGGCTCCCCTGCAATGAACGATCCTTCCCACTTGTTTCCTACCATTTCAGTTTAGAAAGTTTCTAGTCAAATCATGGCTGGAAAAGCCATGGGAGAAGGAGCAGACGCCACTGTAGCGTGCAGCGGTGATACAGGATGGGAGATGTGCTGGCCCAGACCCCTGACAAGAGACAAGCCCAAGGAGAAACGCCCAGCTACTGCTTCTCCTCCTGCCCTCCTGTCACACACAAGCTCTGCTGAACGGAGAGAGGTTTCCAGCTCAAGGACCAGGGCCAAACCCAGCTCTGGCAGGTGTCATCATGAAACATCTGAACATGGGTTATGGCAACCAACAGAGTAAGAAAACAATGAATTCGGATTTAACAGGCAATTAAACACTTGATTGTGCACGCCAGTGAATGGAGAGATGTCCCTAGGAGTAATTTACAGAGCAAAAGGCAGCTGGAAGTAAGCAAAGGTGTTTGGGCTCTCCCTAGGAAGCAGTGGTTTTGCTTGTCGCACAGGCTTTGCTGCTGCACAGAGAGAGAGGGAGGAAGATGTGCCTTTGCAGCTGTCCTGCTGCCGAGTGCCGGCTCCTGTATCCGTGGCACTCTGGCAGTAGTGCTGCTTATCCCGGCCGCGTGTGCCTGCTGCCAAGACAGGATTTGCAATTTAGCGTTTACTTTCAGCCCCAAACTATCTGCTGGCCTTGCAATAACCGAATTTCTTAATCCTACAAGGGTTTGTTGGCCCGCAGTTTATTTAATCCCATTACAGAATGCATTTCTGTTCTCCATTTACCACTATTTGTGGCAACCTTATGGTGGCTCCCAAGTGACTTTAAAGAAGCCAAAGCTTTAGCATGGTTGACTTGTTCAGCGCTGAGCGCCACAAGATTGCTAAAATACGTTATCCTGCATGAAGTGTTTCATGTTTATGTATGCACTAAAATGAATTTGCAGGCGTTGTTCTGGCACTGCTAAGGATGTGCCACCGTGAATGCAAATGGAAGGTGAAGGGGACAAGGCTGCCTGCCACTAAACACGCTGAAGGAGTCACGTTGATAAAGTGTTGAGAAAAAGGCTGTTGGACAGGTACAGAATCTTAAAGATATTTGTGGTATTGTCAGTGAATATATATATTTACCATTAAGTTGTTTGTTTGTTTCAGGATAATACAATTTTACTCACATGAAGGAAATTACGAAGTTTTTTATGCCTCCTACTATTCCCACTATTCTGTAATTGGGAGTAAATACTCAAGCTGGTGTCAATGCTTTTGCTGTGAAATAACCATTAACTTTAGCAGGGAATGTGGGGCTATTCTTTTTTACATTTTCCATGTAAAAATCTGAAAATGTACCGTAAATAAAAATTATGGGAGAATCTCAATAATTTCTCACTCCCACAAGAAAAAAAAAAAAAAAGGAAAAACGGATACTTTGAGTGTATCTAGAATGTTTCTTTTTGCAATTTTTTATTTACATCACAAATGGGAATCCATTTGCTAATGTATTTTCTGTGCATTTTTAACTATTGAATAATCCCACTGGGAGAAAGAAGGACAAATATCTACATAAAATATGCATGCACATGTGCACACATCGCTAATACAATCGGCAGATTTCTTCATAATGTGCACTCGCACATGTTGCATCATCTGTAGCGTTTGTCTTGGGCAAAGTGGGAAGCCGAAATGATAACCTTTTCCTTTTCTGCTTTGGGATTTTACATCTTACAAGCTCATTCTTCTTGGAGAAAAACTGCTGAAGGACTGACATGCAGAACCTTTTATAATATGAATATTTAATAGTTAAAGGTTAAAAGTGTGCAAGATGCACATGAAAAAGGTGATAGACATAAATGTTCTTCATTGGGTTACGCACAGGTTGTAACCTTGAGTAGCTCAAAAACAAATGCTATTCTACCGTCTATAAGTAAATGGGAAGAATATGCCCTTTCTTACCCTGCGGGGATGGTGTCACTAACAAAGCCATTCAGAATCACTGAGCATTTAAAACATTTCTACAAAAGGGAGTTACAGCACTATCATCCTTCCTTCCAGGAACTAATAAAACAGACTGCGTGTTAAATCCTAACACATCTCCTGCACTCTCAGGAGAAGAAGAAAACCAAGCTGCTGTCAGGATTATAAAGGCTGATGGGCTGTTATGGGGTGGGTAACTCAGGCTCTTGCTGACCTTACTTACACAAAGGGGCAATATTTTTTGCAAGGCTGAACAACTACTAAACACTTTCTCCACTGAATTAAATATACACACGATTTCCCGGGCAGGCTTCCTACAGAAATACTTTATTACAGACACTTAATTTCTCAGTGGAAAACCCTATGCTGCAGTCTCAGCACCGCACAACATCTTCATGTTACAAAGCAGACTTTCTGTCATGCGAGACTTGGTGCCAAATCTTTGCTTAAGTCTGTCTATCGGATGGTGCTTCTCCTTCAAATCACGCAGCGTAAATTGGTGACCTTTTCTAGTACCACTGCCTTTCTGGGGATGGAGGCTGAAGTTTCCTTTTGGCATGGCAAGCTGCAAAAATGAGCACTTATTTCACTATAAAACACTGTCTAGGTAGCAAAGGCTTCACAGACATTGCAAGGGATCATGTCAAGTTCATGGCAAGAAGCAAATACGTTGACATTGCAGGACCTTTTTGAGAAGTTCAAACAATGAAATCCCTTAAACTATCCTTATCTGTTGCACCTGAACAAACTGGGACAGAAGTGATGTCTCCTGGCCCTACCTTGCCATTTTCCCTGAGCTCCGTTAGTGTTTCCACAGACACACTGAAGACAGCCTAGAGCTCCTTTCCTCCCTGGATCTTTACATGCAGTCTCCACTGGCAAAGTGCATCTGCCTCTCACCTCGCTCTCAACCTTCTGCATGTCCCTCTTGGCCTGCTACTTCTTGCTACCACTGCCTGCCTGAGATCATACCTAATATACCCTCGGCTATTTTGGTCTTTTTCCCCCCCTCTGTTGCTTTCATGCCTTAATTTGCCTTTTTCCATCCTTGTTTCCTCTTGACTGCTTCTGGCTTCTTGAGCCTTGCCCTTTTCACCAGTGTGAACATTTCACCCAAGTCTGTCTACACTGGAAATAAATAAATTTATAATGTTTCTTTTATATTCAATGAAAGCCTGGGTGAATGTGATGGCACAGCATGTTACCTTGTATTTATATAAGTGTAATATAATGCGCTGAAGCACTGTATATCAAATCATTTGGGGACTAGCTCTCATACGGTGTAGAAGAATGGTTCTTTTAGTTTCAGAAAGGGCAGTGTAGCATAGAAAAGTCAGTATCTTGCATGCTAGGGCTTCCTTGTGATCACCTGGTTCCTTCCCCAGCAAAATGAGAGGAGCAAGGTCATCATAGCCTCTTGAAATCTCCTAAACCTCTATAATGGGTCGTTTTAGTGTGCTGGCCCTTAGGGTGGTCACAGTGAGGTGTAATTAGAGAACTGTAAACCATTTAGGTTGGAAAAGACCTTTAAGATCATCGAGTCCAACCGTTAACCCAGCACTGCCAAGTCCACCAGTAAACCATGTCCCTCAGCACCATGTCTACCCATCTTTTAAATACCTCCAGGGATGGAAACTCAACCACTTCCCTGGGCAGCCCGTTCCAGTGCTTGACAACCCTTTTGGTGATGAATTTTTTCCTAATATCCAATCTAAACTGTTGTCCCAAAGACTAAAGTACATCAAAACCTCCCCTGGTGCAACTTGGTGCACATGGAAGTAAAGGAGACATCTCTATGGATATACCACACGAGGATGATCCATGGTATGAGCATGATGTTGTCCTGGCATGCCGAAAATATCAATGAATAGGCTTTAGTCACAGTTAAGGGATCACCATATTCAGCAGAGCTGTGAAAACATTTTGAATAGACTCCAAGGAGAATATTATGTATTTAAAGGAGAACTATACTGCAGATACAGGATCTCGTAATGTCTGAGTGAAATGGAATAGGCTTAGCTGCTCAGAACACAGAAAGCCTCTATGGCCGTCAATCTGCAAATGCACAGCTGTTCCCAGTGTGAAATAATCACACAATATTTAAAAAAAAAAAGCTCTACTTGAATATGTGGGTTTTTAGTAAGCAAGTATGTTGCCAGTCAGGAAGCACAAATACTCTGATTTGCCATCATCCTACCAAATCACTTTTTGCATGCCTCCAACTTGCACTGTTATGTTACATTTAATACTGATTTCCCCCGAGATCTAATTAGATGACAGTGAAAAGTATTCTTTTTTTGCCCTTGTCTGAAGGCGCTGGTTCTTTCCTCTCATCATATTCTCTCCTCTCATGTGGGAATACTTTCTTCCTGTTCCCACCTATTTGCAAGTGTTCAGCTGTGCAGTGAAGTGTTGGCAACTCCCAAAATATTGTATGCACCTGTTCCTGGGAACTTCTGATAACCTAAAGAGCTCTATTTTTTTTGTGCTGATAATGTGTCGCTTTGCAAGTTTTGCTTTTCAGTTTTAAGCCCTTATGTGTGCTGAAAGAAAACCCACAAAAATGTAAACTTTATAGATTCAAAGCCCAGATAGCAAGAATTCAGAGACTCTAACTGCTCTCTCACCTGAGTCTGAGGATGATGTGGTTTCTCACCAATGAATGCTTGAAACTGTTCATGCAGAACAAGTGAAGTACTGATGAAGTGCAAGGAATGCAAACTAAACGTAAAGAATTATTTTCTTCTCCTCTCGTCTCCGAAGAAGCCAGTGAAGACACAAAAGCTGTGACTGTGTGGAGCGCAAGGCATGTCTGTGTTTTGTTGTAACTAAAAGTATATAAACAAAGACAAGTGGGCCCTAATTATAGGATGCTGTTTAACATACAAGCCTGCTGATCCTCTTCAGGCAGCAGTAAAGGGAATGATTTTACTTTATGGCTTGCTTTCAGTTTATAAACCTTGTATACATAAGCGATTGTAATTGTGAAGAAAACCACTGTATGCATATGAGAGCTTTAAAAGAATACAGAAAGTTTCTTTATGAAGAACTGATAATATATTTTGTAAGTGGGTAGAAACTGAAACACCAAGGTTTGCAATTGTTTCTCTAGCGGTGGTTTTCTCTCTCAAGTATTTACACAGCAGTGGTTCTTCCAACTGGGGAGTACAAACACGTGTGTGAAAGCAAACTACGGCAACTGAATCCCAGAATGAGAAAGCTGTCTTTCTGTTTTTTGACTGGCTGCATGCATAAAATGCACAGGTTTTTAACATATGCTGTAATATGTTAGTAAGAGTCACATTAACTTCATGGAGCTTTGGCTCTTCATCATCCAGATGAAGGTATATATTGTGGAGAATAGTCTTTGTGATGCTGATGTGGGTGTCATACTATAAAGGGTGCCTTCAATGCTATGATGGTGTCATATGTAATGATGATACTGGCTTGGTCTTCTTTGCACTTGACCTTGTTTCCCTTAACTTTTAAGCTGATGGGAATTTTTCCAGTTGAAAGGAGGTCGACAAAAAATCAGCCCATCCATTTCCAGGTTTAAAAGTAAATACGTAAAAGCAGAAAGCAACCTGTCTTCAAATGAGAACAAAGTTCAGTCATGTCCAATACAGAAAAGAAAATAAATCACAGTGTTTTTCTTCTGCTGAGCCTACTGGTGAAAGACCCATAAGGAAATTCTGGATTTATGGCAACCGGATTTATGGCGTTTAGTGTTTGGGTGACCTGGGCAGTTGGCAGGACGGAGAAGTCAATATGTTGTTAGTGTAATGAAAAAATCTAACTGTCTGCTAGTGTCAGTTTAGGAGCATACAATAGTAATTAAGTGCAGTTAAACAGTAAGGCTATATTCCTTTGGCGCATAGGAAATCCTTCCAAATGATTATCACCAACTAACAAGCAAAGCTGTGATTTCTTCTTGGTGTTTAAGTGTGACTTATGTTGATGGAAGTGAGTAACAACCAGAAAAAGTTGTTAAATATTAGCATCAAAAGGGAGGAAGAATGTCTGTTTTGACCAAAAATGAGAGAATGATGGTTAGGTGGATTATCATGATGGGATGTTTAAAATTTCCTAATAAAAAAATTTCCAGCCCAAAAGTAAGTCTGGCCTTTCCAGAATACAGATAAAATTGCCCATTGGATGTGTTATGGAGGAATCGGGTATACTTCTAGGAAGTATCTTCATCATATACTTGCTGGTTGGACCTGGCTGTCAAATGATAACAGAAGATTATGCAATTTCATTAAAAAAAAAAGCTCATTAGCAATTGTTTGTGGGTAATACAGGTTTAGATGATACTCCTCCTTTCAGATGATGAGGTTCTCTCCTCAGGCTGGGGCACTTTGGCTTGTGAAGAGCAGTATTAGGTGACTTTAAAAGCAGCCACAGAACCTTAACAAATGCAAAAGCAGAACTACATGGAGAAATAATTCGAAGACAGAACGGTACTACATGAGATCCTAAAAAAACCCGTGTCTGGCAGATGTGGCGTGGCATCATATCAGGCATTTTGCAAGCTAAAGAAATCAATTTGGCTTGCCTGATTTCCTTTGATATCTTGATAAATATTTCAAGATCCTATTATTTTTAATAAAAGGTAGACATTCAAGAGACGACTTTAGCTGCGCACGGAGATGCATTCTAAACCTTGTCAGTTAGTGAGGGAGCTGTCAAATTTTTATCGTCTTTCCGCTTCTAAATTATTAATACGGAACTTTACGGCGGTGAGTAATCCTCGTACCTAAACGCTTGGTTACAATGCTTTGCTCTAGGGGAAGCCTGGAAATCTCGCCTTCTCCTGGTGAAGCAGCGGCACAGGGCACGGTGCGGGGTGGGAGAGGAGGAGGAGGATGAGGAGGACGAGGAAGGTGAACTGCTGGTCGCAGAGAGGCAGCAGCCCCCTCTCCCCCGGCCACCGGGGGGCCGCCTTCCTACGGTGAAGGGTGCAACTCCCGGCCGGGACAGACGGGGAAGCGCCTTTCCCTCAGGTGGGGAGGCTGAGACCCCGCGGAACCGGCCGCCGGGCTCGCGGCTCGCCTCAGGCGGCGCGGCGCGGCGCGGCGCGGCCCGGCCCGGCCCGGCCGGCTCCCGCCGCCCGCTCACCCTGCCGCCCGCTCACCCTGCCGCCCGCTCACCCTGCCGCCCGCTCACCCTGCCCCCACGGGCCACGGGCCGCTGCCCCTGAGGAGGCAGGTGAGCGCCGCTGCTGCCCGGGCCTTGTCACGGCAGGGATATGGAGGAGTAACCGGTAAAACCCCCCCACCCCCTTCAGGCCCGACACGGCCCCTCAGCGCCACGGTTCGTCCACAGGAGGCGGTGGGCGGGAAGATGGCGTCGTTTGAAAAGATGGCGGCAGCGGCTGAGGTGTGAGGTTCTAGAGCTGCTGCCTTTCTACCATTGTGTCTTTCTCAGTGAGGTGGCTCCAAGGGAATAACTCCAATGCACTGCTTCATTTTTCATCAAGCAGGTTGGAATTGGTGTATTTTTATTTTTTTTTTTTCACCCTTCAGGTACAGACAGATATAATTGCCTCAGCATTTTAACATTCCTACAAGCTGAAACAGGTGACTAACCTTCTCAGCCAAAGGCCAGCCCTCAGAATTAGTTGCCTTTATATGTTCCCTTGGCCATTAAAGTAGGTAATGGCACTCTTTGTTTTAGGACGCATTGGCTTTCTTCCATGCTGGGGAAGGTGACACTGTATTCTTGCTGTACCTTCACTGTGTGGGCTCAGGACAGTGGTGGTGGCTGTAGCCTCCCCCTTGCCTTGGCCATCCCATTCTGGGGGTACATGGCAGCCCCACCTTGCTGTGGATGAAGAGGGTAAATCCCCTCTAGCATCTTTATGGCCTTGGGTGTTGGTCTTCTTCCTCAGAGAAATGGAGCATGTTGCCAGGAGGATGCCATCAGCCATATCTGAATGCCCAACTGCCGGCATGTCGGTGAGCTGCGGTGCACTCCTATAGCAGCCGTGGTGCACTATATAGCTGCGATATAGTGTGCTATGGTAGTGCTGCTACCTAGCAATCTGGGATCTGGCTTTGGTTTCATCCCCAGATTTGTGTCCAGTGGGGAGAAAGTGTCCATCCTGATGTGGTCCTCATGTCTGTCTTGATTTTTCTCTGAAAAATACCTTCATCAGTAACCTGTTTATTGCAAGCATCCAGAAGAGCAAACCTGCGGTTTTCTAAAATGATTCCTTAACTATAAAGACCTGTAAAGAGTAAAAGCATCCACAGTACATTTGCTGAACTACAACATTAGGGAAAAATATGTCTTCAGATATCGCTGTACTCTTTTTGTTTATATAATGCATACAAAATTTAATTATTATAATTTTAGATAACTTTCCTGGTATTTAAAGCACGCATGGCATAAGCATAATTCAAACTGTTGTTAATCAAAATCTATTGGAGAATTACTATTCTAAATAAAGTGATTTAGCGTTTGTTAAAACAAAGGCTTTGATGAGATTTTTTTTTTTCAAGGAGTCAAAAAGAAATAGGCAACAGCTCCGTAAAACTTGAGGGGGTTGTGGCTGTTGCAGTCCCTCAGGACCTCTTGGTTTACTTATTGTACTGTTGGCACAATAAAAGACAGCAAAATTTAAGTTCTCTGTTAATTTGTCACTGAAGATAATGGAAGGGGAGGATGAACTTGAGTAATTGTGATAGAGGAGTGATCTGCTTATTTTGTGTAGTAATGAGGTGCAGCTGAAAATAATTTATGTTACAAATTAGCATGCAGGAAGGTATGGAAGGCAAAGCGTCTCTGGTAAAATAAGTGACTTCGAAAAGCCTGACAGCAAATAATTATTAACTGTTGAGCTCAATGATGCAATAACAATGCTCATTTAGAAGCTTTCTTATCTTGGTGCTGTAGTTAGTAACAGTTCTGAAAATAGTGGGTAGGTCACAGCCAGGAAAGTACAGCTTTCAGAACAGAGACACATGAAAGCAAGGGATCGATATGTACTTGGAGGAGCTTTACTTCAGTGTACTTTTTTAAGCTAGGTAAACAGATGAGATCTGAGGCTAGATAGTCAGTGAATAGTCGGGGATGCAGCTAAAGAGATTTAAATATGCTTTACTTTCAGCTTGAATCTTCAGATGTGCCTCAGAGCTTGCTGAAGCTTGATGGCTGCAGGCTGTTACAGTAGTTTCCTGAGGCTTGTTCTTCCCATTCATTGCTGCATAGAGCACTCTGGATTCTCTTTCTTGTCCAGGTAATTTAATGTAAGGGAAGTATGGGCTATTAACTGACAAGAACTGTAGAATGTTGAAAGTGATGGTTATAGTGTACCTGCAGTAAAGGATTAAAGAAATTTGGTGTAACTAATGCAAAATTGATGTCTTGAGGAAAATAGGCTATATTGAGGGAACACTTGTTTTCCTATTATATGACATTCTGGCTTTTAAAGTAACGCTATTGGAAACCAAAATAGCACCTGATAAACCAGTGACTGTGCATCAGTGACTGGTAGTTGCCAGAAAGTAGTTATAAGGGGAAAAATCATTACCCACTGGGTGTTTGTGGTTTCAGGCTCCCTTTGTTTCAAATGTCTGGTCAAGTTTCACTTCTGTTCTTCACTGCTTTCCTGCCTCCTGCACGTTTACATTCTCCTTCCATCATGTTTCCCTGGCACAGAGTCCTGCTTAGTGTCTGGTAGGAAGGACTTTTGACAGAAAATGAAGTAGCTGCAAAGCAGAAACTTTCTCATGGGAAAATGTTGCCGCGCATTTCACTTGACTTTAAATATTTTTGCCCAACCCAAAAAACTGATGTAGAATATTCTGCTTTATTGAATTGACATGAATTGTTTGGATGTGTTGAAGTCTATGAATTGCCTTAAAAAAACCTCAGACATTAAAATATAGTTCTGTAAATCTTTACCGCATAGGAAATGCATCCTTCTTTGCACCCTTCCTCTGTCTCCTGTAAGCTGAAATCCTAGGAGGATTACATTTCCTGAAATGCAATGTGGCCCCAAGAAGGCGATGGTAGATTAGGGAAGTTGTGTTACTCTTGTCTTGGGAAAGATGTAGCCCAACCAGGGGGAATGGAGGTGTTCGGCCTCCCTACTCTACTCCTAAGAACATCATCAGGGTTTTTTTTTGGTTCTTTTTTAATGTTACAGGCGTTGTCCCCCTTCCCCCACAGGAATCCAAAATGCTATTGCCAAAGTTGAGAAAGCGTTTAGGTGAAGTCAGAAGAGACGTGTACAATGTTCCAGGCTAAAGTAGGAAAAGTAACCTGCAGAAAAACAAGATGGAGAACACTCTGAGAGAGTTCTGCAGAAAAGCAGCAAGGTAATCATGGGTCAATAATGTCACTTTGTTAAGAAAAGAGGTAACCATTGTACTAGGAGATAATGTAACAGGAATATTTCCTGTTAGAAGTGCAGAAATGATCCTTTTGATCTTAGCACTAGGAAGACTTTAACTACTGCGTCTGGTGCAGCAGAACTGTGGAAAATGCAGGAAATATGAGCAACATTTCCTCGCAGAAGGAACTGAATTATCCAGCCTAGAGAAGGGAATGTGTAGTGTAAGAACAACTGTAATGGGTCACAGCTTGGTCCAGTGAACTTGCTTTAACGGTGGCCCACGGCAGAGGCCTAGTGTAGAATCTGGGCAAGAGTAAACTTGTTACTTTTTCAGAATACTGTGAAAGCTGGCAATGAGTCTGGAGCCATGGCACATCATTTTCTTGAACCAGTGGTGGTGCCTGACTAAAGGGCTGTAGCAGTCTTCAGACGTACAGTACTGCTCTGGATAGGAAAGAAATACCCTGCTACTCATATTTGCTGACTGGATGTGAGGTCGGAGGTGTAAATTTTAGCAGAGGAGGTACTGGTAAATGTTCAGAACAACCGTGCAAGCTAGAAATAGTGAAGTACTAGCAGGGATTGCCAGGCAGACTATATAGCCTTTATCCTCAGTCAGTTTTTTAAATATTAGCCAAACCAAGTCTTCTTGGTGCAGGTACATCCTGGAATAGGGGCTGGAGCAGATTATCTGTCATTTTCTCTTCCCTCTTTTGACCAGTCATCAACAATTCTATGTTGCTGTTCTGCAGCTCTAATTTTAGCAAAGACTCTTTTGTGCAGTACCAATCTCATACTGTTCATTTGTCTGTTAATGTGCTTTCCATGTACAGCCATTATTCGTTAATAGTACTTGTTCTACCTCTTTTTCCTTTGATTAAGAAAATGAAAAGAAAAAGGACATTAGTGCTCAATATACTATATCTTTTTGTTAGATGCCTGAAAACTGTTAATGAAATGTACTCTTTTCAAGTATGGAGTGTTCTTGTACATTAAAATTATATAAAATGCTTCTTTACAGTTACCCAATTCTTTTCAGTCAACTATGGAGACACATCCAAACCATAGGGTGTAGAACTAAGTCAAGGCTTTGATCACTGCATGTCTCAGGAGAATTCAGCTGCTTGTTAACTTCAGCTTGTCTCCTGTCTGTAGTTGTAGTATTTTCTGTTGTCTTGGATATTTATTTGTAGCCTGTGTTTCTGTGGGGGTTAAGTGCTTAGGCATCTGCATCTTTGTGCCTCTGTAAATCTGATTGTCTTTATTCTTTTTGATCAGATGCAGAGGGTGATGGTGACATGTGCCAAACAATAGCACACCTTCCATCAGTATGTATGGGAAGGCTGGCTGCTGAAGTTAGCGATAGAAGTAGCTAAGAAAAGGACTCAGCTGTTATGAGCTTGTTTCTTTATGTTGAAGTCCTAGAACCTAGAATTCTACCAAATCATCGTAATTTCTCTATATATTCAGTCACAAAAGAATGTCAGAGGAACAGCCATGTGCTGTGTTTGGTATTCTGAAGTTAATGTTCTGCATGTTATCTGATTGAGATTCTTATACATATAGGAAAAAAAAAATCGACATGGTAAGATGTATAGAAAAAATAAGAAATTATGTTCCAAATGCTACTCTAATCTGTAGTCAATTGGAATGCATTTAAATGCAGCGGATAAAGAGAGGTGTTCTGAAAAGATGCTTTGCCCCCTCTGCCTTGACAGTCTTGATCATAAGTGCTTTGTGCTAATGCTTGATGGCTGTAGGAGCAGGATGCTATCAAATGTATCCTCCAACTGCTGGTGTAATGGGAAGCATGTGTTCTCTTAGCATCTGCCGCCAGATGTTGGCAAGCACTCAGGGACTGAGGCCATAACCTTGTCCCTCACTGTTTGGGCATGCTGCCACTAGTATATGCTGCCAACTTGTACAGTTTTCAGGCCATCTGAGAATAGCTCTTTGGTTTTGAACATTTTTAGTTCGCTACTGTTTTCACTTGCCCATGGATGCCTAACAGACCAATGTCACGACAGCAGGAGGGATGCTCTTAAGTTGATGCTACTGCTTGCATGTTAGTAATTCTTTTCCCCTCCACCTTCTTAAACTGGTGTTTAAATAAGCTGCCTGTGTTTGTCTGACAGGTTCCCTGAAGAAGCAGCAGCTCTTCTTGAGATACCAGCCTACTCACACCTTTCTGCAAGGATTTGAGGGCTGATGAAACTTTGAGGAAGCTCCGGTATGCATTCCTCCTCTGTACCCTAAATGTCACTCTGCATCTCCAAGCTGGTATGGTGAGTTCCTTCATTCCTGCTTCCTACCAATTTAGGAGGCAGGATAAAAGTTGAGCTTCTTGCATTGTTCTCTTCCCCACAGGCTGGCATTGGAGATGGAAACTTCCTGCTACCAACCTCCCTTTCCTCCTTTATCTCGTTATTTTTTTTCATAATGATTGAATATGCTTATTCCTTCTCTTTAACCTCCCAGAAGTTCCCTTGAAGTGCACCTTGAGTCTTGTGAATTGAAATAGTAGGGAGTTCCGTTCCGTCTTTGTTCTCTGCGATTGCAACTAAGGAGAATTAAGTATCGCAGGAGACATGATGACAGTCTTTGTGTGCTATCAGTAATAAGCCTGACCTTTACTGAGGATTTCTGTAAAGTTTAGGTTGTCTTTTGCCATTGGTATGATTTGGAAATGTATATAGCAGAAATGCATATACTTAGAAAAGCATAAGCTGAAAAAATCTCTCTCCTTCTGAGAGAAATTTCAACACACTAGGATTTAAGTTTCCTTCTAGATAATAAGGTTTGTAATGTATATGGTAAGTTTTCAATTGTACCTCAGCCGCCTCTATTGATTCATTGGCAGGGAGTAAGGAAAAGCTGCTGTCTGAATTTTAGCATTCATTTCATGCAGCTAAATACTTAGATTTGGGACATATGACTATTCTTACAATATATTTATACTTTGGTAAGATATTATGACATGCAGATGAACATTTCTTTAAAGAGGAGACTTTCTTATATGATAATCCGGAGTTGATGTCTTAATTTTACCACTCGAAGTCTGACGTTCAGCTTCTCTGTAGCATAGTGAAATCATGGTCATTCTAGGATTATTCCAAAGCATCCAGTTGGCTTTTAGGGAAAATGAAACATTGCTTTTATTTTCTGCTCATCAAATAAAATCCCTTGCTCATGTCTATTATTACTATCAAAGGCTAATCATAAGAGTTTTATACCTTTGGGGGTGGGGGAAAAGCTGCAGATAAAAAATGAGGGAGTTAACTCAAAATGCTTGGTTTTGTCTGTGCACAGGTGTTTTTCCTTTTAAACACACGCCACTTGAGAACTGTAATGTTTTTTTGTTTTTAGAAGAGACATGTATAAAGACAGTGTATTTCTCTACTATAGAATTTTGCGTTTGGTTGCTCTCTGATGGCAGTACTTACCTCTTGATTTCAGAGCTCTTAGTGCTACATAGTGATACAAATGAATTCCAGATAATTTCTAAAAAGATTAACATAATATTTGCATGTAATAAAAGGTAGCTGATGGGAAATTGAGAATTCTTTCACCTTGATGAGGACTACAGGCTTTTGAGGTAAGAATGGAGAGTTAAGCAACTCCATGCCTCTAGGCTGGTTGGATGTTCATGTGGATGAACTTAAAACGGCACTTTCCACCTTTGTTTGGCCTTGAGGTTATAAATATTTTTTCTCTCAGTGCAGCCACTGCTGTCATCATCCATGTTTTACACCCTCATAACTTGATTACTAGTTGTGGCTATATCTTAAATCAATCTAGAAGCTTTGGCTGACGCAGAATGCTTAGTAGTGTACTGAATAATGAAGCTGGAGCACAGCAGAATTTACTGTTCTTGTCTCTATTTTAAGTGAATTCCATGGTAATTCTAGAGGGTAGCAGGTGAGTATTACTAGTGACAAATGGCTTTGCTTGTCGAGCACCATGGGTAGTAACAAGGCAGGCATCCCTGCGCAGCCCTGACAGTCTGACTTAGTGATCTTATGGGATGGGGAAAACACCACTTTACTTGGGCACAAAACTCTTGTCTTTTCTGTGCTGGTAAGACTTTTCAACAGAGGCAGTAAATGAGCTGAGCACATGTATCTCATAGAAACTAGACTAAAGCTCTTTAATGTCCACAGGGAATGGAACAGGCTTTACTGTTTATGGTCTTGGTGGAAATTCCACATTGGCAAACGGCAGGAGATGCAGTTTCTCCACTTTTAAGATGAAAGATTGGTTTGTGTCTGGCTTCAATTTGAAGTTAAAGCTCCAGGGAGACTGTATATTTGAAACCTTATTCTTTGCCCTGCTAATCCATCCCCTCCAGTGATACCTAAAAGCTCTACTTCTACTTTATTTTTTCTCCCTTTCTATAGAAGATGTGTCTGTGCAACAGTCATTCCTTCTCAACATGTATCCTGGGAATATTGTCTTCCAAATGGAAAGCAAGAGAGTTTGCATGCACAGAGACTTGTATCCTGTCGTTAGTAGTCTGCTGGGTAGAACTGGTTGGGAAACTTTTTGTTAAAAAATTTATCACATGTGCCAAGCTTGTGGGAGACCAAAATTCATGCACATGATTTGGAGCAATCGTGTGAATTTGGGTCTGGTACTGGGTAATGGCTAGTTTGGAATAAGCGTGCTTTTTTTTCTTCATGCATGTTCCTGAAAGGTGTCAATCTGATTTCATGCTTTGGCGTGTCAGCATATTTCAAGGAACAGATTTGTTGTATTTCCATCAGCCATGGCTTTGCTTTTTAGGCATATTTATTGGGATGGAAAGCGTGCAGAGAATTGGAGCAGGTGTCTTGGCTCAGTGGAAAAGAGCTGTGAGATCTCTGGAAACTGCAGGTGATTTGAGTCTAGATTTCACTTTTTTTTTCCCCATCACATTTTCTGTGAACAGACTGTCTGATGTTATGCTGCAAGTGCCTCCAGGGTTGCAGAGCAATGGTTTATTAACACCTACTGAATGATATTTCTGGTTTTGTAACAACTAATTTTAGTATGCTGGACTCCCATCAAAGTCTTTTTGCAAGATTAAGGTACCTAATTAATGAGGTCTAAGGAGACTACGGTTAGAAGTTGTGTACCGGAACACAAAGGAGAAATAGAGAAATTAGTTACGGAGTATAAATTGTATGCAGGACTTGCAATATACGACCAGGCATATTCCCTGACTTGGTAATTAATATACTTGCATATGTCATGCTGTAGCTTGCTACACAACAGATATATGGAGTAAGCAGAGCGTGCAGAGCAAAGCATAATTTAGGAAGGTACATTGAACGGGTAAGGTACTTTGTGTTTGCTGCACAGGTTATGTTTCTGTTGCTGTTGTAAGAATTTGTATTTGAATGTCTTCGAAGGATTTGTTTGTAAAGAAGAGTCTGAGTAAATGACCATCTGGTATAATGGCTCCTGAGAGATTTAGCAGCGATGTCCCCAAGTTCCCTTAGTTTATATCCTTTCTAGGACTGTTTGTCTTTTCATGTATTTCAGTGATCCGGTCTGCCTCATTTGTTATGTCCCTACAGGAACAGCCTCTGCCTTAAAGGGAGCTCATCTTGTGTGAGGCACTGAGGGTGGTGACAGGCACTGCTGCTGCCCTGGGCTTAGAAACAAACCTTACCTATATTTCATTGTATGCTAAAAGTACAGATTCTAAATATTTTTTTAAAGAAGGTGGAAAAAAAAGTTCTCTGATAGAAAACTTCCTGTGTTTTTTGAAAACAAAATCTAATGCAGAAAAACTGCCTTTGCCCTATGACGTAGTAACAGGAAATACTGAATTGACTTTAGATTGCCTGCTGGTTCAAAGCCAGTACTGGCTTCCAGAAGGGTCATCACTCAGCCTTTTAATCTTGCTGGAAAGCTCTCCAGCATACCGGGAAGTGAGGAATATTATTTACATAGCAGCAGCACCAGAGGTTTCCAGGCAGAGATGAAGGTGTCGTTGTTCTGGACAATGTGATAACCAGGAACGAATTCCCAGTGTTGCCCAGAGAGTTTATAATTTAGGGTTTCTGAAAAAGTTACAGCAGGCATCCAAGAATTCTTGAAGCCAAATAAACCACTAGATCCTTGTGAGTCAAAGCATGCCTTTTAGTAGAAATGCTCTGATGTGACCTTTCCTGAGTAAAATGCGTTCAGAGTGGTTCTTGAAGCTGCTGGAGTGATCTCTGAGCGTGCGTTGGCCATGTTGGGAAAACAATGTGCAGTAGACATCCACTCAGTGTGAGATAAAAACAGGGAAAGTCTAGGAGAGAGACAAATGGCAAGTGGCAAAGCAGCAAATGATAAAAAGCTAAACTAAAATGTATTCCTGAGAAGCACTGAATAGTTTCTTTTTCACAAGCAAAACTAGCCTTTCTGTGAATAGGGGACACAGTTCCAGTCCATTACTGTGTCCCCTTTCTGTGATTTAATAAGCGTTTTCCATCTTATTTTTGTGACTGATCGGAATTTAAATAAACAGGAAGATATGTTAAGCGGTGAAAGGGCTGGATCTTTTCACAGAAAAAGCAATCGAGGTGGGTCATGATGGAGTGACTTCCCTTCCCCTAAGGGAAAGGCAGAGATGTCTTGGGTCATAAGCATTCCTTATGTTTCAACAGAGTATGAGTATGCTCAGTCTCAACGTGAGTGGAGTAAATGTGAATGTCACCATATGAAATATGTTGACCTTCACCTGTAGGTTTGAAGTCAACACTGATTCTGTTGCATATATATTTTTTCCAGAGAGAAATATTGTTTATGTTTTAAGGTAATTTGCTACTTGAAGCCAAATAGTTGAG
Source organism: Chroicocephalus ridibundus (assembly GCF_963924245.1). Taxonomy (NCBI): domain Eukaryota; kingdom Metazoa; phylum Chordata; class Aves; order Charadriiformes; family Laridae; genus Chroicocephalus; species Chroicocephalus ridibundus. Next base: position 38,507,783 of record NC_086289.1, read on the forward strand.
TTTCCAGTGGTACTGAAATAAAACTGTTGAGGACTATAGGTCAGATATCACAATAACTGTATAGGCAATTCTTGGGAGAATTTATTGCAGGATAACATGGAGCTTTGTATTCTTTAGACAGGTTTTCCTGTTATTTGGTGATCCATGTAGGAGTAACAGCTCCATACAAATAGTCACTACAGTGCTTCCACCTCTGCTTCCTCAGAAGGGAATCCTGATGAAACACGATGCTGCTTGTATGCATGAGGATTCCCAAGATAAACACTAGTCAGAGAGGGTTTAGCACGAGCAGAATCCCACTGTACACTGTGGCTGAGTGGGGAATGGGCTGTACATTGCATCTTGTGGTATCAGAATTCTGTGAAGCAAACACAATTCAGAAAAGTGTGGGATTTTTTTTTTTAAGTTTCTAGAGGATATTAAAAAGACTAGAGAGTAAATTAAAAACTATTCTTTTTATTGTTAGCTTACTAGTTTTAATGTTACCCTCTGGCTAGCTCTGGTCATGCTATTAGCCTATTAATTCTGGAAGCTGAGAGTGCTATGTGCTTGTTCTATTTCTGTAGCTGCCTTTGTGGGTTTTTTTGGTGGTTTTTTTTTTTTTTCTTCATGCAGCCAGAAGATAAGAATTTATTAACTCCCTCTCATCTCAACATCTACCTTTCAGGCTTTGTTCTTAATAGTCTTTAATAGTTCTGGGAGCAGTTGTTCCTTTCCATTTATTTGTTTTCCCTTTTTCCACTTCAATAAGTATGCCATGCCCAATTAATATGTATCAACTTCCTGAATTATGACTCACACTATTATTGGAAAAATCTCTCCCTTTTTAGTAAGGAAATGAGATCCATCAGTGGTCTAAGCACAATTCAGAAAATTAACCTTGCAAATCCAGCAGTAAACTTTGTGCATCACTGAACTTTCAGCAGTGGGATATAACCCAGCTATATAATGCTGTCAGGTCATCTGCCAATACCACTAGCCATTAGCTACAGAGCACGGGCAAATAGGTTGGTGTTTGGGTTGGATTGGTGAGTTTTGTATTAGTGAAATGATGCTTATGCACCCTGAAGGAAACTTCTCCTGTTACTGTGCTGTGGCAGACCTCAGACCAAGCTAGTTTGTTTTCCTATTTTCACATTTCTTGCTTTCTGCAAAGAATTTTTGTTCTTCTCTCCCCCTGCCCTTGCAGAAAGCAGTCTTTGTCGTTTGCCACTACTCCTCCTCATCCAAGTCTGCATTGCCATCATCCACTGGCAGGTCTTAGTTTTACCTCACAGCAGTGATCTACTGATAGAAATCACTGCCAGAAGACACCTGCAAAAACAACTCCTATCTTCCCTCCATATTCTCTGCTGGTGTTCACGTTACTTGCTTTGAGCCTGTCCAAGTCTAAACCATCTGGCTGCCTGAGTGACACTACTTACAGCCCCTTCAATTTGCATTAATAATCAGCCTTGTGGTACTCAGTAGGGCTGGCTCTGCAAAGTCAGAAAATGTCTGGTTCTGAAAAGGAGGCTGAACCATGCAAAACTAGGATGGAAGTTTTTCTTATGGTCCACCTCTTGGTGGAGTAGGTCCCTGCAGGGGTTTCACACTCTTCACAAGAAAGAAAAAATAAACAGCAGTGTGATGGCCTCAATGGCACAGCTTTGGACCTTCAGGGTAACTGCTGAGAATCCTGGGGTGCTGTTTGGGGGGGGAAATGTATCCATGCAACTTGATCCTTCTTTAATCTGTCCTGCTTGAGTTATAGTAGGTTTTTCTCCCACCCCTTCCCTCTGAAAACAAGGCCTCAGTTTGTTCTATTACTTGAGTTGATAATCAAGATGACTTAAAAAAAGGCAGGTTACTTTCAAAGGTTCATACAAAGCAATGGACTAATGCAAACTCACCTGTCTGGAGAGATATTCAGCAGATACACCTCTGAGAATCCTCCCCATGTGTTGGTAACATCTGCTTCTCAGTACATGTTCTTTTGGATCAGCTTTCTGACCTCACTGTAAGCCAATTTCCATGTGGAGGCCTGAGAGAACAGAGTAATTCTTTGCTAGTTAGAAAGGAAAAAGATGTGTCAAGCAAAGGAGCAAAATACTGAGGCTTTTGGGTCCTGACTCCTCCTTAGGTCGTATAACAACGATGCCAGAAGAGCCCATTAGGGCAATTTTGTCAGAAATGTGAAAATCAGGTTTTTATTGAAGAGATCCCTGTCTGGGTAGATTTTTTGACAGCAGATGTTATAACTAATTTAAGTGCACCTTCCTAAATTAGAATGCTGTAAGGACTCATTATTTTTTCATGCTAATGCACTTCAATGCATTTAAATAGGCTTTCTTGCCCTTCAAGATTAGTGGTGCTATGCAGGGGGGAGGGAACCCACTTTAATAAAATTAATATTTAAGTAAAAGGTTAAAAGACCTTACCAAAGGGAGGTGGAATGGAAAAATATGGGCAGAATTTTTGCATTCTAAAAAGCTCATAGTAACGGGAGTGTTTTGCTACCTTTAGTTATTGACTGGCTAAACAATTCAGTCAAGTAAAGTCTCGGTAAGCTGTGGATTTTGGGAGTCTGACACACCAAGATTTTAGGAAGGTGTACAATTTGGGGCCTGATCATGATGCTCTTTCCTTATGGAAGGCAGGCAGTTATTGTTGACTTTTGAATTACCCTTTGCTGTTTAATTGAAAGTTGGACGTGACCTGCAGGAGCCCATTATATATAGTTTTAAAGAATTAATCTTTTGAAAGTATACAATTCTACTCTTCCCTTTTTTGTTAATGTTTTTCAAGTTGATATTCTGGCCATCTGCTGCTTCATCCTGTTCCTAGGTAGTTTTATCTGCATAAACTACTACTTTGTCATGAGCTGTCTTGTATTTGAGGGTGTACCTTGGACCTTCTTCTTAACTGAACACCCATAATGAGATCACAGAATCTTCATGGTTGGAAAGGACCTTTGAGATCATCGAGTCCAACCAAACAACTTACATTCTGTACCACTAGAGCATGCCCTGAAGTGCCACATCTGTACGTTTCTTAAATGCCCCTAGGGATGGTGACTCAACCACCTCCCTGGGCAGGCCGTTCCAGTGCCTGACCACTCTTTCAGTAAAGTCATTCTTCCTAATCTCTAATCTAAACCTCCCCTGCCGCAACTTCAGACCATTTCCTCTGGATGTTACTATGCTGAACTTCACGTGGTTAAAATTGAGACTGAGCCTCATCCTCTTCCTTTCTTTATTCCATGAATACCTTTGGATAATTATTTAGCACATTCCAGCCATTTCTATATCTTGCTGACCTCCCTGAAATACAAGTCCATTTATCCATTCAGACAAAAAATCCTCTTACATCCTTGTGTCTTGTTTTGACTCTGTCACTGTTTCTAATGTAGACTATTCCAAACTTACTCTTTTCCGTTCATCTGAAGAGATGATGCCAAAATATTATTTGAACAGGTGAGCTGAAATTCTGTCACTTTGTTGGCTTCCTTTCAAATTGCAATCTAACCTTTCTTGGTTTTTTCAAAGTCTTTTATAATTTAGTCCTAAACTAGCTAAGATAAATATGACACAAGCATTTTACTGTGTCTCCTGCCTACCAGTTACTTCTTTCCTTCAACATTTCTCTGGTTGGTTTTTTCCCTTCCGTTGTACTTCCAGTATGTTTCCAGTTCAGGACTCTTAAAAAAACTTTTGGCTCATTCTACATAGACTGTATTAATGAGTTGATAATTATGGAAAGAATCATATTTAAAGGATATGGTGGACATAAGGGTTTATGGTTTTGTATGTTAGAACTATTGTGGATATTTTGCATCATGAAAGTACACATTTTGCTTAGGTCAACTTCTGACGCCTGTTTTAGCACCTAGATAAGGGTATTGTAGTGGTGGCTTTAATGTCCATACTCGAGGCACTGTAGATAATCCAGACATTTTACGTGTTCTTTTTATTTATTGCATTGCCATCTTTTTTTCTCTTCTCTAACACTTTCTATCGTGCAATCTCTTCTCATGTGTATTACTTCATTTTCATGCCTTTCATTGTTCAAAGCTTATTCATTGGCTTGGAATGTTAATACAAATTATGGTGCTGTCTTAAAGATATTGACGAGTGCTAAATGATGCTAAAATGCATCATTTAAATAGGCTTGTCTGCTGCGTTCAGTGGTGTCTGAATATGTATGATCTCTGTTCTGAAATGCCTGAAAATAATTTCTGAACATGTGAAGTACAAACAATGTTGTATCTGTGGTTTTGTTTACTTTGAATGCTCTTGTAGAGACTTCCCTCCTTCTGTGAAAATGACTTTTTTTAAATCTGAGGTTAGTATGCTGAAAATTTCTACTTTGGTTGGTTTGCTTAATAAATAGTTAAATATTTAAAATATCCTTTTATCTCACTCATTTTTCTTAACCTGGTTAGTGGTTGGGAAAATCAGTTTATAGCAGCTAAATACTTATGAATGCTCACAATAATGATAGACATCATCTAGAAAGAAAATGTAGATGTCTTCCGTGAGCAAAAAGGATTTGTACTTAGCTTGACTGGGTTGCAAATATAGTCACCAATCTGAGACTTGTAATTTGAGGAGATATAGTGAAATTAATTTAAGTATGACAGTATGTAAAAAATTGCCTTCATGGTTTCATTGAAGCACTAATCCGTATATATAGTACAGTTTCTTGTTTTATTGGAACTTTTAGCATGAAAAAAGGACAATTGGACTAGATCCATACCTTTTATTGTTGGACAGAATTGCCTTTTCTGATCTGTTTTTTCATAATAGTTAGCTTTCATAGAGAAATGAGAATATTGGTATTCAAAAGAGGCACACACAGACGCATTAAAGTCTTTTTTTTTTTTTTGGTAATTAAGGCAAAGCAGATGGTTGCTTGCTGCATTTATAATATTGCTTAAATTTTATTTTGATTCATTAATGGAAACCATAAAAACACATAATGAAGCAATAGGGACAAGCCAAAAATGGAAAACAGACTATTAGCAGTACTTCTATTACCAAACGAATAAAAATTAACAAGTAAACATAGAAAACATAACTGTCATATTATTTATACAGCTTTCCTTTAGCATAAATATTATTGAATATACCAGGCAAGATTGCCTGTGGTGTTGAATGAATCAAAGAATTTGCTATTAAATTGAATTTGGATGACTCTTCTCAAAAGTTTATAGGAAAACAAATTCAAAGAAAAAAAACCCAAGTGTTTGATTTTCTTTTTTCCTAAATGTATGAATTCTTTCTTATACAAGGCATTTCTATTGAGTTTCTTTTTAATTGAACTATTTCCTGTAGTAGCAATAAGAAAGAGAGCATTAAAAATATATTTAATTTTTGATTTACAAAAATTGTGTGCTGTGCTCTTCTTCCCAACCAGGCCATCTATGTCCAAATCTTCTGTGCCTACTTTTTGTGTAAAGTTCAGGCCTTTAAAACATAAACGAGAGTGCTTTTTCTCTGGAGCTGGAGTTTTAGCTAAATTCCTTTGAGACAATATTCATGCCAACTAAACTCAGATGTTTCCTAAGACACCCAGATGAAGAGCCAGGTTGTTGAAGGAGCTTGCCCTATCCAGAGGAAAAGAGGTACCCTTATAGGCAGTCTCGTCCCACTTGTGCCTTCCGTGGGGGTTTACGTGGGTTGTGACTACCAGCCAACTCCTCATAAAGGCCTTAGGCTATATTTTATAGCTTTTGTAGTTTGCAAATGGCAGAATATAAAAATGCTGTAAAACTTCATTTGGATTTGAGAAAACATCCCTCTTCGCCATATGAAGTAGCCTGTGGCCTTCCACTCATCCTTTGGACCCCTATTCCCTACAGGCCTTTCATGGTGCCTTTCAGCCGTGACCTCTTCAGGACCATCCCAAGTTTACATCAGTGACTACCGCAAACTGTGCAGTCTGTTTTGTAGCCCTAGAAGAACTTTTTCAAATAGTTTCTTTGTCTGCACTTAAGCCAGGGGAGGGGAAAATAGATGGTGTTTCTCGGCTGTGCTAGCTCAGGAGTTTTTCCTCAGCAGCCAATAGCAAATATATATTTTTTTCCTAATCTGATCTTCTGAATAAGGCTCTGCATTGCTTTTGTATAGTAGTAATAACTTTTGATGGTTGCAAATCCACTGCATTTTATAAAAATGTGGGGGGTTTTTTTTGTAAATTTTTTTTTTGTGGGCAGTATTGCACCACTGTTATCGTATTGGCATTACTTTTGTGTCTCCCTCTAATGCTAGTAAGTAGCTGGGCGACTCTGAGGTCAAAGTTATGACACAATAATTTCTTTTTTTATTGTTCCATTATCTTGTCTCTCCAATTTGAGCATAGCACTATTTCTTCCTGTCCTTTTTTGCTTCAAATTCCAAAAGTTGACAGTAGGTTATTGCATGTCTTGACTTAAAGTACATTGCTTATACTGTGAACCTGACGTAATGAGCTGTTGTGTGTTAGACTTATTTCTGTATCCCCTCCATTTCTGAAAGCAAGCTAGTATACTATTACTGGAACTATACAGTTATATTGTGTTTAATTTCTAGTATTGCATCTGTATTTATAGTAATTGCAGCAATAAGAGAACAGCATACTTAAAAGTTAAGCATTTTGTAACAGCAGGCACTGTGCAATACTATCAGCTCAAATGACTACATTCCACAAGCACACTGTTACCTCTTGTCTGGGTTGTCTACTGCTTTCTGGGACCTGCAAAGAAACCCTTGAATCAGCAGCAGCTCTGTAGCGACCACATGTATATGCTTGACCAGGATAGCCCCATAACACATATTGTTGTAGGATTTTGGAAAAATACAGGGTACTTTGTTGCAGCTTTAGCCTAGAATATGCGATTTTCCTGTAAGACTCTTTTCAACCACAGACTTGGAAAGTACGACGTACCTGGCACCGTGCTAGGATACTGTGGTCCTGAGGGATGCTGTTCTCTAGGTCCTGTGTTTACTTATCCCTGTGGGGGACTTATCTCCTCTACCCATTCTTCTAAGATGCGTGTCATGGGTGCTGAGGTGAAAGGGTGTTTACAAGCAGCTCTGGAAGGAATAGTCCTGGCCAAGTGGAGGGGAGGCGAGAAGATGGTTCTTGTCTCTATTTCTATTAAGTCTATAGCAAAGCTTTTATGGAGTTCTACGTTTGCCAGCTGCTGTCTTCTGAGTAAGCACTTCGGGATACAAATCCAGTATTTGCTTGTTTTCACTGCATGTTGGCAAAAAGTGGGATTTATTGAGGCATTTTGTCTGTAATTGTTATGATATAAACAAAGGAATAAATGTATTAAATATCTTATTTTTGCAAGTTAGGGAATGATGCCATAATACACGAACAGCTGTAGCCTCTAATGAGGGAAGATGGATGCTGTATATAAAAATCAATCTATATGTGTTGTTTATACAATGACAGCATTAAAATGCAAAGAAGCTGCCAGTCAAAATGCTGACAACATACAAAATTATGAAATAGTGAAGCAAGTGCTTCTGAGGTTTAGTGATGAAATAAATGTCAGCTCTTTCAGTTTAATGCAACTCGACATAAGAGGAGAAAAAGAGATATATTATGAATATCCATCAGTCATCTGTTTTTTAGCAGTCCACATATTTCTACTTCCTTGATAGAATCAGAGTGAGAAAACGCTCCTGTCCAGCTATGCATTATGTCATTATATTCTAATTAATTTTTGAGGCCAAGAGTTCATCTAAGGAAAAAAATAAGCATCAAAGTAACTATTCAGGATGTGGTTCCAGACCCCCTTTATTTGAAAGGACTGAAGATCAAGGCAGTTGCTATTTCCGTCTCCACTACTTAAGTCTTCAGTAAAGCTCTTATTTTTGTTCTTCCTTAGTTTTCTGTTGCTAAAGGAGAGTGTTCCTGCTGTATCAAATATTGTAACTCATTTGTAATGTTTCCCATTCTTTCTCTCATTCTTTTTTTCCTAGCTGTTTTCTATCTAGCTATCTTTAATATTTTGGTGTTTGCCATAGTAGCAGACAAAATAATTTCAATAGCCTCATACCCCTGTGTTCTACAGCCAGCACCCAAACCAATCCTTCCATATTGATATGCATTACAATTACTGTAATTCACCTGTGTGTGTTAGAAAATCACTGCGGGATGAATGCAATACAGTATAGCCCTCTGTATAGCATCTTTCATGTAAAAAATATAACTGGGTGCTTGCAGGATGAATAATAGAACTACAGAGCTAAATAATATATTTACTGGGATAAATAATAGATAAAAGCAGAGAGAGAAATTAAGAGGTGAAGCAGGAAATGAGTTTTAGTTTTAACAGGAGTTAGAATTGATAAAGCAAAGAAGCTTCAGATAGCCAACTACCCAGTTTGGTCTGACTTGATTATTCACATTTGAGCTGTGATAGTCACAACTGAAATGTTGCCCAAGCTTTTTATTCACACCATTTAGAAATCTGACTAGGCTGTTTACAGCATTAGGTGAACTAAAATACAGACAGAAATCTAACATTACAAAGACTGTTTCTCCATCTTTGTTTTCTGTAGTGTCTGTCCAAAAGATAGGGGATTTTAATGAAATTTTTGCATTTTGGCATAATTGCAAAGCATGAAACTGGATTTTTTTTTTCTTTCTTTCTTTTGTTTCTTCCCCCCCGCCCCCTGCAAAGGAAGATGATTAATAAGGGGAGTGGATGGGGTGGGGTGGGGGGGGAAGAAAGAAATTGAAATCTAAAAACTATGGTGTTAAATGAAATGGAACTCTTCAGTCACATGGGTTGAGAAGGCTTATGTTACAGAGGACCTTCAGAGTGAAGTTGAGAAGACTGCATTAATGTGGAGGTACAAAGTAATGGAAAGGAAGCCTGGTTACCTCTGGTGGTCCAAGAACACCATATTAGTTGCATGCTTGGAAAACACTACCCATATTTGTGAACATTTTCCTAGGAATTAGTTCTGTAGGATTGTGTCTTTAACGTAAGTTGTTCCTTGGCTAATTCTGTGTTCTACTTCAGTTTTCATTCAGCCTGGGGTGCAGAAGAGTTTACGTGCCGAAATTCGGTACCAATGTAGATATGTTGTACTTTGGAATATTTGTGGGGTCACCTGGTCCTTTATATTTATGATGCTTTTATTGCTACAATATATATCTCATCAAGGTAAAGTAAAAAGAAGGGAAATAAAAGCTTTCCAACTAAAACTAGTCATCATGGCAAATGAGGTGTAATTCTTTAATGCTGTGAGATTTGCCATATCTGGTAAACGTCTGGTAGCAAAGGTAAGCTGAGCCCTTCCCTCTTTGCTCATCCTGTCCAAAGTTGAACTATTTTTCCTGGAAAAAACAACAAAAATTATTTCAAAGAGAAATGAGTGATAGTCATGTAACTAGAAACACATAAGCATAACTGTAGCAAGGCAAGAATATGAAAGCAGGTTTTCTCTGAGAAGTTGTTAGAGGTATGGAGGAGGGGATTTTTATTTTTTTTGAAATCTCACCCACAGCCTTCATCAACTGTGAAAGACATCAAAAGCTGAGTGGAAGAGATTGTTGTGAGTCTTTGAGGCAAAACTGTAATTTAAAATGCTGAATTGGGAGCCCTGTGGGTTTGAATATCAGATACTTAATACTGTGATTGATTATGCAAGGAGGTCTTCTTATTTATACTACATAAGCATTAATGCAGCAGGGAGCTTAAGTATCTTTCCCTTCAAGCAGCTTATGCTAAAATACAAAGGAAGCAAAATATGCCTTGCACTGAATGTCTTTGTCTATTAAATTAAGCTATCACATACCAAGGAAAAACTCTTCCCTTAGAGCTGAAGATCAGGTTGGTTGTTTTTATTCTTCCTTTGTTTTCTAATTACAATCGGTGAAGATGAATTCTCTCAGCTCTCCTTCCTCCCATGTTTTCTGAATAGCCATGGGGCTCTAATAAATGACCTCTAAAATTCAGGTGCTTGGATTGTATTAAAACACAAAAATGCTCTTTCTGAAACAAAGTGAAAGTTAATTTCATATGCGAGCGTACTTCTAAGTGAATTACTGAAACCTATTCTTAAATTACGTGGCAGGAGATTGTGCAGCTACTCATTTTCATGTGCAAGGTAGGGGCAGGGCCATTCAGAGTTTGGTGGTTTTGTTTCTGTTAGTTTTTTGGTGTTTTTTTTTTTTTTTTTTTTTTTTTTTTGTGGGAGTATTTTGCACTTCTAAAAGGTTGAGTCTCTTAAGTATATAAAGCTGGCTGCAATATTTCATTAGGTTAGAAAACTTCAATGCAAATACACAGCTCAGCTGAATGATCTGTTATGAAAAATGCTAAATGATGCTATAATCCCAGTCACCTGAAATTAAAGAAATACATGTACAGAAATTACTCCTGACATCTTTAACACTCTAACAAGCAAATTTTTTTTGCAGACTCTCAAGAAATTTTCAGAAGGTCTAGATGGACAAGAGGAAATGGCCCCAAGTTGCACCAGGGAAGGTTTAGATTGGATATTAGGAAAAATTTTTACACTGGAGGTATTTATAACACAGTTAGACATAGAGCTTAGAGATATGGCTTAGTGATGGTATTTGTCAGTGTTAGGTTGACGGTTGGACTAGGTGATCTGAAAGGTGCCTTCCAACCTAGACAATTCTATGATCCTATGAGATCAACTCTTGAGCAGCAGAGCTGTAGCTGAAGTTCCCAGTCCCGAGTTCCCTAAACCTCTGAAAAAAACATTGTAAGGGTGTCACCGTGGGCACCCAGAAGCTAACGGGTATTTGCCATAAGCTTCAGTGAGAGCCATTGGATTTAATTTCTTTACCTGTGCCTACATGATTCATACTCCAGAGGTTCAGGAACTGTGCAAAGCATGTATTTTTATTAAGTTCTAAACTTCAGGTCATGATTCCGGTCATTAAGCCAATATGATGAAACAGGAATAACTTGTAATTGTTAGTGTTTTATGAACATGGGTTTGTATGTTTTACTTGTGATTTGGTCAGCAAAGTTTCTTTAACTTGACTTTGTAGCCCTTCATCTGGAAAAACAAAGAGTCTGTTGCATGTTAGTCTAAAAAAAAATCCTGGAAAATTATCCTGTCTGCAAAACACTAATGCAGTGGAGTGATTAATGATGTCTGTTCTCTGGAGACTCTGAGCTCTCGTGTATATTTTTCAATTTGCTTAAGTTTAGTTATTGCATATTTGCAGTGTTCTACTAAACCAAACCTATGGTGCAGAGAAACTGCCTGCATCTTAGCTATGATGTGAGTCAGGCAGCCTGGTGGCTTGGGAACTGCTGCTCCATTAAAGTGCAGGCACAGCATAAACCCAATTCTTCCATTGTAATCGACCCCCTGCAACAGCATGTCTTTGTGCACACTCACATTCACAAACCACCTCTCAAGGAGCTTTTATTTAGAAAGCACAGAGATAAGAAACTATCTAAATTCTTGACCACAAAACTTGAGCTTTTTTACTGAATTTGATTTGGAAATATTTGAAGTGGAAAAGCAGCTGGTGTTCTGTCACAGGATTTCCTCATTTTTCACTCATGTCTCGGCTGTGTTGTGCAGGTTTTCCTTTGTTGTGCGCCGAGTTCCTTTTTTCATTAAAGACGCTTCAGAAGCTGATGCGAATTATAAACTACACAAGATACATGGAGTGGAAAACAAGATCAAAGTTGCCTTATACCACATATCTGTTAGTGCAGTTGGATACAAAAAAAGATCTTACTTTGTCCCGTCAGGTAATCTGCCAGTTGATTCACTGTTACGTTAGCTGCAAATTTGCCCTTTATAAATCCTTGTGTAAACAGGAAGAACATGCCATCCTCAAAAACAGTAAGAATAAAAGCCATAAATACTTTCAGTGTGTGTGAGGGGAGGGTGTTCTGTGTGTATTTGTTTGTTTTAAATACACAGGCAAGAAAATTAAAATGACAGAAGTAGCATTCAGCTTTAAGAGTTTTCCAAGTGAAGTAGTATTAAGAAATGGATAGGCTTTTTTTTTTTTTCAGTCTTCCATTACTTCAGTGATGCATTACCTTCATTGCTCCAAGAACTGTGATTTTCTAACTAAGCTAGATATTCATTGTTACTAATAAGTTGCTAAAATTGATTGCAACACATAGAAGATATAATGAAGTCCTTAAGGCTTTTAAAGAAGGTCAGTGAGTTTTAAAAGTGATCTACAGGGTATGAAAGTCTGATAAATATAGTTGTGCTGAAAATTTATACATAAATGTAGCAAAACTAGCTTTTTGTCAATTTTAACAAAAAATGGCAACTCACAGCTTTTTATTCTTCTTTTCCCTGTTTATTCTTTCAGTTGCAAGGTATTTTGGTCACACTGAAAAAATGTGCACTCAGTGTAACTCATTTTAAATTTCTTTGTTCAGGAAAGAAGCTTACACAGAGCTGTTATTTCCTGAAGTCTTGTTCCCGTTGCCATGGCCCAATGAGATGGGCACCTGCCAGTTGCTCTATGGCCCACCAAGGGCCAACCCATTTGAAAGTAGCTCTTGAAAATGTCTCTTCTCTATAGTTCCTGCTTTGGAGCAGCAGTGATTGCAGTCCAAGCCTGCTGTTCTCTCAAAGTGGTTTCGTTTATGCTGGTTCCAGCCTTTCTGGTTCCTGAAGATGGCCTTTCATTCCCAGTATTTTTCCCTCTTTCCTCCTCAGTCCCCCACCAGATCCCTGCAAGTGTGGAATTCTCTTGCAGCACAAAAAGGTGAGAACTCCTCTTATAAAACTGTACCATGACTACACAAAAGAACTGCAGAGAAAGGAGGAAGAAAATGGGAGAGATGAGTTTGATTAAGAGGGGAATATATGATTATAATGATGATTTACAAGTGCTCCCTAAATGGTCTCTCTTGGCTTCTTCATGCTTACTTATCTTCCTTGCTGTTTTTACCTTCTGTTTTGAAAATGGAAGACTTTTTCCTCTCCAACTGAAACTTTAAGAATTCCAAAACTATTGCTGAAACGGACTGTGAAGGTAAAGTGAGGTATTGTGTATATATAACATACATAATATACATACATAACATACATAATATAACATACATTGTATGTTAATTAATTAGTGTTAATAAACAGTAGTTTTAACCTGTGTTGTGGTGCCTGTAGTTAATGTTTCTGCAGGTAACCCAACAGAGAATAGGCAAAACAAGGTGGTTTGAATGAATGTAGAGTATCAGGAGATACCTTTTTTTTTCCCCTGCTTTATTGCTCTGTGTACATGATATCTACTTAATCTAAAATTTGTTTTGAAACTTTTCCTCAGACATTACAGACTCTTTTGAGTCATTCTTGATTTATCACATTGGTGCTGAGAGGGAGTAGATTGAAGTGCTGCTGCTGTTCTTCTCTCCCTTCTTTGGTGATTGAGTACGTTTGCATGCTGGGGGTGCTGATGAAGCTCAGCCTTTGCACTGCCTAGTAAATATGACTCATCTTCCTCTCTTTCAAGCTCAGTGCCTCTTTTTGTCACAGACTTCCATGATGGTGATGATAATGCTGCTGCACTCAAATGAGGCAAAAAAATGTGTTGTTTTTTTTTAAAAAGCATAAATGTTTTGTGGATATGTTTGACAATGGTGGCATTGTATGACTGGTAATGGGGTTTGTTTCATAGAATCATAGAATCATTTAGGTTGGAAAAGACCCTTGGGATCATCGAATCCAACCATCAACCCCACTCTACAAAGGTCTCCCCTACACCATATCCCCCAACACCACATCTAAACGACTCAAACACATTCAGGGATGGTGACTCCACCACCTCCCTGGGCAGCCTATTCCAGTGTCTGACCACTCTTTCTGGGAAGAATTTTTTCCTAATGTCCAGTCTAAACCTACCCTGTTGCAGCTGGAAGCCATTCCCTCTTGTTCTATCACTAATTACCTGTGAGAAGAGACCAGCACCAACCTCTCTACAATGTCCTTTCAAGTAGTTGTAGAGAGTGATGAGGTCTCCCCTCAGCCTCCTCTTTCTCAACCTAAACAGTCCCAGCTCCTTCAGTCGCTCCTCATAAGATTTATTCTCCAGGCCCTTCACCAGCTTCGTCGCCCTCCTCTGCGCTCGCTCCAGCACCTCAATATCTCTCTTGTATTGAGGTGCCCAGAACCGGACACAATACTCAAGGTGTGGCCTCACCAGTGCTGAGTACAGGGCGACAATCACCTCCCTCCTTCTGCTGGTCACACTATTTCTCATACAAGCCAGGACGCCATTGGCTTTCTTGGCCACCTGGGCACACTGCTGGCTCTTGTTCAGCCTCTTGTCAATTAGAACCCCCGGGTCCTTTTCTGCCAGGCAGCTCTCCAGCCACACTGCCCCAAGCCTGTAGCGATGCATGGGGTTGTTGAAGCCCAAGTGCGGGACCTGGCACTTGGCCTTGTTGAAGCTCATTCCATTAGCGTTGGCCCATCGAGCCAATCTATCCAAGTCTCTCTGTAGAGCCTCCCTATCCTCATGCAGATCAACAATCCCGCTTAACTTGGTGTCATCTGCAAACTTACTGATGATAGACTCTATGTCCATATCAAGATCATCAATAAAGATGTTAAACAGAAATGGTCCCAACACCGAGCCCTGAGGAACACCACTTGTGACCGGCCGCCAGCTGGATTTAACTCTATTGACCACCACTCTTTGGGACCGCCCATCCAGCCAGTGCTTGATCCAGCAGATCGTATGCACATCCAGGCCATGAACAGCCAGTTTTTCCATGGGAATTCTATGGCGAACAGTGTCGAATGCTTTTCGATGGGAAACAGTCAGCAAAGCCCATATGACTTAAGGTATGTAGTAAAGATGCTCTAAGATTAACTTCAAGTAAGTGACAGCCCCTTCTTCATTTAAGAGATTACACTGAGATGCAGAATCCTTCATATTCACATCTTTGTTTAATTCATCTTTACTCTGCTAAATTCTCTATAAAAAAAAAAAAAGCCCTATTTTGTGCCTTGTTCTAGTTGCCAAATTTTAAAACAGGGCTACAGAACAGCTTTCCTTATGAAATGCAGCCTGTGGAAATGTGCCTTAAAGTAGGAATTGTCCTTCAGCTTTTTCACTTTCTAAGTCTCCTTTTCAAATGATTATAACAAAAAAAAAAAGAAGATAGTCAACAGACGAAGGGTTTCTCACTGAGCTGGACAAAAAAGTAAAAAAAAAATAAGATAACTTGAAAGTGAAATGACCTAATTAAAAATAGAAAAAAGGTGCAAATTGAAACTCATTAACTTGTGTAGCAGTTACATTGAGGTGCTACAGATTTTCTAGTACTGGAAGCACCTAAATCAAGATTCTAAATATCTTTTTAAAAGGCCCAAGAATTTAATTTAAGTTGAATTTGGCTTCTTGCAAAAATTAAAATAAATAAAAATGCGCTCTTTGGGATGTGGCTGGGTTGGTAGAGGTGATTGTAAGGTCATAAAATATGTAAGTTTTTGCTTCATGCCTATTCCTATTTGAGAACTAGAACAGGCTGACTTTGGTTTGTCAGATAATCCTAACAAATGGGAAGAACTCATTTCTGTGCTGTAAAGAAGGAATCACACAGGTCATAGTGCTCTTCTTCAAATAGCATGAGACAATCTTCTCTTGTGGCTCTCAATGTTTTACTGTTTCGGCTGTGCTTGTGTCATAGTACAGTTTCCTTGTTACCTTTTCATCCTTTTGAAATAAGAAAGTAAAAAAGCTGGTTGACTTTTGGAACTAAGCAAACTTCCCAGCTTTTGCTTCACCATTAAGGTTTCTGTGACTTATTGAGAAACATCAGGGCTAGGTGAGGTGGCAGTAACTGGTTCCTGGGAAATACCAACTCACTGCAGACACCTCCTCACTGAGGTCTCTGGCCTCACTCCAGGTCCCCTCACTGGGGCTGGGAGTTTTGTTGGAGGTGACAGAGAATGGAGAGTGTGGGTATGAGCCTCTGGGCCATGTCTTGCCTCTCTAGTGCTGGAGCAGGTGATACTGTCCCAGGCTGGGGATGTGGGGCAGGAGAGGAGTGCTGAGCAGTTGTGGGCTGTGCTGCCTTGGGTAGCACAGCACCACTGATGCCCTCTGTTGTCATTTAGAAGTGCATACATCTGAAACTGTGATATTATTTATTATCTTTATTTCCTGTATTAGTTGATCGGAACTGTCTAGGCATGGTTTAGAGAAGACAAGATGAACGCAGTCATCACTGTAACATGGCAGGGATGGTGAGAAGGCTCTCAAGATTCTGTTTCTTTTGTTGGTCTCGTTTTCTATATATTACAATTCCTTCCTAGCAGAGCACTTGGCTTAAAAGCACCAATGCTTATAGCACTGGCCTGAAAAAAGGGAAACCCTTGTTTAAACCCTTGACTGGGAGTGTTGGGGTTTTTTTTAAGGCACAGTGCAATAGCTAGCACAGGCCGCTGGGAGCCACACAAATACATGGGAGTGAGACGTCTGTCTTTTCTTAAAAAAAAAACAAACCCAACAACAAAAAACAAACAAACAAAAAAAAACCAAAAAAAAACCACAACAAAAAACCCAATCCACTAAAAACTCATTCCTGAAGCCACGTACTTCATTCTGCTGCAGTAGGAGCAATTGTTTGATATCTTAGTTTGCTTGGGATAGGAAAGTAGCTTGTCTGCTGCTCAGAAAGACCATTGGTTTAGTCAACCAAACTTGCACATGAGCTGAAATCTGTCTGAATTCTCGCACATAATTCTCTGAAGTTGTCTTTTTCTTCAGTGACATCTCTCAAGAAATATAAAACTTCCTCTGGTGGATGCTCCAGAGCACCTCTTAGAAAGGCGGTTCAAGTTGGACTTGGGTGCAAAGCCATCTGTAATCTTGAACTATTACTGTAATCCCCTGGGTTCTGGACCTCGGTAGTCTCTCCATGTTTCATCTATCACTCTTTTACATCTCAGCTCTTGTCTTAAGGAGTTAGAACAGGGCTTAGAAGGTTGTTCTAAGCTCAGATAAATGATGGTGCTTTTCAGGGATAGGATTTCCTAGATTTCTATTCTCTGACCTCGCTATTACTTCCTGAAATAGGGAAAGTACATGTAACTTTCCCTGGAACAAGAAAATGCTATTCACTTTGATTTCAATCAGTTTCTTCCAGAGAACCTCTTCATTTTGATGCACCAAAAACTTTTCAGAAGAGATAGAGAATTTTCTTAAAAATGTATAATAAATATAGGTAAGATTGCTTTTGTGTCTGTGTTCATGTTAAAAAAACTCTGATTCACAGACATTGCAGGTAGTATAAATTTTTCAGGGTGTGTGAATAACTATTCTGCAATGGGGATGAAAGGCAACTGTAGCCAATACCCTTAAAAGAAATTTGTGGCCACAAAACATGAAAGTTCCACATTACAAGATTAGAAATGAAGTGAAAGAAAAGAAGCCTTTGAAAATCAAAGCAGCAAGTGTCTTCGTGACATAACATAAAAGAGCTTGTTCAGTTTTCTTTTGGTTTTAAACACTGAGGAGAAGCATCACAGACAGGTTTACTCATGTTTCAGATGCCTGCTGTTTGGAGGTGCAGGCGCTGGAAGGCAGTTGTGTTTTTGAAGAGGCGGTGTGGAGCCTCTGGAGTTGCGCTCTGCAGGAAAGGGCTGGGTTTGCCCACCATGGCAGTGTGCTGCGTGGAGGATCCTTGAGTCCAAGAGACATTTGGAGGAGAACTGGGGCAGGGCAATACCTAGATTAGTTCTTGGGCAAGTTTTCCTGTTGGAGTGATAGTCTATGTGTGCTGATGGAGGGCTGGCATGGTGGCTCATGGACACGGTTCTTTATATTGGGAGAGGAAAGTACTATTGAGGAAAGGTACTATAACTGCAAAGAGATCTCTGAGAACTTGGGGACAGCTAAAGGTGTGTGACTTACCTGAAAGCAAAGGTAATTTTTATATCATCTAAGCTACAGTTGGCTTGTGCCGCAAGCCTTGTGCTTTGAATTTCAGCCACATCTGTAGTGTTGTGATTGTGCAGTGAATCATGTGAGGAATGTTGACATTTATTTAAGCATTTTATGTAGCACAAAGAATACCTGATCCTTGGATTCCTAGGTAGGAATTTACTCAAAAACTGCTCAATATTCTTCATAAAAAATTATTTCTACTGATCTAAAAACTGAGAAAGATGCAAGTGAAAGATAGTATCTAGTCTTCCTGTCCATAAGCAATAGAACACAGGTAAACTTGGACTGTGTTTGTGCAGGCCTTTGTAGCTTCCAGAACTATGGCTTTATTTTTCTGTGTGGCTACAGGCAAAGCTACCAAACTCAGAGGAGAATCTGGGAATTTTGGTTTGTACAGTATATAATAAAAATTCAAATTAATTTCCGTAAATTTACCTAATATGTGTGCCACCCTTACTAATTAACTTGCAAAATATTTTTCCCTCAAATGTTGCTAGGGAAGGGGAGTTAATTTTTAAATAATTGATATGCACGGGATAGGTTGGTAATAAGGACTATGAGGAATTTTGGAAAAGACTGTGCATTTTAATTAAATCCATCCTTCGAATTGTTAAAAAGTAGTTTGAAAACAAAACAAAACTCATTCTGAAGCCGTTCCAGCTAATCGGGGATTTCTGGCTCTAAGTATTACACAAACCCTAAGGTATTAGACTAAAAGACATGTGTCAATGAATATATAGAAAATTAAACAGGGAAGTTAGTTTTTGTCTTAAGAAAATATTAACCTTGTTCACCCATGAATAAAATGGAAGAAGAACTGTCAGAATATTTCTGTAGGAATGAAATGCTGAAAATTAGAGTGAACACTACATGATAACTAATTGTCTGAAACAGCGTACAGTGACAGATGGCTTGTTATCATGCTTAGGGACTTTTTTTTGTCATCTTCTGTTGTCAGTAAAAATCCTTGTTAGGAGTCAGATCTGAAATGATTGTCTGCTGATCAGGGGTTTATCAGGAAATTAATTTAGTATGAAAGTCCCTGTTCTTCAGAAGGCGAACGTGGAGCCAAAGGCTCCGCAGAGTCTGTCTCACAATTGGAATTTAATTTGTGTAGTTTTCTGGCTTCTGGCAGAGGTGATGTTCCCTCTCTATGAAAAGTGAAGCGGAATATATGCACTAAGCACGGCTGTACATTACAATAAAGCAAAGCAGAGGCATGCTGGAAAATCATTGTTTCAGTCTGCTGCTAAAAGTTGTTTCCAGAAGTACCTGAGTGACTGAAGAGTGTGAAGGAATTGAGGAGCTCATTGGAATGAGGCATTTAGATATTCAAAATTTTTCTTCTTCTATGTGAAGTCAAAAGATAATTTCAAAGCAGGGAGAAAAAAAGAGATATATTGTCTTATAAATATATACATGAGGTCAAGCTGCTAATTCTCTGCCTGACTGTGACCGGGCCCTCAGTAACGAGGCCTGACTCTGTGAGTGTCACCCTGATTGCTAGCTTCATCACCTGTGAGGGACATGGTCACTCTCACACTGTTCCCTACCCTGGAAATGAAACAGCTGGATTACGTCCACCCCAAAATTACCATGCTTAGGACTTTCCATCTGAATCGCTGTGACAAATGCTGAATTGCATTTGTCTCTACTTAAGGAGTCTATGGATTATTGTGAGACAGTAGAACAGCCCCATATCAGTCCATTACATCTGAAGGTATACCTTTCATCTTTCCCCCTGCCCCTTTTTTTTCCCCACAGAGGCCTGGTGATTTTATCTCTTCATACTTTGTGACCGTTAGGCTCTTTTCCTGTGTAATGAGATTTCATTGCCTACTGGAGGGACTCTAGTGTCATTCAGACTTGTAAAAATATCATCCCTACATTTTAGCTTGTAGCTATGGTGTTGGAAATGAAAAGGATACGTGTGACAGTGCAGGTATCACAGGAAAAAGAAAATGCCAATGGTAAATACTGATCATTAGAGAGCAGGGTTGGCCATTTTGGTGAATTTTAGTACACTTTGCAATAATTAGTCACCAGGAGCTAAAGGTTTGAAAGAAAAAGCCTCTAACTTCTTAAGAGGCCTGAAGCATCTAAGTAATATTCCTTCAGGAGGTCACATTAATTTTTCTCTTGTCTGAACATAACACAGTTTAAAACAGTGAATGTTCTGCGCACCTCAGGATTTCTTTACTTGAGGAACTTCTGTTCAGCTTCTAAAATTACCACTCAGCTTTATAAAGCAGACTTCTTAACGAGCTGGCACAGCACACATTCCTAAATACTCTTCTAGGAGCTAATAAACTTTCCACTGCAATTCATTGTGTACACAGGCTTATATACATGGCACATGAGAAATTTAAAATAGTGGTTTTGTTAGTGGCGTTTAAATGGTAAAAGTGAGCAATAGCAGGTAAGTCCAGGAAAGTAAGGAGGAGAAAATAACTTGAACTCTTCTGGTCCTCATTAATGCGAAGAATTCTCACTGAGTCTGTTTTAACAAATACGCAGGGTTTCTTTTTAATCTGCTATATTTACTGTTAATGGGAGTTTTGCTTGCAGCTTCCTAGGCTCTGCAGTTAAGAATGACTCTCCCTTTTAACGTTGTTGTAACATGATTTTCTTCTCATTTCGTTACTTATTGTAGATCACCAAAATTACCGGTTTGCAAACTTTAGCACGGTCTGGTAATAAAACTTAATAAAATCAGGGAACATGTAAAAGACCTAGCTAATGCATCCTAATGCCGCAAATATTAGACCATCAGTTACTTTACCCTTGAACAATAGAGTTTAACTCTTCTTTATGGAAGTGGAGATTTTACAAGAATGGCCTCAAAGTGTAATGAAAATGTGCTTCACCTGGGCTCTTAGTAGCTCTTCTATTATGTGTGTAGGTGCTCTGCAAAAAGATGATCAGTTTTATGAATTTGTTCTGTTATGTGGATACACCATAATCTTCCACAGAAATCTACCTAGAAATGAAAGTCTTTCTCCTTTTGGCATACCTCTGTCTAACGGCTGTTTAGTCCTTAGCCTGAGACAGTGTGTTAAAGAAGGCCAGTGAAGGTAGCTGCTGTTATTAGAGTAATTATTATTCCCTTAATCCTGATATTAGCCAGCCGCTGCCTAGTTATGGCCCAGGAGTCATTATGTTAGGTCCTAATGAAATGCCGCTCTTGCCCTTGCCACAGCTGGCAGGGGAGTGCTGCACCAGACCCTGCGTTGTGCTGTTTGGGAGAATATCAGATTCAGAGCTGTCAAAGTGATGTGTGAATATAACACAGCAGAATAAATTTAGAAGGAATGATGAAGAACTGCCAGTGCAGAATTAGTGAACCTGTGATTGTCTTGTACAAAACGAAAAAAGAGGCATATGCAAAGACACAGTCTTCCATTGGGTAAATAAAATTACTGTGGCCAAGATAAAACAGAAAATAGAACAAAGTGGTTATGCCATTAAAATAAATAATGCATGACAACTGGAAGAAGAGATAATTCATTCGTATAAGAGTGGTTCAAGCGCTACAGGAAACAATTCAAGATTGAATAAAAGGTAAACAATGTTATATGCTGTAAATGCTCGAGAAAACCGTCAGTTAAAGCTATTTGCTCTGGAACTGAAAGAGGCCTGTAACCCTTAACCATAAAAATGAAGAGGAAAATTTAGGAAGTTGATTAAAAAAAAAAAAAGCACAGAACAAAACTGAAGTGAAAAAAACCCACTTAGTGCAATGGAGCTGTGTTAGCTTCACTCAGGCATCTTCATAGCCTAGAATTTATGAGGGTGGTTTGTCATGAAACTCTGTCGTCCTCAAGATAATCTGAGGAAGGGAGATTATGCGTGAGGGTTAGAACTGGAAAAAATCAGTTATGAGGTCAGTCCTGTCCTAGCCTACATCAATTAAACCTAAATTTCAGCCTTCTTCTGATGTGAATGGGATCCTGGTTAGCTTATATCCTGATAACTACAAGTTTCCACTGCCCAATTTATGAAACGGGATCACAGAGGAATACAATGACCCTTAGTATTCAAAAAGCTGAAACAAAAGAGAGTTTTTAGCCTGGTTTCCTAGGAAAATGGCTTGCCAGTACTCTCTGAGGGTGCGTTTTCCTGTCTGGCAATCGGTCCCTTTCTGACAGCATCAGTATTTGATGGAAGGCTGATGTCTCCAAATGCTTACTTCCTATAGAAACCCTAGATAATTATATTGGCAACCTGGAGGGTTATACGTAAGTTCTGGCCTAGATACCTAGCCAGGCTTTTTATGTCTCCATGCTGCCCTTTGCTCAGCCAGACTTTGGGCTTCATTAACTTCAGCCCTGAGGGATCTTCTCGCAAAGTATGGCGATGCAGTTCTGAGACACTGGGAGTGATTTTGCAATTAGTTTTAGTCATGCACAGTAGCTAAAGAGAAGCATAAATAAAAGTGAAAAAAACAACGAGCTTTTTATCAGTTAAGAGTGATGTAGGCTTGCACAGGGGGAAAATTTAAACATGCTATTTAATTCTGAAATGTGGAAATGTAAAAATAAAAAAAACCCAAAAACCAAACAACAAAACTATAGGTGAAAGTAGAGACTCAAAAAAGTCACGGGGAAAGGAGAAAATATGAAAAGCAGTGTCTTGGAAAGTATTAAGAATCATTGTCTAAGAAGAGTAGACTATCCTGAATGTTGATTTATAGGCTTGAAACCTTGAAAAGGTTCGCACTCTGCACCCCACCAGACTGCATTGATCAAATCTGAGGGAACAGGTAGCATCGATACTAGATTTGTAAAGTGCTTCCAAATGGCAAGGTCATTTAGAGAGCAAATGGAAAACCATATACTGCAAAGCACTGAGGGGAAACTCCAGGGGCAGATCCAGTCAGAAGTAATGGATGGAATGTGATGAAAACTAGAGAAATAATAAAGATGATTTGTGTCTTGGGGAACAGTAACGAGGGACATCCAAGATAACTAACACTCACATGAGGGTAAATGCATGTACCTGACTGGACAATGCAAATAGGGAGAGAAAAATAGCTGAAATAACATTATATACAGTGCAATTGAGAGAGATTTGTCAAAAATACAACATGCTGACTAGATGTCATCTAGCCCAAATGCCAGAAATACGAAGTAATGTTTTGTTCTATTTGTTTATACCATTATAGTGTCTGAGAACTCCTGCTGGGCATGTAATCACTTTTATAGTTACCTACGGTCACTGCAGCACTGGCATCTAATTCATTATTTTCTGAAGTGCTTTGGAATACCTTGGGTATTAAAGACATAAAAACAAATTCTGTTCTTTGGATTCCTGCTCCATTCCATCATGCAGGGAAGCTACATCATCAGGACTCATAGGGCAAGAACCCATTAAATGTGTTAAAAGACATGAGGCTAAGGCAGAAGAATTAAATTGGCTAGTCATTGTTGCAAATTTTAGATCAAATAGTTATTTGAAGTTATAGTAGCCACCCAGTCTGAAAAGACTTGTGCTCCTTTCAGTGCTTGAAGTGTCACACTGAATACTCAACATCATGCACAAATAAAGTTTCAACTTAGGCTTCCAGTTATGACTCTTAAATATGTTTTTCTTGACTTTTAAATAATCTTATATAATGTCCAGTTTAGAGAAATGACAGTCCGATGCTCATGTTGCTAGCCACTACTTACTTATTTGTCCATATATATATCATATATTTCAATATATTTGGTTTTGGGTTTTTTTGTACAATGAATGAAATCATTATTTCAAGGTTGATTTATTCTTGGCACTTAATTATTTATAAATGATACTCAACAATCTGTCACCCCTAGGAGAGTAGTGGAGGCCTTAGGTTTTGCTTTGTCCTGCAAAACCTTTACTGTCCTCCAAAGACCCAAAAGCCTGAGTGTAATAAATAAGTCAAAATGTTGTGGTCAGATTACTAGTTATATGAAAAGCAACGGGTGGTGTACATAAGTGCCAGAAAATTGCTAGAATATTTTACCTTATTTGAGGAAGATGTATGTACCCCTCTAAACAGTACGTTATCCTCTGTTGAAACAATGCAGGAAATACAGGAGGTGTTACCTACATCAGCTGAGCGGGCTTACACGGTCAAGCTACAGGACTGAGATTTTGGGTTGCATGACCGGTGTGGCAAATAAAGTCAGAAAAGCTAATAGTAGTGCTGGGCCCCATTAGCATGGAGAAATAGATGTTCATTAGCAGGGTCCTTTTTGTGGAGATCCAGAGAGTATATTTTAGTGAATGATGCTAAGACTGTCTGTCAAAGATTATGAAACCAAGAACAGATTTCATTAGTGTTAATGTTGAGTAAATTTATGGTGTGTGAAAAGCATGTGAAATACAGAGGATAACAGAGAGACCATAAAAATGTAGTTAAACATACCTAAACATGTGGAATTTAAGAGTTTTCAACTCCTTTCAATGTTGGCAAGAAAGCAGAGTGATACTGCTCTACTTTGGGACTATTAGAGGATCAGAAAATGTCTCAATCTTTGCAGCTAGGTTAACAAGCCTAAGAAAAAAAGACATCCTTTGACACCCGGGGTTACACCACCCACTCTGTGTTTCACTGTGACTTAGGACCATCCAGTGCTGGTGAAAGGTAATTCCTCCATATTGCCAATGTGGT
The DNA here is from genome assembly GCF_963924245.1 of Chroicocephalus ridibundus. Classification (NCBI taxonomy): domain Eukaryota; kingdom Metazoa; phylum Chordata; class Aves; order Charadriiformes; family Laridae; genus Chroicocephalus; species Chroicocephalus ridibundus. Next base: position 38,532,318 of record NC_086289.1, read on the forward strand.
TGTGAGGGATTTCAGTCTTAACCTCTGTCTAGGCCATTTTTTGATAACGTTTTTGTCCTAATCATTTGTATGGAACCATCAGCTTGGTTTTAGACTAGCAAATCAGATAGCTGAGTGATCCAGGAGTGGCTGGATCCCTTCTGAAGGTTGGGCAAAGCCAATGGCAATGATTTGGTAATTGGAAAGATTTCTGTGTGACCGCAGCTGCCTCCTGGGGTGCCGAGGTGGCTGCGGCACAGGTGCCTGCATGGAGAATCTTGCCTAACGGCGTGGGGTCAGCAGAGACCCACTCTCTGAAGGGAACTCAGATAAATGACCAAACAGCTTTGAGCTGGCAAACTTGCTTGTGGTTTTGATTGCAGTAGTGGTTCGTGGCCCTGGGACAGAAAGCATCAAGAGGGCTGTTCCAGGAAGCCTGTCCAGTGAGATGTGATCAGCTAATTAATGATTTTATATACTTGTTTAATTAAATGCTAAGCCATAGCCTCGGGCCAGCAGCTTTGAATACAAGTTGATAAATTAGTCATTCCCACGATGTGTGTTTCTGGAAGTATGTCCCATTTGTAAACAGCTGATGAATGCGGCATTACAAAAATAACAATACTTGTCGCTCCTTGCCTCAGAAGACTTCTGAATTGATGTAACAGCTTTACCTTTTGGAAGTGAAGTGCTAATGAAACTCAGGCATTGGCCACCTTTTATGCTGGCTCATGTATTTTTAAGTAGATATATTTACATTCAAATTTAAGATCCAGTAGCCTACCATAGCAAATCTATTTTAAGTTCTAAAACATTTTCTTTTAAATTGAAGCATAGCAGGTGATTTTGCAGCAACTCTGCTCAGAGTTGCTGCTCAGTAATAAAATTTTAAATGTCTATTTGTCCTTTCTTCTGTTGTACACATAATTGATAAATTAACATTTTAATAGGATCGATGTCCTGTATTTTGCTCAACCACTCTACAGATAGGTGGATTATTCTTCTTTTTGCTGTGAGAAACATAAGGAGTGTGTACTTTTCTACTAGAAAATTCCACAATAATTATTCAGAGAATCATATAACAAGAAATACCTAGACTTCCATGATATTTGAGTATGAAATACTCAGTGTTTGCTTATTCAGGTTAGCTCACCTTCTTTACCATCAATATCCTCTGTCTTTTGATTTTCATGGCTCAGTGTCCTGGATGCCTTTGAAAAATATTCTTTCAGTGTATGTAAATCAAGGATTTGATCCTTGTTTCCAGTGTGCAGCTTGCTTTTCTAAGGCATATTGTTTATTCATATTTTTCTCTAGCTTATTTTTTTCATTTAACAGGAAAAATGTTGGCAAAAAGGATACAAGTTATATATTTTCTTGTATTATATTTACTGTCTACCTAGAAGCCATTGTGTTGATTAAAGTTGATTTTGTGTAGCGCAGTACTTTGCCATTTGTTGAGTAAGGGAAATTTGCTGAGCGGGATAATCTTGTAAGTGTGCCATCATGTAAGGCCGAGAATATACCAATGATTGCTCCTGACACCACAAAAGCCTGCACAGCCCAAGTAAGCCTTGACATCAACCTCATCAACCTCATTTTATAAACAGATGAATGCATGAGGTTGTATTAGCATAAATCCAGCAAATGAGATGTGTGCGAGGCAGTTTTCTGAAGGCGTGATGTTTGGCATTACCCCTGAAAGCTAAAGATGCACAGTAGAGACAGGAAGGAAATATGTGTCTGATCCCTAATCAGGAAGAAAGATTGGTATCTCTGTGAATTTAACAGCTAATTCCAGTACACCAGACCAGTCTGCCCCAGCTTGGCCAGGGTAGCATATTGGAAACAGCATGGAGGGCCCTGCTCGGAGGAGACATCAATGTGGCAAATATCCATCTGAACTAGTGCAGGATGGGGAGGTTTGCTAGCACTTCTCTAACAGATCTACATCTAGGAAAAAAGAGAGTGTGCTGAGGCATGGAAGTAAAACATAGGGTGCTGAGAAGCCTGTGAGAATTTGGGGAGATACCCTCATAAGCACAAACAACTTCTTAGCAAAATTAATTTTGGGGTAAACAGCTGCACAAATGCAAACCCCAAGTATAAAGGGAAATGAGGGCAAAACAAAGCAGAACTACTAAGAATGCTAAGGAGCACAAGGAGACCAGCCATGACTTGCTGAAGTATTTTCATTTAGTTTTTTTGAAACAAATACTATTTTGCATATATAACACTTTGTAAAGTGTATGCAATAGTTTCTTCCATAGAATGACTCTCCTAGTAGCGTTGGGTACTTGGGGCAAAAAAAGTACACTAACTAAAAATGTTGCTTAAATATCTAACACTACCTGCTTAATCAGTGATTATAGCAGTACTGTGCTATGCCAGGCGTTGTAGAGGAGAACAACTGGGTAATTCCTTGGCTGTTCAAACTGAGACACAGTAATAGCTGGAAACACAAGAGCCTAAGAGCTTGTTCTTTACCAGCTGCGTGATGGGATCTGTGATTTTTAAAACAGTAGAATTATTCTCTTGGAAATCAGTTTGTAATCCAACTTATTTAACAGTCTGGTGTGACATACTAAAAATTTACGAAAGAGTGGTACAATTTGAATTTATAAGTTTACAGCTGGCAATAAAAAAGCCCCAGAAGTTTAATTTCCTCTGTGTATTATACACTGCATTAATTAGACAGGGTAAAGAATACCTACCGTTTCAAAGGAAATGTCAGTGAATATTTAAGTACAATGTTCTAAAACATTCACAAAAAATGTTACTTTGGAATGGCTGGTAGCAAGAGACACAGCAGCAAAACTTCAGTAGGTTTGTCGGAAGAAAACAGAGAGGTTCTGCCTCTTCTAGAATAAGGAACAAATGACCAAGAAGAGTAAGTTAAAACTCTAGACAACTGTCCCTTCCACAGTATGCTAAAATCCGCAACAGTATCCCTATACTGCAGGGTATTCTGTAACAGCAGAATTCGGGCTGGATTTGGCTATAGCTGTGGGAAGCTCTTGGGGATTTGGGGAACCACACGATACTCATGGCCTTGCTAACAGAAAAGACAGACCATCAAAGTGGTGACAAGCTAACTATCAGTTTCTTATATTTTGATTACTTTACAAATGTGGTGAGTAGGTGACTTCTTCCTAGCAAAGGCCTCTACTCATACCTTCTGGTATGTTAGTGGGTTTTTTCATGTAAGTGATCTCAAGATACATTGGCTCTCTTTTTAATCCTAGCGTTTCTCGGCCTTAGTAGGCTCCTCTTCTATATCCCAGCCTGGGAATAAATTACAGAAGACAAGGATGTCTTTATGTGTTGTAAGCAAGTTTTTTGTTTGCTCAGACAAATACCAAGCTAATAACTATGAATATTGCCATCTTTTTAATGATGTTTGTAGTGCAAGTATTCCCCATGTTCTGCTTCACTACCTTGTGAGATGTCACAATTAGATTAGATGCAGTCTGTATCTGAACTTCATCAGAAAAAGATCAGGATGCTTTTTGAAATAGATTCAGTCTTACATTTTAGATATATGTGACTTAGGGAGAGAGAAATGATAGTCAACACATTGTATTAATGATGCTAAATGGTGAGGTTTTGTTTTGTTTTTACATTAAGCATGGGAGGTAATAAAAGGGCTGGGCCATTTGTAATCATTAAATATCGTAAATATAATATCTGCAATGACATTGCTAACAGCCTCAGTAGAATCTTGTTTACCTTTAATTTGAATGGTTTATGCCAACCATTTTTTCTGCTTAAATATTTCCATTTAATACTGTGTTGTTCAGTTCCCGTCATAAGCTTGTGCACTCTTCTCAATTCCAAGGGGGGCTGTATCCCAGAGCTAGCTGTGGCCACGTGCTGTACTCACACTTGGGATGAAACCTACGAAGATACTGTTACTATAGGCTATAATGCAAACTGATGATTGGAAAACATTCAGTTGCTCTTCTGGTTGCTGCTTCCTTGCAGGGAAAACATATTTTGTATTATCTTTATTTAAATTATTTATTATTATTAATTTACAGCACTACACCCTTAGTAATTGAATTACACTAAGAATACCTAAAAACTAATGAGTAACATGGTGGGGGTTTGATTGTTTTTTTTGTTTTTGTTGTTTTGGTTTGGTTTAGGTTTTTTTTGGTAGAGAACAGAACTAATAAGTATTATGTTTTTGTACAGAGCCAAATCAACATCTTTATATAAATCTCTGCGGTATTATTTTGCTGTCTTGGAAACCCAGATAGGTTTTGTGGATTTACCTCAAGCTGAAGAGACCTCTCCTGTTTCTCAGAAGTTTTAGATTAAACCACTGCAATATTTACAGTAGAGTGCTTAATTCTTGTTTCTAGGGATCATGAGAGGCAAAAGTAACGCCCTGTCTTTGACATGTATATTGCAAATCAAAGCAGCACCTTGAACTGGACTTCCGGAAGGCAGAGGCTGATGACAAATCACCAATAACTCATCCTTTAGTCTTCCAGAAACACATTCCAATAATATTTTGAAACTGCTCATGCGGAAATCTAAACTAATCTCTTCTCAAAGTACCTGGCAAAAGGCTTCAGAAGGAAGAGTCAGTAAGGATAAGCCAAGTCCCCTACAATGACAGAGGGGATCATAACTCCATTAATGTCAGTACTAGGCCAGTGAGCAAAAATATCCTTACTTATCCCAATTAACAGGCTTAAGGTTCTAAATATCTTGGCACAGCGTCTTGGCTTTTGAAAACAGAGAGAAACCCTGTGTCCATATGAATGTGACATTGGTATTGTCCTGCTTGTATGAGTGATGACATGATTGATCCTTATTGCATCCTTTCTGCCAAGAGCTGGTTTTGAAGCGGCACCAGCAAAAGGCTGAGGCCTGGGACAGCGTGGCTGCATCCGGGTGAGGAGGACACTGCTGCTCACTGCTGCCCACCCGCCTCTACTTGTCAAAAAGTTTAGCCCTCCCTCAGTTCCGCGTGTAATTGTTGCATCCCAAGCCTGACCTGGGTTTGCATGACCAGTTCTCATGGGCAGATTTCTTTACTCTTTATCACTTTGACAAAATCCAGTTTGAGGAGCATTTACATGAACAGTTGGAGTAGAAGGTCTTGGAGGGCATGGTAAGCAATAGCAGAGGCAACAATATTTCATGTGGCTAAGAGAAAGTGTGGAGGCAACTCTACTGTATGCCACAAGCATGTGTGTGAAGAATCATAGTGGATTTAGTTTGAAATACTAACATCCCTCTCCCACCTTCCCTTCAGCCTCAGTTTCCTATTTTCTCCACTAAACTTCCCACATATCATCAGTATGGTCAGATAGCAAAACAATACATCCTGAAAATTGCTTCCCAGAATATGAAACAGTTATTTTTGAGCACAAATAGCTCTGCATGGAATTGAGCTGACTGAGGGGGGAAAAAAGTTCAAGCCAAGTTGCTTTAGCTAAGAATATCTTCTCCCTCATACTCCAAGACAAAACAAATGCATTCTTGCAATACGACCTCAGTATGGCCTTGTGCAAAACCTGACATTCCTCCTCTATGTGAATCAAACGATTTTGTGTAGTTGGAGATGGTCCTGACATTACTCCTCTGTGATTTGCATAATGAATAGAGTGCTGTATGTGGACTGAAAAGCAAACCAGGTTTATAATGATGGTTTTCTAGATAGATACATTGTTATTAAGCATTCGGTGGTAGAACAATGTCCTCTGTACCTTGAAAATTTCCTTCTTTTTTTGAAAAAAAAGAGAGAAGAATATAAGTTTATCTGCTGTGTGTGATATTAACTACTCTTTCATAGTCATCATGAACAGTGGTTGTTTATAACAGCCAAAAGATTTTCTAGGAACATACAGAAATAGTTTTGGTTTCTGTTATAGGATTGTATTTTATATTGCTTGTAATACTTGTTTTTAAATCCTTTCCGTTTGTAATAAAAGCACTGATTCTTTCTTGTTAGCTGCAGTACGAAACATGACCTTCACTTTTTCTCCTTCACTTTTCATAACGCTTTTTAGAATGGAAAACAATAGCTTACTGTCTGTTATTTTTAAGTGATCTCCCTGTTCGTTTGTAAATAAATAGCAGCCCTGGAATATTTAATTGATTACGTTTAGTATGCTTATAGCGGACAACAAAAACTATTCATCTGTCATTGCCACCAGTGATATCTTCTTCACAGAGTTATAATTCAATGCCATTTCTCTCCAGAAGTTACAAAAGGGTTTATGAAATAAGGGTGAACACGACATGCAGCTCATCAAGACTGCCAAAGCAGCCGCAGCACAGAAAGCATTTGCTAGTTCTGTAGCGGGTTAATGCTACCTTGTGTCCTGATGCTTTGGAGTATATTTGTATACAACCAAAAGAAAACCCAAACCTTCTAAAACCATCATATTTTATTTATATTTGCTCACCCAATATTTGCCCACTTTTCTCCTAAAAAAAGAAAACAAATCCATGTATGTTTAGATCCCCCCCTCCCCACATTCCCACGCCCCTCCCCTTTAAAGTCATGCAGTATTATTTGAGGACATTAATTTTTATCTGATTTATCTTTCAGTTCTCTTTGTGTAACCTACATCACTACATTACTGGAGAGCATGCTGTTCAATTAGACTGTACACAGAAAAATCAGTATGATTCATCATAAGAGTAAAAAGATACCCTATGCAAAGATGTATGTATATATTCTTTCAACATTTTTTTTCTTTTCTTCTCTGACATTTCCAGCTATCATCAAGAATATATTGAACGCTCCCCTCTCCATTTAACACTGTAGGTTTCATCTGCAATTTGTCATTCCTCAGAAATGCGATTTCAATTTCACCTTGTTTCAAAGTCTTATTTCACAATGACAGTGTAAATGGTATAAAATATAAATATCTGCTATTGTTAGAAAACAAAATGCACACTTAAGTCACCTGCTTCTTTTTACCAATTTTCAGCAGCTTGTCTAAGAAATCCACCAAGCATGCTGATATTAGGATAAGCAGTACATATACCTAAGCTTAATCCATCTTTTCACCAGTCTTCCAGTGCAGTAAATGAACTAAAAAATATGTAAGAGTTTTCTTATCAAACTTATTCAGTATATCTTTTCTTTATGAGCCAACTTCACCCCTTACCTGTATTACATGTTGGACATTTTAAAATGAGAGTCTACCTAATGCTTATTAATAATAGATTCTTATAGTCATTATTGGTTGTAGAGGCATATGGTGTAGACGCTAAGACTCAAGATCTTGTTCAAGGCATTTGACATACACGATAAAAAATCTCCCCACATCCTACTGAGTTGTTCTCAGTTGGGTAGAGTTTAAAAATGTGCAGAAAGTGTCAATGAAAGCTGTCTTTTTAAACTCTGTTTTTTTGTACTGACTATTTTTCTGTCTCCTTTTATTCTAACCTCTGAGTATCTAGTGTAAATAGTTCTGTGTATTTGCCATAATCTCATAAGAGAAAAAATTGCATGCTCATTTAAAAGGCACAAGACAACAGAGGTGGGAAAATTATTGTGAAAGAGGGGTCTCTCTGGTTAATCTCCCCAGACCTTTCTGACTTGCAGTGCTACTGACTTACAGAACTTCTCTTTTTAAATAGTAACTCACAGTTAGGTATTTCTCAGCTAAATTTTTCTGCACGGGCCACAAATTTCTGGCTTTCTTAATTGGAAAGTAGAAAGACACGTGTTTTTTCAGAGCAGGATGCAGAGTGTCACTGTGAGTAGAAGGCGGATTGTCAGTTTTCTTCCAGTACTCCTGAACATAAATCTATAGAATTTAGCATCAGATGTCCTGTACCCCTTGGGCCTTATGGCAGTGATTCTGGGCCCAGAGAAAACTGTTATTAGGCTTGATACATTTAAAGACAAGAAATTTATGGTGCAGAACATTTGTAAATGGCGTCTGGGCCGTACTGATAACTGAAAGGGAGTACAGATCTTTTTCTTAAGGTTGAGAAGGCAAGACTTGGGACATAGACTGGATTTCTATGAACTCTCCAGAAGTGCAGCTGTTTCACAAAGTCAAAGGATGCATGAAGAACATACAAGAGAAGTGAAAACCATCCCTGGTTTACAAAAGTCTTCTGTGCCCAAAAGCCTGTGTTGTCAAGTTACATCACTTGGTCTAAGACAATTTATTACTATTTACCTACAAACGTTATCTTGCCTGTGTCAATAAGTCATTGTGACTACAGCAAAATATCAAAGCATTGAATGGGGGAGTGAGGAAAAAGGTATTTATAGTCTGGTTCAGAAAATAGAAGCTTCTGTTACAGGTTTCATTGTTAGTTGATCCAGATGGTTTCAAACTAGAGAGATTCTGTAGCAACTAATAGTGATTTAGGGAGAGTCCGAAAGAACCCAGTTTACTGACTTTGACTTGGCTTTTCATCTTTATCTGGTTTCTAGTAGCTTTATAAACACCCTGTAGCCACAACAGGGATTTTAATCACAGTGGCTTGTACAAATTCCTTCTTTTAATTAACTGTTCTTCCTGTTTGGAGTGGCTGTTGTCACTCTCTCTCCTTTCTACCCCTGGGTCTGGCCAAAATATCTGAGACCTGAGTTTGAGTTGGTTCTAGTTTTGGATGCAGTGTTTATACTACACAGAGCTTTATTGAGTGCTTTGCTATGGAAAACAGCAAATAACTGTGAATTGCAAATGTCAATATTTCCTCAGTTGTACATTTTGTAAAAGGGATTCTTTAGCACCCTGGTTTTATCTCTTGAATTCCCATTGACAGCAGTGTGTTTCCACGCTACCCCATGGATGTGTTAGTAGTCATTTTGGCGATTGCCCATGTTTTGTTATGTTGTAGAAACGTTATTGGGAATGCTATTGACAAGAAAATCTTGCTTTACCGATGTTTTTGGAAGGAACGGTTGTGAAGATCACTTGAGATCTTGCGCATCTATAGCTTTTTATAGAAGGGGAAAAGTATTTTGCCTTATTTGTAGCCTGATTAGAGCGATGATGGACGTTACCTCTTAATACTGACTTTCTAATTGACACTTAAATTTTTTCTAGAATTTGAATGTCTGTGGTTCTTCTTTTACATACCTAATCTCAAATCAGTCACAGGAAGATTTCGGTGTTACCAAATGTCCTCCTCAATCACAATGAAAGGGCCTATTTTCTTCTGAAGGAAGTCATCAGCAATTGCAAAACATGATAAGGATGAGAAGTGGTAGTGTATTGTAAGTCAGTCAGTTTTCAGCTGTTGATGATAACCTCATGTCCAGTAAAACACAATGCTTTAGTTTAACTTCCTTCTTTATAGGATAAGGACTCAGGTGTGTTGAAGGAGATCGGTTTGGCCAGTGTCATTTGTGCTCTGAAGCAGAAGGGTTGTAGCAGTCCAAGCCATTAAGAAAGCTAAGTCAAGGGCTCTATGAGTCATTAAAAAAATATATTGTTCTAATGCTTTTGACACTCTTGACAACAAAGCATCCATTGCACTACTTCAGAATGCATGTTTGTGCTAGTTTCTACTGCGTATTGAACAAATACTGATTGTTTCAAAGGATCATTGGACCAATACCATCAAGATTTGTACAGAAGTCGTGACAAGAACCTATAATTTCTTAGTGTTTTTGTTACTGTTGTGTTTAATACTATTTGATGAGTGTGTAGAGAGCAAAATTGCTCTTAAGGCAATGAGGGAATGCTGTGAAAATAAGAAATACAGGAGGACTGAGGGCCTGTAACGTTCAAGGAGAAGATGATACGGGGCAGGTTGGATGGGGCTTTGAGCAACCTGATTTAGTGGGAGGTGTCCCTGCCCTGGGCAGAGGCTTGGAACTAGATGATCTTTAAGGTCCCTTCCAACCCAAACCATTCTCTGAGTCTATGACTTTGCAATAAAAGATAGGTATGGAAGATAGTCTCTGATACCGCAAATGTTCCAGAAGTGGTTTGATTTAATAAATTAGTTAAAGATACAATATGCTGAACCATATGTTGAATCAAAGTTAAACTAAGGGGTTTAGTTCCTTGGGCTGTGTCTGTGGAGGTGAGGAATTGCATGTCTTTATCCTTGAAACATAATTTTTAGGTAGAAGAATAAAATGAGATCTTGCGAGGAAGAGGCTTGCGGGGAACGAAGAGGTGTGCTTTGTCATAAGTAAAGTCAGATGAAATCTCACTGTGATGGCTTGAATTAAGTTTAACGTTTGAGCGTGCTTATTTCTTTTCTGGGAGACATGTTTCTTTGGAGAAGCATAGTATGGTGTGGTGACATTGTCATTAATATTATTTTTTGAAATTTTTATTAATGAATTGCCTTCATTGTTACTTCTGTCACTCTAGGGCATGCTGTAGCCAATAAATCTATGACACAGCATTGCCTGAGGTATTTTCAAATTGCCTATATAAAGACAGTGAAGTAGAAAAAAGTCAGTGCAGAGTCTGTCCATGAGCAGTGAAAGAAAAACCTATTAGGTGCTTTGATTTCTTTTTTTTCATGTGCTCTTGTGTTTCATTTGACTGGACATTGCACTGAGATAAAATTCATTCCAATTATCTATAATGGAAAACCAAATTACATTCTTCAGAAGAAATTCTGATAATGCAATACATGCAGGAGAATGAAAAATGATACAATGTATTGCTGAATTTTTATTATATAGTAGCATGATCTCCATTGTTCTGATATGCTAACGGTGAGTCACAGGTATGCCTGGGACTGGATTGCATTTCTATTGTAAATCTGTCTGACACATAGCAGCCTTAAGAATAATGTACTGTTGTGTCTCTTTTTATTTAGAATGTATTTTAATGGATGTGGGTTTTGTCAACTAGACAGCTCTGGAGACCATGCACATATCAAAGTGACAAATGCCTGACTGTTAAACTCCCGTGTCATATTCATAAGAACTAAGATCTTTCTTTTCCATAGACCGTACGAAGTCATTGCCTTTTGGGCCTCTCCTGGATAGCTACACACATAATCTTGTTTTCTCCCAGCATTCTTCGGCTGCACAAAACTTGCATCCAGCTTTGATGGTAATTCTCACCATTAAAAACCTTCAAAGCAAGCTCTGATGCAGGCAGCTCTTGATGCTCACCTGCTTCCTAAAGCCCGCGAGGTTAAGGTACAGCAGCCTACAGAGCGGGCTTCCTGTCTCACAAGAGGCAGCAAGCAGCTTCATAGTCATTAAAATACCATACTAGGTCTTTTAAATGAATGAAAACGGGAGTTGACAGGGTAGATTATGAAATGCAAGGAAGTGAAAACGAGCTAGAATCAATATAACTGAGTTTGACGTAGTTAGCTGGCATTTTATTTTATTTTAAATACCTTCTGCTTAGTATCCAAATAAATTGAATTTTGGCAATTAGGCACTTGATTGGTGGCAGTATGATTTTAAGATGCTGTATATTGGTTCCTCTTGTGACTGGGAGGTTAATGTGCCTTGAGGGATATCTGGCAGTCCTCAGAGCGTCCTTACGAAATTGGCTGGGTAGGTGACAGCGCTGGGAGTATTTCATATGCCCCGAGAGCCTGCTCAGGATAATCCCTTTCTGGCATGGAGCAGCTGTTATCCCATGGCTCTTGGGAGGACTTGTGGGACAGAAAATAGGGAGGGAAATGGTTTGTGTTGTCTTTATCCAACACCTTGCTGCTCAGACTGCCTGGCTGGTATAAAATCATAAACACAGTTGCTACACATGCTGCACTCAAAGGAGTTTTCAGGGGTGGCTCAGCAGAAAATGAGATCTGGCCATATTCCAAGCCAGGCATTTATCTGCTCCTGAGGCCATGGCAGATGGTCTGCAGAGCCGTCACGCAGGGCAGCATGTAGGAGCGTGCTGGTCCCAGGTGGTCACCTCCACGTTCCGGAAGAAAGTTTTGGATCTGGCAGTGGCTTTTTGGCCTCAAAGTTGGGAACTGTTGTGCTTGTACCTCAAAGAATAAATGAAATGCAAGAAGAGCAAGGGACTTGGAGAGACGAAAATATACAGGTCAGTCTTGCAACCTTTTCTATTTACCATAGTGCTGGGGGCTTCTATGTTAAAGGAAATAAAGAGAACAGTTATTTTCTATCCATGTGAGAAAGCTTTCAAGTATGTAGTTAGTCAGCACAGACACAGACTAGTAATTCGCATTTTAAAAAGAAAAGGTTAAATGTTGCTGAAATACGCCACAGCAATGTCAGAGATTCAGTGTAAAAGTTTTCTTCAGATTTTGTGCTCAGAGCTTTCTCACTATTGCTAGAGATGAAGAGGGAAGGAATGCCGGGCTCTTCCTTAGCTGAATCAAGTTAATGAGGTTATGGATACATCCTCTGTGGGTAACTAAATCCTTCAGCAATGTGTGAAAACACACACAAGCACATTCCAAGTTTGTGTTAACATTTCTGAATAAAAGAGACATCTTTTGCAAGATTTTTCAAGTCAAGCAAGACTTGAAGACTGGCAAGCTTACATTACCATGTAAAGAAGCTTTTTATTTCTGGTGCGTGAACGGAACTGCTAGGTGCATAATCAGTTACATTCAAGACAAGTGAAAGCTGGAAGAAAATAAATTTGGAAAGAAATTGAACATGGGCTTTAAATAAGATGATATAAGGGTGAAGTATGAAGAGGTGCATGGCATTTTGCAGATTGATTTGTATTAAGACATGTTGAAATCGTTTTATGTACTCTTCTCCTCTGATTTTTTAATAACATTGAAATACTAGTTCTTCATTTTTTGCTTTAATGAAGACCTTGCCAAGATCTTTGGATAACAGGAGTAGTGATACAGCCTACGCTGCACTCCTCCTGTCTCCAGGCTGTGGAGAGTCTGCTCTTTTGCCAAAAGAAACAGACATCCAGCAGAATGACCCTACTTATGGCTCTCTATGTATTTAGAACTGGAAATTCCAGAAGTCTCTCTAGATCTGAAAGTACTAGGATGGCCTCACTCACATTTGTTGAAGAAAGGAATCTATTTCTATTTTTGTACAGTTTTCATTTTTGACAGCTAATGGCCTATGAAAATTTGATGCCATTGCAGGACAAAGTGGAAAAATTTTAACATCTAAAATGTATTCCACTTGTGACATCCAGAATTTTCATAGACATTTACTCCATTTAAAAAAAAACCACAACGTTTATCTTTCTCTTTTGCAAGAAGAATAATTGTCTTCATTTTAATAAGTGAAATAATTTCTGCACTTTTAATGGCATGCTACTCAAGTTAAAAAATAAGTAATGGGCAGTATGTGTTATGTTCCCTTTTTGTGTACAAAGGATATAATTTGTGCTGAAGGAAATTAGTCATTCTGGAAAATAAAGAGAAAAAAGAGGGAATTGTGTGCTTGTTTCCTTTTCCTCACATTCATACTGTGTATTTCTGGAGATTAAGCGATGCTGAGAAGGAACAAATCTTAGGCAGAGATTGAGCCCACTTTACAGGGGAATTTCTATCTTCATTCTAATTCCTAAGCAATAAAAGGTTTTTTTTCTGTGTTTCTTGTATCAGGTGCTGTGAAAGTATCGTCTTCTGCTCTGCTAGCCTTATGTAGAAGTCACCGTGTTTTGTTCTTGTGGGAAGGTGGCAACATCTCGCCAGACATCATAAAAATGAGGCAAATTCTGGGTATGATTCCTATCACCCCAAGAGGTCTGAAGTCAAATCGTGCCGGTTACATCTGCTCTATTGCTTTTATTCACCCAAGTGCTGTGAGCAATGAAACACATAGGATGGAAGGAAGGCTCTAGGGAGAAGCTGTAGAAGCAAACTGAGCAGCTTTCAATAAACTTCTTTCCTAAATATTGGCAGGGATGTTTTCCTCCTATATTGAAAATAATTTCCTCTGGAGATCTACTTCGTTCCCAATTCATGAATCAAAGAGTAAAATTCAGCACTGTTTACCAGTGCTTTTTAAGTTGCTAACACGTGCAAAATTCATAGCAGCCCAGTGATCTGCCACTCCTCCTCCTAAGTGTCGCACCCATTCAAAACCACATTAAAATGTTTATGTCTTCATGACTAATCACAGCCAGGCCACTCAGATCTATAGTAGTGTTGCTGTCTGTTTCCCTGCTTAATTACAGCTGTCAGCTTTCTCCTAATATGAAGCTACAGCTGTTCAAAGGGAAGTTGCAATGTCAGCGTCCCAGCTCCTTTTTTGCTCTTGGCAATGAGCCACAACTGATCAGCTAAAACACGGAGAGACTTACTTTTCACTGAGAACAAATAGACTGTGCTTTGTGTGGAAGGGTGAAAGAAGAATCCTGAAAAGAATTATAAATTATGGAGGAGTCTCTTGGAGAGTTATTTTTGTACTGAGTCAGAACAAAAATACTGTGATTCTCACTATTCTTTTTTTATTATGGGAGATTTCCTGGGGAAATAGGTGCTCAGAGGAAGCTGAAGCACAGGTCAGTAAGACCTGTTCTCATCTATGACAGTACGCTCCTGAGATTGTTTTCCTTATTTTCTAATTTAAAATAAATAAAATGAAATTATCTCTGTAGCAAAACTAAAAAGGAAGTTAGACTTGCATCATCAGGATTTCTGTGTTTCTTTGAAGTGAAATGCTGTAGGACCTTATGCCCACATTTGGGTCTTGCATGGTTGTCATCAGTATCATAAGTAGTGAAATTTTCTTGAATTACTGTTTCTTACTACTGAAATAAATTTTAGACCATAGCAACTCTCTCCGTACTTAATAGTACATAGGTTAATTTTTGTTTTGTTTGCCAACTCAGTGAAAAAAAAAGAAAAAGAAAAATTGACTGTCTTTATCATGAGCACAAAAATAATCGTGCAGCTTTCTCTGCACATGCAATGCAGAAATAGAAAAAATTGCTATTCCGAATTTTCCTTTCTCTTCAGTTGTGGCAGTACGTCCTTTGCCCAGGGGCTGCTGGCCAGTTCCTGTTGGGAGTGGTTGTTATCATTGTACATGAAGTATAATTGCTTATTATAAACTTCCCTTTGAAATGCTCTTATTGGTAGGCTACACTGTTAGGTGCGTGTAAATTAGGGGTTCATCTTATGATGGATGTAAGTAGTCCATCATGAGATTTTTGCGGAAAATATGTTTATATGTTATACTGTATTTTCCTTTCACGCATTGAATTCATAGACCATTGAGGTGTCTCCTGGTAGAAGAGAAATAGAAATGTGCAGCTTGTCAGGAAGCCAGCTGAGGAGATGATCTGTGTTTGCCAAACACTTACATATGAGTTAACTTACTAGTTTCCTCACTGGTTACTCTTGCTAGTTATGAGAGGCAAACAACCACATTTTGCTCTTTGGAACACATAAGGTGCTATCAAGTAGCACACGTAAGAAGCATACAGAGATTCTTAATTACATTTATGATCTAATTGCTCTTTTGTGTTGACGCTACAGTTCTGGAGCGCGGCCCCTGCTGAGCCTGCTGTGATGAGAATGGATGCCTGCCTGAAATCCTCTCTCTGCAATTCCTATTTCCTGCAGGCACAATTTCTTTTGATCAAGTCCCAGTTTTAAGAGGAAAAAGCACCGATATCATACAGGCTAGAAAAAAAAGAAAAGTTTTGCATTTGCCCTTTGCCAGAAGACATTTAGTCCTAATAAGCTTAGTTTTATGGTGATACAAGTTGCAAAGTACCCAGAGCTGCTGCCTGGTTCCAGGTTTTTAAGGAACTTTTCATTTCCGTAAGAAAGGAACCCACCCCCATGGCATTACATTTTCCCAGTTTAAGAATTTAACTGTTTCCTCAGCTTAAACTGCTTCTCAGGGAAGTTTTCTGCATAAAACTACAGCTGTACCTCAACTTTCTCATCTTCCTTAATGTGCAGATTCTTACTCTGTCTTAATTAAATTTGTTTCTTTTATTTCTGTTTTGTCCTCCAATGTTTGGTCTGTAGTGTGCATAATGCTCAAGATGTTCTGCAGGTCACAAGTCTCAAGAGAGCAGCTAATTCTTCCATTATGTGCTTGCACTTACCACAGTTACAGCTGAAATTAGAAGAGGTGTTCCCTGACCTTGACTAATATGTAATTTTGACACCAGTAATTTTATTTCAAGAAGGGTGAGGATCTAAGTCCCTATGAGTCCCTTATACATACTGTCATTTCCTAGGCAACTCACTCTCATACATGAAAGCTTTAAGTATCTCTTACACAATGCATTTCTGCATTTTTATGTCTTCTAAAAAATGTTTTTTCAGTATCCTAAATTTACAAGAAGAAGAAACGTGTAGTTTTTGAAAGTAGAAACTGAAGTGGTAAAAACTGGTAGAAGTGACCATATGTCATGATTACTGAATGTTAACGTGAACTGCCCAGTAGCAATCCAGATATTTCAAGTTCGTATTGGGCAGGCTGTCCAGATCAGTGAAACTGGGACTGCTGGTTTCCTGACTGGTTTCCCAATCTGAAAAATACTATAAAAGAGGTGGTTATTCATATCACTGGTCCTGTCCTTCACCTGATTAGTACTGTATGGAGACAGGAGCACACATGAAAACCTGGAGTGAGTGAGTGAAGGATTTTCTGAAGTCGTTACTGTTGCGATCATTGGAGTAAGGGGACTAATTTTCAGTGCTGAGCTGCCACATCCTGAATTTGTAGCTCTTCTGATGTTTCCTTGCATCTGCTTGCATCTAAACCTGGCTGAGCTAATTATAGGGGATCAGGGAAGACGGAATTCTCACAAGGTCCTTAAAAAAGACAACAGTAAATAGCTGATAGCAGAGCTTGTCATTCCTCTTCATTTTGAACACTCTCACTTGAATTGTGTGTTAATCGTTCAGAAAATTGTTAAACTTGGAAATCTAAAACTGCTCGAGTGAAAGTCTAAAAACTGAAGGAAAGTATGTGATATTCTGTGAGATCTGTGAGCATCTAGTGGCAGACAAAAAAGAGCTAAAAGGTCTGTTGCCTTTTCTCCATAGTGATAATTTCTAGTCTGTACACCTGCAGCCATAGGGCTGCTGCAGGGTTTTATTCCATAAGAAGAAGGTAAGAATAAGTGCATAAAAGCACTTCCATGTCAAAGTTTTTGCATGCCTCTTGGGTTGGAATGGAGAATGTTGGGGTATTTTTCAGTATCAGCTTCTACTCTTCATTATTTTTGTATAAATCAAAGACCTAATGGAATTAATTACGCAGAGGAGTGTTTTATTTTTGCTGAAGAAAGAAAGGCATTCAATACCGCAATGACTAATTCCGTGTAGTGACAAAGACTGGAGTCTTTAGGAATGGATAATATCAAGCATCCTACTGGCAAGTGGAAAAATAATTATTGAACTGGGAGAAAATTATTGAACAATGCAAGAGAGATGACAAAAACCTCAGAAAAGTTGTCAGATGTGATTTTAAACTTGTATTTAATCTTGTGATGTTGTGAGAGAGGGGAAAAGAGGAGATACTGAAGGATAATTGTGAGATTAGAAGAAGTAACAAGTTTTTACACAGCCACTTACTTCAGGGGAGCTATCTCGTTCTATATAATATGCGTCAAATGGCCCATACCTGAATTTCATGGAAGCTAAGCTCTATGCGTTGTTGCGAGGCTGTCAGCATAATAAGGAGTTGGACAGTCTGTAATTCAAAACTCAGGCACCTGAGACTAGTAAATCTAGAGAAGAATGACCCTGACCTGCAATTTCGATGGTAGACTGAGAGTGCTGGTTTTTTTTGAAAATAATCTCTGCTAAACTGGGAAAAATCTACTGAATCATAGTTGTTTCATATATCGAAGGCTGGCAGCCGAGTGCCTCAAAAATTCTGTTCAGGAGGAAGTAGTAACAGCTTGCAGATGTGGCCCTTGCAGCTTGAGATTTCCTTTTAAACATTATCGGGAAATTAATATGTATTAATTATGTTTTCCTTTGGGGATAATGGCTTACAAACTTGCATAAAATTCTGAAAGTCTCTTTTACCATTAACCTAGTGTTGCAGCAGTCCTGCAGTAGATATGTGGACTGCACATCTGTCACTGAGGAACAGCATCTATTCCCTTTGCAAGTAAACTTCACAAGTTTGGGTTTTTTTTACCATTATGCGTACTTTTTTCCCCTTTCCTTTTCCCATCTGAAATGGCATGAGAAGAGAATTATATTTAAAAAGTCCATGTACTCTCAGTGGGCAGTGGCATTGTGGCAGGTATTTGTCCACCTTTTTTAATTTTTTATCTCTTCCGCATTCCATTTTGGGCTGTTGCAATAGTTAAAATGCCTTCTTTAGTCACGTGTCTTTTTACCTAAAAAGCTGTACACATCGCATAAGCACACATTTTAACATTCTCCCCCCGCTCTTCTTCACCAAAACCTTTTATCTCCAGCTATACAAAGAACCTTGTCCTTTGCTTTGTAGGTAATTATTTAAAACCCCCATGTACTTGGGTTGCTATTCTTGGCCAGTTGAATGCTGGCCCTTATTATAGTGAACACTAATCTTGGATTGTTGCAAGAAACTTTGAGGCACAGGACAGCCATGAGTTTTAAAATGAAGCTGTAGATTTCTGCAGCTGCTTGATAAGAAGCTCGACTGCTGGGAACCTTTCTGAGGTTCATAAAAATGAAACACTGGAGAATGACAAATCCTTTCGTCTACCACTACAACACTTCATTTCTGAGCAAAAGCAATACTGTACTTAGAAGATTACAAAAAGCTGTAGGCACCATTTATATTCCAAGAAGATGTTTGCTGCTGACCAAATAAAATATTTTAAAATCACTTTTGTGTGCACTGAATATTTTAGGCCATGATTAGATATTTTATATACAAACAATAATCCATTCTTCAGCTGTCCTGATGGATCATCAGGTCAACTGCTGAGTTTTTGAGAGTGGAGGTGTAGGAATGGCAAAATCACTGATGTGTGGAAATTTTATAGAAGCAGCCAATTACTTTGAGCAAATAGCTGCCTTTGATCTTTCTGGTGATTGAGCTGGTGATGTCTCAGGACAGGAAACTCTACTGCTCTTTTTTAAGCGCAGCATATTTTTCATGCATAAGAACATCATTTCTGTAACCTTCAAATGTTTTGATTTCAGAAAGGCCTTTTTTTTTGCTTTTCTGGTCATAAAACTGAGATGGTTATCCAACTTTGTGCTACATGTGAGCTGGGAATTTTATTCCAGTATGAAGAGTTAATTTAATACAGTATTTAAGTCACTTGCTCACAGCACTGTTTAACTGAAAGTGACAGGCTTGACAGAAACCTAAGGAATCCAGATGTCCTGGAGACACCTGAGGTGTTACAGTCATTCATTATATGTTTTTTTTCTTTTGTCAACCAGACACATGTAAAAAAGAATTACATGATTTATCAGTTCTCAATTGCTGTTTGTTCACCTGTTGTACAAGAATAACCATCAGAAGAGGGTCTTTGGGGCCTGATGGGTATAATCTCCACAGAAATTAAAGATTTTTTTTTCGTCCATGTCAGGAATGCCAGAGTAAATTATTATTGTTGCAATGTCAGTCTAATTACATGCTAAACTCAATCTTATATTAGACTACAACTGGTTACTTGTCTATTGATACCGAATAATGCAGTCATGTGTACTTGACAAATAATAACAGAAAATACAATATCAGCTAAAATTTAGTCTCTTACTAAGCTTCTCTCCCCCAGCCCTTGGCTCCAAGCTCTTTCAGGTTTGGGGGAAGTGGGAGATGGTGTTTGTCAAAGTGCCATTCCCACCTCCTGCGGGACTGAATGTAGGCAGTAGCTGACAGTTTTATCAACTGTTTTCTCTCTGCAGAGTGATCCCTGGATCCATCTAGCTGTGTAAATAACAGGAGAATGAGCAGTTTCTGTAATAGTGGGATGTTTCATGCTTCACTTCTTACAGAAACACAACCTCATCATTAGTTTATTTTTTTCCTGCCTAAATTAAAGAAAAAGCAGCAGAACTGGTGTGATTAAATTTCCTTCCTTTTCCTTCCACTACCCCACTTTATCAAACGATGCCACTATAAAGCTTAATTAGTGTAATCAATTTTTTGTAAAGATTATATATATAAATTGTTAGTCTGTTGCTTTAAATATTTGCTTGGTAACATGCAGACCACTTACCCCATGCATCATGACAAAAGAGTTCCCAACCATTGCTGTAAACTAGTGTGAACAACACAGTAACATCTCCTGCAAGTATTCTGCTCATGCCTTCAAAATGTATTTCAACAGTATTAGTTTGCCTTTAAGGGATTCATAGTTAATCTGTAAGATAGTAGGTTCTGCACACAGTTTATACTCTTTGAGATTTGTACTGTGGTGACTTAAGCCATCTGTCTGGAGAACAGAAGCAATTTAATGAGATTTATATAAACAACATATCTGTCAGTTTTGCAAGCACTTATTAGTTGAGTACATCCTAAGTGTTAGCAGCTTGAGGATCAAAGTGATAAATTTAGGATTTTTTCCAAAGCATAGTTATTTGTTATAAAGAATGTGCCAATTGTTGCAAGTAATTAAATAAAGGTTGAATTTGTTTTTATGTTATCAATACACAAAAAAAGATAACAACACTAAATATATTTTTTTGCTGTGAGTATATTTGAGTCCTTAGATAGGAGACAGACTTCATTGACTGGGTTCCATCTGTGGCTTTTTAGTAGTGAATCTTTTTACCTTTGTGGCTTACTAGAACAAAAGAGGTTCAGTTGCCCTGTTATCTTCAGTGCTGCCCAAGTGATGAGGGCTCCCAGTCTGTAGGGAATCACACAGACAGATGATGAAGGCATGAGACTAAGGTCATAACAGCTTGAACCGCCACGTGCTGCATATTACAAGGCTACTTCTTTGCTAACGTGAACTCAGTCTGAGATCCTCCTTCTCCCTGAAGTGTTTTCTGTTGTCAGTTTCTATTTATGGGACGCATTAGATTAGTGAAGGCCTTTATTATGAAAATTGTTGGGTACCATGGGTGTTTCACCCACTGACTGGCACTTCCCCAGCTCTTGTCGGACACCAAAAGACACCAGCTTCTCTTAGGCTTCCTGGTTCTTGGTGTGGCCTGTACCTGAGGAAGGGCCTGGTCCATAGTGCTGGGTAAAACAGCCGGCACATTTGCAATTTCCAGGGCTTTGGCATAGGTCAGGGAGCTGAAAAACCACCTATATTCAAGGTCAGTTATGGCAAAAGGAAATAAATTTTATTTACAAAATGCAAAACGTACAAATGTTTATGAAGACAAAGATAAGAGTGTGAAAGGAAAAACAGATACTCTAAATGAGTTACACTATAAAAGTCAGAAATGTCCAGCTAATGACTTGGTAGATGCTTAGCAAGCCTTCACAATCACACATTTGGTGCCTATGCAGGACAGATGTATTCCGCACTACTTCACAGTAAAGACTCTTCTTCAGAGTGTGTTGCTTCCATCCAGATTTGTATCTCTGTGCTCCTCCATCTCAACAGAACTGTCACTTGGTATGTTCAAGAGGTAATTTTGATGTTTTCTTCAACACCGCTCTCATGTCTTTGGTAATGCTCATATTCAAGGTCAGATCAGGTACCACTCTCTGTGCTTGATTAGGGTTATACATATTTAACTTTGTCTTTTTCAGAAGCCAGTACTGTTTTGTAGAACCATGAGAATGAAAAGCATTACCTATTAAATAGGGAAAATATTTAAAATATCTAATAAGTTTATCTCAAATCTAATGTAAGCTGAGGTAACTTTTTTAAATGCATCCCTGTTACCATTTCACATGCACTGGGTCTTTCTGTCATTCTCATTTACATCTGCCTCCGAGAGGCCCTGTGCTTACCCGGATGAACTACACATTCCAGTCTATCTGATCATGACTGTTCATGTGCATAGCAGTGACACCTGTAATTATTTTTCCTATTTCCTACAGAAAAGTACAGGAAATGAAATTCAAATGTCAAGCTTCTGCAGAGAAAGAGAGGATCTGGATCTGAGACTATATACAGTTTATGGTGGCTGTGGTGATTAATGGAAGAAAACATGGAATTAGCAGACATTGCTATTTTGGGCATTGGCAAACAGAGGTTATGGTTTACGTCTGTGGGTTTTTAGTTAGTTATTGGTTTTACTCAGGTAAAAGCTGGCAATTACATTTGGTGTTAGGTACTTCGGTTTCAAAATGAGTTGAACCTTTATGACAATGCTGTTGAAGGGAAAGGGAGTAGGATGGAAATTCCCTTTCATTCCTTTTTGATATGACTTCTGCTTTAAAGTCAGGTCATGTGCTGAAAGAGAACAAACTGTGCAAAGTGATTTCCAGGTGATGTATAGTATCCCAGCAATGCTCCCAATGATGTCATTCCAAAAAATCCCAATGGAAGTTGGTCAAAGACTTGGGGGATTCAGTCCAGTTCATTAGCCTAATGGTCTGACAGATGCTTGTCTGGATGTTTGTTTGTCTGAGTAACAGAAAACTCTTTGTTCCTTCAGACACTTGTGAATTGCTGAGTGTGTTAGACTAAGCACAGACAACATCAGCATTACTTAGTGGGCTTGAGTTTGTCACCTGCCAGCCTTGATGTGTGAATAGCAGTTGCTTATATTTGTATGCAAAGACATGTTGGCTTTTATACCCTGTACCTATATTCTCCTGGCTGGCTGTGGGTTAGCTGGTCAGCTGTGCGAGGTCACCAATGTCCTCCTCAGCTGGTCATGCTCTAAAGATGACGATCCTGTTGCACAGGTGTTTGTTGTTCTAGAATTACTGAAAACAAGGAGGAGAAAGACTTGCTGGGGTGCAACCTAGGAGGCTGGAAAATGAGGGCTGCCTGTCGCTGGAGAAGGTATAGTTTAAACTATTTAACTTATATTGACATCCGTAGTGATGCTAAGAGTAAGTGTATATAAATGGAATTTGTCTACTTTGGGCAATATCATCTTTCTTTATTTTCTGCTTCATAGTTGTATGCAAATTGTGTTGCTCAGGTAGAGGAAAAAGTTGTGTTCCTTGTTTTAATTCATTTAGCTAGTGTAAAGTGGGTAGTCTAAAGTAGATATTGGTTCTTGGAACCATTTTGCTTACCTACTTTGGAACGGAGGCTGTAAGTGCATATCATCATTCATGTTAGTGAAATTTTGGCAGCATTTCAAGAGAAAGATCAGTGGATCACAAGTTATTATGAACTCTTTTCTTAAATTTATGAGCAGACGCTCTTGTGAATGGTCCTGCTAAAATCGTTTTCAGTATTGATGTGAACAGCTGCGTGTCAGTGAAAGGGAGTAGTTTGAAATCTACCTTTGAAATAGCTCCAGTTTTGATGAGTGCATCATATCCATGGTGTAGATGAGGAGCCTATAAGCTGTTGGTTTATCAGATGAGAGAATACAGGTATGATAGAAGTCACTAGAGAGTAGCCTCACTTTTTTTTTTAACCTAAGGTTTTTATTTTTTTTTTTTTTAATGAGAGAGCTTGGTTTAGTAAAGCAACAACTTAGGAGGAGGTTAAAATTCAAACCACCTTACTTCAGTTTCTTTCATAAAAGACATAAAACTCAATTAAAGTTGATGATCAAGGAAGGAAATTAGGTGAACTGGGAACTCTAAACAGATCTACAAAAGCAGTTGGAAAATTAGGCACAGATTATTCTGTTCATGTACGAAGCCATTTAGATGGTGAATGGAAACCATATACTGTGAAACCCAGCAAATTTTCTATGTTCATAAATAATTGAAACTCCTCAGAGTAAAATATTCAGTTGCAATAGGCACCTAATAAAACCAGAAGAAATAAAAAGGACATAAGACCACCAGAGTATATCTAGTACATGATAAAGCACTTAAGCACAGCTGCATCGAGTGCACCTAGGTTAGCAAATAATGTAAAAGTGAAGTAATCAAGCAGGCTGAGTATCTACAGATGGTATCTGGTAGAAGAGCCTTGTGCCAACCAATAAATCAGAAACTATGTGTGATCATAAGGAACAGTAGGTTTAAAAACTTAGTTTTCTGTCTTAGCTAGCGTTAGGTACACCATAGCTGGAATTCGACTACTGACATCTGGAGATAAATGTTTTTAAAAGTGTCTTTTAAGTATAATAAAATATTTGAAGAAGAAAAGGTTATCCAGAAATATTGTCCTAGGGTTCTCTGAAATGTCTGTCTATAAGTGACTGTAATTCTCAAGCTACTTGTAATTATTACTAGTGTTTGTTCAAATAGTGAGATAAAGAGTACTGTCTGAGGATGATGTGAAAAGAGGAAAAAAATCCCTTTAATCCTTTATGAAAAAATATATACACCAAAATTGGAGGAATAGGCTTTTTAAATGAGCTCGTAAGTCAGATATGTTGCTGCTGCTGTTGTTAGAAGGTGGTAAATTATGGGACTTCCTTTTTTTCTGCTGAAGATTCCTGGATTACTACCACTATAAACCACACCAATGACAATGCCATCCCATCAGGTATTAATGCAAAGTGAGCAAACAGCACCTTAGTTCAGGGAGCACAGACAGCAATGCAAAAACCAGACCCAGCTCTTGGTCTCCCAGCACCCAGTGCACATGGGCATCTCTGACAGGGGTGAGTCAAGTTACACTGCACTTAGACACATGGTTTACATCTTTACTAAGTATTTATATTTGCACAAGTGGGTGAACATAACCATAATGAGGGTAAAGATTAAGCTGATGCAAAAAAAGACACATTTGTGCTCTTATTTATTGAAACCTAAAGCTGTAAGCAAACAATTTCAATCCCAATGAACTGGCTTTCCCTGTGTGATATCAGTAATATGATATCACTGTGATCAGGATATCATATTGCGGTTCTTTCATAAAACAGCCTGACCAAACCAAGTACAACCCAGGCTCAAGAGCTTTTCTTTTACAAATCAACTTTTTAAAGTTCTCTAAGATAGTTTCAGGTCATGGCAAGTTTCTTCACGTGATCTGATGCTTCATAATAACACAAACACATTTGATGTGAATTCACAATCAAACTGAGTCAGACATTGTTGATGTGCTTTGGTTTCTTTTGCTTTTATTGATCCTGTAGCTTAGCTGCTAAATTGTATGGTTCTCAGCTTTTTCACAAAGACAACTTAAAAAAAACCAAAACAAACACACACAAATTTTGGGGCATTATTTCAGAATCTCAGCAAGGTTTTCCAAGAGCCAGCTGTGGTATCATTAAGTTTTTCTCATAAAGAGAAAAAGTTGTGTGTTGCTTTCTACCTATATTCATCAAACTGGCCTCTAAAAGTGAGTCTGGGATCTTTATTAGCTCTACGGGTTTTGTGTGACTCATAGAGTCTGGCCTGATCCTCTGATATTCCAGTTCAGATTCAGAGTCTTTATGCAATGTCTAAAAATACTGTGGCCAGAGCCCATCAGTAAGTCCTCTGTCGTCAGCAGCTGCTGATGATTATCCTGGTTGTGAGTCAGGCATCAGCAGAGAAAATATGTCCACGCACAGAAGGCAGCAAATACAATTCCTCAGGGAGCTGACCAGAAGTGCTGCATGGCATTGAGATACGGGGCAGGAGCCGGGGTAGAAATGGCAGCTTCAGTAGGAAAAGAGGGGAGGAAAACGGCTGCCTTGCAAGAGGGCAGTGTGTAAAATGCTCTGTACGACCACTGGGACACTGGAGGAGAGCTGAGGGTGGCAGCTTATTGCAGCAGACAATGAAATGCACCGCTGGGAGCGTGCAGCTGCAGTGTTGGCAGTGCTGGATTTTTGTTGCATCCTGCTGCAAGAAAGGGAGGGCTGTGGAGGGGAGAGGGAAAGGCAGCTGTGCTGGGGTGGGTAAGGGGAGGGCTGGTGTGTGTTTGCATGTGCTGGAAGTGACTGGGCCTGACCCAAACAGTTCTGATTTTCAGGGCTTTTGTGTAGGCAAAAGTGGTAGCAGGATGGAAATGTCCTTGCTGCTTCAAGCAGATTCTTCTCCCAGACAAGTACTTACCTTGTCAGTGTCTTAAGCCAGAGCTGCCTTGGCTTCCACCTTCTGCCGCCCGATAGAAATGATGCCTTCCAGAAAATAATGAGGAGGAGCCCGGAAACCTAATTGTGTTTGCTGCAGGAATAAGCATATCTCCTTGATATGCCCTGAAAACCATACAAAACAAGGTACAAAACTTCTTTCTGAGTTTAGTGTCAGCTGTCTGCAAACATGAAAGAATATGGACAGATAATATGAATTGTCCCCTTCTGGTGTCTTTATGCGTTTTGTTTCCTGTTGTGGAGAAATCTGGTTTTAGTTTATCATCTGAGCTCTGGAAAATTTCATATAGCTGGGAGAGTCTTACTGTTTTTCCTGGGTGTCTGCTCTTGGTCCATGTCAGAAATGGGGTGCTGAGGCAGGTGAGCCTTTGCCCTGGCTCATTACTGGTCTTGCATAGTGATTTCTGATTTCATGTTGAAAATAGTAATTCTGAGTGTTACTCCTGTATGGCCTGAACATATTGTAAGCACAAATGCAGAGGGGAGGGAGATACATGCTTAATAGTTGTTTTCACCTGTGGAATGGAAAGCCTGAAGTGCATTACTATTTTGAAGTCTGTAGCTAAGTATTACACTTGATTAGAAATAAGCTAAATATGTGCAAAGCTAGATATGTGCAAAACTTCATTTTCCAAACTAGCTTGCAGTTTTTAAACATGATTAATACTCTCTTGTGAATGATTTTATGCACACTTTATATCACACAGTGCTGATGTTTGTTTGCTTTGGAGGCAGGGTTCTTACGTTGCATCTCTCTGGTGAATCTTTACTGTGGTGTCAATCGGTTGTTCACTACTTATTAATTGACATAATTATTTCCCTTGCTAATTCTCCATTACCCGGGTTTTGTTGTTGCTTTCTTTCCTAATGCAGTTCCTCAGCTCCCAAGCGAATGTACGTGTTCTCTACTTAAAGGGTTTTCTTGGGTTTGGTGTTTGTTTTTTTTCTCCTCACCACCCCCTCCCTTCGGCTTATCACTTTTCATCAATTAGAAAATGGATGTGATCAAAAGGTCCTGACCCTGCCAGCTCAAACAGTCTGAAAATCAAACTCCAGCTGCAGTTAAGTGTTGATAGCTCCCAGGAGAATTCAGATTACCGTAGTGATGTTTGATAACTCTGGGAACAATGACCAAAAGCTTCTGAAAACACAAGTCTTTTAAAAATCATTATTTTGTTATTTCACCAGTATGTTACTATAAACATACTGGCTTAGGCGCTTTTGTGAGGAAAGAAAAACACATACACAAATACACATAACTGTATTTTTTTTCCTCTTTGTTTAGTTTTTGTGGAAACTAGGAGGAACAGAAATGTGCTCCTGCCAAGTTAAACTTGAATTCCCTTCTCTACAGCACACTTTCTCTGATCTTTTTTCTAAAATTCACAGGATTTAACCTATCTACAAGATGTCTTGGCAAATGCAGTCTGTGTATGACATTCCAAAATCAAAATGCAGTCTGCAGAGTATTAACTAGATGTCTAGCACTGGCTTTTTCTTGGGGACGTGCTCAATCACACCTGGACTTGAGTTGCTGTTCATGGCACTGGCTCCTTATTTCTGCTCCTGTTCCACTTTGTTTGCATCTGCATCACACAGTCCTTTTATATTTGGCAATTAATTATGTGGGGGTGGGAATTACTATTCTATAACTGAAGTGAGACTGCTGCTGCTGGGAGAACTGGAAACTGTAATAATTTGCTGTTGAGGGGAAAACATTGATGAAGACTGTGGAAAATAAGGAGGTCTCTCCCTGCACTGTGCTCTGCTCTGCAGAGTGGCAGTGAGCTGGTTGAGTAGTGTGTTTGGTAGAGTTAGCAGGTTGAATCCTGTGTCCTTCCCTACAGGATGCTGCTTCTTGACAGCTTTTTTTTTTTTTATTTCCTCTCTTATACTTCCCTGGTATACAAATGATTTGCACAATTAGGATTTTGTAGCCATTCTAGGAAAAACACTTGGAAAGTTGGAATTGCAGCCCTATACAGCTCTGCAAATTTCAGCAGCTTCCTTCCAGCAGGTTTCCTGTCCTGGACTATATTCCTTTCTTGTATAAAAATACACTCTTATCTCGTTCTTCTGTTTTCAGGCAACATAGGTATGTCTAGGGAAGTGCAGGACGTGACTTTCCCAATAAGTGAAACGGCGGAGGGAGGGGAAAGCCTGCGTACCTGTCTCCGAGTTCAGCAGTGGCGTATCAGTTTCTGCTGGCTTTCTTGCACACTGATATATCTGTATCAAACTGATGTCCAAACTGTGTTTGTAAGAACGTTTTTCTTTAGTTGTGGGTGTCCAAAGGCCCATATACTGCTGCTGTTCAGAATTGTGCAAGTTAATATTGCCAGCAGAAAGCAGGGCTTCACAGAAGATTTTATGTTCAAAAGCTTCTTCTGTTTAAGGATACATCAGATACCTATAAAAACTTGTAAAATCATTAGCAAGTTAGGTAACTGGAATGACTTCAAGGTTGAGGTAATGTCCTCACTGATCATTCTTAAAAAGTCATTAAAAGAAATAAAAACTTGTTTGTTAACAAAAAGAAACGTTGACGAGAGAAATTCCCAGTGATAGTCTGCAACACTCCTTAGGTTTGGCAATTCATTCTTGTTCTCCAATTTATTTATTTATTTGAGTGTGTGAAGCAGAGGTGCTGGGATGTGAACTTTAGAGGCCATTCAAATCCAGAGCACCGAGGGGGTCAACAGCAATGTTTTATTTGTGTTCTGTTTATTTGCTTTCCTCTTCTGTTTTCTTACTTGGCAACTGCAAAATGATGCAGCATATTAAAATCCCATTCCCATAACTTCAGTGGAACTTGTAAACTGTGCAAAGCTGTGCCGCAGAGCTCTGAGGTGTGGTTTGTTTGGGTTTTTGTGTTTGGTGGTTTGGGGTTTTTTTTTGGTTTTGTTTTGTTCCTGTTCGTTTTTAGCTGCAGGTGGGAAAATTAAGTGGCGGGAGACCGAGTTTCAACTGTGACAAGAATCTTCGCTTGCAGACCCCTGTGGCTAGTTGGCCGCAGCATTTCTCCCTGGATGTAGGAGCGCTCTCCTGTCCTCAGGACTGTGATGTTTTCCCAGTTTTTCTTCTCTGGCTGGGAAAGGGTGTTCATCAGACTGGGAACAAGGTAGACAGCCTGGAGAAAGGGGGGAAAAAAACCCCAGTATGTATGCCTAGGAATGCAGCATACAGCTGAACATAAGAGATCATAAAAATTGTATCTGGCAACTAGCGGGGGGCAACTGCAGGAGTTTTGTGGTGGGCTGTGGGGTGCTGATGAAGACAAGGGACCTGTAGTTCAGCTGATCCATGCAGGAAGCCATAGACGTTTTCTTTAGTTTGTCCCTTGTAAACTGGAATAGCTCTAATGGTAGAATTGAGTATAATGGAAGACAAAATCTATGTTGGAGCAGAAATATGCTTTGTGGCTATAATAGCCCAAATATTGCAGAGTGCTTTAGGACTACATAATGAGGTTGAATTTTGGATCCTAGCTATTGGAGAGGTAGATCTCCCTGTTGGGGGGGGTTTGTGCAACAGTGTGTCAGAGTGCTGTATTACATGGCTGCTTGGTGTTTTCTCAGCAAAAGGTAAGTGTATTATTTAAGTCCTAGAGAGAGCAGACTTCCCAGAAGCAGAAATTACTGTGTCCAGTTCTGGGCTCCCCGGTTCAAGAAGGACAGGGAACTGCTGGAGAGGGGACAGCAGAGAGCTACCAAGATGATTAGGGGACTGGAACATGTCCCTTATGAAGAAAGGCTGAGGGATTTGGGTCTCTTCAGTCTGGAAAAAAGACGGCTGAGGGGGGACCTTATCAACGCTTATAAATACTGAAAGGGTGGGTGTCAGGAGGATGGGGCCAGGCTCTTTTCAGTGGTGCCCAGCGACAGGACAAGAGGTAACGGGCACAAACTTGAGCATAGGAAGTTCCATCTAAACATGAGGAGGAGCTTCTTTCCTGTGAGGGTGGCAGAGCCCTGGCACAGGCTGCCCAGAGAGGTGGTGGAGTCTCCGTCACTGGAGACATTCCAAACCCGCCTGGACGCGTTCCTGTGCAGCCTGCTCTAGGTGACCCTGCTCTGGCAGGGGGGTTGGACTAGATGATCTCCAGAGGTCCTTTCTAACCCTATGATTCTATGAAATTGGAGAAGTCGTCTATGCTTGGGGTAGGTTCTGCTTCCCTCAAGAGGTTGTTGCCTCCTGGTCAGATCCTGGAAGGAGCCTGGCCTCAGAAGGATGTAAAATTAATTTGAGTTCTTGACAGAGATCCTATATAGACCACCATGTGAAGTCCTAAATAGGCTTCACCTGTGGCATTGTACAATAAGAACTGTAAAACATCTTGCTGGATAAGGGCTTGTTGAATATAGCGAATATAGAGTGGTCATACACTGATTGTCCTCCATAATAACAGGATTAAATCTGATCCTGTAGTAAAATACGCAGTTCCTGTAATTCTCCCTCTTATCAAAAATGAGATATCAAGATATTGTATTATCAACTGCTACTAAAATCCATCCTGCTTTCTGTCTTACTTTCCGTGTCTGTCCTAAACAATATACCTTGAGGGGATAGAGGATAAAGTCCTGTGGGCCATCTGCTGTAGAATGGGCATTGCCATCTCCTGACTGAGTTTTCCAGACAGGAATGCAGCGCAAGCATCACCTGCCCTCCCTCTGCTATTTCAGGAGATGCAATTTTGATTTCTGGTGCTAGCTAGCAAGCATGTATTGATCCCTATATCAAAATGTGCAATTCCCTCAGTGTGCTTGTTCTGCTCTATCAAATTCTTCTTTTGTATGAGTTTGAAGGGAGACAGGCAGGACCTTTTCAATCCAGGACTTCTGTTTGGTCTCTGCAGTTACTTGTAGATGAAGTCATTTTCTTACCATCTAACCTCATGTTATGCAAGTGCTGTTAGGCACATGTACTTTGGATGCCATTACAGCACCCAGAAATCTTTTCAAGAGCAGCATTTCACCCTCCGGTAATCATATATATGAATTTCAATGACCAAAATGTGACTTCAGTGGGCCTATGCTGATTTACATTGATGGCCTCATTTCAGGATCTTTTCTTTCTTTTTTCTTCTGATGGTTTGCAGAGAGAAAGAGGTGCAGGAAATTCATATGACCAGTTCAATTTTTTGTCTCCATTGCAGCTGAGGATAGTCTGGATTGGTAGGACAGGTAGTGTTACCAGTGTTTTCTTTGGCACCAAAACTTCTGGGATTGAAGAACTCTTGTAAGGTATTAAAGAAACTGCAGGAACTTTGGTCCTGGTGTTATGCCAGAAAGGTTTTTAAAGTTTTACAAAGGTAAATAATGCCAGTGTAATAATTATTTTATTATGATGAGTGAGAAAATTGAGCTTTTTATCTTTTTAAATTCCATCTAAAAGCAGTATTTCATTCTCTTTTTATCCAGTAAAATAACTGAAAATAGTTTTACATGAAACAGAGATAAGAAAAAAACTAGCGATTAAAGATAATGTTTTAGAATGTCTGGCAGGGTTCAGTGCATCAATAACCCTGACACGTAATTAAAGTAATTGAAAATGCCCCGCGTGTGTTCTCTGATAGAAGGCAGTAAAAGATCATTGAGGTACCAAAGCTGTTTCATAATACTAGATATATTTTAAAATCAATCTCTTTTATTTTTAATCTTCTCTTTGAGTTCTTTAAATCTCCATAAAGCCAAACCTAAAGCTGCATCGGTGCCTTTAGCTAGTCCTGTTGGAATAGAGTGGCTCATATTTCATTCTGTTCAATTCTAAGGTCAGCAAAAAGGACTGAGAAACAGGGCCATGAGGCTCCTCAAGCATGCCAGCACTGGGCTGGTGTCTCTCTCCTTTTTCCTACCAGTTTTCTTCTTTACATTCCAATCTTGAGCCCCCCTGTCTACATCTTCCTTTTTTTTTAAATTAGGCATGCTTCTTATTCTCTTTCCATTCTGTACTTTTCCCACAGCTGTCTGAAATTAACCCTAACATAATAGGAAAACTTGTTATTTTGAGGTTTTGTAGCGGGGGGACATCGTTCTGGGTTTAGGTTACTTACAGATGGGTCCCGGGCTTCATTGACGCAGAACTCTGCATTGCTAAGAATTTAGAATCTTTCAGGTTTTAACAGAATGGACAAAACGATATGAGACTCTGTTAAATGACTTCAGGGAATGCAGTATTTTCCATTAAAAAGCAGCAAGAAATCTGAGTTTGTTTTGCCTCAAGTGCAGACTCTGCCAAGAGTTAAAGTTCTTGGATTTTCTTCATCGGAAAGTGGTGAGGGCATCTGGCCTTTAAAAAAGCTTGAAGTAGAAATGTCAGCTTTCCACAGAAATGTTCTGTTTGAAATCAGTCACTGTTGCTTGAGTGACAGTGCTGGTAGCTGACAAGAAATAGAGGATTCCTCCTTCTGTTCCTCCCTCCCTCACAAGTTTTTTTCTCTAATACTGGACTGAATCTCTTTTTTTTTCTGCTTTTTTTTCTGTTTTTTGTAGTGAACCCCAGATTTTTTTCAAATTGAAATATAAGTTCAATTATGAGATGCTGAGACGAAGATGGAGGTAGTCAGTCTCACTTTGCTACTTTTTTCCCTGATGTGCAGTGCTGCATGATCAAAGTATTGTGTCTATGGCCTTCTCTCATGAAAAATGAAGAACTCGTGTAAAAATAGCTTCTTAAAATTTAGTTAAAGAAATGTTCAATGAAAGACATATGTTGCCAGCATGTTTTCCTGAAGGAAGAGGTGTGTTGTTAATGACTTCTGTTGTATTTTATTAAAAAATCCTTACACAGTAAGTACTAAATTGTTCTTAGTTCTTGCACTAAACAAGGATCTTGTGGTCTCCAGAGACTTGATCTGTCCAAGGATTTACAAGTCGCAGAGTCTTCAGAGCAATTCCTGTGGCTCTAGAAATGCATGGGGTATAAGGGCTTAGCATTTGGGCCCCTGTGACGGATGGACGCAGCCTCAGCTCTTTGGAGAAGTTCTTGCTGGCAACATCACTAAACATTGGCTCAAAGGGCACGGATTTGGGATGTTTCTGTACCCGTCATCCGTTTGTGCAACCGCGTAGTGCTGATCAATATTTTATTCTTGCCACAGGAGGAAATAATTAAAATTAGCATGACTGGAAGTTAAACATAAGCCTGAGGAAAATATGCTCTATACATAAAATTCAATGCATTTCCCTTAGCGTTCAGGGCAAGCACAGGGAATAATCCACGTTCCAGTTAGTTTGGAGTTGCATTTGTGAAAGTCACTTGAGTTAAATCAGCGCACAGTGCTAGAATACATTACTACAACACTTGGGATGTGGGGGTGAATGTACTCCAAGGTGTTAACCTTGAAAGATCACCAGAATAGACAAGTCCTGAGATTCATTAAGTCATCACTGTAGAGGTCAGGGGGACTTATGTCAATGGAATTAAATCATAACATATGCTTAAATAGATATGTTTGGATAGGAATAAGATTAAACATGTAGGATATAATTTCCAAAAGGTATTTAAGCTTCAAAGATACTGAGAAGGATGTGACTTGGATATATAGTCTACTGGGGTACTTAGTGGACAGGGGCAGCTGTTTCATTTGTAGGCATCTCAATACCTTGGAAAAGTGTCTTGTACTTGACGTAGCAAGCTTGTGAGCATTCTGCTTTTTTGCTCACTTTGTTTTATCTTTATAGTGAGCATGTTGTGAACTCATTAGTTTATCAGTGAACAATAAGCCCAGAACAAAGCAGATCCTTGTCTGTCTAAAGTACACCAGGGGGACAGAATACTAACTGTCAAGAAGACTGAGAGATAGTGAAAAGAGTGGGTTAGACACTAAAATCATGTTTATATTTGGATTTTTCTTTTATTGGTAGTTTCATTTTTCAATTACCAACATTAACTCACTACACAGCTTAACCAGAAGGCGAAGATGATAATACAACTGATAACATGCTCCCGGAGGAGGAGTAGAGGAACCGTACTCGTGCATATAATACCAAACTGTCATTTCCAGCCAAATTATTAGACAGAAAAGTTAACAGTATTAATAACAGTTCTGTAGAATGTTTGCATCTGTACATTAAAATCTCCGTAGTTTTGGTGTCAGATTGGATTGTATGTGCTCTAATGACCTTTTTATTTGCCTTTTCTCATCTGTCTCTTCTTTCATAACACAATTGTGGATATCACAAAAGGGGCTCCAGAGCTGGGGTGGAGTGAGGAAGCTGGGCAGGTAGATGGGCTGCATCGCCCATCTGTAGCTCATCCACAATGGGTGCTCGTCTTGTCTCTTCTTGGAGATACTGCAGCCTCTCTAACCAGTCTTTTCCAGTGCTTCACTATCCATATTGTGAGTTTGTTTTGTTTTCCTAACACCTGGACAAAACTCCCCTTGTCCTACTTCAAAGCTATTACTTCTTGTCCTGCTTACAGTAGAGTTTATTCTTTCCTGTTAAATAGCTACATTTTCTATCTGTATCTTGCCTCGGTGTTTTTTTTTTCTCTAGTCTAGGCAACCCCAGTTCCTTCAGCTTCTCTTTTCAGCTCATGTTTTTCCAAATCTCAGATTTTGCTGTCCTCTATATTCCTCCTTCTTAATTCAAAAACCTCTTCACGATTTGCTTCAGCATTGTAGCCTGTTTAAAACAACAAAAGCATCCGGACCCTTAAGAAAAAAAGTGGGGTTATCAAAATGCATGTCAGTTGGCATATGCCTCACCTTACATGCATAGTATGGGTTGTAATAATGTTGTCGCGTTTTGGCACATACAGAGTCTTGAGGGACTCTGCATGGACATTATGTGGATGCCCTATCAGAGTAGCATTGCAGGATAAGTTTTAATAGATAGCTGTCACCGAGGGAAGAGACTGTGCCTTCCTCTACGTCCATTCTCTTTATTGTTGGAGTGCTACTGGAATCAGTACAGAGCTGTAGAGCCAAAGCCTCTTTGCCAGGAGATGAAGAGAATGTGAGTCAGATGCAAAAATATTTTGCTTTTGCTTGTATGCGCTCTAATTGCTAAATAGGCATTGGGGAGGGGAAAATGCTAGACTGCTTAAGGCTTAACTTAAAAAAAAAAAAACAACCCAAAACTAAAAAAACCCAAACCCCTGAACTTAATGTCTGTAGGAAAGTTGTATCAGTAAGGTCATTGCTTCATTTTTCTTTCAGACAACAAATCTGAGTGGCAGGCACGGACAGGTTAAGTGTAGGACATTATCACTAAGCATTGCAGTGTCTGAGCTCTACCAGGGACGTTTCTAATAATGAGCAGTGTGTTTGTAGATGTGCGTCTGAGAGGAATCTTAGGCCTTTGGGCATCCAGTTGGAAGGATGAAGCCCTATCCCTGATCATGGCTCCATCTGGGCACGATAAAATATACTTCTCACCCTACAGAAAATGTGGATGCAAGAGAATGGCAGTATCAGGTACTATTTGGTTTTATGTAAATTCTCTGGTATCTGATCCATATGAAATCTTTCATCTTAGGTTGGAATAGGTTCCAACAACAGGTTGATGAGCACTGGGTCAGCTCTGGGCTGTTTTAGCATTGCCGAGCTCTGGTAGAGTCCGTATTACAATAAGCAGGTAATGATGGGCTATGACAGCCCAAGAGGGGCGCGTTTGCTAGAGCGGTGTGTTTAAGATGGTCTTAAAGCTAGGCAGGCACATTGAAGGTAGGAGTAGCTTGACATTGGGAACATCGGGGGGCATGTCAGTGAAACATGAAGTTCTCTTGCAGTTTCTTTAACGCTTGAAAACCGTAAAATTTAGATGGCTGTGGACTTACAGGCTACGCAGTTTGTTAATGTACATGCCCCTTCTCAAGTAAAGACTCAGAAGCCCCATCCGTCTGTGTGAGCCGGTGCAGACCCACAAACAGCAATGGTTCCTGAGTAATCGTTTCCTGGCAGCTATAGTGAACATCAAAATAAACTTCTGTAGGCTGTTACACAGCAAAGGTAATTGGATATTTTGGAAAGCCTATGAACAGCACTGTGATAACTGTGTGTCGTTTGGTTCTGGTGTCAGTCTTTGCCTTGAGAATTTTATTTGAAAACTGTCAGCCTAAGGTGAAATACTGGCAAATGGGGTTATAAGTGCAGAGAATCTCTCTCATTGCATAAAAGAAAATGGGGCTGGAGAAGTGGTGGAAGACAAAAATTCCTACAAGACAGAATGTTTGAAAGAATTGCATAGCAAGAGGCTAATTGGATACATTTTTTTCCCCAAAAAAGTGTTATGATGGATGCCAGGGAAAGCCATAAGAAATCTGGTGTCCAGATGCATTTGTTTCTTATGGCTAAATGTAAAACTCCCATTGACAGCTGGTGTCTGCAAATGATTCGGGAAACAGATGATAGCGATGAATTACCACCGAGGAAATCAGCACGACGGCCAGATAGTGTAACTATTTTACATGGACCCTCATCCCCTGCCCCACAGCTTCCAAACTCACTGTCACAACAGAGACCAGTGTGTTTCAAGAAGGTGATAGCTCCCCTGAATTAACAATAAGTACTTGGGCAAAGATCTGACTTCATTTGGGAAAATTCCTGCTGGCTTCAGTAGCTGGGAGTGTGGCGCAATTAGGAACTGTGGGATTTGGCGAGTCACTGTATGTGGGTTTGAGCTGTGGAATTATAGCTCGTTTGCAGAACAGACACTGGGCATTTTTACCACAGACTGATAAGTCTGTGTTTGTATGTGTGGGCGTAAGAGAAAGAAAAGTACAAGCCTCAAGGAAAGAAAATATCATTTCCCTAACAAGATGAAAAGGGAATTAGACATGCTTTATCATCAGTACTATCTAACTTCTCCATTAACAAGAGTCAGTGGGAATAATAAGTTGCACTGGGGAAACTGGGCAATGGAGAGACTAATAGGGAAAAAAATGAGTGACTGGCACATCAGACTTGGACCCCTTTAGAATGATGAGACCACTGGATAAAATGTTAGGTGCCCTAAAGAGGTCATGTTTTCTATCCTATGGGCTAAAGAGTAAAAATCTCAAAATTTTCATAAGGCAAGAAAAAAGCATGTATGAATCAGACAAACCAGATAATGTGCTCTCTGACAGTATATTACAAAGACAATGCAAAGAATGAAAAGTGTTTTAGACCTTCAAATTTCTATTTCAGAATTTTCAAAACAATATTAACCTTTCTGAACCACTTCCTCTTCCCTCTTCCCCCCCCCTCCCCCCATGTTATCTCCCCTATGGTCCTCCTTTGGTACTTCGGCAAGCTCTGAAAGCACCTTCAAATTACAAGCCTCAGACAGCTTGTGTTGCTGGGCTCCAGCCTCCACAACCTGCAGATGAGGGTTTCTCCTGGGACAAGCAGGCAGCCAGCTAAGTTTTTTCATTTCCTTCTCCAGACTCACCTGGAAGAACTAAGGACTCCCAGCCCCACAGAGCTGCTCTTCATGCTTTTCCTTCAGGATCAGGAGGAGGCTGAGACTGTCACTAGCTTGCCCTTTGCCCATCCTGTGATTAGCTCCAGCAAGGAACATGCAGCCCTACTTCCAAAAAGTACTTTATCAGTCCCTTTGGATCTTGGGGACTGCGTTTCTACTCTCTGATTTTTTTTTTTTCATCCCAAGCATCAAATGGGTGCTGCTGCCTCCTGTTAAGATTGTTCACTGGCAGCATGGGTGGTGAGTGGCTTTCTGATAAGACCACCGGTCCCTCCTGCTGTCCTTGTGACTCTTCCGGTGGCAGGAAGGTGTCCTCCAGATGGATGTTCTCTATGAACTGGTCTCAGCTTTTACTGCGGTTATACTTGCTGCTCACGTCCATCCTCCAGTGCCTCAGTCCTGGATATTTGGGAATATTTCCTGGTTGAAGAATTTGGGGCTTTTTCTTTGCTCTGAGGAAGTCTGGTCTAGCTGCCATCTGTGCCTGCTCTTGCCTCCTTCTTCTTTGTATTTTCTATGTTTTTCTCCCCTCCTTGCCCTGATCTTACCATATGACCCTAAGGCAGTTCATTCCTTTAGTCTTGTACTTTGTGAGCTGAAGAATTCAACGGGCAATCCTGAGTCCTTCCTTAGATCTGGTGTTTGTTGAAAGCCAACTGCTTGGAGTCAGTCGCCCCTGTAAGATTGTGCTTGTAGTGTCCCTCTCCCAGGCAGGTAGTCCACTGTGGATGGCTGCAGCCCACGTGCCTTTTTTTATAAGGCATGTACCATGTAGGCGGTGAGGAAGGAGTAGCCAGCCGTACCTGGTGTTACACAGGTATTCCTGCTTTTGGAATTCAGTGGTAATTGTAACTGAAAGGCATAGGTAGGTGATAGGAATTTCTTGGATAAGGCAACAACTTCCAAAATTCTGTTTTGTGAGTAAGATTTTTGTGAAATTCTTTTTCAGTTTCTGCAGTGATTGGATTTAAGTTAGCAGCATTGTTTAGCCTTTTTGATCTGTAGACTGATGATTAACTTTGTGTATATATTATATTATGTTTTACTGTATTTTACAAATGGTATCCTTTGAGGCAAATTATTTGAATAGTGGTTAATTATGCTTGAAAGCAACGGGAATTTCACTATTATCTTTTACATGCGGCAATAAGGTACTGTAAAGCACTTTTTGCACTCAATTACTTGAGCTAAATGTCCAATAAATAACTCTGACTTCCAGGCTAAGCATGAGAGAGAGTTTTCAGTTAATGAACAACTCGCCCGCCTTTCTCAAGAAGAAATCGCAATGTGAAAGTGGTTTGAAAGTATGATGGTAGAAACCATGGAATTAACTCTCGTTAATAATATGCGTAGCAACTTTTACAAGCTTTCTGGTACTCTTAAGAGTTTTAAACTCTGTATTTGGGATCACTTCAGATACAGTTCTGATGGCAGTGGGAGGGCTGAGCCAAGACGCTCCTCTGTCCCTCCCCAGTTTCACAGGGTGAACTAGGAGGCAGGCTGGCGATTTGGGGAACTCTATTCTTCTGTGCAAATGCCTCCCTGTTCCTTACAACTTGTGTGAATAATAAGAAAGTGCTGGGAAAAGGAGGTTTCTCCATGTGTTGAGAGAAGGAATAGGTGATGGTGGGGATTCGGATTAAATTTTATTAAAACTTCTACCCTTCTGTGCCCAGTTTGTATAAAAATGAAAGGAACAGGATTTTTGAAGGCATTACCAATACATAGATCATAAATTATCTGAAAGAGAGATTGTGTGGTGGAATGAGGTATGCTGATGACTACTGCATGAAATATAGATATTTTTGCATTAAACAAACATTTCATTATTGTATTGTAGTGTTCAAGATAAACTATTTTTTATTGTAAGCAGAGAATAGGAGAGACCAATACCTTGAAGCTCTGTAATGTGAGAGAACTGATTGAGAATAATTAAGGGGTAATCAACTAAGACAAAATTGATACAATGATTAAGTAAGATATGATTGGATCTGTACAAGCTATATATACCTCAGACTAAAACAGGAGTAGCTTGACCGTAATGCTAAAGCTTGGAATTGTATGTTGTCCCTTCCTCACATGCAGAAAAATTACAGCAAAATAGTAGAAATCTGACTCTAAGAAAACAGGCTAAAGAAAATTTATGAGAAGCCACAAAAGCAGATTAAAGGAGCCAGACAGAAAGACTCAGGGAGTATGTGTCATGACAAAGAATTTAACATTTACTTTTGAGGGTTTTTTAATAGCTGATGTGTAGTCATTTAATATTGATGTGGCAGTTCATAGAGAATTGCAGGGTAAAGAGGGGCTTGGTCTCCTGCGGAGTGGGTGTGCAAAGTCCCTCTGGAAGCGTGACGAGCTGAGCAAATGTGAGATGAAATACCATGAAGGTTTCCTAAAGGTGCTTCAGTTCCTACATTTGCAGCCCTGTGCTTGCAAGCTTGCTATAGAATGTCCGTGTTTATGTCTGTAATGTGTGTGTGTGTTATTTATATATACGAAAAGAAAAAGAGAATGTACTCTTTGATAGGAGTAAAAAGTTAATGTTTCAGGTGTTGTGTTTATTGGAAAAGGAAATCAATAATGCAGTCCTATATATCTTTGATGCAGTGGATTTCCCAAGAATGCTGTCTGAACAGAACAGCCATAATAATTTAGAAATTGGCTGCTTTGTTCAGAATTCTCAGCCTCTTTGCACCAGCAGTGAGCTCTCTTGGTTCCCTTTCTTCACTTTTACTCCATTTTTTTTCTTTTTGTCTGTGCTTCTGCTTATTGTTGCGCGTAAGCCCCAACAAAATGCATCAAATCAAGTCCAAGGGAATTAACTCCTTTACCCTTATAGCTTGTGCCTGCAGGGTGGTTTTGTATTGGTCCAGCTCCCTCCAGAAAGGAGATTACTTTCTCCTTATATACATACTGAATGGAGAGCAGCTGTTCCAACCCAACCCCTTCAGTGAGCATAATGGACAGAAAAAGGATTTTATTGAGATGTTGTAGCGGTTAGATTAGAATGGAGAAGCAACCAAATCTGCTTGTTGAGGCAAGAAAGAAATATCAACAAGAGGCTCTCTGCAGTAGTGCAGAATGCAGAGAGATGAGTCCAGGATGAGATCGAAACACATAATTTTTCATTTGCAGCCTATGGAAGGCCTTTACCAGTTTGCGGGTTTGAGGATACCACCCTGAACATGCAGCTGCAGAATGGCATTGACTGTAGTTGCTTGCCTGTAGTAAATTCCTCTGAATATTCAGAGTTACTAAAGTACAGCACAGCTGTTTTGCTTGAGGCACCTCACTTGTGTCCCATTTGCAGAAAGGATCCCTTTCACCTTTGAAGTTTCAGAGATACTTTGCTGCCAGGACCGCCATACAGGGAAGGGTGTTTTCTTCCTGCAATGTAATCAGTAAACAAAAAAACTTGAAAAGGCAATAATCTCATTATTAATAAACTGATAAATTTGCCTCTTCTAGTGCAAAATGTAGCCTTTGTTGTGTAAGGACTAAAAAAGTTTAAAACTTTCTGTGAGCAAGAAAGGGGAGCGTGGTAATAGAACAGCTTAGTCAGAAGATGGATGAGGAGACGGTAGCTTGATATTGATCTCTGTCAGTGAATTAGATAGGCACTGTCTGATAAAACATCCCTATTTCTCTAGGTGTCATCACACGTTTCCAAAATATCCTACTTACCCGCTGGCTGCTCAACCTTGTGAGCGAGGCCTGTTCTGCTTTTAAATGGGGCCCATTTATCAGAAGAGTAGAATGGAGATGTTAAACTAACAAATGCAGCAGCGTGAGGGTACAGATAATTAAAATGTTCTGTTTGACATATCAAGTATGAGTTTCCATTTCAGGGAAATATGCCTTTTCAGATTATATTAGCTTGGATTTAAATATCACAGGTAGAAATGATGCAGAAACCTCACACATTCAGTAGTCCTACTGGCGTCCAAAATGAAGCAATTTAAGACATTTATTGTGAACGAATTGGCACAACACCTGAGTGTAAATGCAGCTCCTGAGCCAGGATGGGGAGAAGAGGAGGAGGCCCTGTCCCACTGGCATTTCTCATACAGCTCTTTCCCAGCAGTGGGATGGAGCCAGGGGTACCTGGCTGTGCCTGGCAGGGCTGACCTGAAACCCTGGCATCCCAGCCTCGGAGCAGGGCGAGAGGCTGCAGAGTCTCCCAGGAGGCACCTCATTCAGGACCCCAACTGTCAGGGGCGAGGGAAACTCAAGAAACCACGTCCAGGAAAAAAAATGGTGCTTCCATGTACTGTGTTTGAAAGATCTTCAGTTATGATGTTATCTACAGCAAGTAAATTAGCAATGTTGCCATAAGAAATGCATGAGGAAGACAACCTGATGAACGGTACCCTACTTATGATTCTAATGGTTGTAAATATTAACAAAAAGATTAAATCTTTAGGATGTCTGTCTCTACTTCCTAAAATCAATAATACGTGACCTCTGTCACGGACAGCATTTATCTGTGTTCATCTTGCCTCTCCCAAAAATCTGTAGACAGGGATTTAAGTGTGAATAAGAGTTGGGCACAAGTGCATTGCTGTTCACCAGTTCCTTCATCTTACTATTTTATCACAAAGGTAAAGTTGCCTTAATTTATAGATGTCATTTTCTAGTGCTGCTAATTTTAGTCAGCCTTAGCAAGTGAAAGTCTTTGCTGATCTCTTTGGCTTTTTAAGAAATCCTGTTGACTATTAGCATGACTTATGTCAATGAAGTTAATAACTAGATTGACTTATGTGGTTGGAAGGCTCTTAAAAGTACAGGACCTTCATGAATTATAAACCCAGTCATCATCTACACTGAGAATATCCTTTATATTTAATGACATATTAGATAGTTTATTTTCTGTATGAGCATGCAAATATTGTAGGTCTTCGTTACCTATGATACAGTCTCACCTTTATTTTAAATGTACTTTTAATGTACACTTGTGTGCTGAAATAACATCTCAAAACAAGTGGGTGCTATTCAGTGCCATGGCTTTGATTTCTTAGTAGTGTGCTTTAAGGAACTTCAGTGGGTTATCAGTAGACTGTAGCTAACTGGCAGTGACAGAAAATCACTGCAAGGAGGTTGACAGGCATTTAACTGAGAAAACATAATCTTATTTTGATTCCTTAATGTGGCTTGATGCCCAAAGAACTCACACGATGAGTAAGTTTATATTTAAGTATTATGTTTTCTCTGAGACAGTTTTTATTTGTTGTTAGGCACGGAGAGTAAAATACAACAAATTTGGTGATCTTACTTTAACATTATTTTAATTGTTTTAAATGGTAAGTATTGACTAAAGAAATAGCTGTTTGTTGGAAGTCTGTGCAGAACTAAGCTTTACCAGTAACTTCGTATTTTCTTTTCATTTATGATGTGAATGTTTAAAAGGATTTTCAGTGTAACTCCCTAAATGAATATTCCCGAAAGTTTATTCACAGTAGCATTTACCCTGTTCTTACCTTCCGTTACTTACGGGCAGATGGGTACAGCTTATCCAA
Organism: Chroicocephalus ridibundus; assembly: GCF_963924245.1. Taxonomy (NCBI): domain Eukaryota; kingdom Metazoa; phylum Chordata; class Aves; order Charadriiformes; family Laridae; genus Chroicocephalus; species Chroicocephalus ridibundus. Next base: position 38,575,108 of record NC_086289.1, read on the forward strand.
TTAAGATTTGAAGGTGAGTTGAAAGCACAGCAGTTTGGTTTCTTCTGTTTGCAAAGACATTCTCAAGTAACCTTTTCAATGGCAATTGCACAGTCTGCGCTTCTATAAAAGTTCAGTGGTGGTGTTCTGTAGCAGAAGTGAACAGGATCCCCTTCCTGGGAGATTTATGATTAAAAGTCCTCAGAAAACAGATCGATATATACGTTCCCGGCTTTTTCTTATACCACTTGGTTGAGAATGAAAATTACTTCAGAAAGTGAACATTTAAAAATAAGGAACTTTATACTTTATACCTGGGAATCCAGGTTCCTGCCACTTTTAAACAATTACATCAATAACTGTCCTCTTGCTTTTGCTTTTACTGCTCTTTCTTCTAATTATACTGCATATGAAAGTTTGGTCTCCTTTATTTCTTGGATTGCCACAAGTGACACGTTAAAGAGGATGAATATTCTCTCCAGGAGAAATCCTTTATTTTAATTTATTCAGCAAAAACATGCATCAGCAAACTGACTAGGAAAGCTGCTGTTCTTTATCCTTCCAGTTCACTATCTGTTTGCATGGCCAAATTCTTTTCTCTGGGCAAGAAACTTCCCAGTGGCACTGTAAGTCTATTCTCATACTGCCTACCAGGTAGAAGTTGCATGTTTTTAATTCTTCTATAATAATTTGCAATAGCGCATGCATTGCGGTTTGTTAGAAATGGCTCTGGCAGAGCCATGAGTTTGCCCTGCTCCAGAAGCATTCACACTTCCTGCATGAGTCGCATTCCTTGAAATGACTGTTCTCCATAGCCCAGGGGTTTTGTGTGTTTTTGAAAAATACTCTTGTCTTAATTTTCCTTTGAAAGACTGTTCACTTAGGTTGTTTACATAGTTACCACTTCCAGCGGACATTAGGCTTTTGCCACCGGTCGCATTGTAATTAAATGCTAGAAATTTATGAAAGATGAGGTCTTTATTCAGTGAAATTATTCAAACTATTGATGGTGATTATTTGTGAAACCACCTTTGAATTAATCTGACTTTATTAGCAGTGAAAACTGTGTTGGTAATGAAAAATACTAACTGCCGCTCATACAAATTAAAAAAAAAAAAAGACTTATTTTGAAATCTGTCATATAGGAGAAAATGTTCTTAAATAAGCATTTGCTGATAAGTGGGTATGTACTGGCTCTTTTCTGATAACAGGTTTTCCTCAAATGCTGATTCAGGTCTGCTAAGTCTTTAACGCAGCACTGCAGGCTATGAAATTACTTTGTCTTATAACAAATTATTCAGAAACTTTGTATTAGGTGGAGGACAGCCAAGTCTCTACTCTGGGCAACAAATAATCCAGACAGAAACAGTACTCATGTGAGCCTTTCATATATTAAAGCTGCCAGGAAATTAAATCCCTTTCCGTGGCATTAACATCTAACTGCACCGAACTTCTCGGCATGATTCCCCAGATGCATTTTGGCAGTGGGAACACTCACGTCTGTGTGGGACAGGACAGTGTCTTCCTGTGGTGTTTGTGGAAGGTGCTTGCTCCTCTCTTCCTCCTGGTCAGGATGCAGCAAGTGGCACAGCACACTGACTACTGTTCAGGCAACAGTCCCTGATTTTTCTTGTGCTGGAGTGCTGCAAGTATTCCCTTGCTATAGCTCCTTCAGCTAAATAAACCTTTCAAACATATGCTGCTTGCAGTGGTCGTATTTAATCTTTGGACTTCTGTTCCTGGTGCTTCTGTTACTTTGGAGATGACCATGCACACAACGAGATGTTGTCTTTGCGAGTGGTGGCTGCCCTCAGCTTCCCTGAGAGCACAGCAGGTGCCCGTGCAGCTCCCAGCCTTCTGCGTCATAGACCTCTGCAGTCCAGCCCCATGGCACCAGCCAAAGCAGCCCTCATCTCTGAGCCAGCTTCCAACTGGCTTAGAGACTGCTGGTCCAGCCAGCTTGCTGCTGTAGCCAACAGAGGTTTCTTTGTTTGTTTTGGTTTTGCTTTTTTTTCCCTTGTCTGTCCTCAGACTGCTATGCCAAGTACAAAACCACTTGGATTTATTCAGTTACAGCAGAATCTGGTGCAGTTAATGGGGTTTGCTCCTGGCAAAAGCTTCTTCAGTTTTCATCCAGTTAGCTAAACTGAAAGCAAGACTCATGACGTTTCTGAGGGGTTTACAGTGCTTCATCCTGAATTTATGGAGAGTGCACTAATACATTTAAAGATTTACAGTCAGTTTTCCACCATCCTGACTTAGTATTCTAGTTTGTGAATGAGTATGGCTTGTGTCTCTGAACCTGTGTGACACTCACTCTTACACTGTGATCACAACTGTCGTGATATTCTCTGATTCAGTGTTTGCTGGTAACCTTATCAGTTCTGAGTACTTCCATTTGGCCAACCAGGATTTGGTGAGCTGAAAGTTGTCTGAGACCTGCTTTCTCTGCTGATCTCTATCCCTGTTTTCTTATCGTGACTGCCTAGCAAAGGGATTGCCACAGGACAGCATCTTCTTGTCTCTCCATTTGACAGTATGTCTTTGGTCTAGGCATTGTAATGAGTATTCTGTGTGTGAGAGCCTGAAAGTCTCAACTTCTTGCTGTTTCAGGACTTGGGATGAGTTCTTCACCTTTGAATATGTCTGAATCTGGGTCTCGGCACAGGTTCCACGTGTAATTGAATTTTTTCTACATGCTGCATTCATTACCCTGCTGCCTGGACATGCCCAGAAGGTACATCTTAAAAGCCAGGGCACAAAATTGCAGGCAGAGGACTGTGGTGGTACAGCCATACTGCTGCCTTCAGCTGAGCAACCCAGGAAATAGCACGCTCATGCATTGCCCTGCACACCCCTGGGCTGCAGAACCAAATTTGTGGAGCACTTTAAGTTTCAAACCCATGCATAGGCACTAAAATATGTGACTGGATACTTTTTTTCAAGGGCTTATACCCCATTCTTTCTCCTTGCATGAACAACAGTTGCACACCATCTCTGAAAATTGGGTCAGTTTTCTAGGTTTTTTGGAATACTGATGTGGACAATAACTTTTGGCATCTTTTTTAAAAAAATCTTGCCTTTTTTTATTTGCTTTTTCTCTGCCATTATCTTTCCAAAACTGGTGGGATTTGACTAGCATTGTCCGCAGCTTCCTTTATGTCTCTCAGTATTGCAATTCAATCAAATAGAGGAATCTTTCCGAGATGACGAAAGTGGGAATGGCTTTACTTTTTCATTTACTAATCAACATCACAGGAAATTAGAGAATGAGAGTTTGGATATCAGCAATGCAGTGAGAAAGTCAAAATAGTGAAAGAAACAACCAGCTATTATTACATTAATTAATTGTCATTCATTCCAGCAATGCAAAATAAATTAATCCTTGACATCTAATCAGTATTTCTGCATAGACAATTTGTCATATTATTAAAATTACCTGCAAACTGGCATTGGGTTATCCCCAGAGAGAGGGTTAATGCTTAATCAAAGCATGTCACATTAGAGAAGACCTCTATTAATCAGAAATGAAATTGTTTATAAAGTTGATTGCTTGGTTTTAACACAGTGAAATTTGTTTATTTTATGGGAATATTAGTGTATTGTTGTTCTTACACTAATTTATTGCAATTCTGTAGAGTTAGTCATGGCTTGCTAAAATGGAAGGAGATTAGAAATGCTGTGTTTAGAGTTAGTAAGTCCAATTATGTAACTGGCTTCTGTTGCTTGAGAAGGCAGGACACATTCCTGTTGCTAATTCTAGTCACTTAAAAGTTCTGTAACACAGGGAGTGGGATCCAAAGGGATCTCTCTATGTTGATGGACTTGAGTTGTGTTTCCTTTCCCAGAAAGCTCTGAGAATTCACAGGTTAAGAGACAATTAAAAAAAAAAAACCCAGGCCTCAAATCCCCCCGGGTTCTTTATAGCAGCACTGAAATGAGTAGGAAGCCCTTCAAAACTTTAATATCAGTGTAAAGCTAAATGAAAGTCTTCCAAAATTTAAAACTTTCTTTGTATCCATCTACTCCATCTGGGTATACACAGGTGCTTCTGGAAGACAGCATGGGTGCAAAGTGATTACAGAGGTGGGAGAAAAGCGATGTTTGGAAGTGCCCTTGGAGAATGTTAGGCACAACATGGGAGAATTGTGCCTAATGAGCCTCCTGGGACTGGGACAGGGTGTTGTAGCTTTTCTGGTGACCCCTGCTAGTGGCTGGTCTGGAAACCCAAAGGAGGGCTGTCCCCCTGGTTCCTGTGGTGCTCCTCTTGTGATTTAGCAGCTTTGTCTCTTGATATGAAATATTCAGGAGTGGCTTTTTGTTTTTGAGGCCACCAAGCAGAGCTGGGATTTAGCAATCCTGTAAAATCCTACAAAAGGAATGTCTTTGGGCAAACGGTAGTAGGCTTTGTTCTGCTCTCACAAATGAACCTGGGGGACTTCTATGATACTCAGAAGTGTCAGTGAAAACAGAATTAAGCTGTAACTTCATAGGTTATTTTCAGTTCCCAGTGGGAATTAATTTACACAGTCAGGCAGAGTTAATGAAGAAAGATTAGCCATTCTGGGATTCCTGGGGCAGGAGGGAATTGCAGTCTATGGGAAAGCAGCAGGAACTGGCAGGCTGGTAGCTGGAAAAAACAACAACGAAGCAGGGATTGAAGGAGGGAAAAAGATTAATTTTAAAAGGCTGTTTGGGAAAGCCCAAAGCTACACAGAAACTATTTGCTGTCCCTTATATTGGGGATGTCCCGACAGTTGGATGTCTCTGTGCTTTTGTGTTTGCAAACTCCGGTGTTGCAGTTAAGCTCTTGGGGGGGGGGCGGGCGGAAATTCAGGTTTCAGTTGCATCTTAGAAGTGTGATATTTGGTGGCTTCATTCCCATGACTGGGAAATAAAATCATGACATATCATTGTGTCTAGCTGTCTGTTATTGTCAGAAAGCAAGAGAAGATCTAAGCCACAAGAAACGCAAGAAAAGTTAATCTGAAGACACAATTACTGCAGAGGAATTAGGTGTGTTTGTGGAGCATGTACGTGCACAGAGACGTGCACCTATGCAGGAGGACATGTGTATAAAATATCATCTGTGTGTACAAAGCTGACTTCACCATGTTCATCAGATTTTATTTTAATGAGAATTTTATTTTACTTTCCTTTGCAGTAAAGATCCAAGCTGTTGTTTGGCCATACAGAGCTTTCAACAAACTGGCTGTCAGTGCCCCTGTGTACTTTACATAAATGTGTCTCTGAACAACGCCGATTGTCATGCTTGGTAATGTTTGCTGGAAATCTCTGCACTTAGCTGTACCTTGTAACCATCTTGTGAGAAAATTACAAAAATGGAAAGATGTTTTGTAACTACTTCTCAGCAATAAAAAGCCCAGTTTCACCCTGCTGCACACTGCTGCTCCCAGTGTTGTACGTATCCATGAAGCAGGGCGGCGGGACAGTAGCAAGGTCTCACCAGCAGTAGTTTAAATAAAGGAAGTATAAGCTGAGAAAAAGTTCAGAGAGTTTTTTGATGTTTAGTCTGTTCTCAAGGCAGAAATATTGGCCAGAAATTCTGATGTTTTGCACTCCTCAGGAATACCAAAGGGCCTTCCTTCCCAAAATACAGTCAGCACATGGCTCTCCTCCCTGCATTTTCTTTATCAGAGAGAAATGAGGTATTTTTATTTTTTCTGTATATAGGATGATCTTTATACAGTTGGAGCAGAAATTGGTTTTTCTTTAAAATCTAGCTCTTCTTTACAAGACTAATTATTCCTTCCTCAGATGCTCAGTAAAATTAAATTTTTAGTCAGCTACAAAAAAAAAAGCGATGAGGTTAGCAGTAAACCGGAAGTGCATGGGTAGCGTGGCACTGAACATGTGGAGAAGTCCAAATATGCACGGTTTAAAATTTATCATTGGTGCTTCTTAGAAAAACTAAAGAAAAGCAGAAAAGAAAAGCTTTCATGAGATATAGTTCTGAACTAGCTATTTCTGTACTTGGAAAAGTAATTGGAATTTGGCTCAGCAGCAGGAACGAGGAAGTTTGTCATTGGATGCGAAAGCTTACTTTAATGCTTCTGCATCTTGTAGGACTTGGTGGGGGAGGGGGAGAGGTGCAGTTTGCTGCCAAAGTGTTCCCAATACATAGCTGAAAATGGTTTCTAATACTTTTCTCCTTGCTTTTTCTGGTGAGATGGCTGTTTTATACCGCTTGGAAGTAGTGGTATGGACTTCCAGAAATATTCCCAAAGGATACACAGGTGTCTGTCCAAGATGCAAAGGGAACTGGAGCTGTGATCATTGCTGGATGAAGAGCTCTAACAAGCTGATATCTTTGGTTCTTCTTGTTTTCAAGGTTTCCTTAATGTCTCTGGAGGTGGCCCTCCTTCTTCCCCATGAACATCAAGTACAGATGTGTATACACTACTCTGTTTCCTTGCGTGATTTAGAACATCAGCATTTTCTCAGCTGTGGCACTGGATAGTAGAAGATTCTTCTTTTCCATGTATCATTTTCCAGACACATGCCTTGCCACAGTTGTCATAGCGTAAGAACACTTTAGTAAGGAAAAGAGGATTTACACAAGAAAAAATAACCAGGAGAAATGAAATCATTACTGAAAATAATCCAGAAAACCCAGGTTGTAAGAAAATACAGTTTCAACTTCAACAAGCTCTCTGGGAAGAGTGATCATCAGAATCTATCTGATGCTGAGTGAGCCATGTGGAATTTCTTGGAAGATAAAGATTTCGGCAGATAATCAATTTCAGCATAGACAGAATTTTTGTAAGCATGTATGTTTAGCAGATCTGGGCCTTGTGTGAAAGCATGTAGATTAAATTATGTTTTTGATGTAAAGTAATTTGGAATTAGACCATTTTGGAGCAAGGGATGGTCTCTCTGTAGATGAGGGCTTCCATAGATCCTCCAAAAAAAAAAAAAAAGTAAGAATCCAAACCCTACATATTGCTGCTCTGGGGTTTCTTTCTTTGAGAAATGCCTCTCAGAATGACATCAGACATTGCCAGGTCACAGTCTCCTCTGCATATTGTGTTGGCTTTTTTCCTGATGTGGAACAAAATGATGGCAGATATTCAGAGAGACTAAATGAGGGAAGCATACAGAAAACTCCCATTTGATATGTTGAATATAATGTGGAATAAACTCTGCTGTCTTTGCTGGGAACCCATCATAATTTGGAAGACATAAGTAGTTTTTGGCTTCAGTGTAGGTAAAATATGCGTTATGGTTATCAATGCCTGATTTTGTTGTTGTTGTGCATTTTGGTATGGCTCTTAACTGACACAGATATTGGTAATGACCACTATAGATTCAGGTGAATGAATAAAACATATCCTTTCCCAGTGTTGCAAGCACTGGAATAAGCTTAATAAAAGCTCCAGTATCTGTATTTCCATCTTACGTGGTCAAGTAAGTAAAGGTAACAGATTTGCTGCTCCTGAGATGAGCTAGAAGGCGATCATGGAGTTGGAAATTCCTCCAAAACAGCCAGCTTTTTCTCCACATTACAGCCTTTTTTGGAATGACTGACACACTGTTTGTACTGGGGTGAGTGCAGAGATACTGTAACCAGGAAGATAGGAATGCCACATCAGTCTTCCCTAAAGACAACTGGAGGTGCTTGGGAACACAGCATGAGAATAAGCAGGTATTTGCAATTGTGTTGGCACCACCCAGCAGCAGCCCTGCTGTGGCCAGAGGTGGCTGTGTGGTCTGGGTGCGTTTGGAAGCTGATGTAGCTGTCCCGCAGTCACACACACCATCAGCCAGGCACTCTCGGTGAGTACAACAGTGCCTCAAACATATCTGGCAGGGCAAATTGCATTGCCTGCTTCGTCAAATCCAACTTTTTGTGGGGTGGAAGCGTGGGTGCTGTCTCCAAGTGCCATTACCTTGGCTGCCCTGTGTGAAAGGGTTAGTCGTGGAGCAGCTCCAGGCGGTCATCACCATCAGTGCAAAGGCTCAGCTCTGAAAAGTAATCGCTTTTTCAGATTCTTCCTAAACATTTTATCAGATTTGGGAAATAGCCAGAGCACTGTAGAAGTGTTAAAGCTTTCAGGTTAACTTTCTCCTTTATTGCTTTATAAAAGGCATAGGAGTAGAATTCTGCCTGCTACTCTTTTGGCAATAGGAGAGGTCGTAATAGCTAGGGGAAATGGAAAAGCTAGCTGAGGTGGACTGTAGCTTTTTCTATTGCTCTCTAGTGTGCTTGTGGAATGAAAATAATGAGAAACACCTGCAAAAGGGGAGGGTTGGGGCGGGGCGGGGCGGGCTGGAAAGGAATGGCAAAGTAAGAAATGGAGCAGCTTCTGGCTCCAGCTCTCCCTTGCCGTCTTGCTGTTGGCGGAGGCCAGGCATGGCATGTTACATTCGTGTTCAGCCTGGAACCTAGTGCCTGCTGCCAGCATGGGGCTTTGAGGCATTGCTTCTGGCTGCATTACTGCTCACAGCAGTTTTGCAAAAGACGCAGACTTGTCCACCCAAGCCAGGTCCTGGGTGCCAGCAGCTTGTGGAGTCCCTCCCGTGTAAGATATATTTGCATTTGTAACAGCAGCACAGCATGTTTGTGGCTGGAAAAGCGGATAGCAGGGACTTGGGGGAACCTGAAATGGAAGAAAGTGTGGCATGCAAAAGGCTGAAACAGGACAAGAGGTTTGAGAATACTGTCTCTCTGTGCCAGTTGACCACCTCTCTGACTTCTTTCCTATTTGGCTCCCAGACTTGCCTGCCCACCCCTAGAAGTATCCTCCTTCCTCCCTCCCTGGGAGTCACATTCCTTCATCTCCAACTGCCAGCATCTCCACTAGGAGAGCAGAGAGGTAGCACTTGTAGTCAGATTCTGCTTGCAGAGACAAAATTCCAACCTGAAGTGAGTGAAGAGAGCATGTAACTCATTGTGTTAAAGGTCTGATACCTTTGTGGTTAAGAGTATATATGTGCCCTGTAATACAAGCCGTTCTCCCCTTGTTCACACTTGTGAAGGGATGCTGTGGAATACATCTTGCAAGACCCCCATTCCCTCTTTATTTGCCTTCTCCAGCTGGCTTGCACAGGCTTGTGCTCCCAAATTTAATCTTGTATTTGGTGCTTTGATTCAGGAATTCATTTCAAAAGGACTGTTTTGTAATTAAAACTATTCAAAAGTTGTCCTGATTAATGGAAAAGTGGGAATGGTAGACAAAAAACCTCCAAGCATCTTTTTGTCTCCATTTCCTCATATTTCTGCCTTAATCCAAGTGTAAGTCATGTCATTGAACTAGAATGCTACCTTGCACATAACTTTTATGGAAATCCTTAATTGTTCTACGCTGTAAACTGGGCTCCAACTTTTTGCATATCAGCATTTGATGCAACTATAGTTGCAAGCTTTTGCGATGTGAGAAATAAGTTGATGAAAAATCTCCCTTCTGTCTAAAATAGCAATTCAGTTGAATGGAAACATTGCACAGAAATACTTTTCACACCGATGTTTTTCACGGCCTGTTATCATGGCATTTGAGACTGAAAGAATTAATTCTGCCTTCTGCTTCAGCTGTGGTTATTGTCAAAATCATTACCTTCAAATTACTATTTCATTTAATGAAAATCAGAATTTTTCTTATTCCCAAGACAAGCCAAACTTTCATAATCTTAATTTCCTGTAGGACATAAATTTTATTTTTCATCATCTCTGCTCATTAGCTTTAAATGAAAGGACTTCTCAAGCTAGAAAACCAGATATTAACCTTACCCAAATTGTGGATCCAGGAGCAAGATGTCAGCTTCTGCTCTATGCTTGGAGATTGAGTTTCTTGTGAATTTGTTGCTGAGTGTGTGAAACCCACTCCTCCCTGCTGTAAATCTACTGGTTGAGCTAAAACGAGCGCTGAGCCACCTGTAGTTGGCTCTGGGACCCAGCAGGTAGTGACCAGATAGCAGTTCTAATATTCCTAAATAAAAGTGCATAAATGAAGTTGCTTTGCAAACCCCTGGGAGTTGGGGACCGTTCCTTTTTATTCTCATGGAGCACAGTGGTCTCTCGTTTTTGACTGGGGCTTGTGTCAATATAAGAAATTACATTCAAGATTCATAGTGGCCAAGGTAGAAATGAATTAAAATTACTACGTAAGGAAAGTGAAGCAAAAATCCTACATCTGGAAAGAATTTATGTTCTTTCCACAGTCGAATTTTGACATAAATGAAATAGTTTTATTTAAGCCAGTAAAGACAAGCAACATGACACCGTATTTCTACATATATTTTCTACAATGATATACGTGAAAACTGATTGTCGTATTTGTTCCAAGCAGGGACATGCCACAGTTGCCTTAAATTTTCTTGCAAACAATGAATCGCTTCTGATGGTGCTGCTAGTACTTCTAAAGCTATTACAATATATTTAGACAAGCTCATTATCAACATTATAGATGTTAACACTTGGTAAGAGCTATCAACCTATACAGGGAACAAAGGAAAGTAAACAAGCACAGAAAAGTTGTTTCTTATGGTGTGTGGTTTTAGAAAGCTATCATGCATGTTACACTGTTTGCATGCAGGTCCTGAGACAGAGTGTGATGGATCCACATGCTGAAGATTAGTTTTGCGTATATAGAATAATTGCAGATAAGGAGGAAAAAAAAAATCTTATCAAAGAAAAACTGCAGTATCTTTCCAGTTCTTGCTATTGAATTCTATCCTTTTTATTTTTCTTAAGTTCATTATATAGGATACTACTTATGTCTTAAAAAAGAAACTTAGTCAGCTGTCACTTAAAGGTGAATAAGCTACACTAATGTGTAGTGTAGATCTGTAGCTGAAGACTAAATGGCTTGAAGTTAGGGTTTTCTTCCTCTGTAGGGGAACATCCACGTAGGCAGCAAGATGCGATCAGCCAGACTTAATTACAGAAACCGTGTCTGGGTTGTGGGATCAGACACTCAGCTAGGGTATGGAAAAGAGGGATCTATCCAAATGAGAAGTGTTTTGCATTTGGGGATGCATTTATTTAAATGTGTCCTAACTTGAACTTTTCCACTTTTTATTAATGCACCCCTTTTTCATTAGAGGTAAACTTGAGACATTGGGCTGTAGATAAGGTGTCTTTCTGAGTTGTTCAGCGTTTTTTGAGTTCTGTAAGAGACATTGTTAGGAGACATCCATCCCCAAATACCTGAAGCTAGGGGACTAGTAACATTACTTCAGGTCCCTGCTTCAACTTGGAGAGAAAATAAGCGTAAATCACTTCCTCCAGGGAGTGCTGTGGCCTCCTTTGCTATTGTAGCACCTTCCTTGCTCCCTGTCTGCTTTGCTATTACTGCATAAACCAGATACCATCATTTGCGCAGCTAAGGTGGCTGAGGCATTTGGCCTGTGGAGGGCGCTTGCAGCAACTGGGAACTTGTACTGGGATGGAGTAACTTTGCTCCTCCACCAACAGCCTGAAGCTAAGTATGAGGTCCTTCACCTTCCATTGCATTTCACATGCAGCATGCTTCGGAGCTCATTGCTCCAGGGGGTTATGAGACACTCCTGCCAAGGCAGCCTGGTGCTCCGTTGCAGCATAAGCCCAACTCTGACTGTCAGAGAGTCATCCCACGTCGTCGCCGTGGAGGGGAACAAGCCAGCTTTCTCCCCAGCTGGGTAACTTGGTTCCTATCCAAGTCCTGCTAGGCCTTGGAGTCAGTGAGCTGTCATGGCAGCTCATGGCCACCAAAGGAGGCATAGAGAGATACAGCAAAGCTGCTATAGATTACATCTATACAGGAAGAGCCCTGCTTCTGGCACCCTGAGCTTCAATGTCGCTGTAGGAGCTGAACTGCTCTGGGCAGAGCTGTGGCAGGCTTAAGGGGACTCCCGGGGCTGGGGTCAGCTCCTGGCAGTGCTGAGCGGTCCAGCCCCTGGTTTCTTCAATGGTGCTGGGCCTCTCTTGCAAAGCTTAAAAATGTTTTGAAACCTCCTTGCTAAGTGACACAAAGATTCAAAGAGCTGTAACTCCAGTTTGGCACTTAATTGAAAAACTTGACTTAAGGAGTGTTCCAAATCCTGCAGATCTTGTAGATCTCTCTGTTCACAGCTCCTTTTGCCCCCTTGCTTTATTTCATTTAAGGGCAACTGCAGAATTCAATTAAGCAAAACACCACTATGGGAATTCATTCAGTGCTGCCTCTTGATCTTCTAAACTACCGGCAGGCGAGTGAGACTTCCAGACTGGTGAAATCTGCAGTGAACGTTTTGAAAATCTCATATGACAGAGAACAAGTGTGAATTTCAGAGAGCAAAACAGTCAGAATAAATATGCAGCTGTATAAATGCTTCTTTGAGGGCAATTTCACACTACTGTAATTTCAGTTTTGCCTGGAATTTTTCTGGAATGGCTTTCAACATCAAAAGCCTAGGAAAACACATGGTTATTGCTTGCAATGGGAAGCCTCCACCCTTCAAAAGGAGGCTGAGCCTTTAGTAATTTGGTTTCAAATAAGCATGTAATTATTTATTTCAATATTAAACTCTTTCACACTTCTCTCTGAGGAGGCCTGCAAATCTGTGCTTTTGCATCGGTGGCTTAGTGACTGTAGGACAACTCTAACTTTCAAGTAACCCCATAGGTTTCAGCAGAACTGGTTTCTTAAACGATTCCTGCCCAAACTAGGACAGGTTGGACTAGATGACCTTTGAAGATCCCTTCCAATCCAAAGGATTCTATGATTTTTAGGTTTATCTGAGTAACTTAAGTTTATCTGTGAAACTTCAGTAGCGTCTCAAATACTGCGGAAAGGATTTATTTGCCTTAATGCAGAAAACAGTAACAAAATCTTCATTGAAGAGGTTTGTTTCCTCTCTGATTCGGAAGCAGCAGTAGCTTCAGTTGAGAAATTTAAGTGGCACCAGTCTCAAAGGAGGCAGAGTAAATGCCATGTTATCAGGCTGCAGCTTTCATACACCTTACCTGAAACGTAGGCAAAAAGTTGCTGCTGTTTTTTTTTTCTTTGTCTCCTTTTTTTCTTTTCTTTTTTTCTTTTTCTTATCCTCCGCCTGATGCCAGTTAGTCTCACAGCCACCTTCTGGAGCATCCATCAGAGGAGCTGCTATTCTGCAGCCCAGCCCGGGAGGCTGTGTTGAGCGGAGTTGTATTGCAGTCTGCTCATGTTTTACTCACCCTGTGCTGCACCTGCTTTCTGCTCGCCTGCATCTCAGGGGTATGCGAAAAATAGCAGGCTATTTTAAAAGCACAAGCTACGCCCCTTAGAATAAATTGCTTTTAAATTTGGGCAGACTAAATGTATGTCAAGTGTTTCATAACTGAATATTGCATTTTTGCAGAAGCAGGAAAAAATGTGTGGAAAATCCTTAAACTTTATAAGTTGATGCGTTTTGATGCGGAGTAATACAGAGTTTAATATTTTGAGCAGATTTGCTTTTCCACGTCTGCTGTATTTCTATTTTAATAATCCTGTTGAAAGCTTGCCATGTTTTTATTTTGTTTTTATCCATTAAAAAGACAGGCCAGGTATTCACCTGGTAGAAAATGGTGTGTGGTTATTTACACCGCTGGAATATCTTGCCCACAGTGTGCTGGCATAGGTAGTTGTTGCTCTTCTGAATAGTTTCCAAAACTGTTTCTGAAAAAAGCTTGGAGGAAAAAAAAAGGCAAGAAGGCTGGAAGGAGATAAGGATCATCAAGATCCAATTAAAGAGAAGCTGGAGGGAGAGGCAAAACAAAAATAGAAGGACGACCACTGTGACAAGCTCTCAATGCGTCTGTACTGTTTTTACCTCTAAGCACATCCCAGCAGAAGCACCCGTGTAACTTCCTCTGGAGTCTGGTGTCCATGGAGCCAGGCAGGGCTTGAAGCAAGAAATCTTTTGTCTGGCTCATTACGGGAGAAAAGGCAGCAGCGTAAGATACCATTAGAGAGTGGTACTCATAGGTGTCCCTGGGTTTGGCTATGGGCTCGCATTACAGCTTCTGCTAAGTCTGCTAAGGGAATCACAGGCAGCGGGACAGAAAACCTGACAATGCTGCCAAGGAAGTGTGGGAGGCTTGGCCAGGCTCCTGTCTACTCCATTCATCACAGATCTCGCACTAGTAGTCGTGCCCAGCTGGAGCCACTGGGCCTCCTTTGGGTTTGCTTCACAGATGTGAATTGTCTCTGGCAGCAAACAAGGTTACAGCTTGTGGTATTTTCATGCATGTTGCATTGCTTAGTTGGGACGGGGGCAAATTTATCCTGATGTTTTCTATCCCGAGTAGATCCCTCTGTCCTAAGCTCCTGTGCCACACTGATTTTGTGCTAGTCATTTCAGGGGGTTACTGTCAGGATCGGGCACTTGGAAGGATGTGCAGCTTATCCAAGATAGGTATGTGAAAGTGGTCATTTCATTTTCCACAAGTCCTACACCTTGCAAGATAAACCCATGGTAAACTGTGTGTCATGGCAGTAGGTCTGGGGAAGTGCAGTGGCACGGAGCTGGGTCACCTGTGAAGCGAGTGGCTCAGAAACCAAGTGCGAGAGAGGGGGAGTGGCAGAGTCTTGCCTTCACGTACGACTTGTAGTGCGGGGCAGGGTGTTCTCCTGAGATAGGCATGCAGTCAGAAAGCAATCCTTTTAGTCTCACTAAAGCCCTTGATATTTCATTAAACATTTTAGGTAATGCCCGTATCGTCTCTGAGCCAACATTGCCTGTTTTGATAAAATGGATTTATATGTGCCAGGCTGTGTTAACTATTATTGCATGCAGAACAGCTGCTGCATTTGCCTGCCCAGTTGTTGCATGGTAAGAAAAAGGCTTGTAAAGTGCTTCTGATTACCCTGAATCTGAAGGAAGATATAGTATATAAATTCCAAATTTATTCTGTTACACCAATACCGTTATTGAGCTAGAGGAGAATAAGAAACCATGCCTTTGCTTTGTGCACACCAAAGCCAGCTTCTGTGAAATCTGTTCTTTTCTCTTTTGCTCTCACCCTCCCCCAGAAAGTCCCTAATAAAATGCAATGTGGTTTCAATGTTGCACTGTAAGCAATTGACCTTTCCCTCCCCAAAATAATGGGTGTAAATCAACTAGACGTGGCATTAAGACCACTTGGCAATTTCTTTGACATTTATGTATTGTTCTGAAATTAGTCTAAACCTTGATTAATTTTACAACGCTAAATAACAAAACTAAATATGTTAGGTTTACCTTAACTGATTTGATTTACAAATCTTAAGGGATTTAAAAGAATCAACAGGTAGAATATACACTTGGGGACAAAAAAGGCATTTTACTCACTTATTTCAGAAATATTTCTCTCAAAGCTTTTGCCGCATCATCTGCATTTAGATGAGGAGATGACAGTGCTGCTTTCTCCTCCCTGCCCTCTCTCATCTGCTCAGTAGTTGTTCTAATCAATGCGTCTCTTTAAGCTTTATGGTGGATGGAGCCGTACCTATTGCAACCTGGCTCCATATGGACAAAACATGGGAACAGCTGTTGTATTTAATACGTGAAAGACAGCTCAGCAATCTAGGACTTGGCTTCTTTGCAGGAGGCAACTGGGGCTTCTTCCTCTCTACCTTCCCTCTACGTGTGAAAAAAATTATTTATTCTCCTCCCAGCATTTTCTTCTTTTGAACAAGGAAATTGCCATTTAGTTTATAAACTCAAAGGGAATTCCTCAGTTGACTGAAGTGTTTACAGCCTAATTGCTGGAAAAAATTGAAGGATGTGGATGTGTCAAGGTGCTTCTCTCGAAGTTGAGTTAAGTCAAGTCATTTTTACTAGAAGGAGCCAGCAGCCCCCAACAATTCAGGGAGCAGGGAAGGGGGTTCTATAGGCAATGTCAGTACTGAAGCATACTGAAGGCTGGCTGCCCTGTGCAGGAACTGAGTAATTAGAGTAAAATTCGTTACTGACAGTAAAACCGAATTTTTGGTGTTTTCCTTTTTTCCTTTCACTGAGGGGGATTCACAATATTTAGCATATTTCTAGGAGATCTTTTATTGAGGTTCATGTCTTTATGCTTCATGTTATTGTCGATGGGCCTCTTTGAAGAGGGGGTTTGACAAAGGTATCTGAAGTTGGATGGAGGTGCTAGAGGGGAAACTGGGTGTAAGGAGAGAGGAGAATACAGCTGAGGAGTTAGATGGTTTCTTGGAGCAGGGAGCAGGTAAGGTTCCTTCATGTGTTTGAAGGAACTTCAGAAGTGCATCCATAAAAAGTGCTGCTGAAGGACTCTGTTCTGCAAAATGGATGCTCGTGTTCATGAGGTGATGTGGTGCAAAGCTGGGTACCCTTGTAGGAGAGAGAGAGTGGGGAATAGCAGGAGGGAATGATTTAGACAGTGAGTGATGGAAAGCCCAGGAAGGGATGTTCACGGTGGCCTTCCAAAAGTCATGTTGTCATCATACTAAATAATGGTATTTTTTTGTGCAGTGATAAATACTGCTAGTCTGTAGCAGTGTACTTGCTGCAGTGATTTATTTGTTACAAGTTATATCAATGACCCGTCTTTCATAATTAAGTCGACTTGTTCTTCAGTGCCCTTGGCAAGTGTTACTCAAAATAACGCAACCTAAAATGGCATATCCAGATCTCTGGGGCTGAAAAATCAACTGATAATGCTCTCCCAGTGATCTTCTCTACACTTTTCCAGAAATAGTGGTGACTGGAGGTAATATGCTGTGGGAAGAACTGGCAGTGTGTTGGTTGGGAATAGCTCTGCATTTCTGTATTTAGGGTCCCAGGGCGTAGCCATACGGCAAGTTTTGTTTTTTCTCTTTCCAGCCAAAAGTTGCAGCAGATTGTCGGAGATAAAATACTGACAGGGTAGTAAAATCGCAGCAAAGTAATTGGTGAGGGATAGCTTGTCGTTAACAAATAATGTTCTAGTATATAGATACAAACTTCCTCATGTACAGCAGGGAGAAATAAAACATACAGCACAGAAAGTAAAAGGGATCATTAATTGAGTGAGGAAAACAAGTGTTCACAAACACTGCAGGGGAAGGAAAGAATAGAAAGTTAAGGAAAGGAAAATAATTACCTGAGAAATCTATGCAAATAGATAGTTTTGGATTACTTCAGCTCAGTCCCAGATCTATTCAGGTTTGCTGAAGAAAGCTCAGTCCCATACTGAGAGAAACATGAATGTAGAGCTGTTCCCAACACCCCTCTGAAGAGAAAAGATGTGTTTTTCATTAAGCTGCTGGTCTGGTACCCAAAGGAGCTGAACTCCATTTCTGACCTCTTAAAATTTCCCGGGTCACCTTGGGCAAAGCCTCGAATCCCTCTTGTCTCAGCGTTTAACGACAAATCGCCTTGCAGAAAGAGCTATGAGCCGATCGATGCTGAGGGCTGGCCAGGAATTTTTCAGGTGTATGTTTTCTTTAAGAAGTTGCTCTGTCATCAGAACAGAAGCTTTTAATTGGAATGTACCCATTTGAATGAAACCTACGGTGAGGCTTGTTTGGGCTTTTAGGATAGACTCTGTGGGCAAAATGAGAAAGCTAAGTGAAAACAGCCATTTTTTTTTTTTCTGAGCTGTGAGTAGCTGGTGACTCTCACTTTTCAGTCTCCCTCAAGGGTATGAGTTTCTCCAGCACTAGTTTCGCCCCCTGACCCAAGACACCTCTCCGCCCAGTGAATATAGCATGACGGTGAGTGGGGCCATGTGCCTTGGCCTCCTCAGGTGCCAGGACTCTCTGGGCTGGTACAGCTTAGTCATTGCTCCTCTGGATTTTCTTCCCCTGACAGACCTATTAATTAAACAGTCATCAGTCAAGCTACTAATTAGGAGCTGCTTGGTTGGGTAAGTTGGGCTGGTGACAGTGAAGGGAGAAGAATTCATCTGAAGGCTCATCCCCATTGAGAGAGGAGAGCTGTGTCTTGCCCTGCAGCCCTCCCCTCTTCTCCCCTGGACTATTTTCCTGCCTTGCACTGGCCCGGGCCTCCCGCCGCACCCTGCCCTGAGCCAGTCCAATGAAATGCCAGAAAATTATCTGCCTTTTTTTTTTTTCTTTCTTTTGCCCAGTTGCTGTTTTCCATCATGTTAGTGCACTCAGGCAGGGCTTTGCCATGAGCTAGAGCCAGCAGAAGGTAGCAGCAGCAGCAGCGATCAGGCAGGAGGAGGGAGACTGGGAAGGAGGGGGCATTCTTTTTGGCAGCAGAGCTGATACATCATCTCATCATGTCCTGTGGAGCCATACCCTGCCAATCACCCAATTAAATGGTGATACTAGGAAGGGCATGGATGAAAGGCAGAAGAATAACACTGGGAGCCAGAGAAAAATAAGATAAAATAAGGTCCTGGAGGCAGTCCAGCTCTGTGCTGCATAGACTTCATGCTTTGCAACCCTGGCATCACCTTCTCAGTGCATGAATAATGAATTGCTTGCCATTTTGACAGTCTGTCCCAGATTTGGCTCACCTCACAGTAGCTAACTAAAAGTCAAGCCTCTAGTGCCAAGGTTGTTCTCTTGTCTCCCTTTAGAGATGGAAAAAAAAAGAGTAGGCTACACCCGGTAAGTGATTTATGCAGCCTGGTTGGAGATGTGGTTTGTCACTGTCTGGAGGTGCCAGAGTGTCCCAGTCAAGTGCAGGAGGAGCCTGGACTGTTACCTTTGTCCAGGGGTGTAAGGCTCCTCTGATTTAATGCGGTCCTATATGCAGCTTTGGTTCATCGCTAACTGGGTTCTGGCCTTGGGGCCTGGACACACCACCGCCATGCCTAACACCTTCCCTGAAGTGGGGCTTTTGCTTCCAAAGAGATACTGTGCCAGGGAGGCTGCTCATCTTCATCTGTAAACCCTGAAGAAGGCTGCGGTGCCTCCCTCTGCCTGTAGGGAAGGACCAAGGTGTCTGCCCCGGGATGTGTAGTTCAGAAACTCAAGCATCTCTCTTGGCAACCACAAGGAGTCCTCCCGCAGGAGGAGTGTATTCAGATCAATCATACCTCAGGGGAGTGGTGATGGGTAAGCACTGTGTCTGCTGTTATTCTGGGTGCTCCAGGGAGCGTGGATGTTCTGGGGCACCTGTGTCATGAATTCCGGCTTTGTGTGGGTGTCTCAGCAACCTGAGGGCATAAACCCCAGCCCCCGACACCTGTGCTTAGGCTGGGAAGGCCCCCAAGTCACTCTGAGAGATGGGTTTTACATAGTTGCAGTCTGATGAAATGAATGGCCTCCCCTTGCTAGCAGGGGTAATGATGGTGCTTCTCCTTTCTGTGGGGCAGGGCTCTCCTGACAGCATTGTCAGATTCCCCTCCCCGTCCCCCCCCTTACTTCCCCAAACGGGAGGATGCTCCTGGGGCCTGGTGTGTCCTGCTGGGAAGAGCAGGAAATGTGTGGGTCCACAGCCCCAGCACAGAAAGTTGCCCTCCATTTAGGGGCCAGTGGTGTCCTCAGTCAACACAAGTGGCCTAGAGTTTGGGGCACGTCTTAATGGATCATGTTTGGTCAGCAAAAGATTAAAACTTGGGTTATACATTTTTCTTCCATGCCCTTCTAAATGGCAAATGTACTTTTCTGTGATGGCTATTTTAGGATAGCCCCACTGCTCCAGGGATCTCCTAATTATCTGAGTGTATTTCATGCAAGTCCATCCCCAGGATGGCTGGTGCAAGTGTTCTCTGTAGAAGAGATAATGAGAATGTAAATGGAGAGGTGAAGTATCTACATGAGAAATCCAGATGCAATTGAGTTCTCAACAGTATTTGAGGTTGTATATTTATTCTGCCATGTGCGCAATGACTTGATCTGCTATAGGATTGAGTCCTAAAATAGAATACTTTACCAGAATACTCTAAAAGCTTAGTGTTGGTAACACGTAGATAAGTTCCTGTGAGTGGGAGGTATTGCCAAATGTAAAAGAAAAACAAACAAAAAAAAAGAAAAAGGAGGGGGGGGGAATAGAATATGAACAAAATCAGGAACTTCAAAACAAACCAAACCTTTGATTACAGGACAGTGCATTTTGTGAGGTAATCCATAGGAAGCAATTCTACTGGGCCGTGGTTTGAAGATACATCCATTTAAATACCAGTAAAGTTTGTTCAAATTTTCTATTTTGGCAGTGGATACAATGATAAAATGTTTTTTAGTTTGGATGATATTTAAAATCTAATCGTGTAGAACACTTACAGCACAGAAATGGTAAATAATCCTAGTCTGTATTAGGCTTCCCATTATCAAGGCTGCAAAGTATTTAGAAAGTGAGTCTTTCCTTCTCAGATCATTTTCTTGAAAACCAAAGAGTGAGCCTGGCAGGGCTTGTTAAAGAAGAAAATTACCAAGAAGGTATTAGTATACTTGACGCAAGTAAATAATTGAGTTTGTATTTTGAGGGTGTAATATTCTTGATTGAACTATCGGCAGCTTGAGATATTCAGAGGCCTTTCATATGTATATTTGCATGTGTCATTCTGCTGTTGCAGATAAACAAGCATGGAGTTCTTTGCATGTATAATAACGTTATTATCAGTTCTGTGATAAGACCAAATGAAAGTGCATTCTTTCTTTCCTCTTGATGCAGTTTGGCAGCCAAAACATCCTTTGGTTTAGCAAACCTGAAAATAGTTTCCCGCAATTTTGTGCAAAAGAAAAGGAGAGATGAAGGTTAAAGGATTAAATGAGCTTCCTGGTGTGCGAGGGGCTAGCAAAACACTCGGGTCCAGCTATGGAGGGGAGGGAAAAAGAGAAATACGTTGGCAAATGTTGGCAATTGATGCTCAAATTCCAGCAGAAAGGGTAATCTACATGTGCTTGCTAGGTGCTGTGCTGCTACAGAGCCCTTTTAAGGATTCAGCTGAAATTTCCTTGCAGGGCAGTATACAAATCTTGATGTGAAAAAGCAGCCAGAGTTTCCAGTGTTCAATGTGTTTGAGCCCATGATAAAAATTCTGAAAATGCAATGAGCAGGTTGGGTGATGCTCAAGTTTGAAATCTTAAGCACTGAAATGAGAGCCTGCAAACAGGGAGAAGCAGACTGAGCCAAGGAGTAGCCGTGCTTAAATTAAGCAGATATTGATTTTACTGAGGTGAACATCAAGTTTTATTGATCCGAGAGATAACTATTGACTGAAACATCCTGAAGTGTTCCCTAACCCTGTGCTGTTTTTTTTTTTTTCCTCTGGAACAGTTTTCCTCCTTTTCCCTTGTCCTTTCCCAGAAAATAATATCTTAGCCCCAGCTGCTCTAAGCTCCTGCTATTTTTGCAAAGCCAGCGTTGTTTTCCAGCTAGCAGTTGTAAACATCAGAGGCAGGAAAAATGGCTGTGACTTTATAAATCAATAAAACCCTATGCCCAACAGCTATTAACAAACTAAAAAGATGCTTGGAAATCCAAACAACCTCTTATAAAATAATAACAAAAGGCTCCACAGCACAATCAAGTTCCTGGCTCCTCTTACACAAAGAATCGTTCAGAAAAAATGTGAAACCGCATTTTAAGAAAGTGACAGTTTTTGATTCTTTAGGGAAAAAATGATGACCTCATTCCGAATGCTGTCTAAAACAGCCTCTGTGATACTTTTCATTGAAGTGATCCTTTATTACCTTCATGTAAGTACGAGTTTACAAGGACACAGAAACTTTGCAAATAATGGAGGAGCGAGTATTTGGAGAGAAGGAGCAAAGTAGATAATATGGATCAGATAGAATAATGAAAAAATTACTTTCAAACTATGCAGGTGGATATAACTGTTAATGTGATGAAAATTCAAACATTTCAAACTGCAAAAAGCAGTCATGCGATCGCAGCATGTTCATCTGGGCAAGTGCAGGCTGCAATTGAGGGAAGAGTTTTACTATGGAACTTGCCTGTAGTTTCAGTTGAAATATTTTGACATGCATAATATTCTGCAATAGTTTTCAGGATTTTAAGATGTGTAAGGTCCTGCATGCTGCACGTGGAAGACTGTACAGGGAGGCAAATTAATGAAAATCATATTGGTAACACAGAAAGGAGGAGGAAGAGACAAAAGGCTACCAATTCTCTCCAGGCGAATTCTTTCCTTCTGGAACACCAACTCATTTGGTTTCCTACTGAAAATACCTTCACATCTGGAGGCAGTGAGACACACTGACTTTCACTCTGTGGATCAGGTGGAAGTTACTTCTGTTACCCAGCATTACCTCTGCTCCCCAAGTGTCTGAAACTGTCAGGTTGGGCAGGTAATGAGAAACATAAGTGGAATTTAGACCTGCGTTATGATCATTTACAGAGATTTCACATTGGCCTAGTTACTAAATTGCTTATTGGCAGATTTCACCATGAGAAAGTGTAGAAAAATGGCCCAGATGGAAAGGAGTGTTTCATAGCAAGCTCCCAGTCAGCAGAAGCTTTACCACTAGAAGAGTCATTTTGGGTTCCTTGGCTCTTTGAGCTTGAGGACACGTTTTGACTAGAAAGCCCAGAACAACTGAAATGTGGAGTAAAAGAGACTGCTATCAAGAGAAATAAAAGAGTGGTTTTGGAAAGAGCATGAGATGGAATGGCCCCCGTGGAGTGCCAGAAGTTCGTTTTAGACTGTTTGGTTTTAAATGAAGGCAGCTCTGCAAGAGTGGGAAGATGCCCTACACCCCATCCCGAATTTGATCTGGACCTCTCTCCTTCCAGCCTCATTTCACTATTTCAAGCACTTTATTTGTCGTTTCAGTTCCCTTATTTTTTTAGGTAATACCAGAGCTAAAATTTCTGTTATGGTGCATAGAATATATTATGTTAGGACTAATCAACTTGGACATTGCACCTACTTGTTCTTTAAGAGACAGCATCTTCTGCTCAAATCTCTGGACTGGTGATTGTTCAGGAAGAGAAATTTTAACAGAAGTAAATACTCAGCTTCCTATTCTTACATCAGATTTCCTTCATGATTTTTCTCATCAGAAAACCCCTTATTACTAATTGCTGCTTTTCTGCACTGTAGTCATCCCTGGCATTAAAGCCCCAGAACAGCTTTTCTTTTAATGTCATTTTGTCAGAAATATTTTGGGGGCAGGGGGGTGTGTGTAAATCTGCCATGCTCTGTTTTCTCAGCGGGCATCTAGTTTTGTTCCAGTTTTTGTGGTATAATTATTGTTTAGGAATGATGATGCCCTGGTATACATGTTCTTGTGGAAAAGGTTTTTCAGAAAATATTATTCAAGTAAAAGGAAGGAATCCCATTTCAAAACTCAGTGACATTTTCCACGCAGCTTTTCTGTTTGATTGGCATATTTAATGTCCCCAGAAATCATAGCATTAGCTTTGTAGATGAGATGACTGTATTAACAGAAGTGACCTAACAAATCAGAGGCTGAGGAGTGTGTCAGGCTTGCAATAAATATGGTAAAAAGAGCTATGCTTTTAGAGGAATCACAACATCCTAAAACTACTAAATTCCTGAAACAAATGGGCACCCCTGAGCGTGGTCACGAAATGATGAGCTGGAAGTAATTCCCATCACCTTCTGCTTAAAATTCCTTGCCCAAGGTGAGATGGGATGACATCTTTGTGTCTGGCAGAACTTGAACCAACATTTTTCTTATCACCAGATACTGTTAGCGCCTCTCTCCCTTAGATTTCATAAAAAAGGTCCTGAAAGTAAAATTTTTGTTCCTCTCAAAATGATCCGAATTCTTGGAGACAGACGTCTTCTCGACTTCTGTAAAAAAACCTGGGGCTTTTCTCCCTCTCCTCTCACATCCACTTAAAATTTCACCTGCTGAAAACCGTGGTTGTGCTATCAATAGGTGTGGCAGCGCCAAGAGGCAGTGCTGTCGCCTCTGCAGCTTATCTCCTGAGGCTCAACGATCAAACCAGGGCAGGCTGAAAGTCACTGCCAGTGACTCTGGCAGAATTTTTCTTACTGCTTACTGAAAATGTGTGGTGGTAACTTGAGACCCTTAACGCAGGTAGGATTTCTCGCCTTGCTGAAACTTGCATCTGTGTGTGTGTACGTGTGCACAACTGCCTTGAGAACAGGGAAACTGGAGTCTGCATCCAGGCCTGCCTGGCACAGAAGGGATAGAGGTGTGACCTGAGGAGCACACAACTGTAACCCTTCTTTCCTTCTCCTAACTGTGTCCTCACTAGTTTTTTTTGTGTGGAGGTGAACCCAGGGCTTCACCCAAGGCGGCCTTGCAGTCCTTGGAGAGCTGGCCAGGGAGGGAAAGACTGTGGGAACACGTTGGATGCTCAGATCTCAAAAATCATAGGATCGATGTTAATTTGTGATGGCTGGGGATTTGTATGTGCGATCTTCAGAAAATTTAAATGCTCCCAGCAAATTTATTCCCTAGTTGTTTATTTTATTGGTCTCATTCTTCAGCTATCTAAAGCTTCCTTGTTTTAGCAGGGCCATGGCTTTTCTCGTGCCTTCCCGCTTCTTCCTTTCAGCACCCTTGTCAACAGAAAGAGGAGTTATAACATGGACAGAAAGTAAAAATGTCATCATGGAAGACATGCCTAAACAAAATACCAGCTCAGGGGAAAAAAACAGTAAGATATGTATAGGTGTGGATCTAAAGGAAAGACAAAATAGAAGGCTATTATGAGTAGACTACTATGGAGAATATTATGAGTTTCTCAGCAAATCAATAGGCTTTTGTAAGTCATTAATTCGCCATCGAGTCATTATTTTAAAGCAGAAGGCAAATTAAATTGGTTTCTTTGCAGCATAGCAAAATAGTAGAAGATTAAATACTTTTAAATTAGGCATTAATGCTACAAAGGTAGCACTTGCTCTGACCATTGCCTTGGGATCTTGGATATTAGATTCTGCCTTTTTTTCATAAACTGCTAGGTTGTGTGTCACATACAATTCTGTCTGAGAATATTTGAATTTGAATACAGTCATAAGTAGAAACATGGAAGCAATGGAAGGACTCATTCGTAACTTGGTATCATGAGGTAATACCTCATGGTTAGTAAGTCAAATGAGATTTGACTCATGAAAATTGCTGGTGTTAACCCATACAGAAAATTCAAATAAAACCTGACTTTGAAAGTTTGAAATACCACATTTATTTCTTGCTTCCTCCTGTTATTATTCAGAATATCATACCATCCTGAGACCAGAAAAACAAACTCTAAAAAAGATAAATTCTTCCCTAATTTCTAGTCCCTCCGGAGCAAAAAATCCTGTTTCTATGAGGATTTGAATATATTTTGCGCACCTAAAAATAGTGTGAGGTATTTCGGAAAAGGATTCAGCGAGCATCTAGCTTATCCCAACAACCAACCTTCTGATTAGCAGCTCTGTTACGACTGATCTCCATGAAACTTTTCTAGCAGTAAGGATGCAATAGTATTTATTTCAGGAAACGTGCCTGTTTATAATTATGCTGGCTCCTTAGGGGATCCCAGCAAACTCTACAAGTTTAGGATATTGTTGGAGTGAAAGGAAAGCGTGCTGTAAGTTCTAACAGGTTTTATCACCATTTGCATAAACAACACCCACAGCCAAAATCAATGTCTGAATTTGTAAACAGTGATCTACCCACATGCCAAGTTAATTGCTTTGTATAAGGAGGAGTAGGTCCTGTAATGATTTTATTTTTTTTTTAGTCAGTTGGACCAGTCATGTTTGCAAACTAGTTTTGCTATTGGCTTTATTGACTGTTCTTCCAGTATTTTTTCCTTGGCGAGTTTCCTTGTGTGCTTGCCTATTAAAACTAATCAGTGAACTGTGGAGGGTGAGGATGTGCCCATGCACCATGTTTTCTTCCTGTTTTGCCCCCCACCAGTCCCCCTTTTGACCTTACCATTCCACTTCTGTCTTGCTTTTCCTCTGCAGCGACTCCTTCGCTCACCTCTTCCCCCTTCCCACTATACCCCTGCTGAGGAAGCTGGAGGTGAATGCGGTCTGTGCCCCTGGATGTACTGCCCCATTTGTATTAGTGTGACTGGAGAGCTGTGTCGCAGCGGCTGTGCATGGGCTTGGCTCAGCAGTTCCAGCTCCTTCAAGACTGCAGAGACAGAGGTGTATTTTTCTGCTTGGTGTCACAACTCCCTCAGTTACAGACAATGAAAAGAAAAAGGAAATTGTCACGTTATTTGTCTAACCCAGGCTACTGCTAGCAGCTAGATAAAGAGGCTAAGCTACATCTTCTCTGTGCCTTTATACCTGACAAAGTTTCATGAGATCTGTCTTGAAATTAAGATGGGTGGGAATACGCACTTGAAGTTTAATGTATTGTTTGATATTCTACCAGAGAAATGATATTTTGGAGCTTCCAAGTCATCAACACGCAGTTATTTCTTATATTGTAGTAGTTTTCAGCTGAAACTCTTAGAAAGAACAAACTCTATTTGAAGCTAATGGCTCTTTTTATCACTGTAAGTCACATACAGCTGAACAGCAAGTGCTTGGGTAAGACCACATGGCTCACAGATCTGTTCCTACAGATTGAAGAAATAAAGAACAATCTCGTATCTCATCCTTTGAACCTAAGAAAACTAGTAAGTTGAAAACTCTTGGACCATAGCTATTCTTCTTTTAATGTTTTAAACCACTATTTCTCTCTTTCTTATGTCTTCTTCCGAAGGAAATGCTCTCTGAGATGCTGCAGTGCTAATTGTCATCATGCAGTCTGTCCAAGAGCATTTCTTGTGCTTTAAGACAACATTGGAAGTCCAAGTTATATAAGTCAGAGTTAATGTGAAGTCATGCATTAAGCAGTGCCATCATAGCCGTACTGTAGTGCAAAACTAAATAATATATTTACTGTAGTCTTTATATAGTTTTTGGAATACTGAACTGACATATATAAAAAACCACAACAGTTAAAAATAGAGTAATGTTTAAGGCACAATGAATTTGTAACACTGTTACAACCTTTGGAACAGTGAAATCTCTTTTTTTACTTGAGGATTATAAATTGACCAGGCTTAGATTTCTTTTTAATATGGGTGAAGTTCAGTTCAGACATATTTTTTTTTTAGTCCACTAATGTTTTCATGGTAGGAATATTTGAGATTTTGTCATTCTTGAATACGTGTGAATCTGGTGTCAGTCAAATCTCCACCAGTATCAGAGACAAACTGTTTCAGATGTGGAAACATGAAGTATTAACAATCTTTAGTTGTTATAAAAATGTCTTTTGAATATTTTAATCCAGCTTTATTACTATGGATTGCGACTAGCTCTAGCTAGTATAGATTTGTGTGCAGCTCCTTTTATGAACTAAAAAGAACTCGTTAGAACTTCATGAGACCTAAAGGTAGGATTTTCTTAATTTGTATTTTTCTAAATAGAGGGAACTTGGTGGCTTTCTAAGATACAATTCCTGCTGCTGTGATGTCAAAGTCAGAGGTGTCTGACTATAGCCAGATTATAGGAGTTCATTAAGGCTGTGTTTTGTTATTTTTTGAAAATAGTAGATTTTGTAAGTTTGTGGGTTTGATACTTTTGAATGGAAACTTTGGAATCAGAATAGAAAATGAAACCACAAACTACATGTCTCACTGAACCTTGTGAGAATTGGTGTTGAATTAGGCCTCCTTTTTGGGCTACTTCTTCAATTCGTTTTATTCTTGGCTCTGTTAGGAAGAAAAGGATTTTCTCTTCTCTTGAAGTAAGGGATTCCCACTGCCTATTTTCATACTCTAATGCCTGTAAGTTTGCATAAATTGATTGATTCTGTTGTATTGCTCATGAACACACTGGCTACCAGGAGGAGATGTTTTATACAGTGTTTTCAAGCTTCCTCATCGGAGCTGCATTTGCAGAGTGAAGCTGGAATACAGAGGACTTTAAGGAAAGAACAGTGAAGAGAGAGTGATAATTCTGTCAATTGACTTAAAAAATGATAAAAAATATTACCAGAGGAGGAAGTTAAAAGGTATCATGTAGGTTTAATGGGAATAACCATTTATGTGTGTAATCATAACATAATGAACATCTCTGGAAAAACTTCCATTTTGTGTGCAAGTCATAAAACATTAGTTAATGTTTTCAATTGGTATGCATAGATGGGAAGCAGTTGTTTATTATTCATAAAATAACGTATTAATAATTCTCTGGTGACACTGGCAAATCTGAGAGAGATATTTCCAGTGGGTAATTCCACCTACGCAGTAGTCAGGGACAGGTGACTTTCTGGAGCCTCCTGTACCTCTCCATTGACAATTGAGAAAGACCAAGCCATGTATTTTGCCTAACTGGTTCATTTTTGGATGGTGAAAGTTAGGGGAGGTGAGTCCTGTCATCTCCATGATGCATATCCTTGTATACTTTTAAACTACCAAGTTGATTTTAAGGGGAGGATTGAGTCCAAACTTCTCGCATCAGTGTTTCAGTGTCTCTCTTGACAAACTTGGATATCTAGTCAAGAAGCCTGCTGCCTGCTTCGGTTTCGAGTTTAGCAACCTTACACTTTAGAATTCTTTGCAATTTTCCTGGGTTCAGTTTCAAGCTTTTACGGCTTCTTGCTTTCAACTTCTGACTATTTCCCTCCTTTCTTGATGATGGAATTGCACCACATCATTAACTATAAGATGTATGGCTGTAAATGTTCAAAGAATGATGGATTTTATTATGCTGCCGACACAGCCATGTTGCGGACGCCGTCTTTAATATATTATTGATGCTCTAAACCATTATTTTTAATAGCATTGTGCACTGGGAGAAGAATACCGGTGAAATGGAAGCACAGGTGAAGATAATTTCTGGAGCAATAATCCTGTAGGAAGTCAGTCTCTCTGAAATGTCTCTGGTTGAGTGTGTGCACTCTTTTACTTTGAGCCATTAACTACGGAGGAAGGATTTACTGCTGGAAATGGAGGATAATTTGACAGCTGTTAATTAATTCCCATATATGAAGAAAGAAATCACATGGATAGAACTCGATATGGTAAATGTTTGTTGTTTTGTCAGATTTACCTAAATGAGTTCCCTGTGGCAATCAAGCTTTGGACATTGTAGATACATGGCTTTGCTTGTTCGAAGTTTTTCATGCACTGTTACCTCCTTTGACTATGGTTTGTGGTTTGTTTTTTCTTTTTCTTTTCCATAAAGCTAAAAAAATAATGTCCTTTCTAACTGATAGTCTCACTAGGCAATTCCAAATCTAGTTACATTATGCCACCAAATATCTAAGCTTGTTCTCCTAGGACTGAAGAGTTTTCTTTCCAGTTTTCAGTTCTCTTAAATATAAATTTCCAAACACCTTCCTTGCCAGCTGGCATGGAGGTTCAAGTGGGTCTGGCCAGTCCCCAGGGGTGAGCGTACGTGATGTGCTACTTCCAGAGGGAGATCTCAAAGCCTGGGAGAGGACCGAAGGGGAGCAAGATAACACCCTGGCTCTGCACAGTGAAAATGCCATAAGAGACATCCTGAAATTTTTCTTTTAGTACCCAAATTAAGGTTTCTGAGATCTTATTGAGTTCACCCCTTAAAAGGTGAAAACAGGGTTGAACATTATTGTTATTTACATGCATGTGTTTGTAAATATGGACAAAGAGAAACTCTGCAGCCTGACATCGCCCAGAAGAAATGAATCTGTTTCTTTCTTGCTTTGTGGTTTTACAGAGAAATTCAGTGCTCTGCCTTGAGCGTTTCCCTTCAGAGGAGATCTGTCCCAAAGGGCCGATAGCTGTCTAAGGCTCTGTGACTGCACACGGAAGGCAAAGGGAATGGGATATTACAGACTCTGCTATTGGAGCTAAGAAGAAAAAAATCCATCAAATCTCAGCAGTGAGTGTGCTCGCAAGCTCTGCTGTTGGCCAGCCAGCTGGATTAAAAAGGGGGCAGGAGGGTCTGGCTGGATAATTTCACACACTCAGATTTGTTCGTATCTTCTGGTTGGTAAACTTAAAAGGCTAATGCATTGCACAGATTTTAACGCGTGTTCTGGTCTGATCCTGGTAAAGGCAACAGGACAACTCACCTGAACGTTACTGCTGGGATCTCGCCCTGTGCATTCAAACTCTTTAACAACACTAACCCGGGTCCTAAGATTGCAAAATGTCTCTCTAAACACGATGCTTAAAAAAGTCATGAATTCTAATAACTCCTACAAATATATCAGACAGTGAATTCATGAAAGAACATGAGAAAATAAGCAGGTGAATGTCACTGTTAATGTTGTTTTTCTGTAAAATCGACAAAGCAAAAGGCTGCTGTCAGTGCAGGGCTGGATTATTCAGCTCAAGTTCAGGATGTGTTTTCTTCAGACTTTTCGTCTTGGTTTATAGGGCTGCTTTAGGATTACACCGTGACTCTTCACAAAGTCCAAGTGTAAAACCGATCCATTTCCCACAACGGCTCTCTGTTACACCACCCATCTATGCCAGCTCCTCCTCCAGATGGGGAGGTGTCAGCACTGCTCCCCAGTGACAGCCCACCTTTCCCAGTTAGTATTAATGGCTTGTTCAAGTCTGAGGATTTTTTCCTCCCTTGGTACAGATCAAGGACTTAGTACAGAAATTACTAGATTTCCAAAATAAAAAGATAAGTATTTTCTCTAGTGGTCATCTGTACTATCAGGTGAAGGGCTAATTTTACATTTATAAATCCTACCATTCACCTGTAAATCTGCTGTGATCCTTTGGGCTCTGTTCACTTGCTAATAGTATTTCTACTATATATTGTACTATCTATTTAAAATGTCTTTTTCCTTGTCCTTCAGGAAAAAAAAACAGCAAGAAATCATTTTATAGGAGAAAATACGGAGTTATAAGCCATGATGCTACTCTTCATTTCTTTTTCCACGCTTGTCAATAAGCACCATATGTGTAACTTTTATGTTCTTCATTTACTATCCTGAAACTCTGTTCCAGCAGCTTTGTTGTTAGACTGAGAACTAGTGATGTTAACGCAAAGTTCTTTGTGGCTCAAAAGGAAAAGAAAAGCCTGTAAATAATATCTCCTCGTTTACTGCAGTTGAAAGGCAATTTCAAGAAGTCTCTTATGTTTCTAATTAGCGGTGTCCTTTAAAAAGCTGCCCTAGGGAGGCTAAAACCAAACCATGTGTAGGGAAAACAGATGAAAACCCTTGTGAACCTTCAGTCTTCAAAAAGAAAGCTGCCTTCACTCCATCGAAACTGCAAACCCTGACCCACTGCTCTTGTTTTCTCTGTGCCTTCTATATATAATAATGAAATATTAATTATAACTTTTATCCACCAGTAGTGTAACATGCTTCAGAAGTAATGAAATAAAGCAAACAAGCAAAACATTTCCTGCTGATTGATCAGCTGTTTTAAATTTGGTGCTCTGTAAAAATGTCAAGAGTGTATTCCAGGGTGAGCCAAAACAAATCTGGAAATGACAGATTGTTTTCCTAGAATGGAAAGTCTCTCCTATGACAAGCTCTTGTCCTGAGATACAGAATCCTTAAACAAAAAACAATTGAGAAAGGAAAAGAAAGCACTGAAAGAAAAGCATGAATTGTATCGCATTAATTGCAGGGTCTCAGGGTTTTTCTTAATATACTGAATCTAGTTAATTTATAGGGAAATGAAGCTTTGGATTGGATTGGTTTCTCGTAAGTTACATGTACTTCTTGCATGAAAGATGGTATGCAAATATATCATCTACTTTGGTCTTAGATCATCTTTACTCTTGTTTAAAAATAAAATAATCTTTAATAACATCAGCATGTAGGACAGAAAAATGCATTTGCTGGCGTGGTATTGGGAACACTTCTCAGACTGGAGCATATGAGTGGTTGTATGAGATTCTCCATGAAAAGCTAACTGATTATTACCTAAACACTTGTGGGTAGCACTTCTCCTTCGCTTACCTACTAAGTCATTAGCGTATGGGAGGGTGATTCAGCACCATCATGCACAAGCTGTCCCTGTTCACACAGGCAACCCTCTTGAAATTATGCCCCTTAATGAGGATGGCAGAGCTGAAAGTCGAGGAATTATCTAGCAGAAGGATAAAAAAAAAAACAAAAACAAAGAAGGAAGCTGAATCTTTCCTAACACTTGGGGCAAACTGCTTGCAGTTGCAGCACTGCGGTTTTTCTGCATTTCTATGGCCCATTGATCTTCTTCCAGGGGAATGACATTTTAATTGCTGTGTCTTTTTGTTTTGTTTTGTTTTTTTTCCTGTTAAGGAAGCAGCTGCTACTTTGCCTAAGGAATTTAAGTTGTCTTTGTCAGAAGAGGTTCTTTGTTTTGTTGTTCTGACTGTTTAACTGTCCGTTATCCAATACTATTTCTCCTGGTATTAGCGGGTAAGTGCCTCTGGCTTATGCTATTAGTTCAGGTGCCAGTGTGCTTAAGCAAATAAGCTTCCAGGGATCTCAGCTGAGCTGCAAGAAACCAACTTGAGCGTTTGCATCTGTGCTATGGTTAATCTGCAAATATTAATTTGGATAATAAGGGTAATGTATGCATAGGAAATTAGGCATCAGCTGTCACGTTTGAAGTTACATTAGTGAAATATCAGGGGAAGGGCAGTATTTTTTGATTTTTTTTTTTTTTTTTGAAAAGTGATCCATGTCTTAGAGCAATGGTCTTCCTTCCAGTTTCAGCACCTTCTCTGTTACCCTGAGAAAGCCAACGTGGAATTTCTGATGGATGAACAAGAAAATCATAGCAAAAATCATGGTAGAAATTTTTTTCTTAGGAAGAAGAATTTTCCTGAAAGCATCATCCAAGTTTTAGGGATATGAGTGGGTGACATTAGTTCTAAAACTTACCCTTTACATGTTTTTAATTCTGCAATGTCCATTTTTTCCACAGTTACCCTCTCTGTGTTTTTTTCACCCTTTATTTTCTATTTCTATACATACCACGAAGTGTTATTGTTAGTCTTTTCACTTGTAAGCTGTGGTACAGAGCTATATGTTTAAGTTTGTAGCGTAGCTGCAAGACTGTGGTGGATTTATACTCAGTCTTGCCTGAGCTACCTGAGTCAGTAAGAAGCAGCTTGAGAGAAAACTGTTTGTTATTTCCGGGTTTTCTGTTCGGGAAAAAAAGTAAAAAGGGATCTATGAATTTTTTTAGTCC
Organism: Chroicocephalus ridibundus; assembly: GCF_963924245.1. NCBI lineage: Eukaryota > Metazoa > Chordata > Aves > Charadriiformes > Laridae > Chroicocephalus > Chroicocephalus ridibundus. The sequence continues at coordinate 38,608,009 of NC_086289.1, forward strand.
AGGCCTTTCCTTGGAAAAACAGTTGCCTTAATTTTTGCGGAGGGGAAATTCCATTTCCATACACTGTTAGTGGCAAAGTGTCTGATTGTAAAGGCAGTGAGTCCGTAAGCCTGGAGACAGTTCCTATAGCACAGGTATAGCTTAATCCCTGAGACTTTCTACAGAACGAGTGCAGTGCTCAAGTACCGACAGCAGTCGACATGGCTCTGGACCCAGGAGATACTGACCAAAGCTGAAATTTGACTGAAAACGGAAGTTAATCTGTGCATTATCAAATACATTATGAAAGTCTTTATCAGCTTGCTGTAATTCATATTTTAATCTGGGGATAACTTTTTCCTTTTAAATTAGTATTCAAAGTTAGAAGAAATTAAAGGCCAGGAATAAAGGTCTCTCTCACCTTGAAATTTTCCCAGTTTCCCAATAGGCACTGGTTACACACATGCTCTGAGTGGTGAGCAGCGCTTCAGGATGAAAACCAGAATATCAGCTTCGCTTCAGATAGCGTTTTTCTACCCCACAAGCTGCCAGTTTATTGTAGATGACATTTACTTTGTTCCATGTCCTTCCAGGGAGTGCTCTGAACCTTACTGACAGCTGGTATGGTTTTGAAATGCCTTCCGTGAGTCTTACCTGGACCTAGCAACAAATGCAGTTCTGAATATTTAATTTTATTTTTTCTTCCTTTAAAAAGGATGTTAATTTTGGAAAAGTACTCTTATTACTGGCATTTGGGCAAAACTGCTTCTCCTTCCATTAGTGTTTTGACATGTATAAGACAACAAATGGAGATAATACAGCCTAGTAAACAACTGTTCATTGTCCATCACGGCTTTTGCCTCTTTTGTTTAATTAGTATTTTATTGTTTGTCACTTCCTGTGAAAGATTGCTTAGTAGTTCCTATATAGCTCTTACTCAGATTCATAACGTTTGAGAATTACATGAAAATATACTGAATATCACCTTTGTTTGATTTTATAAAAGATAAGTTTTAAAGCCAATAGTCTTTTGATAGTAAGACATAAAAGTAGAGTATGTCTCTTTTGGAAAGAAAACCACCCTAATACATTGCTGTCATAAATCACACAGGAAACAATGGGCTGTGAGAAACTAATGAAATACGCTTTGGAGATGCTTTGTGTAAAAATGAGAGGTTTTGCGTGATAGTGCTGGTTTTACCCAAAGTAAAGCTAATTTCATAAAGCATCTCACCGTATGAATAAATAGTTGTAAATCAGCTGCAACAGTAAGCAAAGGCATTAACTGTAGAAAATTTTCTGATTAGAATAGATCCTCTTTTACTGAGAACTGTCTGATGAATTTCTTGTTTGACTCTTGGAATCTTAAAATCTGTAATAAATTTGTGGAATCATAGAGAAATATGTATGGAAAGGACCACCAAGTGTCTAGACAATGAACTTGGGGTTTGTGGCCAAGTATTTTAAAGTAATTTTAAAAAGTAGTAACAGAACCAAACCACATTTGAGAAGTTGGGATACGGTGGCTGAGGAACACGGCCTTTCAAAACTAAGGAAGAGGAGGAAAAGCCACCATCATGCTAAGCGCAAACAACATGCAACATGTGTTGGCCAAAAAAAGGGGGATAAAAATCAATGACCAAATCAGTTCTTCCTTCCCACCCCTTCAGCCCTCACATTTGGGCAAAGGAAATTGTTTTCCTGTTCTTAATATTAGAAAGCTTTGGGGTTTTTTTTATTTCTTTTTCCTTGCATCTAACTTCAATCTTTTGCAACTGCAGTTTTGGTCCTTTCCTGCTTGTGTCCCGTCCATCATGGGCATGGGGAACAGGTTATTCTTTTCCTCATTCCAACAGCCGTCACCTCATGGAAAGCTGCTGCAATGTCCTCTCCTCACTCCTCAGGCTCAGCAGACCTCGTTCATTCAGCTTTCTGATCTTCCAGTCCCTCTTGTGCATGTCCTGCCTATGGACGTTTCATTCCAACCAGAAGTAATCCTCTAGCTGTATATATGGCATATAGATAGGCTATAGAGTCATATGCAATGATTTTTATAGCAAACAATGATATAGATTCACATGTGCATTTGGTTTTGATGCACTTATATGAGGGACAATTTGACATTTACTGTTTCCCCAAATACAAACATAGCCCCAGGCCTTCTTTTCCTCTTATAGCCAGTGCAAGCACCCATCTATCGACAACTTGATGTCTTTCTACTGGAATAAAAGCCATTAATCTCCAGTGGAGTTAGAACAATGTCCCTAATAACATCAGTAGTAGTATGGCATTCCAGAACCTAAATTTGACATTGCCTCTGTGATATGTAGGACCATTATTCTGAAATATGATGATGCTTTTACGTAAAGTCACCCTGATTCCTGGTCACTGAAGTTCTTCCCTGGAGCGGAGCCTCTGAAGGAAAAGGGGACTTTTCAGAAATCAAAGTATGTATCATTGTTTCACTCAATCAGTACAGTTGTACCTTCTACTACTTTAATTTCTGTTCTGAGGATGTTAATTGTATCTTGAGCTGCATCCAACACTGAGTTGCTACGTGTTCATAAATATTCTGGAAATGCTAATGTAGCCGAGATGCTACTGGAACCTCTTCAAGGATATCCATCTAATAACAACTTCCTTGGAAGGAAGTGCTTTCAGAAACCTGCTAGGGTCTCTTTAATGGGAAAGATTTAATAACGTGGAGCAATTGGTGAGGTAGACAAATTAACAATGTGCATGAATTTGTATTTGCATGCTAAGTATGTGCCAACATCAAAATCCCTTAACAATAAGGTTGTTTTTTCACCTCCCTAAAGCCAGCTATTACACATATTATGCTGTACTGAACTCTTTCAATTTCCCGTCAATCTTATACTTAATGCTGAATGCTTTATTATTTAAAGATCTGAAAATTTCTGATAATTTCATGTGAGAAAAAACAGCAAATATCTGATGATATACAAAACTTTTGAGCTTGTGGTACGGCAACATTGTGTAATACATGAAAACAGCATCTTGTAACTCCAAACAAGAACAATGAAACAATGTCAATGTGATCTTAACCATAAGAAAATTTCATCTCTTCTGGTCTTGTCACAGCAACAAATTATCGTAGAAAGAAGCGGAGCGAGTTCAGCATTGTAGATTAAATTGTGTGTGTTTAATTAAGACAGCAGATTTGCGCGTAGCTTCTAAGGGTCCTTTACAGCAGTTTAAAATCACTAAGAATGCTCTTGGTTGTAAGGGCTTTCTTCCTACTGAGCTATTTGTTATTTCTACAACAATAAGTGATGTAGCGTCATATCTTCAGGGTAAGTAAATAGGCAGAGAGGTTAGTTCAGCCATCAGGCACTGCGGTGTCTTGTGGAGAGATGGAAAAAAACCTTTGCTGGCTTTTTAGTGGCTAATGGTTTCTAGACAAATCTGGACTCTAGCCGGGAGTGCTGCTCTTGCTTCCTGGGTGCAACACAGGGCACTGTCCCACCTCCCATTCCCAAGCGTCACTGAAACCTTCCCTGGTGCCCTGGAGCAGAGCACTCCCTGTAGTGTCAGATTGCATAGAAACTTTTTTGGCAGTGTTGCCCTTGAGAGACTGCCACAGAGCACCTCTCTGTGTAGCCCTCTCCCTGCATCTGTACTTGGGGCTTTTGGGAGTCTTTCTGCCATGAATAAACAGAGTAAGACGTATTCCCTTGAGGGCTGACATGGCCCCTTTATTCTGTCGTGATCATAATGGGAATAAAGTTCTACTTCTTGCTTTTGAATATTACGTGAAATGTTGTGCCTTGTGGTGTCCAGGACCACCTCCTCCCTTCTGGTCCAGGGGTGCTTTTGGTCTCAGAGCATCATGGCTAACTCTGAATATGTGGAGTGGGGCTGGTTGGTGCCTGAGCGAGCCTCAGGGCAGGGGCAATTTTCACCTGCCCCAGGTAAGGTGCCTGCCTTGACTTGAAAGCATTTGCCCGTCTGGAGAGCAACTTTCTCTGCTGAACACAGCCCTGCAGCGGTAAAGGCAGCCTCAGTCCTGAAGGTGAACTCAGCCCCTGCTACCTGATGTGGAGGTTTTGTGTAAAGATTGTGCTCCAGGTACTCCCACAGTTGATATAATTACAAAATAAGAATGGCAGCTGGTATCCAATTCCTCAGCTGTGGCAAGTTGGGGTGCCACACTGATGTGCATGAAGCAACGAGTCTAGGCTTTTTTACTGCCTTAACATCAGACTCTCATTGTTCCTATCATTTTCAGGAAATCTGTCTTCCTGTAAAGGCTGCGAGTGCTGATGTTGTCTTTACCTGCTCCTAATTTAAATGCTTTTAGGAGGATGCAGTCCCTGAAGCCCACTTTTCCTCTCACTACTATAACTGGATGACAAACCTAGGCAAAGCAGCCTCCCTCCACCTTTTTCCCCCAGTTGAAGCACTTCTGCATCCCTAGCAATGATTTTTCATATTTCTCTATGCTTTTCTCTAGAATGCTAACATAATTTTTTTTTCCCCTTCTGTAGGTACTTCTGGTTATGCATTTGAACTCCACAGATCTTGTAAGTAACATTCGCCTTATGGAAATATGTTCTACTCTACTGTTAAGAATTATATGTGCATGGGTTTTTGTGGCTCACAAGGGGTTTTCACTTTTTTGGACAGGCTGTTGCTTGTTTCAGAGGTGTCGGTGGCATATCTCCTGTTGTTTCACACTGGAAGTAAAAAGAAAAAATATACTTGCAAAAGGATTTGCGGGGAGATTTTTTTCAAAGAAGTTTCGTGTGTGTTCAGCCATCTTATTCAATGCATTTTATTAATTGAAACAGAGGGGTTTGTGTCGACTCCGGTAAATCCAAGCCAAATGGGAACTTTTGTGCTCAGAATCAGCATGGCATTTTTAGTGGTAATGCAAGAGTAGGAAATCCTAAATAACATTACAAATTTTGTGGTACTGAATGTTCAGCCAAAATCTAACATGGTCTTCTAAAGGTGTGAATCATGAGTAGATATGTGTGAAGTGCAAGAATATTAAGTTGATGAATCATATTTAAAGTCGAAATAAGGCACGTCAGTTCCTTTGTGCGCGTCCACCCACCTTTGCACACACAAACATATTTTAACTTTGAAGAACATCCAGGTCTCTGCTCCAGTTGCCAGAGAAAAGTACTTTGCATCTGATCCGTGTCCAGGCAAGCTCTCGAACCAAAGACTTCCCTTGACACTTTTGACAGTTGAGCCTTTCTATTACTCCTATAATCCTTGTATACGCTCAATATACATTTCCCCCTTTATCTTTTTACAGCACTAATAATGATATTACATCTTCTGTTATACCCTAAGAACAAAAATTATCCTTATCTGTCTGACTTTGTAAGCTGATTTTCCACTTCTGCTTCAAGGGTTCTTGAAACTCAAAGCTGGGGAGATTTGCTCTCAGGCAATTTTAATGTGGGATCATAGATGGCAATGTATTGTCAGGTTTTGCAGCCTTTAATTTACAGCAGCTTCATTTAACCCTTGGTTTACCTCTCTCACTAACTAAGCTTTATAAAGAATGGAAAGATATCTCTAGTGTTTATTCAAATAAACCACAACGGGCAGATGTTCAGCTGCAGTAAATTGGCACACTTCTATTGAAATGGGTGGATTTAGCCCATATGAGTGTTCAGCTCCGATAATTAGCTTAAACAGTGTTTAAACCCTTGGATTCAGTTTCCTGGGGGAAAACTGAATTTCTGTTAGATTAAATGTTAGTGGCAAAAGTGTTCCAAAGAGTATGAATATGAATTTGAGTCTGCTTATATAGACATTTCATAAATTCCTTATGTAAATTACATCTGTCTGCAAGGGAATACATAAAATGCTGTGTGACCCTGAAGACTGTGCAGATGGCACGTTACAAGGAGCAAGTATTTGAAATATTAGTTCTGGTCAAAAAAAAAAAAATTGCAGGCAGAACATATGCTGAGTTGTGTTCATGTAAAAGTCTAACAAGCCTAATGAGAAAGTTTGCAAGTAGCCGGTAGACAGCACATCTCCAAGATGGTCAGATCAATCATTCATCCCAACTGGGAATGTGCCTAGAGAACATTTCTTCAGAGGGATCTTAAAAGCAGAGGTGTTGCCAATGAATGCTGCTGCACGTACCACCGAAACTGAAATGCAGTGGAGAAAGAAAGGAGCAGGAACCGAGCCGTGGTATCAGTAGTCTGTATCAGGATAGGCTATAGAAAATACAGGACTCCATTGGACATATCAATATACGTAGCTTAAGCAGACTAGATATAATTTCTTTATTAGTCTAAGAATTAGTAAATCTACAGCATGTCACAGCATCTTCTGAAACTTGTGAACATGTATGAGGAGACATTTTCTGATATTCTATCATCCCCTTACAGCAGCAACCTGAAAATCAAACCATTCACTGAAATATTAGCTATTAAAATTAGACTCTTGTATTGGGTTTGCATGGCAAGGTTTTGGTAGCGAGGGGGCTACAGAGATGGCTTCTCTGAGAAGCTGCTAGAATCTTAGAATTCCGAGAGAGCCAGTGCCAGCTGGCTCCAAGATGGACCCGCCACTGGCCGAAGCCGAGCTAATCGGTGACGGTGGTAGTGCCTCTGCAATAACTTAAGAAGGGGAAAAAAAACCTGCACAGCTGCAGCCAGAAGAGATGAGTGAGAATATGTGAGAGCAACAACTCTGCGGACACCAAGGTCTGTGAAGATGGAGAGGAAGGATGTGCTCCAGGCACTGGAGCAGAGATTCCCCTGCAGCCTGTGGTGAACACCGTGGTGAGGCAGGTTGTTGTCCCCCTGCAGCCCATGGAGGACCCCACGCCAGAGGGGGTGGATGCCCAAAGGAGGCTGGGATTAATTTTTCTCAAGTCAAGTTTGTTTTGCCTATGACTGTAATTAGTGAGTGATCTCTCCCTGTTTTTATCTCGATCCACAAGCCTTTCCTTTTCTTTCCCCTGTCCAGTTGAGGGGGAGTGATAGAGCAGCTTTGGTGGGCGTCAGGGGTGATACAGGTTAATAGGCACTAGAAAGATATTGAGCATACCAAGAATTTTAAAAGCAGGTTATACAAAACACTAGATGCAGCACTGATACAGAATAGGAAAGAATGAATGGCTGTCGTCCACCTGATTTGGATTTCCCCAGCCTCCCCAGGAAAAGTGTCAGAACTAAGCACCTGCCTAAGGGGAAACACTAATATTGTGCTATTTGGATACTTTTAACACAGGCAAAGCTTCAGCCTTTAGCCCAGACTTCAGGAGCCTGTAGATGAAAAGAAGAGGCTGTATGGCAAATCCCTACGTTTCTACCTGGCTGTAAAGCTTGGGTTTGTTTTCCTTAAGTTCCCACCGTTGCTGCTGAAAATGCATTGCCCTGCCACCAAACAGGTTAAAGTGAGTCTTCTTGCTATTGCTCCAGTGAAGAACAACTATCTCCTCAGCTTGGTGGCTGGAGCAGTTTAAGCAAGGACCTAGACTTTTACTTTGGTTCTGGAGGAGTTAAGGGACCTGTGAGACTTACACGTGCAGGGAGTAGACTTCTGGTTTGACTCTGTTTCTTATGGAGCTTGCCGCTATGCGTGACAGTTTTATTTCCTTCCAGTAGTGGAGTTATACTGCCATAAACCACAGACCGTGAAGAGATGAAAAGAGATGTTTGTAGTATTTGCCATTTTAACCCATCTAATCGATTAGGATAAATGACATAAATTATTGGTGGAAACAGCATACAACGAGAACCACCAACTTCAGTTTGTTTCTCCCTGATGGCCACTGAGAAATGATGTATAGTAGGCATAAGGACTATTAGGATTTTAAGTTGGTCAGGTACTTACATATTTAGTTCATCAGTAACTGAATGAAACTTCTGTGTTAAAACAGCATCTCATAAGTTAGACATTTGATCCTGTTTTGAAGCCTCTAAGTAATAAAGAATCAAAACATCTACATGAGGTGGTTTTTCCAATGTTTACTTCTAATCCTCATTAAAAAAACATACTCCTCCTGGTTGCAATTAGTTTCAGCCTCCAACAGTTGGAACTTTTTCTGTTATTTTTGACTGGAAAGCTACCTAAAATCTGAGGTTATTTTCCCATGGAATCTATCGTAATGTGTTGTAAGCTGTTGTAAACCATAATCAAGTCATCTCTCTGACCTTTCTTGAATAAGCCAAAACAGACTGATCTTCCCAGGAGTTTCACTGTGATGATTTCCAAAGCCTGTTTCATTCACATAGCTTTTTTCATTTCTGAAGAACACACTAAAAAATGGGCACAATACTTCATTAATATCTTCTGCAGAAGTAATGCGCCTCCTTATACCAATCTGATGTTCCTCTGGTTACATTTTAAATAATCTTAGCTCTAGCGTGATTCTGCAGGGTAATTACCTATTCACACCTGGCAAGATGCCGAAGTACTTGGCAGGGTATGGATTCCGTTTTACCATCACTGTCGTGTGGTTTGTGATCTTTCTTTTACTAGCACTCAATGAAGTTAATCCATTCCTAATACTCATTTAAGTGTTGACATTTGTCCTCGCAGTTTTCCCCATGATCGATTTCTCCTTTGTAAAACTTTCTTTTTCAGAGAGTCATGGGCCAGATTAATGACGACGACAACAAAATTAGGAATGTGAGATAGGAATCTAAATATCTTTTGTGTTTTAGTAAGTGTAAGACGAAGAGGGACATGTTGCTGCCAAGTCAGATGGGGTTGAGGTATCTAATACACTACAGATAGGACATTTAGGCCAGAAGGGAGCATGGCCAGAATAAGTACCAAAAAAAAAAAAAAAAAGACTGGAGAGAAGAAAAAAAATCTCTACAAGCTCTCCCTGAGGACGGAGAAAGCACCGCCTGTAGCACAGGGGCTGGGAAATGCGTTTAGACATGAGGCGCTTTTCTGTTGGTTTGAAAATAGATGAAAGGGAAGTAACAATGGAGGCAAAGCCCATAGTGCTTGGATTAAAATGGAGTGAATGCCCACGGGCATGGGTCTAGTGGCAAAAAAGACTCAATGAGAGAGGAAGTTCTGTGTTTCAAAGTGATTTGAAAATAACTACCAAATAACAGGGTTTTCTGCAATTATTAAACATAAGATAGTTGCACAAAGATGGGGCAGAAGAATACTTGAGTCAGGGGAGCTTTTTTTATTTATCTTTCATTAAATAATGTTCTAGCCTGAGAGAGTCTGTGTCCCCGAGATGGGAGGGTGAGAACCAGAGGCTAACGAATTTGCAGCATCTCAATCAACCGAAAGAGCGCTGAAGCTGTGAAGCTGCGCTGTACTTGTGCAGGGTGTGAGGAAGGCACCCAGGTAACTTGTACTACAAAATTGCAGGGTGGCTGTGAGGAGCTTCCAGATGCTACTGAGGCCATCCCCCTTTGCCCGCTCCAGAGCTCTTCTCCCAGTCTCACTCTTCCCCACTGGTGGTCTGTCCTGTCCTTCATGCCCAGTGCTTTGCTGGGCAGAGGACTGCACTCCTATTTCCCCCAGACAGAAATTATCTGCAGACTTCTCTTCTCTGACTTCTGGCTGACTGGGAAGAATTTCTGCCTTTTCTTTGCAGTCATATGCCCCTCGAGCAACTTGGGGCAATATATCATTCACCTTCCTGTTTACAGCCTTCAGCTATTTCCAATTACCACAGCCTCTTTTGTCATAGTTTAGTTAAGCTATACATACTTGCTTTTTTAAGGTAATTTCCCATTAGTGTTTCTCTGTAACCCTTTATTTTTTTTATTGCTTTTTACTGAACTCCATCCAGTTTTTTTCTTTTTTTCTCTTCCTAGTGAGCTGCCAAGAAGTAGTTATTACATCTTGTCAGCGACAGTAGAGAACCCAGAAGGTAAATTGCAGTATTAAAGAAAGAAAGAAGCAGGGAAACAGGTTTAAATGATGAGTTCTGCATGTGTATTTCAAACCAGCGTTTATAAATTAGAGACAGATAGAAAGTATTCTACAAACGTCTGTGAAAGAGAAGCTCTAACCCTAGAGATAATTTGCTGAAAAGGAGTTTAAAGTTAGAGTTAAAGTTTAAAGTTCTCAGATATGGTCCTCCCAAGCAGTTGTGTTGCAAAATTATAACATCTTAGAGAACCAAATCCTGCTTTAGTATGAGCAAGCAGGGCTAAGAATGAAGTCTGTGGAAAAATTGTTACTTACACTAACCAGAAAGGAAAGCCAGAGGACATTGGCCAGAGGGGTGGGTGTATGGTTTGGTGTGAAAGTATCTGCCCAAGGTCATAAAGTGACGCTGAGGAGGAGTTTGTGGAGACTGAAAATACCTGGTGCTCTAGGGATCTTGCAGCATTGCTTCTGCTGCTGTTTCTTTTTCCTGTGCCCACGCTTTTTCTACCTTTCATCTCTGCTTTGGAGGTCACAGTTTCCCTGTAAATGATTCCCAAATTTTAATACCTAAAATGAGAAGGACCTCTGTCTCCTTTTGCACTGTCCATTATCTCTAGCGTTAGCCGTATTTAAGTTGTAAACTCATGATGCACACTGCAGTTTGGTTTTGGTTCTGTGTGGGAAATGCCAAATATAGTTGTGTTAGCCCGGTGAGCCAAGGCAGGGAGACTAGATGCAGTGTGTCACTCTTGCACCTGACCTTCTGAAGAGCTTTTATGGTAGAGCTGCATCTATCTGCCTTTCTATACAAGACACTACATGTATTTCTGCAAAAGGAGATGGGTAACAACAGGGATTGTGTGAGATAGGCAAGAGGAAGAGGCTTAAGTAGCAGGAGCTAAGTGTGTGCTTTGGTTTTGTGGAGCTCTTTTTGCTATAGAACAGGGAGCTGAGCACCAGAGGGTCTCCTAAAGGCAGGGTAATGATGCCAGGAGCTGCTCGTCCAAGAAGCACATCAACTAGAGTGAGGGAGTGAAGGGGCATTTGTCTGGGTGAAGAAAATGCAGAGGATTATGACAGTTAAGGTGCTTCTCAAATTGTTTGAATAATTTTATGCTAGCACTGCAAAAGTTAAGTGCAACATTCTTTTCCAGTAGAAAGGAACCCATTTACTCACAGGTTACAGACACAAAGATACTTTTGTTTTTCTGTTAAAAAAAAAATTTGATAGAGGTTTACGTTTTCAGTGAGGGTGTTACCTTCCTCAATTAAATTAGCGTTTGAAAGTAAAGGTGAGCTAAGAAATTTCACTTAAAACTAATTCTTGATGCACTTTCTTAGAATACTAAATAATTCTTTCACCTCATCATTGGCTTCTCAGAGCAAAGATATTAAGTAATGTAAAAGGCTTATAGAAAGTTAACTTTTTTACTACTTTTTGGAATTTCTTTTTAGCAGAAGAGTCCCTGGAATCATCAGCTTCTCTGCATTGCAATGTATTATTACACAAAAGTCAAGCAGGATTGGGTAAACTCGCTGGTCCAGGAAAGTTATTAGACGAAGAAGATAGCTTGATTATATTTTTCAGCTTCAGTACACTTCTGAAAAACGTTGAAAATGGGATGTTTAGATTCTTTACATACATTTCTTAAGGGATGCCAGTGGCTGTTGCTAGGTTTTATCCACAGAGACAATTGGGAAAGGACGTCTGAGGAGACACTTTTTGATCTGCTTTCTGTAGCACCGTTTGTTAACAAAACGGTGTTGCCATTTGATGGCTGTTAGGTGTCCCATGCGAAATGAATCGGATGGGTCAGTGCCATACCTAGAGGGTAGGTGTCCACGCCATGAAAAGCCTTTGTTGGCATTGGTTGGAATGTGTGTTAGCAATCACAGCCACAGTGAGCTTTGAGTGTATCAGTGCCCCAGGCAAAGAGATGTAGCGTTCAGACCTTAAAAAGAAAATAGAAGCCATATTCTCTGTGTGCTAGCGCATGCATATTGAAAAGGAATATGTGATAGTGCGACATATCAAGGTTTTGTTGGCAGTCTTTAATCACAGATTGAGAGTTTCTGCATTCATAAGCAGTAAAAGCAAGAAAGGGGGAGGTTGAAGGAGAGGGGCGAGGGGAAGGAGTCACCCTGTGCATCTCAGCCTTCAAACAAGGGACCCAGCGGCACATGCCTCTGCAGGGTGCCCCGCAGTTATCTCAGCCCGGAGAAGGCAGCTCTTTCTTGCTCAGAGCTCATGTATCTTTGTGCCTCCATGAGGTGCATTTGCAGTTCTTGAATTACTGTTCGTTATTGCCCCTAAACCCATTTTTGCCCATCTTCTTTGAACTCCATTAGCTCTCAGTAACTGGCCGTTGGTGAGCTGTTCCTAGCCCTGGGGTGTCCTGTGTCATCCTGTGTCCCACTCTTAAGGTCACACCTGTCATCTCATTCATCTATGTCTACTCTGCATCCTTGGCCCCTGTTTTCATGGCCTCAGCAACATGCGCCCATTTCTCTGTGCTGCATCGTTAGGCTGGCACCATTAATGGTTCGTTCTGCACAGAATAACTACTTGCTATAACTATCCATATGAAAATTATGGTTGCACCACATGATTATACAAAGCTAAGCGAAAAATAAAAAGCCACCTAGTCATTAAAAAATTTCTGTTACAGCTAAGCAAACTAAAATAATGCTCCAGGCAGGGCAGTAAAAATAAAAAAAAAAAAAAAACACCAACCCCAAGCCTCAGTCTTCAGGTTTTGCAGAGTTACCCTGTGGCTGGGTACTACCGATGCCAATGCTTGCATCTACAGGGGTAAGGGGCTGCAGACTCCTTACCTCCCAGTACTCCCTTGCCTCTGGGCATCTCCATCAGGAACCATTCCCATGGCTATTGGTGTATTAAAAAGCAAAAGCTCTCTTCGTTTTGGTATTTTCCTTCTTTCTGAGCATTGAGGAATTTCTCAAGCTTTGCAATGAGATCTTCCCAGTCTTTATGCTTTATATGCAGGAGGGACTCTTACAATGTTTTTGGTAAGGAAAGGTCTGATCTTTTGCTACTGATCTTTTTTATGTTCAAAATGGCTGTCGTTATTCCAGTAAAACCTTACCAAAAAGAAGAAACTGATGCGAGGTGCCTGCTACATAGGAAGGGAATTGGAAAAATAAAATGTTGCCTCCTTCAGTTCCTTCACCCCATTTTTCCAAGTCCACCATTGCTACCCTTCCTCCTAGTGCTGGGGCTATGACGGACAGTCCTCTTGCTGCAAATGTGTTTTACAGATACTAGGACAGCACAGGCTTGTGTTGTAATATTACCTACGCGCATGCTTACAGTGCACATCTGCCAAAATAATTTGCAGTCACTGTTTCTTTTGGATGGTAGCGCTGGTAAATGATACAGGCCTGTGAGGTTTTCTTGGCAGAGGTATCCTGAGCAGCACGATGTAAGTGGGAAGTTACCTTGTATGGAAGTTCAAGAGTAAGCACAGAGTAAACAGTTTTGAATTTAAAACATGGTCAGCCTTTCATCAGCTCCTACCTTTAGGGCAGAACATGAATATTTAGTTAAGTTTATATATGCTACATCCTACTAGCCTGGACGAGATCAGAAACTAGCTCTTCAACAAGATGCACAGCTGCAGAAAACACAAACCACATGCAAACGTTTTGTCAATGCAGAACGAGTCACAGTTTATTTGCAAATTCTTTGTTTTGCAAAATGTATTAATTTTACCTCATCAGAAAAGAATGTCTTCATAAATGTGATGCTTTGATTCTCTCCATTAATCTAGCTGTAGATTTGTTTTCAAGATCTCCCTCAAAATACAAGGTAGTAGGAGACAGCTTTAATTTTGCACATAGCTATCAGGTAGGAAATTATGAACTTGGATGCCAGTATAATACAGGGGACAAAAATCAGATTATTTTTTTTCTAGAATGAAAGACAGTGGTATGGTGTCATTTGGTTCTTTTTACAAAGATAATAATGTTAATTCTCACACATACTAGTACCATAGAAGTTCTCTTGCTTTAACTTAAAACTCACCAGTCTCTAACATGGGGATTAAGAATTAAGATCATTGTCTTTATATGAGCAATAAAGCTACTGAAAGCCCAATGATTAAGGAAGGGGGTTTTTATTGTTGTTGTTGTTTTGTTTTGTGTTTTTAACTGTAACGGAATTACAGAATTCGAGATATACTGTGCTTGACTTTAACCTGATTGTACTTCAGAAAGCTATGTAATATAGTTAGTCACATGAAAAATGGGAACAGTATTAAATATTCCGTTAGTGTGTCTTTGCTTTTAGGTCCATCTAGCTGAGTGATTGAGGAATGTCTGTTTTGTCAAGAACTGTAGAGGCAAAGGGAAGTGAAGAAAGCTGAATAGGGGAAAAAAATCTGGAACTAGTACCCTAAATGCGTAACCTGGTGGTGGTATTGTTAATGTCTCACCTGTGGCTGCTATCCAAAGTTCATTGTAATATGGAAATTAAGAATGGAATGGGACACAAGTGCAATAAATGCTGCTAATTATGTATAATTTGTAAGGTTTTATGACAGTCCTGAAAACTGTTAGAAATAGGAAGTGCCAGCCTGGAGCCAGGAGGGATGTGCTGTCTGAAGAATTAAATGGAAACACAAGGTCAGGATGGGAGGATTGGGGAAGAAGTTGGTTCTTGCCCGGGAAAGGGCAGGAGAGAGTCCTGGTTCTGGCACACACGTTTCATAGCCAGCACTCTGTCGCAGAGACCTGCTGCTCCCAAAGGCAGCCGGGGCTTTTTAACACCTTCAGCAGATAACTGGGAGAGCCTAAGCAAGAAATCAGTGCAGCTGCTACTGCCAGAGATGAGTTGCTAAGGGTAGGCCTTTTTCTTAATCTATTTCCTTTCTTTGTTTCCAGTTTTAATGAAATCTCTAACTTTATATGTTATAGGAATAAATGTGGCTAACTCGTTTCCTTAATCTTGTCTGGGAAGGAAAGCGATCCCAGTGCGATTTAGCAAGTAATGGGCGCTCTGTCCTTGAGGAGATGTTGACTCAGTTAAAGTGGTGTGTGAATGTATAAAACTGCATTGTGCCGAGCCTGTGCTTTTCAGGGGTTAGACTTTTATTGAAGCAAGGAATTTCAGATTTGCTCACCTGAATTTTATCCTTTCTTTATTCTATACTAAAAGTGCTGTTAGACAGGTATTGCTCTGTAGCCAGAGGCACAAGCCTGAGCGTGGATGCACCTGTATGAATATGGAGGGGCTTTATACTAGTGGAGTTCATCTTGCTTACTAGGCACGAGAAGTTACTTCAATATACTCAGTTTCAATACACGTGAAATCTGTACTTGTGTGGTGGGCAGGAGGTGGTTGTGCCCATTTTGATTATATGTAAGTACAGCTTGACGGCGTAGCTAAGCCATTTGTAGTGAAAAGTCATAGAGAATGACTTTGTGTCTTCATAATACTGTGCTTACTCTAAAAATATTCATCTAGACTGCTTTATAATCTGCATGTGTATACAAATTGCTTCATTTACTAGTCTGGTCCCCTCTGGGGTGAAATACAGAAACAGCTACTTATTGATTCATCATTCAGCACAAATCCATGGGGCCGTGACACCATTCAGGATACGTCCCTACTGGCAAAGGCAGTGTTTGCAGTTAAACTCTTCCCTGAGACCATGGCAGTGGCAAGGTCAGATGCTCACAACTGAACAAATGGTTGTCTAACCTATGCTGATGTACTTTTATCTCTAAACACAATTAACACACAACATTTAGTTGCACCTAGAGCATTTTTTCCACAATTCTTCAGAAGGCATTAAGAAACAAAGAGCAATATGGTAATGGAAGTAGGCCCCCACATAGAGAGAAAACTGTGGGAATAGAAAAAATTGGAAACATTTTATTTATTTATTTATATTTTTAAAAAGCAGAGTAAGTTCTTTCTTTTAGGTAATTGAATATTTAGGTTGACTTAAAATGTATGACTATTATAAAAACCTAAACTTTCTGCTTTGGTTGCACTTGAACTGATTTTTATTGTTCATGTGATTGCCCTCAAAATCAGTTTTGCCCAGCACTGATTTTCTATCTTTCTATCTGCATGATTTGTTTAAGCTGGGAGCCAAATTCAGGCTAACACAAGTATCATAACCAGCAATGCCTTTAATTCTGTTAGTTATTTTCCTTTATTTTCATGTGTTTGTAGCCCTCTGCAAGCATTCTATTTTCTATATATTTCAGAGAATATATTATAAATCTGTCATGGACCATTTGCAGAAAACAAATCTTTGTAAAGTAATAACACGAACGAAGATATCTCTAAAAGAGGTAATATTGCTGCAATAATTAATGGCCAAAGCCTTGTAACAACTATGAGGAATATTTTTTTCATTTAAACAGTGGATGAGAGTATAATCAAGTAAATCAGATCTCAATAAACAAGAAGCCAGTTAAAAGCCTCATAAACAATGCATGAATGAGAAAAAGATTGTTGTGGAGCAAACAATTAACTAGAGATTTAGCAGAAAAGTAGTTACTGACACAGGCATAATAATCATGGCTTCTAATGACAACAAAATCAGGGAGCCAATACTGTCTTCTCCTGAAAATAAGTCATTCTGGCATGAAAACATTTACAATTCATATTTTATTATCTTAATAGAGAATTGTTAGAATAGAACTGTACTGAGCGGCTAACCTTGCAAGGACGTTTCTCTACTGTTATGATAGCCAACAAAATGATACTAAAAATTTCAAAAGCTGCAAAACAAAACACTTATTTGCCAGAACTGTGGGAAGTTAAATACCTAAATACCTTTCCCTGACCCCTTTTCTGTTTATAATGAACTGGGTTTCTTACATATCCGCTTAATTTATATTTTATAAAATATGTCATATTTTTCCCCCAAAATGGTTCCATCATATGGAGACAACTTTAATATTAAAAATAAAATAAACTTTAAAAATCCATGCATATTTGGAAACCTGGCTGAGAGGTGTTTCATGAGACAGGAATACCAATAACAGCTTCCAATGGTGTTTGGGCTTGGAATGCTGTATGGAAAATGCATGCATATCCTTTAAAAGGAGATACTAAGTAATATTTAAAAAAAAAAAAATAAATTTCATGTAGGTTTTTCTCAGTGGGGAGGGAAATGCAGTTGTCCTGGCATGTAGAGACATGCTTCTGCGGAGGTGGCATGGACCAACCAGTCTTCTATCTCGAGCGTGGGGCTAGAAGTCACTGGGATGCCAGCTCAGGCTAATAGTGTGGATGTTGGAAGAGTCCCAGTTCAATATGGGCACCCTGCAGCTTCTTCAGCCCTGAGCTGAGACTGGGAAGTGCTGGTGACCTTCCCTGGTGTGTAATCTGCCAAGGCTGGAAGACTCCGGGGCTGCTGTGGTGTCTTGTCTGGAGCAGGGAGCCCATGCCTCACTGGTTTACTTGGCATGGGCTTTAGGCTCTGTTTCCATTGAAAGAGTATCTGGAAACCCAGGAAAATGTGGATGAATCATGGGCTTTATCCCTGGATCAAGACTACAGCTTTCTTATTTTCCACTGTGGAACAGTGAGCAGGAAACAAGGAGTAAAACCAATTTCTAGGGCTTTTGTAGCTTCCTGATTATTGGCATTCTCTTCGTATGTTATCAAGCTGGTAGAAAATCTGTCAGATTTCTCATGGAAATGTAGGAAGTCATGATCCACCCCCACTACTAAGGGTTTTTGGGGAGGGAAAAAACCCCAAACCAACAGCAAAGCCCGTAAGTTGCCACAAAATGGTTTTGCTTCGGGTAAATGACCTTCCTGAAGAAACTGGGTTTGTTAGACGATATTCCATCTTTCTCCACCTTTGGTGTGACAAAAATTCCTCTTTTCTTGGAAAATGAGATCACTGGTTACTGCTGGCTGTTAGTACACAGCATCTGAAGAAGGGGGATTTTAACCAATTTAAATTTATCTGGGTCTTGTTCTCTGTTCTTCTTCTGCAGCCCCTCACCTGTTAATCTTTGTTCTCCCTTTATAAGGCACAGAGTAGAGGGCTCAAAATAAAGCTGTACTTTGAGCACTGTCTTTTGAGTTCTTGGGAAACTCCTTAAAATAATGAACTAGAAATAAAAATAATTAAGATGAGAAATAAAAAATAAGATTCAAGTTTAAGATTTGAGAAGAGATCACAATACCTACTAAACCCAGCGTCCAGTGATGTTGGAGCCCCAGGGACAGGCTTTTTGGCATGTAAAGAAAAATGTTCTGCAGCTGCTCTCACTTGCAGTTTCTTGTATCCTAGAGGGTAAAGTTAATGTATCAGCTCAGGAAAATATTAGACTGTAGTGTCAAACCCGTGATGATGATTAACACCATCAAGCTCTAGATGTAGCATCGTGTCATGGTTTTATTCCCAGCCTCTGAGCTGAGAGCCAAAACAGATCTTCTTCTTCTGTGACTTGGAATGGGACTAAGGAAATAGGTCTTACGCTGAAACTTGCTGACTTTGAAGCGTGGCTTCTGTTGGCAATCTGTGTGGCCATGTGCCATGAAATATGGGAGAGGTGGTTAATTTGCTCGTAACTGTTAGATGGCCTTTCCTCTTAATGTCAAGCTGCATTTCTCAAGCTTGCTTTTACTAAAATGCAGATCAAGTTATAAACTAATGTATATATTAAAAAAAGATACCTTGAAATACTTCAGAGAACTGCATAACGCTGGATGGTGTTCAGAGCTGAAACATGATAGGAACATGTGCCCGTTAGAATGTTGACCTGCTTATTCTCCGTAGGTTTTTGTGTCCCTTGACACTTACAGAGGCCCTAGATTTTAATGAAATTATTTTTTTTTTTTCTAACTACTGCCTTCTAAATGCCCCTGGGGAATTGGGTAGTCCCCAAGAAGCAATCCTGCTAAACTTCATACAAACTTCTGGCTTGTCTGAGTGTAACTCCTCTGCTTTCACTCCTGTTGTGTCAAATGTGCTGAATTTTACAGTTGGTAATTGTAATTTTTCACTGAAGTCTTCTCCCATGTTTGTGCTTGAT
The DNA here is from genome assembly GCF_963924245.1 of Chroicocephalus ridibundus. Classification (NCBI taxonomy): domain Eukaryota; kingdom Metazoa; phylum Chordata; class Aves; order Charadriiformes; family Laridae; genus Chroicocephalus; species Chroicocephalus ridibundus. The sequence continues at coordinate 38,626,870 of NC_086289.1, forward strand.
CTCCAGGAATAAAAGTAAAATGTGGAAAGACTTCGTTAATTTTTTTTTTTTTTTTACTAAACTATTTGGATATAACACTGAATATATGGAGGGAACTGATCAAATGATTGCACTGAGACCACTTTTACGTAGCTCCTGCTCAGATAATACTGTTGCAAAAGGTGGTAAATAATTGCCTAAATAAAACAGAGCACAATATTCATGTTAGGCCATTCCCAGAGTTTGTTGCTTTCAGGAACCTAAGTATATTTAAGAAACAGTAAATTGTGTTGCTCCTCATTGTACTGTTCTCACAGTCTCCTACCATTTAGGGGAGCCTTTCAAATCTGTACCTCTGCGCAGATGAGCATCACGGAAAACTGTGGAAACTGCTGTGTTGGGTCAATGGTCTTTCTGTTAGTGTGTGTGTTTGTTTTTCTCTGCAACGGTTTCTACAACAATAGGATATCAACAGTCTATGTTGCCAGAGCCACCTTCTTAAAGGTGAAAACTAGAGTTTCTTACAAATTCTCCTAGAGAAGGAAAAAACCAGTGTTGCTAGATCTGCTAATGAGAAAGTCTTATCTAATTAAACTGTCTGGGGCTTTTCAGACTTAAGCTCCTATGAAAACCATTTTTGGTGCCTGCCTATCCATTGCTGAAAAATCTCCATTATAGCCCATGTCTTAAATTGTCAGTATTTTTAAAGTGAACTGGCTTGCTGTTTCTCTCGTTCCTTAAAAGCCAATCCTGTTCAATTTTTTCTAGTTAAGGAACTGCCAGGTGTGTTGAACACAGAGCAGTCTGTATCTTGTATTTTCGTATTGATTGCTCGGATGGTACAGCATGTCCTGGTCACAGGAGGTAGTAACGCCAAGCAGATGACACGTGTTTGTCTCTTTCTCTTCTCCCGAGACCTTTCCCAGTAGCTTCAGCGGGACCAGGTTTTGCATTTCATATCCCAATGGAGATTTTCTGCTATGCTAATTAAATGTAACAAGTTCAAATTCTTGTCCATTTTTAAAATTTAGATTAAATTTTTATCCATAGAAGGATGATTAAAAATCACTGCATTCATGCTAAGTTTCTGTGACACTAGCAATCTGATCTATTAAAAAAAATAAAAATACCCACCCCTGTTGTTTCATCCTTAAATCTAAGTGAAGCCAACTTTGTCCGTAGGCAATTCTCACTAGAACAGGGAGCTGGACCACTGCAGTTCTGTGTGCAGGCAGAGAAGGAGTGAGTCTAAAAGGAGTGGATGGCAGGTTCATTAGACATGAATTTGTCATCATTTATTCCTGATCAGATCTGTCTTTTGAATTGACTAGTACATGGGTGGTTGTTGGGGTTTTTTTTCCTCCCTTGATATGGCTGGAAGGAGAAAGGCTGCAAGGCAACTATTCAAATCACATTAGGAGAAAAAGTCTGTCAAGTTAAGTACCTTGAGGGCTATCTCAGCCATCAGGATTGACGTTTCCTAGTTTGATTCACAGTGATTTTTACTGTGAGCAGTGGAGTGTTTAAACACTGGATCATTTTGCTGTATTTCTGGGTGTTTCTTGATTCTGTGACGCTGATCATCTACCCTGTGGTCACTGCAAACACTAAAGGAGTTAATCCTTTACTTGGGCATCTTTAGATAGATACGTCCTATTTTCCAGAGCTGTTACTTAAGTTGGTTTTGGTAAAACCTTAATTTTATAGGCCATTTCCAAGTTGAAACATGCAATCTGTCTTGATTATGAAACCCCAGAAACATACAGAAAATAAAATGTTATAGTATTTATTAAAGAATATATTATAATTTATATATTTAATGTATTTCCAAAAAAAAAGAGGTTGAAAATGTTTATTCATCTCCAATTGATGGTAATGCCTTGTCGTTACAAGGTTATAGCTTTTACATTAGGTGTAAAGGCTTCCAGAAGAGTAAGGGGAAAAGCACACTTGTCAGTGCACTGGTCTACTGTTCCAGTGATCACCTGCAGCCCAGATGCGATTCCTTTTCCATAGTGAAGCTGAATTTATACGTGCACAGCCACATCACCATCTGCAAACCCCGGACTAGGCTCTGCTGTCCTGGGAATGCCAGGATATAAATCCCGTGTGGAGTCATGGTGTTGTGCCGTGCTCCACTGCCAGGGTTCTATTTAGAGGCATAACAAGAAACTTGGACTAGAGGCCCAAGGGATGAATGCTAATTGTTATTTTGACCTGCTCAACACAGCTTTCATTGCCAGCTAACATAGGTGGCTTTTTTTTTTTTTTTTTTTTTTTTTTTACCTTTCCTGTATACAAATATCCTTCCCAACGATATTTTTTTGAAGGTGGTTTACTTGATGAAATAAGTCTTCTGGAAATCTCACAGCCTAGCTTCAAATCTAGCTTCTTTGTTGTTTGGGGACTTTTTGAATTGCAGCTTTGGAGTGCTACAGAAATATTCTGAGAGGAAATGCAGCCTTTCTGTGATGTAGGAACTGAGCATACCAGAAAATGCATTGTGCATCTGTGATACTCCACGTGCTACAGAAAATCAACCGTAACGTTGCTATTTTTAATATGAGCGAGTCAGAAGGAGTCTTATAAGGGTCTGCTCCACATATTTCCCACTGTCCTTCCTGCCATCTGACTAAGATGTAGATGAGGAAGAGTGCTGCAAGGATCTAGATTTCACAAGAAGTTCGCTTGTATTACTTGTAGTACTAGAAGTCCAGTCTCTAAAGAAAGGCTTCGCGAGTGCAGATGTGTTTGTACAAAGTATTCACTGATATGGTAAAGACTCAGCAGAAATTGCAGAACATCTGCTCTTTGGGCAGAGAGACATGCGCTTACCACGTTAATGACAGCTGCTTGGAGAGTCAGCAAACACTCAACTTGGCATATTGTGCATGTAAGTGAGGTTTTCATAAGATACTGCAACTTCCAGTAACCATTTCCAGATGTGTTTGTGATTCCATTTAGGACATTATGCATATTAGGACATCAGGTAACTGTTGGCCACAGAATAGGGGTGGCACTATTCTATCACTAGTTTTCCTATGTTAAGGGTGTGCAGTATGTTACACCAGTCTGCTGATGCCGCTGTGGTGTGGGATGGTTTAAAGCAACCCTACCAGGAGTTTGTGGTTGGTTGGGAGCTGGAAGGTGAAAAAGTCGGTGCCACTCAAACTTCTGTAGTCCCCCTCCCTCTGACTTGTGAGGAGGAACACAAAAGACTCGGAGACTAGTGTGCCCACTGCATCTTGGGGCCACTTGTGTGAAAAACGCCTGACAGCTCTCACTGTGTGCCGCACCAGTGACTGCTGTGCACTGCGGCTGGGGGGGTTGTGGGCTGAATGGGAGTGTTTTGCAGCTCTTTTTGCAAACTGATGGTTCTGCGACCCCAACGCCCAAGTGAAAGAACATCATTAAGCAACACTACTAACGTGCTCTGTTTCACAGCTACCAGGTCAGCATGCAGGGTGATGCAGGTTAAAGAATTTAAGCTGTTTCTCAGGATAGCGTGAAATTGGAGATAGCTCTGTTTTAAAACAAATGCAGAGCTTCTGCAAATTCTTCATGAATGTCAGTAAATACTGGAAACAGGGGAATGCCAGAGAGGTACTGTTCCAGTTTTATTCTACCTCATCTGGAGGTAAAAATGATAGTGAAAACACTTCCATGTTATGACCAATGGCTGATAATTTGTCAATGAGCATGTCTATTAATTGAATCATGAAAGAATGGCAGTGGAAGGGGCCTTAGCATGTCCAGTGATAACTTCCAGCTCAGCAACCCAAATTACATATTTGGCACGTCAGTGTGAAGGGGCTTGTCCCCCTTTATTTTCATCTGCCTATACAACTTTGGCCATTGTTAGCAATAATAGAAAACTTGGTCTTCGATGTATTCTGTCATAGCTATACAGAACAACCATTCTGGGTCATCCTGAACATAAGAACTTTTTTTTTGGAACAGAAATACCCATACTGAAGTTAGTCTAGTCCCTCTTAACTCAAAGTGTCCTGCCTTGTTTTTCCATTGCTCCAGCCCTTTCCTGGCTGGGGCATCTCCCGCTGCAGAGCTGCTGCTTCAGGCTTCCCGGGTTAAGCAGTGTTGCCAGCATTCCCTGCCCAAGAGCTTGGATATTACACATTTTAAAGAAAACATACAAACTCTTTCACTTAAGTTTTGTCATATGTTGCGATGGTGAGTCGCAAAAGGTAAGACTCGTTCCAGCTACATAAACCTCAGTCCTGATTCAACCCTCTTCATTCCAGGGTGGACTGGTTTAGCTAACTACTCCCTTTTCTCCCCCTAAATATTTCTAGTAGCTGTTTGATCCTTTTGAAGTCTTGTATTTTTAATTCAGTCCTTCTGAGGCTTATTACAAACAGCTAGCAATCCTGGACAAGACCTCTTAAATAAATGAGTTAGAAAATAATTTACTGTGCTCCTAGAAATGTTGAATTGCTGTTTAAATAGAGCACATTAGATCCAAGACTTAGTCTCTCATCAATATCCTCTCATGTGACGTTGTCAGCTCAGGATTTGTTTAGTCGTTGCAGTTTCAATAACACTTGTGTGCGTCAAGTAGGGTTCCTGCTTCTTTTATAGAAGATTTCAGAGTCTTGGGTTGCATTTACCAATTGTTCTATTTACATAGTAACTTGATGCTTTTGGTAATTCTAAAACTTGAGGAAGGATCATTTGGCAGCAAGATCAGCTCTGCTGACAGATGAAAACGTTTGTTGACACAACAAAGTAAATGAGCCTTTAAATAAAAGTCTGTTGAGTTTTTCTTCACTAAAGAAATAAGTGGCATAAAATAAAGTATGAGAATCATTTAGAAAGGTTTTTCCATTGAGTGCAGTTCAGATTTCTACCAACCTTTAAAGACCTACTTTCCCACTTACACTCACTGGCTTTATTTCTGAAATAGAAGACAGAAGTGACTGTTGCGCTGTTGATTAAATCTTTATGGTAGTGAGTCAGTCTTTGCTGGAGCCAGGGGACCCAAGAAAGAAGGCAAGGTGTATGGCCGTCCTGTTTTTTTTTTTTAGAAATGCTCCCGTATTCTAGGAATATTGCAGGTCAGGGAAGGTCTAGAAAACATAGTGGCAAAAAGCTATCAGCTAATTCACCTTAATGCATCCTTTGCTATTAGTGTTACCAGATCTCTTCCAGCATTTTGTGCAGAATTGCAGGCAATGCTTCAAATGCCAGAAATAAACGGAGTGGTCATGTGTGGGAGTGGAGAGTGTGCTGCCTTAAAGGAAGCTGGAATTAAAAGCACAGATCTCAAGACAGAACTGAAGGCAGCTCTGTAGGTCCTTTCTTACATCCTATCATTGCGTGCAACCACGTAGAAGAAAGACAAGGCCAGCAGGATAGTCAGAAACTTCATCTTGAACAGCTTCTACTGCAAATCACCCCTTAAACTCCTGCTTAAAATCTGTTGTGCAAAAGCCGCATTTGGATGTTTGTGCCCTGCATGGGAAGAAAAAGAGATCAGGGAAATCACCGATGTCATGGACAGCTGCGCAAGCAGGGAAAGCGTGAGGCAAAATTCCTCGGTGAGTCCCAGTGGACCAACATTGTGTCTGCCGCTTTTTATTCCACACCCCAGAGAGCAAATTTATTCTTGGGAGCATAGGCAAGATAAACTAACCAAACACCTGAGGATTTTGTCTACATTGTAGAGCAGAAGCACGGCTCAATCAGCCAGTCTCCTGGAAAGAAAAAAAATCAAACAGCCCAAACCAACCATGGCAATAAAATTACGTAGCGGGGGGGTGGTAGAAGTGGGGGGCAGACAGGGAGGAGAAATAAAGGGAATGTTTCTAGCCTGTATTTGGCTAAGGACCTTTTTCCTACTGATAGTAAAACGCATTTGGCTTTGATCAGAATGGTTTCCTGCTGTTTCTGCCCCTTTTCTACTCTGCTTCTAGTTGCAAGTTTGTGCCAGTTTTGTGTTGTCTTTTTATGTTGCCCTGACAGCTACTAGCTGTCATATAAATAATCTGTTTCTGAAATAGATTTCACTTTCTGAAAGGGGCAAAATTATACAGGAAGCGGATTTGCTTGAACGAAGTAAGCTGTCACTAAAAGACTAAGCAGAAGCCAGTGAGAACTGGCAGGAAGGGTACACGTCTCTCAGGCAGCAGTAAAAAGGAGTGTTTCTGTCTTTTCTGCCTTAGTTTGGTGTCTGTATTTCCTGTTTCTTCTTCTTGGCGTTCACCTTTAGCCCAGGCCTTTGTCTGCTTGTCCGTAATGTGCAGTGTGGCCCTTCCTGCCTCTGTGGCAAGAGCATACGACCTGCTACTGGAGTGTGTTTGCTGTTGTGCTGGTGGAAGAGTAGCTGCTATATTCCTTCGCTGCGCTAATAAAACAAGGGCGATGCTCTGAGTGGTCAAGCAGTGCAGTATGAGACTCTTGCTGTGCTGTCAGATTGAAAACCAGTCCTGTTTAAGCACTAATTATCCTCTGTCAAGTTGTTTGTTTTCATTTTCTCCTTTCAGTGGAAACAAGAGAGCTGAGATCCACAGGCAACAGCAGTGATTTTGAAAATACTGCAGCTTGCTGGTGTCTTGCTAGATGATGGCGTATAGAACTAATGGATTTTCAAAGTCCTGGATTAAGCTGTGCCTTTTGGTTGTCCCACATAGGTGGGATCAGTCATTTCATCCAGAAATAGGGCAGTATTTCACTTAAGTTACTAACCGATACGGTATGAATTTTACCTACCTGAAACCAGGTATTTGCAAATTAACCGTGCTGGAGTCAGGCTGAAGGAATTAATGAATTTCAAATATTTTAGGATTGGAGAACTTCACTGTCACCTTACAAACAATTTGTTACCAGAAGAACCCTCTCAAGGCAAAGTTTGATTACTAATTATTCATAGAGCTCTAGAATAATGGTGCCTCTGTGGGAAAAAAAGCGTGGCTAATGAATTTATCACGTGAGGCTTTTTTGTCTTGATATATCTTTTAATGGGTTTGCCCTGCAAGTTCTTGCACTCAAGGACTGATGAAAAGCAATAATGCTGGGCACTGAAATTTATAAACCAATTTACAATGTGAAAGGAATAACAGCTTTTCATTGAGTTAACGTTTAATTATCTGAGATCTTTTGTTCTTTATTTCGTGTAACTGAATTGGTTTGTCACTTCTGTTAATTAATTAGACAAAAAAAAATAATCTTCAAGCATGCTGTTGCTCAAATTAGTGTCAGTTGTGGGATTAGTGCATGGTTTGTTACCCCCATGAACACATACTGCTCTGCTTTGCTATCACAAAGGCTGGTGCGGGCTCAAAAACTGAACCACTTCCAGCTTTGAGGAAAGAGGGCTTTTTGCAGGCTTGATAAGCTTAGAAATATCTGACTGTCTCTGGCTAGACAGAAGCCTGATTCCTTTAGCACAATGACCTTAAATATGCCAGCATTGGGAAACATCTTAGCAGTCATTACGCTTGACTTTAAAGGAACTTATTTTGGGATTGCCATGGCTGCCAGCCCGAGCTGTGATGTGAGGGTTGCTAAGGTTACGAGGAGGCCTTCAGCGATGTGCAGTGACATTCAGATAGGAGGAAGCAACAAATTGAGTGAAGAAAACAATTTTTGAAATTGGACTTTCAAATACATTTGGATGATTATTTGCTCACCTTTCTTCCCTGATGCATAACAGCTCCACATCAGCAAGGACAGAGCAGTCTGCATACGCATTTCTCTTCTACCCTCCCTGCCCTTACTGTTTAGGAGGGATATTTAACTGGGCAAAACGTGGTAAAGTACAGGTGATACACTGCTGTAATTTAATCTCTTCTAGAGGAAACGCATCTTGTCTAATGATTTCTTTTTACCTTCTCCTTGAGTCATGAGGAACCTGTCCCCACCTCCTCTCCCCACTTTACCCAGGCCAAGCATGTCCTTCCTTTCCCTCCAAAGTCCTGCTGGAAGGAGCCCCAGGAGGCAGTGGGGAGTGATGGTCCTGTCTAGGCTCCGTTCCATTCTCATTTGGGCTGTGAAAGAGCCTGGCAGAGTAAAGCGAATTCACTATTTTCACTTCTTTCTGGAAAGGACAGAGAGCTGTGTTTGCTTGGTGAGAGTAAAGTGACTGTTTTGTACAGCTGTGATGAAAAGTCTCCAAGGGGATGGCAGCACTCCTTTGCGTCAAGGAAAATAACCACACTGCTACTCCCAAATCCTTATAAACTACCTAATTCCCGCTAATTTTATTGGAGGTAAGTGCCAAAAAAGGAGGCAGATCCTTGCAGTCTCTTTTTACATGGCCTACACAGCGTGCCTAACCCTGCTCACAAATGCTAATGGTAAGATCTTTTTTATGTATGGAAATATTGGAGGTAATAGGTGGAAGGCAACACGGAAGATCTACTGGCAAGGCTTCTATATAAACAGTATCTTGGGGATTTGGGAAACTTTTATAAACCCCTGATTTTCAGCTTCATTTCATCTTCTGTCAGTTTCTGTAATGGTTATGGTAAATAACATTTCATTTACATTTTTTTTCTTTGAAAATATGAATGTTATGAAAAATAATAGGGTGCATCACATTTTCTTAAGTGTTTGTAGTTTGGGAGCATAAAATATAAGAACAAATATGATTCTCACTAAATAAGTAAAACTGTGGCATGAATAGTATAGCTGTAGTTAGGCTCTGTATCCACCATTTAGAGAAATGATGAAAAATGGGAAAGTTTGAAATGTTAAATAAAACATGTGAATACATGGCAGCGTTTACGAAAGAAAATGGTAAAGCCTGAAAGGAGAATCAGTGAAAGCAGAATCCCAGTGAATCAAATAACTTTTCTGAATGAGCATTCTAAAAAAGAATATATTGCTGCTGTATTTAGAAATTTTCTTAAAATTATCTTTAAAAGCCTGTTTCAACTCAGAATTGGGTGTATTTTAGGTCTCTGAATAACCCTTACTGCTAGGATTCTGGATTATTCTTCTAGATACACAATTTATTAGGATATTTCACATTTAAAAAGAAACCTTAGAATAAGCCTTTTATTGCCCTTCAAGTATTGCTAGTGCATCATGAAACCATGGCCTTAAAATCATGCGAGTGAAATAATATCCCCCTCTTCCTCTCCATTTTTCTTTTTTCTCCCTTTTTCTTCTTTTTTCTCCCTTTTTCTTCTTTTTTCTCCCTTTTTCTTCTTTTTTCTCCCTTTTTCTTCTTTTTTCTCCCTTTTTCTTCTTTTTTCTCCCTTTTTCTTCTTTTTTCTCCCTTTTTCTTCTTTCTCCTTTTCTTCTTTTTTCTCCCTTTTTCTTCTTTTTTCTTTTTTCTCCCTCTTTTTTCTTTGTTCTTTTCTCCCTCTTTTTTCTTTTTTCTCCCTCTTTTTTCTTTTTTCTCCCTCTTTTTTCTTTTTTCTCCCTCTTTTTTCTTTTTTCTCCCTTTTTTCTTTTTTCTCCCTCTTTTTTCTTCTTTCTTTTTTCTCCCTCTTTTTTCTTTTTCTTCTTTCTTTTTTCTCCCTCTTTTTTCTTTTTCTTTTTTCTTTTTTCTCCCTCTTTTTTCTTTTTTCTTTTTTCTCCCTCTTTTTTCTTTTTTCTTTTTTCTCCCTCTTTTTTCTTTTTTCTTTTTTCTCCCTCTTTTTTCTTTTTTCTTTTTTTCTCCCTCTTTTTTCTTTTTTCTTTTTTCTTTTTTCTTTTTTCTTTTTTCTTTTTTCTTTTTTCTTTTTTCTTTTTTCTTTTTTCTTTTTTCTTTTTTCTTTTTTCTTTTTTCTCCCTCTTTTTTCTTTTTTCTTTTTTCTTTTTTCTTTTTTCTTTTTTCTTTTTTCTTTTTTCTTTTTTCTTTTTTCTTTTTTCTTTTTTCTTTTTTCTTTTTTCTTTTTTCTTTTTTCTTTTTTCTTTTTTCTTTTTTCTCCCTCTTTTTTCTTTTTTCTCCCTCTTTTTTCTTTTTTCTTTTTTCTTTTTTCTTTTTTCTTTTTTCTTTTTTCTTTTTTCTTTTTTCTTTTTTCTTTTTTCTTTTTTCTTTTTTCTTTTTTCTTTTTTCTCCCTCTTTTTTCTTTTTTCTTTTTTCTCCCTCTTTTTTCTTTTTTCTTTTTTCTTTTTTCTTTTTTCTCCCTCTTTTTTCTTTTTCAGTCAGTGGTTTAGTTTTGCTCACCGGTGCTCCAGGAAACAAGTGACCAGTGGTGCTGCCTCCATGCCCAGGCAGAAGGCAGCACTCCCTGCGGCAAAGCCCAGTGCCTGGGGGCAGGCTGTGGCCTTCGGTCTCGCCTGATCACCAGCTGGGTGATGAGGCCACCCTGGGCCAGGCTCAGGCAGCCCCTGCAGCACAGCGTTCTAGGTCAGTCTTTGCTCCGGCACCTTTTCCATCTTGTCCACAAGGATGGTTTCTGGTCCACAATTACAATTATTTTTTATTCTTTGACCCTCACAGCTAAGTCTGTTCAATTTGTTGCCTTCAAATTTGCTCCTTTCCCTCCTGGTTTGGGTTACATGGGTTTTTCAGGAGGGTTTGTAGTGATTTTAGGGTGCGCAGCACAGTATGGAAAGCACTAGCCTTGATCCCTAGCAAAGAATGCAAGACTAGTGTGAGCCTGTCAGTCAAAAATAATCTTTTATCCTCCAGCAGCTAGTGTCCCTTCCATTTGCAGAGACTGAGATTGTTTATTGTGATTTAATATCACTTGGTGGATATATTTTCTATGATCTTGTCCAAGTGTGTTTTTTCCCCCTCAGCAGTTAATGCTGGTTAGCTGTCCTGGGTTCAAGATCCCTCATCCACTTCATTCCCAGAGTAAATGTTGTGATCCTCCTCATTGATTATCTTAACTGTAGCTGAAAACCAAACTGGTGATTGGGCCTTTAAATGAAGCTGGGGAGAGCCTTCTGGTCTGGAGGCACATCTGAATTGGAAGTTAAAGATCGTTAGTCTCTTCTCTAAAACATGTGTGGGGATGGGTAGGGATCTATGATGAGCAGGTAGCGAAGTTACTAAACTGAGGGAGACATTTTACTTTTTACTTGCACATATAGTACACTGCAAATGCAAATTGCTAAGGTGTTCCCATTGCTGGTAAAATGGTGTTAGCAGTGTCAGGGAGGGGGCAGCCAAGGAAGCTAAGCCAGCCAGGCAGACTCATTGCTGAGAATGGCTTTCACCTGGCCCTGTTTTGGTCAGGTTCTACCTCTTTTTTAATGCCTGCTCTTTCTATTGCAGCAGGAGGTTGGCAGATGGAATAAGCTTAGTAACTTTGAAGCAAGGCACTGTGGAGCCAGAAGCAGTTCTTTCCTCTATTAACTGTTCTGAAACTTTATGTTTACCTTTACAAGATCTATATCAGACGAGATTCTAGCTACCTACAGGATTTTTGTTTGTGTGATACATTTGTAGTGGTGAGATCTGTGGAAAGCTTTGCGCGCCTGCAGGTAAGCGAGCTGTGGTTTGAGTCCTTCCTCCAAGCCTCCCCTGCTCGGGGGGACAGTTTTCATCTCACTTACTGTACCAGTTTCACACAATTATAATTTCTCTGGCTTCACTGGGTTTTCTTGTGACATGCTAGTGTCAAGTCAGACTTGGGTGTTCAGGTTTTGCAAAACTAAGCTGAAAATAAAGCAAGAAAAAAAAGAAAAGGTTTCCAACAACACTTAGAGTTTCTTGTTTCCAGCCTGGGAGTTAATACACCATGAAACCTTTTATTTTGTGGTCTTTTTTAGTGGTACACCGACGCTTCTGCAGAGAAAAACAAGGTGAGGAATTACAGAGAGATGAAAAATAGCAAGAAGAAAAATAGATAGTTTCCACATTCCTTTGGGGAGCTTTAGAGAGATGTCACTTTTTCAGTGGTTCATGATGTGTGACTGTGTCCATGTCCTGGTCTCAGCTGCGCTCCTGCAGATGGCTTCAAAACCTGAAGTGGTTAGGGGACCCTTCAGAGGTTATAGAAATGTAAAACATTATTATTAACTTGGTGACAAGTTGCATTCAAAATGATATCTTACATACTGAAAGCATTCTCAAGCTTGCATGTGGTTTTTGAGATGAAAGACTTTACAACAGCAGTGGCTGGTAAAATGATTCCAGAGTTCACATATGCTGATAGTATCAGATTTTCATTTTTATGAATAATTCTGACAACAAAAGCAACATTTTGAATTGTAACTGAAATATGCATGTACTTTTAGGCACACATTAGCTGTCTATAAAAGGGCTTTTCTGTCTTCTCCTACTTAGATATTGAATGCCTCAAGGCATTTTAGATTCTGCTGGAAGCCAGGTTAGTGTTGAAGTGATTCAGGGATTTGGTGTTTTTCCTCCCAGGGATATGCATAGCCCCTGTGTTCAGATTACAATTAAATTATTATATGTTTGGCAGGCTATTATCCCAACGCACGTGACTTGTTGGCTGAGAACTGTACTGTGCTCTTTTTGCTCCTTCTGATATTGGCATTGACGTAGACTACGATAATAGCAATGGCAAGTCTAGCCCAAGTGAAGTCATTTGATGCCTTACAACAACTGGTTGTTGCCATATCGTCTGTTCATCTAGAACAACAGTGTACGTCCGAGAGATGACCATGCCTAGTTGATGTTCCTGCAGCTTTTCCCCGTTCTACCAGGGCATATAAGCGGTGTCCTCTACTCCGCAGAACCAAACCTGGGACTGCATGTCGTATTTCACCTGAAGACATTACGAGAGACAGTATTGCATGCAGAGGGTGACGGATCACCTGTTTCTGAGGTGGGTTACATAGGATCTGCAAATAGAGAAAACAACGGTACAAGAACAGGCAGGTCTGAAACAAGTAAGCATCTGCTGTAACTCTGAGAGGTGCATCTCTCCATTCATACATGCTCTTCTCATCTTCCAAAATGTTTCTGTTCCTGCCGTGAAGGAGTGCTCCCCTTTGAGACAATTTTTGCTTTTAACAAATGTCACACCATTAGCCAGTTGGGTCTCGGCTGTGATCTTTGGCACAGTGTTTGTCAGGAGCAAAATCAATGCCCTGCCTGCCTTTTCAGGGCACCCATCATCAAAAGTGAAATTGTTTGTCTCTCCAGCTCTCAGCTTGAGCTGCCAGGGTCAGCAGTCAGGAAAGTCATCCTCTTTTAGGTAATTGGAGGAAATGCTATGAGAAGGTCAGTAACGTGAGCAAACGGGAAACTCTGATGTCATTTTTAGATGCAGTTGCTGATAGCGGAAATCCGTGTATCACGGTTCTGAACCAGGGACCCTCCTGTCTCCAGGGTGATGGGAATCCCTTTGAAACAGAAATTCAAAAATGGCATTTTTTTTTTATTGCCTCTAACATGTTGGACCTTTCCGCAGCAGTCCTTATAATGTGCTATTTCCTGGTAAGTTCCAGGTTTTGTCTCTCTGACAGACAATATATTAGTTTGAGGCTGCAGTAATGCAATGAGCTTCTGCTTGCATTAGACTATGGGTATGGGAGCGCAAGTCTGCCTGCAAAAGGTAATGGTGGCATACCATAGAGTGTATTTTCCACCAGGAAGATATTTCTTGTTAGGACCTCTGCAGGTGGCAAGTGGTAATATAATGAATTATTAATATTGTATCAGTACAAGAGCATTGCTGTCATAAGACCCCTCAGACATCCGATTCATATTACTTAAATTACATGGCTCTAAAGGGCAAGTACATGTTTGCTGGGACCGTCTGCTTAGCTCTGTCAGTCAAGTTGTACCATAAACCGACAAAACTCCACTGGCCAAAGGTAATGGCTGCTTCTTCCAGTCTGCCACGGAGGCCCGAAACACCATGTGCAGAAGTTTGCCTGTTTCTTAAGCAGATGGATCTCTGAGAGCTAACACTAAAATGCTTAATTTGAAGAGCAAAATCAAAGATTAACCCCTGGGGTTAATACTTAAAATGGAAAAAAGAGATTCTGTTTTGTGTCAACAGAAAGATTTTTATACAGTGCAAACTTCTTTAGGGAAGCATCTTCCGTGAGGGTGTAAATTATGCACCGTGAATGATGACTATCTTGTACTGCACATACAGATCATTCAACCATGAGATTGGAATCATGTTAGTAATAATTAAAAGTATGTACTGGCTTTTGTGCTTGAATATACTGTTCTGGCCTGTGATTAAACTGTGCAGCATTAAGACATGAATTTTGGCTCATTCCAGCAATCACTTATAAGTAAAATCTCACCTCTAGAAGGTGTATACTCAGTTACTCATTACCTTGTGTAATGAACCAAGTCCATAACCTTCTTGGTGGTGTATGAAAATAATAAAATGTGATTGAAGGTTCCTATTTATGTTATCGTTCATTTTCTGCGATTGGGTGAGATTTGCAGAAGCGTTGAGGCAGTCATCTTTCTACCTTCAGTCCTCTCTGAAGTTTCAAGAGAGGAACTTTTCTGTCTGTTGTGAGACATTTACTAGGTGGCAATAATTTATGTCAAAACAATTCTACAGTGAGGGTGATGAAGCACTGGAACCAGGGCCCCAAAGATATTGAGGAGTCTCCATCCTTGGAGAGTCCTGGAACAACCGATTCAGCTTTAAAGCAAGAGGCTGGACTAGATGACGTCCAGATGTCCTTTCCAGCTCAATTTTCCTGTGGGGTTTTTTTATGACTTCATTATAACTTTAAGAAAATACAAGTCCCACAAGAATGGAAGTCAGAAATCTAGAAGATTAAAACAACAATAGCAAAACAAGTAGGGCCATTCAGTACTTTGCAGCATTCCTGAATTTTACAGGACATGAGAAATCTACTGAGTTAAGAAATTCTATAATAAAGCATGTAAATTCTTCAGATTGACCTGACAAAACCTAGAAGACTTGGGTTGAGCAACTCTCTCCCCATCATGTCCACTGGTCATCTTCTGATGGTCTTTAAGTGATTGAAAATGTATATTACTACAGTATTTTAAAATAAATTAAAAAAATCCCAAAGAAATAATGTCACAGGGGATCTTAGAAATGAATTCCAGAAAATGGAACATGGCCCTGTGAATTGTCATTTGCTGCATGTCACAAGCTCTAGCTGGCTCCACCACATCGGTCTGTGACCTTGAGCGAATTATTACATCATTCCGTACCAGAAAATGCAGAAAAGGGCTTCCACCCTCATTCCCCTCGCTTTTTTTTGGTGGCAGGGCAAGCATTAGATGGGCAGTCCCTGTTCAAATTCTCACCATCTATAGGAGCATGATCTAAGGAAGGCTGAGCCAGAGGGCAAAGTAATTGCTTTCAGGAAAACAATAAGTACAATGTTACATTTCAGGACATACACCCTGCATTATTTACAGCCATCTTTCCAAACCTGATACAATGCGGGGCACAACTCAAAGTCTTTCTGAAAATCAGAATGTAATTGCCATTTAAATTGATACTAGATCATATTAGAAAGGATAAGATGACATACACAGACATATCAAATGTACATCGTCTTCTTGCAAACATATATAACTTCACACTTGTGAAGCTGTACACAGCTCTGTACGGGGTTTTTGTTTACGATCATTTCTCTTGAGTCCCTGCTGTTTGTGAAATGCTTCTCCTGGGAGAGTACCAAATAGAGTTTTGTTTATAATAAATTCAGACAGAAATCTTGGAGCTGTGCAGCATCTCACAAGGAGTGATCCTCAACGGAAAGAGTGGTTTTTCCCTTCCTGGGACAGCGTGAAGAGGGGGGTTGGGGCAGGGCCTGCTGGCTAATTCCTAGGTTTTGTTACGTTGCTTTGCCACATATCCCCATCTCCTCTTTGACTGGTGCTTGGGCTGAAGATCTTCCCTTATTGTTGAAATCTGGTAATGGGGACATCCTTAGAAACACTGCCTGGCTGAGATGAAGCCTGCAGTTCCTATAAAATGTTGTGCTTTCGTCTGCAGGTTATCCTTTTTTACCCTGCATAATCCTGTCCAGATTATTAAAAAAAAAAATTAAAAATCACCATTAGCTTTGTGACTGCTGAATAATCCAGCTGTACTGCATTTCTCTGGCCTCTTCTCTCTGTTCCCAAGCAGCTGATTCCCTGCTGCTACTAGTTTTGTGTGGGTTGAAACCTACCAGCTAGCTGGCTGTTACATTTAGCAAAATTTCTTGACAGAGGTTCTGCTGCATCTGTGCATGACTATAAATCTCAGTTACAAGACCTTTTTATTTTTCAGTTTGGTGTATTTTTGTGCAGCGTTTATGGAATTATTTTGGGGGTGCAGTCTGACACTTCCTCTCTACCTCATCTATAAATGCTGTTGTATTGCCATGCTCGGAGTTCCCCTGAAAAGCAATTGGAGGTGAACCTGTGCACACAGCATCCTGTCACTGGGGCCACCGGTTTGGGAAAGTAACAGATGGTCAATAGTGCATGGGCCTTCAGGAATTGTCTTTTTAAAGAAGCTGGAATTAACTTTCCTGAAGAAAAGCGTATTTCCACTGGCAATGTGGCAGCCTAAGTACTAGCTTCATAGCGAAGTTTCACCCCTTAAAAACTAAGGAAGGAGTATAAAGGTTACCTGTAAACTTACAGGGATTGTGCTTCAACGTTTCAGCAGCAAGTTTTTTCTGTTTTGGTTTGGTTTGGGTTTTTTTTAAGTCATTTAAAATTCCTAAATTTTTCTGTGGTTACAAAAATACAGCAAAGATTATCTTATAATTCAACCCACTTATCTTTTAGACTTGCAAAAAGTCAAACCTTTATTATGCTATTGGTTTTTAGGTTTGTTGTGTGTGTTTGTGGTTTTGGGGTTTTTTTTGAAATAACTTTTCACCGATTATGTTCTATTTGAAAATCAATGATATAATAATGTCTAGAATTCCTAAATGCCCAGAGGTGACACATTTGGTTGTTCAAATATGCTGTTGTTTTTCTTGTGCAACAATAGATTTTTCTATATGGTTTTATACAATATCAGATAAACCACAGACAAGAAGGGAGGCTGTGAGCAAGGGAGAAAGCTAAATGTTTTCTATTTATAAATAGTTATTAGTTTTGCTATTTTGACGCAATTATAGTAGCTGCCCTCATCCATGAAGAGATGTTCACCAGTAGGGTGAAACCAGAAATATTCAGTAAAGCACAGAAGTAATTATGAGGTTAAAAGAAAAATCAAAATATATGTTAGGCTATTGTTTGCTTTAGTTTGGCAAGTGAAATCTTTGCGATGTGTCCTCAGTTGTTAACAAGTGTAACCTCTCTGATGCCATTGGGATTTCACTCATTAGTCATCCAAGGGTGGACTCATTTGTGCTTTATGTGCAGCCTTTTTTATAGCTGTACTTTCTGGGTGCAGAGTTGCCTTCCTTTGCCCCCTCCATTCAGGCATGTTTTGGGGTTTTTGAGCATCTTTTGTACTGATAGGTACTAAAATGTAATCAAGTATCATGTCACATCACATCATAAATCCCACCTTAGATTCCAACACAATTAGTTTATTGAAATTACTAATGCCTACACTCTGAATTACATGATAAAGCAAAATTAATGTGTCATTATACTATAGCATCCTGGTCAGAATTACCTCTTTTACAGAGAAATACAAGATAACTATCTTTGTAATTAAATGTGCTCCCGCTTGCTTAATAACTATAAAAACAGCCACTTTTCTGATGTAATTGCTTAGTAGTATTTAAGAATGCTCTGTGTTATCACCTAATGTGTATCTTTGGAGAATTATAATAGTAAGAAAGAGAAACAAAAAAGCAAGAAGCAAGTTGCTATTTAAGCTTGATAAATACAAGTATATAATATTAAGAACATGGTTTTCATTCTTAAAAGTATTTCCTAGAAATTAAAGCAAAGCTCCAGAAATGTTAATGCCGAATGCACAATGCTCAAAGAAGATACAGCAGTAGGAAGAGTTACTTGAATGGGCTTTCTTTTCCTCTCTTTTTTCTCCTTTCTGTGATCACTGAATCTTGCTCTGTGTTTTGCTCTTTGCACGTATTGTTCTATGGTAACCTTTCATCAACATGAGGGGAGAGGATAATTTGTTTGTGGACAGTTTTCATGTGTTGTTTTTTTATTGTTTTTTTAAAAAAGGGTATTTTTATACTTATGAGTTGGAATGCTAAAAAGATGAAAGATGTGTTCATAAATCTTTGCAGGTCTGTCAGAAATTTGAATTATTTATTTTTGTTAGGCATTCAGGGTAATACCATGTGTTCAGCAACATTTACAAACACATACAGAGTTGTCAGCTTCTGTTTCACAATACCATAGACCATATTATGATTTTCTTGGAAGCCAGATTGATTACCTTTTGATTGATGCACTGTCCTGGGTGACAGCAAATAGGGAGGAAATAACTAATGGAGGTGGGTATTTTATCTGTGGCTATACCTGCTCATCCACCAAATCCAGACCCTTAGTGTTAGCTGCTGGGATTCGTGCTCCAGTCCTGTGCAGGAGCTGGAGAGACACTGAAATGCCCTAGAAATGGAGAAAGACTGGGGCTTGGTGTTCGCTTTGGAAATGCAGTGAGGAGGACACATGGTGTTCCTTCTGCTTGCCTTAGACATTTGTTGTTCATCTAAAATCCAGGGACTGGTGCTGCCGTATGTCCTTGTGTGGGCACACAACTGGCCCTTTCTGCTGGGCTGCGCTTAGTGTGCAGCCATCAAGCCCGTGTCTGGGGTGAAGAAAGGATGGTGCATTTGATTTGCGTAAGGAGTGCCTCTTTGAGTATCACATCAAATGTGAATTTCTGCTTTGCAAATACCAAGAGAGGTCACTATTATCAATATATATATCTTCAATCTTTTTGAGCTGCACAAAATTGCATTTCTTTCAAAGATAACCATAGTAGTTTGCTAATATGTCCTTTTGTGGGTTGAGTTTTCAAGTACAGATTTTATTGCATTGGCTGGTCTTGATTCCCAAGTGACAGCAGAGATGCTGTTGCTTGACGATTCCAGGTCAGCATTTTGAAGGTTGCTTTATGCTACAATACGTTTAATTGTATACTACAGTGAAGTGTTTATCTGTCCTTATATAGGCGTTTTAGGCAGTAAATATTCCTTCTGGTCTGATAAATAGTATTTCTTCTGCATGATTTATGTATCCTTGCAAGGTTCTCCATCTCTGCCTTCAGTGATTGAATGGCAAAGCTTTGCTGATAATTTCTTTTGTCATTTTTGCCCTGGTTCTTTCAATTTTCAGTCACAATAGTCTCTATTAATATACTCGTAGATCATTTTCTCAGCAGGCTGATTTCTTTTTGCTCCTCTTCTAATGTAAAATATATTATGTTTTCCTATAAATAAGACTCTTATCCTTTTGATATTTTGTTAACCACTTTGAGGTAGTCTCTCAAATTTTTTGTTGTGGTTTTTTTTGTTTGGTTGGTTTTGGTTTTAATAGCTTTATATATTAAAGGTCTAATCCTGCTCCCAGTGATGCTTTACCATGTTTTTCCACTATAATGGTAGTATAAACTCCAAGTTTTTAGCATTCATACTGGTAGAATGGGTGATACTCTCATGTAGTCCTAAATGCAGGTTGTATTTAAGAAGAAGATTATTCATTCGCTATAGATGTCTAAGGCGTAAAGGCATAAAAACAAGGGGAAGGAGGGAAAAACTTTGGAGGGGAGAAAAAACAACCACCACACTTTTCTCAAAAAGGGGAAGAGGAAACCTGCCAGGGAGACTGGAGGGCAAGTAGATGATTGTGGTATAAAAAGAGAACTAAGATAATAAGATAAGACCCCCCCCCCCTCAGCGACTTCTGCTCTTTTGTTCACTGTGGAGGAGTTTGAGGACAGTTCCTGTTCCAGAACCTGCCTTTATGGAGGACTCCTTAGGGAAAACAGCACAGAAATAAATGGTAAATCATCTCATAGGGAGGTCACCAGTAGACAGAGTACCCCAGTGGCCTGTGGTGGGACACATATTGTTAAATGTGTCCCCAAGTGATCTGAAAAGGTGGCAGGTTTCACTGGTAATACTGAGTTTTTCAGCAGAGTAAAGGTGAGGGCTGACTGTGAAAACCTGCATAAAAAAATCCAGTGCTGAGCGCCCGACTGATAAAAATGGCAGGTGAAAGTACAGGTAAATGCAACATGAGGTCCCTGGTGGTGTGATGGGGTATAGTCCTGGACTCCTGTTCGAAGATGAGCATTATAACTCAAGAACAAGGTTTTGGGGGTAAGAAAGATCAGCTGAATTCTCCATAGTCTTCAAGAAAACAACATGCCCTGCTAGGGTTTAGAAAGTAGAGGAATGAAAATAAAACAGAAAACATCATTGTGACAGTGTGTGATGGTGCTTCTGCATCTTGAATATTGCATGTAACTCTGGACCCATCTTCATAAAGGTATAATAGAATTGGAAAAGGCTCATAAAAGAGCAGCATGAATGATCAAATGTACTGAACAGGCTGCATAAAAGGAACAAATGGGACTCTTTTGCCTGAAAAAAAAATAAATGCCTGAAGAGATCTAGGAAACTGGGAGGTGAATATATCTTCCTAGTCAGAATCTAGCAGGAATCAAATGAAACTAAAGGGCTCTGGGTCAAAACAGAGAGGAGGTGATTCTTCACAAAGTTGGTAGTAAAACTCTGAAATATCACAAGACGTTGTCCATACTAGAAGTTTCCAAATGCAAAAAAAAAATAAAATAAAAAAAAAAAGTTGGATATATTAATGTAAAGAATTCCTTCAGATATCTTTAAGTAGTTTGGTTCAGGAAGCCCTTCTCAGTGCCGCTAGTCCCACTGGTGGCTGGACGAGCGCTTTAGGGAAGCGCTGACTGATGATCCTGTGATTGTCCTGTTCCTACTTTCTTCCTTAGGCAGCTGCTATTGGACATTGTGGTGACAGGCTGTTGGGCTGGATACGCTTTGATCTGTCCTAATGCAGTCTTCCTGATGCTCTTTTTGCTCTCCTATATTTACCACTGGACGCTTTGAGAGGGTGTGTTTATTAAGCAGTCTTTTGCCATATTATGGAAGTGAATATGACCATGTTTAAATGGCTTGAAATCCGTGTGTCTCAAAAGACAGGAGGAAACACAGTGAAGTCAAAACAGCTAAGCCACCTTCCACAAGTGCTTTGGCAGCTGAAACTGGCCAAATACTCCTTAAGACAAGAATGAGTAGTAAGATTACCTCACAGGAAAGCTTCTATTCCTGATTTCTGTGTGTGTGTAATAAAAATACAGATGGGTAAACTTTTTTTACAAGCGGAACTTGCAGTGAAGGCAAATACCAGCAAAAAACTGGCCGTGAGGTCCTTGCATCACTCTTAAACCTGAACTCTAACGTAGCTTTACTGGTTCCAAACTGTGTTTCACCTTTCTGATTTCAATCATCTCTTCTTTGCTCCTTAAGAAGGACTAAGATACCCCATCCCTGGAGGTGTTCAAGGCCAGGTTGGATGTGACTTTGAGCAACCTGGTCTAGGGCGAGCTCTCCCTACCCACGGCAGGTGGTTGGAACTAGACAATCTTTAAGATCCCTTCCAACCCAAACCATTCTGTGAATCTATGACTACTGAAGTACAGATGGGCAGTAGATTTTGTCCTTGGAGAGAAATGCACTGCAAATGCAACTTTGAAACACTAGATTAGATTGTAGTAATTACTGGAATACCTTTCACAGAATGGATGCAGTAACTGCTCTACTGCAATTAGGATGGTATTATGTGCATCCATTTTTCTACAGTAAGAAAGGAAGCAACCTCATTTTTGTACAAATGTTTTTTCTTTGGACACACTGGTAGCTTTCAGTCTATAGATATGCTTACTTACAGACCGTAGCGTTTGTTGATGGCTGCAGAACAGTTATCTCCCACGTAATTCAGTTCTGCTGAACCTGAAATAGTATGGTACAGTTCTGGTTTAATGGAATAACATTAAGACTTATTACATTAAGTTCTTATTTTTTCCCTTTGTGAAGTATGTTGCATAATTTAAATTTTAGATGCTGAAAGTCTTGATTTCCTCCTTTTGATGGAGGACTTTGAGAAGCTCTTCATTGCTTGACCTTTTAAGAGCCCTAAACCTGGCTGTGCAAACATGATAGACTCAATTGTCATCTGGTGCAAATAAATCTTGCACCGCTAAAATCACTGGAGCTGCACTGATGTACACCAGCAGAGGATCTAAGTCAATATTTACAACCTAGTTGTTGGTGGTGAAGTTTGTTGATACTTCAGCTGAGCTCAGCTGTGAGGGAAAACCTGTAGAGGATGTAAGTTGCAACTCTCAGTAATTTTGTTTTCACGTATTCTGTGGTTTCTTTTCACCAGCTCACTTAAAGGTGAAAAGAAGAGTTAATTGAATGGCAGCATCTGCCTTCATAAAATAATCTGATGTCAGGACAGCCAGCCTGCTCACCTATCAGTTCAGAGGCTTTTCCTATTGAGAGCAGATCTTAGCTGCTGGGAGGTGGGTTGCCTTTGTGGAGAAGCGCAAAGGACAGAAATGAAGGTGCCGTAACCTACCTATTAAGTGATTTTTGAAAATTCCTGGAAAGATCTAGTTGGATGCACAGATTATTACACTATAAACTTGAGAATGAGATTTCAGACAGAATGTGTGTTTAATCTCTTCTTTAATTGCAAAAGGGGATTTGGTTTTATTCTTGAAGTGTCATGTGCTGCTACTGAAGTCTAGAGATACTTAGAATCATAGAATTGTTTGGGTTGGAAGGGACCTTCTTTAAAGGTCATCTAGTCCAGCCCCCCTGCGATGAACAGGGACATATTCAGTTTACCTATACACGCCTTCATTTAGTGGCCCTGAAAGCCAGACCTGCAATACCTTCTGGGTAAGAACCCTTTTGATGTGAAACTAGACTTAGTGTCTCTCCTTGGCTCAGTGGCCCCATCACAGACACCAGATGAACTCTAAAATGAGGAGCTAACCTCTTAAATGAAAAGTCAGGCAATCAACAGTGAATTACAGCTTGGAAGATGCTGTCCGTAAAACAATTTGTCATTTATAAATCATCTGGATTGCAGAAGACAAAGTTCTTCTGCCAGGATACAATTTTAGCAAAGTCCTTCTCAATCAGATTACTTGCCAACTGAATAACTATTTTTTTTAAATGCACAGCCTCTGTTAGGCTCTGTCTTTTCCATCAAGTTATTAGAATATCTGTCTTATTTCTCACGTGCCCTTCTGAAAAAGGGCCTGTAAAACTTGCTCTGCAGGGGATCCTTTATAAAAGTAATTCTGAAGATGACATTGTTTCTTCTGCTGTGTTCTCCATCGTCTTTCTCAGGTGCAGAGACCACCTTCAGCATCTGATGTCTGTTGATGCACTACCCAAACAGGTATGCAATTAAACATAAATGTTAACCATTTCTTTCCTCTTAAAAGTGTCTAGGAAAGAAGAGAATATCCAAGTTTTCCAGAAGCATTGCTAACATCCTGATGGCTTAACTGTGACAGTCCCACCTCTCTTTCCTTAGGTTTTGTGCATTGAAAATCATAAGTGCAATAATGTATTAGAATAGCTTCCATTTACTTCAGTTTTCTGTGTGTTAATTTATAACACCAACAAGTACGTAGATTTTTATTCTCCAGGTCATAAGCAATTACATTTCAGAATTTGTCTAAGCAGTAGTTCACTTAAGGAACAACTAAGAGATATGTATACATTTCGCCCCTTCTCTCCCCCAGACACACTCCTTTTCTTCTACAGAATGTCAGTAGTGGCTGTATTTCACCACCACTGTATTGTGTTACACTTGTCAAAGCCTCTGTTTCCGATACAAATAGATGAGGTACAAGCCCGTGCAACCCCTCATCTCTTCTAATGGCTTGGAGAGGACATGACTTTAGTGTATGACAGTTATCACTAGCATCACAAGACAGCAGCTGTCACAGCTTTGGAAGCATCAGGCTTTCTATGAAGTCAACCGTTGGGAGCAGTGTATATTTTGTCATGGTTTTTTATAACTGTTGTATGGGGGAAGCTGGAGTTTTCCCAGAAATAAAGAAATACAGCAAACAAGTAATATGATGTGGGGAGAGAGCTGATTATTCTTTCCATTAAATTTGGTCTGATTTTAGATTTTCAGGGAAAAAAAATCATCCCACACCTCTTGTATACAGTTTTTTCTTTGCAGCAATTTATAACAATTTAAAGAAGGGATCTAAGTATTGGAATCTCATGCTCTGACATAGATTTTTTTGAGCAAGTAAAAAAGCTTTTTTGGAATGATGCATATTTCCAAATAGTAACTGTTACCGTAGTTAGCTCCTTAGTATTGGCAGTGTGTGAGAGGGAGAGTCACACAGGCTGTCAGCAGGCTTTCAGTGCATTAGCCAGGGACTCTGCTTCTCATCCTTATCCAAATAAATCTAACATGCCTACATTTGTTCACTGTGGGGGTTTATTCTGATGTGTGCAGAAAAACAGGTTTTTGTATCTGCAGACTACTAGGGTACAGGAATATGTATATTTTCTTCTACTTGTCCATCTTTTCTTTCCTGAAGATCTTTGTTGTTTCAGGGCTTTTAAAAAAAAAAAACCACCACCACAAACCTTACCTGGAGCCTTGGGGTTCTCCTGTAGAAAGCTCCAAAGACAGCTTTTCAGTAGTGGTTCATCACCTTCCTAAGTGAAGAAGGAAAGGGTATATGCAGTTATGTCTGTTTATCCTCATGGTTTCAGCAAAGCTTTTATGTCTTTATGATGGGCTCGCATACACCCAAAACACAGCCTCCTCTAATTGTCTTTTGGGCAATTCCTCAGTCGCTGCAGTGTTTGTATAACGTGCTGTGTGTCAAGTAGAGGCTTCAGTACTGAAGAATAAAACTGGTATCATAGTTCTTTCACAAACTCTGGAGAGCTCCATCAGCTAACTACAACCTGGGTACTGCTAACACCCTACCAGTGTTTCAGTTTCTATTTAGTCTGTTCAGAAAATGCTTTTAATATAAAATTTTTATCCTGTATTCAGGAATTTAGTTGTTGGTTGCTGTCACCATATGCATAAACAGTATTCTGATGTTAGCAAGGCGCCCTCTCTGCCTAACATGTATAGCATTGTACACAACTTAGGTGTCATCAATTTCCACCTAAAATCTGTTTAGAAAGAATAACCTTCCTATTCAAACAAATTGGTTGATGACAAAATGCATGTTCTGTAGGCTTTGGTATCAGTAAGGGCAGCAATGCTTCAGCTCCACGTTCTTCTTTTCCTGTGCAATATGGCAGCACGTGTAATGGAGTGGTCTGTCTGGACCACTCAACATCTGCACGGATGTCTTCCATGCTTATTTTTTCATTTCACATTTATTCACATCATTATTTCTCCCTAACCCGCCCCCTCCCTGGCTCAGCTAGCAGACTGAATACACAAAAGACTATTTTCCCTTAATTAAGACTTCCTATTCAGTTTAAAAAGAGGCTACTCAAATTCATTCTTCTTTTGTGAAAATCCTTAGAGAAATGCTGCAGTCTCAGCATGAGAAAACCTGAGTTCTACCCCCAAGATCTCACGCTGACTGTGAGAGATCTTAATTCTCTTCCCTCTTTCTCTACATTTAATGGCTTAAAAATTGAGATCCTAGGGAGAAATTTCCCTGACCTTTCTTCTCGTGATATGCTACAAAAATGAGGTGGCACCCTGGTCTCGTATTGCCAGGGTTGCTGTTGTAGGTTTCAATAAACTGTCACCACAAGAAAGCTTAAAAAAGTAAATAGATTTATTTCACCATGTTTTGTAATAGGAAATGGAGCTGTTGATGTGTAGGACAAAAAGAAATTTTATTGACAAAAGGAGTAATTTTCAGTAAAGTGCAACTTCTTTCGTTCCTTCCTTTCTATGCTAGACCAACTCTTTAATTATTTGCAAATATACAACATTAGGCTTAGAGTCTCATCGGGCTTAGAGTGAAGGACATGAAGTTCTTTGCAATGGGTAGCAATATCTGCCAGTTTCCTGTTCTGTCCTCTCTCTGGTTTAGTGATTCAAGAGGTTGGCATATTCCTACTTCAAAGTGAAATGTTGTTCATGGAAATCTAACATGGAGGCAGGTGCTTTAGCAAGAATGCCCTTGGAAAGTGCAGACAAGAGTACCAAAACCATTGATAATGCTCTTTCTCTTCTATAACTATTGTAACTGAACTAGCATCTCTTTGCAAGAACTCTCTGTTACTGGAAGACTGTTCTGTTGACACCGAAACCACTGTCATAGCACATGGACAAGGTCTACACTGTGGATACATGTATTCTGGCAGCGCCCTTCCATCCTGGTAAGGACAAGACCTGGGTGCAAGGCATTTCCCCTACACTCCCTGGTTCCCTTTAGAGGCCAATGCATGGCAAGGGAGAGAGCCCTGGGGCCACTGTGAGGGTTATGCAGGTCTGGATACCTGGGGTCCTGTGTGTAAGGTACCCCCTTGAGTGCGAATGTCCAGGAGTGCGGGCAGAGCCTATAAATTCTTTCTCCTATTTATTATGTAGAAGGTCACCAGTGATGACATCAAGAGTCACAACTTTTGTCTCTTACGCTCTGAAGCTGCAGTGGAAGCCCACAGAAATTACTTGGGGAAAATAAAAACAGCAGGAGGGAGAATGCTGTCAACACACATCCAAATGTTGTAATACACTCTGCTCCCTGTGTTTAGGGATGGCTGTCATCAGAAAGTGGTTGATGCTATCATCTTACCAGGCCATGGAGCCGCAGTTTGGAGTCCTTTGGATTCTAGGAAGTTAAGACTTTATTGAAAAGATAAAATTTATATGACACTGGAAAGGGAAGGGGATAGTTTGACTTATGAAGTAAAAGCAAAAAAAGGTTATAGAGTTCTCCCTTCCTATTGAGTCATTCTCATTTCTTACCTGCAATATAACACCTCTATCATAACTATGATGGTAAAAGAAAAGGAGAATAAGGAAAAAAAAAGTTAAAAATAATCAAAATTACCACATAGATTCTGACCTCATTGACTCCACTGATGAGAAAGATGGTCTGCAACATGGTTTGATTCTTCCACTGCTGCCAGGGGCCAGCACCTCAAACCAGAAGCAGAGTTCTTTGATCTACATGTATGGAATAAGAAAAGATCGATTTAGAAAACCAAACCCACTGGACCAGCATGGTTTTCTACCAACTTTTGAAAGATGTTTAAGACATGATAAGAATATTCACACCTCTCTGCTGGCTTAAGCTGAAGGTCTGTGTAGCCTGTTACCCTCTTTTCAACACTGGCAAGGAGAGGAGTGTAAGAATAGGGAAGCCATGTAGCGTTGAATCCCTAAAATCCTGGATTATCTCCTGACAGTTTGTGCTTCAGGCACTTATGAACCAAAGATTGTGTCTCTACTCAACGGACCTCAATGGGTTTCCCTTCCTTTAATTCGTAGAGTATTGTTTTGAAGTCCTGTCGGTTTTTGACAATTGCAACTCCTGTGGCATAGAGTTTTGCAGCTTCATTATGCAGAGTATAAAGAAGTATTTTCTATGTTTTAAACCTGTAATTTAAAAATGTAGTTTTATTGTGTAGCGTCTCATTCTTTGAAAAGACAGTGAACATTTCTGTTGGTAGTTTTAAAATTGCTAGCATATAACCTGTTGGTCAACCTTTTTTCCAGACTGAAAAGTTTGTCTATTCAGCTATTCCTAACACAAAATATATTCCAGGCCTTTGTTGCTTGCCCCTCAACCTTTCCAAATCCATGGTATGCTTTTTCAGATGGCTGGTTCAGAATTGCAAATGGCATCCAAGAAGCGGGTGTGCTCCACATGTTGATATGAGGAATCATAACGTTTTCTGTGTTCTACTTTGTTCCTTTCCTAATAACTCGGAGCACTCAATTTCCTTTATGACCTTTAGATAGCACCGTGCTCAAGTTCTCATGGAACGACGTGTTCTAACCCCGGTATCTCAGTCAGCTCAGAATCTACTGTTGTGTATATAAATATGGGATTACATTTCTTCATGTGCATGGTATCACATTTATCTACAATGAATTTCATCTGCTACTTCTTCCCGCAATCACTCAATATTGCTGGGTTATGACGCTTCTATTAATCAGCCTTATCCTACTAGCTGATATGCTAGTGTTATCAACAGACTGTGTCACTCACTCTAGTATTCATACTCTTTTTCAAATATGTTCAAACACTTATGACTGTGTTGCACAGAGTGTGGTGACCTTCCACCATGTACTTCCCACCTCCCGGTTCTTATCTTACTGCCAGTTCTTTATCAAGCTGAAAACCTTCAGTTCTGTGAGTTTTGGAGTAAAAACATTGTATTTGTGGTGCTTTTTCATTGTGTGTGGTTATTTTTATCGAGTGAAAGTCTTTTAGTTTCATTTCTTACCCCAGTTCCATATAGTTCACTTTTAAACATTGCATTAATTGCACCTTGAGCATTCCCTTTCCTTCACCTGATCCCCTGCTTCCAGGCAGCGCTTTTGCCTTCTAGGGAAGTCTTGTACGCTAAACCCTGTAATTTATTACTAGTCATAGTTTCGGTGTACAAACCAGAAGTGTGCAGGTAAAATATGGGGCCCAGCACCATGGAAGGGGCCTGCCTTACATAGGCTTTTTGCAATAGTTGCAGATAACTGTGGTGTTCTTTTTTAGCATCTGTCTTACCATTACAGTAATAAAATACTTGCCCTTTTGATAAAGGCCACTAGATAACAAGATTCAAAAATTAAGATAAACAGTGCATGAGCTTTCAAACTAGGGGAATGTTTGAGATGCATATTAGGTATCTGTCGTTGATTTCTCCTGTTTTCATGGAATCCTGGTATTGTTAATGTTGCTTTTAACTGACATATTAGAGACCTTCAGATAACATCATTATGCAACGTAGTAAACAACTTTCTCGTGTCAGTTTCTGGTACAGATTCCCAGAAGTGTACTGCATACTGAAAAACTGGACAGCAGTGAACACGTTTTGATAACAGTTCTATCGTAAGTCCCTGTGTTTACATTTTAGTATGCAGCAAAGGTCGAGTCTAGTCTAGGAATTATATTGAAATGCTCATCATTGGAATTGTGCCTGCAGGTTAGTAAGTGAGGACTGCATACAGAACTTCAATCCTTGCAATAAAACATAACCTTCTCTTATCACCAGTGGGTTCTGTTACCAGAGCAGGAATTCATGGTCTGTTTGCCCTTGGAACAGCTCTGTATTAAAGAACAAGATGGAAGAGAGAGAGCATCAATGACCAGGGCTTCCTGTGCAGCAGAGTATTCTGGAGAGGTGACAGTATATTCTCATGATCTGTGGTGGAGGACTTGGCAGGAGTTTTTAAACTGCACAGTTTACAGCTCACTGAAATGTGGAAGTTGTTATTGTTCATAGCTCTCAATTTTAGAAGAAATGAAGGCAGTGATGGAAAAGTCACATTACAGTTTATCACATGAACTGTTAAGCTGCCCCAACAGAAATGGGAATAGACTGGAGGGGATGTAACAGGGACAGAATTGTAAAATGGAAACATTTTCAAAAATCACATAAATTGAGCATATGCGGTTTCACAGAAAATATAAGAACCACCGTGTGGGAACATGCACACATCTCTGTGCTTCTGAAGTGAGTTGGGTTGAACACTATGCACTGGGCAGGCTTCAGAGTTGAGTTACTTGAAGTGAAGGACCATTGTATTTCTCCTTTCCCCAAGTCTGTAAACTAACAAATGTATAGCAATGATAGAAGCAGCATCAGATACAGGCAGTGACTGTAAAGTACCAGGTGATTGCTGTTATACAGAAAAAGAACACTTTCAGGATCACTGGCTGTGTTGGAGATAAATATATATTTTTATATATATACATGCATACAGTGCCCCATGTACTATGGGAGCATCAACTCACATGCAAATCACTGGTTTCTCTAAAGACAGGTTTTCCTGAGCAGGGAGCTGATGCTACGAATTTATTTTCAGATAAACTTAAAGTGGTATGGAATGAGTAGAAAGATACCTTGTAGAGGTCAATTTTTGGTAAAGACATTTTTTCATGTACCATGTTCAAGGGTGAATGAGAAAATGTGTCCCTTTACAATGAATGTTTAGTATAAGAACGCATCTACCATGCTAAGAATTTGCCACTAAGAATTTCTACATTATCTTTGCTTTTCAAAGAGAGGTATATAACAGTTTTTACGGTCATTTACAGCTGGAACACTGTAAAACTTATTTATCAGGGAAGTTTTCTTCTCTAGTTATGATGTTTACCAAATATTAAGTAGTTGTCCTACCCTATGATTTCTTTTCTATGAATCATTCTTGTTGTAAATATTTTCATGAGCAAGTACCCTGCCCTCTGTTTAACTTTTATTTTTTAAAGACTTCATGAATTATAATTAGAAATTATATTGAAATTCTGGAGGCTTGCTGGCAAGAGATGTTGATTTGAATAATAGTACTACTATTAGATAATTTTATAACTTTCCTTTAAAATATAAAAGATCAAGGTTCCGAAAAGATTTTAATAAAACCAGAATTGAAAACCTGGAAAAGTCAGTGCTGGGGAAGTGAGAGATACGGAAGACAGACAAATAAACTGGAAGTTTCATTATTGCCCGCTTTTATTATTTTAGTACAGGTCTTACGCTATTTAGAGCTTTCTCTTAATGTTCTGCTTTTTGGAATCCTGTGATTATCAGAAAAGTAGATTTTCATTAAAAGTATTTCAGAACTTCATTGATTGAAAAATGAAATAAAATCATAGGAAAAAATATCTAAATAGCACACATATAAAGATTGAGAATCTAAAAGGCAAATAATGTATTGCTTTTCAAAATAGGACTTGAAAGGCATCACTTAATGCTTACTTTTCAGTATATTTCAGAATTTTGACTGACATTTTTTGCTTAAAATGATAGTTTTCTTTGAGACACTCTTAATGTTTTCTTTAATTGAAGGTTTACATTAACAGCACTATAAATAACTGAATTCCCAAGTGCTTTGATTCTTTCCTCAAGTTAAAGATTTTTTTTTCTAGTAAAACAAGAATATTCAGGAAATAGTCCATGAATGGTATGTCTACAGATTAAAAGCATCAGTAAATAAGAAGGACTTGTAAGATCACTGAACATGTCCAAAGCACATTGACAGGATATGAGGAGTTACCAGCACTCTGTTAACTTATTACAGGAAGGATACTGATGCTCTATCTCCAAAGTCCTCTCTTTCAGGCTTTTTCATGCGTAGAAACCGTGTTTGGTTCTGACATAGGGAAGCAGATCTTCTTAAACTTTTATTTCCAATGAAGAGAGGGTAATTTAAAGAAGGAGCAAAATGAATCATTCCCTGGAGCAACCTCAACTCTCTCTCATGTCAAGAGGGACGTTAGCTTCTCTTTGTGCAAACTCCACAGCTGCGCAGACCTGATTATCTGAGTGCCAAAGAGGTTCATTAGTATGAAGCTGCTTATCCACAATGATAGTGTCTGGTTACCTGAGCTGCACTTCTGACTTTAACACTGAAAATTATTCAAGACTAAGAGTTAGTCTTTCTTTACACATTACCTTCTATTGTCCTTTTCATGATTCCTCAGGGAGATAATTCTTACTGTTTATCTAAAGATTTTTCTGAAGGTGCAAGCTAAGTGAAGGTACTTGCATAGATTGGCACAAAATATTTACTTGTAAATCATCCTGTGTCATCGTAAGTTACCCAGCTATATTTGCACAGAAAGTTTTAAGCCCTGCTAGCTCAAAACATAAACAGCAGAACCATGACAGTTTAAGCAGAGACCTCAAAGCTGTCACAGTCATGAAGGAGCTGGCCCTTGCCTCAAAGGAATGAGCTGGCAAAGCTTAATTATTTCTTGCAGTGGGTGTTTATGATTTCTATTTTACTCATTCCCCTGTTGATTTGATGAAATACTGGCTCCAGTCCATGTTATCATTAACTCATTAGTTGGTTATGACTTCAGTTAAAACCTTGATTTGATGAACAGCGTTCAGTTTTAGTCACTCTAATGTAACAATAACGTGATTTAGTTTCTTTTTATGCATTTGGTTATTAATTTTCAGTAAAAATCAAAAGGATGTGCAAAAACTTATTTTTCTCTCAGAATCACAAGAACTGACTATGCTGGGAAGGTCAGAGTGAATCTAAGTGTGACATCTGAGAGCCGCTGGCTCCAGATTTCTCCCTCTGTCGTATGGACCAATTAGTTTGTAAGCCACTGTGGCTCAAAAAATCAGCACATCATGTGGATGAAACGCATAAAGTTGGAATATTTAAATCCTACCTTGAAATACAAACACCTTGTTGCAGGTTCTGCATATACAGATACATCCTGTATGACAATGAACGATCATAATCCAAATACTGGGGAGGAAAGAAAGACAATCTTTGGCAAATGTATTCCTGCATTCAACAGTTTCCTAATACCTCTGAGTGAGTTTATTTTCTTCTGAGCCCCCCCTGTGCTGTTGCTTCCCAGTGTGCCAGTTGCATCACTTATCACTGCAGCACAGGCAAAATAAACAGACTAGTACATATCAAGGTATGCTGCAGACGTAAAGGTGATTCAAAGTCACAGATATTATGCATGAACTGGTTTCCCATTTTAAAAAGCAGGAATTTTTCATTAACATGAATGGGGTCAGGAGTTAACTCTACAAATCTATACCTGCTTAACCTCCCAAATTTCCGTCTGTTCAGAAAGCTCCTATATAATTTTTCTAGAAATGAATTACTGTGCTGTAGCATTTTTTAAGCTGTCCTTGAGTGGAATACAGCATTGTGTAGTGTGTAGCAGTAGGAATGGTTGGGGAAAATTGTACTTCAGCAACGCTGTTATTTCACACTTGAATCCATGGATTGATACAGTGAACTTTACAGAAAATAACTCATTTCTTTAGGTCATTTTTATACGTATAGAGATTGAAGGAACCTCC
Source organism: Chroicocephalus ridibundus (assembly GCF_963924245.1). Classification (NCBI taxonomy): domain Eukaryota; kingdom Metazoa; phylum Chordata; class Aves; order Charadriiformes; family Laridae; genus Chroicocephalus; species Chroicocephalus ridibundus. The sequence continues at coordinate 38,659,621 of NC_086289.1, forward strand.
TCCAGGTTATTTCAGTCTGTCCGGGGAATATGCATTGGCCGTAGTGTTCTTAACTAAGACAGAAGTGTTATTTTATGTAACAACTTAAGAGCCCGTCTGCATCTTCCTGGGTTTCTCTAAACCTTGCATATGGTGCACAGGATCACAGGTGGGAGGAAAGGTGAAAGCCTTCTTGGAATAAGCCTCTATATTATTTACTTACATTGTTGGTTTTATGCTGGAGTCTGCAATAGGCTGACACAGAAGTCAGTGTTTAAGGAAGTGAGGGACTGTGGAGGAGAGAAAGGACCGAGCTGGCATGCAAAGGGGAAAGCTGATGGGGAAGAATCGAGGGATTACAGAGCAAATGGTCCACTTGAATGCACCTCTGAGGAAAAAGGAGCAGGGGCAGAAGCTGGAAGTGGCAGCAGAAGGAACACAGACGTGTTCTCCATGTGTGCTTTTGAGGGGGCTACGAGGGTGAGGAATCCATCTGGCCTGCTGCAAGGGGAGGTGGGGGTGAAGACGCCTTTGTGGAAGCACAGAGAGGCTGAGGGGAGAATCGCGTTACTATTTAATTTCTCACTATTACAATGGTAAAGCTGAAAAGGCTGTCTGTCCTCAGAGCAAAACAACGGTCTCATGCAGATACACCCTGATAGACGGTAACGTAAATTCATCCAGCTCTGAATAGACAAGGTGTAATGCCTTTGCTTTGAGTTGGGGCTATCAGCGAGGCAGCCATCAAGATGGTATAGAAAGAAAGCATGCATTAAGCTATTAATCAATCTGCAAAAAAGCAGGCTCTCCTGGATTTTCTGTGTGCTACTCAGAAAGCACTGCTATATAAAGGCTAATAATACAGGGAGAAAAAATGCTGTAAGTCACAGGATAGACTGTGTTCATGCGGTGCTGAAAATTTGGAAGATATTTGGAGTGTTATCTCAAAATTCGTTACTTACTAAGCATGCTGCATTCTTCAAGAAAATGCACACAGTACTTTGCAGCAAATCTAGTGCCTAAAACTTTAATGGCATAATGATATTTTAGTGCTAAATATGACATTTTCCTTTGTCTTCACTGACACAGTGTCTGATGAGAAAATGGAAGCAAGCAAGAGGAAGTGATACCTACTTTGGTACAAATTGCAAACATTTTTCCTGCTTTTTATTCTCAGTATCTCGCTACAGCAAAATATGAGCTTTTTTAATATTTCGGTGTTTTTTCAGGATCAATGCTATATATTTTACATACCGTATCAACTTTTTTGTCGATTAATGCTAGTCAGAAACTTTACAGAGGGTAAGGTCTTTATGTGGTCATTTTATACTATCACACTGTTCAGGCGAAATGGGAATATGGATGCAGGATATCAGTGTAACAGCTCAGGAGAGAGATATAATTAATGTTCTTTCCAAATGGTTTAGATACTATGTAATAATTTGAGATATGTATCTTTTACACCTCTGTTTACAAGAAAATAAAGAATGTTGGAAAAACAGAGAGAACTATTAAATATTGGGGAAAATAAAATATGAAAGTACTTGGAAGATTTGCAAATACACAATTTATTGATGAAAATAGAAATATGAATATATGAAAACTAATAAATGAAGTAGATAGTTTAGCTTTTATATTCTGTATCATTTTCTCTGAAAATATTGTAAAACTTGAAGACCTGACATTCTGATGAAAGGCGAATAGTATGTTAGTTTTCAACAAGAATTTAAGAAAAACCCAAAACAAACTCAGGAAGAAAATTAAGCCTGATAGTTGCTCTCATAAATGTAATTACTCTTCCTAATAAAAATGTTTTTATGGTTGCAGAAAAATGTCTTGGATGTTTCAAAGGCGAAACCAGCATTAATTAGAGTATTGGTTATAAAGAATAAATACTGGAATTAATGTGCATGTTCTTATTAACAGAATTACCAAATGCTTTTGTAAGAATAAGTGTATGAACTTGTATTGTGCTGAATCAAAATTGATTTATTAGCTGTATGAGAAATTCTGCTTTTTAAAATTTAAACAACTATAAACCTACAGTAATAAAACTAGCTACAAGGACATGAACTTGCTGACTTTTTAAAAATCTTTGAAATACTATGTGACACCAAGATGAAATTAAATGAAATGATTGGTGTGGAGTGATGTTGTTCATCTATTTGATTTTTCTGTGCTTCAGATAAGGGGGAAAAGGCATTAAAGTAAGGCTCAACTGCGTCTGGGCACTTGTTAACTAACATTGAATTGTACTTACGGGCAGCAGCCTAGAGAGGTCCCATGTAAGTTCAGGCTAACCCGTCTATTTTCTTCTGGTATGGACTAATTATTCTGATTTCCTGATGTACGAGGATTCTTTTTTTGTATGTGGCTTGTTTTGTTAAAAAAAGAAAAAAAAGTCATTTTTCAAAAACAACATCCCTAGGTATCACAAACAGAGCTCCTTGAATTCGCTGCATTTGCTCTTGCCTGGCATTATTTTGCTGTGAGAAGTCAACATGACTTGGTTTGTAGGCTTTAACGCCAGGATACAATTCATTGCCACAGGACTGAAGGTTTTCCTCATGTATCCTTGCAACATTTCAATGGCCGGCCTCTAAATTACAAGCCCTGTTTTAACTGGCCATAGAAAAGTACTTTGGCCTATTATCAAAATACTCGTGACATGCATATGGCAGAATATTCATTATGGGCTTATGCAGTGGGCTCTGTGGTAAGACATAAGGAGCGTTATCTGAGATTCATCAGAAGTTGAAAGAAATATTGCTAGGTATGCCAAAGAATTACAGAAACTGAAAAGGATTTAACTGGTACAGTAAACAAGAATAAAGTCTGCTTCCCTGGATTTGAAATTACAGAACTTAATACATAAGAAACACGCTGAATTAATAAATTTAATTCATTAAATATTAATGAATTAATAAATTTAATGAATTACACTAAAAAGTATTTCCAAGAGGTTTTTTTCACATAGATTTTTCTGAATAGTTGTATTTCAGTAGTATGCCAGATATTGCTCTTTGTTCTGATACAACAAACACCCCTGATGAGCTATTAAATGTATCATTTCACTTTTTTCCTATCCACTGCCTGGTCCGAGTTGAGCTTGGTCATTAAGCGAGGGTCATTTCTTTTCACTGTAACAGGCAGTAATTTTCTTTGGTATCTCTTGCCCTTCATCGGTTGTCAATTTTGTAATCTGTGCCCTCTGATAAAGGAAACTGGTGTACTGCTTCAACGTAACACTACAACCAGAAATACTCAAGCCACAGCTAATTGACAAACTACCACATTTATACTGGTAAGCAAAGTTATTTCTCCAGATGAGTGTGGCCAATGGGATAAGATTGGTATACCCCAAATAGAAAGTCATAAAACATATAAAATACCCTGTTTGGTAGCCTTTTGAGTGAGCTCGCAGAGGAAGGGAAACCCTTGAATTGACCAAAGCTTTCCCTCTGCTTAGAAGGTAATTTTGGTTTTCTATTGCCTTATGATGCTGCAGAGGCTAAATAACCTTTTTTTTTTTTTTTTTTTTTGAAGTTACTTGGTTTAGGAAATCCTTTGCTTCCCAGAGTGACAGAAGTGCCTCTCATGTTTGGGTGTTCTGCAGTAGTTCTTAAACTGCAATATAAGCAAAGAGCACCTTTTTTTTTTTAACAAGTTTGAGTAATCAGCTGATTTTGTTATTAATTTGGAGATGTTTGTAAAAGGCAGTTAATCAATACATTTTCTGTACTGAGTAATAGAGCTGAAAATGACAAAAGGCAATGTATAGAATATTTTATTTTCTTTTAATTACCTATTTAATTCCTGTGTTGTAGAAAACAGACTTTACAGGCTTGAATCCTTGTTTTAATTCCTTACGGATGAAGAAGAATCAATACAAAGGCTCAGCACTGCAAATATCCACATTTGGGTTCAGTGTAGTTAGTCAAATTCCTAATAATTTGGAAGAGCAGATCTTCACGTATGAAGCGAGAATGGATAACTTATTTTTACCTCAGCACAAGCACGCTAGGCATCGTTGTCTATGAAAACCACCGCTGTGATTAAGTATTCATTATGCTGCTGGAGGTAACTGCAGGTGGTAAGAGGCTTGAAGTATTGGCTCTTATGCAAAGGCAATGTTTTATGTATGACATGTTTATTACGAAGATTTTTCTAGAAAAATAAAAATCCCGCCGCTCGCTTGGGAAGAAAACGGCCGGCGCGAGGCCGCCGGGCTCGTGCCCCCTCAGGCGCAGGCGGCGGGAGGCGGGGAGAGGGGCGGGGGGGGGCGGGGGACGGGGCGGTCCGCGCGCGGCCAGTGGGCGTTCTGGAACTCTCTGGAAACCGTCTCCGGTAGGGAAATAATCAAAAGTTCCCTCCTTGCCTTCAAAAAAACCACCAAGTTCCATTGATTTGGAGGAGTCGAGCGGCCAGGCTGGAGTTTCGAAGAGAGGAGGCTGTCGGGGAAGGTTGGGCCTGCTCCCATTTAATTTTGAAAGTAGGTGCAGGCGTTTAAAGCTGTTTGGAAACATTAGCTGTTTCTAACTGCCTAGATCTAAGGAGATGCAATAAGGTCTAAACAATGCATTGTGTCAAATTCTGGTTTATTGGGCTTTTATATATTACAAAAGGAAGTGTGATTGCACAGGGCTTGTTTTGCTCAGGGCATACTCACTGTTGATACTCAGCGATACAGTCTTGTTGGTAGTGTTTGGATCAACATATAAATGATAAGAAAGTTAATGGCAAAACAAAGATAATGCCAAACCTGCGTATTTCCTGGGAGCTAATTTTAAAGGGCTTCCTTGTTTTCTTTGAGGTCATAACCTGTAAGTAACAGTAGTATAGTGGGTGATTTCAGGGAGAGGAAGGAGAGGTGTGTTTCTGACAGGCAAGGTCTAAGGGGATCAAACTGCTACAAATTCAGGCTAACTTTACTCTGTTTTTAGGATGCAAAGTGTTGGAGGGGAAGGTAACTAAGATTTCTGCAAGATTTGGTAGGCTTGCAATTGAAAATCGCTAGTTTAATATTTTGTTTGGCTTGCTAATGGACAGCTTTAGTTGAACCAGAAGTTACAAGCTCCTGGAGGAGTGTTGTGACTTGTGCTCAAATGGGTTCTTCTTGTTCCGTGACCCACATGTCCCATCCTGGGACCTTTAATGTTGCAACTCCTGGTAATCTGTATGACCAAGATTTAACTTGAAATGCAGAGTATTGATTAAGCCAACCGGTTTGAAAACACAGTGTTCTAAGAAGGGCGCTTCATTCATGTGCTGCCTCCATGTAACCATATAAGTTGCTCTGAGTAGTATTAATTTAGCTTTGAGGAACTCCCACTTATATTAATAATTTTTGCAAGGTAAAAGACGATACTTTTTTCCTTAAAGCACCGAACAGTATGTTTAATGTTGGCATTTGTGAGGATTTTAATGAGTTCAAACGATGCAGTGTTCTTCAACTAACTTTGATTATACTTGTGTATAATTTATTTTGGACAATAACTGGCAAATTAGATTTCATTCAGGAAACAATTGGAGTTCACCACGTCTTGACCTCTTACACACCTGTGTACTTTTAATGAAGACCGAATTGAATTTTATTTGGGATGAGACCGGTGTACTTGAGAAGAGAATCTCTATCTTTTCTACCCCAAACTGGCAGAAAGAATAATGATGATGAAACTAGACAATAATGATGGAAAATAACTGTTTTCATTATTGTAAGATTTTATTTAGGAGTGCAGATGCTAACAGCAGTAGAAATGTTTGGAGGCAGTCAGGACAATAAACTACTGTGCAGGAAATAAACATAGGTTGCAGGTGTACAGGGAGATTTTTTTGTTAGTTTTACCCTTTCCATCTTGTAACTGCCTTGTAATTTTACTTCAAAATGGAGGAGGGGGCAAAATCCATTGAAGAAAAGTTAGGTTATTTGCAGGGTTAAAGTGAAAAGTAACCATGTACCAGAAAAAGCTGTTAAATGTATCTTCCTAGACTGAGATAATTTCACGTACTGTATTTGCAAAGTGTTTTTCTGAGTCTGAGCATGACAACATAGTGATTTTGCTCTCTGAAATGTAAATGCATCTGTTTTCTTTCCCAGACAGAGCTGTCTATATGTGGAGTTTGGCACTCTGGTTGTCATCCTGCCAGGAGTTCCCATGGGCAGCAGGGCTGAGATCTTTGCAGACATTTGTGCTTTGCATCCTCTTTCCCTTGACGTCCCAGAGTATTCTGATGACAGCTCTTGATTACCTAAGTGCATTAGTCATATGTTATAAGTAGATTTGAATAATAATGCCTAATAAAGATCATTAGTTTCTGTGCTGTTGAGGAAGAGGAAGGACAACTGGAATGGCAAATGAAATAAGAAGGGATGGTGTTTTCTCAGGGTCTTGATACTCAGTGCAGCACTTCTGTCATTGAGGTAATTCAGTATCAACACGCTTCATAAAGAGATACATATAATAAAAGTCTATAAAACATGCACTGCTTTTAGCAATTGTTTGTATTCACTGTTTTATTACAGTTACTATTACTTTTGTTCTATTTCTTAGTGAAACTTTGGATTCTTCTTAGAGTTTCACCAGAGTTTCTCTGGTCTTGTTAGCACTGTAGGGGCTAATGTTCATCACAGTCCATTGACGTTAGCATGCTCAGCACTTAGGGGAGCGAGCCTTTCTCATGCATCTTGTTGTAAAAGTACAAATTGGTGCAGTTGTGCTCTTTTTGTTTTTTCAAGCTGATTCAGCTTTATTGAGAGCACAATGACTGAGTGCTCCTTTGTATTTGAGTGCTCATCTTGTCTTCTACAAATCTAGGGTTTCTGTAAGATGACTGGACAAAATCATGCTTCATGAAGCATGGGCTTTCTTCGCATCTGATCTTGGCTTCAGCTGCAGACGTAAACTGGCCTGCATTGTGTTTCAGTGAACCAGCATGTTATACAAACAAATACAAAAACAAAACAAAAAAACGGAACAAAAGTTATAGTGTATTGTTACTTCCTTAGTGATGACATCAGGAAACATGTTGTTACTGCTTGCTGCTGCTGCTTGATTTCATGTTGCTAACTGACATTGCTGTTTTGCTAGATCAGGCCCTCATATTACTGGCTGTAGAGGAAATAGAGGGGAAATGAAGTAGAATGGAGCTGATGGATAACTCATTATGCAAAGGGCCAGTCTGAATAATGCAGAGTGGATGCTGGGCTTTAAGAGAGAAAATCCTCAGATGATGGGGAAGTTAGAATCTATTGTCAGTCCACTACAGAAAGATTGTTCCTAATCTCAGTTTCTCCTCCAGAAGAATCTTTTTTTTTTCTTTTTTTGGTGTTGTTTTGTTTGTTTGTTTCTTTTCTTTCATTAGGAAAGATTCTGGAATATAAGGGATCCACTTCTGATAAGTGTCAGTATTAAGCCTCTAAGAATATCTGCATGCTTTCTACCTGAAAAGCAACATAGTAATGAAATAGATGTCAGTACATTTGGTACTTCCGCTTCAGGGACAAAATTTTGTTTGGACAAGTTATTCATGTATTTGATGGAAAGGGAAGAGACAAGGCAGGTTGGAGAAAGATGCCTTGTGTGAGTAATTCCTGAGGGGAAGAGCAGTGTTTTTCTAATGTGTAAATTTGCTCCAGACCTTTTAATGCTATTATAATGGGAAAGATTTGCTTTTACGCAGTGATTTAAAAATTCTTAAAAATCCTTAACAGTGTCTCAGTTCTGAAGGGCAGTTTTAGATTTGAGACTATTATGTTGAGTATAAATCTATCTCGGGTTCAAGCTTATCTCTTGCGTTTGTTTTTGGTTTTCGGTGTTTTTTTTTTAATCATGTAATAAATAGCCAGATCCCTTAAACAGAAATGGCACTTATTTTATTATAGGGACAGAGCCAATAAAGCAAAAGCACAGCGCTGGGTGCATGACTCAAGTCAGAGGCACACCAGCTAACACTTCAACCATGTCTTATATACATTCAATATTGCATACGTATTCACTATTTTAGACAGAGTAATTGTTTGTAATGATTGATTATTATTAGTCCTTTTTCTCTTCTGTTTGTGTGTTTCTTTCTGAATTGTTTCTGAGGATCGATGATCTTCAGTTCCCTTTTCCCATGCATCTGTTTCCTTCTGGTAGGATCGATTATCATCAGCTCCCTTCTCCTATGCATCTGTTTCCTTCTGTTAATCACTCGTGGAGTCTTTTGGAGAAGTTCTCTTTTGTTTCTCTCGGATGTTTTTCTTCATAGTTGCTGTTAGTTGTTATCTTTGAGGTTTCTCATGTTTCCTAATTTACTAAAGGTTAGTTATCCTTATAAGTCAAAGATTTATAGCCTTGTTATTATGGCGAAAGCCAACAATACCTTCACTATTTTTCACAATCATTTATTAAAACCCAGAACAAGGTATGTCACCAACCTTAAACCTTGGGTGTTAGAATAGTGCTCCAGGGGTACTTCTGTACAGTGGTCAGTCTGCAGATTGCCTCTGGACTGACTTTGGGTGAAGTAATACAGAGGGCAGTGGCAGTTCTGGGAAGGATCAGGTGCAGTGGCGCAACATTTATGTCAGTCTACTGACTCCAAAAAAACCCCTCAATTGTAGCAATAAAGGACTTGTGGGTGGAGACATAGAAAGTGGTGTGGTGCAAAGCTGTGCCACATGTTATCCTTAATTTCATTAAGTGATTATGAATATTGGACTATGCAGGCCTGAGTCCTTATTAAATTAAAATATGTAAAATTTTGTGGTGTTACACTTTCTAAGGAAATACAGGTGCTTTGATACACTGATAGTGCAGATACACAATCAGATCATAGATACACGTTTACAGGAGAAGCACTTATGCTTTCTTTCTACTGCATTACAAAGATTTCCAGCATGCAGCAATTCCTTTTGAAACCATATTCCAAAAATAATTTCCTTTGGATGCTAGACTGCTTTTCGTTAACAACAAATATTCAGCAACAAATGTGGATGCCTCAGAAATGTCCCTGCAGTGCATCGGGTAAGTTACAAGAAAAAGCATGTGATTCTACAGGAGGAGGCTTGGCCACATGGAAGATTTTTTTTCATCACTCCAGTCTCATTTCAGGGAGAATCCAATGAAGGATCAATAGGATATTGAGGAGGTTTCTGAATAAGTATGTTGTGGGTCTGGTTGCAAACTTCTGTAGCATGTAAATGCCACAGACACCTGGATAGCAATGGGTTATGTCTGGTGCTCTCTTATTTCACCAGCATGCTGCTACATTTAGAGGCTGTGTGGTCTTTGAGGACAGTTTATTTCAGTTGTTGGAAATGGACTGACTTAAAAAAAAAAACAACTAGGTGTTTCATGTCAGCTTGGAAATGTCTCCCTTCACTAACTTTGGGGAAAACAGTGATTATTGTAGCGCTTACTTTAGACAGCTTCTTACCTTATTTTCAGGTGCTCAAACATGCATTTTCTCATTCCCGATCAACGTAAACACAAATGTCTTCTTTGGGAGGGCGACTCAGACTCCTTGTGTTTCAGAATGTTTCACTAGAAGGAACTGAGAAAGAGGGCAATGATCAATGTGAGAACAGCATTTTCCCCTCCTCTTTGGAAAAGAAACATTGTTTTGCCTTCCTATTGCAATCACTGCTATTTTTATTTAAATTACATGAATGAGCATATGCCTCAGTAACAACTCCAAACAAAATCTGGATCTGTCCAGTGATGGGAATGTGGTTTGCTCTTGTCTATACTCCATTCCGTCTACCTCCTTCTAAGGTATAACATTGTCAGCTTTTTGAATCAGTGCTGTTAGGCCAGATGCGTTGATAGATCCAACTTCCTTTAGCTAGAGGAAAGGATGCTTGCCTGCTTGGTTTCCCCCTTTGGTTTTGATTTCTTGTTTTTTGCAAAACGTAGTGGCAGAATACAAGTCAATGGAGGATTGAGTTCCTGCAGCTGTCTGAAGCTGTTCTCTCTCTCGCCTCACCTACCCGCGTACCTTTTGAACTACTGAACCTGAGCCTATTGCAGGGAAGGTGTTACAAGTATTGAATCAATTGTAATTGCTATATTGGAAGAGAATCTGATTGAGTAACCTGTATGTGGTCTCTCCTTTACCTGGGGAGTCCTCCTTGGGGAAGGAATTTGTAGGATGTTCTGTGGGCGAAGACAAATATGCAAAGACACAAGCAGGATTAAGTATTAAAGAATAGATGTATTGAATGAATTACTGGTTTTGTATTAGTATAATCTGACTTGGTTACAAATCATGAACATCTTTCAACATTACCCTTTTTATATTGTATATAGTTGTGCTGCTCATTGTCAGACAGTTGTGTCATGAATGATATTTTTTGTGTCGTCTTTTTTTTTTAAGATCGGTTAAGATTACTACCAGAGCCTTTTCTCTGAATTACCTTACACTGGGGATTTATATCTCTGTATTTTGGTCACTTTGGTTTTACATCAGATCTTCCCATTGAATAGGAATGTGTCAATATTCTTTATAGGATATGGGCAAGGGGAAAGTGTAGGCCTATGTGATTTAATGCAGCCTTTGGGAGCTGAAGCTGTGGACTTCAAGTTAACATATCTTTTCTGTTGGGTCTTTCAAATCTGTGTGGAAACCGGTAGGCATCTATTCATAGAATTTACTATGCTATATTAGCACAAGATTTCTTGGTATAAAAGAGAATGTCTCTTGTGCAATACAGGGCAAACCCTTACTTTTAAAAATGTATTTATAGTTACCAAAAAGGTTCTTGCCAATTCCACCATCTTCTTCAGTGCACAATACCAAATTCAGCTGTCATTATCTGTTTCATGTTCTCACAGTGTGAGATTCTCTTCTTTACAGCATACTTGTTCGACTGGACATTTAGGGCAGGGATGACTTCTATATTTTAATAGGGGTTAGAGTGAATGTATTGTTGTTGGAGTCTACCTCCCCCTGCCCCCCTTTTGAGCTGTTCAGAATTTTCTCAACTTCGTAGCTTTTGGAATTATTTTTTTGTTTATAATTGAAAGCTCCAGTTGAGAGCATTGGCTTTTTTTTTTTTTTGCAACACAAAAGAACCCCCAAACTTTCTCCAACCTATTGAAATTTCAACAGTATTTCAGAGTTTCAGGGTTTGCTCAGCCTGTGTCTGCGCAGCATTTTCTGTTCAAAAAATCTTTGTGGAATTATCCACCAAAGAAAATCTATGGGAAATGTCTGTGTGTTTAGTGTGGCTCTTGGTTTTTCACATGGAAAAAATTGAGGCAGAGTGGTGAAGAATTCATGCATGCCTTGCATATTGAATGTAACCCATCAACTTTGACTGTGGTTTCTTCAGACTTTGCTTGCTCCAGATCCTTTTTCAACACAGGTTTGTTCGGCATCTACGTTCATCTTAACGTGCTTTTCAGTAGGCAGGCTGCATAGGCTTTGAAGAGCTGTACAAATCTCCTTTAGGGTTGTTTTGACACTCCAGTCGAAGAGTACAAATGGGGTTACTGTAGCATCCTCTTTGCAGGATAGTTTTTCCTCTTAAGAAGTGCTTGCCGATCTTTTAACTCATCGTGTATGAAGGAAAACTGTGGTGGTGTATGTGTGGTCTTTGAAAGTCTTTGGTGTGATGAAATGGTACTCTTTATGATGGTAGGGGCGATGGCCCTGTCGGGTGGGATTGTATGGAAACTGGGACTTGGTGGTTGTGCCCTACTGTCTGCTGTGCTGTCTTCTTGGACGTCTCAAATGATGGATAGCGAAAGGGAGAAGGGCTTGGGTGCCTGGTCTAGCAGGCATTGAGATTGGACTTGGCAGTGCAATGCTGTGCCATGCATTTGTGGGTTCGGCTTTGTCAGAATGATGCTCATCTCCTTATGGATGAGATTACAGGCCCAGAAATGGGGCCCCACCTGCTTTCAGGTCTATGCCAGTTCTTGGCATGTTGTCACAGTGGTACCTTTTGCATCTGATTAGCAAACTGCTGCAGGTTGTTCAGTTGCAGAAAGCAATGCTAGTGGTACGTGTCCAGACTGTTGCAGTGTGTCTGCCTCCATGATCTTGGGGCAGCCTCCAGCAAACTGACAGTGTGTGTTAGGTTCTGTGTGCTGGAGAACACCTGCCCTGGGTGAACTGCATAGTGTCAGCTGGCAGGGCACAGTCACTGAAGTGATTGGGGTGCCTGGCATTCAGGATATTGGTCTCATGAACTATGGGTTTTGTGTGATGTAGGCTGGGTGGTGGTGGGAACTGCTTTCGAGGCTTTATCAGCAGTGCTGCAATTTCTTCTGAGTGTTTCTTATGTCTGAGGGCTCCCTGATGTACAACATCTGTAATAAGAATAATTGAGATTATTGGTCAACATGGCAGATAGTGTGCTTCTGCTGAGTGGGGCAGCATGGTTTTAACGGGTTCTTTTTTGGAGAGATTCCAACGTACAAACTGGAGCCCACACAAAGGGAAAAAAAAAAGGTTTCCTCAGCTTTATTGCGAAGCCTTGCAAAGTGCGTCCCAAACGTCCCAAAAGTTACTTCAGAGAGTCTTACTAACCCATAGATTGTAGTAGCACCACAGAGCAGCAAGATAACGAGGAGCCGCATTGGTACGGCAGAGGTAGGCAGGCACAGCACTTGCTAAGCTGTTCCCAAAAGTTACTTATGAGAGTCTTACCAACCCATAGATCATAGTAGCACTGCCGAGCAGCAGGATAACGAGGAGCTGCATTGTTATGGCAGGGGGAAGACACGCATAGCACATTCAGGACGTCCCCTGTATCTTCAAAGTGCGCTCATGTCTCTCTCCCTCTCCAGCCCGAGACAGTCCCTATATATCCTGCAGTGGATTGAGTGGAAAAGTACAGGCTAGAGTCGCTGGACGCGTGGCCAGTGCATGCAGCGAGCCTTACCACACTCATGATGCAGCTTTGCTAACAGCGGCTGTCTGATACCTGACTACGTTGTTGTACTCCCTTCTTGTTATCTTATTCTTTGAAGGTCAGGTTCTCATGGATGCGCACGTAGTTTTTACAGCAACAGTACTGAGATCCTTTTTCTCAGCATGTATACTGGGTTTGGTTCAACTAGTAATTTTCCGTCGTGTCTCACTCAGACCATCCTCTATTATCCCTTACACAATGGTACAACCCAGCAGGGCAGTGCAGCCACAGGACATGAGAACAACAAATCTCACCTCTGGGCTAGTGCAAGGTCTGGACAGCAAGAGAGCTGAATTCTTTCAAAATTGTGGTTGCGTGTGTCCAAAACATCTTTAATAGGTAATAACTGTCCATGGTTAATAGCTAAGTGCCAAACACTTTTTTTTCTTAGTGGACACTTACCTGCTATAAATACAAATACTGAAAACATTTTGGAGTAGGCCACTCGTTTACACAGCTGTGGATCTGTGGTTTTGGTTTTTTTTTTTTACTTTTTTTTTTTTTTTTTTTTTTGCTTTTACATAGAGCCAGAGCTCTGTAAAAAGATACATAGTGCTGACACAGTGACAAAGCAACGTTTGGATGTTTTAGAGTTATTCTTGAAACACGTGGTTTGGTTTGCAGAGGTGAGGAGTGGCAAGTGCTCAACATCCTCAAAACCCAAATCTGGCTGGTTCGCATGTCATCAGAAAGGGCTGTGGTTTTGCAGTGTCTGATAATAAAGTCACTGGATTTCATAATTGAAAATAACATACGTGTAAAGGTCTGTCATGAAAATAGAACCTTGTAGGAATCCTTATCTATTGTTTCACTGAGTCGCAGGTCAAAATTCCCTCCTACACAGGGGAAACCATGTCTCTCTCTCAGCCTGGTGCTTGTCAGTCCCCTGACTACTTCTGCTCTTGTTGGGTGAAATGCCCAAATCTGAGAGAGAAATTGAGTTCTCTAAGAAAACTGAAGTTCTTGCAAGCCTTACGAAAATCTGGTTGACAAGGGAGACACAAATTAAAGCCCTCCTTGGGGGAACAGCTGACAGTGTTGCTGTTGGGTCTGCTACCTGGAAACATGCAGTCCAGCTAGCTACTTGTAGTATGTAACCCAAAGTGGTCACGGAACATGCTGCCTACTCCACTTGGCAATGATGTGATAGAGCAAGGGGTTCAGGGAGTTTGAGAGAAGCGCTAAGAAGGATAAACAGCTAATGCTATGGAGCAAGTGTGAGGTGGGAGGAGAAATGGGGGAACTGGTGATATAGTACAAAATCTGTAGGAAAGAGGGCTTGTTCTTTGTGCTTCTTGTGAAAAAGCGTAACTTGTGAACCACAAAACTTACTCTGACATAAAGTAGTGAGCCAAATTCCATCCAAATGCCATATACTTTTTCTGGGAATATAAAAAAGGCGGCCTACTGCGTTTTTCGAAGATCATCTCTGATGATGATGATGAACTCACTTAAGGTGAGACTGTGTATGTGTCTATGAAATGGGCGACTTTAGGATGCCTATTGCTAGTGTGGGAAAATAACCAAACAAGACTACAGCTCCAATGAAACAAAAACAGTATTTTTGAAGAGCTGAAAGTTTCAGGGGAAAACTGATGTTTACTTGTAAAGCAAGTTGATAAGGAAATAAAGAAAACTTTGAGCATCAGACCCTACAATACTATATTTAGATTCAATTTATAGCTAAGATTAGGTTATAATATGATTTTTCTTTCCTGCCTAGATCTCTGTCTTGTTTTTTGGTGTTTGAATTGGTGAAAAACCTCTAAAGATTGCAAAACATCCGTTTAAAAAGCTGAACTTCTGGGACAACTCCAGGAAAAGATTTGGCTCTAAAGTCCCAAAAGGGACTGAACAAAAAGAAGTCTCACAAAAAGAATAAGATTAATAGTCAGCCAAGGCAGACATGCCGCTGGAAAGGGGTGTTTTAACAACACATCATCAAGTCTAGCAAACCAGAAGGTTTATTCTTCTTCTTTTCACCTCTAAAGAGACTTTTTCCTTACACTTTGTTTCCTTTCTCTGATTTTTTAGTCACAAATGTAATTCTTCAGTTCCGTGTAAGAGGCTCTTTGTAAAAGCTTTGATTTCATCTTATGTGCCAGATCATTTCTATAACATTAAGACAACCAATTTTAAATAGCGTAGAATACAGCCTTTCTTACGTGAGTGGCCTTTACTGTGCTTTGTGAATTTAAAGTTTTGTAGGCTTTAACAGTTATCAGAACTAGGCTTTAAGTAAATACACTCACAAATAGAGATGTGATAAAGGAAATAAATTATTTGACTGGTATAATATTGTGCATTGTTTACAGACTGTTTCTTACAAAGAAAAAAACTGAATAACTTAAAATTACAGCCTCCAGGTTTGCCTACTCTTCTTGAATAGACACATACGGTTGTGGTTCACTCAGCTGCAGATAGTTTTTATTCAGTTAATAAACTGAAGTGTATCCAAAACTCTGGTTAAAAAAACAAGCAAGGAAAAAAAAAGCCAAACAAACCAAGGTATTCATGAACACTTGCCAGGAAACCATTTATAATCTTATTTTTCTTTCTATTGTGATTTCTGCAAATATTTTGATTGTTGCAGTGCCTGGGTACTAGTTTTCTAAGTGTAAATTTCATGCATTAATTAGCCACCATTAAACATTTCTCCCAAAACACACAGATTAAGCATTTCAATGTGCTTTTCTAATTACATTTAAAAAAATCAAGCTGTAAAAATGCCTGGAGTCAGTTCTGTGCATACACGCACATGCAGCTCTCATTAATGTCAGAATTAAATGCACAGGGAGAGAAAATTAGACCTGGAATAAACATTATTAAAGTGTGCATAGGTATTTAAACTTACATCTGTACTGATTAGTGGAGAAATGCCTAAAGAATAGGGTCTGGTCTAGATGCAAGCCACAGTAAGAGCTTCCACAACTCACCTTGTGTGGGATGCGTCCTACTTCACTCCACCTGAGTCTGAATTAGTGGCTTTCATTTCCTGTTATTGTTAGTGGAGAGAAATAGATACTTTTATTTGTTGACTTTTATAACTATAAGCTAAATACTTCACAGGAACCAAACTACTTTCCTTTCTGCCTCAAATGTGAACTCAAATGAAGAAGGACTCATGTTTTTTATAACTTTCTTAGTCTCTTGGAGATTGGCTGTTGTGTGCTACCCTTGTTTCCAGCTCTGAGGGCAGCGGAGTTTGCGCTCGCAGGTTGTTTCCTGTTGAGTAGACCTTGTTAGAAATTAACAGTTAGACCTTGAAGGAAACTAATTGAGCAGCTGTGACCTAGTGTGATGGGGAGTTTCTCTGCAGCTTGGGCATCCGGGTGATACAGCGAAGAAGGTAATTGATTGCAAAACCACTGATGTATCATTAATGGCACGCTTTAATTGGTTTGTGCAGAAATGTGTGAATTTTTTGCATATTTTGAGTAAAGTTGGCCCATGTGTTAGTGTAGTGCTGCACTTAAACTGATTATGCTTTCGTTCTAGAGTGCAAGTGGAAGTCTCTGGTCTGTATGGATTAGTACTATCCAGATTTTGCTTATCCTTTGGTAACAGTAACCCCTTCTCCCAACACCACAAGTACTGAAGAAGTATAGTATGGCTTGATCATGCTTGCGACTTCAGGCAGGTGAACTTGCTAGCTTACTAGTCAAATGCATTACTGACTGCTTAAATTGTGACTAGATTTGCCTGAATATTGTTCAGTGTCTCCCTATTAAATTTGTAATCCATTAGGTTAAGTGCTGACTGTGCATTTCAGTAGGGGAAAGAAATCATCTAATTACATTCAGATGCTGCAGCGCAGACCCTCAGAGGCAAAGTGGTGCTTAATCTCCCTCTTCAGTGAGATTTGGGAACGTGAAATCATTGCTGGGTCTGTGCTCGTGTTGTAATCTTGTGAATGCAGTGGGGCACAGCCCGTGTGTTTTCTGTAGTATCTCTTCCAGTGGGGCTTCTGAATCCTTACTAGATTCTGTGTAATAACAAGTAATAAAGCTTATTAGGCAGGATTAGTTTTGCAAATCCAAAATCAGGGATGCTTTCTATCAGAGTAAGACCTGCTGCAGACACTAATTCGAGTGGACTGACTGAAGTCCCAGAAGGAGCCTGTAAAGGATTGAGACCTGGGACCAGAATTTTGGCTATTGGAAGAAAAAGATTTACTCCTTACCAAAGAATTTAGAATTTGTCAAGCAAGAAAATGACCAGCTCGGATGGAAGGTAATGAAAGGTAGATTTTTTTTTTTACAAAGAATCCAGAACACTACCTATCTTCCTCAGGTCTGTTTGTGTAAGTGAAGGTACAAGTTCACAGAAGGTGGCACAAAGCTCTTCAATGAACAAATGCAGTATACATCCCAGCAACTTAAAAAAGGTGTGCAGAGTGCAAAGGACTCTGTAAAATACAACATTTTTTTTATTAGAACTTCCAAAAGTATAGGCAAAGACAATTAGGCTAGTATTAGTAAAAGGCTGGAAGGAAGAGACTGTGCTTGGATGCTTTGGGATATTTTTTGTTATTATTGTTGTTGTTATTATTGTTATTATTATTATTTTAAGTTGGACACTGCTGCCATCTATAAGGCTTCTGCAGCAATGGCAGTGTCAGCACAGGGAATGGGGTAGTATGGGTAGAAGAGAAGTACGTGGAACTTGGGACTGGTGAGTTTAACTTCAGAGGAGGCAGGGAAATTTTCATCGGAACAGAAGATAATGGTTGAAAATCCAAGTTCCTTCAAGGAAGTCGTCTTAAGTGAAGACTTAGACTAACAGTTGGGTGTCTTAAGCGTGGCTGTTTCATGAACGAAGTAGGTAAACCAGCAAAATGGATTAATTACCTCACATTAGTGGGAGGGAAAAGAAAGGAACTTTTTGCTTTCATATAGAGGAAAAAAAGAAAAAGGAAGAAAAATAACACATAAAGCACTTGCTGTCTACAAGGGAAGAAATCTTGAAGGATATTGCTGAGGACAGAAATTTTTCTATCAAGAAATATAGCAAATAGTCTTAGAAAAGTAAACCAAATGTTACCTTGTGGCCAGTATCTGGACAAAAGCTTGTGTTCAGTAGTTGAGTTGGAATGTTAACAATGGCTGCTAGGCTTTGTTCAGCACTTGTATGTGCCTCCAAATCACGTCAGTTATGTTATAATGGAAATCTAGCAAGTGCTAGTATCTGAGCAGATTAGGTTTCGTTTCAGGGACAAGAGCAGTAACAAAGCAAGTGACGGGTGACTCCAGTTTGTCCAGCAAAGAACTGCTGTTACTGAGCAAGTGGGTGAGTGAAGCAAAAGCTGAAAAACTGAAACAGGAATTGTGAACTAACAAGAGAGGTTACTGTGGTGGGAGAGATTGCAGATAGTTTCAGGGGAATAAGTTTATTCTGTAGTGAAGAAGGTGGCCAAAAATTACTTGGCTTGGTAAATTGACTAGCACTTATCTAGGATATGTTTCAGTCCTGTTGTGTGAAGATACTTGTAAACATGGAATGTCATGACAAAGTTTTCTAAGAAACCAGGAACCTTCATTCAAGAAACCTCAGTCCTGAGGGCAGAAGAATCCAAGAACTGCCCAAAGCACAGTTTGGCAGGTGCTGGGATATATTCAGGGAAAGTATTGCGTACGCTTCATAGATCACTGAGTATCCAATATTGGCCCCTGCCAGAGGTGGAGTTAGCAGGAACCTTTGGCGTAACTCAGCTCTACAGCAGAATATCAGTATAGCCTGGAGTACTGTGATTGCCACTTGCAGCAATACTTGTGTCTGAGTGCAGAATGTTCTAGGGGAACAGAAATCTAATCCAGTTTTGCTGTCTAGTTCAGTTGATATACCAGTTCTGAATATTTTGCCTGCTGTGTTACGAATTACGGGTGATGGCTGTGGTTCATCTAAAAGAAAATATGAAGAATAATACCTGGAAATCCATCTACATAACAGTCCTTTTGATGGTACCAAAATGCTGTCTAATTCAAATGGTATAAAAATCGACACTGCCAATAGTATTCTAAGATTGTAAGAAGCTGGTCTGTGCTTTGGAGAGCCTGGGGCTGGTTTGCTCTGTCCAGTGTTTGGGCCAGGTTTGGGGTAGGAGGTAGTAGGCGGTTCTAATAATCAGCTTCGGTGAAGAGAGCTCCATTAGATTTTGAAAGGCAGGGGCTGAAAAGCTTCACAAGGCAGTTTTATTGTTTAATCAAATAAAGCTGTGCCCCAAAAAAACCTGAAAGTGTAAATGTTAGTCCTTTCCTATCTTGGAAAACCAATTTGGAGCAATTTACAATAGATAGTATTATTTCAGGAAGTTATAGTCAGGATCTTTTGTTAAAGAAAATGTTAAGAAAAAGAAAATAACGTCATGTAAGAACTGTGACCTCCCTTCCCTCCCCATAGTTCTTGTGCTTTTTTTGAGCTGCATTTTAATCAGACTCAGAAGATGGAGAATAAAGGAAGATTAAAATATACTGTCATAGAACAGTGTGAATTTCACACTTTTATTAAATGGAGCTAGCACAAAATCTGGATATTTCCAGTTCCATGTTAAAAAATATTTTGAAAGGTGGATATAAATAGCATCTAACTCTGTGCTGGCCCTTGCTGAGGTGCAAATACTGCCGGTGCAATAAACTGCTGCTGCCCTCTCCATTCTTTACTTTCATGAATAGAAGGCAATATAAATGACGGAATTAGCAACCTGTGAAATTGCTGTGTTTCAAATTTATTTAATTATTCAGTTTTAGAATGTTAGTGTTTCATGCTGATGCGTTAACTAGTAGTGGACACATTTTGTATTGTTTCCCTGTAACTCATTAACATTTAATCTAACTGCAAGTAGATATAGAACTGACATTTATTTGTTATGGCCAATTTAAATTATCTGTAGCACCATTCTTTCTTTTATTAACAAGGAACTAAAATAATATTAAAAAAAACCCAAACAATGAAATTTACAGTTGACAAAATCTCCCATGATCTTCAACTAGGATATTGTTATTTATGAATCAAAGGAACCCATAAAATCATAATTTTTTTTTTCAGTTTAAAGTGCAGTTAAGTAGTGCAGTAAATACTAAATCCATTGATGTATGCTTTACATTTTTATCATGTTCAATGTGAACCATGCACAATTAGGTTTGTTTGAATTAAAGTCTAAGAATTATAGTGCTCATTTAATGCAGTAGTGTCTGTTAGAAAAAAAAAATCAGAAACAACCTAATGTTTTCTCATTCTTTCTATGTAGTTAATTTAATGCCTAATAAAATTATATGTTTTTTCTAATTTTTACAAATAGCGATTTATGACTTAGCCCTATGCTTGTTCACTGAGTTGAAGCAAGTCCTGAAATGGATTCTGGCAGTAAAATCTGAGGTTTTCTATAATTTTAAAATGCTTTTAAACACCAATTACTCATGTATTTTCTAAGCAATTACTTCAGTTTGCTGAGGCAGCTTTCTATAAATTAACTTAGTAAAACAAATCACTGTGATTTGATCACCGTTGATTTTTGGTCATGTGGAATAAGGCATTTGGAAGGGCTGAAAGTATTTAGAAAACTCAACTTTTCACTTTGTATTTGCAAGCCTCTGTCATGGAGTTCTGGGGAAAGTGTCAGAATTGTGATGCCTGATTTCATAATGAAAGCAAAACTCAGAATCATGAATTATGATGTCAGACTTGTTATGTAGTGTGTGACGGGTTTTGGTGATCTCCACACAGGGTTAAAACATAAACCCCCAAAACAACACAGATGAATTGGCAATCATTTATTTAATGAAATGGCAATTCTTTGGAAAGCAAACTATTTTGAATTCTTTGCCTTTCAGATCCTGGGTCAAGGTCTGCAGTAACGTTGAAGTAATCATCTGTGTTTAGGTGTTGAAGATACAGATAGATGTAACAGCTATGCTAGCGGGCATGTGGAGAGAGAAGCACTCTGTAAAGTGAAGTACACAGAGTCACTGTTCATTGTAAGCTTGATCGGTGATAAATATGCATCTCGTAATTTCAAACCACTTAAGCCAGGCAGAAGTTACTTCAAACAAACATTGTGAACCCTGCTTGTTTGTGAAGGCCATTTTTTTGCTTTGTTGAAAAGCACTGAGGATCCTTTGGGTTCAATAGATAAAAAGATGGACCAGGACTTGCTAGTGTGATGGTTGACACATACCTGCCATGGATTAAAACTTCTGTTTATCCTGCTCTAAATTATTGAATTTAAAAACCAAACGACTGCCTAGTTAAGGGCTTTGCCTCCTAACTAAGTGCCATGAGTGTTATGCAAAGGAACTAAGCATGTGATGGGTAGGTAGCCAGACTGGTTTGGATAAGAGCATGGATCCGTTTATAAATAATTGAAATTAATATGGATGTCTCTTTCAGTCCATGACATACATGTTTTCCAGAACACTGTAAATGAGATAATGTAGTGCTGCTTCGAACGTAGTCACAGGGGATGGAGGAAATGTAGATATAGGAAAACATTAGGTTTTTTTCCTCTAAACTTGTGAATTGATCACCAATTCTGCTTTTTTCTCAGTTATTTAAGTCACCCGTAAAATTAGAAAGGCCAGCAGGACTGCTGTGAGATCAAGGACTGTCCACATTATGTACACCAATTTCAGAAACACTTTTAAGCATAATAACATGCCGCTTATTCCAGTCCTCCTAAGTGCTGTTTTTACATCCTTCTGCCTACTGTTTTAACAGGAACCACTTTATTTTCTGAGAATGGAATTAAGGAGTATTTGGCAAGAATGTAGTAAGTAGCTTCCTTGACACACACAGATACACAGGCGCCTCCATCCCACCCACCTTATCCCATCCCACCCCACCCGCACCCCCTTTCCAGTTTCAGTTTACTGAGAAACTTTCCTGGTAATCGTTGGTCATAAGATTTGCCCTTAGTAAAAAATAGTCTTAGTGCACAGTTGTGTTTGCATCTCTTCCACAGGTTTCATTTACAGTTTTGGGTTTTTTTTCCCCAGAAACAAAAGGACTTATTTTTCTGCTAAAAAAACCTGACAAAATAGTTTGTCATAAATATAAAGGGCATTTAAAGCTATTCATTTAACCTTATGCAGCAAAAGAGAGATGAATCCATTTAATCTTTTGGCAATTAAAAATGAATGTTAAATTAATTAGGAACATTTCTCAAATGAATTACTGTGAAATTGAAATAATGATCTGTATTAAAGTATTCCTTTTAAAATTTATGTCTCTGATTACTTAATATTAATGTATTTTTAATAGACTGCGTTCTAAAAAAAAGAAAGGCAAGCACATAATTTCTGGAAGAATTGAAACATTATGTTAAGAAACATTCTTTTTTTATAATTCCACTGGTTTTGTCACCTGTATGCATACGCTTTAGTGTAGTGCTCTGAACAGTGTGCATGGTATTTCCCAAGAAACATATTTTGAACTTGAACAATAGAATATAATAAATGCTTGCTGAATTTAGATCTAAAATCGTCTTTTTATCCCCTGTTTAGCAAGTTATTTACGCAGGTGCCTAACTTTAGGTGTGTAAATTCTAATATAGGGAGGTATTTTAGCATTTTAAATCCTATCCTGAATAGGAGTGAAGTGCATACAGTTGTCTTTGCTTATGTTCACAATGCTACTAGATTCAGTGTCATGCACTTAAGCATCTGCTTGAACAAGAAATGCTTTCTTGACTGAAAGGCACAACTCTCTCCCATCTTTTTATTGACTTCAGTTGGATTATTTAAATTGCGGAACTTTCTGAAGGGCTGCCAGCGGTTGTCTCAGTGGAAACTTTGTTGATTTTGTTGTACTGTATAGAAAGATTTGGGGTTGCATCTTGTCTGTTCCATTGCATGGAAGCGCATGCACAACAGCGGTTCCCTGTTTGTGGAATAGCATAGCTTGTATGCATTATGCACAAGGCTGAAGTGTGAAAATGAATTACTTGAAACTCTGGCGTGACTTCCTATTTCTCTGCTATGGAATATCTACTGTGGTGCATCGTGTGTTATTTGCCCTTGTTTCAGTCACTAATTTTTGGTCACTATCACTGGGTTCTGGTCAGTTCTGAAGGTTGTATTTAACAGGAGGTGGCAACTGTTAGATTCATTTTACAAGCATTCGAGGAGGATGCATGCTATAAGGAAGTCTGTGAAAAGGGCAGGTAATTTCACTAAATCTAATATGGTGAGTATTTTGGTATCCATAAAGTTCAACTCGATATGGAAATAATATATTAGCCTGACTAAATCTCTTGTGTAAATCCTTTTTTAAGAAAATGCATGATAGAAGTAATATGAGTAACACAGTAATTGGGAACTTCTGCACACATTTCAGAAAATGAGAAATATATCCATTTAATATATCGTGACCTTTAAAAAGCAGAAGATACTGCTCAAAGCACCATTACTGTTCTACTGAACCTTTTATTCAACCCTTTTTTTAATTTACGGAAGAATGCCTGGTGAGAGGACACCCCAAAGGTCACTTCATCCAGGGTGTCTCTTTGAGTGGCCCATAGGAGGTGTTTAGGGGAAGAGGCTAAGGGAGGTCAGGTGAAGCGTGGTAGGCTGTGCCCAGGTTCTGGCAGATACTGGCCTCATGGCTTCAGCTGTCATGATTAATAGCTGTGGAAGGATCTCTCCAGTGTCTAATTCATTGTGAACCCATTTGTGTTTCTGGCCTCCCTGACATCCTGTGACAAAGACTTTTATGATTTTAATTGCGTGGTATGAAAAGGTAGTTCATATTGCTTTTGCTCACGGTAATTACATTGGGTGTCTCATAGCTCTTGTAT
Source organism: Chroicocephalus ridibundus (assembly GCF_963924245.1). Taxonomy (NCBI): domain Eukaryota; kingdom Metazoa; phylum Chordata; class Aves; order Charadriiformes; family Laridae; genus Chroicocephalus; species Chroicocephalus ridibundus. The sequence continues at coordinate 38,683,293 of NC_086289.1, forward strand.
CTTGAGAAATAGTGAATAATGATTTCCTGTTCACCTTTTGTCCACTACCATAATTTTATTGACCTTTATAATATTCCTCATTGTCTTCCTTCATACTGCTGGGTCACAATTTATGTAGTTGCTCTTAGACTAGCAATTGTTCCTTATCTGCAGTCGTCCATATTGGTCTTTTCTACCTTTTCTCATACTTTCTGCAGTCTTTTATGTTAAGGAGACTAGAAAGCAGCAATACTGACTTCCTATCTCTTACTGCAGTGCCAAAAGGGATGGGTTTTTCAAAGGTTTCCTCACTGTACCTGGCTCAGTTTTGTTCAGGAAAACTGAAAGCTGCCTGCAAAAGGAGCTTTCCATTTTACCAAAACAACTTGTGAATTTAGATCGATATTACTGAATGGCTTCAGCTGGCAAAAAAAGTCCTTCCTAGGCTAAACTAAATCCAATTTTGTTTTAAATGTTTGTTTTTCCTTTGGTTGTGAGACAAACTGGGGTGGAAAGTAGGAACCACTAGACCCTTTAAGAGATACCTAGTGTTGAGAAAAAATAGGTTTATGTGAATTATTTTGAGGAAGGGCCTCTCATTTGCTAATGTTCAGGGCCAGAATTGCAAAACTGATCATTAAATACAAATGGGGCCTAGTTTTCTGCTTTGAAAGAAATGTTTGAACTGGTAGCATGCCTTCTGGGATATTTGGGAGTAAAAAGCAGAGGGAGTTGACTTCCGATTCTTGGTGGTATTTGGAGAAGATTTTCTGACCTGAACTGACTTGCCTTTATTTAAGGAGATTGATTTGGTTTTTTTCTTTCTTTTCACTTTCATTCTGAATAATGCTAATACCGGGTTGGGAAGGCATTTTTCAGTTGGTAAGACCCTATGAATGTGAAAAGCATCATATAAAGAGCGTATTTAGTTGTTCCACTTCTTTGAACTAACATGCATTCATTCTAAGATGTTCTGTGGTTGTCGAAGCTAGAATGGTGGTAAGATGGGATGCTGTTCAGTGCTGGAATGAAATGGGCAGTGTCAGCTCATCCATTGGCAACATTTGTTATTTATGGCAGTTTTGAGTTTACCGGAATAATGCTTGTATTTTCCACCGCAGCGCCTTTAATATGGTACTGCAGGAACAGTATTCTAATGGTCAACATTACTTTCACTTAGGAGAATTCCACTGAGGTTAATCTAATCCATTAAGGTTCCATTCCGTTCTTGGTCAACTTTTTCTAACCCAATCCCTATATTAACCTTAAACGATTTAAGGATTGACTTTTTTAGGAGGTAATCGTGTTTGACTTCTGGTAATCCCATGCTGCGGCACAAAGTGCAATGCAGTAAATGCTTATAGGAAAGTGGTGTGAGACAATTACATTTGATATCTGTGATTATGTGCAATGTGCTCTTCAGAGTATTGTCTTTAAAATATGAAGTCTTCAATGTTGAACAGCTCTAGTAAAAACAGTTTACAGTTCTGAAATTAGATTTTCTAGAAAATAACAACATAAAAGCTTATTTCAAAATCACCCTTCCCCAAAAAAGGAAGGGGGAAAAAAGGCCATTTCTCCCCCTTCTGTATTTTAAACCAAATGTTAAGTCACAAAGAACTTAATTAGCAGCAGTACATGAGAGACATGGACCATAGGCTCAATTTTCATAATTTCCAGACAGCATTAGCCATGTAATGTAGCAGTGGAACCCGGGGACTATTTAAAGGGGTGGCCTTAAAATATGCAGAAATGACTCCACATGATGTGCCAGTCACCCTCAGGGGAAATCCTTGTTTATTTTGAAAGTCTCCAGAAATGCAGCAGTTAGTTGCAGAGCTGTATTCCTTTACCAAACCTTCCTGAAGAGCTTCTAAATTTAAGAGTTTCCCAAATGTTTAATTTGGTCTGTAATCACCAGTGGCAACTGCTCTTGCTTTCTCAGATACTGTGGCATTCCTTTCAGCTAGTCATAACTAGGACCCAGCCCTTTTGCTCCCCTATGCCTCACATACTTCCTTAACCATCATCTTTCCATCATTTTCGTATATGTCTGTCTGTCTTATCCTCCCTTCCTCTCCTGGAAGCCACGCTTGAGTATTTTGGTAGAGCTACACTGTCCTCCTCATTTTCTCACAGCCTCTTTTCTTGATGTAGAGTTCAGGTACACCAGGCTGGGTTATAGTGTAGTGGTTTCCAGCTCTGCTCCTGTGCAACCATTTGGTAGAGCGTGGGTGGGACTTAAGTAGCCTTTTGTAAGAACCTGCTGTAAGCAATGTTGGCATTTTCTCGTGGCCATCAGCTGGTGCAGGTTTATTCTATTCTTTTACACACCACAATTTCAGAATTCTCTCTAGATGAGATCTTTCTGATATTGCCAATATATAGGAATTATCTGCCAATGGAAATACTGCATTTATAATCTCTTTGTGGAATCTTATAAAACCAGCTGGCTTCATGGATGTTTCAACAGTACAGGATCCACATGTAGCTTGGTTTAAAAAAAAAGCATAAAATCAAGCTTTCCTGCAGTAGTCCTCAACCAGATTTCAGAATGCATGCAGAGGTGATATCACGCTATTTAGTGGAGCTGAATCATAAAACAAGGCAAGCTGTTTTCTCCTTTTCTTTGATCTCCAAGGCCCAGTGATCTTTCTCTAAGCTCTATAAAATAAAAAAAAAAAAAAATTAAAAACCCCAGATTTTTTACTAACTTACTTCCTGTGATACCTACAGAAAGAAGAAGTGATGCAAATAAATAAATAATTTTAAAAAGGGAAAAAATATTAATTTGGCGAGATTGCGTGATGCTGCTTAGTGTCCCAGAAGGAGTGCAAGGCAACTGTCAGGCAGGCACAGCCACTTGCACAATTCATGGGCAAGAGTATAGCCATGCAAATTGTTTAAGAAGTTATGTGTGACCTGTAGTTTGCATTGGTCTGACTTTGGAACTCTTGGTACATACATAAGCTTTTTTGCCTTAAACAGTTCAGCTTGATTGCTGCACAGGGTATGCAGTTAGTTCGGATGGAAAAGATTCCTCAGGCCACAGTGTAGACTCAACAGGACCTTCTGACGTCTCCCTATTTAGATTAAAAACCTTTTGAGATTTCAGTAATCTCATATTGCTATAAATTTACTAACAGCTGCTGTCATCTTTCATTCTAATGACACATAATTAATTTTTGCTGTAACACAGAAGTGCAGAATTATCAAGGTGTAAATGTCTGTTATTTATAAACAGCTCAATGTCATAACAAACTTGTAAGTTTACTTGCTTATTTAACACACCTTTTTGACTTCATTGACTGCTTATCGCTGAACATTTGCTCATTCTACTGTCTTCTGGCTGGTGATTTTGGAAAGAGGAAAGAATCAAGAATGATATTCCCTTTCTTTAGTGTTCTCTAAACTTCAGCTAGTGTTTCTGTCCTGATAATTGTTCTTCCCCTGTGATCTTCCTCTGTAACTTTGCTGTGTCTGTGATATATTCTAATTATACTTAATTAAAGCCTGATGAGCATTGTCTTGCTGAACTCGTCTTCCTTTTCAATAAATGACGATTTTTCCTCTCTTCTGTCTCCATTCTGATGATTTGTGGTTCTCAAAAGTTATTTTTGTGGGTGTTTCATATGGTTGCTGAATGTATCAGGACTTACATCCTGATGTTGATAGGAACATTTGAAATTCTAGACATTCCTATTTTCTGAAGTCTCAGCCTGTAATAATTTGTGGCCTTCTGAGCCGTAGGCAGCAATTTGATACTTACTAGTCCTCCGTGGATTACTTGGCATAACTTTGACCAACGACTTTTTATATGTGCATGTCTCCTGCTGTCCTGGGGTAAGGAGATCCACTCAGAGTGACATGAAGAAGCATTTCCTTTTGTTTCTTCTGAATCTGTAGTTTTATTGGGCACCCACCTCTTGCTTCTTGATTTGGAAGAGACTGTGATCAGTCATTTCCTCATATTCTCCATACTACTTGTCATTTCTTAAATATTAGTAGAGATAACTGTAGATTTGGAGTTTTGACGTTGAATATTGTTGAATTTACCTTATTTCCAAAAAGTTTATTGAAGACCTGTTCTGTAACTTTTGTATTATGTCAAATATAAGTATTAGGTATGCTTGAAAGAAAAGCAACTATGTATCTCTATGAAATGTGGTCCTGTTTGTGATGTTTCAGATATAAGCACTCAGTATTTTTGTAGAATTCTGTAAGAAAACTTAATGAGCAGAGTGAAATACTGTCATGCAATTCATGAGTCACAGATGTGCATTCCTCTTTATTTACATTAATGTTACTATATGAATTTCTGACTTGCTTAATATTAGTCTTTATAATGATTATATTCCGTATCTAAACTTAGATAAAATGGGAAAATATCTTTTAGATAACACATTTGGCCTCTCAAGTTGCTGACACATACGAATTATTTTCTATTAAGTAAATGGTCCTTTGTCAAGTGAGATATATAGCATATTCTCACTTCAAAATTTGCATTCTCTTCCCTAGTTATTACACTCAGGGGTCATGTTTGTGCTTTCTAAGTAGTTTCTAGGTAATTGTGCAGTTCCAATTATGAGCTCTTTGTCATATATTCAAATCCAAAAGAGAAAAAAGGGGTCAGGGAAGAGGCAAAGTGATGACTGCAACCAGACTAGTTCACAGTAGTGTTTCAAAAAATCTTTGTTTTGTTTACTTTTTCATGGCTTATACAGTAAAGAAGAAGTAGGTGAGATAAAAGTGTAGTCTTTATGAAAGGGTGTCAATTTATCTGGTACAGCTTTGTGTCTCATCTCCTTAATGTGTGTTACTCATAAGTAACTCATAAGTAACATAAGCTCTCTTCTCACTTCTTTTTGCAAGTTTCTGATCAATTTTTAAGTTTGCATTCACTTTCTCATATAAATTTTCTGTGTCTTCTCCAGGAAAATAGTAGGCAAAAAAGGGACTTTATGGCTTTTCAAAATTGTAAAACTTTTACAATCCAAAGCATGTGCCAAGTGAGCTGAACAGTGTTTTACTCCTAAAGAAAAAAAGGGCCATTTCTCTAAATTTATTTCTGTATTTCCATTTTCTAAAGCATGAATTACATTGAAGTATTACTGGTACCAGCCCTCAGAGGAAGCAGCAAAAAGCATCATGACATGACCTGTTGTTTACACTCACATGTGTTTCTCTGCACCTTTGTTGGATGGTTACACGACGGCAGCAAGGAGGGCACATGTCAAGTAAGGTAAGAGTTCTCTGAGCAGGTCTTAGAGACTAAAGTCCGCTTTGGGAAGGAATTTTTTGCAGAACAAAGTGGACAATCTGCTGGGAAATACCAGTGAATGTGGAATGGGAAAGGCCTGTGTCAGGACTTAGAGTGGCAGTGAAAGCGGAAAGATGCATTAACTTTAGGATGCATTCAAGTTAACTTTGAACTGTTCTGATGTGTAGAGATGTCAAACCCTGGGGGGAAGATGTTGCTCACCCCCTTCAGTGTTGCAGCTTTTACCAGAACCCCCAGTGGTGACAATCTTACACAGTCAGTAGCAGACAATGAAAAAAGGCCTGGATGTAGGTGACTGTGGTGATGATCACAGGAACTATACACTATATGTAATCAAATATTTGAGTGGAATAATAATAGTAATAACTTGCCAGTTGGACACTCTTTACATTTGTCTAGCCATAGCTTTCTTGCTTTTTTTAAAAAGTGGAATATGTCTTGGTTTCTGTGTTCCTCCTTCGTAAAAAATAGCTTACTCTTTGGTGTATTCCTGATTTCAACAAACACTAGTCAGGAATGGCATCGTGCAAAGCTGTAACAGAGAAACAGTGAGTTTCTTCGAGTCTTCTGGAAAAAACCAGCCCTTACTGTCATTCAAATAATTCAACCCCACCAGTTGTGTATGCAGAGTCTGTCATCGCATGTCAAAACAGTAATCTGTAGGCGCTCTGCAGAATAAACAAGTGTGTGTTTATTGAGACAGTTTAATACTAAGTTTGGCACCTTCTCCGTGAGTTAACTCAGTTCCTACATCATGGTGTTTCTGCGACATCTTGTAATTGATATAATAATTTATAGATTACATTATGCCAAATGTAAAGATTGCTGTTTTGTTTCTTGATCAAATAAAGTGAGCTATAGATGTTCCAGAGTGGCATAAACTTCCATTCCAGTACTAAATGTTTAAAACTCAGAGCAGACTTCAGAAAATCATTACTGATTTTTAATAACTCATTTTTAGATAATTTTTCCCCTCAACTACCCAAACCAATAGAAAAATGATGGTATGAAAGAGAGTTACAATTTTGATGTAATAAAATTGCCTTAAATTCTGGAATTTAAAAACTGGCTGTTGAAATAATGATCAGAAAATAGTGATGGCTGGGAACAGGGATGAAAACTTGATAAGAATGAAAGTGACTCCTGACAGAAACCAGATAACCAGACTTGCACTCGGCTTGAGGCAGATGCTGAGAGTAGCTGTCAGTGCAGTCAAACTGAGTTTCATTCAAGAGCGGCACAGAATTGAAAGTCAAGAGCAGTCCCAAGTTTTACTGCTTTGAGATTCAGGCAGTAGCCATCAGCATCATGCTGTTCTTTACGCTCTGCACATGGAGGCAATGAATTGCTTGGCCTTCTGTGAACGTACAGTCATGAAGAATTAGCTGTAACGATGTTAAATGCCTCCGTTTCTTCAATGGGTGTGTCTCTAGTGGTTAACTGGTTTGGGGAACAGAAAAGTACTCTGGGGATGGCTGTAGGTGTTAGCAGGTGTTTGCACTCTTATTTGGCTGCTGAGAAAAATACCTACATTTCCAGTTTTTGCATTTGGGTATCTTCTGCTTGGGGCTGTCTGTATGATGAGTTTTCCAAATTTCTCTTTAGAGAAATTTCTCTTAAGAGCCAGCTAAATCTGCTGTACCGTTTTTCTAGTGTGTACTTGTCACAAAGTCTTACTGTAGATTCCTAAATAAAACTCAATTAATGTTGGATCCTATGAGATTCTATGTTGATACCTTACCTTTGTAATAATTATTTAGCTAGTGTTCAATCCACATTAAAATGATCAGACCTGATTTGTGTAAAATGTCTAAGCAGTGCACAGTATCTTGCTTCATGTTAAATCTGCTGTGGTCCCCTCACATTTTTTTCATGAATGATGAATTAAGATGGATTTATTTGCTTTTAATTCATATCTTTTTTTGCTTTTGTTAAGCTGTATAGCACTTTCCTCTTTAATTTTCCCATTTTGCCCTTGTTTTATTAGAAAAAAAGCTCCAGACTTATCTTCCCTCCATCGTCTGATACTCAAAGTGCAATTCTTTCAGCATCTTAAGACCTTTTTCTGATTTTGGAATGCAGTTCCCCTTGCTTAAATAGAAACTTTGAATAAGAAAGTCAGCAAATACGATACGGTGAGTAAAGAAGTTATGTGACATTGTAAATTGATTTCTATCCTGAGCCTGCAGTATTTTACATATGTTCTGTCTAATCTTGGAAGGACAATTTTTTTACAAAAAACTGATGGTAAAATAATTTACTTGGCTGAAAAAATTACCAGGAATAGGTATATCTCTGTTAATGATTCTCAAAAAAATTATTTTCATCTAAAAAGCAAGGCAACATTGCTAAGTTAACAATATTACCTTTCACTGGGTATCTGTGTGCTCCCAGTTCGCTCAGGACTGCTGAACGTCCAATAAAGTAGCAAAAATGCTTTTTTTGGAAATCATATTTGAGTATTACCCTTTGCCGTGAGCTGTTTCTCATAATGAAATTTATTAACTTCAGATCCTGAAATAAGGTAAGAGGTTGAGGTAATTAAGTAAAAATATACAATTCTTTATTAAACTAGCCTATTTCCTGTTCTTTGATAATAGTGTTTTCTGTCACTGAGGTACTCTGGGCTTCCAGACAACCCACTTCAGGATTTCTTTACTCCAATATACCATATTAAATGCAAGAGAGACATATTAGGAGTGATGCTGTAAACTGAGAGTTTTAGTAATTTTCAGATTTACTTTTAAATTTCTGTGATTTGTATTTAATTGTGTCTCGTCTTGTATTTTGCTTGGGCTATATGTAGCCTTAAAAGCATAAGCTTTGCAAGGGTAAACAGTTGCAGGAGAAAGCACTATTACTTTTTTTTTTTTTCAAGAAAGCAAGTAAGTCGATAAAAGTGAAAGTCAATATTTGTTTTTCTTATTACAGAATCTGTGAGATGTATAGTTGATGTAAGTACTATAAAGTGGTAGCGATTGAAGTTAATATGCTTTAGAATTTGCTGCCAATGTTCTGCGCAGAAAACACCTGTAGTGCAGCAGCAGAGAAACAACATTTTGCTGTATGAGAAAGAGAATTAGATAGCTATAATAGCAATGAAAGCAGTACTGAGAAAAGAAACACGTTGTAAAAGCTAGATGTTTCATTTTTAGGAATAACTTTCCACTTTCAACCTTTTTAACCTGTAAGCTTATATTTAAGGCTCTGGAATATCCTATGAAAAGGCACTAATAGCAAACTTTGATGGCTTCTCAACATTTATTGCAGTTTTTGCAAGCTCCTACCTTTTGTGGTGGTTGTTGTTCAGTCACTGTTTCTGAAAGTCTAAGTTCACCCCTGGGAAAAAAATTCACATAGCAACTTGTGAAATAGCTGACAGATTTTTTTGGTATTGGTTTAAGCAGAATGTTACAGAATCTGAATAAGCTTCTGAAAAGGGTATTTTTTTTCTTGATACATTCACGTTTCTCTTTCTTTCTTGTTTGGGTTTTTTAAAAATTGTATAGCACTAGTCTGTGCAAAATCAGGGTGGGGTGGGCGCCTCATTCTGTTAGAAGATGTAAAAACAGGTAAGAAAAAATGGTTCTACAGAATACTCACAGTTCTCAGAATTGATACTTTGAAAAATTTCTTCTGCTTAGTATCATTGTCACAAATAAGAAACACAACTTCAACTGTTAAGTGGCATGCTAGAATTACTTGGAACAGACAGGTTTCAAATTTCCTTTGAGTGCTTGTTGCACTGGGACTCTGGACAGGCAATACTAGTTGTCAGGTGAGCGAGCTTCTTGAGTGTATCTTTACTTGAAACAGTTTGAAAGCTTGAGACTTCCCGGTTCAAGAGGGACAGGGAACTGCTGGAAAGGGTGCAGCAGAGAGCTACAAAGATGATTAGGGGACTGGAACACCTCTCTTATGAGGAAAGGCTGAGGGATTTGGGTCTCTTCAGTCTGGAAAAAAGATGTCTGAGGGGTGACCTTATCAACACTTATAAATACTTAAAGGGTGGGTGTCAGGAGGATGGGGCCAGGCTCTTTTCAGTGGTGCCCGGGGACAGGACAAGAGGCAATGGGCACAAACTTGAACATAGGAAGTTCCACCTAAACATGAGGAGGAGCTTCTTTACCCTGAGGGTGGCAGAGCCCTGGCACAGGCTGCCCAGAGAGGTGGTGGAGTCTCCAACTCTGGAGACATTCAAAACCCACCTGGACATGTTCCTGTGTAACCTGCTCTGGGTGACCCTGCTCTGGCAGGGGGGTTGGACTGGATGATCTCCAGAGGTCCCTTCCAACCCTATGATTCTATGATTCTATGAAATCCCAAACCATACCAGGCATGAAGTGTGTGTCAAGCCAGTATGACTGAAGACAACAGTGACTGCTGGTTTTGTCAAGTTCATTGCTTATCTAAACTTAAAATATGGTGCTAGCATAACAAGGATTGCTTCCTGTGAAAAGCAGCCCTGTATCTGTGCAGCTGGAGATAGCTTGATGTTTACAAGGTGCATTTATGGAATATCTGAAAGCCTTTGTGGTGTCTGGTGTTCAGTTTGGTTGTTGGTTTTTTTTGACATAGTATTATAGAGCAAACAAGACCAAGTATAGAGTTACTGGTCATGTCTGTTGTAATAATCTGTGACATCCTTGAAATGTTATTGAGCAAAGTGAGTTCCCCAGTGAGAAGTCATACATAGTTCTGGCTACATGCTGTACTGAAGGGGAGGAATTTGTACACAACGCTCATGATTAAAACCATAGTGTTTTCAACTGTAATTGTACTGGAGCATTGCCTGGGGTTTTTTTCCATCTTCAAAGTCTCATTAGTTTTCTGCTAAGATATCTATGTTTTAATGGTTACTGCTAAGGGAAAAAAAAAGGCAATGGTGGTATATGCAAAAGAATTGTCATAGCGAATGAATCAGAAATGGCAGAAATGATTTAGTGGTGGGGGTTGTTGGTTGGTTGGTTGGTTGGGTTTTGTTTGGCTGTTTTGTTACCTAAGATCAGGGACAGGTCAGTCAAGAGCTTAGGCTTTGTCAGAGTAGAAACTGAGGTAAGAAAATTTAGTCACTGTGAGGAGGAGCAAGATGTGATTTCTTTTGGAATGGTCATTGTTCAGGTAGTGGCACAGCTGCTTGACACACAAGTCAAAAAAGTTAAGTGTTACGCGGAGCAAGCTGCTGTTCAGTAGTCTGTTCCAGTACATCAGTGGTGAAGAGATGAGGACATTAACTGCTATTAAACTGTAATCCCAAGACTCAAAATATATTGATGCGAGATGAGTAGTGATAGAACAGCAGGATTAAAAGGTGATATCAAGTGCTCCTTGCACTTAGAGTTGGAAATCGTAGTATCAGCTGGCTTGAGCGTGTGATAACATACTATAATCAACTTCTACGTGATTTGTGTTCTGCACATGGCTAAGTCTCAGAATGTTTGCCTGAATGTCAGTTTAGCTAATCTTGTTTTAGAGTTGCTGTGTTTCTTCTGCAATTTCTGACATTTTCCAAACACAGAATTCTAAATTCTGTGCCTCTTCTGATCAGAGCCTGAGTTACTGGTCTCCATTTTGGTGATGTAAATTAGGCTTTCCTGCAATGATTCGGCTTGCAACTCCTTTTTTACAACAGCATCTGCAGTTATGGGTTGGGGTTTTTTTGTTCAACCAAACACAGTCAAATATCCTTTCTGTTTATTGAAGTCATACAAAACCTGATTGATCTCAGTATTGAGTATTTAACAATGTTTTTTGACATTTCACTGAAGTTTTGCTACGTAAGCTGTCCTGAACTCTAGACAAAATAAATGTTTAAAAGCTACTTACTACTAAATTGTGAAGAAGAGAGCTTTAGAGTAAAAGAAATAGCAATAAATTCTTTTACCCACGCTGTTCTTTAAAGCTACAAATGTTATTTTTTGTTCTGAATCTAGGATAGATACGGTATACAATTGATCCTTTATACTGCGGCTTTGATTTTACATTATCTGCCTGTTGAACTGTGGTTTGGTTTTATAGCAACTATTTCCTCTTAAAAATATTCCTTTGGGGATGGGTGTCTTGCCTGGAACTAACACAAGGCATACCTGAACACAGTAGTGCTTATAGACTTTGGTGTTGTGGTAGTTGTCGGTTGTTTGAACAGACATAACAAGCTATTTTTTTGATTTTGGGAGGTTTGGAAAGGTTGCCTTTTGTTTTGCTAACAGAAACTTCAGACTAATGCTACACAAGTCCACAGTAAGGAAAGAAATTTGTGACAAACTTTTAGTGTTTCGGGAAATAGGTGCAAAAAATAAAGAATGCAACAAAAAGGGTTATGCAGTTCCCTTTGCATATTCCTTTATTTTCTGATTCTTTGAAAATTGGGATAAATATTTCCCGTTGATACTGGTAAATAGGTCAAAGCTTTCTGTGCTTGGCTAAGTCATATTAAAGTAATGACTGGCTCGTATTTGGAAACAGTCAAACTGAAGAAGTCCTCTGCAGACATTGTGAAAGTTCTGACTGTTATATCCTATGCGCTTCATGTTTTAATGTATCTTCATTAAGTCATCTCTTGATTCTGGGTTTGCATGACTTTCAAACGCGGCCTGACAGTAGCACTGCCAGAAAATTCTTGTCACAAATTTTCCTCTCACAAAACTCCAGTTCTGGCCAAATGGAGCGCTTACCTGCTGCAGTATCTCTGGGCCCTGCACTTCAACAGGAAAAGTAATAATGAAAGTGACTCTGTGGTGTCTGAGCATAGCAGGTCTTTCCTCTTTCAGTTCTTCCCCATTTGCCCTGTGGTCTTGTGGCCCCAAGCAGCACGTTTTCCCAGCTGTGGATATCCTGTTACACTGTATGATGCCCAGCCTCTCCATCGTTTAAGCACTGAGAGTGGAGGACATAAAAAAAAGCCACTTAAGTTGGGTGCCAAAAGTTACCCCACATTTGCCTTTCTGCCACCAAAAGGGTATATGATATAGGCCTTTGCTTCTGGCTGTCTGTGTCACCTTTGGCTTCTTGAGATTGTACGTTTTGATTGCTGTTGTCCCTAGGAAAGCCACCTCCCATTGCAGACTGATTCAGCTTCTCAGTTATCAAGATGTTTGGCCCGCACCCACTGTGGAATTAAAAGGCTTAGTATTAATCTGGCATTTTTCTGACACATCCTACCTGTTAGGAGCATCGATGGTGCGAGGACAGAGAATTGTGCTCTATTTTAGAGTACAGCTAGTGTTTTACTCCCAACTTAAGGATGAGAAGGACAATATTTAAAGATTTTGTGTGGAGGTACAGTTATTGCCAACAACCTATCTTCATTCCTCACGTGTTGGGAATTATAGTGGGATGAAGAAGTTCACTGTCAGCTTAGATTCTCTGCTGAGGCAATTATTTATACTGGCTGTATGTGTGAGCTACATGCAAAGGGACGTCATTTTATGACAAAATAAGGCTGTAATTTTCAGAGAATACAGATCCTCTTTCTTCTTACTATGAAAATGTGTTGGATATCATGCTTTCTTGAAGGAACTGCTGATTGCAGGTGTATGAAACTACAGGAAAAAGATGTGAAAAAGAAAACAGAACTGAATTGAAGCATAGGAATAACAAAGGAAAGTGAAATGTCCATCAAGTACAAATACTACGAATATTTTTAAGATAAAAGAAATATTGCTGTTCAAGAAAATGTGGTAAACAAAAGGAGGGACAAAAAATGGACTGTGATATTATTTGTGTAAATTGGTTTGATAGGACTTCTAGATTATCCTCCGAAAGTGGCATGTATAATTTTTTCAATCTAGGTGGGGAGATTACATGTCATGGGATTGTATGAAGAGATAGTACAGAAAATGTGACTGCCAGATGTGATCTTATAACTGAGATCGGTGCTCCATGTTGGAGCAAACCAATCTAAACCATCTGTGAAAAATAAACATTTTGGTGAAGGATGCGTGCATTCTATTTTCCTGAGTGTGATAATTCCTTTTCAAGTCAATGGAGAACCAGGTTTCAAATGATCCAGAGACACTTTTTTTTTCCCAAAATAATGTAATTTTTGTCTGCACTGGAGTTTTAGTAGTATGAGGAGTAACAAACTCAGTTGTATTTTGATGTAAGTTACAAGATTTAAAATTAGTAAAAGAACTTTCACTTGTAACCCAAACTGTTTCTCAATGTTTAGGAGACAAATGCGGAATCTGCAAGACTTTTGTCTGAAAAGTCGCTCTTCAGAGAAGAAATGCACTTCAAATGTGGAAAGAACCCCTGGTCTTACTCTAATTATTACATAAATCAAAACATTTCCTATCTTGCCTACCCAACTGGGAAGTCAGCAGCAGTTAATAAGCTATATGTAGATGTAAATCAGTAATACAATTCAAATTAAATTGTATTTCTTTCATTTCTAATAGGAAATGTCATATTATGGAATAATCACATTTTGTACTTTGTAAATTGAAGGCATGTCAGATTAAACATGCTGTAAAGTAATATTGAAACTAAGTATTGTCATTAAATGTGGCAGTGGGGAGGTGGCTTAGGGGCTAAAGGACTCTATAAGGTAAAGTCTAAGAACTCAGAAAAAAAAGTGAGACCACAAGTCCATTTCTTCACACTTTTCAATATTTTTATGAAAACTTAATGTGGGAGCATATACTTAAGATATATTAAAAACCTCGTGAAGACTGCAGTTCCAATTAAGTTGAAATATACGGTTCATTTTTAGTATTTCAGACAGATAAACAAAATTAATGTTTTGCTGAACTAGAACTGGATGAATGTGAGATAAAATTTTTTGAGTGCATTATGCATTTATTCCATTATTTATAGAGTCATTGGAATAGCGTGAAGTATACAATTGAATACATTATAGGTTGTTGTCAGTAAACAGTGATGTTTGGCTATTGCTGTACACCTGTGAGAGTGTTCTCCAAGTTGTCCTTTGTGCTCCAGTTGGATTCTCTTGATGTAATAAGTAATACTAGAAATCCCAGCTGGATTCATGCAGCTGGTCAGTAGAATGAGTAGGGGGAATCCTGCCCTCCCTTGCCTGTCCCCTTCAGAGCTCCATTTTGGTTTCACTTGGATTATTTCAGGTTGTCGAAGGTTTTCAGCAGCACCAGCCTGCCTTGGCTGCAAGCAGGAAAACCTTGTAGGTGCAGGGTGTAACTTTGGGTTACAACTTTGCAACAATGGGTGCATTTAATTGTCTTACCTTAGTGGTAGATGGAACTCAGGCCTGAATCCAGTAGATTTGAAAAGGGAATAAATTACTTCAGGCTTTTTGAGTGAACACCTTGTTCCTTCCATGGGCTATCTGACATTCCCAGTTTACAAGAAGGTACGCACATAGTCTTATAGGTACTATATACATTGGCATGATCCAGGTGTGTTAGAACAAACTTCAGTTTTGCAATTCCCCTTTCACTCTGTGGGCTTAGTGTCTGTTGCAGTGGGGCTGCATGTAATAGCGCTCTGCACATGCACATCAAGAAGTGTCCCTTGGGTGATTGCCCTCTGTTTCTCACTCCTTCCTTCTTGTCACACACAGGTGGTTGCAGTAGTTCAGACATTAGATGTTAGAGCATTTGTAGATACAGGAGAAGCTCCTAGTTGTTAGGGCAGCCACTTTCTGCACGTACAGAGGGAGAAGAGCAATGAGGTAAATGGAATTGGGCTGGGTTCTGCCACCAGGCGAACAGAGCTCAATTAACTTGGGTTCCAGTTGCCTTTAAATATTCTTTGTTTGTCTATGGAGAGACCTAGGGTTCAGGAAGCATGAATTTTACGCACATTTAGTGTTTTGTAGTCACTCGGTCTTTCATAACATAGATGTGCTCATATTTGTGAGGGAGCATATTTGCTTTAAGCAGAGAGGCAAGGTAAGAAGACTCTCTGCCAGCTGCAGAGTGATTTTAGCATCTGAATGAAACTCACTGGTCTCAGTAGGTAACAATCTCAGAGCCTAAGCAAGCCTGTCAGCCCTGCAGATATAAGGTGTGAAGGCTTTTGAAGGGAAATAAGAGGAAATCACACATAATCTTTGAAGAGTTAGTTAGGAAACAGCTGTTTTAATGATGTTGATTATGCATGCATTGCTGCCTCTGCAGTGGGAAAAACTTGGCGGGGGGAATGGTTTTGTTTTTTTTTTTTTTGTTGAAGTGAAGGTTAATGGCTGAACTGATTGCTTGATGGTTTTCGGGCCTTTTGTTTCTTGTCAGTTCCCAGAGTTTCTTTAATAAGGTTTTGAGGGTTGTGGCTATGTATATTCCAAGTAAATGCTCCAGTGCTGCTCATGTAATCTGAAAAAATGCTGCTCTTAGATTGTCCTTCAGGTATTTCTTTGCGAAAACCACACCGTTCCATGAAACTGCAGTAGGCATGTCTAGGTGAGGCAGGCCTGTATCTGGGATGTCTGTCCGTCTGTCCATCCATCCATCCATCCATCCCATATGAAGGATGCATCTGTGTTATTAGAGATTGAGTGATTACAAAAGACTTAATGAGGAATTCTTGCTTAATAAACACTTGATCTCTCCATGGACAAACAGAATAATCATTCCAGTCAACGGATTAATTGCAGTATTTATTGCAGGCTGTTCGTATTTGTTTTGTTTTGTGACAAGACCACTGTTTTAGATAGAGAGTAGATTGTACATCTACAATTCAGTTTATTTGCCATTGAGTTTCCAGCTCTGAAATCATGACTGCCTTTAATGAGGGGGACCTTCCCTTGAGCGAGGGTCACTTTAGGATATTAGGGTATTTGAGTACTGTTTCTGCAAAGTTAGTTGCTGTTCCTTGTTCTTCTGTTCTTGAGTGTGGGAGGGCTGTTGATATGCTCTGGAGCACCGCGAGCACTAGATGTCCTGTTTTCGGAGTTTTAACTTTCAAGATTCATTGAAAAAGTTCTTGAAATCTCTAATTATCTAGTCTCTTTTTTCCTTTTTCTTTTTTCTTTATAGAATGAGGGAGAGGACAGCAGTATAATTGGAGATTAAGGACAGTGAAGCTGGCTTTGTTTGAAACAGAGGAGTATACAATATTGCTGTCATTGATGCATACACAAACGCATTAAGTCTGAGATCCGTGTCTTAGTGTATCTGCTTAATATGTCTGATTCATACACTTAGTGAAGCAAGGCCTTATTTTCAAGTCTTATTTCTTTTTGCTGGGGCATCTGAGTTCCGTTTGTGTGTTTTGTGTGTTGAAGGAACCCGAAACCTCTTGTTTTCAGGTTTAATCAATGGCATTCAATTTGTTGGGTTTTTTCCTCCCTTGTTGACAGACTTGCCAAGATTGATTTTAAAGTGTTAAGTCATAGGGGTAGTCTCAGAATTGGAGACCTAGAGCTGTGATACACAATGTATTGTAATATATGAAATGATTTAGAGAATGCAAGTAGAAGCATGAATTCCTATTTCTCGTTTTAAATACCTCCTTAACCTATAGTCCTCTGTTCTTTCTTTTTTTCCCCTTTCATTTCTCCTGGCAAATGAATTCAACTGGAGAACATCTACAAGTATTTTATTGATGATAAATGTTTAAATTCTGACTTAGCTTCTAAAATTGGACCAGTATTGTTAACCTTCGGTGGTGAACAATCGTACTATAGCTATGGAATTCTTATTGTATTTTTGCTTTCTGATTTTTTAGCCTTTCAAGTATCATCTTGAATTTAAGAGACTTGTATGGTGCATAAGTGTTAGAGTAGATTATCCTTTACATAAAGCTGCTTGATGTCCCTTCTCTTAAAATGATCAAAACACTGACAGTTCTTGTAGAGGGGTAGGTCATTCTGTGATGGCAGAAGTGTTTGCCTATAGCTTTGCTTAGTGAATAAGTCTATACTAGCTTTTATACCAGTATGTACTCCAGTTGAATTGCTTGACTCATTTTGAACAGAAAAAAATGCATATTTTAAAGTAAGATCATGACATAGAACTTAGTGACATTACACCAGGGAGTACTTGGTTGCACACAGGAGATTCTGTAAATCTAAGCTGCCATACTTTCAATTAAATTATTTTCAGCCTTGCTTAGTGTACAGAATTATTTTCCTCAAGCAGACCATGGCACTTTTTAATCTCTGTTTTAACCAGAAATACTTCCTGAGAATATTGTAATCCCTTCCAGATGATTTTGAAGCTGCTTTGTTTTTGTTATCATCCCGAGTACTTTCAGGATCTGCCTTTAGGAGAGTGATTTTCAAGACACAGTATAGATTGTATTGAGCTTCTGTGATAGAAAAGCCCCCACTCAAAAAGGGTATTGTAGCACAAAGGTAACTTCCGTTTGAGAAACAATCCTCCTTTGGATTGTGGAGAGGCAGAATAGACAGTAAATTGCTGTGTTACTTATGTCATTGTGCTACATATCTCCTTGCAAAAATTTATGTAAAATGTGCAGGATTTTTTTTCTCCACCATTACAAAGACTTACACTAGCATCAGACTGAAATACAGTTGAGCGACAGGGGGACACATTGGCAGTGTAATTAAAAAAAAAGTTGAATCACTCTGATGAACCATTTTATTAATTCTTATTATGTCTGTCTAAATATTTACATGAGTTGGTAATCTGCAGTTCCCTTATAGTTGGTGGACAGAAATAGATAGTTCTGTGGCCCAACATATCATCCCATGATCTCTACCTAAGTAAATAAATTACATTGGACTTTAGAAGTGTCATCATCTATAGATTATTAATTCAGTTGTAAATGTCTACATTGTAGCTTCTAAAATCAGGTGAGATTAATCTTTAGGTCTGAATAGGGGGCTGTTGTGTAGTCCTTTGCCCTTCAAGTCTGTGTTGTTTGTTGCTTGTGTTGGTCAAAACAGTGTTACCAGGTGCAATGAGACATGCGCTGCAGTAATGGTGACACAAAATGCTATTCTTCTCATTAGCTGTACCGAACAGCTTTTTTTTTTTAACCACAGTTTTTGTTTATCCTTGGTGAATAAGAAATAAGCATTTAGTTTGTCCAGTTGGATGATTAAATCTTTCTTGATATGCAAATATATCTGTGTTTGGTACCTTAAAGCATAGTTTTTAGCAGAGCCATAAGGACTAAATCTATAGTGTGACATGACTTCTTTATGTGATATTTTTATACAATTCTTTTAATAGCTCAAGAAAAATAGACATTAATGTTTCCCGTCGTGCATTTTCAAGTCTCTCATTAATTAAAAAAACTAATTACTTTTTCCGTTACAGTAATGGTGATATTTTTGAATCAAAGGGCATTGCATTTAACACAATTATAATTATGTGAATCAAGACCAGAGAGGTTAAAGATTACCTTCACATGGTTGCTATGGCTTCTATTGCATTTAAAATTTCTGTTGGCTGTGGGAATTTTTTTCATGTTAAGGGTGTAAATATTAAAAGCAGTATATTAATACTGCAGTAAAAAAAAATATATGAAAAACAGTATATGAATACATTATGAAAACATTATGAATACATTATGAATTTTCTTAGTTCCATCGTCTTACACCTTGCCAAGGTTTTATGCAGCTTGGCTCATTTTTCTTTGAGAATTAGTCACTTCTTTGAACCTAGTTGCTTGGACACCAGTATCCACAGTTGGTACTATGAAATTGGGGTGTTGATACTTGGGGTTTTTTTCTGGTTGAAGCTAGACTGGCTGACAAGACTGGAGCTCCATTGTTGTTAATTGTTTTAGTAAGAGGAAGGCAGCCTCATTTCTCTTTTTGCAGGCACTCTGCAGGAATATTTTTTTCTCATGAGGAAAATAATAAAGGCTAATATTTCATAGCCCATATTCTAGTACAGGGGAGTAGATGAGATCTCGCCTCTCTCTGTCAGGACAAACCAGGGAAATGAGGGCAGCATTTGAATGGCCTCCTGCCTTTTAAAAGTGGCAAGATTCTGGAATTAGAATTACTTCCAAGCCAGGAAACCAAGACGGGACTGTCTGACTGTGTCCATAGTGACATGTAGCAGGGCACTGCAGGATTAGATCTGTTTGTAGAGTTGGTGCTGAGGACCCAACATGCGTAGTGTTTTGGGGAGGCATACTTTGGGCTGCTGCTGCTGTGGGCCCTTGGACTGAATTGGGCTGAATTCATCAGCAGATGAAGCATGTCTGGTGTAAGTACCTCCAGAATAAGTTCAGCTCGTGCATTCTGAGACCTCTCCCTCAGGTGAAGTGAATGTGGTAAGTGGGGCACTTAGGGGATTCGCCTCAAACCACAATCCTGTCTGAACTAAAATGGTAATACAAATGCACTACATATAGCCAGACAAGGGAGAAGTTTCGAAATTCTCAATTACTAGCAAAAATTTTATGGCAGAAAGATTGCTTCTGAACTGCTTCTAAGGTTTCTTTTAAAGTTTTCTGTATTTAAGCAGCTGTGCATTAAGCTGAGCTGGATGGAAGCAAGTTAAATGGCCTAGTGGGAAAAGCAGCACAGAACTGCAGCCTGGAACAACGAGCAAGGGAAAACCTGTGTCAAATGAGATCACAGAAGTGACAGATTTATTCCTGAGATGTTTTAGTGTACAACAGACCTTAAAAACTGGGCAAAAGAGACATAAGGACAGACAAATATATCAATTATAGATTTTCTAACAGTCAGTAGCATCGAGGGTGTGCTGTATACGTAATCAGAGCTTAAACTCTCCTCTGAGCTGAAACTCACCAAAGAAATGGGTGGGGTGGTTGCGTGGGAAAACACTTTTTTTTTTCCCCAAGAGGTTTGTGGGGTGGTTTTCTTGTGGTGTTTGTTTGGGGTTTTGTTTGTTTGGGGGTTTTGGTTTTTTTGTTTTTGTAAAAGGGTTCAGGTCTATTTAAAAAGCATAATCTCAACTGAGCCTTTCTCTTTGTGAGTAAAACAAGAACTATGTCCCCTTCCATCCAAAGTGCTGCAGTATAGGAACTTCTCTGTAACCCATGTTTGTCAGCTGCTGAATGCTCAGCAGCATTTTCAATCTCTGATACTTAAGACCTTTTATGATTTGCTTGGGAGATTGTCCTGGGTGAAAGCTTTCTATACACCATCAGGAAGACTCGCAGAGCTTGTCTAATGACTTCTGATTTCTTATAGAGTTGCCCTTTGCTGTTATTCCTTCGGTGTTTTTGTGGGGACGGAGTATGTAAACTGAAAGGCTTTGCTTCTTCCTGTTTTCCTGTCTTTTTGTGAACCAAAGTAGTGTAACATACAAATTACACCATCCTGAATTCTTGTTGGTATGGAAAAACAGGTTGAAAGAGGGCCTTATGGTCTTCTGGCCCACGGCTAATTACTGAGACCTGTCAGGGCTAGTTAGTCATAGGAGTGGTACTGTTTACTACTAAATTGCAACTTATTTGGCATGATAAGAATATGTTAGTATTTTAACTCTGAGAAAGAAAACAATTGCAGTAAGAGTGTTTGCTATGTAAATTTGGGTGTGTGACCTATGCAGGTGTCATAACAGTTGCCAGGAGAAAGCCTGATGCTCTGGTGCCTTGTTTACAAATTGTGTATAGTTCACTTGACGTGATATAAACGTAGATTAATTAGGAGGAAAAAGCAGTATATGTTAATGATTCTAGAAGAGGAAATACAGTCAATCTGTGTGTTAATTGACCTTTTTTTAATTAATTGATACGTTTTGTATTTGTTCTTCCCCTGACCGGCATGCTGCTTTAGGATTCATATTAAGTAAAAGCTCTTCTATGGCAAAGAGTGATAGTCTTTACTGGTTAAGGTACAGGACTGGAGACTCTGAAATCATGGCACTTCTTTGCCATAGACTCCTATGTGGCTCTACTTTCTGTCAGAATCCATTCCATTTAAGTCAATAGCAGTGGATCTCACTTAACTGCAGCAGTCTTAAAAGTTGGATACCTGGCCTAAACTACCCATCTGTGTCCTCTGTAATCAACAGGGAGAGATTGGTGCGTGCAGAGAGCAATGAATCACACTGGAAGACAGAATTGTGTTTGATTGTGGAGGCCTCTGCAACCACCTTAGAACCAGACAACTATTAAATCATTGCAGTTAGGAGAATGTTGCCCATGGTCTTTCTGTGGACTTCGGAGTGGCTTGAATCAGCTACATGCACTCTCTCTGTTTTTCCAAGTTTCTATACCTGGGATGATAAACTTCTTTTTATCACAGGAATGTACTGAGAGTAGACTGAAAAATAAATACAGATTGTTTTGGCTTATAAAACAAATAGTAAATCAGAAAATGTGGGCAACAGCCAGCCTTGTTCATGTACTGTTTATTTGTTGGAAGTACTATAATGTGTGTCAGAGCACAGGAAATTAAGAAAACAAAGCTGGTTAAGGCTAATAAATATATAGGCTCATAACATAGAACTCACCAGGCGCCTTTTCTACATATCATGCCCGAGGCAGACATGAGAACCTCAGAATGTCAAGCAAGCTTTGTTTTTCTTTTTTTCCTCGATTCAGTGTCAGTTTTCAGCACCAGGCTGTGTTCCCATGAGCTTGCATTTGAAAATGTAATAATTTCACTCACATGCCCCTTTTTAGGTGCAAAATGGATTAAAGTCTCTGTAGAGCTTATGCACTAGGATAGCAGCTCTGCTAGGAAATCTGCAGATATTCCAAAGGAAGTTTTTCAGCTTAGTGGTTAATTGTTTGTTGCTCACTTTGTGATAGTTTTTCACAAATTCACACTCGTTAAATAAAGCCTAGTTCTTAGTGCAGGCTTTTCCAACTTCTCTTCAAGTCAGTTATTCAATTATAATGAAGGACAAATGCTATCTAACTTTCAGTTCTGAAAATAGTGGCTTAATTAGAAAGGAGGGACCATGATTACACTATTTCTTGACCTGCTTAGTAATGTTTGTAGTGCAGATAGCCCTGAATTTAAGGGGTTTTTCATTTTTTAAAGAGCTTGGTCCTATTTCTCATTCTTGTCCTATTGGTCTTTACTGAAGACAGACAAAACTATGTAGTTTGCAGCCGTTGGAAAACAGTGGTGCTCAGGGGCCCTTTTCAGGCTTTTAAAGTATTCTTGTATTTTATATTTTACTATTTATATTTTATTATTATTTTTCTTGAGATTATTATTAAACATATTAGCTTAGCTTCCTGAAGTCCACTCTAAGGCAACGATTAGCTATGTAATGGATAGGCACAGAAAAACTGTTTGGAAACATTTTCTTTCCACGTACGTTAGCTGTGTAATTAGTGGTTTGTTACACCCAGGATAGTGTATTCACTTGAGTCAAAAGTCCGTGTTGGTGCAAAGAGGTAATAGTGAAGTGAAACAAGTTGCCTGGTACAATTTCAACAGCAACAAATGAAAATACTGTATTGGGCTAGTTCAGAAGAGAATACTTGAAGCTTTTAATAATATTTTCAGTCAAAATGAGAGAATTTTTAATTTAGTAAGATTAACATCCCATGTAAATGATACTTGTGTCATGGGATATACCAAAATGTAATATAAATGCCCAGAAACTTAATTTCCCTAACTGGAAGAGAAGGAACAACTCTATCAAAGCACATATTAGACTTGTAGGGAATAGAAAGAAGGCTGTGGTTAAATATTTTTACTGTACATGGATAGATAAGACATAGTTACTGCACATTTTTTTTTCTGCAAATCTGTAGTCAGTAAAGATTGCAATAGGAATAGTGGGGAAAAAGAAGATTGATTTGAATCTTGCAATTGCGATACTGCTGTTTTCTTGCGGGGGTGGTGTTGGAAACCCAGTGGGCTTTTTTTAATAGAACTGGAACTCAGGATTTTGCAGTGGAGAAAATGGGAGCACAACACAGATTGGACCATAAGGCACCACTCAGGGAAAACTCAGAGAAAACGGGGAGTTTGAAAACTGTTCTGGATTTCTTCATCTTTTTTTTTTTTTCCAAGTGAGATGGGAAATAAAGGAGATAGATTATTAGCTTACAGGCTGATAATAAAACAGCCAAAGCAGATGGTAAGAATGATAAAGGAAAAGAGAAGCTTTATGCGTAGCTCATTAACCACAGTTTGTAATTTGTTTGCAGATTTTTATGAGAAACTCCGCAACAAATAAAAATCCGAGTTAAAAAATCAGACAAAATTTAAGGAGGCTAAAATCAGCCCAATTAAGGCAAATATATAATACACAGTAGACTCAGAAAACTTAATTTTTTACAGTAAAAGTAAATGTTTACCAGCTTCTTGCAACCCTCAAAGGTAGTGAGAAAATTTTAGTTGCTTGCTCTTTAACATATAAAACCTAGTGGTTTTGTTAGAAAGTTGTCAGGGCAAAACTAAATGTGTGAACTTAAGGGAAAGTGCTTTTATTTTACAGAATTTCTAAACAGATTTATTTTTCCCATTCTCATTCGTTCTTGCATTGATATAATTCCCTAACAGTCACAAGCACTTGAACATGTGTGCCCAAGCGGCCTGCCTGGGACTGTGTGTGACATCGAGAGGAAGGGATGCTGGCGGTCGAGTCCGTGTCATGGCTCTGGGATTCTTCTGGACTGGCGACAGTGGCCTTTTGTGTTGCTTGTGAGTCAGTAGTTGATAGGGGATGGTGCTTTGCTTTAGGAGTTTGCTTTCTTCCCACTCCATAAATCTTAGCCTTATTATTTGAAATATGTGTCTGTTTTGCTTATTTGAAAAGGAATGGAGTAGGTGACGTGCTGTTCTAGGCTTGCTGCTGCCCTCCTGTTGTTAGGATGCAGGGTCTTCCCCCAGCCAGTCAGTGGTGCTACGCTCTGGCCAGAGTGCAGACTTTCTGGTCTTACCAGAAACACATTCCTCAGCTGTACTGCTGGGACGGGTGGTCGTCATTACCAATACAGATTTTTCATTTAACCCAGGTCTGCTGTTCTTGAGGTGCTTTCGTACATGGGTTTCCATTCATGTTTTGTTCATAACAATATTTTTGTTACAGTTTTCTAGGATCAGCAGTGTTTGCAATGAGGTGATGCATGCAAGTTGCTGTGTTTGCACTGTAATAAGAAAAGACCAGCAGTAACGCTAAGAAGGAATGCAGTGAATGCTACCAGTTGTCTTTCTAAGTGCATTAGGTGAGCAAGATGAGAAACTAAATACAGAACATTGCTGTGTGAGAGAGCTTGGTTCTGCAGGAATTCTGCAGTTGTCCTGAATCTGCATGCTTGCTTTTCCTTGGATTCAGTGATCATGTCTCAATAAATTTATAGATACGTACAAAATAGGACAAAAGTCTAAGACTGTTCCCCAAGAAGTGGGGTTTTGTTGTGTATTTCCTTTGCTCAGCATAAATCTATCACCAGGAAGTTAACACAACCTTGTGCACTGCAAGAATTCTCTTCTAATGCAAGCCTTCTTGTTTCTTTGCCAGAAAACTCTTATGATCATCTGCCATCTGAGTAGTATCGCAGTGATATTTGTAAAGGCTTCCCTTTTTTAATGAACATGTGTTTTGTTGAACAATGTATTTTTGTCTTGACTCTGTTTATCAGTTGCATCATTTAAGAGTTATTTCACAGAAGTTGCTGCAGCGGCTTTTATACTCAGGTGTAATGTAAAGGCCAAATCAAACAGAATCACAGAATCTTCAGAGTTGGAAGGGACCTCTAGAGATCATCTAGTCCAACACCCCTGCTAAAGCAGGATTGCCTAGAGCACATCCCTCAGGACTGCATCCAGGCGGGTCTTGAAAATCTCCAGAGAAGGGGACTCCACAACCTCCCTGGGCAGCCTGTTCCAGTGCTCTGTCACACTCACCGTAAAGAAGTTTTTCCATGTATTTGAACGGAACTTCCTATGTTCCAACTTCTGCCCATTGCCTCTCGTCCTGTCACTGGGAACCATTGAAAAGAGTCTGGCACCATCCTCCTTCAACGCACCCTTTAGATACTTGTGTGCCATAATAAGGTCTCCCCTCAGCCTTCTCTTCTCCAGGCTAAAGAGTCTCAGCTCTTTCAGCCTTTCCTCATAAGGGAGATGCTCCAGTCTCTCAGTCATCTTAGTTGCCCTTCGCTGGACTCGCTCCAGCAGTTCCCTGTCCCTCTTGAAGTGGGGAGCCCAGAACTGGACGCAGGATTCCAGTTGTGGCCTCACCAGTGCAGAGTAGAGGGGGAGAATGACCACCTTTGACCTACTGGCCACGCTCTTCCCTATGCAGCCCAGGACTCCATTGGCCTTTTTGGCAACAAGGGCACATTGTTGGCTCATGGATAATTTACTGTCTACCAGGACCCCCAGATCTTTCTCCTCAGAACTACTTCCCAGCAGGTCCACCCCTAACCTATACTGGTGCTTAGCATTCTTCCTCCCCAGGTGCAGGACCTTGCACTTGCTTTTGTTGAACCTCATTAGGTTCTTCTCTGCCCAGCTCTCCAGCCTGTCCAGGTCACGCTGGATGGCAGCACGGCCCTCTGGAGTGTCAGCCACTCCTCCCAGTTTGGTATCATCAGCAAACTTGCTGAGGATATACTCTGTCCCATCCATCCAGGTCATTAATGAATATACTGATCAAAATTGGACAGAGTATTGACCCCTGGAGGACACCACTGGTTACAGGCCTCCAACTAGACTCTATGCCGCTGATCACAACCCTCTGAGTTCTGTCACACAGCCAGCTCTCGATCCACCTCACTGTCACCTCATCTAGCCCATACTTCCTCAGCTTCCTAATGAGGATGTTATGGGAGACAGTGTCAAAAGCCTTGCTAAGGTCAAGGTAGATGACATCTACGGCTCTCCCCTCACCCGGCCAACCAGTTATAACATCATAGAAAGCTATCAGATTGGTCAAGCATGATTTACCCTTGGTAAATCCATGTTGACCACTTCCAATAACTTCCTGTTCCTCTACGTGTTTGGAGACGACATCCAGAATGAGTCGCTCCATTACCTTCCCAGGGACAGAGGTGAGACTAACTGGTCTGTAGTTCCCTGGCTCCTCCTTCTTGCCTTTTTTAAAGATTGGAGTGATGTCAGCCTTCCTCCAGTCCTCAGGCACCTCTCCTGTTCCCCATGACCTTCCAAAGACGATGGAGAGCGGTCTAGCGATAACATCTGCCAGCTCTCTCAGCACCCATGGGTGCATCCCGTCAGGGCCCATGGACTTGTGAATGTCCAGATTGGCCAAGTAGTCTCTGACCCGGTCCTCCTCAACTGAGGGAAAATCTTCCTCTCTCCAGACCTTCCCCCTTGCCTCCAGGGTATGGGATTCATGAGAAACAGCTTTAGCAGTGAAGACCGAAACACTGTACGACTTTTCCTCCAGTTGGGAGATTTACATGCAGCTCACTTGAAAGCTGTGCAAACAGCTTCTTTGTCAGTTCACCTGCTGAATAAAGAAGCCTGAAGGAAAATTAACTGTACTGTGGTTCACAACTTTCCAAAGGCAGGTGCTGGATACTAATTCACCTAAATTAGAGGTGAAGTGTGCTGGTAGGAGCCCATCAGAAGCTGGGAGCTGCTGCCCTTCAAAAAGATGGTGTTACCAGTGACATAATTGGTGGTATCTCCTGTTGGGCTGGAGCGTGGAGCCCAGCTCTGGCTGCCTTTCTGGGGTGCTGCGCCTCCCACCCAGCTCTGGGTGCATCCCGGTGCGCCGTTCCAAATCTGCTCTTGAGCTCTTCCTAGAATCTCTGTCATGGGGTCGCATGCCATAAAGTGCAATGGATAAAAGGAGCACCTGAAGTGACACTGCTATTTTTTGAACTGCTAGAGAGTATGAGACTTCCTGCTGTATTTCAATGGGAAGAAAAGGTTTGCATCTCAATTTAAAGGCAGAATTCTGCTTTTGTTCTTGTCTGAGTGGTGGTGCACTTGGATCTTCCCCCATGCAAGGGTGTAAAAATATCAAAGTCTTTATGGTGGTGCCAAAAATGAAGGTTATGTGATAAGCCATCCAGTTTTGTCTTAATTTAGAAGAAAATACTGGTATGAGATGCACAACAATGTGGACATTATATGGACGAGGTGATGTGTTTGCTAGGAATAAGAAGGTGATAGTTGTGCTTTTGGCTTGCATCTCCAGTCCATCTAATGACTCTCACAATCCAAAGTAAGCAGTTACAATGTTTAATTTGAATAAAGCACTTGATAGGAATGGAAAAAAAGACATTCTGGTAAAATAGGAATGCGTAGGAATTACTGTCCGAATCGGATTGGTTTGAAACTCTCAAACTCATAAGTAATTTTACAAAAGTAATGTAAAAAGTATGTGTCTACCATGCAGAAGACTGTAAACCTGAAACGGCTGCCAAAATCTTCAACTCCCCCAAAAGCCAGGCACTTTTGAAGATTGTCTTAAATATCCAAATAATTCAGTACTTTTTTTTTTCTTTTAATGAAGACAAAGCTTCTTGCCCAGAGCTCAGCTGCCAGGTGCACTGTGGTGACCTGTATTGCCATAGAATTTACCCAAGCTGGAGACTAATGTTGGTATTCTTCAGAAATGATTTCGGTGTTGATAGTGGGCAATCACCATAGCTGTAATGTGCGGCAAATTCCACGAATGTGCCTAGAAGAGCTGCCACATAATACCTTTGAATGGGGGCTGAAATCTCATGCGTTGCAGGACTTGCAACACATTCAGAATATGTCTCATTTATTGTTTTGCTGTGTACTAAGGAGAAAATTCCTCTCAGATGCTTTCAGTGAGCCTACTCATATTCTGTCAGTAGGGGATGTGCTTTAAAAACTGCCTGAGAGAGCATTATTATAATTCTCTTTCATCTGTCACCTGATAAACATTTTTATATTTACCATCAAAACCACAAGTGATTATTATACTTCTTATATATATTTAAGGAGAGGGAGAGCATCTGTTTCATCATTGACCAGTTTGGCCTAAACCACGACATAATTTAATACATTTATAATATTATATATTATATTAACACAAAACCAGTTTATTTAATACCATAAATATTTACTGTTGGTATTTTTATCTGCTTCATTGTTTCTTAAAAGCAAATCAGTGTACAATATTTGTGTTATTTTGGATGAGGGGTTTACTGATATGAAAAAAACATCAAATATTGATATAATCGTTGATAAAATCAGTGAGGAGTGATAATTCCTCTAATAATCTCTTAATTTTGCAGGAGAGAAAATAAAACTTGCTCTTAATGAAACTTGTCAGTAGTCTGTGAACTAGTTGTTTAATCAAGATGACACAAAATCACCTTCACAATTACCTTTGATTATAAGAGGTATCATTGTTCACCAGTAATGTTGTATTCTTTCCTCTTTTAAATGTCGAGTACTACAAGATTTGTATCACGTAGCTTAAATTCAGTGACATACACAAAGTCAAATCACTAGACTGTTGCTGTAACGGTGTATTTCTTAAATGAGTACATTGTTCTGCAGTGATTAAAATAAAATTAGTCTTCTGAAATTATCCCCTTTCTAGGCTGCTATAATGGGTTTTTTTTCTTTGTTCTTCATCACACCTATAAATATATCCCCATTTCTAATTGCCAGGAGGTTTAGGTTCTGTGAAGACTCATTCTCTCTCTTTTTATTTTCTTCTCTTTTCCTGAAGATATATTAAGCCTCCAGCTCTTGAAGTTGGCTTCAGTTTACACTTTGGTTGCTGAATCTATGTTTGATAAATCATTGTCCACAGATGTTGTCTGCTTTAATTGCTTAATTTTCTAACTAATGGATCAAAACTTGAACAGACGTACTCTTTTCTAACTGAAGGGAGGACAAAAAAAAATAGACAGGATGACTGAAGTTGGGTTGTAGAAGGATTGAGAGAGCACACCTTCTCTTTCTAATTAGTTTCTGAAGTTCACTGAGAATTGAGGCCTTGAGAGGAGCTTAGAAAGGCAAAATGTGAGCAGCAAAAACGGAGGGGCCGGAAAAGTTCGAGCAGATGCTCAGTTCTAAAATAGGGTTAAAGTTACCTAACTGGATGTGCTGTGCATACACACGTATGGGGAATCAGGCAGCTACCTAATAGAATAGGATGTCGGGAGTGCAGGTCTTGTTCTGCATTAAAGGGGCATGTTTGCCTGCTGAAGATGAAGAGCACTGCTGCAGGAGTTTGAGGAGGCACGAGAGCCCTGCTTTTCTAAACACAACTGGATCCTCACAGGCCCCAAGGCAAAATTTGAGCTAGAAACATAGGCACTGGCCTTTGAGGCTGCTTTGAGAGTGAGGCCATTGCTGTGAATGCCTTGCAAGGAGACAGTGGGACTGTCTCCCTCCTTGCTTTATTCCTCCTCTGCGTCTTTGTCCAGTGAGAGAGAGAACAAACATCCTGCTGTGGCTCAGATCTGCTGGGAGTCAGGCAAGAACAGAGTCTGCTAGCTGGGACCTTAGGAGGTGATTTTCCTTTACAGTGTAAATAAGGGTAAAGTTTTGGCGAAAGATCAAGTATTTTCAAAGTCATCATGCATGTGAAAGCACAGTGAGCTCTGGACTTGAAATGCCAAATAATGCTTTCCCAAATCCACTGAAAAAATCAGAAAAGAAAATTGGGGGAAGTGGATTTCTAAATGGAGTGGTTTGTTCCTAGCAGTGGCCCTCGTATGCATTTGCAGTAACCTCTTGGGGTTAAAACCAGATTCCTCTGACTAATTAGCCTGGAAGTCTTGTCTGTAATCTCTGTCCGTTTGATAGGCTGTGCTCTAAATTCTGGCTCCAAAGTTAGATGCTTAAAGTCAAAAAACCTTGAACCCTTCATGAGCACAACTGAAGTCCTCTCACATTACATAGAGGTGCTCCAAGAGACCCTCTCATGACTCAATGTTTGCAGCTTTCTTTCCTGGCTTTATTTGTTGTTTTGTTAAAGATGCAGCTCTAAATGTCCTGTTAGCTGTAATATCCAGGAGAGGAAGTGCTCATTGCTCATTCAGCCTGAGTTACGATATTTTATTTGAGGTTCTTTCTGGGTGTTCTTCATCATCCATTTCTTTTGCTTTGTCTGTCTTCTTTTTTTCACACTATGGGTCTAAGTCGACATTAAGAATTTGCATTGGTAGTTTAGCAGACGCTTGCCTTTTCCCTTGCTCACCAAAAGGGAAACATGATTGCAAAGACCCAAGGATGCTTTTTAAACAAATATGGCAAGAATGAGCTTCAGATAATAAGCCTTTCCTACAGGGAGGCAATCTGTTTTGAGGTAAGGAAGAGCATGTTTTCATAGGTATGTTTTTCGCAAGGGCAGAAGAAGCTTGCCACGGCAGCATAGTGAAGAATATCCAGGCAGCTGGATATCTTTCCTAATATCTTTCTAATTTTTTTGTTCCTAAGAGTTAAATTTTGTCAATTATTTGACAAGATTTCCATTGAAAAACCATTTTTAAACCAAATCCATAGTATCCTGATAGCATGCAAGGTATTCCTTTATTCTTTATGGTAATCTTTGCTCAAGTGATTGCCAGTTAAAAATATTTTCTAAGGTTACCAAATCTGG
Organism: Chroicocephalus ridibundus; assembly: GCF_963924245.1. NCBI lineage: Eukaryota > Metazoa > Chordata > Aves > Charadriiformes > Laridae > Chroicocephalus > Chroicocephalus ridibundus. The sequence continues at coordinate 38,713,902 of NC_086289.1, forward strand.
AACATAAACCTCTCACAGCTTTTATAGTGCATGGCTTACAGGAGAACTGAAGTCTTTCTCGTTGCCATCTGCCTACCCCTTGTCAAGTCTCATTGGAAACCATCTATTCATATGTATTTGCTTACAGCTATTTTGAAGAGATTTGCATTTATCAATGTAATCTAATTAGGGTTGAATGTTTAAATGTTTGTGCAAATGGGAATTAGCAATTATGGTTTTTTTTTTATTCTAACACATTGTAATAGGTGCCATCTATAGACTAAAATGTATCAAGTCATACATGTACTTGATCTCCTGAAACAGCAGCTCATGTAATTGCTGTTCTTTTCCCGTTGTGATGATTTGAACTGGTAAATAACTCTTTGCTAGTCATTTCTTTGACCTGTTTTTTCTTTCTTTTCTGGTCAGAAATTTTCCGTGAACAATTGCATTTTATTGACTTTATCCATTTCATAAGCTACTTCCCCAGTGATTTCTGCAAACAATAGTTAGCTTCTAATTATTTCATGAACAGCTCAGTGATGAGGATGACTAGGGCACTACAACATCTCTCTTATGAAGAAAGGCTGAGGGGCTTGGGTCTTTTCAGTCTGGAAAAAAGAAGACTGAGGGAGGATCTTATCAATGCTTGTAAATACTGAAAGGGTGGATGTCAAGAGGATGGGGCCAGGTTCTTTTCAGTGGTGCCCAGGGACAGGACAAGGGGTAATGGGCACAAACTTGAGCATAGGAAGTTCCATCTAAACATGAGAAGCAACTTCTTTCCTGTGAGGGTGGCAGAGCCCTGGCACAGGCTGCCCAGAGAGGTGGTGGAGTCTCCATCTCTGGAGACATTCAAAACCCACCTGGACACATTCCTGTGCAGCCTGCTCTGGGTGACCCTGCTCTGGCAGGGGGTTGGACTAGATGATCTCCAGAGGTCCCTTCCAACCACTATGGTTCTGTGATTCTGAGTGATTTCGATAACTTTTTTTGCATGTGCTGCTGAGTAGCATGTCAGTATGCCAAAGGGCTCATCATGTTCATTCTTTGCTTCACCTAAGGTTATCAAAATACAAGTTGTATTGTGATATTGCCATCTTTGCAGCAAGACTGCAGGATGGAGACTTGCAGTTCCTAAAATGAACTGATTTCCTAAAATCTGTGAATTTTGAAATTTTTATTGTGTAAGTTTAAAAAAAAGAAAAGTAATTAAGTATTATTATTTAAAACAAGTGTTGTATAAAGTTTGCATTCATGGCCAGGACACGATCCATAGGAAATCAGGTTAAAAGGGCCAGTGATTAAAATTAGTTATGAAAACAAAAGAGAAGAAACCGAGGAGGTAAACTGTCGTAGTGGTTTAACTCTGCTGTTTTGTCACTCTTAAATTACATTCTGTTGAACCTTTGCATAATTTCAGTTCAGTGTTGCCATTTGCAAGAAGAAAAAAATAGTGACCTTTCAAATTACCTGTAACAGATTAAAGAAAAAAATATTTTTTCCAAATTACTAGAACTCCATTTGTATCCATAAGCCATTAAGAAAGCAACAGTACTACTAACTGATACATGCCTGTGACAAAAGCTGTGTTGAACAATACAAAATAGGAATAGGTCCTTCAGAAATACAGCGTATTGTTTATCATCTGGGTATATTTGCAGTTATGTTGGATTAGTCACGAAATACTTTTGCGTGGTTTTTTGGTTTATAATTTTTAAGAAAAAAGGCTTACAACAATTACAATGTTGAGCCACTGACACGAGCAATAAAAAAATCCCGGCTCGGTTTATGAGCACTTTGAACCTGTTTTTGTTTTTTATGGGGGTTACCCCCAATTGTTATTTTAGTATAAATACCAATATTTGCTGGGATTCATAGAGGATGAGTAATGGAAGAGAGAGGTATTATTTCCACAAAATTTGATGAAGTTTGTGTTTCCATGCAAAACTGTGTGTGTTCATTACCCATACCTAGTATCTATACGTTCCATTTCATGCTGTTATTTACAATGCACGTTTTTTTTCTCAGTAGAACAAAGATAATACACAAATATGGACAGGTTATGGTTCCCCCAGGAAGAGGTACGGTTTTTTCATGTGTTTGGGAGTGATGTTTTTTTTTTTTTTCTTTAAGTATGCTAAACACACTGTTAATATAAAAGCAAGAAATAAATACAGTGTTCGTTTTCCTAGGAATTTCATAGTGGTTTTAACTGATGCCTAAAAATGGTTCCTAAGAATCTGGCTAGCGTTTTCAAATTTGCATCCTATTAGATAGGCCTAATAAATAGTATTTGGGTATTTTCATTGATAGATAAAGCAACACGGCAAGATGGCAATTCTGCAATTCCATGTGAAAGGATCTCTTTGTCATCCAAAAGCAGATGTAGTGTCATAGCCTGTGTTTGAAAGGTTTAAGTCTTATTCTTGTCAGTCGGTATCACTTGAGTGATTAAAATCTCGAGAACTGTTGAAAAGATTGTTGCGGTCAATGCTGTGTTTATAAAAGAACAAACCATATTTAGCATTTAGCTTACTTGTAGAGGTTTGCATTACTTTCCAAGTATATCTATACAATTTTATTTTCTACAGAAAGAGTAGCAGATGTGACCAGATAGTTAAAAATAAAAGAATATCAAAAAGATTATTAGTAATGCAGCTGAAGCACCACTGAAATCGGGTTCATCAGGGTATGCTCTTTGTACATAGGTAATGGTGTCAAACAGACCAAAATAACTGTTATCTTTGGGAGGAAATTAAATGATTCAAGGACTGGATGAATCATGGCTAAAGATATAATTTTATAATATTTCTTGAAGAATATATCTTTTGCAATTTTGTTACTTTGGAAAATATACATTATACTTAAAATGGGTGTCATGCAGAGATCTGAGATGATTCAGTTCCCAGTTTCAGTATTTACTCTTTTTTTGTGTGTAGGACTATCCATGAGAGTATTTAAAAGTGAATTTTCATTATTTTGAAACAATTGGAAAGAAAGAAGTATTAAATGTCAGTTTATTGAAATTTCATTCCCTTTTTGTTTGCAATTGATGAACTCTCCTTTTTGCAAAAGAATTAATGATTCTTTACTGCTAATGACCTGGTTTTTATTATTATTTTTTTTAACTACTACATTTCATCCCATTTCCTTGTAACAGCAAAGATTTCCAGTTCCTCCAGAGCATTCCTTAGAATACTAAGGATGGGTTCTACATTTGTATCATAGGAGATTTAAGCAGCCCTCCTCTTAGGTCATGGTAATTAATGAAAATACGTAGTAGGAGAAATTCAAGAACTCATTAGAAAACTCTTCTGGTAAGCTTCTACCTACGTGACAGTTCCTAATTACGCGCACCTTTTCTTTTTTTTTTTTTCTGTCTATCATATTATCATGTTTGTATTCTTGTGTTACATCCCATCTCTCCAGTTTTAACAAAAATCTTGCAAGTCTCTGGGTAAACAAATCGGTTTGGTTTGGTTTGGTTTTTTATAGTGAAGAAAATTGTTAGATGAATCTACCATGAACAGATTTTGCCAGAAGTAATTTTATATTTATTTCTATAACTATGAATCTTCCCATAAAAACATACACTTAAGTCTTCCCTAGAGTTGGCTTAGATCAAAGGGTTATACTGTTGCTCACCTTACATTTTGCTCCTTCCTATTGTAGTTTCAGAAAGCCTAATGTATGACACAGACGTGTTTTAAGCACTGATGTGCAGAATTCTGATCCACGTTCTCAACCACACATTAGGTGCTTTTCTGAATTGTTTCCCAGGCAGACAAAGCTGTAGTTTCTGTGGCAGTTCTTGCCTTAAAGTGTTAAGATTATTGAAAAAGAGAAAGGATGAGTCAGCTACAAGTGCTGTAGTGGTTAAGTGTGCTGAGGGTGCAAAACAACCACGAAGCTTGATGTTTCACAAAATGGAATTTAATTGTTATCTTATTAAAACAGGAAAGAAGGAAAGAACGAAGGCAGACTTACCGCAGTCTAAGGGAATTGAAAGCCATGTATTCTACTTGCTTGGAAGTTACAGTAGTACCAGCTTCTTGCAGGGAAAAAGCACTCAACGTGGCACTTCGAGTGATGCATCAGTGTAGAAAAGATGTCCAAAGTCATGTCCCAGAGAGTACGTGGTTGCTAAAAGAGGAGGAAACGAGGAGATGCTATGTAGGGCTTTCATCTGAAAAGCATGGTTGAGAGCAGGGGAAGCAGTCTTGGCTTCCAGACTATGCTCTCCTGGTACATCTACCTAGAAAACTCAGAAGTCAACCTGGAAACAGTCACTGGAATCCAATGCTCTGTCTTCGTACCTTTCTACTGACTTCTCTGGTTAGCAGGAGTTTAACTTGAAAACACTGATCACTGTGTAGCATTTTGGAATAACAGAAGCATTTCACAAACACTTCTGGGCTCCAGATCAAAGTGCTTGGAGGCACTTGTGCCAGGCTCTTGGGGTGCTGCCATATGGCAGTGCCTAGCATGGTGTACATTGCTACTGTCTCATGGTCAGGGATTTCAGATCCTCCTTTTGAGTTTTCAGGTTCTTTTTGCAGTCTGGCTATTAGAGGCTGTTCTGCAAATGGTGCGTCTAATTATCTTTGGTTTTTACTCATTTGATACCATATGTCTTAAGTCACTGAGCATGTTTGAGCGGTGTTCAGCGCCTAAGATGGTTTCTTAGGCCATACATCTAAGAAAAAAAGTTTTTTGTCAAAATACAGGACTGTTTGGAAATATGTGAAAGAAGCCATGGGGATTTAACTGGACATAAACTTAGCATGTTGTGATACTTAACTGAGCAGAGGAGATCCTTGAGTACTAGAAACAATGTGTAGAAACAGCAAGGTGGTATTATTTTTGTGCAAGTGTTTATGATGTTGTTGGTGAAATATGTTATTCTATTTTAAAATATAAACTTTGAAAAGACCTGCCAGAATGAGTAGACACTAGGAAAGCTCAAGTTACAAAATCCACCCGAAGTGAATACTGCAAGTAATTCAGTCCCTGCCTATGTATACCCTCCCCATATACAGGGAAGATTTCTGCTAACAGAAGCTTGTTCGATAATGCCGTGTGGTGATCTGAAATTCTGGAAGCCAGATCCAGAGGAATGGACTAGCAGTGAGTTGCACCATTTTGTCAATGAGAGTAATAACAGTTGCAGCTTACCTAAGGAATGTGGTTGGTTTTCTGTCACTTGGAGTCTTTCAGTCAAGTATGGATTTCTCTCTAGAGAGAGGCTTTCTTCAACAGCAAGTTGTAGTTTTGGTGCACAAATGAGTGGTGAAATTGACTGGTTTTAGGCAGGAGGTGAGACTAAATGATTACAATGGTCTCTTTTGGAGACCATATAAAAGTTTGATTTATAAAAATTCAAACATGTTTGGACAGAGAGACCATTTCTTGGCTTGTATGACCTTTTGCAGTGTTGTTTTTCCACAGAGAGAAGAAAATCTTTAAAGAATCTATAATGAATTCTCACTTCTTTAGGCACATGATTCCCTTCTACTGTATTTGCAGGTGTTTTATTTCCTCTCCTGCAGTTCCAGCTTCATTTTATATTTATTACCTAGCTTCATCCCAAATTTCGTGCTGCAAATATTTCTCTTAGCAGTCCTTGAAAAGTAGAGTTTATTATGAAAAGTTTTCTTCCTTCTCTGTGCATTGAAACAATGCCTATTCAAAAGTATGGCTGTAATTCTGAGGATTAGATTAGAATATTTTTCTTACATCAGTATTTCAGCCTCTGGATGATTAGAAGCCCTTCTACCAAATGATTTTAACAGTAGAAAGGAGTAGGCTGAAATCATGAGCAATCGCGCTTTATAGTAGTGAACCTACACATCATTTGGTTGAGCAGCCATGAAGACTTTTGGATATAATAAAATGTGTTTCTCACAACGAACACCATGCCACTGTATGAAACGAACACAACTTAATTAAGAGAAGAATAAACAGCATATATGTATTTGGAGGAGAGTTTAGATATTTTTAGTAGATTTATTTTTCCGTGTGTTTTTTTTTTAAGTCAACTCTGTGTCACTTACTACACTTAGTATGGTGTAATATCTGAGCCACTGAGATCCTTGGATACTAGAAACAGTGTGTAGAAACGGCAAGGTGGTACCTTACCTGCTGGCACAAACAACTAGTTGTCAAATGTCTCATTATTATTATTTTTCTTTACTAGTAATCTCACTCCTGCCTTGCCTTCAGTAATGCCTTGTTGACTTGTACTTTGGCAAGTTTATTCCACTTTCAAGGAAGTACTATGTTGGACATTATTACCTCTGAATTCTGCTGTCAACATCTGCAGCTTCAGAAAAATTGCTCTATCAGTAGAACAGCCCTAGCTGAGGTAAAATGGTCACAGGCTGAGGTACTTCTTGTCAGAAGGTGGAAGGATCATCTCCCTTCTACTGCCCTGCTGCTGTCCTGCAGAAAAGTAATTCTTTGCGTGTAGTTATGGAACCTCCTGAAGTATCACTGGGAAAACTATGGAGAAGATAAAATCTCTTGACAGCACTATTTCTGTATCAGCAGCAGGGACAAAGAAGTCATTCTCCTTAGCCCGTTTTAAAAGTGAAGCAGCTTCCTGGCTCAGTTTAGTATCAGTTAATGATGGGAAGCTCATTACCTCTGAGTTGTTAACTAGTGTAGTTAAGGTGGGGCTGCAGGGAGCTGTGCTTTGTCCTTCGTATAAGCAGGTGGATACCTATCATATAGTAGTTGCCCACCTGCCATACAGTGTGTTGGTCACTTGATAACTAGGTGTTGATCGTGTAACAGATTAATGTCCAAATACATGCCAAAAGTGTATGTGCGGCTCTAAAGTACCCTTAAGAGGCCAGGCGAGTAGAGTACTGTTTCTGTTGTGTTTCAGGATACCAACCTCCTTAGCATACTAAAAAAAGCAGTCAAATATATAAATAAATGAAGACAGTAGCTTCCTGAAGTGCTTACGGAAGTTGTTGTATCTGGTTATGCCTGCTGAGATGGAAGCCTGAATAGTAATGAAGGAGACGGATTCCAAAGACTTTCTGACAGTAGACGTCTGTGAGCAAAATTCGGACAGCAGACGCATGCATCTAGTTCTGCCTGACGTTAATGAGAGTTGCAGGCACGCATCTAAGGCCGAAGTTGAGTCTATATTTCTCATCATATTGGCTGTGTGAGCTTGTCACTATTTATTACGTTAACCCTTTGGCCAGATTATTGCAAAAAATACTGCGTACTGTTGATACTTGACAGCATGCAGTCTTTGAATCATACATACAGAGTTAGCTTTTGAACTTGTAGCCTCTTTGATTTATTCGCTGCTGCCTCAGGAGTTTCTGTCTGTTTTAAAATCATGTCTGAGTTATATTACTACTAGGAGTTATTTCATGGCTTAGCTGTTCTACAGCTCCATGTTACCTTTCACTTACTGCATATCTTAATCACTCTTAGCTTTACTAATGTACAAGTCACCATTTTGACTTCTTTTTCATTAAACTTGTGCCTGCATAATAAAACAAAAAAAACCATGGACATTTTCTTTTAAGCCAGATGCTAACCAAAGTCAGCTGTACTTGTTTTGAATGAAACTACAGCCTCATTAAATCATAACATTCATTACTTGCTCCTAGCTCAGACATGCTGGAAAGGATATATCATCTGCTCCTTTTCAACTGCAGCCTTTGTATGGCTTATTTGTAAATGCACGTGTGAAGTTAGAGAGCAAATGAACATCAGTGAGCTATTACTAGAAGTATGAAATACGTCTGTTACCTACTCGGGCTCCATGATATGATCACAATGCAAATATCACCTGGTTTTTGTTCTGGTGTGGAACAGCCTGTGCACTAGAACTGTTTGAAGCACAAGGAGATGAATAGTCAAATAAAAGTAAGAATAAGTATGGCTGAACTAGTTCAGCCAGAACAAAAAGTAACTCATCTCCTAATTAGAGTTGACATTTTTAGTGCAGAAGAACATACGATTAAGGAGAAATGTCCATGAAATATTTTCTGTTGAGTGATGCTGAAGTTCCGAGCCTGATAGCTGAGAGTTCTGTTTTTCATCCCATTCCTTGAGTGCTGCAGACAAAGTTCAGTCCCATTTGTGGTGCTGCTCTGCACCCTTAAAAAGGAGAAAAGCCTTGGGGTATGGCAATTCTAACTTTCTGGGTTTTGAGACACAGAAAACAGCTATTGTGGGACTGCATTATTTTAGCAGGAAAAGTTGAGCTTCATGTGCATGGTTTTTAATTGCGATTTTGGATGGAATCACAGAGAGGTTTCTGTACTGCAGGGAGCCTTTTGAGGACAGAACATAGTCAAGACTTGTGCCTCCTCTGTACTGTGCTCCATTGCCTTCCTGTACCTGAAAAACAAAATTCTACTTTCTATCAAATACTGAAAAATTTGGATGTTCCCACACCTCTCATGGCACAGCTCTACTCAGGAGTTGCTGATTCTGTGTATGTGTCAATGATTTGAACCTAATGTTTTAGCTGTGGCAGTTTCACAACAGGGATCAAAGTTAAGCAATTTTTGGAGGTGTTGTGACCCTAAGCTGGAGGGTGCAGATCTCCTAGGTCTGAGCTTTTTTCATGAGGAGAACAGAAGCAGTTTGCCTGCTTATCTTTTCTATAGAATCCTAAATTATTTTTTTAATTTTTTCTTCAACAGAACTTCTTGCAGAAATTGGACTCTCACAATTGCAAGAAAAAATGAAGCAGTTTACAGATAGGGAGAATAAGGGAAAGGGGACTGGCAACAGTGTTTTCCACATCAAAGCCATGAAACAGGAATATTGGGCATTTTCTGTTATGCGGAGCTACTACCCAAGTGTATTTCGAGGTTTTATATATATATTATAAGAACAAGCAGGTGAAAAATTACTGAAAGGAAGGAGAAGATGGGTATGGTGTTGCATGACTGGTTGTAATTCAGTTAGGAAGTTGGGGCGGCCTGAGGCTAGAAGGTACATCACCAGGGGACACAGTTTTCCTCTAATCCTACGTCCATAGTGAATAAGCAGTTATCTTTTATCTCTGTTTCCCATATTTTTTATTTACTTGAAAGGTAGGACTTTGTCAAAGGAAAGTGCCTGTGGGAGAGCCAAACATGAGATAAATGGAATTCATAAGGAATAAAAGGAGTCATCTTTTTGCTCTCACCTCTAGATTTTGCATGGTTTCTGTGGAACGTTTTAGTTGCTGTTAGAAATTCATGTAGTTAAAATCATTCCTTCATCTTTCTACTCACTTTGCAAAACAAGAAGGTTTGGCATTTGCATGTGCCTGTCTTCTGGTTCTGGTTTCTTACGGTGCTGATGTTTACCAATACAAAGATGCTGAAATTAAGTGTATGAGTTCTGCATCCTTCCAACGTCTCTTTCACGTTACTTTTGTGTTGTGTTTTGCTGAACAGCTTTGCATAAAATGTCTTGTCCAATGGGAGGCCATATCTAGTAAGGACACTCATTTGGTACATGGAATAAATTGTTTTGTTTCTAAGCAAAGCAGCAAAAAGGTGGATTACATCCAGTATGTGCTAAAGTCTGTAGCGCCTAGCAAGTGGATGTGAAGGTGGTTGTTTTTTCTTGAAAGCTGTCATTATAATGAGTCACAGTATTGCGTCCTGCGACATGGTTGTGTATTCCATGTGTCACTAGACAATTCTATGGTGTACTTGTAGCGTTCTGGTCAGCCAGGTCACAGGGCAGAAATAGGAAAGATGCAGAGAAGGCTGAGAAGAATATATACCGGCTTCTGTACAGGGGTGGAGGAGAAGCTAATAGACTGGATTTCGCCCTGGAAAAAGGTGGATAAGAGGAGAGGTGAAAGTGGTCTAGAAAAATAATGATGAGGGGGGAGGGAGAAGATAATTAGAAGATGGTTTCTCACTGTTCCTTGGAAATAAAGCATCAGGGCAACCTGTTAAAATTATCAGGCAGGTGGTTTAAAGCAAACAGAAAACCCCACGTATTTTGACATGTCATAGTTACATTATGTGATTCAGGTCCATGGGATGTTTTGGAGACCTAAAATACAAACATAAGAGGAGGTCAGATATGCTCATGGAAGATTAGTGCAGGTGGAAGCGTGTGCAGTTGAATATTCAGCACAGTGGTCTGTGCTTCCTGCGTCTTCAGCTTCAGAAATCCCCAAGCTACAGATTACTGGCAGCAGGGAACAGTAATTCTGCACGTGCACTTGTCTTGTGTTTTTTCCTTGGGTGTTTGCTGCTGGCCAGTGTTAGAGCTGGCATTGGGCTATGGTGACCTGTGGCTTTACACAGTGTGACAACTCTTATTGTACCAGTGTGGAAATGTACTGCTGCTCAAAGAGCTTTCCATCTAAACAGACAAATCGAAAGACAGGGGAGTAAAACATACTTCCGGGAGTAAGGTACTGTGGTCATGGCTCTACAGGAAACAATGTACATTTGGAGAAATATGTATGAGTCTAAGATTATTTTTTTTTTCACTTTGGAGATAGGAATCTGGTCTAACAAAAAGAAGGAATTTCTCACAAACTCATAAGGTCTTAATTTCTGCAGATGAAATGAGAGTAATTTGGGACACTTTTTCATGTGAGAAATGACACAATAAAGCAGATTTTCCTTTCAGTGATGAGTATTATGTCTAGATGAGTCTAACGGCCATTTTGGTATTAAAACTGATGCTCTTCAATAAAATCAAGTCCTCCTTCTCAAGCTGATTATTATTCTTGACTTTAGGATATATTCTCTTTGGGTGTTTTAGTTTTTATGATATGCACATAACTAGGTGTTTGCCGCTAGATTGCAGTATAACTACTTGCAGTGGAGTTCTTGATAGCTCTGCTGTGCTGTTTTATCCAAGTCAAATGCATTAAAATAGTTCTTCTTTCTAAAAAAAATAATAAAAAAAAAATGTTCTTTAGTTCTTTTTTTAGAAAGATAGTTTCTAATGTCTTGATTTCAATGATTTGGGAATGTGAATTGCCCGCAGCTGGTGATGAAACAGTTTTCATTCTCATTTTAAAGATTATATAAACATAATCATTTGGAGCACTACAGACACCTCTCATTCCGTTGCAGTTGTTTCCTCAATTTGATTACTTCTTAATCTTTTGTATGAAAAATTTTAAATTAAGACAGACATAATCAGGAGTCAGTAAAATGATTCACAATACTTCTGGTACAGTTCTATGCTTACTAAAGCCAATGGATTTTTTTCTCAGATATTACCAAACGAGGAAAGAACTGAGCTACTCGGGCCAGTGAATGAACTTCCTGGTGTGCAAAAAAGCTGAGCGTTGGTTTTGTTGTATGTATGAGCTTACTGTAAGAAGGTCTGCTGGAGATGAGATGCTTTTATCTGGCAAACTCTCTCCTTCCATTTAACTTTCAATAAACTTATGATCCTAGCAAGCACTGGAGCATGTAAAGAATGAAATAATGTCCTGTTGTACAAGCTTTTGACTATTTGCTAATTGTGTTGCCCTCCAAAATATTTAAGTTGATGCATGTCTTGTTAAATTTCTCAGGAGATTAATTTTAGCTCTAAAAACGAGTGCTAATATCGTAACAGAAATGGCTTAATGGCAAGGTTCCTCTTAGCCTCATACCAACTCTTGATTTTGTATGTGGTTTTGTTTGCTTGCTGGGACCTGCCCTTCACATTTCCAGGAGAAGGTGCCTCATACCGTTTTTTTTTCCTGTCATTTTGGAGAAGGCAGCAATCTCATCTTTTCTCTTGCCAACTCTTTGAATTACCTATTCAGTATAAGACCTCTCCAAAATGTTACCAAATCAAAACAGGGAGAGTGTCCTCTGTTTTTTCCCCCCTTTGGTCAATGAGCTGATCTGACATTCTGCTGCTGCCTGGTCATTTCACCGTGGAAGGAAGTTTGGGGTAGGGAGGGGGAATGTGAACATCTGTCTTAGTGCCAGAGCACAGCAGTGATGGCAGAATTGCACCTTTATATGTTCAAATTTGTGATATCATCAGATAAAAGGTGTTAATGTTTCTCAGATGTAATGTTTGCCACTGCATTTATGAGGTGTTTCATTTCATCAAGCTTCAGATATTTGCAATTTGGATGTATGTGTCTGCTCTCTTAGTTGTATTATCACTGGAAAGAACAATGTATTTCAGTAGTGCAGGTCATCTCTTCCTAGGCTAGATATCAAGAATACTTATGTTCATTGATGATAAATGGGTGTCCAGCTGATGGGTATCTAGTTTGGTGAGGTGAGGCATAAGCTTTGTGTGAGAACATTTGAAAGGCTTTATTTTATATCAGCAATATGAAATATTTCCTGGTATTGCATTTTCACTTTTTGTTCAAATCAAAGGAAAAAAAAGAAAAAGGTGAACACTGTAAACAAAACTAAGTATTCCAGAACAATCTATTTTTTTGTCAAAATTAATAACATTTCAATGCTTTTGGTTGAATGAAAGTACACTTTTTTTTTTAACTAAAGGTCTGCTGAAACTGTTCGTGTTGGTGACATCATTTTTGCTTTTTCACTAACTCCAGAGGTATCATAGATAATTTTTTTTTTTACCTTTATAGGAAATGGAAATTGTTACTGTCCATGCACATTGTCACATCTTCAGTATAGTTTACTTAATATATTCAGATTTTCAGGTATTATTTAACTTGGTGCATAAGAGTAGGCAGCTTTTGAAAACTCAAAGGAAATGCCCCAAAAAGAAGTACATGTTAAAAAAAAAAAATATCGCAGCTTTGATGTCATAGGTTGATGTCATGAAATACCAAGTTTACATATTAGACTTTTGCATTATTTTGCCTTTCTACATGCAGGAATGACTTTTCCCTGTTTCAGCTTTAATATAATGGGGAAAAAAGATCGGTCACTTACTATATTAATGGGTTTTATATAATGTTAAAGACAAATTATTGCTTTATCTCCCTTCTGTGGCAAGACCATATGCTCACTGGTCTGAGCAGTATAGGAAGGTTCAGTAAGGTAATTTTAAACATAGGTATCTGGGGTTATTTTGTGTAAGACATGCCAGGCTTTCTTTATAGGAATGCTCAATAAAGAGCGAGTTAGCTTATGTGAAAACAGTGCAGAGATTCCACAGTCCCCATAATGATGTGAAGTGCATTTGGACAGTTGTGAAATACTGTATGGGAGACATTGCAGATTTTGATACACGTTTTCATTATGTTGTTGATTCCTCCCACTGTAAACAGTTTATCATCTTCAGTTATTCAATAGATAATCCAAAGCGTAGTTTAAATAATTGCCTTTTGACTGTTGAAAGCTCACAGTGACACAGGCAACACAGTGTGTGATTTGTATTGATCAGTGAGTATTGTTTGAAGCAAGAGTACTTGAACTAAGAGGGTTCTTTGTAGCAGAACGAATTCTCAAGAGTTACATATGATGTAAAGAGAGAACCTATTTTTGAATGCTATTCAAGGCATTTTTCATGTTGGCAATGAAGCATCTGTTGTGTGAATTAATAATTTTGATGTCTTGAGCTTTCAGAAAACATCAGAAAACAAAATATTGGATTTGGAGGCTCCATGCTTAAAAGTGTTTTTTTAATAGGATATCTTACTTATGGGAAGCAGCTGAGGGAGCTGGGGTTGTTCAGCCTGGAGAAGAGGAGGCTGAGGGGAGACCTTACCACTCTCTACAGCTCCATGAAAGGAGGGTGTAGTGAGGTGAGGCTTGGTTTCTTCTCCCAAGTAACAAGTGATGGGACAAGGGGAAATGGCCTCAATTAGGGCCAGGGAAGGTTTAGATTGGATATTAGGAAAAATTTCTTCACTGAAGGGGTTATCAAGCATTGGAACAGGCTGCCAGGGAAGTGGTGGAATCACCATCCCCAGAGGTATTTAAAAGATGGGTAGATGTGGTGCTGAGGGACATGGTTTAGTGGTGACTTGTCAGTGCTGGGTTAATGGTTGGATTTGGTGATCTTAAAAGTCTCTTCCAACCAAAATGATTTTATGATTCTGTGAATCTCTGGATCAATTAGTTATTTGTGGGATGTATCTTCTCTGGCACATGGTTACAGTAACTATGTTGGAAAACTAGACTTAACTGGGATTGTGTATGTGCAGTTGAGACAGGTTAGCTGAGGATACTGGTGTTTTGCTCTCCTTCCTCATGCTAGGGCAGGTTCAGTTTGACTGTAGTCTTTACACTCAGCATTTTTGATTTGGTTCTTAAAAGTACAGCAGTTCTCACCTGTCTCTTTCAATCCCATAAATATCTTGTACTCCAGCCAGTTGGGGGTTTTTTTTGGCTTTTCCTTTAGAGTAAGCTCACCCAAACCTGTAGCAATTTTTTTCCAACCACAGAATTTAGAAATGGGTAGCAGAGCCTTCTTCCAGGATGCTTTGGGGTATACTGTGTCCCAGTGTTTTTACTGTGGAGGTCAGTGCAGAGGATCTTGGTCTTTCCCTTTCAAGAGAAGATAACAGGCAAACAGTTCTAGAAGAGAGGAGCCAGGTAATACTATTGGCTTCTTTTCCCTTATCAGCCCTAGCTGGTTAGCAAAAAGGAAACCTGTACACTGCAGACTTCTGGTCCTGCCATTCCCAGAGTATTTTGCAATGGGGTAGTATGTATGGCCAGCAAAAATAGCCCTGGAATGATTTACTGTCTTCCAGTGTTGCTGTTTTCTAGAAGCAAAGGTCTGTTCCCCCAGGTTCCCTGTGGCTTAAAGGGCCAATATATCGTCTCAGAAGAAACAATGCAATCTACTGCCCTGAAACAAAATCAAAAACTTTTAATTTTTCACGTAGTTTGTTTTGAAGCACCATACTTCCAGTCCTGTTCACCATGTCACATCCTGCCTTCTCTCTCCTTTAAAGTGCTTTTGCACAGCAGGCAGTCGTGGGAATGGCTTGATCACATGGGAATGGAAGATCACTAGTTTGTTTCATTGTCTTGTTCTGAATGTGCTTTTAGCTGTGTGGAGGAAAAATGAACGTTATCCTTGGCTTCCAGCTTAAAGCTGGCAAAATATGAGTTTCAGTTCTTCCTCATGAGCCTAATACAACAAGCTTAACAGGTGACACAAGAACTACTTTGTATGCATAAGCCTAGAGGGTCTTGTTCACTGCAGCTGAAACTTCTGTTGAACAGATCTCTACAACACGAATTATAATGTCATAGCAGCTTTACGTTGAGTGGTTTAATTTCATGACAGCGTTAGATAGGATTTTTTGTTTTCGTTTTGTTGCTGTGGTTATTCAATAGCCTGTTGTTAACAGTCAGCAGTCAGGTACGTGCCTGTTGCAACCTATAAGCAGAAAACAATACAGTAGCGCTACAGCAATTAAAAAGTTACCTTCATCTAAATGATACAATAAATAAGCACAATTTGATGGGGACTCTGGTTATCTTTTTATATCCTCCCAATTTGTGCTCTGTGCTGTGACAGGAATTTACACATGAGACTTAGAACCAGAAAATAATATTTAACTCCATGGTAATCCTTTCTAGAATCATACTTAGTGAGAGGAGAATTAAGATTGTTACTGTTTCCTTTCCCGCATCAATGTTAATATCTTAAGATAGAGATTAACATGGAAGATTCCATCAAACTAAAATAGTTGAACTGCAGCTGTGGTGGTAGCTTTCAAGAACATATATCCTTCTTTTTATTCACGCAGTCTTTACTGTGTGGTTATAGTTTTCAGCAGCCTTTTAATTATAAATAAAGAATATTTTGGAGGCAGTCTACACATTTACCAAGCAAACTTACATTTTGCTACCAAGCATACAAATAGGTGATACTTACATGCATAATTTCTTCACAAAAGAATCTTATGCATCTCTCATGCATGGAAAGTGTAACCTTGTTTGTTTTCTGAAGATAAGCACAGAAAAAGTTAGCTCCTTTCCTTGAATGCGCCTACAAACAGAGAACTAGGAGGCTACATCTTTGGGCTCAGTAGCACCTTTTTGTAATCAGTGTGATACTGTAGAGATTGTGGGGTGCAATACTGTAACTAGTCAGCTGGTCAGTCACATCTCCAAATCCTGCTTTGGATTCAGAATCTTTTTGTGGATATTAGAGAATGGCAATGCAGGGGGTTTACTTCAGGCTTACTTCTTTTTCTGAATTAAAACACCTTGCGTTCACAGAACACAACTCCTGCAGAGAATTAGTTGATCAGTTTTAAGAGTGGTCTACAATCCCCTTGTAAAATAATTAAGTTTCCTTTTGCCATGAGTTAGCATGGGACAAAGTGTAGGTGAGTGCTTCGCAGTGTTTCTGTACTTTGGCTGCCTTCCAGCAGCTGGCCTGGTGTGCTTTGCCTTGCACAATGGCCATCCTGTGGCCCCTGTGTTATTTTGGCGACTAAATACAAAGTGCAGCTGCACGGATGTGCCGCCTGTGTTACTGTTATTCCCCCATTACCGCTGCAGCTTTTTTATACCTGTGCTTTGTGCCCCTGCCTGGTGCCTCACAAAGTCTGGAATTACTCAGTACAGAGAGCCAGGAAAAAATGTGGGTCTGTTTATGCCGCGGTCTTTGTTGTTTACATATCTATACCAGCAAAGGCAGGGGATTCAGAAGACTAAAGAAAGAAACAGGACTTGCCCTGAGCCCATCATTTGAGGCATGGTAGGGAAGTAAGAAGTTTGTCCTTAAGATCTAAGATCTCTTCCCCCCTGTCGTGAGAGCCTTGAGTAAATCTTAAAAAGATTGGAGAGAGAGTCCTGATAGATGGAGCTGGACAGGGGTCATTGGGAAGAGGAGATTAGCTGAAGCTGACTCTGTGCTCAGCTTCCTGAACGAGATGTAATTGTTTACTCCTCAGTTGCCTAATCCACGGGGAGCTGGAGCACACGTTCTTGTGAGGGACAAACAGAGCCTGAGCCGAGCCATTGAAATCAAATTGGCTGGTGAGGACGGATTAATGAAGGGCGAGAATGGAAGACGTATGAGTCCCATAGGCCCTGGCATAGCATCCTTCATATCTTTCCACCCCAGTCACTGCCATCCTCCTGTAACTCCTGGCTAACATCAGCAGTTACTATTTGCTTATTACTGTGCCAACAGAAAATAAATTGAAATTGCCTATGGTATAATAAATTTTGGGAGATATCCTAAAACACAATCCAGTAGTTATCTGCTTCTTGCACGCTGTTTCAAGATGTTTCAGAAAGTAGTCTTGACCTTATTTTTTACTTTGCCTGGAAGTTAAGATGGCCAGAACACTCAAAAGTGGGTTTCCAAAATCTTGGCTTGTGATGGATACAAAATACATTTGTAAAACTGTGCTGGATGCTCACATTAAAGGCTTGGGCTGTGTCCTTTGCCTAATGTAAGTTACCGTTTGGGAAATGTGTGCTTTAGAATTTAGCTGGCATTTAATCCTGAAAACCTTTGTCATGTGAGAAATAGCATGTTTGCTTTGTGGGGGGATTTGGAATCCGAGTCCCTCTTCCCCCCAACAGTGTATTAGTATTTTCACTTAAGTTAGCTTTGATTGGATGCTCTAGCAAACAGTGAAGTTGCTCATTAGCAGTAAACTGGTGTAGTTGTAGTGGAATAAATTGCCCAGCTACATTAAATTGTTCTCCACTACCTAAGTTATTTTCCTTAAAAGTTTCCATTTCTTTATATAACCTTCATTATAACTTTTATTTTTTGGGAGCAATCCCTTCAAATACCCGTTGCCCTTCCTCGTGTCCCAATTTTGAGGTTAAAAATCCAGTTACCATTGTAAGATGCTAAGTACAGAAAATGGGGATCACAAATAATTTCTTTCTTCCTAGTATGTCCCTGCATATTCATTTGGTTTCTGCCTTTCTGAAATTTCACCAACTGTAAGTCAGGTCAGCATACAGCAGAGTGCTGCTGTTTATACTTTGCATTTAATCTGATAATAGGGCACTTTAGGCAGTAAGAAATTGAAATGATGTTCCTTCACCCAGCTCAAAGCTGAACTATACCACTCCAAGCCTTAGGCTAAGGCTATGTGAGAAGTCGACCTTTAAAGCTTAAGCTGCAGTCAAACACTGTTTTTAAATAGGTTTTAGTAGTAGATGGGAAGTGATCACAGCAACTCCAATTGAGAGCATTAGTTTTCCTTCAACTTCTCACAGCAGAGGACTTTTTCCATGTTCAAAGGCCTCAGCTTGCCCATCTGAAGTGGTGTAATCTGTCTTCCTTGCAGTTTTCCTTCCTCCGTGTATCCAGGGTCAGATCCTGAAAAATAGTATAATCTGTCAGGCACATACCTAAAGAAATTCTGCTTGAGTGCTCTGATTTGGGAATAGGGGTGCTTCTGTGGCAGATATTGTGGCATTTTCAGAAAATTTCTTCAAGCTTTCTCTTCTTTTGGAGCAAGCTGTCTATCCCAAAGAGCCCAAATCCTGCAGGTAGCTTTAGTTTCAGGGGGTTGGTACTTTGATGAAAAAATATTTAATTAAAATTTTCTTCTAAACCTTCAGTGTACTTACATCTCAGCTGGTGAGATTAATATAGTCAATGAGAAAGTCCTTTAGAAGATAAACTGCTGGGAATAGCCTAGCTTCTCTTAGGAAATCTGATGTCAAAGGCTGGCTGTACCAGGTGGTTGAAGATCTGGCTTTGGATACCTGAGTATCCAGTACTGCTGAAACTGACATCTTTGTGTTTTAGCAATGTGTAGCAAACATCAGTGGTGGTGGAGAGCTTCACTGGCCACCGAGATGACGTTACCCCTAGGGAATAACTGTCACCAAGAAAACCACTGACCCAGGCTGACTGCTTTGGATAGGATGTTCAGCATAGTTAATGGTATTCTCATAAGATTTGCTCTTTCTACTCCTTCTGTAAAATGGCAGATATAATTTTCTAGACATTTGGACGCTTATATGTGAACATTGTCGTTGAGAGTTGAACTTTGTGACGCTTTACCATGCTGGAGGTTTATAATCTGCCAGCAGGCTGTTGAGATTCAAGAACTGTATGATTCAGATTACAGTCTGAAAAAGAAAGGTGAATTCCCAGGAATTTAGTTTATTTCCATCTTCTTATCTTCTTTCTTCATGCGTTAAATGCAAAGCAGGTGCCATTGCACAGTTATTGACAGTTGTTACTAGAGGTAAGGAATGAAGGTTCTTGAGGATTATTGCATACCGTGGGGCAGTTTTCTTTAAGGTATGGAGGAACTTAACTATATAGATCCCATTAATTTAAAATTGGAGGTGTGATGGTGATCTTAAGTTCACTAACTCATCCTGCTGTGGAATTTTTCAGACAATGTAATTAGGAATGACATCTACTGGTTTTCTCTAATATCCTCCAAATCACATGAAAGAAGAGACAGTCATCAGTGACTCTGTGAAGAGTCTAGTGATCCTGTTCTCTACTCCTAGATTTGTAATGGAAAACGCTACAGGATCCCATTAAAGCCAGAGTGTTGAAAGAAGGAGAAGAAAGAACAAAACAAAAACCAGGTGGAGTTAAACAATTTTTTAGGAAATGCTGGAGGAAATAAGTGCTGATGTCTGGCAACACAATCTCAGTAAACAGCTTTCTATAAATGATTTCCAAAAGGCGAGCTGAGCAAAATCAAACTATTTTGTAGCAGGCAGCGATATGACAACCTAGAGATAATTGGATACACTTCCTGTTAGGAAATGCAAATTGTGTTTTGCTGTATAAAATGGACTAGGCAGTGATCCTTGTGTTTCTGCTTTGCTTTACTAACAATAGAGCTGGACCAGTGGGAACTCAGGAAAAGAATAGAACAGGGAACAGCATTGCCCACAGCTTAAAATCTGTTCAAGAGACGCAATGTCCAAATAAAACCAATAAAGAAACTTCATATTGCTTAGTTCCATTAGGAATAATTAGCAGCAGTGGATAATAAAGTTTTGGAAAGACCATGTTAGCCAATAGCTAACACTTGACAGATGGCAGCGTGCTCAGGGAGCATGACAGTAGCTGTTAGCCCTTTCTGTAAGGGGTCAATGAAGTTGAGGTGTATGGTAACAAAGACGTTTATTGTTTGCTACTTACTCTTCTAAAATCTTGGGATTATTTGATCTTTAAGGAGAAGAGCATTGACAGATTGCCTGGACATTGCAAAACAAATGCTTGGACAGCTGTGAATTTTAATTGATGCTTTCCTACAGGGTGGACTTTCTAGCCCAATGGGTGCTGGAAGTCTGTGGATAGATATGTGCAGCTTGAGGGCTTGAGGCTTTTTACCTTCCTGTGTACATACCAAAAGTATGCTAAAATAAAAGCAAGCTTTTCCCACACTAAAACTTGTGTTAATTTAACTTTATAATTTATGCATTTGTTTTCTAGTGAGATTCTACTTTCTGAACATAACTTCTGGTAATCTATTTTTGTAAGAACATGTACTTCAGATATTCCTGCAAAATGCGGTGTGCCAGCATGGTGGTTAATTAAGCTTCTGCAAATCAGCATTTCACATTGAAAGAAATATTTCAGTCCAAAGATAGGTCAGTTACTCTGTTTGTCTGTCGTTGGGTGAAGTAGCATACTGGTTGCTTGCTCGGTTATGTACAATTGTACTTTGTTCATGAATGTGGCTTACAAAAATGAAATAGGTTATTTATATGTCAAGAAAAAATTACTCATAGCATGGATTTTGACTAGCTATAAGGCATGTCTGGTTACACTGCATAACTCACTAACCTTTCTTGAGGGCATAGTATTTCTTCCTTCTTTTTGATATTTTGGCACTCCTCTATCCTTTCGAAGTTTTTGGCCAGGGTATGTCATCTCTGTGTTTAGAGGGAAGAGCATAAGACATTGCTGTGACTCTCACAAAATAGTAAAAAAAAAATAAATTGAATGCATAGTAAATGATATCAGTCACTGTAGTCCACCTTCTTCTCTATGGCAGTAGGAAATTGTCAGTTGTTTCAAAAATACTAAAATAAAAAATTGGAGAAAAAATTGAATTTTCAACAGTGTGACTTTGGATGAAATTTTTCTTAGCCTAGATGCCTTGTTGATTTATTTCTGAATGTACTTTGTAATTACTTTTTTTAAAATTTAGAATAGCATAATAAGGAAATATCTTAGTGTTTTAAAATTCTACTGTGTTTTATAGCTCATTTATTACTTGTGGCATAGAACTTCACAACTGAATCATGCACTCTATAAAGAATATTTTTATCAGCTGCGTGTGGTGTTACATGTTAATTTCATTGGTCGCATAGTGCTTTTGTTTGAGGCTAAGAACAGCTAATCAATTTTGCTAATTCACTGTTTAAGTTAAAAATTTCAAAATGAAACAGGTGCGCTCATGTGGAAGGGCTGTAAATATCTTTGGCATTTTTGTTACCCTTCTGCTATTTCTGTTACATACATTTCTTCTCCAATGGTGTCAGAAAGCACTGGTCTAGATAGGTTGTCAGCTTCTCTAATAGCATAATATTTCCAGTGACACCTGCAGAAAACTGCATTTCTTTCTTAGCTATATTTTATCCATTTGAATTGTCCTTTAGAGACAGTAGTTTAAGATTATTTTTCCTTCTCTTTGCCTCCAGAGAACATGAAAAACCTGGTAAGCTTCCTTGTTACTTTTCCAATTTTAAACTGGTTGCTATTAGGAATGAGCGAATGCCTTGAGTACCGGGGACATTTGAAGGTGGAAGTTCAGGATGTTTAGAGGGCAGGCTAGTGTTCCACTGACAGTGAGTGCTGTGGTGGTGCACTGCTGAATGGCAGTCTGAGATAGGTATCAACACGGCATGTTCAACACTTGAAACTGGGATGTGTCTACTCAGCGGCACTGTAAAAGGCATGCTCTTGACAGCTGCAGTTTATAAATGTCTTGTATATACAGACATAGGTTATCATTATAGGTGACCGCAACACTGAAGACACATTGGCACAACCTAGCAGCTAAACATCCAGGAAGAGTCTGTACTTGTTACATTGGGTTGAAGACTATGGTAGTGTTCTTAACTCGGTTAAGAACAGTCTCACAGCTCTTCATTTTCTGTGAAGACAAAACATAAAACTGTTGGTAACTGCTCACATTACTGTGTGCTCCATATAACAAGGGATAGCTAATGATGCAAGTGAATTTTGCATCTTCAGATCATAGGGATGATCTTAAGAACATAGGGACTTCTCCAGCAGAGGTAAAGTGTGTACTACCCAACTTTTCTGAGAGCCTCTGGTAACTGTAGTCCTATAAACAGGATGGTGACATGGAAAGAGAATGGCAGGAGCTACATGGACTCACACAGACTTGCCTCTGTGCTGGTAAACTGCAGTACAAGTACTGCTCTCACACATTGCCTCTCTTTTAAACAGCAGTTGCTTTTCTTTAATTAGTGCAGCTCATGTAACGTGAGACTTCATTCACGAAACGTAAAAGGCACTGTGTGCCCAGTCACTGAGAACAGTTCTTGGAGGCATCTGGTACCACCATTTGAATAAGGTAACAAATATCACTGGGTGATGCAGACTTCTGTGCAATGTGAATTTGAAGATACTAGCTACAGAGATGTCAGGAAAAGCTGTTGATGTGATATAGAAGCAGGCAGAACAAGACATGGTAAACAAATGTTGCACCTGTCACCCAAGATTTTTCAGCTATGTGGAATTTGCAACAATACCTCTTATTGATAAAAAAGGGCAATTAAAATGTCCAGACTTCAATGCAAATGTACTGATCTTACACATCTTTTTTTTTTCTTTTGGCCGGATATCTGATTTTAGATGCCCCTGCAGGTATCTTTGAAAGCAAAGAAGTAACACTAGTCCTGAGGGTGGTGATAGGCCACCTGAAAAGTCTTGGAAAACTTTGTTTGCTGTGCAGGGGAGGACCTGCAGGTGAGCAAGGATCTCAGAACAAGAATGACTTTTTGTTTTTCCAGTGCACCAGAGTATCCAGCCATGTATTGAGTGTCTCCAGGTCATAAAATCACCCCAGGTTGGAAGGAACCCTGAAAGATCATCTGGTCCAAACTTTAATCATCATGTCATTGGGGAAAAGGAATATTTTGATGGGGCTGTGGATGGATCAGAACTATGGTCAATGCAGAAGATGCCACATCTGCCTCCGACTTCTCTTTGGTTCTTCTTGTTGGGTCCTTTTACCTGTGCCCCCAGTGTGTATACTTGACACAGTAACTGCGGAAATGATATGTGCTTACAGCTTGCTCATATTTCGAGATGTAGGAACTTCAGGTGGCAGCATAGAAGGCCAGTGACAAAGTTTTTCTTTGGTTGCTGAGTCAGCCCAGAGGTCCCTCAGAGCAAAATTATATAGGTCTGCTAAATGAGATCTTAAAATGAGAATACAGTAACAACATCACACCTTTCAAATCTTTCTGATTGAAAGCCCTAACTGTATATCCAGAGGGCGAACTATATTACTTTCACACTAGCAAGCTTTCAGGACCCATTCAGAAATATACTTGAAACAGGACCAGAATGAACATCGTCTGTACCTCTTTTCAAAAGGAAGGAGGGGAATACTAAAGTAGTATAAAGTCACTGTGAGAAATAAAATTAGGGCTGGCAGGCCATATAAGCGGGGGTTCATTATGCTTTTTTCTACTCCCCACAGTAAAGAGCCAGCCACAGGCTTGACTGACAGTTAAAGCTTGTCCTTTCAAGCAGCAGTCCCTGCACGAGTCACAGGCTTCTCAGTTGTGAGAGCTCACCTTGTTCTGAGATGCACCGGCTCATTTCACAATCAGAGTCTGAGGCACCTACCTCTTATCTGAGTAATTGCAGATGAATGTCATGAAGCCTGCAGTGATTTCTGAGCAGTGGCTTTTTGCTTCTTAGAGACTTTGTGTGGTACCACTGGAAGACAGGAGCTTTAACAGCATCAGCAGAAACCAGTGCATCGGCACTTTGGATTTAGATTCCAGCTGATCTGAGAGTATAAGGAAGACTAACAACACGTGATTTTGACTTTTCTTAAAATTGGGATCCTAACATGTCTTTTAACAACAGATGCACGCTCACAGAATTTAAAATAAAATACAGAGCTTACTAATTGTGCGTATCCTCTATCAGTCCATTTCAATTCCACATTATATTATACACAGAGAGAATTCATCCTGCTCACTCCCATGTTAATGTAAGAAGTCTTATCTCAGGAAGTGGTGTTTTAAACACTGAAGTATTTGTTCAAATGAATTACTGTACCAGGCAATGCTTACCAAATGACAGATATGTAAAGCTTGAACAAGAAGCATCACCATATTCCATGTCTCTGACTCAGCCACTTAGTGTGTCCATGGCTTTATTTCTGTATGTCGGCACTGCCCAGGCCGCTTAGTTACAGGGTGTGTATTTTGCATGCATTTGCAGGAGTAACACTTGTGTTACGCAATTCACAAATGTGTAACTTCCACAGTTCATAGAATTATTAGAAGAATAAGGTAACTCGTGTCATTCATTTTTAAAAAAGATGACGGTTTGAATCAGACATTACAATTTATGTAACACAGCATTTTGATTACAGTGACCTCAGTGCTGATAAATTCTAAAAGCTAAGGTCAGGAAGGTGTCTCGTGCCATTTTTTTTTCATAGAATCATTTAGGTTGGAAAAGACCTTTAAGATCATTGAGTCCAACCAACATACATTGCTTTTCATGGGGCCTCAGGTGGCTGAGCACAAAACCAACTGATAGCTCCTTTCTGAATGATAGATGCATGGGTGAAAGTCAAGAATTGTGTCTGTGGTTACCTCAGGGAGCAGGAATGGTAGAAGATTAAATTCCTTTTCAGTATTGCTGGTGCTTCTTCTGCTAGGTTAATATCAAAGTATTGTAAGTGTCAAAGAGAGACTAAAGCCTTAGTGTACTTACAAGGGAAAGCAATGCTTCCTCAAAAGGAGAAAAGAACTTGAACTATTGCTTGAAGAGTGAGTGGGACTCCAGAATCAGCATGGAGTTGATTCTCAAGATGCATATCACCTTCTTGTCCCACTTGGGGCAAGAAAGACTTGTGTCTGTCATGCCAAATATTCAGCTGGTACCAACGTCATTAAGGTTTCTCCATCTAGTTGAAGATCTCTGTGTGGGTAAAAATGAGGAGATGAGGAGAAAGTAGAGACAGTAGGGACCATATTTTCAGTCCTCCTGACCTACCAGATTGAAAGGGAAGGTTATCTGCAGGAATTACTTCTGCCATGTTCTGAAAAGACTGATATTTACAGGCAGGGAAAGGTTACACTGTTAATACTTTATGTAGTGGACAGTGAGTAGAAGAGAAATTCTCTATCACTGTAGATAACACAAGTATTTTGAAATATGAATAATACAGGTAGATAGGAATTTTTGAAGTCAGGTCCACCGTGTACCACACAGAAGCATCTCTTTTCTTAAATGACTGTGCTGCTTTTCGAATGTTCACCCGTAACTATTGCCTTTCATTATAGATTTGCTTTCTCTATAATATTCTTTTTTTTCCCAGCGTGTTTTGATAGCTCAACCTTTTAATTTAATGGACTCAAAAAGCTCCTTCCCTGAAGCAGACATTTTGGTTACTGTTTACTGCAGTCTTTTTATGCTTTGTTTCGTATTAGCTCTTTCTGTTCCATCCCCCATGCTCCCCATCTTTTCCTTTCCCAGCTTGCTACATTTTGTTCCCTGGGAAATAAAGTGCATTTTTGTTGCAGTTGGGCCCATTCAGGAGTTCTTAGGTTGTCTTAAAATAACTTTTAAGTTGTGTCAAATAGTTCATGCAAAAACGTTCAGCTTGGGTGCATTTTGC
Organism: Chroicocephalus ridibundus; assembly: GCF_963924245.1. Lineage (NCBI taxonomy): Eukaryota > Metazoa > Chordata > Aves > Charadriiformes > Laridae > Chroicocephalus > Chroicocephalus ridibundus. Next base: position 38,739,583 of record NC_086289.1, read on the forward strand.
TAGCACTTTTTCCTTCCTTCTTAAATGGTTTAAATCCATTAAATGTACTAGAAGTTTGAAGCTTAAAATATCTTAATATAGGCTAGCGATGTAAGAGCTTAGAGAAAATCCTTTCCAAGTTTATGAGCATAGAAAGAAGTTAATTAAAGCCAACCAAGAAAATACAAAAGCTAGAAAAAAAAAAAAACACATAATGAAAGAATACAAATTCAGAATCTGTCTGTAACTGTAAGTCTCCTTAAATGATGTTGGGACAGATCCAAGTAAAAGCTTTTACCTTCCACTTCAAAGTGGGTATTTTGTGATTACAGAAATTATGTGCCATTCTGGCATATCACAACCCCTCTTTCCCTTAAGAACTTTTTCAATTTTAGCCATATTCAGAAGGTTTTAATGCATGTCCAGTACATGATGCTGCAAATGGCGGTTTGTATCAGTTCAAGGTGGGTGTGGTATAGAGCTTTTGTTCAAGAGAAGTATTCTGGCAGATCTATTTTAGTGTTGCTTTATTTCTGTGTATATATATTTATATATGTATATCATCTATATTTTATGTCTTCTGCCTGTGCAGACAGTTTTATTTCGGTCTTGGTGCCTTCAGAAAAAGGTGTACTCTGAATTCCCAGAAAAGATGGGTGAGAAACTGTAAAGCTATATGTGATACATCCCCAGTGAGATATATCCAATTCCCTCTTTATTTATGTTATGTAATGTAAATGTAATTTTTAAAAGAACAACCCTGGAAGTTCTAACAGTAAATGTAAATATTCATTTTTAATGTCTCTGTTTAATTGCTTCAGTGAAGTTATTAGTGCCAATTAACCATACCTAGGTGAATAAGGAGTCATTTGAGGCCAATTGGCATCCCAAATTGGAGCCTAAGCAATTTGCAGAGCCAAAGCCTGGATGTTCATCCAAGCCGAGTGAGTACAAGGCTTATGGAGTTCCCGTTTGCTGCATGTTGTGTGTGGATCACAGGTGCTGAAACGGTGCTGGCTCCTTATATGCATCACAGAGAATCACAATGTGAATAAGGCATCTGTCATAGTCTTAACTGTAAATGTAGTGATGTCATAATTTAGTACCTATGAATGTGTGTACGGTCATCTAGTAACTGTTAATCTTCATTATGAGTTTCTAGGGAAGTCTTTTACAGTTAATGCAGAGAACCACTATAACAAAATTTTTTTTAGCTCTTAGTGTTGGGTATGGTAGCATAAATATGTTGGGTTGAAACTGCTTTAGGGACAAGAATGTAATGTTCAGTTCAGAAGCCTCCTCACAAAGTTTACAATATATCTCAAAATAGTATTTCTATTTTTTTATCCTTTTTAGGACCAGTGATAGCATACAGAAAAGTATCAGAGAAGGAAGACAGTTTGAAAAAGGGAATACAAAAAGTAACAGGTCTAGACCAGTCTGTAGTACAACTTCAAACCAGTTGTAGTATGTACCTAGAGACACTTGAGTGTGTGTGAACTGGCCCAGCAGTTGGAGTGCATAGAATTCCCATGTCTCATGTTATACAGGTTTGAAAGGAGAACAGAGCATGTTTGAAATCTTCACAAGGAGAGGTTACCAAACTTTAACCCATTTCTGAGCAGTTACAGCCTGTAGGAACACTCTTACGCCACTTAAATGCAAAGTCAAACTGATTCCAGGTTGCATGTTTGACTCTGCAGTGGAGCTGCCTTGAAAAGTACTCGAGCAGTCAAGAAGCTTTTAGAAAATTCTTTGTCACCTCTCACCTTAGAATGACTTGAACTGAAATGGGCTAAAAGCAAATAGGTGAGCCTAACATTGCTGCTTCCCCCCCCCGCCCTTGTCTTTGCACTGAAACAGAGCAGCAGTTGTTAAATATTCAGGAGCTGCCAAAGGCAGTTTAAGAAGGTACAGTCCCTTTGCTGGTAATTACATCTCCCAGCTGAGATACAGCAACACATTGTTTGAGTATCTTCCTGCAAAATCAGAGAGGAAAGTATGAGTCACTTAGAGAGACCCTCGCAGTGCTGCAGCAGGCGGATTTATATTCAGTTTATGACTATTTTCTGCAGAATTGCTATCTGACCAGGTGTTCTTGTCCGTGTATTTGTGCAGTGAGTTATTCCTGTCCCAAGAGTTGTTCTCTTCCGTTAGCCTTACTTGAGTCCTTCCTCTGTTTCAGGATCACTTCTTCAAATGATTCATGGTTTAAATCGTGTCAGGCATTACAGTGCTCTGCTCAGACACTGCTACCATTGAATCAGATCTAATATACAAATGCATATTATAATATACACAAATGCAGAGATATATCAATACTTGCTTCAGAATTTGTCCTCTTGCATGAAGTTACAGAGATTGTCCTATAAATATAATTTCCAAATCTTGGAACTACACTAGACAAGAAACAATTAGGAGTTGTTGCATCGTCCAGAAAGGCCTTTTCTGTGTTGGCAGTGTTTACCTGCTTACTGGGGTTTTCCATAGAGCAGTGAGGAATAGAGTAAAGTTGTATGGCCAAGATAACTAGTAAGAAAAAGCCCCATACCAGTGCAGTGTTCTGATACTTTGGGGTTGACTGGCTTGGAAATCAGTTAGACTGTTCTCTTTGCCTCATTAAAATTCTTCTAAATTAAGTTTTAAGCTGAGCAGTGGTTTATCAATGTCAATTGCCCATCTTTAATTTTCTGTTAATGTGGAAAGTTGTTGCCTTTGATTAAGATTAGTTGTAACAAACACAAGCCTGTACTTAACTTCATACTGAGTGACCAGTTTTACTGTCTTTAGATGTTGTTATCTTGCAGACCCTTAAAAATTCAGGTTCTGCACACACAATTTTATGAGCCACAAAAGCATCTTGCAAGTGATTGAAACAGTATTACAAGATGGGGGAGGAGGGAAAATGATGTCCAGAGACTACGTGAAAAGACAGAAGACTTCTGCTTTAGGAAATACCGAACCAAAAATGATTTGGTATTTAGATAGGAAAAAATGGGGGGTGTGCTTGTGTATAAAAAAAAATAAAACAAAAAACCGACACCAAAACCACAAAAAAAAAAACAAAACCAACAACAAAAAACAAACTTGAAAACCTTGTACATATACCATCTCAGAGAAGCGTAGTTTTGGATGAAAAGATACAAAAAACTTAGCATGATATTTCTAATGATAAAGAATGCAACCATCCTCATTGTCCTTCTCAATTAAGAAGGCACTGAATTCTTCCAATAAATCCCAAGATTTTTTAATTAAACGGAATATAGGAGTGTGTGACATGGTTAATCTTTCTCTATCTTTCCAATAAGATGTTGATTTTTGAGTATTTGAAACAATCTGTTAAAATGTGCTTCCTGGGACACTAGAAACGAATGTACCCTCCAGTCAGTCAGTGGATATCCTGTATATATAAACGATAAATTATTATGAAGGGATGAAACCAGTTCTAATACAAAACATGAATCACTTGGCAGAAGGCACCAACTCTCAATACAATTGCATGAAAAGCCTTGAAGAGGTAGTAGAGACTAAATCCTTAGCATTTCAGTAAAGTATGGCTGTAGTTTTGAATTTGATGAAAGGAAAGATTGATATTTGACATGGTTACACTGCTGAGCCCATCTTCATGCAACATAGGAAAAAACGCCTTTCAAAGCAGGTACAAAATATGCCTGGATTTCCAGTGGGGATGTAGCAGTAGTTTATATACTTGATGACAGATCTTGAGAGAGAGCCTCTACTAAAATTGTTGGGAGGAGCAGGTATTCAACACTATTTGGCCCTGAGCCTTTCTTTTTTCCTGTAAAATACAAAAAGCAAATTTACAATGCATGTAACCTCACGTCAGATTCCTAGATTCCAGCCTGCATCCTAAAGCCTTGTGGCCTTGCAATGGCAGCCTGGCAGGCCGAGCCTTGTCTCAGATTTCTGTGCAGTATAAATGTATTTGATGGGCTGATCTGAGGCTCTTTCATGTACCTTTGTTTTTAGATCATTATAGGCTGCTTCTGCACTTTCTCTGATTCCTTGATGCAACCACAGGATTTCTCAACCTTGCCAGTGCTTTGTTCCTGCTTCTCAGGTTGTCAAACTGACTACACAGGCAGTCAAAAAAACCCATACACTCTTGACAAAGTTTTAAATTATTTATTGTTAACCTGTCACTGAAAATTAGCCTCCTTATGTCTGTGTGGAAGAGAATGAAAATTAACACTGCTGATTGCTAAAGAAGGCTTGAAATACTAATGAGGAATTGCTGTTAGTTATGTACAGAATAACATGATGCAATATGGACTTAATATTCCTTTTTTCCTTCCTGTCTTCAATGACATTCCCTGGCTACCAGTCTCTTCTCCCCATAGTTACATATTCTCTGACCCTAACATGGCCCCGCTTCACTGCTGCTACGAATGTACTTCTCTCAGAATTCTCTACTTGAGAAATGTAATTAATTCAGAGTAATTTGTTCAAGAGGCATTTAACTTGAAGATTGCTCTTTCTATTCCAGACCTGACAAGGCACTTGGGTGACCGAACGCTGGCATGTCTTCTGTTTCAGCGGGTCCAAAAAAGAGATGTGAGCTCTCTTCACAAACATTGCTTTGCCTTTGAGGTCAGCTCACTGTTGGTTTCTAGGGCACTGAACCTGAAAAACACAGGTGTGACAGGAGACCAACAGCTCTTTTTCGGTTATCTAGAAGTTCTTTGTAAATGTCTACAGTGGTTGACTGTATGTCATCCTTTTTTTGATGAGGAAGACTCTGCTTTATAATACTGTTTTAAACAGGAAACATTGGCAGCCAATATGGAACCGCTAGCTGTGGTTTCATTATCTAACTTAGGTAGGCGTAAACCCAGATCTGTGTCTCTGCCCTTCCCTTTCACTTGCCAGTACAGCAGGGCAAGCCTGGCTCAGCACTCAGTTACTGTGGATTGCTACACTGAAACTATTTTGGGGTTTTGGACCCTGTTTTATGTGAGTTTAGGTCCCTGACTAGCTCAGCATGGTCCAGGTGTTTGCCAGTCTTGGTGCAAGGGAGGCAGAGGAAGCCCTTGGTGTGAGAAAGGCAGTCAGACTGCCTTTTTTTGCAGCTCTTGGTCACGGAACTGCACAAGAATGCTTAGGCCCCATCAGATACGTAGTATAAACATCCTTGTAACGTACAATCATGGTAATGGAAATGCTCTGTATGAAGAAGAAAGTAGCACGGGAAAAGGATTGCGCTGCAGTTTAACGATCCGCTGGATAAATTTGAAAGGAAAATTCTGCTATAGTACCTCAAAGTATTTAAGAGCAAGGAAGGGATTTAAAAGCTCATTTTAAATCAAATGCAATTAGACAATATTATTTGTTCAATTTGGTAGTAGGAAGCATAAACAAAATAATCAATACCAGTTAAATAAGCATTGAATTTCTTAGGCTGTAGTAACAGCCATAGGTATAAACTGATGGACGTTCATGCCACAGCATGCTGAGAAAGTTCAGGAAACCACCTTTTGCCTCAGTACTGCTCTGAACAGATGTTATTTTATTCCTCCGCAGTAGTCATGAAGACACATGTAAAAATGAAATGACTGGTTTGTATAAGGAATACGTTATTAAGTTTGTAAATTCATGTACTTACCTGAATTTTATTTGCTTTAGGTGTGCAAGTCATACAATTTGTAAATCATTGTACAGAAATCAGTAAAATAACAGGCAGGAAGTAGGGAACATAAAGAATGCATAGTTAATCTCTTAACATTCATGCATGTTGTGGCTGTACCTGTACTTTGTGGGCTCAGTGCGGAGACTGAGTGCTTGTATTTAGTGCTGCTTTATTCCCAAGGGTACATACACCCTGTGCCTGTTCGCTCTAGAATGTGACTGCTGCCCACATCCCGTTTAGGGCCTATCAACAACTGTGTTATTGCTAGGAAACAAAGAATTTTAAACTGAAAAAAAAATACTACAGTGGTCTGAATACTCCAATACTCTAGAAGCTAGGTCTTTTTATTTTTTTTTAAAGTTCAGTAATATATTTTAGTTAAACAGTGGAGTGTAGGAAGATATGATATATTACCTGAAAACTGAATGCTAGGAACTTTTAAAAAATCACATTAACCTCTTCTGCCTGTTGAGATTTAACTTACCCTGAGCTGAGCCTTGATCTTACTCTAGCTTCTGTGGAGTTGAATCCTCTGGAGGCCCCCAGAAGCAGTAAGTCTGTGTGGGCAGCAGCTGCGGTGACAAAATTCTTTCTTCCAAGAGGTCATTGTGTCCCAAGTGAACTATTCTGTTGGGAGAAATTATGTTGAAAGTTCCTGGGCTCGTGATGCTTCTGCCTTGCAGGCTGCCACGTAATACATCTTTCTTCAGTTTTCTGTCACTATCATTGTCCTTTGTATGTGACATGCCAGAGAACTGAAGTGCAAATTAAGCTTATTTCCACATACATCCTGGGTGCTGAGGTCCAGAAGAACCATTTTTCTTATCCTGGGTGAATTTCCCATGAGGAGTTTCTCTTTCTGATTTCCATAATCATTCACTTAGACCTCTGCAGTGGCAGGGCCTCCAGCAAAACCAGTCTGATCAGAAGCAGGGTTGTGCAGATGGTAGCCATTCTCTTGGGTTAGGCAGAGTACTTGAGATAGAGTTTGTGCTGGCTTTATTCCTTTACCCTGCCTGCAGGTGGGCAGGTGATGCTTAATCCTTCATAAAGCCAGTTGGTGCTAACTTAACCATTCATTGGTTTTTGAACAGATCTGAACTGGCAGAGTGAGTTCGTACCCAGTCAGCAGGGTGAGCTTATTCCAGATCAGTACTTCTGCACAGCCATGGCACTTTTGATGAAGTACAAGGAACGCTAAACCTGGGTTTATGGTATTATTGAGCCATAGCCTGAGTTCAAAGACTGGATCCAAAATCTATGTAATTTAACTTCCTTTGGCCAGTTTTTTCTGACTTCAACCTTGAGCTATTCAAAGGAGTGCTTCCCGTGGACTTAGCCGATAACTCAGAATGGCTGCGTGGGGGAGATTTTGTCACAGGGCTGCTAATGCAGGCCTAAGTGTTGTGTAAAGGCCTGAAGATTTTAATAAAGACAACACCTGCCAGGAGCTTAGAATGGCAGACGGGAGAACGAGAGTAAGTTGAGAGGCAGACTGCTGCTTTTTTTCCCAAGATGTTCATTCTAGTGTATAGCTAGTTTTATATTTTCTATTTAATGCAAATGACTATTTCAGGCTCTATCAAGCTTCCTATTAAAATAAATTATATAGGCTTCCTTATTCATTCCTTTATGGAATTCAAGATATTCTGATGTTGTCAAAGGGTAATCTCTTATTTTAAAAGTCTGCTTTTGTTTGATACAGAAAGAAAGTGATTTTCTTAGTCACAAGGTCAACGAAAGTCCTGAATAAGACACATGTGAGAGCATTAATATTTCTCAAAGGGATGGTTTAAAAAGAGATGTTTTCAATAAGTACAGTCAGAGGATTTAAAAAAGCACAGGGAAAGAAGAAAATGAAATGAATTGCAAAGTACATTCTGTGTTAAAGAATTATAAATTCATGTAATAAGTACAGAGGAAAAAAACATGCATTCATCTCCTAAGTGGGTGTGTATGTATCTTCATATTGCTGGAAGGTTAAAGGTGCTCTTTAGCTACAGCTCTGGGTGTGGGGTGCCCTTTAAGTGACAGATTGACATAAACCAGATGAAATTGTTTGGGTTTGTTTGGTTTTTTTAAATGCTCAGCTGTCCAGAGGTTCATAGTTTATTCTCGTGCAACAGCCTCCCTGTGAAGGGACTCGACGTAATTCCTCAGCAGCTCATGGTGTTAGGAGTAGGGGAACCTAAAAAAATCTCGAAGTGAAAGAACGGAAGAAACAAAAATCTTCTGAGTATTACTGTGTGAATATGGAAGAATGCTTGAAAAGTGTCTGAACAGCACTTTATCCTTTTATTAAAAAGTAATTGTCATGGTTTTGGCTGGATTGGCTGATCAGAACAACAGATGGCCCTCCCCCCTGCCCTCCCCAGAGAGGAGAAGAAGAGATAAGGAGATTTACGGGTTTAGAAAAAAGAACTAAACTACTTTAATGAAAAGAATAATAAATAAGGAAATAAGAAATAATAATAAGATTTTTTAAAAAGTATACAATACATACAAAACTGTATCGCGCTCCCAGGATGATGAATGCGTCACCAGCAGACATAGGGAAAGTCCCAGACTGGAGTCAGTGATGGACAGGAGCTGAATTCCGGAACTAGAGTCAGTAATGCTTGGATCGAGATCAAAGGCAGATGAACAGACAGGGTCCTCCTCAGATGTCGGCCATTGAAGAAAGAGAGCGAGCCAGAGCAGACTTGCCCCTTAGCTTTTATACTGAGCATGATGCACGTGGGATGGAATACCCTGTTGGTCAGTTTTGGGTCACCTGTCTGTCCGCTCCTCCCTGCAGGTGGGACCCCTCTACGCTTTTCCGCTTCCGACCCTCTAACAGGGCAAACAGCGAAGTTGGCTGACCTTGGTTGTTATAGCAATAAGTGTAAGTAAGAGCCTCTGTGCATACCATTCCTTGGTATAATCAGGTCTTATCACTCTGAGAGTGAACAGTTTCTGAACAATATGCTGTTAATTTCAGACTTTAGTCAGTTAGAAGAGGCCCAGCTAAAAAGTAAAATTACAAATCAGAAAATTGGTTCTGTTTTACCTCAAACCAGGATAGTAATAACTTTTTAAAAAAGAAAGATTGGGAATTAGTTTCATTTTCTTTCTTCAGTTTTTATTGTCTTTTTAATAGTTTTCAGCTAACTGTGGAAGGGGAGGCCAACTATGAAACTGTAATGTAGTCTAGATCTAAGGAACACAGCATGCTAACTAAAACCGAAACTGATATTATTGGAGAGTACAATTAAAAAGATGAAAATATAGATAATGTCTGATCTAAGCCTGAGCAGACATTATTGCAATTTGTAATTGCTTGTGGAGGGGTACTTGGTAGCTTGCAATTGACGTCAACAGCGAAACCCCAGAGAGTATGGAAAGAATCACAATTAACCTTTTTCAAAGTAATTTGAATTTGCAAGGCAAAGGAATTTATCTGGTCCAGACTGAAGCTACAAGAACTTCAGAAGCTTTTTTTGCCTCCAGTTCCTTTTCCTACAGGTCTCTTTTTCTGTAGTCCAGAGAACTCTGTTTATTTTTTCCTTTTTTTTCCTAAAATAATTATGCATGCAGTTTCGCGAGCCAAGATAAGCAAAATTATACTTGGAGAGTGTTGCAAATGTATAGTGCATCAGATCATTTTGCTCACAAATGTTTGCATTGGTGTGAAAAAAAATACGGCAATATTATCTCTAACCTACAGAAATTCTTCAGAGATACGATATAGCTGTGGTAGGTAATGGGATACAATTTGAAGACATGCATTTAATTCATCTGTGTTGACATGCAAGTTGAGACAAGGTTGTATTCTCTGTTTTTTGACAGCAGGTGTCTGGAAGCTGGTTGATTTGTCATTTACTGTGCCACTTTGTCATTTACTGTGATCCTGAGTTACACTCCTAGGAAGAGTTTTTGTGGTCCTGCACCCTTGGGAGTGTCTGTAACCTTTAGATGCTGTCACCTAAAATCAGCTCGCTCATGCAAACCACCCATATTCATCTCATGTAGACTAATATCATCAATTACTGTAGTATATGTGAATTTTAGAATCTTTGGTAAACTTACCCTCATCGTTTTCCTCTGAAGTAAGGGAGTGCAGGTTTCATGTTGGAGCTGGAACAGAGACACTGAGGGACCAGTAGCACCAGGGTCACACAGAAGTCTGTGGTGGAGCAGGACCTCTAATGTGTCTAGAAGTCCTAGGCAGAGGTCTTAACCGATGGAGCCTTCATGGTTTTATCTTCCGAGTCTCCAGCGATTCTCAAAATAAGAGTATCATCTGTTTTTTAATGTAAACTATTAGAAATCAGAAAGGCTTTTTTTTTTCTAAATTTCCCAAAAATTTAATTTAAAATTACTTTTTTAATCATGCAGGTCTCTACTGTAAATTGGATATACTATAAATACCTTCAGTAAAGTTTAAACAAGCATAGAATTGTGTAGCATTTTACAGGTCATGACTTAGAGAGAGGCAGTATAATTCCCTTTCTATCTGAGAACAGTAATGCTGAAGCCAGACTTGCTTAATGACATGATTATATCATCAGCTCTATTAACTTAAAAGAAATGGGATCTACCATTATTCTTGCTGTGTCTGGTATGTGTAATTATAAGTATCAAATTGCCATTTCCAGAACAATTATAAAACCTGCAGGAGAATTTCAAGAGGTTTATGTTGCTTCATGGACTATGGTAAGCATATGGTAAAAAATAAAGGCATATACAAAGGGCACAGGAACTTCTCTGAAAGGGCATCATAAGCTTGTGAGAAAGTCGTTCTTTGGCTGCAGTTTTCAAACTACAGAGTTTTGGGGACTCTTATTCTCTTTGCCTCTCCCTTGCCTCCCCCATCTGCAAGACTTGAGCCAAGTAAAGCAAGAGTAGGGTCTATTACCTGCTAACGTCATTTGAGTCAGAAATCAGAATGCAGGGAGGCCAGATGAGGGATCCTCATTTTTTCTTCAAGGTGCCTGCAGATGTGTTCAGAGGGGAAAGAGAGAGAAGTGCTGAATTCTACGAGGTAGGGGAAACGGGCAGGGGAGATTATTGTCCAGCGTAAGATGGAACTAGGAAGGTTGTGCTATGCAGCAGTCGATCTCCGAGAGCTGCTTTGCAGGGGAATAATCAAATTCTCCAGCCCTTTGACAAAGGTGGATGTGAGTGGAAAGAAAATTCCTGTCTTCTAGTTCGTCCATCTGTGCCAGAGCCACAAATGACAAACTAAATTAGCTTTAGTTCTCTTAATCCACGTGGTTTGGTTTGTTAAAGTATCAGGTCATGTTATAGGTCTGAGTTTTTATTGCTGTGCCTGCCAAATAGTTATTTACATTGATTATTTTGCTACAGAATTATTATATAACCAATTTGTGCTGGATTTAACCTTTTATAGTCATTTTAGGCAGCTGGGAATCAGACTGTATGTTTTCACAACTGATCTTTATTTGAGTAGTGTCACTCGCTATCATTGTCTTCAGTATTACTCGGATTACTTGTTGAAAGCTATTTTCCAGATACTCAACATTAATATCTAATAAGAAAGTCATTTAAGATAATAGGATCTTTTAGCAAAATCTCTGATTTCATATTTTAATTGCTGGTCCCCATTCTTCATTTATCTAAGTCCATATGTTTCTTATGCTTATTATTATCTCATTAAAATGAGAAGGAAAGCGATGACATTTGGAAGAAGGATAATCCTTTGTTTGCAGTTCTGCTAGAATACATCATCCATCATTTTCTTTCTGTGATTTTTTTTCCACTCTTCATTGCCAGTCTATCAACTGTATGATTTACTCTTTTGAAAGTAAATTTTTAGTTCAGCTTAGCTACCAACAAAAGACATCTCTTTCCAGCATTGGTATGCTGAATAAAGTTCAGCATATAATATATTATTGCTGGGGTTGTGGGTTTCTTGGTGTTTTTTGAAAGGGTTTTCTGAAATGCTGGTTTTGTTAGCAAAATGCAAATCCCTCTCATAAAACAGAAGCTCTATCTGTGTACTTTAATATATTTAATAAATAGTCAAAACTTGAACAGATACAGATGCTTACTCCTATTTTATGTGGCAGTACTCTGACAATTGATAAATATGTTCTGGTTTGTGAGAGCAGCCTTCTGCTTAAATGTGCCATCCTAACCTGTGATTTTCTTAGTTGAATTTAGGCTGCATTTCACTGTAGATGGAGCTGTATCACACACAAAACCAACCAAAAACCAAAAAACCTCTTGAAGTTGCCATCTGCAGTTAAGGTATCTAAAAAAATGATAGAATTAGTTGTCATCTTCCAGGCAGAATAATGGCAAAGGCAAAGCCAGGAAACCATGTGAGAGGTGCCAGTGCTGAACAATGTTTTTTTCAGTGCTGTGTTGAGATTGCGTTTTCAGCTCCAGGGGACCTGAAGGTTAACCAGATTGACCATCAGGGATGTGGAATTTATGCATAGGGTGCGGCACTTCAGGGCCTGATCCCTAGTCCTTTTCATAGTGAATGCTCTCACATCTGTCACTGTGTAGGGCATCTGTAGTACCATACATCGCAAATAGCTGCCTCCTGGTGAATCTTCTGGCTGTTCCCCTAGCCTGCACAGGGGCAATAGTACTCTTGTCACAGGGACTGAAGCATGGCCTCATGGCTCAGTTCTCTGAGTAAGCTGCAGGTGCAAGTAGAGCACAAAGTCGCCCAGTTACAAGCTAGAACACCTGGCCTGTGGTATGGACTCGCTTCTGCTGGCAGTGGGTAGGAGGGCAGCAACTTCTGGGAGAAGAGTCAGGAGGCAGCTGGAGCTGGTGGCAGCTCTGACTTGCTGCAGGTTCCTCAGCGAATATAAGCAAGTGAACCCGTGAGGCTTCTCTCTGAAGGAATCTGTTGGCGTTGGGAATGCCCAGTAAGCAGACGTTACAGTGCAAATGCCACTAAGCCTGCCTTCCCTGCTAGGAAACAAAAGGAATTGTGAAGCGTCCTCTCACAGGAAAGAGCCTTGTTGTTGGGAGAGGTGAAGGTTGCTGTGAATTACAGGTTGTCAAACCTTATGTTATTTTAAAACCACTGGTAGATTTTCCTCTTTGCCTTTTGGATAATAAGAGAAATTTGTATGCTGTAAGATAAAGGACTGCATTTTCCATTGCTTTATTCCTTTCAAATGGGCCACTTACATAGGCACAAAGTAAGTATCAAGTTAAACATTTACTCTTCTGATTTTATATTGCATTTATACTACCTTTGCAGAAGTGCAAATACATGTTTGAATTAGTGACACCAGATCAATCAGAAGCAAAAAAAGATGGTTATGCTTCTAAGCAGTGAGGAGTAAGAAAGAGGGAGCCTGTAAGCTATGCATGGCCAGTTAGGTGGTCTTTGATGCTGACAGTGTTGACTGGTTCTCTCCTATTTATCATAAGAATGGCAGTGATTTCCTGCTTATATGATGTAATTGAGGCATTTTTTTCATTCTGTCCCCTCTGAATCTCCAGGGCGTCCAAAAAACCACAGGCATAGAGGAAACACTTGAAGCAAGAAATTTTAGCACTTTGCTTGGATGTTGAAGAGAGAGAACAAGAAGGTACAATTCGGAGGAGAGGCAGTGGGGTAAGAAACTCAGCTAACACACTGGAAGAACTGTTGTCTTGCTGTAAGACGTAAAAAGCGTTAAAGTGTTGAAAAGAAATCTTTTGTAAGAATAGATTAAAAACAGTATTACAGGCTGAGAGGTCTAATGACCTCTCATCCCTCACAGTTTTTACCATTTTTACCTCCCACTGTTTACCCATTTTTCAGCCAGGCAAGACCTTTCCTGAACTTGACCCTCATTCTTCCATTTTATGCTTTTATTGTGTGTTCATAAATGCCACGTTCACATTAACCGAAGTTTAATGTTATAAAAAATTCCTAGTTTGCATTCATTTTTCAGAAGTCTTGTGTCTTAAATATTTTAACTTTCTGATGCTGAAAATTCCTCAGGTAGAAGAGCTGAGCTTTTGTTTGCAATTCTATCAGAATGGGCCATCTGTCTCTTTCTCAGCCATTTCCCTGTAGAAAGTAGCACATTAAAGTTCCTGTGTCTACACTGGCACAGAAGACAAATAAGATTTTTCTTCATGAGACCTGATATTTTATAAAAATACTGAAGGGGTGGAATAAAAGTAGAGTGTAGAAATGACTTGAGAAGAAACATGCTCTAAACGTTTAAGCCTTATGTTATTCACAGAAAAAACATGGACTTTAATCCCCTCTTCTACTAAAAAAAAAACCCATACAAAGGTCCCTACTTCCTTAGCAGACCATGAATCTTTGTTCCTGACTCAAAGTTGTATAATAGCTGTAAAAGGAAAAATTCTCCTGAGTGTCATCAGAATCAGGAGCGTTCACTGGCCTGAAAGTCTCCGAGTTTCTTTCTATGAATTTAGACGTGCTCTTTTTTGTTAATAAAAAGGAGGAAGTACAACCCCAAGAAGTGAGCCACCCTATGGGTTTCCAGGTGTTCTCCTGTTTGCAATTACCAGACGTTTCCTTGTTATGGAAATGTGTTTCATTGTAGTGTATGCTCTCAGGCTTGACCGTGTTGTTCACCACCCATAGACCACTTAAAAATGTGTATAGACCCCAGGAGTCTGTAAACCGGTGGCTGAGAAGCTCTATCCTAGATTTTTTTGTGAGGGGTGTTTATGTAATCTCTTTTAAAAATCTTATAGCAAAGGAAGTCCCACCATCTTTCTGGATTGAGAGATTCACTACTTGGGTTTAACAAGGTTTGCCTTGTCTCATATTGAGACATCTTCTCTGTCCTTAGCATAGTCATCACAGAGGACTACTGGTTACAAGCATTCTTGTGTCCTTCTAAGTATTTTGAGGGCTATAGTCGTCTTTAGTTTTCTTTTAAAATCCTAATTTTTTCTCACTAATCGTGCTTTCTAATCATCTTGTTATTCTGCGTGGTCCCTTTGGACTTTATCCAGTTGGTTTATAATTTTATGGGAGTGTGGTACTCTAAAATAGCTTCTCGAGGCCCTAGTGGAGCAAGTGACTAGGTACCCAGCCTCTCTGTCGGTGCCTCACAGTCTGAGCATTGTCTTTATCTACATCATGTTGTTCCTCCGCATTCATTTTGCAAATGGTATAATTACTGTGTCACGTTTTGAGATTAACAGTCTAGACTTTGGTATATTTGGGCATTAGTTTTTCCTCACCCAATGGATTATTCTCTTGAGAGGTTTGTTTTTTGGGTTGTTTCGTTTTAAATTAAATTTAATCTCTTTGATTTCAGACCACTTCCCTGATCTGTGGTTTTGAATTCTGTTCTTGTACTCCAAAGTGTTTACAGTCACTCCCAGGCTGGAGCCATCCATAGGTTTTATGAATATATTCTATGTTCCAGCATCTAAGCTGTTTGTAAAACGTACAGATTAGAAGTAAGGCCAATATATAACTCTGCACGACCCTGTTTGAAAGGCCTTTCCTCTATTAAAGTAGCTTAAGTGGCATCGTTTGTTGTGGAACAGAGTGCCTCGTGGGAAGCAGGTGTAACTTTTGGTAGAAGATCGATTGAAAACTTGACTTTGTCCCAGAATAAATTTGGATGGATGAATCAGCTTGATGGTTACTCGTTTCCCCCTTTTTGCTACTGTAGTTTGGGAATAAGGCTCTTCTCTTGGCATTTGAGATTTTTAAGACTCGTGTAAGCGGTCAGCACGTGCTACACTGGGGAGGGTGAATTTCAACAAAAATGTGTGAGTGACCAGCCAGCTTTGCTGTCCAAGCTGTGTGCAGTCTTCCAAATAGTCCACGCTCCTAACTGGAACCAGCATTTCAAAGTTGCAGTACAGTTTTTTCTGGTATCTGCTGTGTGCTGTTGGTGAGTCACAATAGACAGAAACGTGCATTTTCCTTTTAAAACGTATCAGACTGTTACGAATGTCGAAGACAATGGTGTTACATTAATTTATGTCAGCCAAAGTCCTCTGTCAAAATTTTTACTTCTGTAGTGATTTGCAGAATGGATTTTTCCCCACTGGATCAAACTTTGAACTATTGATTTATACACAAAGTAAGTTATGCTTCCAGTATTTTTTGTTGTTTGGCTTTATCTCTGCCATCTAATTTTGCTTTTGTTCAGTCAAGCATGGCGTGGCAATCCGCAGGCACCAAAATGATTTTGATGGCACAAATTCAGCGCTGCTGTTTGCGCACACCACTTGCAATGAAGAAAGCAGCAGGAGAGTGGTCTGTCTGTGGATTTAGAGTGCAGGTGCTGTTTGTTTGCACCTGTGCATGGGGACTGATGTGTTTATTACGTCTTGTGCGCAGATCGTTCCTATGTGGCATGCTCAGCGAGTCTGAGGCACATAATGACAACTTATTTATACAAAGTCAGAAAATTGAATTCTCATGAAGTGATATGTAATCAAATGACCCAACAGAAAGTCTTTGTGGAAGAGAAGATTACTTGAGAATATTAGAGTAGTTCTTGCATCTCTACGTTAATGAGATTGTTGAATTATTTTAGTACTTTATGTAATTTTATAGTCAAAGATTCACTGCAAATATATATATTCTATTTACTTCTATTCCTTTTAGTCCTAATAGGTTATACTATTGTTTCCTTCAACTGTCTCTTCACACAGATGGTTTTTGTCCTTAATTAAAGTACTGTCATTATTTGACAACATTTCCAAGTAAACACCCATCATTTTGTTTTTACTTCAGTTTATAGTGAGCAGTTGTGAAATACTTAATTATACATTTTGTGTGGCTTCCCCAGTTCTAACAGAAAATTTCTTTTGTCCTCTTTCCTTTTCAATACGCAGCTAAGAGTATTCAAATAACCCTATTCACTAGAATGAATATGATTAGCAATGTGATGAGAATCTAATTGTAAGAAATATGCTAATGTTTAATTTATTTTTACTGAGACACTTTGAGGGTATAAAAGGCAATTTAAATGCATTAGTAATGATAATGATGAATTTATGTTTTAGATGTGTCCAAAAGTCCTCTTTGGCAGTGGAGGTGAATTGTGCTTGGAGCTGTATGAGTGCTCATGCTGCATTTTCATAGATTTTGGTGACAATTACCATGTAAACATAGTTAAGGCCTGATTTTCCAAAATAGCTCTGTTCCCACTTTGGACACCATTTTGTGAGGATGATGTTACTTAACTGCTATCGACCAGTGGCTTCACAGAATCACAGAATGATAGGGGTTGGAAGGGACCTCTGGAGATCATCTAGTCCAACTCCCTGCCAGAGCAGGGTCACCCAGAGCAGGTGGCACAGGAACGCATCCAGGTGGGTTTGGAATGTCTCCAGAGACGGAGACTCCACCACCTCTCTGGGCAGCCTGTGCCAGGGCTCTGCCACCCTCAAAGGAAAGAAGTTCCTCCTCATGTTAGGTGGAACTTCCTATGCTCAAGTTTGTGCCCGTTACCTCTTGTCCTGTCCCTGGGCAGCACTGAAAAGAGCCTGGCCCCATCCTCCTGACACCCACCCTTTCAGTATTTATAAGTGTTGACAAGGTCCCCCCTCAGCCGTCTTTTTTCCAGACTGAAGAGACCCAAGCCCCTCAGCCTTTCTTCATAAGAGACATGTTCCAGTCCCCTAATCATCTTGGTAGCCCTCTGCAGTACCATCTCCAGCAGTTCCCTGTCCTTCTTGAACCGGGGAGCCCAGAACTGGACACAGTGCTCCACGTGCAGCCTCACCAGGGCAGAGCAGAGGGGGAGAATGACCTCCCTCGACCTGCTGGCCACATTCTTCTTGATGCACCCCAGGATGCCACTGGCCTTCTTGGCCGCAAGGGCACATGGCTGGCTCATGGTCATCCTGTTGTCCACCACGACTCCCAGGTCTCTTTCCACAGAGCTGCTCTCCAGCAGGTCACCCCCAACCTGTACTGGTGCATGGGGTTATTCCTCCCCAGGTGCAGCACCCTACACTTGCCCTTGTTGAATTTCATAAGGTTTCTCTCTGCCCAGATCTCCAGCCTGTCCAGGTCTCTCTGTACGGCAGCACAGCCTTCCGGTGTGTCAGCCACCCCTCCCAGCTTTGTGTCGTCGGCAGACTTGCTGAGGGTGCACTCCATCCCTTCATCTGGACCACTGATGAATATATTGAAGAGGACTGGACCCAGTACTGAGCCCTGGAGAACACCACTCGTCACTGGTCTCCAACTAGACTCTGTGCCCCTAATCACCACCCTCTGAGCTCTGTCTTTCAGCCAGTTATCTATCCACCTTACTGTCCATTCATCTAGCCCACTCTTCCTAAGCTTCCCTATGAGGATGCTGTGGGAGACTGTGTCAAATGCCTTGCTTAAGTCAAGGTAGACCACGTCTACCGCCCTCCCCTCATCTATCCATCCAGTCATGCCATCATAGAATGCTATCAGATTAGTCAGACATGATTTCCCCTTGGTGAATCCGTGTTGACTACTTTTGATAGCTTTCCTTTCCTCCACATGCCTTGAGATGACACCCAGAACGAGCTGTTCCATCATCTTTCCAGGGATGGAGGTGAGGCTGACCGGCGGGTTGTTCCCCGGCTCCTCCTCCTTGCCTTTTTTGAAGACTGGAGTGACGTTGTCTTTCTTCCAGTCCTCAGGCACCTCGCCTGTTCTCCAGGACCTTTCAAAGACGATGGAGAGCGGCCCAGCAATGACTTCTGCCAGCTCCCTCAGCACTCTCGGGTGCATCCCGTCAGGACCCATGGACTTGTGGATTGTGAGTATTAGCGGTTACGCATTCAGGTCTTGAGGTAGAGGTGAAGGAGCAGGGAGTCAGGAGAGAGAAAGCTCTGAAGATCTGGGGTTGGCAGCACAGGCCGAGGTAGCAAAGCCACGTCTTAAGAGAATAGGGTAAAGACACGGGCGAAGAAGCTGGATCCCGAGTTTGGGGTGCACAATGGGAAGAAAGATTGAGTTGTGATGCAGAGGCCCACTGTTTGGGAAGGGAAGCATGTTGGATGCATCAGTACAAGCTTTATGCTGTCATAAGATATTTTTACTGTCAGTCGCTATGGTACAGCGTCAACAGAAGTTTCTATTTATTAGAAAAGTAGTAATAGTTAAAGTTAGTCTGATTAAAGTGAAAAGAATTACTTGGCTCATAAATTCTCAAAACTGTTTCCTCCACTCTCATTTTTTCTATTTTCTGTTTTAATCTCTCTGTATAATACTGTTAATTCAGGTGGCACCTTAAACACTTTATCTTGCTTATAAATACAGAAATAAATTACTAGTATGAGTTTGTTTTACTGGTTAATTCATTCACAAATGCCTCCTACAATGACTGATAGAGGATATACAAATTAAAAATTTATCCAAGTGAAACAGAACAGCTACAGCATTTCAGATGCTCTCAGCCTAGTACTTGTTTGAAGGTCTAAACCTTTGTATTTTGTGTCAGAAGAATATTTTAAGGTATATGAGTTGATACAGCCTCAGGTGTTCTTTTTGGTGGCTTTGAGAGAAGCTGTTAACCTCTCTCCCCATCTTGCTCAGGACATACACACACACCTGTGCACATCCAAATACGTTTCTGAATTAGTTGCGTTCTGTTCCTAAAGTCTTCTGTCCTCCTCTTGTCTGGAGTCTGCCTCTCTACTTGCTGAAGTTTTCAATCTCTGCTCATGAATTCCTTCCATAAAAGCTGTGCTCTTGGGAATTCTCATCTTACCTCTTGACTGCTCATAGAGAAAGTCATTCCACATGCGGGTGGAAATTATGAAATAGTTCAGGAACAAAAAATTGGCATCTGGTCCTCTGGGAGAAGATGATGACAACTCCTGTCATCCAGATCAGCAGCTCTAGAGAACAATAGGAAGAGGCAGAAGACTGGCCAAGGCAAGAGTATTGGCAACAGACACTAAAAGCCAAACCTTTGAGTTGCTTCCTGGCTTGGGGGGCCCAGTGAAAGTGGATTAAATTGATGACCTGCATTTTTTTGAGATCTAGAATAACTTTCAAAAAGAAACTGAGTTAGATGGTCCCTGAGATATTTGCAGTCAAAGCTGTATGTGAAACCCAGGAGGTGGGGGTGTGTCCAAGGCTGAGGCTGTTTTTTTTTTCTCTTCAGATCACAGATATATCACTATATGGGTTCACAGTGGCTGGGTGTGGTAGAGGGGAACTAACAATTCCAACGTGGAGACGAAGTAGATGCTGATGTTTTTTGAAAATTTGGTATGAGGTTTGCCACACATCCAGTGGAACTGAGAAATCAGTTTTTGACTTTCAGACTTGTTTTCTCCTTGCTGTGTTTGACGATAGTATGAAGTTGCCGGTCATATGTAGGATTATTGGGGTCTTCCTGTTGGAAGTGGTCTGAACTGGTAGGAATAAGCTATTTCCTGTGCAACAACAGGGAGGATAAAGGCACTGGAATAGATAACTCCAGTTGGGAAAGAATGAATGTATCTCACAGTGCAAGACAGTCTTGAATGTGTTGCTTCCTTTGGGTATAGCTTGAGGAACCACCACAGCTGCCAGTGAACAGGCAGCCCAGATTTCATCCCAGACATGTTTCCCAGTGTTTTTCCTTGCACTGACACTTGTCTGACTTCCTGGAAAACTGACCAAGGGAATTTTTGGCACAGTTACTTTTCTGATGATTGGCTCACAGAAGCTGATCTCTAGGAAAACATGGAAGTGGCTGCTCAGAGGAATCTGAAGGAGGGTACGTTTGGAGCTGCTGGGAAGGAGGTGGTAATGGAGGTACCACTTTAGCAGCAGTTAGATTGACTTAAAAGTAATGTTAAATTGTACAATCGTGATCTCCCTATGCTGCTTGACATCTGCTTTCTTCACCCGTTGATTTCTTTGAGGGCAGAATGCCATACCACTGCAATCCTGCTGGAAGGACTGCGTTGCGTTTCTGGGTTTACTGCACTCTAGCAGCATAGAAATACTGTCGCCTGTCAGAGTTGGTGTTTGTTATCTTTGTGTTCTTGCGGTATTTGTGTGCCTCTTGGTGTGGCCAGTGTTTTGTCTTTGTTTTGTATCTTGTTCTCAACTCTAGTAATGCAAGTGCTTGAAAAAAACCTAGCTTGTTTGTAAGAAGTGAAGTTTTAATATATGTCTAGGTAGAAATGCCTCATTAGTTCTGTGAGCAAGGATTACAGAGGCGGTGTGTCTTATGCAGAAGAAACTAGACAAGTATTTCATTGCTGTGATTCTGACCATTTACGTGCAAGACAGTTCAAGAGAAAAGCATAAGCATTCATACTGTGTTTGGTAACTAAATGCAAGAAGGGAAGATGGCAGAAGCAGACACAGGTATTCATCACAATTTAAGTCATATTTCACTTGCCAAATTACTGTGTCTCATGAAATTCACCCATATTTCCACCTCCTGGCTCTGTCACCATGTTTGTTGACAGATGATGGGTTAGCAGATTGTTAGCATTTTTCACATGTTTGTGTTAGCGGGCCTGAGACCTGTCTGAAAACTTCTCCTTCTTTTTTTTTGATAGTCAGAATCTCTTGAGAGTTTTCTGGGATTTTTAATGCTTTCAAAACTGTTTCTTTTTCCTTGCACTGGCTGTTGAGCCTGCCTTGCCTCTCAATTGCCTGCCATGAGAGAGGCAGCTCAGGATTTTAATACTAGCTGTCAGCGAGAGGTCTGCAGAGTAGTGTGTCTGGAGCAACAAGAAATGTTGATTCTTCAAATGTCTTTTCATTACAAATTCTTCAAATGGAGTGTCTGACCTTCAGGGATGAAAAAGTTCCAGGGAAAGAAAGGGTCAGCTGCCAGCACTGTAATCTCACAGGTATGAAAACCTTCTGAAGGACCGGTCAGAAATGACGCTTGTGAAAACTGGGACATGTAACTGGCAGTGATAATTGTAGGCAGAGCATATACTTTGAAGGAGCGGGCTCAGAGTCGGCCGCTTTCTGCAGTGTTTTCATATCTTTAAAGTAATGTTGAGACAGAATCACACATAACAGAAAAATAATTATTTTTTAAATATGTGTAGAACTGAAATGTAAGCATAAGTTTATTTGAGTTAATTAGTGTTCTTTTAGAGTTACTGAAGTGGCTCAAATTCAGTGTTTGAAATATTTCTACGTGTTATGCTATCCCCGGATGGCTAAAAGCTGCTAAAGATGTTGTTCTTATTAATTTTTTGACTTTGTGTAGCTCCTGGTGGCTAAACCTGACGGTGGTTTGAGCCATGTCTCTGAGGTGCTCAGTTTCTGGCTTCGTATTTTTATTTTAAATTATGTGAGTTTTAATTGATGAGGGATTGTACAGTATTCTGTGTTCTTGAACAAATTGGTTCCAAATGAATTCAATTATGATCTCCTCCAAAATAAGTGGCAGAGTTATGTGATTTCATATATAAGCAGACAAAGTCCTTCTGTTTGTTTATTTCTAAAGACAATCTGGAGGGGAGAGGAGAAGTTTAGTTTTGTAACAGCACCAGACATTTGCATGATAAAACATTTCAAAGCCAACCTCCATCCAGAACAAAAGAATTTAATTTGAAGGAAAAAAAAAAAATATATATTTTAAAGTTTTACCCTGCAGTCATCTAGGTGGAGGGCTGTCACATAAGGTTTTCAAGATGTTTTCGGTGTCTTTTTGTGGCTAGTGTGACTTGTATGCATCAATTCCTGCGAGCTGCAGTTAGACTAGAGGCAGTACGATGACTCAGTTTGCCCAAATACTGGGTCTAGCCTGGCATAGGCCCAAGTCAAAATCGGCAACTGTTGACAGTCTGATACAAATACTGCTCTAAAGCTTCACGGGGACTATGAATGACCACTGGCAGTCACGGAAGTTTACTTCAATAAATGTTTCTAGAACAACAAACAAAAAACAACCTCTAATTTTTTACGCTAATTGTTGCCTGCATATTTACATGAGCTATTTTTGTAGAAGTTGTTCTTCCTGCTGCTGAGGCTTTGAGAGCTGTACGCCAAGCAGGAAAGTCCTTTCAGCTGGTGTTTCACAACAATTCGTCACCAGAGTGATGACACTCTGCTAATGTAATACACAGACTCCAACACCATCAGAGTGCTAGTGAGTAGAGGTGCCATGTTTGTGATTTAGTAGCCCTATATATCATCACAGTGTCACCAGCTGATGGTTGCTAGCATGATCTCTAGCAGGGAAGGACAGAAAGAATCTTTAAAGCAAGATGAAGATGAGATTAAAAGAAGATGAAAATAAGATGAAATCTTCTATGGATATCCCACTTCTGTGAGTTATTCCTTGAAACCGTGCATGAACATAGGACAAATTGTCCTTAAACACATCCTACTGGTCTTGCACGTGGCTTAAATTTCTTTTATTTTAGGGTGGGGGAAAAAAGGTGGTAACAAGTATATTTTGCTGTTACTGTGGACGAGTGCAGAGAACAGTTTTTGTGTGCCAGAAGAGCATGTTCAGTGACTTAATCAAGGTCTCAGTTCAGCCTCTAGGCTGCCTCTCTAGGGAGCCTGTGCAGTCCCTCCTAGCAGAGCGTAATGCATCAATTACATGAGATTCTAGAAGTAAAAAAACCAACAAAATACAAGAACAACAACAAAAAAAGCCCCACTGAAGTCATGAGGCACTGGTGTTAGTATCTACAGAACTTGATTTGTCCCTCTCTGTGCTGCTGCCCCTGGTCCTTTTCCACAGTGCCGTACATTCCCCCTGTGTCCCAGCTTTCATTTGCAACCGTGTGTTCCTCAGACGTACCCATATGGCGTTCTCCTCTCAGCCTGGGAGGCGGAGAGCGGGCAGCACCCCATATTTCTCATTCCCTGACCAAAGCTTTCATTCCTCTCCCCAGCAAAAGGCTTTAGCAGTGCATAGTGATCGTATAGGAGGTAGCTGTGTAATTCCTGGAGGGTGTTGAAGAGGGTTTGTGTGAGGGTAAAGAGGAGAATCCCTTTATCTGAGATGCTCGAAGCGGAAAAGCAGCACCCATTCTGACACTTTGTGTTGCAGCATCCAGCAGAGAATGGTCTTCATCTCTTTTGTGGAGCAGGAGATCAGTGAGGGGACTGAGAGCCCATCTAAATTCAAAGATATCGTTATTACCCTTTCCAAAAGGCACTTGGCCTTGTGGTACATGGTGATTTCGACACCCTTTTGCGTGTCTGTGTGTGCATATATCATAAAGAATGTAATATACATTTCACTCAAGTATTACGTGCAGATATAGGAGTTCAGTCTCATTCCTGCTGTTCATTTGGTTTCCAAATAAGAATCTTGCTTTGTTGCAGCAAAGCTGTGCCGTGACAGGTTCCTTCCCCACCACCTCACTCTTACCTCACCCATGTAATGAACCAGGATTTGGGTCAAGTGTTTATGAAGTCAGTTATCCATATGGATTGAATGTCTGTGGGAACATGAATGTTTAATCAGACATTTGTTAGCAAGCTAAAGAGGCAACATTATGTCAAGCGCTGTGCTGTCAGAAAATTTCCTTGCCTACTATCGCTATGGTAACAGCCAACAAATACCTGCTTATTTTGTGTTAGCATCTGAGCTGAAGGAAAATCTCCCAAGCGATAAAGCTTTAACATCTAGTGGATGGGCTGGAAGGGCAGAGAACCAAAGAACGTCCTACCATTTTCTAAACCTGTTTGACTGACCAACTGAGAAGTTTCTCCTGGAACTATTTCTGTCAATCAGCAAGGAACAGAAATGGTTAGCACATTATCTAACCAGCCACATGGACTGAATTTTAATTGCAGTGTCTGGCTAAAAATATTCAGCATTTAAGAGTTGGCTCAGATATGTTCATTAAAAACTTAATGAAGCATATATATATTTCATATAGCAAAATATCGTGAGCTAAGTGCTTCGTCTGAGGAATATGTTGTTTCCAATATTTGACAGGCTCTGCTGCAAAAGAGGATAGTGGTCTGGCTAGCCCATTAGTAGCTATTCAGCAAACTGGAATAGTAAGTCTGTTTCTCCTGGGCTACTTGAAAATTCCCTCATGTTTTGTGGGATGTCCTAGCAGGGATGGGTACAAACCTGTGTTAGCTACTCCTCAGGCTGAGCCCTACTCCCCCTTAAAGGAGTCTTGCTCTCCATCTAACCCACCTCCCAGCTTAAAATCACCTAGTTAACTTTGTGTCTTGAATGTTGTACTTATGCATTTCAAGTCAATGCCTCTCTATTCTTTGCGTCAGTGCCTTTTCCCTTTCTCTCTCATCCTCTGGCTTCTGTGAAACAGTAACTCCTTAGAAGCAGCTCAGGCAGAATCTTTCAGAAGAGGAATTAACTAAGGAAGATAATTCCCAGTGGCCTACCTGCCCTCCTTCCTCACGAAAGATCTGTGCTAGGTAAGAAGCTGAAGCACAATGAATGTTTCCATCTCTCCCCACTGCCCTAGTCTGCCTTCCTGCGTTGTCTGTGGGAAGAGCCTAGGGAAACACACAGCCTTTGGGAGCTTTATCTCACTGGGATCAGGGAGTAGCTGAAGGATTGGAGTCAACTGGGTAAACCCTGCTGGGTGTAGTGTAAGACTTGCAGGTGAAGCAGAGTTATCTGGCCCACGGAGCAGACGTTGATGGAGGGCTGCATCTTTGGGAGCTGTTGTGCTTTTAGCCTAGAGATTTAGGCTACAGAGAAAAGACGACTGTCTCTGCAGCCAGGCTACTGTTTCTCACAGAAGTGCTGTGGCTTGTGAAGCTCTGTCTGATTCACATCGGCTGTAGCACAGACAATCATCAGAGGAACCTTTTTTTCAAAAGTATATGGTCTCCGGATTAATGAGACCCAAGAAATTTTGTTGAGATACCTGAAGATCTTTTACTACTTTTTTTAAGATTTTAACTACTTTGCCTTAAACAGCTTTAAGATTTTTTTTTTATTCCTCTGGTTACACCTTAGTACATGGTATTCTGTGTCTAGAAATTTAACGGATTTTATTGCTAGATTTGAGCAGTTCTATGTCATAACATGTCCTTGCAAAGTTCTGAAACTATGGGACTAGCTTATGTATTATAAGTGGGATGTGTAGACACAATTTTGATTTTTGAATACTGCAGTGTCAGAGAAAAAATGGCCCACTGACAGGGAAAGTTATGAAGGCATTCAATAGAGAGCCTTCTAGAAAGTGTCATCCATATTTTATGTTCTCTGTCATGGACACTTTTGTTTAATTGAATGTTAGTTATTTTCTTGGACTACAGCATACCCCAACCCTCATCCTTTTAACAAAATCCCTCAATAGATTTGCACAGATTCAAACAGTTGATAATCATTTAGAAAGGCAGAAGATGAAATTAAATGGAAGTGGTTTTGTGCAGGCAATTTACCAAGCCTGTTTCAAATGCTCCCTTCATAATTCATTGCAGCTGTGCAGCTGAGAGCATACCATATGCATACCATGATGATTACAGGTTATATGCACTTAGCTTTTAAATGGTTAAGAGGCAGCTGTGGTCCTTGCTTGATATTAGGCTGCTGTAGTAGGACTTGTGGAAGTAAATACATGGAAGAGCTGGAATGTCTGTGCTGGAATGTGATCACTGTTTGGGGAAAAGCTATGTCAAGACCGTGACTTGATATGGAGGTCACTGTGATTGATACAAGCAAACTGAAAAATATATCTACTTCATCTGTAAAGAGAAGGCGACTGCCCTTTTAAGTAGTTTAAAAGAAAATGTGCATGGTTGAGTACTACTAACTGGGTAGGTGACACACCTGGAGATGACTGCTTGCTCTTTAAAATGCCTATTGAAAAAATAAGTTTTCTGGAAAAGAAATTTAATAGAGATTTTAGGTATTTTGCTAGTTTTTTCTCTCTCTCTCTTTCTCCCTTTTTTTTTTTTTAAGCATAGGATAACGATGTTCAGTCACAGATGCCTAAATCCAGGTACCTAAATAAAAGCCTGTTCTGTTTCCATGGGAGTAAACTGGCATTTTTTTCATTGATCTGACCTAAAATTGCCACATTTTTCAAAAGTAACTTCAAATTGAGCTGTCAGTACATAGCCTTTTGAAAAATCAGGCTGATTACTTGATTGCCTAAATTTTGACACCCATATTGAACACCCCTGCTATATTATTCTAACCATTAAAGACAATCTTTCCCAAAGGGCAGTCCTTGAGACTGTACGAAGAAATTCAAAGCTGGTCCACAGGGGAAGCCAATTTCTTGTTATTTTCATTAAAAACTTGATGATGATAGCAAGTGGTTCATGAAAAGTGGTCATGAAAAACAGTTCACAGTGTTCTCTCCAAAAATTTGGAAACTACTGATCTATGGCAAGTGTATCAAGTTCCTACCTCCTTTAGATACGGCAGTATGAATTCTGAGGTGAGCTTCCTGCATGCCTTTTTGTGCAAAGAGAAAGTCTTGTAATTTACATCTGCATGTTTGTGTGAACTTACTGTACATATTCAAGAAATGACAAGAATGTCATTTTTGGAAGACATAACTGATGATCTTTTTATGCTTTTCAAGTGAACAAGGCTCAGACCCTCGTATTATGTGCTGGCATTGCTCCTTCCATGTCCATAAGCAGAAAGCAATTGTTTCTTCCTTTGTTTAGATTCAGTTTAACACACGGGTTTGTTTCTAAAAGGAAAGTTCCCAGGTATTTTTTAAATTAATCTCTTTCTCTCTGTCTTGAGAGATTTGGGAACTCTTGGATGAACTTCTGACATGCAGGTCGAAAGGCTGCCGTACTCATTCTGATGTTGGTGGAGTGGGCCAGTTAGCATGCAGCCACGGTACCTATCAATCTGAATTGGAGGTTAATGGAACAGGGAATCTTCTCAGACATTATAAACAGCTCAGGGTAAAGCACCTGATTTTTAAGGAAGTACCTGTAGCTGTGGTTGGCCATCCTGGCACCCAGAAAGTGTATTTTAGGAGGGAAACAGAATCCCATTGAATCTGACTGAAGGTGTTATATATTCAATGGCATTCGAAAGCTGACCCTTGCAGAAGGGCAGGGAAGTTTGTTGTTCTTGCCACACAGAAGAGTGACAATGGCCAAGTGCAATAAAACTTGATGCTGCAGCATAGCCTCATGAGAACTTCTGTATATAGAGGAAAGACAGGGAAAAGAGAATAACTGTAAATACATAATTTCTGGACCTACATTTTTCATAAACATGTGAGATTTACATGGAAAATACATTTAGCTGTTGTTCTGGAAACATAACTATTCTACTGCATGCAACTCAGATTTAAGTGCAAGTCAGTCACATCTTGCATCATGCTGCTGTTTGCTGCTGCATTAAAATTGAAGATGAGAAGATGCAACTGCTTTTTAATTCCAATCCAAGCACTGAATAAGCCCCCCGAAATGGTGTATCTTTTCTCTGCAGTGAAGTTCTGTTGTATTTTTCTTGGTTTCTCTGCTTGCGTGCCATAGTCCATCCTGGCCTCCCCGTCCTGGTCATGACATATTGCTGAATTGTGGCATTTTCTGGCTTACTCTTAGGTATCCTCTGCCTTACACTGAATCCTGTAGTGTGGTGATTGCTTTGCCACTGGCTTGGTGCTCAGTCTTCTACATGGAAAGCTGCTTGAGAGACAAAAGCATGAGAAGTGAGAGAGAAAAGCGAGAGTAAACTAGGAGCAGAGGCCAAAGATGGAGAAGAGGGAGCAGTGTGTCCATGGAGAGGTGGTTGTAGCGCAGTTACTAGGGAGCTGGAAAATTTTGTAGAGAAATTCAGCATCAAAACCGCCGAGGGAAGAAACAGCCCAGCTACAGTTTTCTTCAGGAATAAAACTTCCAAGACCACATGTGTTACATTCCTAAGCTTCTGAGATGAAATGCAGTTGTAAATGAAAAATAAATTAATCAAGTCACTTTAATTGCTACTTAGTTATGTTTTGGGGCCCTTGCCATTTAGGATGAAAATTTTCTTAGATTCCCAGTGTGATATAACTATTGTATAAATTATTAGCTCTACTTTAAAGTTACACATCATCACAGTAGAGTGTTGAAGCAGATGTTGAACATGTTTTTTACATGCTGTATTTGTCATACTTTGTAATTCCAAATTATTCATTGCAATACCTGGTGTAGCATTAGCATCTTCATTAAGCACTCATCACTGCCGGTGTGTTGCTGCTGATGGGGCTGGTTTACATCTTGCTGCACAGTTAATAGTGATGATTGGAGAACATTTCCAGTCTTTTGTATTTCATCATATTGTTAATTGATTCTGTTCAGATGGCTGACCACCCTGTCACAGTAAAATGATGGCATTCTCTAAATCCTATTTCAAGTTAAATAGCATTGATTAGTGTCAAGGAAAAATGTAAATGACTGTTAGTATGTTTTTAAGTGTGTAGTACAGTCACTGGAATAAGAGCAAAACTTACGGCCATGACTGTAGTCCACTATTAACTATTTATATCAATTATTTTAACCAGTAGTTTCTAATTTTATTTAATAGGCACCTCAGCAATTTGTTTTGGTGCATCTTCTGTATTTTATAAAACCATTCTCCTACATCGACATGTCACTCATCAATAAATGAGTTTCGTCCCTGGGAAACCTAAGAAGGGGGATGAGAGATTTCTGCTTATTTAAAAAGGCAAGCAGGAAGTTCTGATTTTGTCCCATCACTTCCCTGTGGAATCAGTCTTGTCTGTGGAATTTTATTCAAGTGCAGCCTTTAACCTTGGATGCATACTTAAACTACCTGACACATCTGAAGCTTATTTATTTAGGCCTTGAAATATCTCCATTTGCAAAAAACATGGCAGAATAAAACCACCCAGTTGCCAAAAGGCCGTCGTTATTCCCAAACTGCTCCCAGAAGAATGAACAGTCCAGCACTTGGTTAGGAAGGGATTGTAGGCTTGTTCAAGTTGGGCGCAGCAGAAGGAAAGGCGGGCCGTGTCTCCTGTCGCGGGGGACACAGAGGTGAGAGTGTCGGTGCTTGCTGAAGAGGTGGGAGGGAAGGCTGGGGAAGTGCTGTCCCTGCCGGAGGTGCCTGTGCACGGCATCATCCCTGCAGCAGGGCCCTGCCTTTGCCCAGCGTTGGGCAGAATAGCCTCTGGCTGAGACATAATGAAGCCCCTAACTCCTGCTGCTTCCAGAATCTCCTGTATTTTAGTCTACTCCTGTCAGTTATCCCTTGCATTTTTGATGATCTGTTCTACTTTTAATATTTGTGGTTTTAAATTTTTCTTTTGCTGCTATCTTTCCCTTATTAGATATTTTTCTTTCAAAACAATTCATTCTATTACACTGTTTAAGCAACAGTTGTGCTGGGGTAGCCAGTGAATCACCCTGGCGTGCAGAATGGGGAAGTGTGGGGATGGTGGGATATGGGGCATTGCAGTTTCTCTGTTAGTTGCAGACGTTTCACTGAAGGTATTTGCAGGACTGATTATTTCTGGTAAAAACAGTAAGTGCTTCTGTGGGATGGCCTGTGGCTTGTATGTAGAGACTGAATATCCTATTCATTTTTTCATCTCCCTAGTTCAGTTGCTTTATACGCATGTGAAGTAGTTTTTAATAAGTTTCTTGTTTTCCTTTATACCCCTGAAGACTGTTTAATTTACTCTGGCATTTCCCATCAATTCTGTTAGGTGCTAATTATTCCATGAGCTTTCTCTGTGGTCCTTGAGCCTCCTTCCCCACTAGGGTAGCTGTTGGTTTCAGGGACTGCCTCTGTATTTACACCCTGTTGGATAAAGATATCCAGCTGGTGACATTCTGTTTGTCTTACGCTTCCTTTCGCATCACTTCACAGACAGCTTCTCAAACTGGTTCGTTTGGTCTGCTATTAACTTCTGTCCTCAGATATGTATGTACAGCTTCAGCTGAGAGTCAGTAAAAATTACCTGCGTGTATCAGATGCTGAGAATGGATCCTAAGATATGTCTTAAGTTATTTCACTGATAAGCCTTTTGTAGCATTCAGCCAAGATGGAACATGACGTCACTGAATAGACATGCTAGGATAGGCTACACTGACCTTGTCAGTCACAGTGTTACTGGTGCCAACACATTAGCAGTTGAGAACAAAAATTTCTCTTTCATGGGAAGATTAAAAGCCATTTTGTTTGTATCTTCTTTAGATGCTTAAAAGACTGTGGAAAGGATTTAAATTGTCAAAGAGTGATTTTTATTATTTTTTTTTCCCTCCCGTGTAGTTTCTTACACCGTGACACTTGGAAGTGACCTGGCTCAGAAATGCTAGGAAAGCTGCTTATTTCTATTGTTTCCCAATAATAAGGATTATTTTTAGGTGTGACACTGTAATCAACATTTCCACAACATTTCCAACTAGAAGACAAATTTCCCCTGCTTTCATTCTTCATGTAATGTAACGTACATTGTGACACGCAGGCTGAGTCTTTCCACTTTACACCCTTTTCCAGGGGTTTTATGATGAGCCCAGCGTCTCCAGCCCAAACGTTTAGTAGTCTGAAGGGAGTGGATGTGTATGCAAACCTCCTTCCCACAGTGTACAACATGCAGAAAACCAGGGAATTGCTGGATCCCTGACAGCACTGTCCGTAGGCAGGCTTTCACTGAGATTGAGAGCGTTTTGCCTGCCTGAGCAACTCTTGGATTGTGCTTTTAGGCTTCTACATCAGGAATTAAACACTGCCTTCATCTACGCGGTTGCTTTTCATGGCCTGTATCTGAGTGGGTTTTCTAGTCATTTAAGACTAAATTAAGTCTTCTCTGTAGATAACATCTTTGGGAAAAGAAACCCTCAGTTGTCCCAGGGAGTGGTCCTCAGGGGAATAAGCCCAGATACTGGTTAGTGTAAGCAAAGCTGTCACCATCTCTATATGTGAAGTATTGTGATACAGCGTATGACACAATAAATTTGAAAAGATGCTTTCAGTTATTGGAGCAAGGCCAGGTTTCTGTTAGCAGACTCTCCCTCTAGTCATACAGTGGAAAAACTGACCTGGATGAATAGCTGCAGGGGCTTCCCCCCAGGTGGAGCAGAGAATGCGAAATGTGTATTGTGAGGAGACCCACGTAGTGATCCTGGGGACCCTGTACAGAAGTTCAGTATGTGCCTAGGGATGTGTGAGAGGCAATATTCCTGCATATTTTTTGACTGAGGATGTATGTGGATTTATCCTGCTAGTGCTGACTGCAAATACCAATGAAGAAGGTTCAGGATCAGATTATATTATTTGCTGATAAGTCTTAAAAGGCTTAGACAGGTTGAGACCATTCCAAGCATCAATATACAATGATGGATCCCTAGGGCATGAGGAGATTAAGGGTTTCTTTTCATCCCTCAGAGTCAGAATACTAATGCAACACAATGAAAACATGTTTAGCTCTTAGAAGGATTACAGAGACTTCCAGAGATTTTAATACACAGAGGATTCCTAATTACTATAATAATGATTTTTCATGCAATAGTTCACAAATCTTTGCCAAGCAAAAGGGAAAAGTGTCTTTTAGGCAAAGAAATTCAAAGGATTTCATTTTAAGTTACTTTGTAACTAACCTATAACTGATCATTTAGTTGATAAAAGACCTGCTGCATTGTAAAGATAGTATTTCCTAGGCAGTGACTGTAGCGAGGGAAATTTGTGTAGCTTTCCAAAGTCCTTGTTTGGGAGGTTTTGATTTAGTGCAGCCAATCTAAGACAGTGAATGAGGATAAATTCTGAATTAAGCAGAAGCCGGAGTGGTGCAGTGACTGCATTATTTACACCGGTCTTCTCTACTTTCATGTTATTACTATTTAAAGGTACAGGTTATAATTGACTTTAAATGATAGTGAGCTGCTCCCACATTCTGCTGTTCTTGTTGATTCATGCAGAAATGCCAGGCTGTAGAATATGAGTCATCTTACAAGGTTGACATGGGTTTTGTCTTGGGTTTTTTTTTCCAAAAACAAAAAAAAGTAGCTGTATCATCTGTATCCACTGACTATAAAGTTCATCCAGAGGACCGATTCAGGTGTAGCCCCCTGTACTGAGTTAATCTAACATTAGATGAGATGAAGCCCACGACAAGTTGTCTAGTTTGCCACTTCCCTCGGTAGAATCTGCCTTTTATCGCTTACAGCCAGTTCACCTGTATATCCTGTATTACACTGTAGATCTTACCGTATTTTTTTTCATACTACTTATTATCAGACAAAATCTCTTTGTTCTGAGAAAAAGAACTGAAGGAATAGAAATACATAACATTATGAATTTTTAACCTAAGTAGTGGGTAGCAAGATGAAAAGTATTTCATGTTTCTGAAGATTAGCCAACTTCTAATTATTGAAGCTTAAGAAGAAACATCTTTAGGAAGCAGATCACTTCAAAACTGCATGATTTCTTATATCTTTTGATACTAGCTGCATTTGGAGGCAAGATATGTGAACTGCATTGAAAATTTCTATGTAACTTGTTTCTAAACATTTTTGTAACGTTGGCATATTATTTCAATTGAAGATTTAATCCATGCAGTAATTTGCAGAAAGAAAGTATAAGGCCTATGATAGATGGGTTTTTTTAAAATTTTTTTTTTGAAAGAAACTGTTTTGATGTGGGTTTAACGTACATGCCAATACTCTCGTTTGTATTTCTAAGCAAGCTCGCAGGTAAGATTGTCTCAGGTCTTGGAACCAATCATAAAATTCAGTTTTACATGTATTTCCAGAAATTCCTCGTAAAAAGTCTTTAGACATTTTTGATTGCTTCTAGTAGATTTTCATCTTTTGCATATGTTCATGTATAAATAATATGCAGGTAGAGTTTTAGAATTCGACTTTTTAAAAGGGTATGTTGCATTTGCAGCCTGGCTCAAATTTTAGGTTCAAATCTGCAGAGTTTTGCTGTCCAAACTGTTAAAGCCCAAGCTGGAATGTACCCTCACACAGGCCTGGAAAGCACCAGCCCCTCTGAAGTTAACACGGTGACTCCCTGGACTCTCTTGAGCTTTAAATTGAAATTTAACCTAATCATTACTATGAAAGGACAAGAAGAATTAGTTGTAGTGATTGCTGAAAGATACCTTCAACCTTCAGGGAGTTGGGGCAGGGGGGAGAGATGGAATATAATTCCCAAGTCACCAGTTCGCTCCCGTTGCAGACCTAAACAGCACTGGTTTGTTGCCTGGGTCTGTCGTTTTTCTCTGCACTGACAGTCACTGGCCATTTGAATTCAGCCAGTGGGTGTTGAAGAGCCTCAGGCAGCTGCTGTAACGAACATAAAGTGAATTTATAGCAGAATGCTAACACTTTTTATGAGATACTTTGTCAACATCTCCGTAAACAGCCACCGTGGATTTGCTGTACATCCCTGGTTCAGCGCAGGGGTCTGCACACAGAGTGGGCTTCTGCTGTCCAAGAGATGGGCTGACAAACTCAGCAGAACTTCAGTCCAGTGCACATACGCAATGCAAGCATGCTGTAAGGAAATCTTTCATGATGAATTCTTGTATAAGCTTGCAAATTTCTCTATTGCCTCAGTAATGCATGACATTATTTTTTTTTTTGCAAGAACTTATTTTATACATCAATGCTGAGATGTGTAGATTGACAGACTTGTATTCTTACTTGTATTCTTTCGCTCTCCAAAGTCAATCTGGAGATGATATTGCTGGTGCTCGCTCTTGGTTTGTTTGTTCATGCTAGTTAACTTTTGCTACGCCGGCTGATGCTTTTTCTTGTATATTGGTTAAGCTGTAACTTGGAAGCCAGACCAAAGTGACATAAGGGTTTCTCATTTAATTTCCTCCCCAGCCCAGCCTCAGCCTGCCTTGGAACAGGGTTTCCCAGCCCTTCTTGTGGGTGGCAACTGTGTAGAGGTGCAGACTGTGACCACAGAAGCTGGAACCCCAAAGAGTTGCCATTTACACCAAAACTGTGGTCACGCTCAATGGTGGCATCTCTGCATGCTCTGTCATACTGAATGATTAATGAACCTTTCTCTCCCTGCACATAAATGTCAGTCTAATTCCATCTAGAGAATTCCAGGTGAGTTTATAGATATATTTGTGAAGCAGTATGTTTCCTCAATGAGAAGATCTAATGTCATTGTTCTGACTTAAGAAACAAGCCTTGTTTTGCCATGGCTTTTTTTTTCCCGTTGCTCATATTCTCTTAGTAAATGTGCCCAGCCTTTGTGCTGAAATTTTCCTACTGTCAAGCAGATGGAGGTCTGGGGAATTTTGTTAGTGGTGTCGGGTGTTACAAGAACAAGCTTTATTCTCTTCCTTGTACAACTCTGGATGGAAGTTATATTTTTGCTCTGTATGAGTGCCAGTTTTTGGAATGTGCTGCTAATTGTGGAAGATTTATTTACTGCTCTTCCTCCTGAGTTGAAAGGCATTGTATTTCTGTTCCATTTGAGAGATAAATGTCTGTCTGCTTCTATTACAACTTTATTTTAATTTCCAATTTCCTTTTTTTCGGCTTCGAGATGTCCTTAATATATTCCAAGGATTTAAAAGATTATGTTAATTCATTTCACCCACAGTGTGTCTTTTGTTGGTTTATTATTCTGGAAAGATACTGTCTCTCGGTTTGAACGCTCTCATCAAGACAGCATAGTCTGTTACTTTGGTGTCCTTGCTAAGAAGGTTTCCATGTTACTTTTGTAACTTGTCCTTTTTTTCAACCAAGTTTAGAAAGAATTTGTCAATCATAACTTTCTTATTTTCACCTTCTCCTAGCCTAGTCCCCCCACTGATTGGGTACTTTGCATGTGTGTTTTCCCATTTGACTGCCATTAGTATAACTTGCAATGTCGGTGGCCTTCATGAGCTCTCTTCTGCCCCACCAAGGTGCAACTCCCAGAGAAGAAAAAACTTCAGTGAGAGTAAAAATGTGGTCTGTTCCAGCACGGGAATTAGCATAAAAGCTTGGGCCATCTGGTCCGGTATCCCTGGTGCTCAGGGTGATCATGTTCCTTCTTAACCCTTGGCGGCAAGCAGCTGTGTCATACCTGAAACATAAGGATTAATATACTTTCTAAATGTTTAACGTTATCAGAAGTAACCATGGAAATTCTTAATGCCTATATAAATTGCTAATCCTCCTTTTAAGTCTTACTAAGCTGTTGACCTTACTGATCCTTTAGGTCAGTGAGCCTCTGGGGTTAATTATGTGTAGTGTAAAAAAGCATGCTTTTCCTCTCTGATGTTCCAATTTTCTGCTTTAAAGTGGGGTTTTTTTGTGTAATATGCCTAGAAGGAGAGGTTCCTTGTGTTACTGTTTGCCTTTCTTCAGGACAAACTGACAGCAACCACATTTGGTTTATGCACCACAAAATCCTTTATGATTTTTTGTTACAGCGTCATAGGGCCTATACCGTTTTCAGGAAACTCTTATCATGTGAGAAAGTAAGGGAGAAGGAAAGGTGCCACTGAATCAGTAAGATGACCTTGTTTTGTCCCTTAAAATATCATTCAGGTTTTTCCTGATAAATAAATGGTTACGTAGCATTTTATTTCAGTGTCAGCTTTGTACTTCTGGAAAATTCTGGGGGCTTGATGAAGTGGTTATTTTTTTAATGGGCATTCAAAGGGCTGGACTTCCACTGAAATTGCTATAGCACTTTCAGTGGCAGCTGCAAATGGCAAGGGTGGAAGTGAAGATGATGGCAGCCTGTCTGGAGCAACACATGGGTGAGAACTGGGCACCTCTTAGATAGTGGTAGGCAATTAATGACTCTCAGTCTAATTTTCAGTTCATTTGGTAGTCAAAAAGTCCTTAGCATAACCGAGACTTGGATCAGTTGTATTTTCAGGATCTCTTCTATCCTTTATCCGTGTTAGTGTCTCGTATTATTTTTTAAAATTTTTACTGCCTGTTAAGAGGTTGTCATTGATTTCACATAAAAATAACTGGTCATCTTTGCTGACTCATTTGCAAGCAGTGAAACAGCAGTAGCAGAACATACAGTTTCTCTCGCTCAGTCATTCGTTTACTTCATTCAATGACCTTGTGCGTTTTGACTAATGAACACATGTATTGGTATTTATTGCAATAACACTTCTGTCTGCCAGAGAGGCAAAGAATTAAAGCAATCCACTGGAATGACATTCCCCCCCTTGCCCAGAACAGAAAAGGCATCTACATGTTGAGAGGCAAACTCCTTTATTATGGGCATGAGAGAGACAGCGAGAAAGACAGGAAGCAAGAGGAGATGTATAGACCTCATGCTGATTCAGGAAGGACCACTTAGGTGGTTCTGAAGACAGGAGTTTGTTCCTGCTAATACGACTTGCGTGCAACACAGAAAACACTGAGGCTAGCCCTCCTTCAGGAGTATAAAGCATCCCGTTCAGGTCACAAAGTTTAAGGTTTAAGTGATCTCTGAAGGCCATCAGATTGAGTCCTTTGCTCAGAGCAGGGCTATTTTCAAATGTAGACTGGGTTGTTCTGGGCTTTGTCCAGCTGCGTTTTGAATATTTCCAGGGTTAGATACTCCACAATGCCCCTGGGCAAACTTGTCCCAGTGTTTTCACTGGGAAATGCTTTTTATTTTCCCCCCTTATGCTCAAGGCACAATTTCCCTTCGTACAATTTGTTTGCTACCCCCTTATGATAAGAGTCCCAACTCTTGTCTTCTCCACTGGGTAGCTGAAGACAGCAACTAGATCCCACTTAGTTTTCTCCTTGCAGTCCTTTACTTGTTCAAAGTATTTCAAGACTATATTAATTCATTTCTGTCACCCAGCATTTGTTGTTGTGTTATTCTGGAAGGGCGCTTAGGTATCTCTGTTTGATTGCTTTCAGCAGGGCAATGGGGTCTGCTACTTTGCTGTGCTTGCAAAAATGAACACAAGGAGAAACCATGTGTGAGAGAGAGCACAAGCCTGAGCTGAGCATCACGAAAGCACTAATGAGCTCCTGTCCGGTGACAGTGTGTACCTTGGAATTTGAAGGCATATATTTGTGTCTTCTTGTCTGCTGTCATTTTTTTTTTCTACCAATTCTTCCCTCTCCAAATTGCTTTTATCCTTTATTTCTCTGTACCTCTCTGCTTTTCCTTGGAATGTAATCCTAGAAGGAAATTCTATCATATGCAGAAAAGAAAGAAAAAAAAAAAAAAAAGAGTGAGACCTCATAAAAACCCAACACTGCTAAGAGATTTAGAGAGTCAGTCATCTTAATCTGCGTGGAGTGATGGAGTGTGATTTGATGAGGATGACACAGAAGTTTTCACAGACATGTCTGGGCAGGTTTGGAAGGTAAATTTAGCTGGCATTTGAGGCCTACTGTCAGGTGATGAGATGAACTTTCCCGGCAGAGGATTTGTTCCAGTTGGGGACGTTTTCTTCTTGACCAGTGAAGAGATGACACGGATTCCTTAAGGTCAGGGAAGATGCAGAATGAAGGTTTGTGTTCATTTTCTTACAAGTGTAAATAATCATGTGATTGAGGCATATAATCTTGATTGAGGGGAAAAACCCACATGTTCAGATCTGGAGAAGAGGCCCAGCTGCTTTGCCTGGGAGACTCTTCATGGCTTCAGGAAATGTTCCTCCAGTCTTGTTGAGTCCCAGAAGCAGCACTGCCTGCAGTGAAGGAAGTGAGATGTTATAAGGATATTCTCCATCTAAAGCGTAATTAGAAGGGCCTAGCTATGAGCGCTCTCTCTTTGTGATATCCAACAAATCCAGATCCATTATATAGCTTGCCGCATGAATTCCTTATCCTGAGATTTCTGTAAGTTGAGAAATGAATTCCTGTGACTCTTTAGCAATAACAAAAGCAGAATATTTCTATAATTGTGAGCTCATGCTTTACGTGGAGTCAGTGCCTGTACTCCAGCTTGATTTCTGAGACAGCAAAGCAAACCTGAAAGTTCACTATATTAAAAGTTGATGTCTGAAGAAGGCCGTTTAAACGTTTGTTTGTAAGTATCCACGTGTTGAGGCAAAATTTCTGTCATAATGTGGTTCAAAAATATTTTCTCTTGGTATCTTGAGTAATTACAGCCAATCTGCATGCAGTTTATTTCTGTTTATTTTCTAGTAAATTCACCAGCTTCTTCTATCAAAATCCCATGTCAGTGTTTGAGGTCTAATGTTCTGTGGCTTTAGAATTATCACCCGCATGTATATTGCAAAATTGCGGTTCAACTATAAACTTGTCCTGCAGGGAGCTCTTGAGGCTTTCATGACCTCATTTATGCAGCGATAAATTCCCAAATCTCATTCAGCCAGTGTTTTCTCTGTGTCTAAATATTTCAGTCCCCCACCATATGAGATCATTTTACAGAGCTGAAGTGGTATGGGAAAGACTGTTATAATTAAAGGTATAATAAACTATTAAACTTGAACAAATGAACTGGTGCTCTGGTGGAAAAAAGACAGTAAGCTTGTGAAGCCTGTTCTTCCTCATTACAGTAATGGCTGTTTCCCAGGCTTGGTCCATGCGGCTGTTCAGCATGGCCCTCATTACTGTGGCTAATCTTGGAATGGCAGCTTCCTTCCTTTTAATTTATGGATTCCATTAAAGGCAGCTATGGTCTATATGTAGTTTACTAAGGCTTAATTTTCTTGCCAAGTGAAAAAGTGTATTTTCACCAAACAACGAAAAAAAACCAATAAAACCAACCTTCATTTAAAATGGGAATTTCAGTGAAAACTCGACTTTCCAAAATAAGAGTCCTTGTATTCCTTTTTCCCTGAATTACACTGAAGACATATCACTACATGTCCTCTAAAATATGAAAGCGTGCAGGTGCAAGGTAATTTACAGGTAGTACTGAAGGCAGATTTCGGTCCTGTAATGATCCCAAGTTTTCTAGAAACGTTTGCTATTTGAAGAGGAGAAGGAGATTCCATGGCTGTCACCAATAGGAGTTCCTCATTGGAGTTACTGCCAGTGCAGATACTTCAATGACAATTGATAACTAAATTAGATAGCACCCTTGAAAAAGTGATGAGGTTTTTTTTTCTCTTTCTAAAATACATTAAGCCAAGTGTAATGGCTGTAACTTCTAAAACAAACACATAAAAAATGATGAAAGCATAGTTCAAAGATACATGGTCACTTTAATTGCAGAACTTGTCTTAATTTTTAGGTATTCAGTAAATGCTTTTTCTTTCGAGGCGGACCATAGCTATTCCTGTCAAGTTCATGTTTGGTACCTTCTTCATAACAGTTCAGTGTGCCTTTGGACCTAAGGCTCTCTGGACTGGTCAAGAAAGGGAGAAAATACTTGGGCCAAAGAACTAAAGGGGTTTACTTTGTTTTTGGAAATTGAACTTTCTTTTATCCTGAGGTAAACCTTAGAGGATCTGCATATGTTTATATGACTTGTAATATTAAAGTGTCTGACAAAATTAGGATTTAAATTCTGCAGGAAAATATGCTAAGTTGCTCAAATCCATTATCATATTGTATATTTCTTTTGTCTGTTCATTGCGGTTTTTTTAATTATTAGTTTATTCTCCTCAATACATTTCTTTCAAGTTGTTAATGCTGTTGCTGTTGAATATCCCTAGTGTGACCACGGAAAAAGGAGGGGGAAAGAATAATGATTAGTGCAGTATATTGTCTTCATCATGTATTCATTAAATTTTGTTTAGATAATTAATCTGGGGGTTACAATTCAGCAACTGTTCCTATTTCCACAGTTGCTGCGCTGTGCCAACACAAGCTTTGACGCAGAATTAACTTTATTTTTGGAGCCAAGTCAACATCTGTGGGGGATCCTTTTGCTCATCATAGTATTTCAGCAGTAATTTCTTATAAAAATGATTCCAGTGTACATTCTGGAAAACTGAGTCACAGAGACTGTTTTCTTTGTGCGTATCTTGTATGTGTCTGACTGACAGCCAACATGCTTGGTTTACCATGGCAGTGGTGGTGTAGGGGGAAATTCTGGTTTGGAAAAGGCCATGGGGAAGATTTTGCCAACTAAATCATTTTGCTCTTAGGAAAAGTCCTCCTTCGAAGGGGAGGAAGGAAATATGGCCAAATCGGCAAAAATTCCCACCGGTCCAGTTATTTTGAGATTTACTGCTGCGAACATCAGCTTTCAAAACTGAGAAATAGTTTGTTCCATTTTGGGACAGTATTATCTCTGCTTCTTTTCGACACATTGTTGGAAGCCCGTTGGAAGTACAGGATTAGTAGAGTGCAATGTGTAAAAGAGAAGTGGCTTAGGCTTTGTTTTGTTTTGGCTATGCAGGTTAATAGCAGTCTGTCGTGGTTGTTCAATAGGTTAGGCAGCTGAGGAGGGAAAAAAGATCCTCTAGTCTTAGCATTTGACCTGGGAAACTACATAATCAGCCATCAGATCTTCACACATCTATAATTATGTGATGATTCTAGCATTTAAGTGTCTCTGAGGATCTCCAGTCGACTGAGAATTTTTGTTTATTTTACGTAGACAATTAAATATTTAACTAAGTGTTTTTAAAAAATCTTGGCAAGTCATGCGTTTTCTTCCACTTGAAAACAATCTTGGAATACACATAGTATTTATTAATGAATTCTGGTTATTTTAGAATAGATTTGTAATCTTGTATTCTTTAGAAAAATAATGTTGTGTTTTGTAGACCTGCAGGGTGCTGTTAATGCTCTTTGTTAGATGGAATCTGAAAAAGGTAAGGTTTAAAAAAATAAATTCAGGAGAGGAGCAAAGATGTCAGTATCTGATAAATGGTGGTGTACTTTCTTAAAGGAGAGCAATAACGGCTGTCTTTTGTTCTTGACTAGTTAGGTTTGATGCAAGGTTCTGAGTTGCTGAAACCTACATCACAGGCCTGAAAATGATGTTTGCTGGCTTTTTTTTGTTTTAAATTTGTCATTATGAACCCTCTCATTGAAACTGATGTTCTCGAGTAAGGATGTCAAAACTCTCTCGTGAATATTCCTGTTGGCACTGGGTCCCTGCACTGGTTGTCATTGCTTCAAGTTTTGGAAAAATATTTTCTGTAGAGTTTACAAAAACTGTATTTATTATCAGCACCTGGCTTAAGATAAAATATTGTCCCTGGACCTTGTCCCTTACCCTTCATGGAAATACTTAGCCTGATTACTCTCTTCCATCTCTAGCATTTTCCCAGGCAGAGAAGATGAGAACACGGAACCGATGTGCTGAGTACAGGGTTAATACCTGAGTACAGGGTTAATACCTGAGTACAGGGTTAATACCTGAGAGGTTTTTCAGAGCTGCGTTTGACAGGGCAGGTTGGGCCACAAGTGACTCCTGCAGGGCCATGTGAGGAATCCCTTCCCCTGCATTGACCAGTGGAGTCACAGCATCAATGTCGCGGCCCTTCCATTTTTCAAGTGCTTTACCCATCATGTAAATTCAGGATTTAAGAAATACAAAGTGAATGGGACCTGGATTTGCTGTCTGTATTTTGTCCGCGTAGCGTATCTTAACACTTCCTACTTTCAGTACCTGGCAGCTTTGTGCTGGCATAGTTGGGTCTGCAGTATAGGGAGTATTGTTGCAGGCAAAAAAGGTTATTGCTGGCTAGCACCAAATCAGCACTGAACACTGATGGAAGGGGAAGAGATAAGTTACTACTTCCGATTTTTAGAAGTGTCATAAAAATCAAATAGAGGCGAGGAAAGAGAGCAGGCACAAGAGAGAAGATGACAAAGAAAGTAATGCCGTTGTGCATTCTTTATGCTTTGTACAAACAAGCTTATTAATGTGCAGAGTAGAGGCCATATGGCAATCTCTATTTTAATCATCCATTTCAGTGTCTTGTGATCTGCAGAAACTTTCTGGGTTGACTTCTTTACAAGTGGCCTGTTTTTATTTGGGAATTTGAGCATACTGGATGGAGGTGGGGTTTGTTCGTCAGAAGGAAAGTCTATGCAACTATTTCCTAGTAGCTTAACAGATGAAAGAGTGTGTGTTGTGGGGAGGGAGATAAAATTCAGCATGAAAACAACCCATTCTGAAAAGCAATGTGGAATGATTTCATTATCGTTGGAGGCTTTCAGGATTTATATATGCATATGAGTAGGTTTTCCTTTTCTACCTGTAGCTAGAAGTGGAAGAAAGTAATGCCTGGATCAGATCACAGATCATTTACTAAACTTCATGGAACCATCATAGATCAACATCTCTTTGGTCACCAGCGTCTTGCTGTCCCAAATGTCCTCATACACCTTCAGCGTTGATTATTACCTCTTCAAACCTTTCCTTCAGTAGTCCGTTGTTATTCACTTGATGATATATTATGAAACGGTAGGGAAGAAATAAAGTTCTGAGATAATACCAATTTTTTGAGCCTTTCAATTTGTCTCTTCTGAAGATCATTGCCTTGCTAGGATCCCAACATCATATTTGATAGACCAGTCAAACTGCTCTGAAATCGTAGTCTTGGTGTGGTTTGCTGCCTCGGTACATGTCTCGGCACATGTCGCTCAACTCCTTTTTAGTTTATGACGTTGGTGTCAGATGATATTATCCAGGGCATGTTAATTTCGGGGGGGGGGGGGGGGGGGGTTGGATTTTTTTTTCATTTCATAATCAAAATATGCCATCCCAAGTTGCACGTAGTTTCATCATTCCCTAGCATTCAGCAATGAGCTGAATCTCCTGAGTGTCACTTAGATGTCATCACTTTGGTTTTGACTGGCATTTTACGAAGCCCCTAATAAATTCCATGCTTGGTTCTGTCAAAGCAGCATCGTCTGGGCACAGTGAGGCACAGTTTAAATCATTATTAGTATAACCGCACAGAAGAGCTAATCTTTCACTACAACGCTTTGCCATCTTCCCCATGGCTTCATCAAGATCTTTACACAGCTGTGAAGCTTGTTTTGGTTTGCAGAGGTTGGGGCAGAAAATGACTTGCTGTGCATCTCTCTGCTTCTATTGGTGTTTTTAGTGAGGGTTCAGTTTCCCTTTTCCTGAGACATGTTAGTCTTTAAACTCATTTAATAATATTTTACATTATTTAATGTCTTGGAATGACTTCTTTCATTTAAAAAAAAAAAAAAAAAGATAGATAATTCAGGCAGTAGGTTACTTTGAAGTCTTTTCTTCCAAAGCCCTGAGGAAATTTTAAACTTTTCCCTGGGCAAGAGTCTAGTCAGCTTCAGGAGGGCACAGGATGCTTGAAAATAGGGAAACGCAGTGTTTGCATTATCCTTGTGGCTAACTCCCTACTTGCAGTGTAGCAGTTTGCATACTTCGTGACTTAAACTCCAGGAGTTTAAGTAGCTTTCTGAGAGTTGTATAGGCTGGTATCACTTTGTTGTTTGGGAAAACAACCGTTAAAAAAACCGCAACAACCACCACCACTTTATTTTATGCTTTCTTTACAAGTTGTT
Source organism: Chroicocephalus ridibundus (assembly GCF_963924245.1). NCBI lineage: Eukaryota > Metazoa > Chordata > Aves > Charadriiformes > Laridae > Chroicocephalus > Chroicocephalus ridibundus. The sequence goes on from NC_086289.1 coordinate 38,783,364, forward strand.
TTTAAACACTGTGATTTAAACATGTTCAAATGAGTGATGTGCTCATCGGTGGAAATAATACAATATTACTGCTTCCCATTAGAATGTTTCACATTTTTAAATCAATTTATGAGTCAGTCATTCATAACAAGAGACCATTTTGCTCTGCTTTCACTCTCTAGTATTCCTGTAGCTGCCTGGTACTGTCACTATAATGGAAACAATAGAGGTGGAAAAGCTCTTTGATTATTTGTGGATGTAAGTGTGTAAGGGCCTTGAAACCAAATGACTGTTGCTAATGAGGTATGTCTTGTGTTAGTGACACTGTAGGACTCTCTCATCAAACCAGCTCTAGGACCACATGATGTAAAATGCCATCTGGGTTAGAAGCAGGATTTAGCTTCTGATGCTTAAGTTGGAAGTGGCACTGTCAGAAACTCTTCTAGCTGTAATATGTGTTCAAAGGGAGTCGTAGACTATAAAATACTGTATTTCTGTGTTTCGGTTGTGTATAGTGGGAGGTAATGGCATGTTGTTTTCTCTGATGGATGTTGACATAAAGGAATACAGAAATGCCTCTTCCCTCATAAGAAGATGTTATCTTACAGGTGTGCTGTCTCCCAGCTTAATGTAGTTTAAATATTAATCCAGGTGGCGTGCATAGCCGGCTCTTTAAAAGGGGTGCTTGCTGACATATATTTTAGAGAAGAATTGTTTAAAGGAAATGCAGTTAGCTGGGCGTTGGAACTGATGTTTTTAAGTTTTGTTATTTTGCTTTAATTGATTTTTATTGTCACATTTTAGAGTAAGGGCCTTAAGAAAAAGAAAAGTGAAGTTTTAGAAGGCTGAAGAATGTCAGCATGAGCCCTGTCATAGAAGAAGGAAAAGAAAGAGGAGAAAAAGAAGAAAACAAAATAGATGTGGGCAGGACAGAGTAGCCAGCCTAACTTCTATTTTCAGAAAAATACTGGAACAAATGTTCAGGCCTTGCAAGCACTAAAAAATAATACAGTGGTAAGTAGCAGCCAACGTGGATTTGTCAAAAAGAAATCATGTCAAACTGACAATGACAGATTAATAGACCTCGTGGCTGTGGAAGAAACAGTAAATGGAAGACGCTGCAGCTTCACTTCAGTGAAAGCTCTGACAATGTTTCCCATGATGTTCTCATAAGCGAGCTAAGGAAACGTGGCGTCTGTAAAAACAGCGTGGGACAGAGGTGGAAACCGTGTAGTTGCTGTAAATGGTTGGAAGCAGAGCAGCAAGGTGGATTTAGAGACTAGGTACTTTCCAGATTATTGAAGCATGGGAATAGGTTGCGAATAGGTTTCCGGTGACACTTGAGTTATTTCCATCCCCTGAGGTCTTTAGAAGAGGCTAGATAAATGCACATCACCAATGGTTCCAGCAGAGGGGTTCCAGCCCTCCTCCTGATGCTGGGAGGAGGTAAACATGATGATCTCTTGAGCTCCTTTCAAGACCTGTTTTGTATCATATTATCTCAGAAAATACTTGGTCACTGTGCTCTGCTTTTCCTGCCAGTCAGTGAGTCTATGTGTGTACGTGTTTTTATAGCTCTAACTGGTAGCCAGAATAATGTTGGCTGTAAAGAACATAACTCCAGTACATTGGTTATATCTCCCTGCTCTTTTCTATAGCAAACATAACAGGAAAAAAATAAAGATTATGAAAATCTTTATTAAATAACTTGTTTCAACTTCAGTGTGCAAAAGTACCCTAAACAAAACTGAGCAGACAAAAGGACTTAACAAAGAGGGTAGCTATGGTTGGGTGTATATGACTTTAAAAAAATACTCTCCATTTACTGCTTAGGTGTGTTACATTTGCATGATTTGTTCTCTTATTTATACTCATGTCATTCTCTGAGAGTTTTGTTGGCTAGGTAATGAACCAAATGAGTGCATTCTCTTGGATGCATACAGAATGTTTACTAAGTGATGTACCCAGTAGTTTAGTTTTGATTGAACCCCTTGCCATGCCAAATATATTATTCAAGTATTATTACAGTTCATTACTTTTCAACACTGTCAAATACAACACATACTGAATTTTAAAGATTTCCTTTGTGAAGGCAAGTGCAAGTATTAAGGGACAAATTGCAATTACTCCACTCTTTTCTCTCCTTAAAATCATCTCCGTAATATTATTTCCTGCCATTTTGTTGTACACAAACCTTTCTGTTTCATCCACTATAGGAAAATGGGGAGATTAAGAAGTGCACATTTATGTCTGTGCAGTCTTTATATCAGACAGTAACAGTATTGTTAGCATACACTAGGTATGAAAGAAGAATGCCGTAGTTATTTAGTACCTTTATAGGTCTAATTCTACATTTTTAATTTTCACTATGACGTTTTTGTGCTTTGGAATGAATGCATGTGGGGATAGTCCCAGAATGTTAAATAAAATTAAAATTCTTCTGCAACAAAGTATATCAATCATTTTTCCTTCTTTAAGAATTCTGCAAGAGAAGTGATAATGATTTACTTTCATATGCTTTAGTTCCCTGGATGTTAATACTTTAACAAAGATCAATATATTGCATATTTCTGAATGCAGCCTATTAATTTGTTGTTTTAACATCTCAGGAGTGTGGTCTCTGAGTTATCCTTGTTACTTTTCTCATAATTAGAGGAACTCTTGGAAGAACGCACTTTTTAATCCCCTGGAGGGTTTTTTACTGCATTAAAATGGTTTCCAGGTAATGATCTGAAGTGAATTAATGATTAGTTCTATCAGTAAAATTTAACAAAGGAGAGGGGGGAAGAACAATGAAGATTGAAAAGTGAAATCAGTATTGCCACTGGGCTCAAGAAACTATCAGAAATACATACGTACTGCCTTCTTACTCTGACCGTGACTATCCCTTCAAATATTCTTTCTCCAAAGAAAGATTTTTCTTCTCTCCATTAATAGTTTGTAATGGTAGTTTGGTTTTCCAGACCAAATGCTTGCTGAGTATACTTGAGCAGGCGGGCAATGTTTGCAGTTGGGTTTCTTTGTGGAGCGGTGGAGTTGAGGGTGTTTCCCCCTCCTCTCTATTCCCAATTACTTGCAAATTCTTCAAGGGAGAGAGCAAGATTTTAGCTTTCCTTGGTGAGCTCCTGGTCCTGCTCTAAGGGAGACAAGGGAGCCCCAGCTCCGTGCTGGGAGCCTGCAGCTTAGCTGGGACCAGCAGAGTTTGGCCCCATGAAAAGGAGGTATAAATTCCAGGGGACCAAAGGGGACTGGGCAGACCTTGCCATTTGGCGTGAAATGTGGACCTGTCTTGAGGACACAATAGGCAGAGTTGTGTACTTTTGGTTTACTTTTCTGGCTTTTATGGTCGCTTTGAGGTTCTCTGTTGAAAGATGAAATACCAGAACTGTTGTTGTAGTGAGGTTTGGCTTTTCCTGTGTTTAATGATCTTCCCGGTCCTCTTTCGGAAGCTCTTGTATGGAAATATTTGGGCAGCTCCATCTCAAAGCTATGGCAAAATTGTGATGCTCTCACACTTGGCTGCGTTGTCTTCTTCACAAGCCTTTGGGGAAACAGAATTTCTTCTCCCTGAATCTTACTAGCAGACAACACAATGCTGTCAGTTTAAGCTAATCCTAAATTTGGTTTTGTCAAAGGTTTTGCTGCCAGGTTATTTAGTTCTTTACTTTCACAAACGGATCTCTGTGAACTCTCTGGTTGTGTTTGATTACTGGGGAAAAGAGCTTTGAAGAAAAAGGGAATAATTTTGTTCAGAGCTGCCTGTCCAGTACTCTCTGAGATAGTTCATACTGGCCACCCGTGCTTTGTGTGCCCTAAATCACCACTTGATCGCTTGTCTTCACAGCAACGAGGAAATTACACCTACCTCTGTTCTTGTGTTGTGCAGTGTCACCTGAAAGATAACATAAAAGCACAACTACTGTGCTCAGAGTATTGGAATCATTCAATTGCACAGTGCACATTAAATACCAGTTACTGTACATGCTACCAGCAGTCAGAGGGAGGCAGAGCAGTAACAACTCCGGGCTGGGCAAGAAATTTCCAGGTGCTGCAGGCAGACCTGCAAACTAAAGATGATTTACGTACTTGCTCTAATTGGGGCTTAACCGTGACTTTGCTGTGCTTGGGTCATGTTTCATTCTTCAGTAGAGCAAATTATTAAATGTTTTATTACCAGATTCATCACTTCCACTTGCATCACACTGAGAATTTGCTGATGACAGCTGTTGATCAGAAATCTTAGTGTTCTCTCATCCTTCCTCTGATACAGCAGCACTGAACTTAAAATAATAAAGAATCCAGTACTCCCAGTCTCATAAAGTGGTGTTTTGCCTTTATGTGGCAATACCTTTACTGAAGCCAGACAAGAATTTTTCCCCCAGTACGTTATTCTTAAAATTATCTTAAAATCTTACATCGGTTCATTAGACATGTGTGTGCTACTTGTACTACTATCCCTTCATTGACCCTTTTTAAAAAAAAAAAAAAAAATCTTAGAAGAGCGCTTGTAAAGATAACGCTGCACACAGTTTCCCTAACAAGTTATGCAAGCCCCTGTGAAAGGATTTTGCAGAATCACACTATAAATCCCTTGAATAGGGCTATTGATTTCTGAAGAGGTCTTGCTGCAAAAGGGATGTGCTGCTGGAGCCTCCAGAGGTGTTACAAAACTCACTAAAAGAACAATAGCACTGAAGAAGCAACAGCAGGAGAAAATCAATTCCATGGCTGTTTTTTGTTTGTTCTCGGCTAGATTATACAGGGGGAGAGTGTACGGGTTAAGCAATATTATTTCAACTGGGGCTGAAAGTTGCTTTCTTTTTTCTGTTGAGAGTTATTTGATGTGTCTGTAATATGGGTGAGCTGAGGTCTGTCGCCGGGTAGATGTGGCAAACAGACTGTGGCTTGACAGGTTCTCTGCTTGGAGTGTGTGAACAGTGATTCCTTATGCAGCAAGTAAACGCTATCTTTACGAAAAGAGTAATCCAGTCATGGCGCCAGAGTTACTTTAATGAGGATGGTGCTTGTCTAATTCTGCTACCATCTGTTGTTTAAGACCAGCACCCTACGTTCTATCAGCTCATTCATTTGCTGTCAGATACTAATTTATTATTTTTTTTAAATGAAGGCATGGGAAAGGCATCATATTTGTAGAGAGCAACTGTATTCTTTAAAGTTATACTTTCGTCGTACTTGCAAGTCTTATTTAATGCTTATATTTGTTCTAGTATGCTGATAAATGAAAGGAGGAGAGCAAAAGGAAGAAATTGCTGGAAGAGAAATGGAGGAAGATCCCAGAAAAACTAAGCTAAAAATCCCCCCTACTTTATTTTAGTCTTTATTTTAAAAATATCTCTTGATGTGCTGTTGACTTGAGCTTAAGTCTCCATTCAGTTGTTTTGAGAAGCCATAATTAGAAGTCCTTATTCCTCCATGCCAGAAACAGCAAAGATAGAGCACTGATTTTTAAACGAAACTCCTCTTTTCATTTACTTTTTCACAGTCATTCCCCAGGTCAATAGGTGATGTACTTATTCCTTCATCTTTGGAATCAGGCTGTGATCCTCAAGGAATATGTTTTATCAAAGAGATGGGTTTCAGCCTTTTTCCTTTATACTGTGTTCTTTACAGCACGTATTTGTTTTCATGTCTATAGCAGCAGATTTTTGGGTGTATTTAAATTTATGGTGTTTAATACCAGCAAGAAAATATTGGATGGTGACATAAAAATGTTAGTTTCGACTTGTAATTCATTCTAAGGTTCATGAACCACAAGTGTCCTTAGATTCACATCCCCTTAAATAATGTGTTCCTCCCAGCTGACAACGTACTACAAAATGTAATGATTTTAGCAGCAACTATAGAAATGTTTTATCAGTTGAATCATAAAGGCTAAGAAAAACAAGGCTCTGCAGAGAGGTCTGGACCTGTCTCTGGGTGGTGGCTTTTGAACTAGCAAAGTCTATCAGCGTTCAATATTAGACGTGGGGAGATATTTTTTTATTATTATTGTTGATGTTATTAAATTTGGGAAGTTCTATCTCTTTTTGCAAATCGCCTATATTTTTAAAAAATTGTCCAATTAAGTATGAATGGTAGTGCTGGAAGTATTACTTCGGTCTGTATTTCAGAAGCACCTAAAATACTTCGAAAAAATCTACGTGATTTTGGGAGCCTATTTTGAAGGTAGTTGAGGAGCCATATTACACAGAATGGGGCTTTTAAAATCCTGAGAAGCACTTCTCTCTACTCACAGGCAATTGGTGATGTCTCAAGGCTGATCCTTAGGCAGTCTTGGTTAGGACAACAATGTTCCAATTCACACTGAGAATCCAGTTTAAAATGTTGGTGTTTCACAGACAGTTTTATCCATCCCTCATACCCTCATATTTTTTTCTTGTATAAAAAAAATCCAGAAAGGCTTCCTCATTTATTAATAGCTATGATGTAACTGTTTTCTTTATACTACCATCTCTCATCGGGTTTCTAACAGATTTTTTTCCCCAAGACATTTTCTTTCCATTTCTGTCCTCTTGATTTCAGTTCAGTGGGAGCTGCAGTCTTGTGTAAGCAGTCTTACTTCAGTGCTAACAATGTATACGTTTTGTCCTCTCTCTTTTCTATCCCCATCCTCACATACGTACATTTTAAAAGTGTGTTCGGGGTGCAGAATAGTTTTGCAACTTGACTCAAACCTGCTGTGGAAGGAAGCAATCCATTTCTATGGTTTCTGGTTTCAGGTGCCTACTGGGAAGAGAGAAGAGAGGAATCAATATATTCTTTCTCTGTGTTACTATTCACAACTCTGTTTAGAATCATAGAAATTAAAAATGACTGAGGTTGAAAGAGACTTCTGGGGGCTCCTAATCCAACCCCTTGCTCAAAGCAGTCTAAGTAGATCAGGTTGCTTGTGAGCTTGTCCAGATGAACTTTGAATATCGCCAAGGATGGAGATTCCTTAGCTGCTGTGGACCCTGCTCCAGTGTTTAACCACTCTCTGGTGAAAAAAGGTAATTCCTTTGCTGTACCTTGTGCTTGTTAATCGCTGTCCTTCAGCCCTTCAGCTGCACGCCTATGAGATGACTCTGACTCTGTCTTCTCTACACTCTCCCATGAGGCAGCTTTTCTAAATGGGAAGACACAACTTGGAATAAGGCAAACACAGTCATTTTGATAAGTTTGTCTTAATTAGAACTTGGTGCTGTTTTGCTGAAATTCTCCAACAGTTTGTTCTTTGCATTTGTTTCAAATACAACGTTTGCTTGGTAATTAAAGGTCAGTGTCTTACAGAAGGAATGGAAGTACATATAAACCACTACTTAAATAGTGTACCCACAGACAAACCATTAAATGGGACTTCTCGAGGCACACATTTAATATTGTACTGATACTTAGACGAGTATTTAGTAATAGTTGAAGGAAAGCCTTTCTCCTCAGTATTGACTGTAGAAGGCAATGAACACAGTGTTCAGTGTTACCTGAAAAAGATGCTGTTGGATGACAACCCGTTGCATTTTCAGGTGCACTACAGCATGAGTAGCTATGCAGATTTTTTGCATGATACATTTGAGAAGAGGAACTGTATGAAAGTATTCTAATTAACAAATGACATATATACCAGAACAGCTATCTTTGAGGTTCGAAAGAAAATAAAGTTGCCAAGGACTAAGAAGTTTGGCAGTTCAGACTTAAGGCATACATAACACTTCCAAAAACCCTACATTTTCCCAGTCTTTGCCCTGGCATGTCATAGTAATCAGTCACATGCTCCCTCACAGGTTGCCGGATGCCATTTTATGTGCCGATGGGCTAAACGTGTGCTGGATTTTACAAGATGCAACGTCTAAATTTGACTGACAAACATAAGCATTTTGTCAATATCAATATCATTTTACTCATCAGAAGTTGTCTGTGGCCTTGCTAAGACCTTTGCAATTATTCTAACTGGCATTGCTTATGCTGCTTTACATCTAAAGTTTCTTGGCAATATAATGACAGTCACAATCAAGCCTGAGGAAAATGTGCATTTCAGATTGTTTCCACTTTTGAACTTGTCAGATTTCAACATTACCTTTTGGAAACGAGTACATGAAGTGCACAGAGGTGAACCTCGGCTCCCCTACAGAAGACCCCGCGAGTGTGAGAAAAGACTGAAGTGGGGATTCACGTGTGCACTCCCTCAGCTGGAATTACCAGTGTGGGAGGGTTTTACCTTTTAGGTCAGTTTCGGGATTGGATGCTCTTGTAGTCTTCAGCTGTAGTATGTGGGCTTACGTCGGTTTTGTGAACAAAGTTTCACTAAAGAGTTTGTCCTCTGTCTGCTATTGCTTGCTGCGTGTGTGATTTGGGAAGCTTACTGGCATTTGCTGATATTACCTACTCTGCTCGCAGGCTGCTGCGCGGTAGGAAGGCACCTGTCTTGGCAAATGAGATCCTGCAGCACCCACCAGCACTTATCATCACTGTAGCTATGCTGTCATTACATTTGACAGCATAAAAAGCATTGATTGCATCAAAAATGATTTGAGTCTTCCTCAAGGTCAGTGTCAGAGGAGACATGATCAGTATTTGAAGGGAGTGGGAGATTTTTTAAAGTTTTTGGTTCAGACTAACGTTGGCATAAAGTCCACACTCAGGAAAGTAGAGTCAGACTCCTCACTCCATTTACTTTTTAGTGGACTTGCGTATCTGCAAAGAAACACAAATGAAATTTTGTGAAAAACAGGAATGATGGAGGTTTGAGCTAAAACTAGTTTTAGTTTTGTGGTCCACATAGCTTCCAAGAAAAATTAATGCTGTTGGTGGATGTTGTTAGAATGCAACTTTTCTTCAAATGACAGGCTCTAGTCCAGTCAGACCTATTTGGTACCAGCTTCATTATGGGGAGTAAAATAATGGATTTAGTTTCAAAAAAGCTAATTTCCATTTTTGGTGGAAAGTTTACATGTAGCTCTTGAGAAATACTTATTTAAAAAAAAAAATAAAAACAAAAACAAAAACAAAAAACAAACCAAAAAGAACAACAAAAAAACCCAACCAAAACAAAAAAACCCCAAAGAACTAAAACAAAGCACTGGTGTTTTGGTGAACGGCTTTTATGCCCTATGTTAAGTTTTGAAATTATGTCTTATTTTATGGCTGTTTCTCTACATGCAGCTTCCAGCGTGATGCCAGAGTCACGCAAAAGCTGCTACTGGTGACAACCCTGCAGTAGGAAGTATCCTCATGCTGTATGCCTTTGAGTGAAACCAAAGTGAGGAAGGAGATCTCTACTTCTGTGTTGGCCTCTGGCAGTTAATTTGTTGACTGTGTTATGCCTGAACTCTAAACAGGATGAGATCTGAAAACTCACTGTTGATCCCTCGTGTGGCAGTCAGTCTGGAGGAAAGTCACGTGGAATCACTGAAGGTGGAGGGAATAGCCTTTTGGGGAATAGGATTTGGCAGCGACTCCAAGCTGCAGCTCCCGACTGCACTGAACATTTTTCCAGGCTAGGGATTAATTTAACTCTGCATGGCTTTATAATATCAAACTGCTGAATTGCTTGTAGCTATGTACTGTAATAATCCTGAATTGATCTCGCTCTGAATGAGTGCCGCACTGCTTTCCAATGGGTTAGGGATATCCTTCCTTCTCAAAGGAAAAAACAATAGCACAGTAAATATGTGTAACTCTAAATGTATAAACTATGTACAAAATATATATAATTACTAAAATACGTAAATATAATATTTTAATAATATACATATAGTTGTTGCTCATAGCTGCTACCTTTACATAAATTGTGAAAAAATGAGGTAATGGAATCAGTCAGATCTTGTTGACCTGGTTTGATTTGTACATACCCTTCCTCACCTTCTGCCCAAACATCACTTGCTTTCCGCAGATCTCTCTTGCAGGTTTTACAAATCCCTTGAAACAGGCAGGTGAACCCCAGGGATCTGCAAACAGAAGGTTGGAAACCACATGTGTGGGTCTCAATAGCAAAACTGACCTCTTGTACTCCATAAACTCCGTGGATTTTTGCTCTGTCAGGGCTGCATTTGAACCAGAGCCTTTCTTTAGGTGCTCCAAATCCTTCATCTGGTACCTTGTATTCAGGAGACACAGAGGAAAGACAAAGTTGGATCTTCTGTATTTAACAGGCTTGGTTCTGATTATACATCTCTGTTGCTTCACTGACTTCAGTAAAGAGGGCCTCTCTGTATTTCTCTGATTTCAGAATTGGGCCTAAAATTGATAGTGGTATCACGAAAAGGAAAATACCGTTAGGAACTAACACTCAAAAAAAATGACACAGCCTGGTTTTGAAAATGGAACTAATTCATTCACCAGCTCCCCCAGCAGTGAAGCAGAAATGAGCGGAAAGGATGAGAAGTGATAACAGTGATGAAAGCTGTGGCATCCTTCTGTAGGCAGGCACTAAGGCTTCTTTTAAAAATGTGCAGTAAGGTTTGTGACACCAAGTCACCATCTTCTGAGAAATGTCTGGATTTTTGAAGTTAGGCTTAAGACTTAAGGAAAAAAAAATATTACATATCTTCTGGCCTCTCCCCCAGTCTTGTCTTTCATATTCTGCTGCTGGGCATTGGCTGTCAGCAACAGAATCAAGTTTGGTGTCCGGGGATCCTGTTTAAAATTGCTCGGTTCAGCTCTCCAGCTGGAAAAAACAGCAAAATAACAATTCTGATTGGGTGCTCTGATGTTACTCCCAAGGGTCACCTTTCTGCTAGTGCGTGGTGTGCAGCAACCAAAGCTTGTTTCGGATTGAGGGTCACCACTGTGACTGCATTAGCTCAGCTCTTGTCTAGAAACTTGAGGAAAATTAACCCCACTTTCTGATGACAATGAGTTAATCTTCCATGCCTGCATGCTTAAATTAGCTTGGCAAACAAGATTTATGCTGAAGGGCAACAGTACGATTGTGACACGGTGGGTAGAGTAGCACGTGGTGCTGCATTCCTCGGGTATAACGCTTTTTCAGTGCTCTTTCATCTGCTGAGACAAGTGTTGGACCAGCTTGTTTCTTCTCCCTCTGTGCTGACTCCAGTTTGGGATTGTTCAAGCTTGCTGGGTAGCATGGCCTGATTTAAGCTGTCAGTTTTTGTGTGGTGACCCGCTTTTTTTTAGTGATACCTTGTTGGTCCCTGCCACCCGCTGCTCTAGCTAACTATCCCAGCCTTCCTAACAGCTTTTCTTATTTCAGCTCTTAGCAAGGGGGCATGCAGCACTGAGAGCTAACGCAGTAGCACATCAGTGACCCTCTTACAGCTTCTCCCAGCTCATACCTTGGAGCAGGCACTTACGTAAAGCTCCCGCCTGCGTTTTCTAGGTTCTTTGCTTTTGTACCCTGATGCTGGAAGCTATTGGCTTTGATTAGGAGGAGCCTTCACCCAGGCATGTGTGGGTGATTTGTGATAATTTCATACGTTATCGTAAATGGCAAGCTCTCTTCTACTCTATGATAATTGTATTGCTGTCTATAAGAAATATCTCTAGCTTAGTAAAATAGCTTATGAGAACAAACATGTTAATGCCTGCCGGTTTGTCCTTTTTGCTTATCATTCCTCCTTTTCACTTGATGCTAGCAGAGCCCTCCTCTATTTCTTGGCTCCCCTGTCCTCTGAAACTCTTCGAGTTGAAAGGTGCTGAATGGATTTTGCTTTATGCACTAGGCTTTATGCACACAATATATAAATGTATTTAAATAAGCAAAACTTTACCAGAATGGGGAGGGCGAGAGAAACATAGATTATGTCAGATGCGGAAACCTGAGCAGTCCACATCAGGAGATCCTTTTAAGACGCTGGGCAGACTGGCAAACACCCTTGGCTGTATCCTCTTTCTGTCAGCTGGGTATGACTGCAGCAGCAGCCAGCTCCCGCGCGCGTCTGTTGTCCTTGATTGTATGTTCTTCACAGCATGGCGATCAGGCTCAGAGTACCCCAGTCTATGGCTAGATTGATCTCCTGCTTCGAGAAGGGGCATGGGGTTTTCTGCCAGGTTTAGAGCATTATTGTTCAGTGCTCCATGCAGATGGTCACGGCACTGGTTGAAATCTTAACACTTCAGAAACCAGTGAAGCTACCACTGCAAACTGCAGCGAGGCCATGATTACAAATACAAGTTTTAAAAAAACTTTTGAATTATCCTCAGTCTTAGCAGTCATATCCCCAGAAATCTGTGGTTTACCTTCTCCCAGGAACATTCAAGAACAAAAGAGCATCTGTCCTCGGAAGCAAGACTGGCAAAATGTTAGAGCTTCTAAACAATACTTTCAATAAGGGAGATTCACCTTCCTTTGGTTTCACTGCTGGCATTACTTCCAGGTTAGTGGTATAATTCTTTCTCTCCTGTTCCTATTTCTGGAGAATCTATTTCAATGTCTTGCTGCATCTGTTTCCTGCTCCATTCTGCTTAGAGTTTTTCATCTTGTTATGCGGTTTCAGCAGCTGTTGGGATACTCACAACTTTGAACCCTTTCAGTTCGACTAGGAGATTTTCCCCATCTCTGCTGATAGCTGATAGGGCTTCATTTTGCCAGGGTCATTCTTCTGCTTGCCTGCTTAATGTTTATGCACTATGTTTGCATTTTTTGTTTGTACTGCTGTGACATTCAAAGCCACTAGTAAAGATCTAAGCCGTGTTGAGCCAGCACTCCACAAAGCCTAAGTAAATGAGAAAGCGTGGTACGTATCCCAAAGTGCTTTAATTCTATGTGATGATTAGACTTTTTTAAGGACTTTATATAAGTCATGCTATAAGAATGTGAGAAAGAAGTTGTCTAGTTTGACTGAAAAGAAGGAAAAAAGGCAATCTAACTGGCTGTGGTTTAGGTCGTGACTGGTGTGAGCGGCCTGCTGCCTTGCTCCTCCTCTCCTGTTCGGCTTCAGCATTGTTGAGCAAATAATGAGGAAGTTTCCCTGCAACCTCAGACCACCACCTATAAACCCAGCTACTGTTAACTAATAATATAGACAACTCCTGCATGTAATTTAGAGGATCAGTGCACTGCAGAACTCCTCAGTTACACATGCCATAGATGTTTTTTCAGTGTTATTTCTTTTCTTTCTGTAATAGCTCTAGCATTTTGTTGAGAGCATAGCAGAGGAAAAGTGACCAGCATTACTCTAAACTGACTGTTATTATCTGAAAGTGGGCTCTTACTAAAATATTCAAACGCTATTTCCTATATTCTGAGATTATAGTACTCTTCATAGATGTTTGCAGATTGCTAAATTAGGATACTAAGCAATTATGAAATGGAAGTGCTTCATGAATTTCATTTTCTGATATGCAAAGCACGAGGGAAAAATACTAATATTAATATAGTGCAGTCTCCAGGATAATTTAGTGAGAGAAAGTTGCTGTTCAGTATTTTAAGTAAACTCTGCAGGAGCAAAGGCTCACTTGGGCTGCAGCCCACTTAGTTTCGGCACCCACATCACTAAGAATTCTGTGGCACTCAGTGAAAAGTTTCATTTGTAAAAAGATCTTTGAATCCTTCCTTCCTCCCTGCTGTTTTCATCATTCAACAACTGCCTTCACAGCAAGACACCATTTTCCTTCTTGGCCTCATCTTACTCATTCAGTACCCACCTGTAACAAGCCAGGCAGGTTTTCTACAGACAGACAACAGTGTCATTTGAAGTAGATGTCTCTCAAAGCAGCATCTCTTCTGTGCCTTTGTAGACAGGGTCTTAGAAAGCCAAAGATCTGATTTGGGGGAGGGGGGGAAAGTGTGTGCGTGTATAAACATTTATTTTTTTTTTAATGTATGTAGCTGTCTTTTTCAGATTGTGCCATTAAATTTTACATAAAAATTAATTTCTATAATACCTTCTTAATTGTAATTTATATAGATAGAAGAAATAGTAGAGAGGCCAGTGTCCGTACGTGTTACATCAAAGAATGAGATAAAATGTAAGTACTTACCAGAAAGTGGTATGTCAAGGCATGCAACGTGCATACTGAGTAGAGAGTACCTGTCACTTGGGAGGGCGTGAGTCCCTACTAATAACAGTGACAATTGTGGGTAGCTGTTTTCCTTTTTGTATAGTCTCCAATTCTTTGGGAACATGCTGAAGGGGTGACTTGTTTGTAGGAATTCACAATAAAAAGAAATGCCGAAAGCGTGCAAAGGTGAACTCATCCTTTTACAGAGAAGATTGTAATATGAGTGCTCTGCCCCAGCTTAAAGACCCTCCCATTGCTTTGGGTCTTCATAAGTGGGGCTGCTTGGAGTGTTTGAGGGATCATGCTGGTACTGCAATTCTAGGATATTACTAATGGCAGCTGAAACTATAACATTTTTTCTTAACTATTTTGTTTCCTTCCCTCAAGGTTTACGTTTTCATTTGTTTTCATGCAGAAAATAAATTCTGTGAAAGGGAAACTCTTAATAAATAACCTGTAGTAAAGGGTGTGGCATAACTGGCATAACTCCTTCCGTTCGTAGTAGCATGAAGATTGCATCACTGAAGATTGTGCCTGTCAGTAAATTAAATAAAATACAAACCAAGTTCAGGAAATTAAATTCATTGTAAAGATAATGGAAGATTCTCATTTTCCTTGCTGCTGTAGTCATGCACACTTTAATTGTTGCTTGGAACAATCAATACCTTGTAAAGAAAATAAACATCCCTTTTTCTTAAGATACTCCACGGTTTTCTAGGGATATGTGGCAGTCTGTTTTACTGCCAGCCTGGATTCAGCCAGTTAATGCCTGAGCTTCTGTGGTTCAGGGAGTATCTGCTCTGAAGAGGTCCATTACAGGTACCATTACCATGGACCTCTGCTGTAGAGGCTGTGCTGACGAGTCGTACGTAACCCTTCTCAAGCACCTTGGGTTACATCAAAAAAAGTCCTGTGACTTAACTCCACTGAGTTGAATGGAGTATTCTAGCTGTATTTCAGCCTGGCCCATTACATAGTTGACTTTTTTGGGTAGTATTTACATTATGTTCATCTTTCTTTAACGTGGGTAAACATGGTTGAAATGTTTGTGGCAGGACGAGGAAGCAGCTGTGCACTTCAGTACTGGAGATGCCAGACTTTGGTATAACAGAACAAGCAGCTAGGAACAGTTAATTTTGCCCAACTTCATTTATTAATCAGTTTGATTATTTCAGTTTCTCCAGTTTTGCAAATTAGACGTAATCAGATTCACTTAATAGCATGGTAGATCTGTGTGTTAAATTATACAGAGCAATGTTATTCATAGGTCCTTTCAATTTCCCCATATAGACTAATCTTATTAATATTTATCTCGTAATCTTCTTACAAATTCAGAGTGCGTAATCTCTTGTCTAAATGAAGCTACTGTTCACACAGGGCTCTCCTTGTTTTCTTTAAAGAAAACAAAGAAATCATAGTAGCACTTAATGTTATGAAAAGCTTAAAGCAGGAAAAATGTAATTAAGTGTGAAGTATTATTAATGATGCCAGCGTCCAAAATGTTTGTGTTGTCAAAACAATGGGCAGGAGGGATGATAGCGTACTGAAGGTTAAGCCTCACCTTCAGAAGCACCATACCATCTTGGGGCTCGGCGCCTGCGGTTAGGTTTAGCTATAGAAACCGTCTTGTTAGGATGGTAAACAGTAATGTGCTTGGATGCTGATGGATTTCCTGCAACGTCCCAAATGACCCAACATCTGCCTCCTTTCACCCGTTGGTTCTATTCTGTGGTAGCAGAGGGGTGGGGGAAAAAAACAAATGGGTATCTTTAAAAATGCAGGATATGACCTAAGGATGACTGTACCTTTTTCCAGCTCTGTGAATTGGGTTTGGCTCTTGAAACAAGAGGAACTGTAGAGCCAATCTGGAATCTGTTCACTGATAAGCACAGTGTACTACTTGGATGTTTCTAAGAGGCTAAAGGATTTTATTTACTACTTACACAATCTTCAGTGCCTGTCTATGGTAACAAATGTTTTGTGAAGCAATTAGGCACATGCACAAGTTTGTCCCTACTCAGAAAAGCACTTCAGTGTGGTTTTAAGCCCTTTGGTTTTAGCTCTTCGTTGGATCAGTGGGAGGTTTTTCAAAGGCAAGAGGCTGTCCTTATCTCACAAATGGGCTAAGCTATCTTATGGCAAAATAGTCCTCAAAAATTCTTTGTTTTACAAAATGTTAATTTTCTTTTCCCTCCCCTGCTGCAATGGTCAATGGCCTTAGAACAATTCCTTTCTTACCTGCGTGTTTGGTAAATACTGATTCTAATGATTTCAATTCTGCTGTTAAATCCCTCGAACTAGAACCGTGCCCATCATTACTCCTGTAAATTTTCACATTTATGCATCAGCTTGCTTAGGACAGTTCTGGATGCACACGAACAAAGCAAGGAAGATCAAACACTTTTTAAAGCATGAAGAAGTGCCTCATATTGCTTCCTAAAATTTTGTCCAGAAAGACACCATGTTGAGTGAGACTGCAAATTCTTGTAGCTAGGCAGAAACTTTTTTACTTTTATCCCTTTTGCCCTGAATAGCTAGGGAAATTCTGGGGTGAAGACGAAGTGCACTGTATACAGGTTTCCCGGCTGACTGCTTTAGATTGAGGATGATGCCACAGATTTTTGACATTCAGGCATCATTAGAGTCATCTTTTCTGATGTCCTTCATAGCCCTGGGTAAAGTGCCTCATTTGGTAATGCTGAACTAAATTATCTCTAAAAATACCCATTCGTGATGTAGAAACTAGAAAGCGTAATACATCCCTCTGTAAGCTGTGCAAGTGTCTGCTCTCATAGTATAAAAATGTGCGCTCCCAAGTCGTTTCATCTAGTTTTGGATCTCCTAATGAGTTTTTCTGCCAGATTAAAGCATAATGACCAGGGAGGGATAACAAGCAAGATTAGGGATGTGGAAAAACTTATGAAAGAGTGAAAAGATTGATACTGTTCACTATGGAGAAGCAGTAAATAAGAACAGATATGAAAAGGTCTCTATCATTTGTTATTGTGAAGCCAAGAGGGGGCCCTTGCGTTTCCTCCTTCTCCCATGACAACAGGAGGCAGAGATATTCATTTAAATGAGACCTAACATCTATTTGAAAGGAAATTGCTTATTTTTCCCCAGCACATACTTCTAGCTGTTTCAAGATTTCTCTGAAACCGAGAGATAAGTGAGATTATTTTTTTTTCAAAGTCTGCTTATTCATAGACAGAATATCCCATTATATATCCAGTGTGACAACACTACAAATAAAAAGCAAAGCCTAAAAAGCTCAAAATATTTGGAAGAATCTTAGTGTTTCAGTGCCCTGGTTCGTAAGCAAAGCTCCTGTATTTTCAGACATTTGCTCCACATGATGTAAAATGTTGAGAAGAGTCAGAGGGATCAGAAACGTAGAAGACTATGAAAATACCATCTCTGGATAATGTTCCCCTCATATTACCTTCATAAATACATAAGCAGTTTATGTGAGCATCAACTGTATATAATATATTATAGTGTATCGAATATATGAAATGGTAAAGGAAGTTTCATATAATCTTTGGACTACACGCCTGAAAACTTTTTAATTTAAAAGTATAAGAAAAGAGATTTTTATTGTGTCGTTTATTGTTTGGCTGCCTTGAGGAAACCCCTTGGGGTTCTCTGAAGCCCTTGGTGCTGGCCGTGCAGCCACAACATCCTGTCTCAGGTGGGCTAATGAACTTTGGTGAAGCAACTAACATGTTCTGACATCCTTTGGCTTGTTTTTCTTAAATGTCAGATTTTTTCAGGTTGAATAATTTATCTCTTTGTGTTGCATTATGAATGTGAAAGGTTTTTCTTTGTGAGCTTAACAATGAAAGTTACTTGAAACTAGGGATAAATTGTGTCTCCTGACACATGTGTAAGTAGGTATTTAGTTGAGACACCAATAGTTTTAATGTTTAATTTACACAGTGCTTAAGGTTTAGCATATTTCTCGCAGAGAACTTGTCTGATTTTTCATTTTCTGCTGTCTTTCTGTATTAGCGGTAGAGATGATGTGATACTGAAGTTCTTAGCATACTTTGGTTATTTACAGGTAAGAGGAATAATCCAGAAACTTGTCAAAAAAACAAAACAAAACAAAACAAAAAAAAACCAAAAAAACCCCACAAAGCAAGCAAGCATCTAAGTGAACTGTAAACAAGAAGTGTGTCTGGTATGCTTAGGAGGGTGGTTCCAAAAAATGACAATCCACTTAAAAAAAACCCGAACAGCCAAAAAAAGAGCTCCCTAGAAACTGCTTGTAGAAAAGGCTTGACAGGTGTGAGAAGGCTTGGAGCAGGCAAGTCAGCAGGTGTTTTATCCTACACCGTGTTTTGCAAGGAGGACTACAAGTACCTTCTGATTACTTCAGTTATCCAGCTGGGCTCTGGTATTTTGGTTATACTGTTAAGGTCTCACTCGTTTGGAGTTATTTATCTTAGGAGTCATCTTCCTGACTACGTCACTGTCGTGTGGAGGGTTTAGTATGCAGTGATTGAATGCACTGCTTGTGGGTGCTGGGGAGACCGATAGGGAAGCTTGAAAAGAAGGAAAGCAGAAGAAGTTACGAACTGTCCTTCACCCTCCCCAAAGCCCTCCTCCCAATTTAATGAGGTTTTCAAGTGAACCCTTTGCAGCCATACAGCAGCTGGCCCTGCCACGTGATCCTGGGGCTGTTCCTGTGGGGCAGCCTGCCCATAGCCAGTTAATTTATTTCAATAAGGAGAATTAGGAGGAGAACTGGCTGGTTTGAGTAGGCTTGCTTTTTTCTGAAAGGCAGCTGACAAAGCCAGAGAGTAGAATTTTATGAGTGTCTGACCCTACATAATTTTTGCTGTTTGAAATAGGAAATTTATATTAATGTTTCTTTTTTGTTTGTTTTGTTACTGTCCTGTTTTTTAAAACCTAACATTGTCTTTGAGCTGAAAGTCAGTAGCAAGATGAATTGCAACTGTTAGCAGTTGCATCAGGTAACTGGGTTCCGGTTCTTCAATAAAAACATGTTGCTACATTTATTGGGTTCCTTTTCATATCTGTAGAGCACTGGGTTAACATTTGTCACTTAAGGCTTTCAATTAGAAAGTGTAATTGGAGTTTTCAAACACAGAACACAAATCTCTGCAACTAACATGTATCTTTTGAAACTTCTCATAAAATAAACTGTAAAAGTTGAATCAAAATGAAAGTTGCAAAAGCTGTTTCCTTTTACAAACAAGTGTAAGCCAATATCCATTAATGTTATGGCTTCTGCTTGAGTGACAGAAAATAAATTTTCTTTAAAAGACCCTAAGCATTTTAATTATTAAAATAAGCAACTTAAAAGTTAAGCAGGTGTGTTCTAATGAAACTCCAGCAAGAAATAGGAAGATCGCAATAGAATAAAGTCATAATTTACTAATAATGAATTTTGCCTTGGCGGTGAGGGTTTTTCTCTGCAGCCTGCTGTACTGCGTAGTCTAATTCAATCCGTATCTTCACTGAGACTTCATTTAGGTAGGAAGCAGGTGAGCCAAGTGTGCCAGCTCAGTTTCTGGGTGTAGTAGGACTGTAACCCTTTGGTGAAGGAAGACCTAAGAGGCATACTGAATTGTAACCAAGAGTTTTCAGCAGCATTAAAAAAAAACCCACGCATGATGTGAATTTCAAAAGAGAGTTTTTTTTCTCAAAAGGCAACATACGTGTGTCATGGGGGAGAGCGCTAGAGCAGCACGATCACTGCAGGGGCACAGCGAGGAATGGAGAGAGGAGAAAAAGAGTTGCTCTTTGCGTTCATACATTAATCTCTTTGGAGGAGGAATGCCCACATAGACATAGAGCCTTGCTCATGCTCGCGCCATCCCTACTGGCCCTTTATTCTTACTCTCCAGAGTTCAGGCAGCACAATTTTGAATCATTTGCCTGTGAATTTTGCACACTGCATCCTAACAAAGTGTGAAGCTCCTCAGGGAGAGAACTGCATTACAATGAAGGAGCCTGGGGAGCTGGGAGGAAAGAAAGGTGAATTTGCTGTCTTGTTACCCCCAATTAGGAACTGGGGTGTGACTCGCTCAGCTTCGTGGGAGACGGGGCTATGGCTCATCTTTGAAAGCAGGGGCTTATTTAACAGAATGTTCATGACATTTCTGCAGCTAATACATAATTACCCAAACAATTGCTCTTCAAAGGCAGTTACGTTGCTTTCATGTCCTCTCTGCACTGGGTGATGGCTGATGGCAGGGTTCCTGTCTTTCACGTGCCTTTTTGCTGCATTTTGGGTGATTCCATAGTTCACCTCTTAAATTATTTGGCTCACAGCTCCTAATATGTAGTTAGATTATGCATGCCAATTCCCTTAGCAGTCTAATTGCTGACCTTACATGCTAATGTTGCTAAATATATGATTAGCTATAGCCAGTAGCGGCCTACCCACTAAACTCCAGTAATACAAAAGACTTGTCATTCCACTCCTTTCCTCACATAGGAATGAGAGCAGAGCTTCCCCAATTTCTGTGCTATACACATCTACCATCTTTTTCCAAGTGTTTGGGTTTTTATTTTCTTTTTTCTCACAGTGATAGTGTTTGAGCAACTAAAATAAACATGAACCTTTAGAGCTCCATACCTCAATGGCAAGGTTTCATTTGGAGAGAAGGGTGAAGGAAGAGAAAGTTTCTGTGTTTTGGGAAGCGAGTGTATTTGAACCCGTTCATAAAACGGTTTAGATACATTTCCCACAAATGTATGTTTTGGTCCAGATTCTCAGCTGGATGGTGAATGAAGGTCTAAGCAGAAAAGACAAGACTTGAATGGTATGTCCTAGGAAAGAATATTCACCACCATGAATAGGAAACTGATACCAAAGAGCCTTTGGTGTAATGAGATAGAAAAGCGGAATATTAATCCTGAAATACTTATTATCTAGACTTTCCTAGCAAGTATGCCTGAATTCATGGAATTAGTGTTACTTTCATTTTTCATCTTGCACCTGTTTGCTTTTTTACAAGTAAACTGAACAGATTTTTGTTCTCTTTTAGTTAATCCTCTGGCTGCTCTGACGTCTTCGCACAGGCATTGGACTGGCAAATTGGAAGAAAAACAGCAGCAGCATGGGTGAGTGTGTACTGATTTTTTTGAGGGTTTTATGCCTCTGTCAGGTTGGAAAGGCCATTCAGATTATGTACTCGGATAAGTGAATCACTTTGTAATTTTGCACACTACAAAATGCAAAATCCGTAACAGAGGGGCTGGAATGAAATCCAGGATAACAGCAGTGAGTCTTAGAAATTTCTAATTTGGTTGTTGTCTTCTGGTTACTTTAAGTGCAGTATACACTACCATTATTTAGTTACGTGATTCGTTTTAATACCTACTGTAACCTTTAGGTATATTGCATTTCAAAATGTATTTCAACAGAGAAGGTAGGTAACAGTAATTATAAAAAGTCATCCACCAGTCAGGAAAAAAAACAATTATACTCTGCATTTTCTGCTGAAAAGGGTGAGGTTCTCAGCGGTAGAGCAGGCAGAGTGGGGGCAGTTGCCAGGGCTGTGCTCGGCAGCCTGTCTGGGACAGGAGTGGGATCAGCCCTGCACTGAAAGCTGCTGGTGTTCTCAGAGCCTGCAAAGTTAGCTTGCATCAACAACTAAACCGGCTATTTTGCTTCCCATTTTTAAGAAAACATTGCAAATGAAGAAAATCTGAGCAGTCTGTTCCACACCTAGACCTGAGCTGACTAACAAATTAGGAAAAGATGTGGTCTGTGGACAGAGCTGTACAGTGTTGTTTTGTTCCTTGGTTCTCTTGCTGTGATTTAATCGTGTAGGAAGGCTTTTCAGATAAACAATCCTGTGCAAATGATGCAAACATAGACTGCTACAGGAAAGACTGCTGTGGAGAGTTTCTGGAAGTAATGGGAGAAGACTAAAACTACTGTGTAATCTCACATGTCATTCCTCCAATATGGTAAAAACAGACGTGTTGTTTCACTTGTTTGAATTTGTGAAGACCAAGGCACGTTTTGCTTTCCTAATGAGAAGTCCCACCAACCCAACCTCTTACAGTGGAGATTTTCTGTATGAAGGGATCCCAGTTTTGATAAAGGTGCTTGGATGTGTGTAACTGGAACATGCTTTCAGCAAGGATGGAAGTAGCAGACTGTTGACTGAACGGTCACTAAATATATCCTTCCTTTGCCAAAGGGAGCTTACATAGAAATCCCAATGAATGCTCCTGGAAACCATTTGTGGTGTTTGCAGTACAGGTTTTTATTTGACCAGAGACTTAATTAACCTTAGTCTTTGCAACTCTGTATGTTGGGGAATTTTTCACTGAGCATTTGAACCTGAAGCTTAAGCTTCTGAAAGTAATACAAATAATGTATGTTGAAAAACTTAAAATTCACGAGCTGTCCATCTCCCTACATAAGGCCTGATGCATTTATGGCCTTCTCACTGCCCTGCCTGAGCGCACGAGCAACTGCTGGTGCCCAAAGAAGGGGACTGGAGCAGAGGGTTGATTCAGTGACTTGACCAAGGTAGCAAAGAACATCTGTGAACTGGATCCAGGTTTTGTGGTTTGTCCAGCATTTGCTCAGATTTTTGCAGAGCCTGTGTTACCTTTGCGGTTACATTCTCAACAGGTAACATTAACACCATATACCTTAAAAAAAAAAATGTTCAATGTTTGCAATTTTTTAATAATATACTGGATATAATTGTTAAATTGATTCTAAGCAATCCATAATATATTTAAGTTTAATAGGTTGCACAAGAATACCTACAAAATAAAAAAAATTTGGACAGATATCTTTCACAAATGATATTTATTAGGCAAAAATTTACTGGAATTTCAGGGATCGGTTTATTTTCATACATTTGGCTTCATGAGTCTGCTAAAGCGGAAACATCCTTTTCCTTTATTGTATACTTATACTGTGCAGACATCCAATAAATTATAAAGCTGAAGTATATAAAAACATATCCTGTTCATTTCCCTGTAAAATATCTCTGCACAGTGTTTTATGTATTTTTGTAGAACTACCAGTTCATCTCTCGGATTAGTTTGTAGTAAAGTTTTATAGACATTGTCATCTTTCAGTTTCAAAGGCAGCTGATATTTAGAAGGATGTTCCACTCCAAATGAGGCCAGTGTTTTATCTGTCCAGTAGAAGTTATTTTTAGTTTTAATAATCTGCTACCATGGGAGCCTACACAACATTTAAACTAAGCGTTCCATACCTTATGTTGATGATTAATTCTTTGTTCAGGCAAGCATGCTATGAAACTAAAATACCATTTGTGTTTTAAGATTCACAAGACATAATAAATTAATTAAGTGAAAGCTAGTCTCCTTTTCCTGTTTGAAGAGTATTAGTAAGAAGCTGTGTCTTTGTTTTTACTTACTGGGTTTTTTACCTGTTTGTGACTTGAATGCAAATACGGGAAATTCGCAGATATGTTGGATGTTTGTCATTGCTTCAGTAATTTCCTCCTAGGATAACCGAGTGCAATTTCTGCATTCAAAATCTGTTACAAATGTGTAATTTCTTTTAAAAATTCCAGAACAGCGGCCATTTGGGAGAAAGAGTGAACGTGAATGAGAGAGAGGTCAGTTAGAATAGAATAGAATAGTTTGGTTGGAAGGGACCTACAGTGATCATCTAGTCCAACTGCCTAAAACCCAGTTTATAAAACCCATTCAGATATTAATAGAAAAATGTTGACTCCGTATCTTAGGTGGTGATGTGCTGTTTGGTTTACGCTTCTCCTTTCATGCGCTAACTCAGAAAGTTTTATGCTCTGTATAATTCAAACTTGTACATATCTACAGCGTGTTGGCATTATTAGGAAGTTTAGCAGGTACTGTAACAAAAACTTGGTCGTCAAAGTTTGTAATTTTGTAAATAATTTGACTGATATAGTTATTCAAAGACTTTTCATTCATATTTTGAGCAAGCTAAATATTTTTATTTGGGGAAAGAAAATTGTCAGTTCTTTTAAATGCTGTAAATGCAGTTCAGAAGTTTTTCCTGATTTTTGTAGTACATCATTGCTGGGGGATTTCATATGAGCTGTATGTGCAGTAATGCTTACGCAATTGAGAGTGACACGGCGACTTGAGAGCTGCCTCTTAATCACATTTCTAACCTTAGCAGAGTATCAGAGAGCCCAAGTAGAGAGTCCAGCGTGATTAGTTGTTGTTTCCTAACTGTATAATGTTACCATTCTACCAAAATCAATGAGAAAGCTTGATGATTAATATAGGCTTCAAAAGAAGGATTTGGAGTGGCTTCCACTTAACCTGTTTGGTCTTAATCAGTTTTCTTTTGTTTAAAGAGGGGAAACTGGAGAGAGCAAAAAACTAAGCTTTTTCTGCAGTTCTGCTTTGGATAAAGTACATCAGTCCTTTGTCCACTAGATTGAGTTTTACACCGTTGATTATAGGGGGGTATATTTGGGTTTCTTTTGCCCCTAAAGGGCTCGGAAGGCACTGATGGCAGAGCAATGTACCTTTGAATAACAGGGACTAGTTTTCAAAGATTTTCTGAGGCTGGCAGGGAATTTTTTGTTGAATAATTTTCTCATGGAAGAGGAACTCCCTGAAAGATTGCAGCTTCTCTCAGGAAAATAGATTTTTCCATGATGGTCATTTTTATCAGATAAATGTAAGAGTGTTTTGGCATGGGTCTTTTAAAACACAATTCCAATATTTTACTTCTGAGCCTGCAAAAACCGCAAACATTTCCTTTCATATCAATTTAGCAGTATTTCTCTATTAGTACTTTGTTACCAATGCTTCAGTTCATGCCCCTGTTTGCTCCCCCAAGTCAAGTTCTCTGCAAAATCCCTCTCTCCTAATGCAGTGTGATTCTTCCCTCCAGCTGCACTTCTCAGTGCATCCCAGAAAGCGATGCCCGGTCCAGAGGGGAAAACTGAGGCATCCATTTGTGTGGTACCGCTCAGGAGGCAGCACTGGCCCAGGGCACTGCGGTTCAGCACGGGGCTGATGCAGGCTCTTCTCATCCATGCAGCGAATCCAGAGAGAAGGCTGAGAGAGAAATGGCAGCCATTCTTTGGGTGGAAAATGTCAGAACACAGTATTTTTCATACTGAGGTCCAAACAAGTAGCTGTCCCTCACAAGTTTAAACAAAAATTAAATGGGATGTAAGTTCCATATTTTACTAAGCTCTACTATGGAGGCATTGAACTGCAAAGCTGGATGCCTGACACAGTTTTGTGGGCCAGATAGTGAAGTCCCCTTGCTTTGTAGCTTGGTTAGAATCTTCTGAGTATCCCGTGAGGCACGTCTGTAACATTAAACAGCTGAATGCCTGAGAAACTCTGGTCCCGAAGCCTTCTTTTCACATAACTTTTCTCTTTTGGTTCATGGCAAAGGAGAAGCAAGGGCCGTGGGTGGGAATCCTGCCCTTACCAGTAGATATAGTCTCTTCTCTAAAGGACATAATAAATATGTAATAAGTGATTTTTATGTATTATTTACATTTAGGAGGCAAGATGAAAAGAACATGCTTAATTTTTTTTCCCCTACTTATCTAGGTATGCCTCATATTCCTACACCGAAAAATAGTACTATTGACTGTAATGTATTCTCAACAAACTTCTTTAGGAATCATCCTTTCTTTGCAACCTTCCCAACATTTTTTTTCCCCAGTCTTTTCACTTCTTCAAGTATGAACTGGTTTTGCCCCATATCTCCTAATTGCTGATGATGTTGAGGTACGTAATTATGTTCCACTTTATCGCTTACCTTGAGCAGAGATAAAGCTTGCAGGGGATAGACCATACACAGTCCTGTATTAATTTGCCGTGGAAGGCCTGCATTGTAGGAGAACTCAGGAGAGCTAGGGGCAAGTGATTTTAGGCGGAAGCGATGGGAAAATGTCTTTATAAAATAATTCCATAAATCAGCTGCTAATGAGGATTCCTCTCTGGGAGTGTACTCCTGGAGAACATGGGCAGAGCTTTCTTCGAGGGATTGAACGGAGGCAAGTAGGATCCCACAAAAAAAGGGTGCTCTCCTGAGGGTCTCTGAGTCACCTCAGCAGCCGTCAATCAAGAGCAATCACCTTGCAGCCCATCTGCCATCCGATATGTACGTGAGGTCAGAACATTGCCTGTCCCTGCAGAAGCATAGAGGTGGCTGCAGTGACAGTCAGTGGCTCTTGCTCTTCACATTTTCAAGTGTGTAGGGAGTTTGGGTTTGTCTTTTTTTTTTTTTTAAATTGCACTTCTTTTCATGGTCGCTGTAGCTGAGACTTATTCTGCATTAGCAGCAGGTATTTGGGATCATCCTTTATTTCCAACCAGTTAAATGTAATTGTTGCATCCTTCTGGTCTGCCCACCTGTTCGTTCCCATTAAGAAAATACTACCTTTATAAAACTGTTAGACTTCTTGTTGTTGAGGGAAGGATTGTGCCATCTGTTAGCATGGTACTGCTAAAAGTCAGGGCTGAAAAAAGTAAGATAGCTAATAAAAAAGAAATTCAAGTCAAAATGGTGAAATTAGTAAAAAGGTTGCTTTGGAAAGTGGGCTGGGTGACTGATGGAAAAACTGCGCATCTTTAGTGCTCAGCAGAGCTTGGGAATGAGGCAGCAGCGAACCTCTCCACAGTGGCATGACAAATTGTTATTAGGAGGGGAATTAAGGAACTTCTGTGATTCACAGACTGAAAGATCTGATGAAGACATTGCCTGTGTTTAAATCAATCTTCAGCAATTTACTACAATTCCTCAAATTCTGGCAGTAGTTTCCTCGAGGCTGTTGAGGAGACGAAAAGTTGGAGAAGAGAGATTAAGCACTGTGTGGCTATAAAGAGTGCCAGTGAGATAGAAGGGGTAGAAGCTGTCAAGTTACAAAAAGTTGGGAGTGTCTTGAGGTAGTTGGCTTAGAGCTAATGATCTGGAGAAAAGTGATCATCAGTAAATCGTTATCAGCTCATGACAAAATGGAGATCAGAGCTGACAGGGAGGCACTGCTCCATGACCTTAGACTGCCAGGACAATGAGCAGCCCGTTGACTACAAAAACACCCAGTATGGCAAATGGGCGGCAGCTAATGAGTACTGGAAGACATAAACCCCTAACTTTGAGGTCACAGAGAAGTGCGTCTGCTTGGGAAAAATATTTGAATGTTGTTTAAGCTGCTGCTGTAACTGCCTGTGTGTGACCATGGGAGCTCAGATATTAAAAAAAAAAAAAAAAGAGAAAAAAAAGTCCTGAAGTATTTGATAAGGGAGATTGAAATGGCATGGCAAAACTTTGTAAACCTTTTTTGCTTTTTTCTTCTGGAATTGATTTCATGTGGAATTTTAGGCTGAGCGCAGTCATCCATTAAAAAAAAACAGGGAAAAGAAATGCAGAGAAATGAGAGAAATGTAGGTTTATTACTTTTATTTTTTCCCCTTTCTCCTCCCTTTATGTGTTAAATGACTTGGAAAAGAGACAAATAACTTAAGACATTGCAGTTTAGCTATGTTCTCATTATCCTGACAAGTACAAGAAGTAAGAGTATGCGAAATCAGGCGTTTTCTATATTCCTCTAAGGTAGAACAAGGAGAATTCTGATGAAATTAGAGGCAGAGCGTTTTAGCAAAAGATCAATTTACTAAACATGATAATTAATTGGAATTTCTACCCTAAGAGATTACTGCTGGAAGTACCTGGATAGGTTGACCAGATACCTGGTGGGATCCAGTGAGTCGCACTCTGGCGTTGCCATTCTGTCCTGTGGGGTGTGTGCTCGTATCCTGACTTGATGCCTGCTAGGATTTCATGGGTTCTCCTGCCCAATTCATCAGACCCAGGCCTAATGAGATTCTTCGCAGAAGAAATCACATGTCACTTAAGGCCCTTAAAATCAATGACTATACAAAGAGCAGTTTTAAAAAAAAAAAAAAAAAAAAAAGGGTGAAAAATCTTTACCAGTCTCTACATTTTACGAAGTATGTACCTGCACAAATTGATAGCGAGAACGTGGCTATACTGCAATGTTGTTATGATTGTCTGCTGGTGTGTTAATATATTTTTAAAAAAAGTAGTACTTTAGATATTGAAGCATCGAGTTGTTTCCCATGATGAGTAACTTCGAGGAGTTTATGCTGTGCTTTTCTAGACTGAAGACTTATTTGTTTATCTTAATAGTTGCTACAAAAAGAACGTTGTACAATGAACAGAGGAAACCTCACCAAACAGTCCCAAAATAATTCAGGCAACTGACAGAAGGCAGTGCTTTCTGCTATGAAGACGTTATGAATGCCTACATTTTTTTTCCTATCTCCGTCATCCACTCTAAGTTAGCTTTGGAGAGTGATTTTATCTTTAAATATGAATCAGATGATGTTGCCAAGACAACCTCTCCTCAAGCTTTTCGTATTGCCCACAGTGTGCGATGAACCTCAACCAAGTCTTCTGCCAGAGTGATTGGTCACTTAATTTTCAAGTGGGATTTGATTTGATGAAGCAAAATATTCAAAGTACTTGATTTTCTTGGCTCCGTGGCGAGTCACTCCAGCTAGTTTCACTTGCTCTGTCTCCAGGGCTGGAGGAAGCTAATCACACTGGCAGCTGGATTCCAGCATATGAGAGAGTATTTGACTGAAGGTACGGCTCTGCAGTCGATTAGTGCTTTCCCAGCCACGGCGTAGACGGGGAAGGTACAGTCAGTGACAGAACACCTCCTCTGCAGGGTCTTCTACAGTATTTTCTCCAGGATATTAATCCTCAATGTAGTGATGCTGTGTTTTAGGCTAATAGAGTTACACCTGCTTTGTCTTGTTGCAAGGTGCCTTTTCTTGAACCGAAATGTCTTTTATCACTTGGCAGTGGCTCAAGTATCCTGTATGAATTGGCTGCCCATTGCTGATGCCACAGGAGCGGGGTTTAGTTGTTTGTCGCCGCTGTTCCCTGCCGTGGGAACTCACTTCAAAAGATACCTCTGAGTAGGCTTATCCTTATAAGGAGAGAGACAAACTTGAATAATACTTGAATAAATGTAGACTCTGTTTGTCACACAGTAATATTAAATTCCCTTTTCATTTCTTATAACCTCAATGTATTTTATGCCCCTTTAGCTCTTACTTCTCACTGCTTTGTCAGCAGACTCCCTCTTTTCACTGTCATTCTTTTAGCTTTATTAAAGAATTGTGCTATCGTTCTGTCTTAAACTTTCAACAAAGTAGGCTCTTGCAAAGTGATGTTTTAATTAAGTATAACGGTAGCAATGGCTCAGCTTATGTTACTAAAAAAAGGGAAGGAATCTTGTGTGAAAGGTTTTTTTTGCTCTTTCACTGCCACCGCAAAGTCATTTTCCCAAGAAACCCAGTGAGATTGATGAGGAGCTGATGACTGAGAGGCCCACTGATAGTCAAGGCTGTGACAAAGCAGCAGCAGGCTGGGCCTCGTCTTTGGTGGGGACGTGCTGGTGGGCACCCTCCACAGGGGCAAGGGCTCCCCAGTGGTCTGAAGAGCCACCCCTGGTTCTTCCTGCCTGGGCGTTCAGTGGTTGGAATTTCAGATTGTTTTACCCAGAAGCAGCTGAAAGATGAGACAGACAGAATTCATCATCCTGACTGAGATGAGAGTTTATCCAGTGACAGCCTTATATGATCACTGGTGCTCTGAACGGTTTGTGTTTTTTACCGAGAGAAAAACAATTTCCCCATGAAGGATTATTTTTTTTTACGAACATTTCCAATGTTTCAAATTTTTTTAGCTATTGCATCCCGTCTTTCCAGCAGAGAGGCACAGAGAGGTCTGAATTGCTGCTGCATCCCTCTCCTAAAAGTCCTTTCCATTTTCTGAAAGGTGGCTGCAGCTGAGGTACTGTGCTTCCAGTGTGCAGCTTTAAAGTAGCTTTCCTGTTACATTTACAAATGTGGAATCTGTTGATATTTAATATGATCTGTACTGAAACCACAGCGTAAGTATAAATATGTATTACAATTTTTTTCTATGCAAACTATGAGTTTTTTACACATTGCGTCCGCATGTCATGGTTATTTGTGCATGAGGGTTGTGGAAAACCCATCAAAGTCAGCCTGTGTACTGAATAAAAAAAATGCAGATTATATTGTGGGCTGCAAGATACTCTGGTGAAGGGATTGTTCTAAATGCAATACATTAGAAGTTATTTCAAGCCAAGACATAAATGACATTTCAAATTTTGAAAAGAATAATTATCTGAACTGTCACTTGAAAGAGAAATTCTTTATCTATTAGTTTTTTATGTTTCAACCTGTAAAAGACATCTATGGGATTTATTTTTAGTATGTGAATAAACTTGATGGAATAAAGTGGAACGACTAATAACCTTGGTCTGTCAGATAGAGCCATTAGGTCCTTGTCCCGGAGGTACTCTGCCCATGCACTTCTTGACACGCTGAGCAAGTCCAGGTCTTGAGTCTCTGTTTTAGTTACTTTGAGGCATCTTTGTGACTTGCAAAATGCAGCCTAAACGGTCACGCAAGTGACTGCTCCTGCTGTTGGAATCCTGACTGCCTCAGGAGGTGACCCTGTCCTATAACTCGCAGCTACCGTCGCGTCTGTCGTAGCACACAGTAGTGTTTGTACCAGCAAGCGTGCATGTGAGTAACAGCATCTTCTGTGCCCAAGACTTTAGAACTGGGCTGGATTTTACTGATTGAAATTAGTCTAGGCATCATTTGGAAATGAAGCCTGAGCATAACTTCTGTGTTGAATGGAAACCTGATGTACTAATAGATCTATACAGAACCCAACTATAAAAATAGGCTCCAAGCTTTGTCTGTCTGTACAAACTGGCTCTTCCACTATCAGGATAAGTGAATTTGCTCCACTTTCTGTGACCACTTTGGATTTCAGTGACTGACGAACACAAATTTGAGTTTGCCTCAAATATGGATTGCTGCTATGGAGAATATGGAGAACTCCTCAATTTTGCAGCACAGCTGGGTGCTAAAGCCTTCACCTGCTCTCTTGCTTTCTCTCTTGCACTTGTATTGTTTTCATTATTTATCTTTTTATTAATAAATCTATTTATTTTATCTTTTTATTGTTTTCAGGAAACTGAATTTGGAAACTACTGGATATGTCAAGACATGGCAACCAATTGTCTTGATAAGAAATGACAAAAAAATAGTTTAAATAACTTCTTTTTTCTTGTGCAGAGATTCAGGAATAAAACGCTATTAAGAAAATTAACCTTTTAATGAAGTGTTTAAAAGAAGAAGACAAAAACATAACTAACTCGCATTTCCTTTTACAGACAATAACAAACCATTCCCACAGTTTGCTATGCTATTTGAAGAGTAAATATTTTTTTAAAATGTAACGGCTATATAAACTATACAATCTGAAGGTTTGGTGCTGGGTAGTGTACGGAAAGAGCTGTAGTTGTCTCTGAAACAGATGGATGATCTAAGAAAAACATGTGTTTACTGAAATGGGCTGCGACCACAAGAGATTAGCTTTGGAGCTTTATCAGTGATTATTCTCTTCTCAGCTTTGTAGTTTAACAAAACCACAAGGAAAAATTGAAGAACTTTATGCCTTTTCTGATTGTTTTACAAGATGATGCCAACCAATTGCTTTAAATTTTTAGTATTTGTAAAATACTTAAAGGATTAGTTTAATGGGACGACAGTGAGACAAACGTCCTCTACCCCAGGAATGCACTCTAGCCTGGTAGCCGGCAACTCTCCAGGAAAGTAGAAGACATAGCTTCAAACTGTTTTAGGCGAAGGAGCACAGGAGGGTGTTTTCAGCTATATGGGTGGGTGACTTGGAGCACAAGTCTTATGAGGAGCAGCTGAGGGAGCTGGGGTTGTTCAGCCTAGAGAAAAGGAGGCTGAGGGGAGACCTCCTTGCTCTCTACAGCTCCCTGAAAGGAGGGGGTAGAGAAGTCGGTCTCTTCTCCCAAGTAACAGGCGATAGGACAAGAGGAAATGGCCTCAAGTTGTGCCAGGGGAGGTTTAGACTGGATATTAGGAAAAATTTCTTCACCAAAATGTTATCAAGCACTGGAACAGGCTGCCCAGGGAAGTGCTTGAATCACCATCCCTGGAGGGATTTAAAAGACAGGTAGATGTGGTGCTGAGGGACATGGCTTAGTGGTAACTTGTCAGTGCTGGGTGAATGATCTTGAAGGTCTCTTCCAATCGATTCTGTGATTCTATATTGGTAAAGGACAGCAGAAAAAGCATAAACAAGAGAGAACTGATTGTGCCCTCTGTGCCAGGGTAAGTTAAAGTGTGTAACGCATCCCAGTTAAATGTCTTTGATAGAGTCACATGAGCTCTGCTCCCCATGGCTTGGTTACAGAGAGCAAAGAAGAAAAAAATACTTACGTCTATGAAATCAAATCCTTCCCTGATCTTTCCCGAATCAACCTGACAGCTTCTAATTGCTGTGTTCAGAGGTCCCACTGGAGTTATTTGTGCTCCTCTTCTAACATCCATTGTCATCTGAAATGTTCCCTGAAATATTCTAAAGATAAATATTAACTAGGTTTATAAGAGTTTCTGGAAGGTTGTCGTGGTTTGGGCCGGGCTGGCCAACGTGGGGCACAAAACTATGACCCTGGCATTAAGAGCCCCATGCTCTAATGACTGAAAGGTATAAGATTTAAATATTTATGTAATTGGCAGAGTGGTATTTTTCAATGATAGTAATTGTTGCTTTATTCAGAGATTCACTGCCTGATATGTAACATCATGAAGATGTCCCAACTACATCCCAACTAGGATGCCATCTCCTAGTAGATAGCCCTTGCTATTGAGGTGAGCCCTGTGAATTCCACCAGTTAGTAATTTCGTTCTTATCATATTGTAATACTTGATGTGTTTAAATAAGCTTGTGCCATAAAATCATTTTGCACATATTGTATCACAATATCACTCCTTGCTATATAACAGGAAAATGGATGTTCGCTAGTTTTGAACTTTACTGGACGGCAGAGACTCCTGCGATAATCCTTATGTGCCTTTGAAAGGTTATTTTTCATTAGTAGTACCGGCCTGAATGGCAAAATGATGCTACTGCGCCTTAGATATCGGAAGAGTCAAAGAGCTCTTTTCCTACAAGCATTGGAAATTAATGGCTTGTATTCCTGTAAACTTTGTGGCTTATTTCTGTGGTTATAGAAGTAGGATCAAATTGGAAGATGAGGAAGAATGTTAATCATCAAATGTTACATGCTTTGCAGGAGGTAAAGGTGAAAGAAACTTCATATCCTGTTCAATGTCAATATTTATTGTCCACAGAATAAACGTACTCTTAGAAAAATTAACTCTCTTGATGGCATTCCTTCAAACTAAATGTGAGTGCAGAGACAAATTCATGTGGTTGCAAAATAAAGTGTTTTATCTATTTTTGCTCGCTAAAGCACACGGAAAGTTTGTATGTCACTGTGAAATCTTAAAGAGAACACAGGTTTTTGGTAATACTGATGATGTTTTCTGCAAACAATCAACACATTTTACAGGCATTTACAGCATTGATACTTTTTTAATGAAAGACATCTGTTTCCAAATGCAGGAGTTCAGTTTGTCCACGATGCCTCAGCATTTATTTAGGCCATGAACCTTGCATTTACCCAATTCAGTAGACGCTTTTCCTTTTGCGATTCTTTATGCTTTTGTACTTGCCATCTACTGTGTCATCCACAAACTAGTGTTTTTTTTTCCTGGAAGTGACACCACAGGCATAACAGGTCTCTTGGAACTGTCACAGTTCACATGTAAAACGGCCTTCTAGAGTTGTCTTTACGAGTGTTGTACATCTCTTCATTCCCGCTCATACTGCAGAACAGTGTTTCAGAATGTGTCTGCTTTGGGGAACTCTTTGCAGGACTTTTGCAGTACTTGGGAGGATGCTGGGGCGAGATCTCTGTGATGAAGGCAAATGTGACAACTTGGCAGTTTATGAGAATTTGTGTAATTTTAATGGCTTTGGAAGCTGATGTGCCTTCTTCCTGCCAGGAGATTGTGATGGTGACATTCTGATTGGATTGTGTAGAAGTCAATGAAGGGAAGTGAGGTACAAGTAGTCAACTAAAGGGCAACATAAACTTTTGAGAGAGGACAGTAAGTTGGAAGCAAAGAAACTTCTCTTTGTAGAGCCCACTTTTCCCATGAGCTCCCCCCTTGTTCACAGGATTTACTGTTCCTCAGCCACCTCACCCATAAATATCTTTTTACTTTTTTTCATCCTTGTGTATAAGGGAAAAATCATTCTAATAGAGCTGTCCACCCGTTTCTGTGTCCTGCCTCAAACTGCCCCGTATGACTTCTCTTGACTCTGCCTGTGAGTCACTGTTATGTTTGAATGGGGAGATGAGATACATTGTCCTTCCTTTCTTCTCCAGCTATTCCTTTCCTCTTAACTTTGCCCATTTCCACCATTTCTGGTGGAAAGTCACATAGATAACTAAGCCCACAACATGTCCAACATTGTGCTTGGCTTTCATCTCCTAAACTGCCAAGAAATTTAGGGCTGCAACCTGTGATTAATGTGTTGCTGGGGTAGAGGAAAATGTCCATAATTCTTTGACTGTGGTTAGTGGAAGCGTATTTTCTATCTATGTGCTGAGCTTCTTATCTTCTGTGGGGGATGGTGATCCTGGGACACTAGGTTGGTTGACTGGAAATGCTTTTGTATTACTTATTTTGAAGAATGAAGGTGTCGAAAAGAATAGCATAATAATATTTTAGTCTTTTACATTTGCGTAGCTTAGACACTAAATTCTAATGCAATATTTGAATAAGTCATTCAGTACACAGCATTTTGTTTTAAACTTTTAAAGACATTAAACTTTAAGCTGCAAAGTGCAGTAAATCAATAATGTGTATTAATCCTGATTCCTAAGTAAATATGCACATTTAATTTAACCTTTGTTTTTTTTCTTCAGAAAACTTCACAAATTAAGTAGTTGGGTTGGGACCAGATCATACCAACACATGCCAGAGAGCTTTCAGCTGAAGATAGAAGTTGGGATAGTTGTTGGTCATTCCTTTCCGTGCTCAGTGTTAAGTTCTGTTGATATAATACTTCTCTCTAAATATAACTACTAATGAAAAAATCTATAAAAATCTGCTCTCATCTATCATAAATGCAAAGCATGGTAAAATTTATCAAAATAAAAACTCTGAAAGGTAGTGAAGAAATCAAAAGTTTGAGAAGTTAAGCATGGAAACAGGTTTCTAAGAGTTGTGTTCAATCTGTGATGAGTCTGTCACAGAGGAAGCGCACTTCCAGGTATGGGGCAGTTTTTCTTGTTCAAGTAAATCTAATGCATCATATGGAGCAGCTCAGATGTCTGTTCATTTCCTTAGATGTTTTGAAATATTCCAGATTCACTTTGCCAGGTAGTTTCTGACCGTAGTGGCAAGCTTCTGTTAGTGGTGAGGTCTGTATGTAACTTAATTATTGGATAAGCGGACATTAGGCATTAATTTACAGAAGAGATAAAGAGTGGGAACTTTTGGCATCCTGAAAAATTGTGTTCTAGAATCTAAATCTAAAAAATCTAAATTTTTAGTATTTCTCCTACCTCCACGCCCCCTTTAAAAATATTACTGTTCTCCAAGTAAGAAAATGAATGCTATGGATCTGTCCCCACTATGGCTTGGTAATAACAGTTAAAAACTGCTTGATGCTTCACAGAACTGGAGCTGTGGCACACGGTCTGGCTTCTTGGATACCACAGCTCATGTGTTATACCTGAATGCTTTATAACTGGCACAAAGACTTCAGTTGAAAAAAAAAAAAAAAAGAACAAAGTAAAATTCATTCCTCAGGTTAGAACCTGCCACAAGCTAAGAACAGGAGAGCTACCAGTGCCTGAGGGTCCTGCAT
The DNA here is from genome assembly GCF_963924245.1 of Chroicocephalus ridibundus. Taxonomy (NCBI): domain Eukaryota; kingdom Metazoa; phylum Chordata; class Aves; order Charadriiformes; family Laridae; genus Chroicocephalus; species Chroicocephalus ridibundus. The sequence continues at coordinate 38,819,137 of NC_086289.1, forward strand.
TGGCAAGGAATTGATATGGTGAGATATACCAGATCCTTTCATCAGGTAAATTACAAAGAGAAATAAAAAAAAAAAACTCTGTGTGTTTTTTACCAAGTGTAGATTTCCTTCCTACCCCCAGATCAGAGTGACGCTGAGTATGAGTCAGCTGAGCTGCTCTGGCAGCTGTGAGTGAAGATTTTTGTAATGTCACAGGGCTGTGATCCATATCATGCAGTTCTTCCACTGCTGAACTTAAATGCTACAGAGAAGGGCAGAAAAAATAGATTTTACATAGTGTAGAAAAGAAAAGGCTTCCTGGCTCACTTAAGTGATACACTTGATCCCTAAAGTGCTCAGAATGTGTTGAGAATAACACAGAAATTTCGGCCTTCTGCAAGGCCTGTGAAAGGAGAGGCTAAAGGGGTTTCATGGAATTTTCAGAGTTGGAAGGGACCTCTAGAGATCATCTAGTCCAACTCCCCTGCTAAAGCAGGATTTCCTAGAGCACATTACTCAGGGCTGCATGCAGGAGGGTCTTGGAAGTCTCCAGAGAAGGGGACTCCATAGTCCCCACAGGGGACTTCATAGCTTTCTAGGTTGTCAGTTTGAAGGATCAGTCATCATGAACCATAGACAGACATTTTTCTCCCAGAAGTTAGACTTTCTTTTAGGCAGACTCGTAGGGCATGAGATGCCCTGGGGTATGAGACGTCAGCATGCGACTTGCAGGTATGAGTCAGGACCTATGGGAAACTAATTTCTTCTTGAGTGGCGGATGGATGTGGGGTGAGGAATACTCCAGGGCACCAAAAATGGTGCTTGTTGCCTGTATTTAGGCAGCCAGATTCCATCCCACCCTTTTGTGGTTGGGTTTCTTTTTCAGAAGGCTCCTAACAGTGCAAGCCTGACATATTTCTTAGCAAACTGTTCCAGCATTTCCTTATTCTCTGTGCTGCCTGATTGTATATTAATTCATGGTTCAGCTTGTCAAATTTTGACTTCAGCTGTTTGATCCTCTGTTTTTATCAACCAGGTTGAAAGACTTCCCCTGTGGCATATGTTTTGGCTTGGTGCTTGGCCTCATCTGTAAAGCAGCAAAAGCAGTAGGGCCAGTTGTGTGATACCCGTGGCCTTTTGGCTTTGGGCTTGCTTTATTCTGGCTGCCCTGCGGCACTGTTCCCTGTCTCTTGTTTTTTTCAGCAAAACCCGACTCTTAACTGTTGTCTGTTGGGTCACCGTCAACCTCTCTGGCACCAGCCTTTTTGTGAGGATCCTATTTTTGAAATACCCTTGCAAACCACAAGAAAGGCTTGGTAACATTTCATTTCACCGATCAGCAGATTTGGGGGGTGGGATCCCTTTGAAACCCCAGCTTTAAAGGGATGAAGATCCAGAGCAGATGTCTCTTACAGCTTGTATGTCAGAAGTGCAGGTATTTTGGTTCTAAGGAGCGCTTCAGTTTATGTAGGGCTTCCCGTGCCTGCTGTATCCCCATGTAATCTCCTGACAGCACTTGCTCCCTGCAAGAGGAGGCTTTCCAGGCAGATATTCCCGTGTTGTCCACCTTGCTTCAGCATCTGCATGTTTCACTTTTTTCTTTTTCCTGGCAAAAATCACAAGCTTTCACCATTTTCAGCCCATTAACACGCAGCTCCAGCCATTCCCTAACCTTGAAGAGGGCTCTGCACAAGCCCTTACTGTCCAGCCCCGACAAATGGATGTCACTGGTACATGGTCAGGAGGCTGCCTTGAAATTCATTTTTATCCCAAAACTTTTGTTTGCCATCATTTCACCTCCCAGGGGCTCAAACTAAACGTGACTTTGAACCAGCTGCGTTGCTGTGCTGATGATCTGGCCTACTGACTTCTCCTATCTGCATGTGGTTTTTACGTTGCTTTTTCAGCAGCGTTATTGCCCGTGACTCTCTCTGTCTGTCCGACTAATATTAATTCTACTTTCATTCACTGTTTCTTTGCTGGTAGTTCTGAGTTAGCCACTGACTTCAGCATTCCAGTTGTAAGACCACCTCCACCAAATTGCGATTACAGCAGTACCGTAGTCATTAATGTAAAGATTTTTGGATCTTCTGATGTACTATTTTCTCTTGTTTGTTTTCTTGTTTATTATCACATTGCCTCATACTTGCGTCTCATATGCGTGATTCTGCAGCCAATTCAGAGAACTCACAAAAAGAAGCAGGTTATCCCTACTTAGGCACCAAAAAAAAAATCTCTGCACTGCATTTCCTGTCTTTTTGATATTTCAGCAATGAAATAGAATTTTTTTTAACTATAAAAGTCTGAATGTGGATGAGAGAAAAGTCCCTTGCTTATAATTTCAATTTCTAGTATTGGTCACCACTTCATGGTATTTGGGACAACTGGGATCACATAATATCAAGTCAAGTGTGCTGTTTTCCTGGTATGCAGAAAAAGATATTTCCCAAAGGAACTTGGTACATAAAATATGCTTCACCAAAATCTTTTTCTAGCAATTGGGTGGCGGTGCTGCTCTTTCTTTAATCCTCATTTTTAACTTGGTATTATTCAGATTTATTTTCCTTTTCCTTCCAGCCACAGAGCAAAGAAAAGAAAAAAATTTGAGACACTACTGTTTTGTTAGCTTTCTTTTGAATACCTTTGCAAAACAGGTAGAGGTTTTGTCTGTAGTAATTCAGCTCCAAGAACTGCCAGTTTCATGTATTTTCATGAGTTTTGCAATAAAGACTATCTATTAATAATGTTTTAAACATTTCACATTGTTTTTATGTTATTAGAATTGTCCCTATGGCTAAGGATAAGACATTCCTTGATCTGTATTTTGTGGGAGGTAAAAGTTTTAATAAAGTTGCGTAAGATTCTTCATTGCACCAGGTTATAAACCCAGGAGGGAATAGATAAAGCTGCACACGCTTTCCCAGCTTTCCAGGCAAGATGTGTGTCCGCCAGCTCTCATCGGAGAGCTGGGTCTGTCCTTGCCTCTGGGAGTAACCAGAGCATTTGCCTAAGGCTTTTCCACCCATGGTAAAGCACCCAAGGAGGTTCTCCTTGTCCTCCAGATGTCTCAAAAGTAACACCAGTGCTTGCCTCCCTAATTACTGTTTAATTTCTCTATTGTTACTTATTCCTTGATTTTAACTCTCTTTCCTTCTTGTCTTTGGGGAATATATTAAAATAGAAGTGGCTTTCTTTTCTGTGACAGTCTCGTGTGTTGCAGATTGAACTTTAAAAATATATTATAATTGAGGTATTGAAAAGAAATTTTTCTGCACGTCAGGCACCCTTTCTTTTTCTCCAGGTTAAAAAAGCAACAACAAACCCAACCCATAATTGTCTGTGTTATCAGAATGAGGTACCTACAACAGCTTGTGAAGGGCAGCTGGGGAAGTGGAGCACAACACAGCTGTTCCCTCTGCTACTGCCAAATAAACAAGCTGCTCTATGTCTGGAAAAGGGCTGCTGAACCCTTGGAAATCCCACAGGACTTTTTCTCTCCTGTGGCTCCCAAGGAACTGTGTCTACTCCTGGGAAAAGGTTCCCCTGAAAGGTTGTGAATTAGGAGCAGAGATTATTCTTGAGTGCAATGGTCCACCCGCGGTACCTACCCACTGCCCCTTTGAGGAACATAGGAAATTGTCCAAATAGCAAACCCCTAAATACCCAAGTATTTGCACTTACTGTCGTGAAATGTTAAAGTTGGCCCCTTAGTCTGTGAAGCTCTGGAAAGAGGAGGCTGAGATGCTGTATTTCAGAAAAGAAATCCACTTCTGAGGAGGAAATTCTTATTTGCTCTGGAAATACACTCCACAAGCCAAGAGGATTTTAGGCAGGGTGGGCTACACACAAGCCAAGCTGAATACTAACACTTCCGAAGAGGTGTCGAAGTAGTGTTACTTGTCCAGTGGAGTTGTTAGCTTAAAAAAAAAAAAAAAAAAAAGAAAAAAAATAAGAAAATTCAGTTATGTCAGTCACAGCATTGCTATCTGCCTCTGCTTTGGTATGTCTGTGGCATTCTTCTCATGGTGCTTAATAGTTTTCCAGGGCTTTACAACCCTGTACGTGAGATGTGTGGAGAAGCTGTAGCTTCCCCTGTGTTAGCGTATAGTGTATTAACATTGCCTGGGAGCTGGGGGGAAATACATGTTTTTTCTTTCTTCCTGAGCTATTCCTGGCTGAGGGGTGGGTGGGTGGCTCAGTTAGGCAGACTGAAAGGTGGCTCACTGAAACTCTTGTTCAAAAGTCAATCTCTCTTCCATTCCTGTCTCTGACTTGTGTAGGTTGCAGAAATCCGTTCACGTTTAGTGGGGAAATTTGCACTTACCATAAACTCCTCTGCAGGAGCATTTCACAGTCTCAGGCCAACGTAGGAGAAAGCTCTGTGTCTTTCCTGCATGAGCTTCGCCTTCCCAGATGACAGTTTGGTATTGCCTGAGGGATGTACCTGTCCAGATAATCATCATCAGGAGGCAGGTAGCCTCTTGAGTAACTGTTGGCAGTTTAAACTACGTCCTTTAAATGTCACAGTGAGCAGTAAGCAGCATGCAGACCTAATCTTGTTGAGGGACTAAGTGCATATCACATTATATTGGTGATAAACCAGTTCTTTAGGATTGTGTAGACTTGACTGCTTTTGGTGAAAAGCCCCGATTTACTCACTTTATTCTTAAAGATGTAATCCTAAAGTGGTTACTTCTCCACATTCTGTTTTGATTAATTCAGTTCACTTGCGATTCTATGCGTGTGTGCGTGTGTGTATGTACACCCATGCAGATGTATAGGAATGACTGCAATGCTAGCATTACCTTGGGTTTTGGTGAATGTAATTCTGTTATCCAAAAGAAATTCAGTCACTTCTTACCAATGTAGTTTGTCATTCCATTAGATGAAATGTATGTATCTGTAGGCGATCTGACTTTAACGGATCGTTCTATCCTTGAGGAAGAGCACTGGTGTCACACTGCGGCTATCTTCTCTTTTTGAAACCTTAATTTCTGCACAATATGGTCTGTCTAAATCCAGTCATAGGAGAAACTCTTGCATTACTGACAGGAGCCATGAGTCAGCTTGATTACCACCTGAGGTTATGCATGAATGTGTGAAATATACACAAATGTATATACATAATATATACAGTCTTTTTATTTGCCACCTGCCAAAAATGTAAATGTGCCTGTGCTGTCAATACTTTAGCATTGAAATGGACAGTTCTTTCCCTAGGTACCATATTCCGAAATAACTAATTGGGGTCATTAATTTGCTTAATATTATTGTTTAAAATGTGGATAGACTTTTCTTTTCAATAATGTGCTTCAAGCAATACTGTTTTTCTTTTAGCTAAAAATATTTCTGTATAAAGTGTCACATCTATAATATCACATCCATTATTAACCTCTAAGGAACCCTGAACTTTTGTACAAGAAATGAACAGGGTCACTAGAACAATTTTTTCTTTGTCTACCCCGTTACACATCAGCTGTAAGAATTTTCAGAGATCCTTAGGACTGCTGTAGGCCGGCAATACAGTCCCCAAAGAACGAAGGCGGAGCAGTGAAGGCACTTTGCTGCCCAGGCTCTTGCTGGCTGCCGTCAGCCATTCCACAGGCTCCGGCTGGCGTCAGCCTTTTTCACCCTGGTGGATATCCCATCAAGGGATTCGACTTCTCTGGCACAATTTGTTTTCAGTAGACCCTGTTGTGTTTTTTTTTTTTTAATAGCCTACCATTTGGTAAGTTTTTGCCAATTAACCTGTTTCCAGCAAGGTGAGGCTGACTGGTCTGTGCCTTTTTTTTCCTCCTCTAGAGAAGTCTGGAGAAGGACAAACAGAACCTCCTGTTGCCTGGAGCTGGGAAATGAAACCTAGTGGTTTAGAAATTGCTTTGGCTGGGGGCTCATGAAGAGCAAGTGCTTTTACTTTTAAAGAGTAACTTGAGTTTTGTGGATTTGCTTACAAAAATAGCATTTTATTTATTTTTTCTTTTAATCAGTCTGCTGGGATAAAAAGCTGGAAGAATCAATGCTATCTTGTTTTCTCTTTTGCTGTACTATTGTCAGTGGGAATTTTTTTCTTGATATTTTGAGAAGGAAGGAGCAGTGGAAGAACTAGGAATTGATTTGGCTTAAAGTAGAGCTGGGGTTTCTTTCAAATTGAGCTTGATATTCTCCTCATTAGCATGACCTGAAGCCCAAGTAAAGATTTGATGCTGCAGTATAAGCAGCAGAGCTGTGTATTTTATAATTCATTATCATAAAAACTAGGAATTTACTTCAGAAGAACACCAGTAGTCTATTTTTTTTAAATTATCATTGCTGCCTATTATGTCATACTGTATGTTAGAACACTCTTCAGTTACTTTCATGGTGCCAAACTAAAAGCCTGTCCTTCTTCCATGTTTTTATACTTCTGAGTCAGAAACTTGGGCGTCTTGTTGCATTTGCGGAAAGTAATTTGTAGTGTCATGTAATTTGCACATCATTAGTTTAGGGTGCAGTTTTAGTACATACTTCCTAGTTTCAACTTGGGATCACTAATTTTCATGGACTACTAGGCTCTATAGATTTAGCAAACTATAATTTATGCATTCATCATTTGAAATTAGTTTGTAATACTTCCACTGTAATTTAGTCTTAAGGGTGGTTTTTTTGCTGTGGTAGTGCGATAATTAAATGAAACAACTTTTCATTGTTTTTCATATGTACAATGCACAAGACAACTCTATTGTTCTCAAATGCACTGTTTCAATAGATTTTTGTTCAAAAGACAAAAGTTTTCCCATGTCCATTCTCAAAAGACAGATTGCGGTACTCTTCTATGCCAATAATTGCTTCCTCTTTGCAGAACTTCGTATAGTACAGGAGAAGGTATTAGAGCACAGGACCCAAAATACTTCCTGAGACTTCCAAATGTCCCAGAGCTGTCCCCTGCAGAATAAAAAAAGCCTCTGCCTTGGTTGTCATTGCTGTTAATTCAGTGGAGACTCGCAGTTGTACTTGACACCAGTTCAGGAAGGTCTTTGGATAATCACAGTCATCATCACTGAATACATCCTCTCCATAATCAGAAGGCGTTTCTGCATCAGAGTAACTCACCAGCATAGGATGCATCTGCTCCTTCCAGTTTTAGTGTGGATAGCCACATGTTTCTGTTGGCACCCATGGAATTACTGCTATGGCAATATAAGTCAATTCTAAAGGCCATCAACTCTTATTTTCAATGAAAATTGTTTTAATAAAGACACTTGTTCTGTATATAGTTGTACTCACAGGCTTCATCAAGAGGAAGGCAAAAGGCTGCCTGATCCCAGGCTGCGTTTAGCCACAGGGGAGGAAAACCCAGTTGGATGGATGAGGGTCACTGACAAGATCTACGGAGGAAGTCACAGGGCTGGATGTGATAAAAAAAATAGTGAGAGAATGAGATACGAATGGGAAGTGGGAAACTTGTTTTCTTGTATTCCTTTCTTTCTGCCTTTCTTCTGGTTCTGGTAGGACCCTTCAGTTGTCCAGCTTCTTTTCTTTCTCGTAAGGAAGGCAGTGCGGCTCTGCTGGCAGTTACGCGAGTAAGACAGAAACTGATACCCTCGTGATTGCACATAGCCCAAGTGGAGAGAAGACCAGGCAGGAGTGGGCAAACCACAGCAGCTCTTGAAGAGTTTTCTGGAGGAAACTGCTAATGCAGGCAGTTGAATTAGGCACACCTCCTGTAAAAGTGCAATAATGATGCTGTTAAAGCCAATAAAGAGAAAGGCTTTATTAATCAGAGGTATTCAAGTATTGTTGCCTGGTACTTACCCTTTCTGTTTTGCAGATATATATTGCAGATACATATTACTGCAGATATAGATTATATATCTGTATCTATAGATCCATCTGTCTCTCTATCTATTGCAGATATGTATTATTTGCACTTGGCTGACAAGTGAGAGCAGGTATTGCTGCTCGCCTGTACTCCTTCCTGGTGTTAAGGAACAGCTTTTTAGTTATGTATGACATGGGTATCTCTCTTTGTCCAGTAGTTATCCTACTTTACATGAGGTGTGAGAGGCATGTAATTAAGGACTGTGTTTTGCTCTGAAGAGGGTCAGGTAGCACTGAATGGCAGGTTTGATATGAAGTGGGCTTGATTGCAGTCTTAATGTGCTTATCTTGCCCTCCACAGTAGGAGGGGAGGTGACCAGGCTCTTAGCTGAGATGCTTCAGCCTAAGCCCCTGGAGGAAGCTGGGCTGGACCTGGGCCTTCCCACTGTCAGCTCGTATCAGACTGCAAAGCATGATTATTCTGTCTGCATTCCTGCTTTGAAAAAGACTGTGAAGATTTTTCTCTCCCTCCGTGTGAGCAATGAAGTATGGAACGAGAAGCAAGAGGGAGTTTACCAGCTTACTGTGCCTGTTCTCTTCAAGCTAAAGGGTGTGCAAGATCAACTTGAATTGGTATGTGAGACTCACCTGTGTATATACACACATGCGATTTCAGTAATGAAGAAAGCCACTGATAACTTTGATTTTAAAATGTGTAATGATAACATTTGAAATTAAATTTAAAGTAGCTACTGGAAAAATTATTTCTATTAATTTATAATCTTAATGCTTAATCATTAATGGATTTCTTTGAACTGCTCAGGGTCTTTTTATCACCTTAATGCCACCGGTATAGTTGAAATACAAACAGCTACACTTGACACAAACTCACAAGAAATAAAACCAAGATCGTAAGGATCTTACTTTTTATAATACTCTGCCATACATGTAGCGTGTATATTGACCTCAAGCTAATGCTCACTTGGTTACTGGCCTGATTTTTCAGTTAGATATTTAAACATAGAAACCAAAGAATCAGTCATCCTTGTAATTCTCTGCCTTTGGTGTTTAAGAGCTAGCAAAGAAAGGATTATCATTATTACAGGCAGAGCACTATTTCTGCTATGTTAAGGTTGTGAACTCTTTTCTGTTTAAAGGTTGACTGTCTTCTACGTGCTTTAAAACACATGTGCTTATACAGATCGCCTTCCAGTTGAATGCATCTTGTGGCTGTGCTGAACCAAATTTCTCACTTTTGAGGGTCATTAGAAACAGGGTGGTTTTTTCTTACATTTTTAAGCCCAGTTGGAAAGGATACTAAGGAAGTTGTTTCTATTACAGAAAGAACATCATATAATTTTTCTCACTGAACGTCTCCAGTGGTTCACCTCCATTTGGTCTTATTTCTGTCTGCAAAATTGTGCTGTTGGTAAAGCTGGCATTAGATGGATGTTTGTTTTTACTGGCAGTGTGTACATATCAAAAAGTTTTGCTGCAGAGAATATCCCAGAGGTCTCACGCTGATCCAAATGAGGCTCGACATTGTACATATTTTCCTTGGAGAGTGAAACTCTTCTCTGCCTAAGCTGAGTTGACATAAGGAGCTTTTCTGGTGGGAGTCTTGCATTGCCACTTCTGCTTTGGAGTTGGAGATTGTCATGGGCTTCATTCAAATAAAAGCATTGTTTGTAAAGAAAAGTTAACATGTTTATCACAGATGTCGAAAAAGGAGCCATACAGCTCAAGTTCTGCTGGAAAGATTGGGACAGTTTCTCTCCTGCTAGAACCTGGTGTTCAACAGTCTTCCACATTTCAGAATTTGATCAATTCCAGACAAACGATTACTAAACATAATTAACTCTCAGTGAGATAGCCATCACAAAATACAGGGAGAATCATCTCAATCTGTGAGAGCTGGTCCCAGCAAACAGTTGTTCACTTCTGTTCTAAGGAGAACAACTTCCCTTTCTACGTTTGAGAGGCTTCTGTTGCTTTTTTCTGTAATGGTCTTTCTGTCCTTCTTGTGGCAACAGATTCCTTATTTTGTTCTCATCACATTCTCTATCTGTAGATTAGTGTGTATATGGTCACTAGATAAATGCTTCAAATCCCCTGCTGTTCTTCGGAAATAGAAGTTGCATCCTCAAATCCTCTAGTTATTGAACTAGCTGTGCTGGAGCCGATGCTTTGGAAAATGTGTTTTCTGGCCTCTTTGGTTTTCCTGGCTATTATCACATTGAACAACAAACATAATGTTTTCCACGGCAACCGACATTTTCCAAGTAACTGGTTTGTTTTTCCAAGTATCAGAATTCTACGGGTACCTTTGGGTAATGCTTTTCCCTTTTGGACAGATGAATGTTGGTTACCTTGCGTGCTCTGCACCCGGTTCAGCCAGCCTAGACCATGCATCCCGCAGCCCAGGATGTCTTCTGCATTTAGGCTCCATGTGACCTAAAAAGGATCAGGCACGCCTCCTGTATTCCTACTGATGCTAGTGAGTTTACAGAGAGAATCATTTTGGTTAAGAGAGAAATATTTGATAAAGAAACATCAGATATTACAGACAATCTAGAAGTGTAATGTTAGTTCATGAATAAGGGTGTAAGAAGCTAAATCCTCTGAAGCAGCCATCTCCTGCTCCAAATTAACTTCCAGAAGAGTTAAAATAAATGTATTTCTTCTGTTAAACAGAGAGCTGGGGTTATGGGTATTTGTGAAAATGTCTGTAAATGTTAAAAGCAACCAATCCAGCAAAAAGAACTCAGTGACTAATAGTAAGAGAAGTGTTACAGCACAAAATACACAGCTGTTGGAAATGTGTAAGAACACTTGGAACAAAGTGCACTACACAGGTGGTTCACTGCATTGTGGTCTGAACGGGCTGGCGCTGAACTTTGGAGAGTGCTTGTTTTATACTCAATGCCCTACCAAGGTTTGTCGAGTCTTTTTTAAAACAAATTAAAGATCCAGCATGTATGTCAACAACAATACTGGAAAGCAGATATCTTGAGCTCGTCTGCCGTGGTACCAGACTGTCACTATTTGGGGATTTATTAGGAAATATTAGTAATGGAAACATACTTGAAGACTTGACAATAGATTAGAAGATCTGAGCGCCACAGCATAGCGCACAACGCAGCTCAGAGGCTGCTCAGGTTATTGTTGTTGAAGAAAGCAAAAGTAAATAACATGCAGATGCAATTTTTCATCATTTGTACAAGCTCTAGACAGTCAGCTCTGATTTCCTGTAGAAAAGACAAGAAAGAATGTCTCTTGCATCTATTCCACCTTCAATAATTGAATTACAATCATCCCCATTGCTCTTGTTGAGGAAAGCAGATGGTAAAATGTTACTTCAGAGTGTTTGGGGGAACACAGAATTCTGCTTAAAGGTTGTTAATACTTCTACTTAAGTGTTCCGTAGGTTACTTTAAGAATATCCTTGGGATATCTAATGCTAGTATAGAAATAATAGGGAAGAGATGATAATCTCACTTTTGTATTGCCAATTGCTAAAAGAGTTTAAGTTCATTTAAACTATCACTGACTTACCAAAACGTTCTTTGGTTCACCTTGTCAGGGAAACGTAGGTCAAAATGGAGTGTTAGTAGCTGAATTAAGTCTCATCACAATAAGCAAATAGATTTATTTTGTGGGAGATCTGATAAAAAGTTCATAGAGAGTTTGCTTCTTCTCGTAGTCAGAAATAAACACAGTGGAAATCTTTAGCTTTTAAAAAAAAAGTTTTTCCAGGTACACCAATGGGAAAATGTATGCTGAATAGAAATTCTACACAACTATTGTTAGAGGAATATATTCAAAATAGTAACAAAGCTTGCTGAAAAGCAACTTGAGAGGTGATTTTACATTTTTCTGCAGCTAATTATGCACAGAAAAGAAGCAATACTGCTGGGGTTTTCCACATGGCTGAAAAACATATAGAAAAATTCAGTTACTGAAACTGGAAATAAAGACAAATTCAATAACGAAGGAAGTGGCAATATGCTACAGTGAAGACTGGATTTCCAGAGGTGGCGACCTTGTTAGCATTTGAGCCTCTAAAACAAGGTTAGTTATCATTATGAAATACATCTTGTGCCCTCAATTTTAGAGGCTTTCTGCAGTCCTATTTTGCATGTGTCTGCAGTGGTCCCTGCTGATCTTGGAGCTTTTTATTCTTGGAGCAAATTCCCATTGTAATGCTGTTCCTTCAGGAGCCTTGGGAAGAGCAGGGTTGCTTCTCTGGCCCTGGGGAACCTCCTGCCTGCCTCGAGGCAATGGTGATAATCTAGCCTTGTGCCTTACGGGTTTCACTGTACTCCTATAGGATCTGGGATGGGTTTTTTTCCTATGATAATTGTACATAATTAGCAAAGTGTGTTGGGCATAGGGAGATGTTTATTTGTTTTGGTTTTTCTTAACTGACAGGTTTTGCATATTTTGATTTCACTGAAGCATTAGTATTTTACTTGAGCTGGTGAAAATTTGGTGGACTGAGAAACTGAAGTGAAACAGAAAATCTTCTTCAGTAGGTGGCAGAGAGCTACTGAAAAGAGCTACAATAATATTTTGAAAGTGTAGGAACACTCTGAAGAAGCATAAAATCCTCTGACGGGCCCATTTGTTAACAGGGCTTCTAGAAACGACTAATAAATCGAAGGGGTGAGCTCCTGTTCTCACCTCTCATTCGTAGAGTTTAGGTTTAATCTTATGCATTGACTGCGATTTCCACAAATTAAACATTAAAATATAGTAAACCATTAATTTTTTCTTGATTTTCTGTCAAAGCAGCAAAAATTTTATTTCTTGTGGATTTATCACATATCAATTGGAGCATTTAAACAGAGACTGAATCTGGCATAGCATAAGGAACCTTGTCTGTCTTGGTTCAATAGTATATTCCCAAATTGGACAAGTAGTACTATCCAGGTTTCAGAATGTAATTTCACAACTTTTTTACATGACTTTTCAAAGATTATTTGAAGATTTTGCTCTCTTGTTGGCTAGAAGTTACAGGTTGTGTGGTTCTTCTGCCCCTTTCCCCCAGTAAATTAGTGAACTAATTCCAGAGAAAATACATCTAGGCATCTTCTCCCTTCCCTTTCTCTTCATTAATCTATGAATGAAAGTCATAGTGGGGCTGCCTGTGAGCCAGCTTACACCCTCAGGATGCAAACTTCGGACACCTTAGAATCCCTTTTGGTTGCTTACAGCCAAAGATGTTGTTTGTATGGGCTGGATGAAGGAAATTCTAAGTTAGGTGTTTTCTGCATCTGGTATTTATTGTGAGATGATAGTGATATTCAGTTATGTAGAACATTCATTTATACTTTAATAGCAAAAGAAATAATAATTTATAGAAAGGAATTCAAGTATCTAAAATAATACTTTGTTTGATACTTGTATGCCTGAAAATGGGTACAATTTTGTAGTTTCTGGCTTCTAAGAAAAAAATCTTGGCTAATTTGCATTAATCCAGAACCTGTGATCTCTTTGGTTCGCGGGCAAACAGCTCTTGTTGTAGAGGCTTTGGGGACACATTTAGAATTGTTCTTGTTATACAGAAATGCTACAGTTATAACACTTTTGTGACTAATGACTGTAACATGCAAGATCCAGTTAATAAATTCAAACTACTCATATTAATTAGTTCATAGACAGTTTGATCGTGGTCAGTATCAAAATGATTCTACAATGATAGAAAGGAAACCTTATTTTAGGAACTAATCACTTCATTCATACATTCTATTTCTACAAAAGTGAGATTTGGAAGAACATTCATTAACTGTGAGTCATGGCATAATGGAATCCTACCAGAGTCTGTGGAATCCCTAAAAAGTTATTGAGCAAAATTGCTAAAGTAACTCATGTGCAACTGCGAATTGGAGGGGAGATGAATACAGTGTCAGCTACTATTGAATCTATTTCTGTAAATTAGATACCACTTCTTTTCACTCGTCTTTTGAAAAAAATTTAACTAAAAATATGGTTCTGTACCTCATAATATTTACCAAATGCTTGCAGTTTTTCTCTCTATAATTTACATGCATAAATGCAATTTCCTTTTTCCATGGTTTTGTAAAATACATAAGAGAAAGAATTTACTTGGTAAATGCTATGCTTGAGAAAAAAAATAAAGGGGAAATTTTAAATTCATATATCCTATAAAAATAGAGGGAATATATATTTTCCTCACCTGTCAGGAAAAAAAATGCAAAAATGCTTCTTTAATTCAGTCTAAAGGTAGTGAAAACCCAGCAAAAAAGTTACAGTAGGGAGAGAAGACAATTTTTCTTGTTACTGATGGATTGTGATGTGTACAATGTAATTGGAGATGACAGGGGAATATCAGAAATCAAAGAAAGCTCTTAAAGAGGCCTAAACAATGCTGAGCAGTTAAAGTAAGATAATGGTTATCTGACCAAAGATGGTAAACTATGAAGCTAGCAATAAATGATCTGTCGGGGGGAAGCGGCACGGCGGGGCGTGTTTCCATTATGTGCGTGATGGTTTTGTGAACTCAAACAGAAAATATGACATTTGTAATCAAGGTAAAAGAAGGAAAAAAAACCCCACCAAAACGGTATTGTAAAATAGTTTTCTCTGGAGTGAGACACGTTGGAAAAAGGTATTGTTTGTAAAGCCCAGTTAAAGTTTTATGTGCAGGAATTAAAGTATTCAGAGCTTGATCTAACGTCCATTCAAGTCAACAGAAGGCCGCTTACTGACTTCAGTGCACTCTGGAGGAGATTCCCAAAACATTTGGCTTCACTTAAGTTGTCCTGCTTAGGTCAGGTTGACCTCGTTTTGCTTGAAATACCGTCAGGCTTACAGAGGATGAAGAGTGATGGATATTGAGAATAATCCAGCAAACACTCAGCTGGGGAATTGGGGCTTTTGAGGTGGCTATGAAAGCCAGCCATTGACAGAGATGAAAAATGTAATTTGTTTTTCTAGCACATGCCGAACAAGTGCCAAAATGAGTGATTCACTGTCTTAAATTTTAAATTAACAGAATCTGTCCATTTTGGAAAGCAGCTTATCAAGCCTGCAGTTTTGTGACAGAGGATTCTAGCGTTCTCCAAGGTTTTGTGATCCTGGTAAGTACTGATGGTAAAACTAGGGAATGATACAATTTATAGACTAGAGCAGGCTGCCTCACCCAGAATGTCATCCTGGCTGCCTCATCCCATATGAATAAAATTCCAATTTTTAAAACATATTATTTGGCTAAATGTCTGTATTTTCTATGCTGGATCCCATCCTTGCTTTGCCTTTAGAAATTTACACCCAGAAATCAGAAAAAATACAGCTGTGTCTTTCTAGTTCAAGTCGTTACAGCACAGAGAGATTGATAGGACAATGAAGACAAATCAATAAGAATGGAAGGGATTGGTCTGATTTCTGTTCCACCCAGGTTTACTGCAAACCATCGTGTTTAACTCCATAAAACCCATGAAAGGGTATTGATAACAAAACAAGGAAAAGCTCCCACTTCCCACCGTGACTGTAAGCTCGTTACCAGGCTTCTACCAGTTTAAACATTTTCTGATCCAGAAAGCAGCCTTCCTCTGCTAGAGAAAATGCTTCAAGAATAGGGCCAAGGCTGCTGTCTGCCGCCTTCCCCATGAGGGCAGGCGGGAGCAGGACTAGGAAAGGCACTGGAGGTGGAGAGGGCAGAACTACACCCCTTTAGAGCTCCGCAGCTCTTCCTGCTGTAGAGCTGCTCCGGAAACCAGTGCAAGAGGCATTCATCTGGAATTCCTCCCTGTGCTCCCATATAGTGCCAACTGACGCACAGCACAGCAAGAGCGAGTGTCTTTACGGCACACTTTGGTCGATCATATTTTAAGCAGTGCTCTTCATTATTAGAAATGGACTTAAAGTGGAAAGCCTGGCGGTAAAACAGTACCAGTGTGTGTGGAAGGGGCAGCTGGTTGTCTGTTCCTGTAGGTGAGAGTGAATTTACAGGCTGGCTGTCAGTATTGCTGCTCGCAGTTACTCACAGAGTCAGGAAAGGATTCTGCTAAAATGGGAGTGGGAGGATCTCTAGGCTGCCTTGCGGTGTGTAAACGTGGTGACAGGATGAACAGTATTTTGCAAGTAAGAAATCTTGAAGAGAGGTTGTACTATTGCAGATTTAAATGCAGCATTCTGGGCAAATCTAATCACATAAAAAAATGCTGGGTTATGTGAATTTCAGCATTTCTTGATAACACAGTAAGCAGTGAACTAAATTGCTTGAAAATAGATAAAGATACATAAGTATCATTATGGCAATCTTCAGTATTGTTAATGAGAACGTGGTAAACTCCTATCATAGCATCAGATGCATATTTTATGTTTCATGTGTGAATGGTCTCATTTACAGGTTGATGGAGATATATTTTGTCCATCCTCCAAGAAGATGGTCAAAAAACATTCCTTTCTTAAACAGATTATCAGTTCAAAAACCTTGAAAGCATTTGTGAGGTGCATCCTAAAAAAACCAAAATCCTTTTATTAAACGTGTTTTCTCCACACGTTCATAAGAAGGAGGGGTTTTGAATTCTTAATATTCACTTATTTTCATACACTGCTTATAGCTTTTGAAGGGTCTCCCTAACTTAGATCACAGCTTTTTTTGCAAAAATATTTTGATCCAATGTCTGGCTTTTAAAGAGTTGTTTTGTTGTGGTGCTTTTTCTGCGTGCGCTGCAGGGGAGAAGCAAAAAAAAGCTTGGTAGGTAGGGCTGGGGGTTTGCTGTGTTTTGGTTTTATATATATTTGACTTCCTCAGCAACTCCAAAGACTTTCTGTCTCTTCTGAAGCATTGTTGCACACTTATCTGTAACCAACGCTTATTGTTAATCTTTTTATCATTTCAGTTTACAACCAAGTATTGATACAAACAAAGGCAGAACCGGCTGTAGCATGGATATATATGAAAAGTAACCTGGAAGAAATTGTGCTAAACAAACAAACAAAAAGTTACTCGGTTTCTTGATGCTCTGTGTTTAAAAAAGGGGTTATAAAAGTGTTTGTTTTCAAAGAGGGTTACTTTAAACTATTTTCCTGTGTTCTATCCTAGAAATATCAGTAATGCTAGCTCAGTTTTTCTGAAAGCCTGCTGAGCTTCTCAGAAGGTGTGCGTTACCCTGCCTAAATTAATGGGGATGACCAGAATGTTGAATGTACAAAGATGCACTTTCTGTTAATGTTTAGAAATTGAATTTATATAGTTATAAGAAAAAGTAATTAATTAAGTTCCGCACAGAAGCTAAATATTTTCC
Organism: Chroicocephalus ridibundus; assembly: GCF_963924245.1. Lineage (NCBI taxonomy): Eukaryota > Metazoa > Chordata > Aves > Charadriiformes > Laridae > Chroicocephalus > Chroicocephalus ridibundus. The sequence goes on from NC_086289.1 coordinate 38,836,188, forward strand.
CTATTTCTTCATATTGTTCCCAATTGACTTTGTTTACTCTTCTGTAGTCATTTTACAATCTCCGTGACCTCTCTGGTTTTCTGAGTTTTACTGAAGCTAGATAGTCCAAACGCCTAAGGGTCCGTCTCATACCTGCTTGTGATCTGCATGAATCTTGCAGGGATGTAACTGCATTAAAGATGTCAGTCTCTTGGGCAAATCTGATGGAAAATCGTCAGTGTGTTAAGAGATTGCTGTGGGAAAAACAGACTAAGAGGCTCTTCCTTGCTCCTCTCTTTCCTTCCCTTATCCCCGGGTCACAGAAGCCTTGTTACCATAGGAAGCCAGTCTAGAGTTGAAGGGCATCAGTGTAGTTGAGAGAGGAACCTGCTTTTCCATTGAGGTGCACGTGCACTTCAATGGCAGCATTATTCAATCTGTGGCTATTGAGTGACATTCCAGTCCAAGGGAAACCTCTGCCTTTTGCAAATATGCATCCCACTTTCAGTTGCAGATGACAAAGAACTTGTGACTTTTCCTCTCTCTCCATGTATCTTTGTAATACCGTCATTACAGGAAGCTTAGACTGCCTGAGGCTATGGACAACAGTCTGATTGCACTTCTAGAAGAAGTCACATTAGTGGCGAGCTGTTAGATAAGATCAAAACAAATTTGGAAGACCTAAAGAGCTAAAGGATTTCTGTTATCAAATGCCTTTTCAGTGGAAGGCAAGGAATATCTGTGAGCAGCAGTGGGTATTGTTTCCAATCAGGGCCTCATTTCTTAGCAAACTCTTCTTCTGGCCGCTCCAGTGACGATGTCCCGGTGACGCTGGCTTCACATGGACATACAAGAGAAGAAATACCTCTGTATTTGCTGGGAAGTTTCAATGGCTACATTGTAACTCCCTCTGGCATTTGAGCAGAACATGGGAACTATTGAATATCCTGTAGTTAAACAAAGCCCAGATACTAATTTCCATAAAGGTCCAGGCTCTCATTAAAGGTTTATGAAGAAGTCAGCAAAATACAACCCACAGTGCTCTATCAGGACGGGGCTTTGAACAGTGAGGGAAAGGTAATTTTCTGAGTGGCACCATTCCCGTAGTGCTGAGAATCCCCACTAAATATAGTCCCGGCTGAAGCGACTTAGCTTTTCGGGCTCTCAGGGAGGTATCTCCTAGGAGATGGCTTTGAGTCATCAGGTTTTGATTTGCACCCGCTGATCGGTGTCACGGTATCATTTTGCAATTTACAGAAACCTTACAAAATCCTTGTCAGTAAAATGAGAAAATCTTAATTGGATATAGAATTGTAATAAAATAGAAACTATAAAATATGGATTTGTTTTTCTGTTAAAAGTTGGCTTGCCAGGGTAGAATATAAAGTTTTCAGTGAAATTCGATCGTTCATTTACAGGTGAGCACCTCTGTCTGCCTCATAGCAAGTCTCCTCAGCATATAAAGAATGTTGATCATCACCTGTCTTGGGCATATATAGTTGTTTTTCTAACAGGAAAAAAATATTTTTTTCCCCCGTTTAGTCTTCTTGGAGATAATCTATAGTTCTCAGGTTTTAATATTGACTATTCTTTCAGCTGTTCCACCCTGAAGCTTTCTCCCATTCCTGTGAGGGAACATAGATGCGGCTTTGAAGATCAGTTTGACAGTTTCTGCACTACCCTTTAAGGGTACCAGAGAAATTATACTTGAGTAAAACACCAGTGGGTGTTTTGGAAAGGAGGAAAGGAACAAAGCTCCTTTGGAAAGGAGTTTGGCTTGTCTCTTGCTCTAGGTCTGTTGCTACATTTACCTGCTCGGTATTAGTAAAAGCTGAACTCCCCTAGCCTGTCCAGAGACCTTCTTTCTGCTTCAGGAAAAGAGGAATCACACAGACCTGTTAGCCCGTGTCTGCTTGTAACGTGTTAGTATTGGTAGAAATCCTGCCTAGCTCTAAGCAATGACTTCAAGCTTGCGTTGGTTGCTTCTGTCTTTCAGCCATTTTCAAGTGTATTTTGAATAAGACGCCAGCTTTGGTATTTCTCTTTGGATGAATCAGACCTGGGAAGGGGAATATCATTACTGTAGATGGGAACAAAGAATGCAATGGCAGTTAGGATAAGAAAATTGTATTTGCTATTTATCTTAAAATTAAAAATTTATCTTTGGACATCTTTAGAGAGCTGGAGCTGCTAAAGCTTATGTCTAGTACTAAGCCTGAATTGGAGAAAGACTTGTTATTTACTGTGAGGAAAATTAGCTATTTTTTAATTGACAGGCTTTTAATTCTATCCATTTCCATGATTTTTCATGGTTGATTTTGACAAAACATCGCTAAGAATAGTAGTTTAGGAAATTGTTTGGGTTAGTTTCTTAGCAGCATCTAAAAATCGAAGTATTTGGCAGTGTTTTAGGGAAGCACGAGATAACCTGAATGCTTCAGGGAGTACCATGTAACATTTTTTACTGAAGTCAGGTCAGTTGTGCTTACAAAACACCTTGTAAAATGTTGAGTGTATTGTTCTTCCCTTTGTAACCCAAATGCTTTTTCTACTGGTGGTGGCGGGTAAAAAATTTTGGCTGGAGTGGAAGGCCAGAAAAAATTCCTGATTTATTTTGTAATTGTAGCTGAAGCTTCCATCAAATGGATATATTTTGACTAAGTGGAGATCAGTTCTTTCTTCCCAGTCCAGTTTGTCGGGATGTTATAAAAGAAGAAATAATATCAAGAAAATGTTTAGGAAAAGTGCATTTCATCTAGGGACTTGAAGTCTTTTCCCTGTGACAGAGTTTATATTCTTCTTGGGTTTCGCCATATTGTGTAAAGGAAGCTTAGAAAACATGGCTCACGTTTTTGTCAATGTCATTTGCACACAGTTTTAAGCTTTCTGAAGTGTTGAGAAATAGGTCACTTCCCCAGAATTCAGCAGTTAGTTTACATGTTTAGTGGAGCTGAAGGGTAGGAAAAATTTCAAAGCGTCTTTTTTGTTTTTCTTTTTTAAGCCATTATTCAACCTTGAAATGAAAACGCAGTCACTAAACTATGCTAAATAGCTCTTTTCCCTAGTTTGCTGATTGAGCTAAATGGCCTTTGGAGATATTTATGAAGATGACTTACCTTTCTCTTATATACAAGTCATGCTTCCTCATCCACGTAATAGAAACAAGAGAACTCAGGCCTAAGATTTCCACATCCTGAAATGTTTAGCTGCTTTTGCAATAAACTTACGAGTTTTTATCTGAGACATGAGTTTTACATTTTGGAATGAATCACAAGATGCATTTTTTTTCCTAAGAATTTAACCTATAAAAACAACATAACATACTCGGAGAACGTAGGATTCCTATAAACATGAACACTTCAGCTGTGTTACATTTATGCGCCCTCTGTAATTCTGTATGTGAAGAAAGGAAAGAGCAGCTCGTCCTTCCCGTGCCCGTTGCAGCTGGAGGGCAGGGAAGTTAGTTAGGGACGCGCTGAGCCATGCTGAGGATGCTGATACGGTTAAAGTCTCTCCACTTCAAAAAGTAACACTAAAATAAATTTCTCTATATGGAGCGACCGTGGCTTTCTTCCGCACAGAGCAAAGCTGATCGATTCACGTATTAAGTTCACCGCCTTCTAAAGTTCTATGCCCCTAGAGAAGCTGGAAGTGAATGGAAACAAATGCTGATCTTGTCTGAGTTTCTGTTTACTTTCCAGGATTGCAGCTGGCCATTCGGGCTAAAGAACCCCCCCCTAACCTTTAGTTTGCTTGTCGCCCTGCAAGGCAGGCTCCTCCCGGCGGGCAGCAGCGATCAGCAGGGGGAGCTCCCGCACCGCTGCTCTCCCAGCGCCCGCCGCCGCGGCCGCCCGCCGGGGGAGGGAGGAGCGGGCACCGGCAACGACGAGCGTGCAAGGCCGCTAACGGGGTTTCATCCTACCTTTCAAAATCTCTGGGTGAAGATGACGGTAAAGACACCGTCAAACATACGACACTGAACTCGGTATTGGGGAAGGAAACCCTTGCGAAATATGGGCTTTATTCCCCAGTGTTCTGATCTGTGGGTTGCTCATGTAAGTCCACAGCTTGGGCTTCTCTCTGATTCACAGGTGTAAGCTAAACGCATCACTTGCCAAAAGTTTAACATTTAGATACAATCCCTATAGAGAAGAAGTGGGGGAAAATCGCTTTTGCACACTACTATCATGTTTCTCTTTTTTTTTTTAATTTTTTTTTGGCAGTAGAAAGTCACTTTCTAGTTCCTTCTGCATGCGCAAATTTCATTTCAGTCATGTAGAAAGCACTAGGAAACCTTCCCTTAATTTTGAGAAGTTAACCCATTTAATGTAATAATTTGGCCAAATATATAAACATGTGCAATCCTATGCAAAACTTGAACATATTTTATTCCAAGGTAATATTCAGCAATATGAATTTATTTGAATTTTGGTTTATTTACAAATTCAGAGATATAATAAGTAAGCATAATGAAGGCCATTTGAAAATTTAAGGTTTTTCTAAGGCATTGCAAAATATGGGTTAATCTTTTATGTACAAATACACAGAAAGTGACTTGCTGTTTCCAGAAGTCTCTTGGAAAATGGTTTGCAAGCAGTTAGTCCTAAAAGAAAGTTTGTATCTGACATGTTTGTAATTATTTAAATTCTAATGTTTCTTCAGCTGTGTGAGAGAACAAAATTTTTTCACTGAAATGTCTGCGTGTCTTTCCAGCTGGTATTTGGTAAACACTAAGATGGCAAAGACTATGATCATCTTGTGGGAGGTGTGTCTTTTCATTATTCTCCTAAACCTGCTTCTCCCCATCTTTATAGCAGCATTAACAGATTAAAAAAAAGGAAAAAAAAAAAAAAGAAAGACTTCTCAAAGAAAACTAACAAAAAGTAGCCTTAAGCAAAAATCCAAAGGAGAACATCTTCATTGGAGGCTTCAAGTGAATTTGGCAGGAGTGGCTCTGTGTCACAGATAGGGAACTATCCAGCAGAACTCTCCTTGCAGTCCTCAGGAAATCAAATTAGCCTGACAAATGTCTGGCTGCACACTTCAGAATGAAACTCATGAATGTTCTAGCAACATCTGCTGTTACTTATGTGAATGTGACAGAAGAAAATTGAACATAACATGTGCTAGTGAGCCAGCAAAGCTGACTTTGGTCTTTCTTGCTTATGCAGGACAAAAGGAGGGAACGAAGTACGAGATGGAAAACAGTTTCTAAAATAAAATTTTAAAATTCAAATGATGACTAAAAAGATCTCAAATGTCCTTTTCAAATCCTGCTATCAGTGTGCAGCAGATAATTTTTTTCCAGGAATTCCCCTTGTTCAGAACAGTTGGCCTTTCAGTGAGGAACCGGAGCTGCTTTTCTGTGTTGACGTATTGATATTCATGAAAAGAGTGAACTCCAAATATCAGAGACTTTACAGTCATTTCAATGAACCACAGAGAGACAAATCCTAATATCAAATGTAGTCATGACAGCTACTTCTTAGAAAGAACAATTAATAATTAAAGGCTATTTTCACAATTTGAAGGGGAAAATCTGCGTAATATAAATTCTTCCTAATGAGTCATTTTGATCAAGGAAGTACAACACTGCATCTTTTAAAGGAAAAATAATGTGCTTTGAACCTATAACGTTTGTAAAAGAATATCTTTGAAACTCCTTTACTTACATTAAGGCTATTGGGGCTGCCATCACATTTACACTCCACTTGGCAGATTGTCACATCCTTATATTCATTTTCAGCTTCATTCTTTGCCACGTGTGGAATAATTGTTGACTCGAGTTTTAGGAAGAAGTGTGCGGATGCATCCTCATCTCGGCCATGGGTATTCCATCCCTTGCATACCAAGCTCAGTATTGTTTACATTCTTGCTTTTTCTCTCCTAATGATAACAATTACGGGTAAAAGCATTTTACTAATGATGAAGTGTTAAGAGCAAGCATTTGGAATATTTGATTCTAGCTCTGCTATTAATTTGGGTTTTAAAGATGTCATAGAGGAACTGAAGGAACAGTCTGACTATTGACCTGTTTTTACATGAGATACAAAGCAGCTCAATGAGTTCCCGCTTGGGCATGCGAAAGAAGCTTGTGCATCGCTACCAGTTACTGCATTTAAGTGCTGTGCCCATGATGGTCTAGGCAAGTACAGAAAGGTCTTTTCAAACAAGATGAACTTGATGTGCTGTGGTCTAGCTCTTAACCTGCTATGCTCCAGAGGACTAACGTAAATTTCTTGCATCACTGAGTCATGCCCTCCTCCCTAAAATGACTATATAGCGCTTCTCAGATTTTCATGGCTTTTGAGGGGAGAAGAAGAATCCGTGTGTGTGCAGCTCCCACATTTTCCCATGAAGCACAGGGAATTTGGATGTTAAGTTCAGGAATCAAATCTATTTCTCTTGTATGCCAATAACGACAATCAGTTTAGGAACACAGAGCAAGTCAGAAAGGAATCATTTTGTAGCTTCACCTGTTTATGTACAGTTCTGTAACATTCTATTTTGAGTTTGCCAAAGTCTGGACTATGGTTTAGGTATGAAGAGCTATGCAGAACAAACCTCTTTACTCCCCTTCATATGTGGTTATAATTATTGACAAATAAATTTTGAATCCGGTATTTTTAGGAAGGTAACAAGGTGGCGAATGGTATTCTTATTTGCAATTCAGGGACTGGGTTGATCTTGCAATTTTCTTAGTTGAACAATCTTGTTTTGATGTGCTTATTGAACAAATCAGATACAGAAGTTTTTGATGAAAGACAGCTATGAAACAAATAACGATGTGTTTGTGTGGACCATAGCCATGCTTAAAACCTTAGCATTTACAGTGTGGCTTTCAAGGAAGCAGATGTAATGCTGTAGCTGGGTATAGTGTTTCCTCCCCTGCATATAGACCTCTCCTGACAGCCTCTCCACCCCAAAATTTCGATGACAGATAATGGAGTGTTTGTAGTAGGGTTTCTTTCCTGCTGGGTGCAGGCCTTGACACAGTTCTGAGGGGAGTTTCCCAAAGTCTGCACCACCTTTAGCTTTATGAGAGCCAGGAAGAGTTAGGGATTTTGGAATCATTCTGGTTGCCAACTATGCTTACAGGAGGAGCAGTAAGATGGAATCAGAGAAATTCTTGATGAAAATTTCTGGTGTTTTCATCAGCCTTTTTTCCTCTGGTGGCTCGAGAATGATTTTCACATTTGCTTATCTTCTTTGTGATACACAAAGCATTGCTCCTTGCCGGGATGTGTGCTGTGTTCTGAGACTGAATCAAGGGAAATGTTGGAGTGCAGAATAGTCCTAGGATAACAGAGATTTCTCTATTATTTCTAATATTATCAGAAAAAGTTGAGAGATAATAAAGTTACCTTTAAGGCCTTCTATTTTTTTAAGACTTTTAGAAGCTTTTTAGGCAGCTTACAACTTAATAGTTAGGAAAATTTGCCTTTTAAGGAGTTTTCAATAGCCTCTTACTTGTGGGCTGCAGTAATCAAGAGCCAGTGTCTCAAAGGTAACTGGGTGTTTCAGTGCTCGGTGGTGTCTGACTCTGCTGCTGAATTAGGCAACGAGTCCATTGAGTGCACAGGGAAGGGTGTATCTTTACCCAAAAGAAGGTAAAAGGTCTTTAGACACAGATGCAGGCTGTTTGTGCTGTGTACTGTAAACACAGAGCAGCAAAAAGTCCAGAGACTAAATATGAAATATATATGGAGAAAGCCAGAGGGAACATAATGATGTTAATAGACCTATATAGGTCTTTTGGAAGGCTTTAAGGTGCCTTGGAAATATTCTGCTTTGTTGGCATGTTTTTTTCACTTAAATAAGCCCAAAAGAAATATAAAGAGAAGAAAAATTAAACGAAGTGATCACAGCCAGTAGCTTGGAGCTGACCATCGGATAAAAGATCAGGGTGGATAATGTAACTTAAATGAGAGTAGAGGTGGCGTGTCGGCATGTGGGCTCCAAGGCACCTTTGGGCAGTTTGTGATGCTGGTTGGTAGGATTTTGTGCATGGGGGGCAGAAGGAAATCAAGTGAGGTGATTTGTTGAGCATATTGACTGTGGGTTTATGCTGTGCTCTGCATTTAAGCTGTATTTAAGAGTTGGTCTAGCGCAGAATCAGCAGATCTGAAAGGTTCGTACTGCAGAGAAAAGTCGTGATTGGCAGTGCAATGAATTTACTAATTTTACTTTGGTCCAGATCAGAAAGGCTTTTAATTTCATGAGCGTGAGGTCTTCTATTGATAGGCAGATAGGTAAGAACTCGTTATCTTCTTTAATACATATCTATAATGCTATACCAACTGATTGGCATGGTACTGGTCTGTGTGTACATATAGTGTGTATGTATATATAATGCTCCTAAGCCATACGCTGGCTTTGAATACTTATCTCAACACCCTCTCCCCTCCAGAATGCTGTTTTAAAGAAAGAAATCTGCGGAATTGTGGGTAAACAGAAGCTTTTCTGGAAAGTATAACAACAGGAACAGTGGTCTAAATGACAGGCCTGGTATGTGCCTTTTTCAGACATTTATATCTGGGTGAATCAAGGTTGGTTTGGTTTTTATGGCTGACATTGAGGCTCTCTGATTTGGTTTTTTGTTTTGTTTTGTTTTTCCCAGCCAGCAATGTTGTTCCTCAGAATTTGTTGCTGTTGTCTTTCTAGACTCTTTAAGCCCTCTCAACTTAGAAATGTATTATTTTGGCTGGCAGTCTACAGAGTGCAGTGCCAGTGTTCTCAGGAGGAGAGCATTAAGGGAAAGCAGGTATTCATCTTGATATTGCCAGTTGAATAAAAATGATTAAGGGAACAAACTGTTGAATCTGAAGATACATCCTCTGACTGCAGTTCATTCTTTCTTGCGGCTTCTCAACATCTTGCTTGTGGCTTTTTTTTTTTTTAACTGAGATTTACCGTTTTTCTGTATAATACACAAACAAGTTATACAGTTAGCTTGAAATGGCTCAGAACTTATCAATATAAGTGTTTTCTTCTTTCAAGAAGATTAGCAAAATCCAACACCTTCTGCCTTTCCAATTAGTCTACAAGTTGGATATAGCTAGTCATCAGCTCTCACTGGACTCAGTGGAGAGAGTGAGCCAGCTCCGCAGGGTGATCCATCCCAATTAGTAATCCAAATCAAGCCAGTATCTTCTGCTGGATTTCCTTGCCCTGCCTTTGATCTCATGTAATCTCTTTTCCTTCCCTGGCCAACAATGGGGTGAGGGCTCTCTGTAGGCCCTGTAATGTTGGGCATATTGTGTAAGTTAGAAGTTTATAATTTGTTCTTGCTGGGTTTCAAAGCATTTTAGTGATCTTTCAGCTGGTGGGAGAAGTAATACTCACCATTAATTTTCTCATTTAATGTGAGCACTTTGTTCCAGACTGGCTGGTAGGGGAAGAAGGCAACAGTAAAATAAGAAATATGGTCAGGAAAAATACCGACAGATCAGGATGACTTCATTGAATGGATGGCCTGTGATGTAGTGAAATCAAATTCCTCTGTATTGAACAAAAGTAATGCTCTGTGAAAGTACTTCATAGACATCTCTGTCTCAGGAATTTTCTCCACTCATGTTTCTCACTGTCCTATTTTTTGTTCTCTTGCATTCATTTCTCACTTGTGCATGATTTCACTCAACAAGCAGGAAAAAAATGAATCAAACAGGAGAAGAAAAGTTTCTGTTTGATGTAATACTTGTTTCTATAGGAAATATTTTGCTACATGTTAAAATTTTCCATCTCCATTTCTGGAGAACCTTGAAATTGCCAAATCCTTTGTGTTGGTGTGTTTTCTCCTTGCATTCTTGATCTGCCAGCTATTACTGTTCCAATTATTGCTCTGCTGTCAGCATGATTACCTTTCTTATCTTACATTACTTTAGCCCTTCTACTTTCTCGTGCCTTAGCAACAATTTTCTTAGCAGAGCTGAGACAAGGTTGTAATGTACCTAATCAGACCTTCAGTCACAAACAGTCCCTTGTCCAATTGTTACATCAATATGTTCAAAATAAACTGAAGTGGGGAGGAAAAAAGCAGGCTCAGTAGCAGCAGCACTGATGCAAGACATAGTGAAAAAAGTTTTCATTATAATCAATTTTTTCTAGGCACTATGGGTGTGTAAAGGAAGTACAGCATTCAATTCAGTGAGGACATGGGGAGCAGCAGGCCCAGAGAGGTGAAGATTACATATACCCAGCTGATTACCAATATTTTTTGTCTTTGGAAGGTACACATGGGTAGCATTCTTCAGTGAAAAATTGTTTTTGAGAGGAAAAAATGCAGAATTATGGCTTGTCAGCATTTAATAATATTTGTTATTTTGTTGTATTTGCTGAATTGTTAGTACCAGAAGACTAAGTAGCCTGGAAACCATGATGCTACATTTTAATACTGTGAATTGAAATAACCTTTGAGCTAATTTTTCATTCAGAATGTTCTTAGCTTTCATTTTTTGTCAGCAGCACCACCAGTGCACATGCCATTTTCTTACTATGAGGAAGCCTTTTGTTTCAGACTCCGTGTACTTTTGGTTTTATAGAAACATATTGTTACCTTTTTCTTTATGTCCCAATACACAACATGCATGCACAACTGGAAACCAAAATGATTTAAATACATCTGTTCCAGCAGCAACGCGTGAAAGATTAGCTTTGATGAGGAGGAAGCACTTGAAATACATGCTGTTAAACTGCAAAATCTCTCCCCAGCATGTCGTTTGGAGGCCTGAATGTGGAGGAAGAAAGTCCAGAAGGGCTCCTGGGGCTGCCGTCAGCAGGTCTCTGAGAAAGCTGCAGGACGCCCAGGTTCATGCACCCTTGTCGGGACTTTGAGGGATCCATTGGCCTCCCTCACCTATGAACTGCTCCCAAAGCAGGTAGTCTGTGATTTGTGTATCTTGCCCATACAAGGATTTTGCTGTTGTGGTTCATAGCATCAAGGAGACCTGGGAGCTAGACTGACCTCTAAGGAACAGTTGTAACATAAGTGCTAATCTGTTACAGAGCACTTTGTAACTAAGCCGTTTAAAAACTGGTAAATATACAGCAAATGCAGAAAGGTACACTACAATCCTAGATAGGCCATGTGTTTTATTTACCTGGTAAGCAGAGTGGGGTTTTTGTTTATTCTTGGTAGCTGGAGGTCTGACTTGGGAAAGAGTCTTCAAAATATAGGCCAAAATGCGTCTTTAAACAATGATAACGGAGAAGGCAAGTTTTGTCCAATTAAGCATCTTACAAAGAAAAAAAAAAGTTACTGTGTCATCTTCGCAGATATTTTCTATTGGGTTTGGGGATTTGTGCGATTCGCCACCCTCCCCCTGCCTCCTGTTGAAAGATCTGGGCAGCTGGAATATCGAGGCTGTCCATGGTGGAATTAGAGATGTTTTGATTCTTTACAGCTAGAGCTACTATCAACAAAGAGTAAAACAGCAATGTTGAATCATCAAATGCATCAAATCTTACCCTTTCAAAGTGAATGCTGGTACTTCCACTGAATTCCTAAGATGCCAGTTACATAAAGATTAGGGTCGGTGCAAGAGCACTAAGCTAACGACTGGAGACAAATTTTTCAGTAGTGTGATAGCAGAGAAGAATATATGGAACAGCCTACCCTGAAGGTGAAAGCTTGAAAAATTTCCTTAGCTCTTTTAAAACCAGTTTGCAGTGATTCTGTAGGTGATTTTGTGCTTAGGGGGTATCTTTTAGCTAATAACAGCCTTTTTCAGCTTCTAGTCCAGATGAAACAGGCTGGAGCACGAAACAGGGCATACAGAGCCTAGCGATGTAGTTCTAAAAAGTCATATGTCTGATATTTACTTGGCATGTGTTGAGCCTTTTAAAGTGCAAGAGCATCGTTACAGGCAATCTGTGTGGAACCAAGCTAGCTTAGTGTCCTGTCTTTGGCAGGGTCCAACAGGAAGGGATGTAAGAGTAGAGGAAACATTTAGGGGCACTTCCCTGGAATAGTCTCCCTGTAACTGCTTGTGCCTCAGGGAGTTTCTGGGTTTCCCTTGAGAGATTCCTCTTCCATTTGTCCATTTATGTTGTCCAGTCTCCCTTTTACTGTCCACAGCGTCCTGTGGCAGAGAGTTCTATGGCTCACCCACGTCTTGTATGAAGAACTGACCCCCTTTGGTTCCTCTGAAGCTGTTACTTGCAGTTTTGCTGGGTGCTGCCTGCTTCTAGTACTGGAAATACAGTAAAAAAAAACCAAAGCAAACTGAAACAACACCCTGTTCCCCTTTTACAATGCCATTCATGACTGTATAGGACTTTGTCGTCTCTTCCTCAGTCATCTTTCTCAAGCTGAAGAATCTGATTTTATTCTGTTTTCACAGAAGCCGTTATAAAACTTGATCATCTTTACAGTCTCCAGGTACTGAAACACTTCTAGTTCATACTCAGTTTCGTAGGTCTCCTCCCACTCCTGGACGATTTCTGTGTAGAGTTCCAGAAATTCCAGATAGGACTTCTGCTTGTCCTGTTCATTATTTCTTTTGGAATTAAGCTCTCATTACTTTTTTAGTTGCATCATTGTACAGTTTATCGAGATTATATCAAATATGCCCAACTTCTTCATTTTCTTTTAGTTTTATGATGCAACTTTACTGAGCCTATTCCATGGATTCATTATGCTGCAACTAGAGTTAAAGCTTGTCTTTTTTTCCTGTCTTCTTTACGCTAGTTTAAAATGAATTATCCTGTGCCACAATAGCATATGACAGCTGTAAAGAGTCACAGATCTTGCTCTGAGCCAAATTTTATTAAAAAAAAAAAAAAAGCAAACTAACATAGTGTGATTTCAAGAGCTTCTTTTGTTGGTCTTTCTTTTCTGTAGCCCTTCTACCTAGAAATGTCCATGCTGATTTAAGAAGCACTATCTGTGGGCCTAACCTGGTTTTGCAAATTCTGTCCTGGGCAAGGCTTATTTAAAAGGGGGAGCTTTGGGTCTATAAACAGGGAATTACTTAGGTTTAGTTGTGTGATTGTCATATAACTCTTGAAGTTGTTTCTGTACCCCAAGCTACATACAGACATTGAGGTAAAACACACAGACAACCCCATTTCTTCTACATACAGCCCAGCAGACACCATGGCGAGCCTAATGTTGCACAAAAAATGATAAAAAACTCTGGTGTGTTAGCTGCAGAAGAGCTGTCTGGCAACTACGTAACTTCAATATTAGATGATCAAGATCATTGGAGGAGACAGACATTTGAGCTACTTTTTAAAGTGTCTCAGATGTATACTCCAAAGTGTGTTTGCTATTATGCACTATCACCTATCCAAAATAATAAGATATAAAATACATAAATAGTACAGACTAATTCTAAAGACTAATTTTCCTGGCTGTTTGTCTTTCATGTCTAAAAGCCTCTCTTGTTAATACTTGGAAACAGTTGGTTGTTAATTCTCTCAATGTGATTCTGCTCACAAAAAGCCAATTCTTCGATCTGTGTTTACCTTGACTGGTAAGTTCCAAAAAACGTAACCCCTCTTGAGGGATGGGATGGAAAGAGGAAACAATTACAGATTCTTAAGGGTTAGAGAGCTGGAGAATTTTAACAAGAACTTCAAGCCTTATTGACGTCAAACAAATACTGTCCAACATGTGCAATTCTGTTAGCTCCACTTAGTATAAATTAGTAATTCGGTAAGAGAATATGTCAAAAGCAATGGAAGAAATTGCTGCTGAGTAATATAAGGAAAGAAATTGCTAGTGGCCTCCAACAATGCACATGCATTTCAGCCCTATTGGTGTCACCAGCAATTACGATTTTCATAAACAATTATTCTGGGAAAGAAAAAGTACTATTTCCAGAGTTGTGGTTCCAGCATTGCACAGCAGAAGGGCTGGTTGTGCCTGTCAAAAGCACCAAGGCCCTTAGTAGTTAGTTACCATCCCTGGAAGGTATAGTCTAGTCTTTGGAGATAACCTTCCTCCAGAGGATCACCACATCTCCACATGCTCTTCATTGTAATCCAGACAGTGGTAAAACATGCTAACCCAAGACAAAATCCACATCTGCTAAAACTAGTCACGTGTTCAGTACCTGAAAATATAAAAAAATGGCTCATAGTAAAAGTGCGTGCAGCTTCTGGGCATCAGGATGGGAAACTTCTGTTGTTTGTGTTTATACTTGTTTGAGCGTTTGCTCTTAATCAGCACTTGAAAGAAGAAACTGGTTTGCAAAACAGAATTTCACATGAGGTAATTAAACAAACAAAAAACTAAAATAAGACGGAACAAAAGCAGTGGCTCCTTTAAAGCACCAGTAGGATGAACAGGAAAATAAGAGAATACAATTAACTAAAGTACTCATCAGAAAAATGTTTGATCCATTTTAGGATCAAAGAATATCTAAGGGGCTCCACTCAATCAAAAATATATTGACATGTTTCTGTGGGATTGCTGTACTAATGCAAAAGGAATGAGCAACAATTTTAATTTGTAATGCTCATGAGTTCAACTTAATTTCACTGTCTTGAAGTATGTCTTGCTATAATGGTATGTTTACTTAAGATACATGCCACAAACAGAAATCATTACCTTCAGCTGGGGTGAGGTCTACATCCAGTGTGTTAAGGGAAATGGAGTGATTCTGTAGTTTTTCAGGAAGCACTTGAAACATGGTGAAATAGTTTGGGATGTTTGTTCCTGTAAAAGAAAAAAGAATCTTCTGTAAAATTCATTTTTCTTCATGACATCAATCTACCGAAACTATAGGTAGCTGGGAAATTCAGTATTTTCCCATTCAGTATTCAGTATATTATTCAGTATTCTGTATTTTTTTAAAACATTAGTATTTGTAAAGATTACAAGCATGTTTTATAACTTGTTAACAGTGATTAGAACTAGTTCATGAAAATCAAAACAGTTATTTGAACTACCAACAAATATTTACTTGATACTAAGTACAATATATTTCTTCTTGGTCCTGTTAACTTGCTTATGAATATTTAAATGAGCCTGTAAACGTTCACATGCACCCACACAAATCACCTGCTATGTTGAGCTTCATAGTCTATATAGAGCAGTACTAGATGGGTTCTTTTTCAGTATACATTTCCAGGGACAAGAAAAAGAGAAATCTTTGCTGTTCTCTGTTTGCTTAAATCTCTAATTTTTTTTTTAAAGTATTCTTGTACTGGGTCAGATGAGATTTGTTCTCTAGAAAACCCACAAGGGAAAGGTAATGTCAGTTCATTCGCTGCACCTCTCTGCTGGCTCTCAAGCATGGCATAACCTCCTTGAACTATCTCCAAGGACTGTGCACATTGATGTCCATCTTAAAGACCCATTTCTGTCATGCTGCCTACAGTGAATTGAATTACCTTACATCCTGCTTCTGTTCTCCTTCCCTTAACCGATACCTCATTCTCTATTGCTTTCAGATTTTTGAGCATCTTGAAATGAGGACTGTCCTTGAGGTTTCTGGAAGGCACGTGGGCCAGACTGTGTGCTCAGGAATTAAATGAAAGAGTTTGTGTTTGACCAAATCCTAAACAGGTGTCAAGGATTTAATAAAGTGAGCTCTACTCAGTGTAGCAAATCATTTTCTTGCTGTCTCTTGAGGCACATGGTGTCTGTTCCTTTGCTTCTACCATAGCATGGATTATCACAAACAGGAAAGAAAGCATTGGCAAGCACTCCAGAGCTGCTTGTTTGGTGCTTTGTGTGCTCAGTGACTGAATCACAAGGTTAGAAAGGATCTGAAGAGACAACTTAGCCCACTGCTCTTTCTGGCAGATAGCTATCTAACCTGTCTGTCTGTCTGTCTGTCTAATGGAGGTTTAGCAGAATCTTTATCCATTTGGTTTGGGCTGTACCCACCCAGACCACCAGAAGGATGTCCTAATAACTAACTTAAATCCAAAGCAGTTTACAACTGTTTCTTCTGTGCTGATCATAAGACTAGAGCAGGGAATTGAGATCCCATTAGAAGCAAAGTCTGCACTGCAGAAGGACAGGAGTGCTGCCCTGCAGTCTCCACTAACTCGCCTTCCACGGTGAGGTCAGGCAAGCTCTCATTGCCTGGTCTGTGTCATGGCGTATGTGCAGGCTGCTGTTGCTGGTCTTCTCTCTTCCTTTGAGGGCATGATACACCTTGCTTTGGTTGGTGGCTTCTGTATGTCAAGTATGTATGTAGAACCAGCTGGTAATGATACTATCCAGTTCCTAGTCTGCACTTAGATTTGAAAGTGGTGACTAGATTAAGAATTAAACATTCTGTTTTACCTGCACTCTTCTGCTCAGTGGGTGTAGAACTATTCCATATTCAAATCAATACTTCATAAAACAGAGAAGTCTCAGCTAATTGTTACATTATTACTTATAATTCTTTTCTGCTAAATTCACTTTCATAGTTTGGTTGTGGTTTGGAGGGGGTGGGTTGTTGTTTTTCCAGCTGGATGTAAGGAAAAACTTTATCCCGATTAAATCTTTTAAACAGTGGAACAGGTTGCTAAGGGAGGTGGTGCAGCCTCCATCCTTGGGGCTTTTCAAGACCAGAGTGGGTACCAACGTTTAACTTCGTGCAGCCGACCCTGCCATGAGCAGGAGGATGGACTAGAAACCTTCTGAAATCCTTTCTGAGCTGAATTACCTTATGCTGCTACGAGTCTTATTGAGCTTATCAGCTGAGGGTTTTTTTTCCCCTCCTTCCCTACAAAGATAAAGACACCCCCACCTGCCCAAGTATGTAGAAGCCCATTGCTACAGTGTGATATATGCTCTGGTTACCAAACTGACACACAAGTCTTCACTGCAAGACAAATTTCAATATACTTAACATCAAGAGAGGCATTTATAATTAAATTATTGTTGCGAAGTGCTTACGAACAGAAAGCACAGGGCAGGAGGAGTTCCCCTGTCCCTGCAAGCCTCGTCTCCTGCCAGTTTAAACCCATCTGTCCTTGGCCAGCACTATGCTTGAACTTCTTTCACCTTTCCACTGTGTATATCAAACACAGCTGTATTTCTTTGCATCTGGTATTGTGCTATGCTAAACAAGAAATTCTTTTAATCTTTTTTTCATCGCTTCCTGAGGGAGAGCCTCTAATCACCCTCCTGCCTGCTCTGGGTTTGGGCCTGACTGAGGTCTGGGCAGCAGCTTTGCAGCTGTGTTCTAGAGAAAGTCCCACCACTGTGCTCTGTTTTCTTGTAACTTCCAGGTGCTAAGCTCCCAGCATTTCACAGGAGTTCCTGTGATTAGTCAATAAATGCTTGACTTCGCATTTTATATTATTCTCTCTCTTTCTCCCTCTTTCCTCTTGGCCAGTTCCTTACGTGTTTTACAGATTTATCTAATCTCCATATTATAGGGGTTAAGATACTTTTTCACAGTGGTATTACTTTGAATGCTTCGTAGAAGTCCACATCAATTAGGTCTATCGTGTTTCCTTTGCCTTAATTGCGAGCCAAAACAATAGAGAGTTGCCGTACCCCAGCAAGCTGCCTGTTCAGTTTGGTACAGCCTATCATGCTGAATCTCCCTGCTCTGTTTACCTCCATGTTTTTGATTATGCTTTCCTACAGAACGTGTTCAAGAGCCTTCAGTATCACTTGAGATAAAACTAATCGTCTCGCCTTTTGCCCTCTCTCTGAAGCGTAAGTGGGATTTCAGCTCCTTTTTGGTCAGGCCGTGCCTCACCTCCATTTGATAGAGGCCTGTCCTGTTTCACTTGTGCTTCATCTCTGTATGCTTTCATGTATTCTGGAACGGAGACCATCTGGGCCTCGCAGTGTGAGCACATTAAATCCTTTGATCTGCATTTGTTTTTTGACAGTGGCAACCTCCATTTCAGTACTTCGTTGCCATTAGACAGTGTGGGTTTTGCCTTAGACTCCTCATTTTTTTTCCTTATTGAAAACCAAATAAAAGTATTCATTCTAAAAAAAAAAATCTGAAAAATAATCTTAGATTCATTCTTACAGCATCCTAATATATTTTCTTCTTTATTACGTTCTCTATTATAGGACTGAAGACACTTGTTACTGTGTAGAAAACATTTGATTTAGGGCTGTCCTCAAATTATTCTGGCACTTTTATCTCTACAATGTAGCTTTCTCATGCTGCCTATTTTCCTTTATAGTGTGTATCTACTGTCTCTTTAAGGATAACTATCACCCAGTTAGGGCTGGAGGCCTTCTGAAGTTCTTTCCTTTTCTTTAGAAAAAAGTTTTAGATGATTTTTAATTTCTGACTTAGTTTAAGTCCTGAGGCTCTTCATTTCAGGTACTAGTGCTCTTAATATTTCAGGGGGTTTTCATTGTGGTTTTTTACTTTTTTTTTTTAATTGAAAACCTTTGTTTACAGTCTGGTTTTATTTATCATTTAGCTGGCTATAAGTGGAACCAACTCATGATCTCATCAGCTATTTTCCGTGGTGCATGATGACATTAATAACCAAAAATGTAACTAAGATAATATTGATTATTATTGGTTTAATACCTATTTCACCGTGTGTATATATTGTGCATAGTATTTTGTTGTTTCTGTATATTGTGTAATACATATTTTGTTGTGCCAAAGCCTGTGAATTATCTAAGGAAATAATGAAGCCCTGCCACTAACCCAGGAAATAACCAGACCCTACTGTTATTGTACACCTATTTCTCCAGCGTAAAGCAGAGAAGCTACCGCCTTCTAGAGCAATGCAAGAGTCCATTGCTGGTTTGCAGTAAGACCTTACAAGAGCAAGAGCTACTCCTTCCCCTGAGCAATATGTCTGCAATATGCTGTATTATCCACTTGGGAAAACAACGGGCACTCAGGAGCAACACAGCAGCGGGGCACTCATCTCCTGTTGCTTTAGACTGTCTGTTTTGGAATGTGTCTCCTGAGTAACATTAGTGACCCCTGCCTGTATCCCATGAGATTTATAGCGGTCTTCTAGGAGAGTGTCTCTTCTCAGCTAGTGTTGTTCTGTCTGTTTTCGTATTTATTTCTTCACAGTTTACCCAGTAATATACTTAAAATGCTACACCCCACCACCCCATTTATTTCTATTCTTTCCTCCTTTCTGTTCTTGCATCCCCACCATGATAGCCATTATCTTTCTGTTATTTATTTTTCCCATCCTGTATACATTACTTCTAGTTCATCTGTTCTGTTCCTGAAGTACACTGCATTGGTTTACAAAAACTAGTTTTCTCCCGTCTTGCCCAATGCATTTACTAAATTGAGTCTAGACCTGGAGAAGTCTCATTGTCCATCCCCCTTTTATTTTGATCTCTATTAATGCTTTCTCTTTCTTTTTCCGTTGTCCTTTGGTGTTCATATTCTGTATATTTTTGCATTACCTGAGTTTATTCTTCCTTTAAAAAGAATAAAAAAAAAATCACCCACATAATTTATAGATTAATGCTCCTTTTTTCCACTCTTGCCAGCTTTGATTTCGGAGGGGTGAGCGACTGGCTGTCGTGCAGAGTCTGCCACCCAGAGTCCCCTTTCCTGCCTGAACATCTTGGAAGGTTCCTTGCAGAAACAACAGTGAGCTATCTGTTGATCTGTGATAGCTAGAGGCCAAATATGTCCCTCTCTAGACACCAGAATAATTCCACTGATAATCATCTGAATCCTTTTTCTGTCCACAAGACCGTATTTGCCCTCCACTATTTCTTGGTCAAGAGGTGTTCCTAGTTCTTGAATTACCTGCTGACTTCCTAGTTCTTTTATATCTGACATACTTTGAATACATCTTTTGCCTCTAGCTGCATCCAAACTCCTCTGATGTTTTCTTCTGTGAGCATGGTCTGGCTGCATTTCACACAGTAATATATATTCACCTCTCTTGAACTTTTACAAAAAGACAATTTGACTGGACAGTATTTAAAAAGCTACTTAATATTAGTCTGTGTATTTATCTGAAGGAGTTACATCTACATTTATTTGTATTGCCCTATAAAATCCAGCATTTTTGAGAACACCAAAGGAATGAGAAGGTGGAGAACACTCAATTAAAAAAGAAAGAAACTCCACTCCCCTGGTAACAACTTGTAGCTATTTTTCAGCCATTTGTAAGTGTTGGGGTTTTTATAACTAGGAAGATCGTATTTCAACAAAGTACTGAAGTAGGGTTTTACTGGGGAAGTGTTTCTGTACCCTCTGACTTAGTTTGCTTTTTATTAGGTTATGCCATTTTAGATGACAGTTCAGCAAAATATTTAGTATTCTACCCTTAGATGTTATGCATGTGCTTAAATACTTTGTTGGATTGAGTCCTTGAGGGAGAAGTTTCTACTCTTTACCTAGCCAAGGCCCCAAAACTTACTACTGCAGAGGAAATTACCACTCTAGAGCACATTGTGGCTTCCCAACTAGCAACAGCAACGAGATTGGAAGATACAAGCCACTATTCAAACCCCCTTGTTGGGTTCCCTTTTATGTGTTACTTCAGG
Organism: Chroicocephalus ridibundus; assembly: GCF_963924245.1. NCBI lineage: Eukaryota > Metazoa > Chordata > Aves > Charadriiformes > Laridae > Chroicocephalus > Chroicocephalus ridibundus. The sequence goes on from NC_086289.1 coordinate 38,856,574, forward strand.
CTCTGCATCAGATGCCAGAAACCTTAAATCTTGGCACATCCAGAATTGTCAAGTTAAGAACATGAAATAGGACAGAAATGTCTCTCTGCACTGTATGTATGAGATTGTTCCTGTAAGGTGGATAAGGAGAGGGCATGGTCCTGATCCCTCAGGTTCCAGCAAGAAATGCGGTACACCCAAGAGTGAGGAGGGAGATGAGGGTGATCAGAGGTCAGGACAGCTTCCAAACACATGAGGAGCCAGCCAGAGCGGGACTCTGCAGTGTTGCAAGGTCACCTTCTCCTGGTTCACATTTTCTGCAGTCCTTCCCCAGCTTCACGTCCTCAGATGTTGAAAGTCTAGACCTCCATTCGAGTCTGTGGAGCTGTAGCCGACATAAAACACTTGACAGTCTGACCAAAATGTTCACATTTATGGGAAAACATTAAAATGAAGATTGATTTAAAGAACTAATTTGAATACCAGAATAGCTTTAATGATGTAATTTCCTTTCCTCCGATTACCATATCTAATGTACTTTTCTCATTAAAAAGTACTGTGTATGCAGGTATACTACATAAGACAGAAAAGAAACTGCAGGTGAAGCATTCATGGTCCAGGAAATTCTCCTGCAGTTAGTGGTGCAATACTCTATTCTTCCTTATTCTGTATTCTCTCTGCACTGTACCTATTTCACACTGATTCTTTCCCTGTGATCATGTTGCCTCCAGTTAGAGATAACAGAGGAACCACATGGTAGATCAGTTGTAGAGTTTGCTCAAGAATTTTGCATGTAAGGATAATTGCGCTGCATCTTGTTCTCCCCACCGAGAACTTAGTGTGTTATTCTATCTTGAATTTGTATTAAAAAGCATTAATGCTTTGTGGCATAGTTTCTTATGCTACCCCCATTACTGCAGACTCATGTCCCTTCCAGGACTGTATTAAGCAGCAGGACAAACATCTGTCACATGGTGGCTCTTTCATCTTCTCTGCAGGAGGAGGAGTGTTTGCAAAGGAGTCATTTATTTTGGATTTATCTTGATCCATATCTACACATATCTGCACAGAAAGAGACAGAAGCACACATGCCTTGCTAAGCATTTGTTAAAGGATACGGAATCAACCCAAACGTGCCTACTATTTAGGCTGGAAAGTGGTGATGTTTGATGTGTTCTGTAGTTTCTGTAGGAGCTTGTTGTGTAGTGTTGCATTACTTCACAAGAAAGCTATGATGAGAATGAGCAAAAATAAAGCAAAAACCTTTGTGCCCTGTCTGCTGTATGAGAGACAGTAGCCAGGCTCCCTGCTTTAACCTCTTAACAATTGTGTATTTTATTTTGTTGGCCATTTCATCACTTTTTCATCAGTGCTGAGAATATAAAAGGAAGAATAAGAAGGACCATTCAGTAAAATTATAGAACATTGAAAAGGTCAAAGGAATATTGTTTACCGTTATCTTTCAGAGAACATATGAGGCTATAAAATTGCAATGCCTCATTCCTGTGACAAAGATTGCAACAAGGACAGAAAGGCCTGCATAAATCCAGTCTTTTGACAATGACTACAAGCGTGGCACATAGTACAATTTAATCCATTGTTGTTAGAGCTTTTAGATTGTAACCAGTTGGTTAACACCCATGAAGTTTCAGATGACTTTTAGTTTCCTTCAAGTCACCTGATAGTTGTTTTGTGACTATTTTGAGGGAAGGTGCAAGTGAGAAAGTGTAACATTTTATTTATTTTACTCTAGTCAAGAGTCCAGTGAATTTATTAAGATGAAACTGCAGGATGTCTGAACTTGTCCAGGTCAGTTATTTACTCTTAGCTCACAGAAAGAACATTTCCTATACTTCATTTCCTATACCAACTGAAACAGCGATTATTTCAAGAACCATCAAGCTCAGGCTATCTATTTTTATGGCCTCATCAACAGCCATCTCTGGATTCTCCACATGTGATGCTAGCAGAGCTTTTGGTTATTGTTAGTGATGAGCATTAGACTGCAGCACTTGCAATGAAAGCGCAGTTGGGAGGGTATCTGGGGAAGTGTTGCTTTCTGCTCTCCCAGCTTCCCATCCCAAGGCAACTGCTGCTGATGAGTTTGGGGAATAGACTTAGAGACTAGGTGGACATTTGCTCTAACTTAGCGAGGCTGCTCTTAAGTTTCTATAGGATCCACCTTTCTCCATCTAACTTAACTGTCTTAAACATTTTCTCTTCAGTAGCTCTTTGTATTTCTTCTACAGCTGGTGAATGCAAATGGACACCTCTGAAGGGGCATGGCAGATGTTGGTAGTTAGCCCCTGTGATTACATAGGAATCTTAAAAAGTACATGTTTATCTTTTAGATGGCTACATTTAGGTGAGATGAACACTAACACAAAGGATTTAATTCATGTTCTGCTTCTTAACTTTGTAAGCACTATGACTGAATATTGCTTGCCGTAAATTCCAAATTCAGTCTGGGCTAAGTCCATTTTGTCTGATACCTTTAAGAATGAATGAGAGCACTCCCCTTCTTAGAAAATCTCATTGTCTGTGATGAGAAGAAATATCCTGTTATTGTAATGCTCCATCTATGAATCCTGAACTCTCCAAAATATTGGTTTGAGCTATAAGAAGACTGTAGACTGTGTTGTTCAATAGTAGAAGTAGCACAATAGGAGCCAGAAGTCTGAGTCTTAGATGAAGACTCTGTGTTAAAAACACTGAATTAAATGTTACTACGTACCCTAGAGAGTTTCAGAAGACGTATACAATAACAATCAGATACAGACTGTCAGACTGGAGAGTGTAAGAATGAGGTAGTAACCCAGTCAGCATAACAGGGAACATCGAACTGCCTAACAATTGCCCTGTGAGTTTTTTGTGTGGTGACTGCTGAATAAAAAGACATTTTAAAGACAGTCACAGAGGAGGAGGAGAACTTGGCTTTGCAGGAGCTTATTTAGGAGCTTTTCTTCTGTACTACAGAGCATGTGAGGAAGTCGGAAGCCTTTGCTTGAAGTCACGATAAGTGAGCAATGGAGGAATTGTGGGCCATCCGGTGCAACCACTGAGCTTCTGATACAGAGTAAGAGGTGAGAGATGGGGACCTGGAAGGGGACGGCTGCCCCATGGGGAGCCAGCCAGCAGGGGGCTGGCAGCAAAGACAGCAGGCGTGTGCTGGATGTAATGCAGAAAGGGGAAGGGAAAGGATCACGCAGAGGTTTGACACGGTCTCAGCAGCAGTGAAGAGTGGGTCTATATAAAGACCTTCTAGATAGACATCAAGACAGCAGAACTGCATTTACCAAGGTCTGAGAAAAGACTGCTGCAATCACTGAGATGCTGTATAATGAGAACTTCAGCTGTGTGCACAGAGAGGAATGTAGGGTTTTTTGGTGGTTTGGTTTTCTTCAGTTTGCCTCTCCCCATTGTTCTAAATTGATTGATCTGATGTATCATCTGTCTTATTAAATTCAAGTTTTCAGTGGCTTTTTGGAACTTGCATTTTTAAATTGAGTAATTCTTTCCTGCTGCTTTGTTTTCTTAAACTGCTTCTAATCATCAGTTGGTCTGAAAAGATATTCACATATCTGAAATGCTGTCATTCATTAACACAATCGAGCTTTTAATTAAGATTTAAAGTAAAGTTGTTTTAGAAAGGGACAGTGAAATACTTTAAATTTCTTATTTAAAACTTGTCTTGCAGATTTTTATGAATGGTAAATATTGTGCATTTGATCAGTATGTACAGATATTGGAGAACTGACAAATCTTTTAAAATACCCATACATATCTTTAGTATAATTCAGTATTTGCTTTAAAAATTAAATTCTAATAGCTGGCAATATAATAAAAACGACTATACCATCTGCTAGCTGTATATAATTATATTAAAAACATCAGTCTGTACTTGATTCAACAATTTTCAAGAGCTTGTTAACCTTTCGAATTAGATTTGTACTATCAACTATACTTAACAAGGAACTTTTTATCCATGGCTTTTATATTTCCTTAATTAATTCCATAACTCATTTTAGGCATTTTTCTAATACAGTAATGTCATACAGTTATACATCCCCAGCAGGATTTTCAGGGATGTCTTGTTTCATCTTCCCCCTTTTCTTTCCCCACTACCACACTGTAACGCTTCTGTAATGATGAATGTTATCCCCTCCATCTCCACTCCAATCAGCCCACACTCGCTATGTGGCCCACTTGAAACATTCATATTAAATATATAAAGGGCCAGACTTTCTGTCTCTCAGAGGACTGGTGTGCTGTGCCGTTACCCAGCTTCAGACTGTCATCTTGAAAGAATGGATTTACATGTATTCCGTAATTATCTCTTGGAATATCCCTGCTGTTTTGAAAAAGGTGTGAGGAAGTCTTTTTTGCCTCTGAAACTTTCAGAGAATTTTCTTCAGGCAGTTGTTCTCACCTTGACCCTTTAGACGCCAGATTTAAGCACACAGCGTGTGTAATAACAGTTTGGGCACTACCTTAAAATGATGGTATGTGCCAGTGGTGGATTGCTCTGTCTCCCTAGCATTCATAGCAAGTCAGAGACGTAATGGGATCCTACAATTCAACCCAATGTGAATTGGATGTGGAAACATAGAGAAATTCTGTTTCTTACCAATATTTTCAATTACAAAAGTGGGAAGGATCCTACAGTTGTTGTATAGGTGGTGAATGCTGTGTAGAACATGGCAGTCTGTTCAACAGGAGGATTAATATTTCACCGCAAATAAAGCATTGTTATTATGAACAAATCTCCACAAAGTTTATCAGGTTTAGGAGTGAGCTAAAAGCTCCTCTTTAGCCACTGTTATGATTTGGAAAAACAGAAAGATGAACTAGTATTAGAAAATGTTCTAAAAATCAAAGCATCGATCTATTGAAACAGAAATCATAAATAAGAGGTGGTATATCCAAATACTTGGATATTACAGGTTTTTTTCATATTGGGAAAATTCTCATCACTCTCCAGAAAACGTCTTTATGTAGCCTCCCAGTTTTTTACACTTTATTTTAACTTCTTATCATCGTATTTTTCATGAACGTTTCCAAAATATATTTTAGAAAGTACACATTATATGTTGGAGTACTGTACTGCAATCGGCTAATGTTACTTTTCACTTACGTGCCTGTCAAATTCACATTAACAGCCTTGAGGCAGTTACATCATTTATCATAGCTTAACCTTGCTCCTTAGCTCAGAGCTGTAGGACGGGAAAGGACAGGGAAGATGGCTTCTTAAAATAGTCTTGACAGTGTTTCTTTAGCCTGTTATTAAAGATCTCCCTATGCCCCGCATGCTAAAGTCCAGTTTAAACCTTCTTTACTGTAATTTCAATCCATGATCTCTTGTATCAACTATAAGTATGGAAAGCAGATTATTTGCCTTCTTTATAGCAGCTTTTCATGTATTTGAAAATAGTGTTCCCCTTCCTAGTCTGTAGGCTGGGCAGTCCCATTTCTTTCCACCTTTTTTAGTCTGTCACATTTTTTATGCTTTGGTTAATCTACATCTTTCTCAAAGGATGGTGCCCCACGCTGGATGCAGTGCCCCAGCTCAGATCTCCTTGCTGAGAATTACGTGTGTTTAGCAGTCCATGCTCTTGTTACACGTATAAGTCTGCATGGGGTTTTTCTTCTTCAGTCTAGCACTGCTGAGTCTTGCTCATTTTGTGACCCACGGTAATTCCCCAGAGCCTGCACCCTAACTAGTTATTCCTCAGCCTGTGATGGTGAAGTCAGGAACAGCTGCCTATCCACAGAGCTATATAATTCTGCTTTGTTGCAGCCTATTTGCTAAAAGCTGTCATCCAAGTTACTAACATCCAAGTTCCTAAGTATTGAGCAGTGCTGGCCACAGGATGGATCCTGCAGAACTCTGCTAGAGTCATCTCTCTGCATTTATAGGCAACCACTGATAATTAACTTCCACGTGCAGGTTTCATGCAGCTTTCCATTTTTAAGTGCAGAGGTAGGCAGCTTTTATGCCCACCAGCAGTTCAGGCTAGCTGGGAGCAGATCATGGAGCACTGTTCCTGCCATTCCTGCCAGATTCCCTCCTCCTCCTGTCTACCTGTTCATGCAGAGAATTATTGGGAAAGTAGTCCCTGATGCGTCCCTCTGCATCACTGCCTGAACAACTCTTATTTCGTGGCTGCACATTTAAATAAGATTTAGGAAAATATGCTCAAAGGAAGAAACACATGAAATATTTCCAGGAACCTTTTAAAGGTCTACAGTGAAGTGGGGGGAAAAAAAAGGGAGGGAGGGGACACATGACAGACAACTGTCAATTATTCAGTAAATGTCACCCCTCCTTGTAGTCTATTATTTTTCCTGCTATATGGCTTTGTTTATTTAAAAAACAATAAAGTGCTTGATGATGGAATAATACCAAGTACATTAGTCATCTTCGTTTCACGGCATTGTTCCCTAAAAAGCTGCTTCAGTTCTGGATATATTAAGCGTTTTAAGTTCTGTACCTTACATGTAGTCTTGGATAACCAGCCCACTGCAGTAAGGTAATAATTTGTAAGAGAGCTTATCCTCAGATATTTACAGGTTTGTAACACAAGGAGTGGCACCAACCTTGCAACATTGGCTGGTGCTGCTGGTGTGTTGTGTGCCAAAGTAGAAGAAAAAGAACTAGTGTGCCACTTCTGTATGCAGTTAGCCATAGTTGAGGGGGTTTCTGTGCTGTTATCCTGAGCAATATTGCAGCACTGTGGTTTCTTTCTTGCAAGTAAACTAGCCAGCAACAAGAAATAATATGAAGGAGAGGGATTCTTAGTCAAATGTATTAAGAGGGTTCCCACGTTGGTATTTCTGGGGTCAATATTTAGTCTTCAAAGGGAATTTGTGGATGTGAAAAATCAGCATAACATGCAAATGCTCTTCCTTCTGAAGCCAGGGGGAACTTTGCATTAAAGTAAAAAACAATGGTAAGAAAAACATGTATTTTACAAGTATATTGGGATACATAAATTGGCAAGTCCCAAAATGCCAACAAATCAGATTTTTTGCTGTGCTAAAACGTAAATGTATGAAATGTTTTACTAATATGCTCTTATGCTGTCTTTTTTTTTTCACCCAGATGGTAAAGAGTATGTATAGTAAACTTGGATTAACAATTTCTAGTCATCCATTTACTTTTATTGTACCTGTACGTTTATTCTAGAGGATGGCTTAAATCATAGAAAAGAATCATAGAATCATTTAGGTTGGAAAAGTCCCTTAAGATCATCGAGTCCAACCATTAACTTCACCACTAAACCGTGTACCTCAGCACTACGTCTGCACATCTTTTAAATACCTCCAGGGATGGTGACTCCACCACTTCCCTGGGCAGCCTGTTCCAATGCTTGACAGTCCTTTTGGTGAGGAAAGTTTTCCTAATGTCCAATCTAAACCTCTTGAGTTCTGAACTTCGGCACAGCTTGAGGCCGCTTCCTCTCATCCTATCACTTGTGACTTGGGAGAAGAGACTGATGCCCACCTCCTTTCAGGTAGTTGTAGAGAGAGATAAGGTCTCCCCTCAGCCTCCTTTTCTCCAGGCACAGCAACCCCAGTTCCCTCACCAACCCCTCATAAGACTTGTTCTCTAGACCCTAATCTTCTGATCATCTATGAATTCATCATTAAAATGTTGGGTAGTATATGTTATAATCACATAGTATTAAAAAATAAATAGCATATCCAAACCTTTAAACATTGTCTTAATACGTACTTACCATGTTTTTGGCAAGTTAAATGAAAACACCATGAAAATGAATCACCTACATGATAATTTGGCTTGACTTATGGCTAGGCTAAAGAATATGTAAAACTAATGGAATTATTAAAAGCAGAAATTAAGAAAAGGCTGTGTAGCACAGGAAGCAGTCTCAAATTAAAAGTCCAAGTTTAGAAATGCTGACAATATATGAAAGTATTTATTATTATTAAAGACATTATTATTTGGTATTATGATTGTTAATTCCGGTAGTTCTTTATTATTACTACTTTTTTGTTCCTCATCTGGGTAATTTCACTTGCTTCTGACAATAACATCAATTTCCCAATAGTATTTCACAGTAGACTATAGCTTAAGTGAAACTAAAGGACAACAGAGCACTTTCCTTAGTGGAGCTAAGGTTAAGACAAAGGGAGCGGATCTCTTACGGACAGTCTTGTGGCTGAGAGGGCGGAGGTCTCGGCCTGGAGGGGTACACAGCTTCTTTATCTATTAGTACATTTCATAAAAAGCATATTCCAAAATTGGATTTTTGTTTAACATTGTCTCCTTCTCTTGAATTCTATTGAATCGTGTCTATAGCTAAATTAAAGCATTATTTTTGCATGGCATTTCAGTGAAAATTGATTATATTTTGAATAAAAAATAGTACTATAATTTTTAGCAGCCCTAGAAATTCTGCCATATTTTACTTTTACAGAAATTCATAATTCACCACTGCATTATTTAATGAAGTATTTTAGGACATTTAGTGAACAAAAACAGTCCTTGAAAGCTTGTCTGGCTTAACTTCTCTCTTCATTTTTCTCTTGCATGACTTATATTCCTGTCATTTATATGGTTTTGCAACGCCAACGCTAGTTTCATAAGTATTAAACATAAATGCATTTAAAATAATTAAATTTAGTTGTTCCTTGTACTGAGCATAAAGATATTTAAATGTAATAGAAAAATGTAAAAAAAAATAGTAGTTTTTAGTAAGTTAATATTTGTTGCTCTGTAAGAAGGTTGACGCTTGTGATCTAGATATCTGTTCCTGAAACAAAGAACTAAGGCCTAATTTTTCAAAGCAGGTAGATCCACACATGCCAGGTTCAAAAAGGAAGTGCGCATCTGTGTTTATGTAAGAACGACTATCCAAATTTATTTCCAATAATTAATGTTGATAGCAAATCAGTTGTAGACTGTATATTAATTAAATCCGTGGCCTGTATGATGGCTGAATTATTCACAGAGTCATTAAAATGGCACCAGAATTTAGATGGGGGTTTTTTGTCAGTCAAATTATTAGATAACTTTTCTTCTATTTAAAAAAACAACAATATTAAATACATATTTGTGTATGAATACTGGCTATAAATTGTATAGAAATTTTCAGATTGGATGCTTGCAGAAGAGCATCAGTTCTTCCAGAAAACATTGTAAGAGTAAGAACAGTATCTGAGATTCAGGTATATCACCTTCCGTCCAGTGTTATACCTTAGTTGAAAAACCAAAAAAAGTTACACATAGCTACGGTGTGTGGTGGGCTACTTGGAGCTGTGTTGTTGAAACTTTTCCTTTCCTATCTGGTATCCTGGATACGCGTTTCCTTGCTGAAAAGGCTTAGTGCCAGGTCTTAATTAATTTAATTTACGAAGAGTAGAAGTGGCTCTGAGCCTTCAGGAGTCATCACCTGGAGAGTTAGAATTAATTATCCCATCATAGTATAGAGCCCCTTCTCCCAGGGTATGACCTTTAAAGACGCTCGCTGGAGTACCGTGCTTCCTTCTGGAAGGTTATATGTGAACAGAGTGAGGTCAGAAGCTAAACCAAGTGCTTGCTTGAGAGAGTCCATTTGTAGCTTCTTACCTGCAGAGGATGGTCTGAGCTCATGTTTGCTTACATGCCCTTCGGATGCCAGTGCAAGGTAATAAATCTGCTGTCTGTAAACCTAAAGAGAAACAAATAAGATGAGTAATAAACTGAGCTAATAATAAATACAAAAAGCAGGACGTAAAGGACAGGGTAGAATATTTCTTAAACTGGGTATCTCAACCCATTTCAGTGAGTAACTGCACAAATAAACTGTTACTCATTTTGAAGGTTAAGCTGTAATAATAACTTTAAAACCTTTAAATGGAATCTGCTATTTACGATAAAGCATTCCCAGTGTTAGACTCAACTCCTTCCCAAATTGATTATATTCTCTTTTGAGCAGAAGTAAGTTTCAAGCATCTAATTCAAGAAGAGTCATCCATCTTCCTTTCTGCTAGTCAGACAGCTCGATACTCCAGTTTCTTCAGAAAGTCTTAACTTGCCAATGGAATGGATATTTCTTTCTCTTCAGCTATACAGGCTCTTTCTGAGTAGTTCCAAGCCCATTTAGCATTTGCGTTGTTCATGACAGGCATTCATTTTGCAAAAAACGCATATGTGCATCAGAAATAAGAAAGAAGTACAATTAAAAAGAAAAATGCCAAATTATTTATAGGAGCATTTTAAAGATTTTTAAGGATTACTGAAGATGTATTTTTTAAAGATTTACAGATATTTTACAGGTAGTCTACAGACAAAAAGCAGTTCTTGTAACCTGGAAATGTATGGTGTGAAGTCATATTATTTTAATCTATTGTTTGTGGGTTTTTTTTTTCTTAACCAGTGATAAAAACCTAGAGATTATGGTCATGAATCTTGTTGGGAACACATCCAGCTAATTGTTTAGAAAATCCTTTTATCTTAAGTTTTAAGAAAAGTCATCCTTCTTACATGACCCTGGAATAATGATACTTCATACTACAGAGCAAATTCAGTAGAAGAGTGAACAGGAGTTAAGCAAGTAACTTCAAATCATAAAATTGTTTGGCATTACGATTGAATCTATCAGTGGTGTCAATCATAAAACTGGTATAACTTGGGTTTTGCAATTAACTCAGCAAGGGTACCTAGTTTTCTTTCCAAACACAACAGCCAAGGAAGAAATGCCATTTTCAAATTCCTAAGTGATCTGACTATGTATTTTTCACAGCTAAAATTGGACATCGCAGTTGGCATTTAAATTCTTTTCTATCACTGGGTACGACACTGAGTTGTGTCCCTCATTGAAACGTACTGGAACCAGTACGTTTCAATATCTTCATCAATGACATAGACAGTGGGATCAAGTGCCCCCTCAGCGAGTCTGCAGATGACACCAAGCTGTGTGGTGCAGTTGACACACCTGAGGGAAGGTTTAGACCAGATATAAGGAAGGAAATTTTTACAATGAGGGTGGTGAAACACTGGCACAGGTTGCCCAGAGAGGTGGTAGATGCCCCATCCCTGGAAGCATTCCAGGTCAGGCTGGACGGGGCTCTGAGCAACCTGATGTAGTTGAGGATGCCCCTGCTCATTGCAGGGGAGGTTGGACTAGATGACCCCTGGAGGTCCCTTCCAACCCATTCTATTCTATGATTCTACGAACCAAATTCATCCTGTCTGAAAAACAAAGTATGAAGGCTTTCTTTCAATGAGCAATCACTTTTATTGTTAACATTTTCATTGATAGAATTTATCAAAAGATAAATGAACTTGTCAACATTAAGTTGCTCCTGTTTTGTTCCAGGATGCCCCAAGTCCTAATGTGATCAGTCTTTTCCCAGAGAAGTTGAAAAGATGACCTTTTAATTTTTGTTCAAGTACAGAATGCTAAGCAAAAGTCATAAAACCTCTGTACACTTCAGGTGTAAAATCATCCTGTATAACAATCTGTGTCTAGCGTTGCTGCTCCCAAGGACTGAGAGCTTTGTGACACTATCCAACCAAGAGCAGCATCAAAGTAATGATGTTATAATGAAGGCAGAGGTGGCATTTTAACTTTGAGCATGTATTTTTGATTGCTGATACCATTCTTCCAAAAGCTCCCTTCAGGTTTAAAATTTCTCTTGTTTTTCTGCCATTTTTAAGTGTGAATAAAAAACCATTTCTGACTCATCATGAATTTGCAATTATGCTTGATTGTGACTTAGATCACAATCTAAGCCCCTGTTGCAGGGGGAGGGGGGTGAATTAAAAACTCAGAACCAGAAACAGACAGGATTCTACACAGATTTAACTTCTGGTTAACCAACATTGTGTCATAGTTTAATGAATGACTGTGATGGGGAGTAAGATTGTGCTGCTAACCTTGTCTGAGAAGGAAATTAGTAAAATGGAATGACCGGAAATAATTGAAATCGGAAGTAGTTCAGTAATGAACTACAGAAATGCAATTCGAGGTCGTTAATTTAGGGAATAAAAATAATTTCAGGTGGAATTTAGAAGAAATGGAGGAGGAGGAGGAGCAGAATTCAAATGAACGAGTCCTGTTGCATGATGACTGTGAGTCACTAATGAGATACAAAACTAAGAACTGTAAATGAATCCTAGGAGCCCTGTCAGACATGACCAAAGACATGATAATGTGCAGTTAGACCTCATTAGCTTAAGAAGTGATATGATTGCAGGGTGAGAAAAGAGCCTCTTAAACTGAAAGCTAGTGCTGGTGAAAGCACAAAAGGCTTCAAACTGGTGTCGACTACATTAAGGCTGGATGTCCTTAACGAGCCGGGGAGGGGTCCTGCTCAGTTCCACATCCCTAATTTTGGGGAAGCTGGGTTTTGTGTTGGAGAATCCCCCTGTGTCCTTTATGTGCTAAGCACCACCTGTCTGGTTGTTCTGCGGGGACATTATGGCTCTTTCTCCCTTTGTCATCCAGTCCCTCCATGGCCCAGGGCTCCTTCCTTAGCTCCTCAGAAGCTTGGCTTCTAGCACACAAACGTTTATGCCAGTAAAACCAAGGCTTAGAAGTATGTAACTCAGATAACTCTGTAGTTGTGTATAGTAATTCCTATGCCTTCCATGTCCAAGAAATGTTATTGTACCAAAGTTTTAAAAAATACCTTATTATTTTTTTTACGAAGGGATTTTTTAAAGGCTTTCAATAATTACGAGTTCCCGTCTTCAAAAAATTTGTCCGGAGTAGCTTTGGTTTTACAAACATCTACTTTAAAAAAAAATAGACTTAAAGACTTTTTGTCTTTCTTGCTGCACTCACTAGTAGCAGATGTGCTTTTTCAATGGCATCATCTCCATTTGCTTGGGGAGGCTGAAAAATACTAGCATTCCACAATAAAAAATTTACAGAACCATGTAATCCCTATTCTGGCAGTAAAAAAACGATGCTGAGCATGTTCAAAATTATCCATTTTTATTTCTAGCCCAGACCTGTTGCTTGATGATGCGAAGAGCTTCATGGTGCTGGAAGCATCAAAATTTTCCCACCTTTCGCCTCCACACCCAGAAAGAGAAAATAGATTTATAATATAACGGCAGATTTTAATGTCACAAATAGAATTGTATCATCTACTCTAGCAAACAACACGGGCCTTTCATTTAATATAAGAATAATGGTACTGACAACAAAATGAACTATAAAGCTGCTGCATGTTACATATGTTGCACTGAGTACAGTAATCAACTCGGTGACTTTGTGGAGGAGTTTTAGATTTGCAGAAGGGAAAATTTATACTTAACATTGCTTGATACAAGTGACTTGCATTATGGGCTGGTAGATAATCGGAGGGGTTTTGGTTACCCCGGAAGGTTGAACTGACCTTGTTTGTTGATTAAAAGGTAAGACTAAAGACAAGGTAATTTTGCTGAACTGGAGCATTTGGTGTTAATGAAGTGGCAGGATAATTTGTAATAATAATATAACCATGGTGATGCAGAATGGAAAGCAGTATCATAGTAGCCGATGAGGTTAAGAAATGATTGTAAACTGAATATGCAAAGTAGATAGAGTAACTAGTGAAAAGCACATTTAAGAAATTGTTATTTGGAACATAGGGTGATATTTTGGGATATCATGGCACATTGCTGGGGTTTTTGGTGGTTTTTTTTTTGGTTAGGAACAAAGAACTCTGCCTCTTGATTTCTCTTTCTGTTTACGGAAGCGAGGAATGTAATAACTTTGGAATGATTGTTTAGAGTGAAATGGATAAAAGAAAAGGAAAGCCTATCTAGGCTACAATTAATTTGACATGTCCCACGTCGTAGGCTATGAAATGAACTTTTCCATGATTCTTTCTATCTGAGGCCTTTGGAGAATGTAAATTCTATTTAAAGGTGATTATTACAACCAAACTCGTTATTTTTCCAGTGGGTTTTAAATACAAGTGGCTTTTTGTATTTATAAAATTTATCTGTAAGAATCAGTTTAGAACACATGAGACCTTTCCAGAATTGACCACAAACCCCAATTTTATTTAAATTAATTTAACAAAATATTAAGCTGTCTATATCACTAACAATGTTTGTGAAATTTTCTTAATGAACTCTGAAATGTGTATTATAATCTCTTTAAATTTGAATTAACTTTTGAAGGCATCCTGTGAAGTTAGTAGAAAAGCTGGCATTCACTTCAAAGAAAAACTCTTGTAGGTTCTTGGAGTTACCACTTCTTTCATTTTAGGAATAGAGCAAATATGTTTCCATTGATGTCTGTGGAGCAACACTGATCTATAAAAGCTGGGGATGTTGCCCAGTTGAATCACTTTTTTAAAAAGTAAAATCCTGGAATAACATTTCATTACAGTTTCTTTGCAGTAAAACCCTTTATGAGGCTACAAGTTCCATACAGATGGTACTAATTATGTCATCTTCTTCATCTTTTTAAGATTTTTTTTTCCTCTAGATTTATTTTTTCATCTCTAAGCAAAACACAGAACACTGTTATATATAATCCATGGTCATTTAAGCAGAAAGTTGTCTGAGAACAGTTAATTATTTAATTATTGCATAGACTATACCCTTGGTAACACAGTTTGGGGGAGAAAAATCAGTTAAGCAAGCAGAAGCTTTTTTCCTTAAACTCCATCCTTAAATAGCATCGCCTACTGTTTTCATTGAATTTAGGATAGATGAAAACCCATTCCAATGAAGATAAAATTCCCATTTTAGAACGTGGTATTTGGTTAACTTAGCTGTACATAATACATGTAAATGAAAGACTAGAATCATAGAAAGAGGCACCTCAAGAAAAGCTCTGCTGCCGTCTGCAGCAAGTCAAGATCAGAGATGTTTGCTTAACTTTGTTTGCCTTCTGTGGAACTCCAGAACCTCCCTTATAACCTCCTCTAGGACTTCATTGTTCTTATATTAATGTTATTAACTGATTTATTTTCCTTTAAGTGAAGCTGATGTCATTGCCCCAGCACTACACACTGCTGTTGTCTATGTGAACCAGAGCCAGGATTAGACACCCTGGTGGCTAGGCTGGGCGCTCCCTGCCATCTCCCTTGTCTCCTTCCTTCTTGCCACCCTTCTGACCTCTCCCAGACCAAGGCAATTGCCAAGTCTTCTACACCACAGCTTCACTTTTTCTAGAGTAAACCAGCTTGTTTCACCCTTTTTCCAGAGCAGAGTGGTTTCAATGGTAGCAGGTAGTTTGTGCTTGCTGTGTCAGTGGTCCGTTGCTCCCTGCCTCCTCTGCCTTTGGAGGAAGGCAGCAGAGGAGGAATACAGCAAGCAGAGAGCATTGGCCCTGGGGCAGTGGACATACCTTTGCCCCTGAAAGCTGTGGTCATTCAAGAAGGTGGCATTGTTCCTTCTCCCCCGCCCCCCAATATCTCTCTAGGGTTTAAAATAAGGTTAAGATAAAGCTATCTCCAGGCTCAGCTGAACAAGATCAGCATCACTCAGCACTGCTCAGCCCTGTAGCACCAGCTGATGGCTCCCCTGTTGTCATGTAATTTCTCTTAATCTTCAATGGTAAGAGGAGTGCAGTGGATGTTAACTGCTGTGTGCAGATTTAGTATCTGCTAATGAAGCTTGTATTGTTTTAAAAGGTCTTGATAACAGAAAAAGATCTCAGCTGCTTGATGGCAGTGTACCGTCCCGACTGCTGCAGGTGGAGAAGATGGGATGGGATAGGAACTGCTCCTTCCTTGGCAGCGCTTTTGCATCCTTCCTTGAGGGGAGGGAGGTTTGCCAGACCGACCGAGCAGGATTGTGCATGTAGAGGGCAACTCGCTGACTCGGCAAGAGAGAAGCTGATGGCACTGTTGGAGAAAGGGTGACTCTGCAGAAAAGCAGGAGGCAGACGTGCAACCAGACCTCAAAGACAGAAAATGTATTTTGGTGGGCCCAAAGGGACTTGGGGAGTGGTGTGGTGGTGATGTGTGTCTGTTACAGCACAGAAAGACCTTACATGTTGCTGAAATGGAAGCAGGGCTGGAAAAAAGACCACATGCTGTAAGGATACAGTGGACAGAGGGAGATTCCCTAGCAGACAACTTTAATTTCTGTTCGATGTTACTCTGAGTTTTTTTTCTTTTGAAGAAACGTAATTGTTGTAGTTTGTGGCCTAATGAAACATGTCTCTAGAGTTAACAAAGTTCTGGTGGTATTTTGGGAATCTTGCTTGAAGGTTAACGTTTGGTTCATGTCAGAGTTTTTGCTAGTTCAGGGTCACAACCTATCCAGTGACATCTAAGAGTGTGTGCCTGGATTACCACCAAAGTATCTTCTTGTGACTCTGCTCCTGGAGATGGAAGGCTTTTAGGTTTTCCTGGATAAAAGATGAATGGTAAAGTTGGTCTTGTGTTCAGCTACTTGTAAATCAGAGCATCTTGTGTGTGGTCACACTGGAAGGGAACGAGTACCTAGTGACACAACTTAAAAAACTGCTTCAGAACATGGACAACAGCTAATCTTACAAAGGACTGTACACGTGTGCTTCACTTCAGATCTAATGTGTTTGGAGCCAAGCAAGTGATTGAATTGAGACCTGCACGCATTTGCTTTTATCGGCAGTGGTAAATGCGGGGATTAAATTTGATCTTCTGATGTGAGAAAGAAATCAATAACTGTCATAATCACGTGACAGTTAATTATAGGTCAAAATCTATGGGGGTTTTAAAGTATGTAGATATTTGGGTGAGCAGGAGGGGAAAATACCTTCAAAATTTGCAATAGTGTTTTTCCCTAGCCCTGTCAAGGCTGTTTGCCTGGTGCTCTTTCTTGCCTGGAGAGAAGCTGCTCCAACTGCAAATGGGCAGAAGAGAATTAAAGTTGACCTAGAACAGAAGTGGCTGTCACCCGCTAAGTCTGGTTTCCCTATTCCACTGGGCTCTTCGTTTGCCCTTGGGATTTCTGTGGGTTACCAAGGCAGAATGGCTTCACTGGCACCATGTCATAAAGCGCAGAGCATGAAGGTCATAGAAGCATAGAATCATGGAATTGTTTATGTTGGAAGGGACCTTTCAGATCATCAAATCCAACCATCAAAGGTCATGTGTGCAGGTCTTTCAAATGGCCTCCACCGCCAGTGGTACCTTTGAATGGTCACTCGGTGGCTTTACAGTTCATCCTGTGACTATGTAGCAATTACCTGGAACAGATTATAATGCTAATCCAACAGGTAGTATTAAAATCACTAGTGGTTGAAAATAACAAGTCTCAAATCATGGTTTTTAAGGCAAATATAGACATCAGGTCTTATGTTTAGAGGCACCTGTGAAATAATGAGGAAATACATAAAGCTATGCAAAAAGCAGCAAGTTGGTTTTGTTTTGTTGACAAAAAAGATCTGGTTAAAGCTCTTAAAATGTATTTATGGGGTGTGTTTACTACAGTTTTTTGAAATACAGTCTGGCCTTTCTCTAAGCGCTCCTGGTAATTGAACAGTACTGTAGCTTTCCCCAGCAGCTTACCTACAGCCTTTGCCACTGAATTGAGAATTGTCCTTCAGTACTATTAGTGCATTAGCTGACAGAAATAGCGGTGTATTTTCATTTGTCATTTCACTCTGAGGAAGAACTGAGTAATGTTCAGTGGCGGGATCTCGGTCCTGTACAAGACTCATGTATGTTTCCAGGTGCTTTGTTAGATCAGACCCCTCCTATTTACATTTCCTCTATATCTCTTATTTTAAATGCTTCCTAGAGCTGTCTAATATATACAGAACTTGTAAAAAATACCTTATAAAATAATGTTGTTGGAGGGGGTGCCCATACCCCGGGGCAGCAGCGGGGCTGAGGGGTCTCTGTGAGGAGAGGCCAGGGCTGCCCTGGGTGGGCGGGCCAGTTCCAACCGGTTCCAGACAGCCAGGGCCGGGCACAGCCCAGCCCTTCAGCCCCTATGGTGGCACCTCAGGGAAACGGATTTAAGAAAGGAGGAAAATGCGTGAAAGGAGAGGAATGAGGAGAAAAAGTGGAGGAAAAGTGTGAGGAAGAGCTCTGTGAGCACTGGAGGGGGGGAGCGGGGAGGAGGAGGGGGAGGAGGTGCTTGGGACATCGAGCAGAGAGTCCCCTGCGGCCTGTGGGGAGAACGTGGTGGGGCAAGGGAAGGTGTCGGGGGGAGACAGTGGGGCTACAGCCTGACCATCACCCCCATTCCCCATCCCTTGCACCGCTCTGGTGGGCTGAGGAGTCAGGAATGGAGGAGTGAAGTTGAGCCTGGGAAAGGCGGTGGCGGGGAAGGAAATGTTTTTGTTTTTCACCGTGGGACTCAATGTCAATTGGAAATAAATTCTTTTCACCAAGTAAAGTCATTTTTGCCTGTGATAGTGATTGGCATGCGATCGGTAAGTGATCTCCATGTCTTTATCTCGACCCATGAGGTAACTTTGTCCCCCTCTCCTGTTGACAGCTGGCCAAGGCCCACTCACCACAGTTGCATGGCCCTTGCACAGCATGTCCCGCTTAAAGATCGTGTGTTGTTTAGAAAAGTAAAACAAAAGCAACCCACAGCTTTCCAGAAGCAGAGCAGATAACATAAATGCATTTTATCACTGCTTTCAAACGTCAGTGATTGCTGATGTTTATGACGTGAGTGTAAATGGTTTGGTATCTAATGCTGTGAAATAGCCAGAGATTTGAGCGATAAGAGTACATCCATGTTGAATGAAAGTGCTTAAATGTGGATTTTAATCTTGGTTGTGCACACTGAAACCTAAGGTGGTCAGAGAGAATTATGTCACATGAAGAGCATTAATTCAGAGAGAGAACAGGCTGAAGAATTGTGAAATAAACATCAATAGTGCTCTGTTCCTTCACTACAGTACCCTGCAGGTTGAGAATCAAAAGATTTGATGGATTATGGGCTAGACTAAATGAGACAAGATTTCAGATGTTCTCAGTCTAAAATTGGACATTCAAACTTGTCATAATATGGCTAAGGAATTAAATCTGAATGCAGATATATATGGCAATCAATTAGCAACAATAATAAAATTGCTTTTTCAGTTACCGTGAGAGTGGACGATGCAGGGAAAGCAGAAGTCAGAGAGATGCAATATTGGAGGAAGAAGGAAAAAAAGAACTCAGTTGCCAAAGGTAGGGAAGACATTCCACAAAATGTTTAGCAATGAAGGTGATTTTCCTGTGCTTGATCAAATGTAAAAAACTCGATGTCATTTAAAAATCTTTTTGATGTGAATTTGAAACCGTGGTTTGATAGCTTCTCCTTCACTGGCAGGATGTAGATTGCTATTTCATAGGAAATGGAGTGCAATTAGTAACTTTCTACAGCTGAAAACAGTAGTCAGCAGTAACTTTGAGGCTTTTCTGATCTTAGCTCCATCTGAAACAATATTCTAACGTGTAGTAACCTTGCTGGTACGGAATTCCCCATAGATCTGTCTCCACAAAGTAACTTTTTTTTTGCACTAGCTGCTATCTTTCTCTCACATCATTTTTGTCAAGGACCACTTGGGGTTTTCCCTTGCTCTGTAGTCTGGGGAATGGTCTGTTTCTAAGGAGCATCTGGAAATTTCATCTGTCAGGGCCTTGGGACCTGACAATGCCTGTGATCTTTCCTCGTCTCCCAACAGGGATTTGGAGAGCTTTTTTTGTACTCATTGTAGGTAGGTTAGAGGCACATTCTGCAAACCTTTCTGGACTGAATGTCTGTTAAATTGGTTTAAGTGGATCTTACAACCATTTGCAGTCATAACCTTTCCGTTTATCTTGAGCCGTACTAATATATCACCCTGATGTGATCTATATAAATCCAGTAAATACTGACTTATAAAATTTTCAAGGTTGTTCCTTGTATGGAAAAGCCATCGTGCAGTTAATATGTTCTAAAATTGATAATTTGGCTTTATAATTTGCAGATTGCTTTTTGTCTCAGCTATGTGCTCAGCTCAAAGCAATGTAAGACCCTACTGCCCATGCATTTATTGTTTTCTTTACACGTAAAGACCAGTGTGTTTCACAGTTTGGGGCCTGGAGATGTTCCTGGCTTGTCTGATACCTATAGTTTCTTGCTGCATTGTGTGGCTGATTCACAGTGTTATACAATGGGAGACCCAATGGTTTGTGTTGACTGACTCTCAGATGGCTACCTTAATATATTTAATGTAGACTTATCCATCTATCAGTCTGTGCAGAATATGGCATCTGCTCCCATGAATTTAGTTATTCTTTATCTGATTTATAGCACATGCCTGTAATAAATTATCTCAGCACAGTTGGAGTGCAGTGAACTGCAGATTAAGAGCTGGAATGAGTGGGGAAGGCAGGGACTTCGTAAGCCGTATTTATGGAATCAAAACTCTTTTTTGGTTTTGATTCTGTAACAGAAACTAATAGAAAGTTATCTTAATTGCTAACTTTATAACATACTTCAGCAAATTCTTTTCCAACTCCACTGTTTTCATATAATTAATCTAATCTGTGTTCTGTATTTTAAATGGACATCCTAGAACTACAGCAACTGCTGGTCTGTCAACTATTAAGAAGCAGTTAGGTCAAAGTCTGTTTCATTATGTCTTAAGTCCAGTGCATTTATGTGTTTATTATTTTTATTAATATTAATATTTTCTTTACTGAGAGCTTTGTAAAAATGCGAATTTCATTTGGATGTAAGTCCTTAGTCTTAAGTCCCTTGACTTCGGGCAGATAAGCTAGGGCAGAGGCAGTGAATGTACTGCAGCCCTATCCTGCATTCTTCTTCCCTCGGAGAGAGTTCTTTTAGCCACTGGTGAAGCATTGCTCTTCAGTGCATTTGTTCAGTATTTATGCTGGATTAAGAACTGCGCTTCATGTTTTCTCTTGAAGGAAACACTAA
The DNA here is from genome assembly GCF_963924245.1 of Chroicocephalus ridibundus. NCBI lineage: Eukaryota > Metazoa > Chordata > Aves > Charadriiformes > Laridae > Chroicocephalus > Chroicocephalus ridibundus. The sequence continues at coordinate 38,877,368 of NC_086289.1, forward strand.
TGGTCTGTGCATAGCCTTGGTGGCACAGCAAGAACGGGGAAATAAATATTTGTGGAGCTAATGCAGAATTTGTAGAACACATGTAATCACGCCAGCAGTTAGAGCCTCTAACTACGTGACAAGGCTTCAAAGGTTACAAATCCAGGAGAAGATAAAAGATCTGCTCAGTAACCTGGAATGCAGAGAACAACCAAAAATACCACTGTGAGGGTGTGAGCTAAAAGACCATATGTTCAGTAGAGTGATTGTGAACTTGGTAAGAAACAGAGTTGTGGACTTGCTTAAGGCTTAGTTTACAAAGGAATGCTCAGCAGGACAGTTGGATTTCTGCAGGAGCCATAGTGCCATAGGTTGATGATGTGAAGCACAGCCTGACCACATTCAATAAAGATCAATTAAAGACAAAAACAGATAAACAAAAAACTCTTTTGAGCAAGAGACCTTTGGAATAAAAAAATGATAGACTTCAGTCAAACAAGGATGATGGGACAAGAGACTTAATGCTCCATATTATAGGTTTGAGTTCAGCAATTTGGCAATTTATGATAGTGATACCTCTCTCTTACTAATTCTTAAAATTATTGCCAGAAATACTTGCAATTCTAGCTTTATAAAGAGTCTGGGGTGAGTTCAGGATGCTCAAACTTTGCTGATTCTACAGTACTTTTTTTTATTTAACCTTCAGAGTTGAATTCATATGTGTCAGATTCTGGAAAGCACTCATTAAAAGTGAGTCAGAAATAATTTCTGTTTGTCTTTCTCAAATATACCTCATGTAAAAAATGTAATTTCAGTAAATTTAATAGTGTTTCTTCACAGCAAAGCAAATGGAGTGACAGATTATCCAAATTGTTACAATTGTTTAAAAGGTCATAAACTATAGCACTTAGAGACATACCATTCTCTTAGTCTAGAGAGCTTTCATCAACCTTGCCCAAATGCATTTAACTACTGATACTAAAAGACTGCATTTACCAATTTTCAGAAGTTGCTCGGTGATTTTGATTGAGTGCGATGTAGAGTGTGATGAGACTGCATATGCTGTGTTGCAAGGACAGAATCTCCCATAACCAGGAACCAGTGGTTCCTGGTTAAGGGAAGCAGTCATAGTGGCCCTTTGCAGGGTGTTTTGTGTCTCTGTCACATTTAACCTGTCCACATCTAAGAGCGCTAAGAAAATAGAAGTCCGGACAAGACTGTACAGTTACATACAACATCTCAGTGAAGGTAGTGGTTCTTGTTTAATCCAGATCATTGTATCCATCCTCATGGTCACTAAAGAACTAGAATAAATGGTATTTCTCCTGTCTGGAATTCTCTTTTTCTAGTGGCTTGCCATTGTAGCACTTAGGTAAATATACCTGAAGCTTAAAAAACAGAGTAACACAATGAGGTTTTATGGTCTCTCACCCTTAAGCTGACAAACGTTTCTTGTGAACCAGATCCACCAAGGTAGTATAGCATAGCCTTAGATAAAATATCTTGTGTTAGTACAGCTGTATTTCCTATAGAAGCACACAATAACAAGTTAATAAACGCTGTCTTAGGTTTAACAACTGGCCAGTTGTTTTTTCCTTCATTAAGAAAGCAGTAAACACTCATGTTCCTTTTATCATGTCCATTACGTAGTAGTGGTGTACAATATGAAACCTTTCAGTTGTGTTCTTGGAAAGCTGCAACTCCAAATAAATGGTTTCATATCTTCCTTGTTTGTAGCACTGCGGAAGTTCTGAAATGATTATATATTAATAGGGAGTTACTGTACTTCTAAATGGGGACATGGAAGCTGCTAGCTACGTATTTAGTTGATACTGCTGTTTTGGTAGCAACTGTTAAGTGAAATCCTAGAAATTAATTATATTTTTTTTTAAGAACAGCGTAGGAAAGAAAACAACTTTTGAAAGTACTTTATTTAATTCATAAAACAAATATTTGCTTTGAAATAAAAAATACCTTGTTTACAGCATAAGGACTCAACATTCAAGATGTCTTCATCTATTGTTCTTTGAAATATTTATCAAAAAGCTTTCTCAGATAAATAAAAGGCTATAGGGATTTCGCTGACAAATGTACTGCAGCCTGTTTCATGTTTGGTATTCACTGAGGGATCAGTAGCCTTCAGAATTGCTGTTGTAATGTAAGAAAAAATTTGCGCAGTTTTAACAAATTAAAAATACAGAACAGAGCGGTACAATAAAAAGGAAAACGGCACCCAGAGCTTGTCAGATATTCTGGTTTGGTACCCAGAGTCTCAAATTGAAAAGAGAAGACAAGAAAGAGGCAGCTACTGGTTACCGATGCGCGTAGTAGAGATTACAGTGATTTGGGATTTAGCTAAATTTGATTCCAGTTTTCCCTTGTTACTTTATTAAATTCCCAGGCTTGAGTAAAAATTAATATTATTAGTATTTTTTCTATAAGTTTCAATACCTAGTTCAAGTATTTGACAGTATGTATGTGTTGATGTATTGCTCTATGCTTCATTTTATTTTAAAAAGCAAAACAAAAAAAGCTTTACTTGACTCAAATGACTGATTTATCCTGTAACCAGTATTTTCCAATTAAAAACTAATGGAAAAAAAAAATTTTGGAACCAGCAGTATGACTGTAATATTAAAGGACTAAATGGAAACTATAAACAGAAATATGAACTGTTATTACCCAATATGGCATATAACATGAGAAATGAAGAAGTAACTGCCAAGAAGTAATGGTATTACAAGATGTATATAATTTGAGTCGTGAAATCTGGATAACTTCTTTATGCACTTAGGGCTTCTCTGGGTAGAAAGGCATTCCTGCTACACAGCTTTGTTTACTGTTAAGTTATGGGTCTGCATTGTCCACGGAGCTTGTATAATGTAGGGGAAGAGATGCTTCCAGAGGGTGATTTCAAAAAAGCAATTAGGAACCTAGTGAAGACTTGTCCTGGATCTCTGCGCAACCTCCTGGAGAGGTCTGGCTCTTCCCACTATACAGGGAGACTGGATAGAGGCTTTTAAGTGGGGACCTGACTTTCTTCCACCCAGCTTTCCTGGTGCCATTGGGTGTGGTGGTGTACTGAGATTGCCACCCTGACTTGGCCTGAGACTCACTGCGAGATGAAGCTTCAGCTTTGCGACCACAACTTCTCCTGTGGGGACTGTCAAAAAACTGGCTGTCAGAAGGGGGAAGAATCTGTGTCTTTGTACTTCCTAGCGTGGGGTCTAGCAGCCCCCAAAGCACTGTTTGTGTAAATGCTGTGATGTGTCTCCCTCTGCCACGATCACACTCAGGCTTCCTAAGATCCAGCTACCGCTTGTGTATGCTTGTGTGTAACGTCACTCCTAAATGTCTCCGTACTTGAGTACAGCAGCATTGCCTGCCATTGCCTGAAGTGCTGCTGGTGATGAACCCCTTCAACACAGATACATAAAATAACATAATTCTGTGGGTATGCTCAAAGAAACTTTGTTTTATGCAGAATTATTGATCTTCCTATAAATCAAGTTTAATTATCTCTGTGCTGCCATTTGGCTGTCTTTTTCTGATGGCCTTTGTGTGTGGTAATGGAGATAAATGGGGGGCATACCACACACTAGTAATGCGTAAGGGATGATTGCAGAGTGTGGTTGTTTTGTAGAAAATATTGTAGATGTTTGACTGGATCTGTAACACATGGTGATCTGGAGTTATAGCAGAGTGTCTCCATCCTCCTGGGGGGTTGGCTTTGTGACCTCGCAATGAAGTGAGTTTTCCTTTGTTAGTGGAAGTAGTTTTCTAGACACGACTAAAGGACTTTTTCATTTTTGGTGAAAGTACTGCAAGTTCTGCACTATGACCTGAGTCATGGCGTACGGTTACAGTTCGCTCCATTATTTCCAGCTGTATAACTGATTTTCGTTCAACTTTATTGCTTATATTGCATGTTTTAGAATTATAAAGTGAGTTTAGGCAATTCTTCCAACAATATCTACTTCCACTGATTTGTGTCAAATGTATATAGCCCCCTCCAGTCATTGAATTAACTACAGAACTCTGTGCAGAATTCTTAGAAATATTTTCCAGGTTTTCATAGAAAGTTTGACATTTTTTGCATATTTCAGTTTAATCAGTTTTTAAAAACTAGTTCTATTAAATAATTTTTCCTTTGCAATTCCAATTAACAAAGAGAATGGGACTTCCTAAAGTAAAGGAGCTAATTTATTTTTGCCTCTTAACCATTTAGATCTGAGGAATGAAAGAAATACAAATTTAAACCGTTTTCTGTAGGAAAAAAAGAACAGCGGAATATAGCAGCATGACAGCGATGCTCAGGACAGATGAGGTAGAGAAAGGGCTTGTGTCAAATTAGTCTCAATTGCATGATTTTGAATTTTTCATTTATGTAGAATAGTGCAATAGTGGAAGAAGTATCCTGCAAGAATATTTCTTGTAATGTGCCACTTGGAAACAAAGCTGAAGCTGGTCAGGAGTGCTTGGGTCAGGACTCGTCTCTCTGAGATACCACGTTATTGATAGATGTTTTTCTGTGCGATGAACGGAATGGAGTGCTACAAAGAACTGTCTTCCACCATCTTTTTTCCCTGTGCACTTTCCTGCAGTTCTGTATCCATACAGGGATAATGTGCATGTAAAACACACAGGTCCTGCTAGAGTTTCTACAAAAATATGATCGTGATACATTGTGAATGAAAAGTTTGAATACTGTAATTGTATGGAATATAAAAATAAGGCTGTGCTGTACATTACAATGTAGGACTCAAATATCCATAGTTGTATAAGATTGAAGTGTTGATAGTATATTATTATTACTGAGGTAATATTATGGACTTAATTCTATAATAAGATAACAGAAAAATAGCATTAGATGTCTTAAGCATCTGTAATTAACTTTTATGCTTGTTTGGGTTTTTTATATTCTGCCTATATATAATTTATGAGGGACATAGATTATTCTGGTACTCTGGAGATCCTATGATCAATGCAGGTAGAGCTGGAGGGAGCTTCAGGAGGTCAGGGAGTTCAGCCCCCTGCCCCAGCAGGAGCAATTATACCTAAAACCATGCCTGGCAGTTAATTAGCTAGCCTGTTCTTAAAACCCTCCTGTGATTGAGATTCCACTCTCCCTTGGCAATTGATTTCAGTGCTGAACTATGTTGACAGCTAGAAGGATTTCCCTAATGTCTAAACTAAATTTCCCTTGCTGCAGTTTAACCCTTCCTGTCCTATCCTGGGAAGAATAGTTTTGTTCCTTTCCCCTGACAGCAATCAACAGAAAGCTGTTATCATGGAGGGTTCACATCATTTTGGATTAAAAAAATCCCAGAATCTTTAGTTTTTCCTTCTAGCGTGTGCTTTCTTAGCCCACTGATTCTTCTTGTCACTTTCCTCTTGGCACTCTCTGAATGACCTGACTTACTGGCCTGCTGCGAAGCCTTAGAGAAGCCACGGCAATCCTCAGCTTGGTGCTGTGGGGGGGGAGAGGTAGGGAAGTGCCATGGGCCAGTGGGGCAGGGACGGGCACCTGCTGGGTGGGTGCTGGCTCAGGTCTGAAGGCAGTGCCTGTTTGCCGGTACAGCAAGGCAGGCCGTGCAACACATAGCAGTCCTGTGCCAAGCCGTGACACCAGCTCAGCTGGCTCCTGCGCCTCTGCACTGCGTTTCCCTTTGGAGAACAGACATGCCCGCTTACTGACTTCCGTGGAACACTTTGAAATCTGTAGATGAAATGTACTTTGAGAGATGTTGTAATTTTTCACTTACAAAACCATGGGTCTGTAATTTACATCACTTAATGTGACAAGTACAAATCAATCCACATACTGTATATTTTTAAAATGTTCCTGGTTTGTAATTCTATATAGTTAGGGCATATTTGAAAAGCATTTTTTAGGACAAAATGTTGGCAGTTAGAAAATACCAGCCCCAGTCTTTATTTCATCCACATAAAAAGCAGTGATAGGTCAAGATTATTTAAGTAGGACCTTGATATGGTCCTACTGCTTGGTCCAAGGCTGCTTGGTTTACTAGCACTGTTTGCCTTTGTGGCTTTTCCTTCTGAGCTCCGTGTTGAGACCTAAGGACCTTTCTTTCACTGTTTACAGAGCTGAGGTTTTCTAATGGCCTGCTGCAAGACCACAGAGGTCAGTGGCAATGAGTTTTGGTGTTGCTTCTGAGCCCCAACTATTGCTACTTCAGTAAATCAGCTTTGGCCCATTTCTTTCATTTGGAATTGAACAATCCTTGCACGCAGCAGGAACAGAAGCAAATAAGTAGCCTTGACAATTCTCTTCTGAGGTTTTTAGTGATTTCTTAAGATTAAAAAGTAGATTAAAGCCATCTCAGAGGCCAAAGGGAGGACTGTCTTCATTGCAGGATTTATTTACAATACTTATTTTTCCAACTTTGCTAACTGTTATGCTAAAAGGAGGAGAAATTCAGACTGTGACCACTAGAGCCCACATTTCTGCTTGGTTCTTCTCAAAAGCTTGCTGTAAACATGGTCACAAGCTGCTTGTCTCAGCAAGCAGGCAACAGGAAAGCAGAATTTTTGATGAAAGATGTAGGTTGCTAACGACTGCGGTGTTTGCATTTTCCAGCGTGATGCAGTTTTTCAAACGGGTCAGTCAGCATCTGAAGAGTCAGTGTCCAATAAAGTTCCTCTCAGCTTCACCAAAGCCTGTGCTGGCAGTTGTGTACTTTGTTGTATACATGTGAATAGATATATAACTGAATAAAGAGTAGGCAGGGAAGTGGAGAGGAAAGGGAAAATAAGAACAAAAAAGCCTAGTCCTCAGTAGAATAATAGGGTTAAGTATTGTCTCACTATGCATTGTAATTTAAATATTACAAAAGACAAGTTTTATATTTTTCCTTTTAAATAGATCACAGATTATCGTGCTTTATTCATGAATCTGACACATAATAGTAACAAATACATTAATAATCCCTATTTTAACTTCTGGGCTTCGCACTCTGTCTTTGCATATCTACAACACCTCATCATTATTAAGCACCCCAACTGCATAATGTGCCATGTTGGGTACGTGTGAGAGGACATACAGTACATTTCTCCAGGAACTGAGCTCTCCATTGCTTTTATTGTTCTGTATCACAATCTTAATGCGTTTTTAATGGAGTTTTCAGAGAGTGAACACCGTCAGCCCATCGTCTGCTATGCTCAGCATAGAGGAATGAGAAGTACATGCTTTATGGAAGCAGGGTAGAAAATTAAAGAAGGATATTATTAAAGTGTGGGAGGAAGTTTGTTGATGAAATGATGATGCTTTCTGTTCTCAGGCATGACTTCTGCCAGTTTAGTAGTGATTTAGACTGAAAATATTTTTCATGATGTTCATACCAGTCGGGTGGCCTGCAGTAAGGACTTGAAACAAAGTAATTCCAGAAAAAACAGTGAAGTAGTTTGTAAATAACTGAAATCGCTGCATAACCCATGAATCATTTGGATGATCCCTCTCATTTCACTGCATATTTTCTCACTTAGTTTTCATTGATAGGAAAATCAATGCTGACTTCTAAGGATTCATATGATCTAGAATATTTCACAGGAAGGCCTTATGGAACAAATCTGTTTTTAAATGAAATAATATATCTGGTTTATTTAGTTCCCTGTCCAGCAAATCACTTAAGCTCTGGACTGCTGTTTGACAACTGTATTTAAAGTTCTGCTCGCACTACTCTGTGCCTGCTGGAGTGATGCCATATTTGGTTGAATGGATCTGTAATACATGATCAATGCCTTAGTTTTGCATTTTTCCTTGCTTTTCTTTCTTTTGTTTCTTGTACAACAAGTCTTGTTCCCATTTTAGGTTTTTTTGGTTTCCTGAGCATAATGCCTCTGCTCCTATTTTTGTAACAGGGTCTAACAAAACTAAAACCGTTTTACATTGCTCATATATTACAGGCATGTGGAAGATGAATTTACAGCAACAGGTAAGGGTCAGAATTTCAGGGCACAGCTGTCTGACAAATAGCTGAAAGTGATTACATTTGGTCCAAAGTGAGCACGAGGTGAGAGAGCAAAACGTATTGCTTTTAATGGCTCCATGTGATATTTCTACATTACCCTTTAGGAGAATTCACTGCACAAGCTAGCCTTCATAGCTGAAAGTCACAGGTTAATTAATCAAGCCCAACACACGTATGTACAGACATACCCATAAATCTAATACAGAACTTGACTGGAGAATATAGGAAAATACCAGCCTTGTCGATTGGGCTTGGTAAGTCTGACACATAATTCACTTGTTCGGGCAGTGGTTTATAACTAGCAATTACTTCACTCTGAATCAGAAACTGACCATCTCTCAAGTGGCGTTAACTTCATTGCAAATAATTGCTGCGATGAGGCAGAAGAGCTAGAGAGATTTAGAATATAATTACTTAAAATTTGGATGACAAAATAAAACAACCTAAAAAAGTTACACAGGCCTTCATTTACAGACTGTACGTAGTTAACATTTTTCAATTACATGGACAAAACAGGTTTAATCAATATCAGAATAATTTTATCTGTATTGGATACCAGTTCTTAAATATGAATTAGAACATTATCTACCCAAGATCTGTATTTAAGGATGTTGCTCTTTTACTAACGAAGAGATGGAAATGTGCTGGCTAGACACCTCCCCCCCCCACCCCGCAAAAGGAATGCTGAGGAGAGGTAACAAAATATTCTGCATGTTTGCTGCAGACATGATGGGAAGTGTTGGGTTGAAATTGCAGCAGGAGAGCTTGTGGGGATAGAGACCCGCAGGAGTGGGCTGGCTAGAGAAGGCAGCGAGGATGAAGTACGTCTTCAGGCAGGGACCTAGACAAGGTGACATCTTAAGGTCACCTTTCTGACCTTTAGTGGCAGTTCTTTGACTGAACTCTTTAGGTTATAACTGCTGTAGGACCTATGCAGAAAACATGCAAGTATGTGCATGTGTGTGTGAATGTAAACACAGGTGGACAAGGTTTGAGTTTTAGAAATAAAATTACATTTATTTCTTTCATTATGTTAAATTCATGGACACAGCAATTTTATGTTTCTGCTCTTTTCTTGTGTTTGTTGTTACTTTAACTAGAGGAGTCTACCTTTCTCCCACAGAAGAGTGTCCCCCCCCAAGAATGAAAAGCTTCTACCATAACTTAAATACCACTTGAAGCTTTAGAAATGCTAATGCATTAATATTTTGTGATCAGTTACATATGTCCTTGACTGAAAGGTGTCATGAACTGCTTGTTTATCAATCTTGAAGCCAGTGTTATTTCTTTCTCCTTATATCCTCTCTGAATAAATAAATAAATTGCAGATCGTAAGTGCAGATTCTGAAAAAAGGCACAACAATGTGGAAGGCCCTGCAAAAGTTTTTCAGAGACGTCTTGGAGGCATGGGTTGGTGCATAAACATATTCCATGTTTCCTCTCTGATCAGTCTTGGTTTCTGTGTCTTTTGAAGAAGTACGTAGGCATGCCTTTCCTATGACCTTGCTTCTGCTTTTCTGCAATGAAAAAGAAAATACGGAAGTTATTTCAGCAAAAAGAAATCTCTGTGCCGGATATCTTTGTCGATACCTCCTACACCTCTGAAAAGGCTATGGGACCAATTCCTAAACTAGACAAGTCTCCAGTTTGTTTTCTGTAATTGCTGTTCATTCTCACCAAACCTAATTATCATCTAGCAGCTGGCCTTGGCAAGTGCTTTGGGCTTGCTCGATAATCAATAGAAAAGAATAGGCACCTCCAGAGGATAGCTTATATCATCCGAAGGTAATTATCTAAAATTGGTGGGCTGAATCACCTCTGGTGGTATTTATCTCTTTCCATCAATTATAGCAAGAGTCCAGATGACTGGCTTAAACGGGGCGATTAAAGAGATGAATCCTGCTCTTAGGTAATGTTACAAGAGGTCTGCTTCCTACAGTGTCTAATTTCTCATCATTGTGGAAAATCACCTTTTCTGTAGCTCAACAATAGGTTACAGTGGCTTCTTGTATAAGCCTCTTTCAGATGCAGTCCTCCAGTCCAGCTCTGGGTACTGCCAGTTTCCACTCAGGCTTTCCAGCTCGCGCTGAGTTGGCATCCACTTGAGCCCTGCGAGCAGTGCCTTGTGTCATTGCAGCTGCTCCCCAGACCTTCAGGGGGGATGAAAAAGGAGGATGCAGTGTTCCAGCTCCAATCCTAAGATATTGAGGTAGAGAGAAAAAGTAAGCAACAGCACAGAGTTACACAGTCACATCTGCTTCCCCTTTGTTGGTCCCAAATGCTAGAATAGACGTTTGTTTTGCATGGCAGCAAGTTTTGGTGTAACTTCACATCTTCACTCAGCCACTTCTCTGCTGCTTCTGGTGATCTGATTTGCTTCTCTGTTCTTCCTCCTGGACTCAGTCTGTCTTATCTTCTCATGGGTTGTGTTTTAAAGCTACTAGTGCAGCTTTTGGATCAAACTGACCCTCTTCTCCAATACAGTAGGTGAATTTATCCTACTTAACTGTAGCTATTTAAAAGTTGGGTGCTTGTTTTAAACGAGCAGTCTGCGTTCCCTGATAATCAGCGGAAGAGATATGACCAGAGGACATTCAACCTGTCTAAGTCATGGGCTGACTTGCTGGGAATACCAGCCTATCACCCACAGGCGAACCTGTGGTTTGGCTGAACACCTCTAATGTGGCTATTGAGTTGAGAGTGTTGTGGCCTATGTGCTGATCCTTCAGGATGGAATGGACCATACGGAACCCTTTTTCATCCCTCTTGTAAAGACATGCTAAGTGCAGAACAGAAGGTTGAGGGAAATGTTTTTTACCTTTTCTGTTCTAATCCCAGAGACACCAAAAGTGTGTCTGGGGAAGCTGCTGCAAGTTGGAGCTGCCACTGAAGTTTGGTAAGTTACACCCTAAAGTGTACTGGGGCTAGCAAGAAAGAGGTATGAAAAGGACTTTTCTTCCCTGTACCTTACATTTTCTGTTCTCCTTCTCTTTGACGCAGGTCCCAAAAGATTTGTGAAAGAGCCTAGCTTTCATGTTTCACTGTTCATGAGAGATATGTTGGAAGCGTAGTTTATCTGCCCACAGTAGGTTGTCCAGTGGAACACTGTTAATTGTTTTCAGTGACTTACTGTAAACGTAGTCACCCAAAGCAGTATTGCCAAAGGCAGACATCAGTTGTGTTTCTGCTAGACCATGTTTCAAAAGTTTGTTCAGATAATTTGTTTCCAACTCAGATGAGGGACAAAATATTCTTAAATGAGTTTTTCCTCATTCTGGGTTTTCTTGCAGATTTTAAAAACTGGGCATGCACATAAAAGCCAAAAGAAGTTACACAGTTCCTGTGGCAGATTTTTATCATCAAATATCGCCATGCACCACAGCAATCAATTCTTACTGGTGTCTTGAAGTTTCTGAATTTACCTGGACTGAAATCATAAAATCAGATTTCTAAATGCATTTTGTTTCCACGTGTGTTACGTTATAAATCATTTTCATTTTGTTCTTGATGTTATCCTGCTGCAAAACAGAGAGAAAACACTCAATAAATGAAATTGCATCTGTCTGATTCAAAAAATCTGAGTAATACTAAAGGTCTTCAGCTGGAATATATCTATTTCTGCTAGAAAGGTTTTGCAAACCTTCTTCTTCCAATAAATTCTGACTGTTATTTTAGCACAGATAAGATAATACGCACAAAATATGATTGCAAGAAAATCCATAAGACTGGTGTGGCAGACCCTGTGTAGTTCAAGAAATTATTTTTTCCAGCAAAAACAAATACACAGTGTAGTGTATGTCATTCAAATGGCAAGAGGAAGGAATTGCGTTTCATGAAGTAAAAATCTACCATCAGCAAGCTCATATATTTCTTAATGGCATCATTGGGCTTTGTAAATTTGGACTTGGGGGATCATAAAGCCCCAATGTGTGTACATTGAATTTTCTACTGAGCAGCGCAGCGTTCAAATTCTGAATATTTTCACAAGTATGTGTAATAATATATCAGTTTTTAATGTTTAAGTGACTTAGTGAGAAATAAGACGAGGGGGATTAGCTACTAAACTTGTCAGAAATATATTCCAAGTAAATGCCAGGAGAAGTGGGGGGAAAAAAAAAAAGATTGAATTTGGTGTTTTTCCACGGCAACTGTACAGTGAGTTCTATCAGATTTACAACTTTCTTTCCTAATATGGAAGAAAAACTGTTATGAAGGTAGGATATTAGGTGACTTGTACACAGAAGCGTTTTCTGAGCAGCTAGCACTTCAGGTGCACGTTCAGTGACATACATCACTGTTCTGTTTCTTTTTCAGTAAATTTTTGTTTGGAAGTCAATTTATTTTGTGTGTCTCATCATGTGTATGCGTGTATATTAAGGCTGTAGTAAGTTGAGATTTCTTCCATAAGGAAGGCTAAAATTGCCTTCCACTGGCGTAATCTTCAATGTCTTGGTTGTTTGAAACTGGTACTGTATTTTTCAAGGAAAAAAGAGTATTTCTGTAAGTTCTCAAAATTTGTCAAAAATCCTGCTTTTGCAGTCTTAATTTTCTCACATAATTTTGTCTCAGTTTAGGAAGAAAAAGTCAGTGTCATATAATTTCTTAAAATGTCATCTAGCTAAATCCTTTTGAGAATTGATGCCATTGCTCTGGGAGGCTAAATAGGACAGAAACAAGCAAAAGTGCATAATACTTGTTTGCATATTTCACGTTTAAAAAGAAATAACATTTCTGTTGAGAATAAACTCATTTCAGCTAGAATCGAAGGTCTGTGTTGTTTTGTTTTTCACTTATCAACTCTCAGAGCAGAATCAGGCTGTGCCGAGGATGAGTAATTTAGCCATGTAACCATCCTCAATTGGAAATTATAAAGGCAAAAGGAGTTCTTGTTATAATCCTGTTAAATCTTCTATATAACTAGACTATAGAGCTCATGCAGAACAATAATTGATGGTAAGGCAAAATCCATTACTTGCTGCGTGTGTTTTCTGATAAATTCTGTGTGGTCAGAGGTGGTAAACTGTGCCTGGCTTCCTCTTGATTAATATTCTGCATCTTTTTGCAGTCAGTGTCAATCATGGAATATGAGGATCACTTAATTTATAAAATTCTAAATGAACAATAATTGAGTTCAAATCTGAAATTTTTAGGAGCATTGACAGGAGAATTAGCTGTAAAAATATATGAATGTCAAGGAGAAAAAGAAGAGGAGAAAAGAGGAACATGAGGTAATGTTCAAGCAATTTTGCTTGAAGTTTACTGATCAAGGATATGATAAACCTAAAAGTAATACCCTTCTCAAAAACTCATATTCCATCTCTTACACAGTTGGACCACAGATATTTGGTTGTGGTTATTCTCTCTGAGTACTGTATCTTCTGTTTAGCTAATGTTTGGAATATTATATTGTGATTGTTGGGGTCTTTCTAAAAAGTATGATTTTCAAAAGAGGGCATTTTCCCTCCCCGATGCGTGTTTATAGATTTTTTGGACTGAAAGCCTCCTGTGAAGTTCATTGTGATTTCAATAGGTTGGGTATTAAAATCTTCAGTGTTTTGAGTGTTCAGGGTTAAGATTCAAATACACAGAGCAAGTAAACCCCAAGCAATAGTAACGCATTACGAAGCTATAAAGAGAATACAAACTTCAAATGCATTGACATTTACATAGGTACGGAAAGACTCCATCGTGACTCTGATTAATTCTAGCAGAATTACCCATTGTGCCAATTCCTACCAATAGAATAACTATTCTCTCTCAAGATAGATTTTCTTATCGGCTATTTTGCTAGTTTGAGGAACTGGGAAAGTCATTGAGTAAGTTAGATTCAAACTAGATGGCTTTTATAAGTGTGCTTCTAAAATCAAATCTTTGCTGTAAGGGAGAAAAAAACCCCAAAGTCCTTCTTGTTCTCTTTTCGTGATCTCTGCCTGTTTCTGGACAAATCAGGTGCTTTGAATATATTATTTATTATTTTATTTTTAAGATTACAGATAGACCAGCATCTGGACTGTCAGCTGTATTTGCTAGGTGTTCTTTACAAACCTTGCTTTATATCCATATCTAGTATTTACCTATATATTCTCCTCATTTCTGAGAAAGTTGCTGAAATAGCTTTTCCAGGATGCAGCAGAAGTGCTACACTGACAGAAAATCACAAATCTCACATGGACAATGGACAGAGAGAATCTTGAAAAAAATAAAATCCTTATTGAAGTATTATAAGAAAGTTATGGCTGTATAAGAAAAGCAAGTGAAAATGAGGCTTTTAGCTCTCCAAAACATGGTCAGATTTTCCTGTGAGTTCCATTTTTCAATTTAATAGCTATGTGACATGTACTTGACACATCTCTCCTGTAATATAGGATGATCTCCCATCTTTATTTTCTGGGAAATAAGTCTCTCTAGTGGAGTTACATTTAAGATAGACGCAATGGAATTTGGAGTTGTATAATTTTGCACGAAGAAGGATTGAAAAAAGCTGCCTAATATTCCTTCTCTTAAACATCTCTTGGTCTGCATTATTCTCTTTAAGCATGAAACAAGTTTCTTTTCCAAAGATGGAATTTATAGCAGTCTCTTGTGCAGAGAGCATATTGTGTTCTTTGGAGGGAGCTCAGAAGCACTGTCTGAGCACAGTTTGGAGAAGAGGTCTTAACGGAGTTGCATTGCACACATTGTTTCTGAATTTGGCTGTTTGTTTCTGTTTCTGTATTCCTAGATGTCAGTGTTATGTTTGGCTAAATCGCCTGCAGGTCTAAGGGTTACTACCGCCTGGGAATTCACTTCTTTCCCCTGCAATTCTCTCTCTTCAACTGGAGTGAATAGGCAAAGCCCAACGATAAATCTGTGATTATACTTTAAGAAATAGCGTGTGTATTTTGGCTGCATTATTATTTTCAGTTCTGTAATATTAACCTAATATTGCCAACATAGTACCGCTTTTTCACAACAGAACGTATTATCAAATAATACAGAATAATTGTTAAATCGCTAAATAATGGCAATAGCAGTTGTAGCTGTGGGGGACTCAGGCCAGAAGCAAGGCCAGTTGTGCAGCAGCTGATCTCGTCTGTTATTAGACCACCTTTGGAGTGACACATGGTAGTCAGAGGGTCTAGAGATTGTAAATCCTTTGAGGAAAGGATTTTTTGCCTTTAGGAAGGCAAAAGCCCAGCTGGAGCTCAACTTGGCCACTAATATAAAGGACAACAAAAATAGTTTTTATAAATACATCAACAAAAAGAGAATCAGGGAGAATCTCCATCCCTTACTGGATGCAGGGGGGAAAGTTGCACCCAAGGACGAGGAGAAGGCTGAGATACTTAATGCCTTCTTTGCCTCCGTCTTCAATAGTCAGACCAGCTATCCCCAGGGTGCTCAGCCTCCTGAGCTGGAAGATAAGGATGGAGAGCAGAACAACCCACCCATAATCCAGGAGGAAGTAGTCAATGATCCACTTCTGCACCTAGACGCACATAAGTCTATAGGGCCAGATGGGATTCACCCAAAAGTACTCAGGGAGCTGGTGGGAGAGCTCACCAAGCCTCTCTCCATCATTTATCAACAGTCTTGGTCGACAGGGGAGGTACCAGATAATTGGAGGGTGGCTAATGTGACGCCCATCTACAAGAAGGGTCGGAAGGAGGATCCGGGGAACTACAGGCCTGTCAGCCTGACCTCGAAACCAGGAAAGATCATGGAGAGGATCATCTTGAGTGAGCTCTCACGGCAAGTGCAGGGCAGCCATGGGATCAGGGCCAGCCAGCATGGGTTTAGGAAAGGGAGGTCCTGCTTAACCAACCTGATCTCTTTCTATGACCATGTGACCCACCTTCTGGATGCGGGGAAGGCTGTGGACGTTGTCTGTCTGGACTTTGGTAAGGCCTTTGACACCGTCCCCCACAGCATTCTCCTAGAGAAGCTGGCGAATCATGGCATAGACAAGTGTACTCTTCGCTGGGTTAAAAACCGGCTGGATGACCGTGCCCGGAGAGTTGTGATTAATGGGGTGAAATCCTCTTGGCAGCCGGTCACCAGTGGTGTCCCTCAGGGCTCAGTTTTGGGGCCAGTTTTGTTTAATATCTTCATCAATGATCAGGATGAGGGGATTGAGTGCACCCTCAGTAAGTTTGCAGACAACACCAAACTAGGTAGGAGTGTTGATCTGCTTGAGGGTAGGAGGGCTCTAAAGAGGGACCTGGACAGGCTGGATCGATGGGCCAAGGCCAACTGTATGAGGCTTAATAAGGCCAAGTGCCGCGTCCTGCATTTCGGTCACAACAACCCCAAGCAACGCTACAGGCTTGGGGAAGAGTGGCTGGAAAACTGCCCATCAGAAAAGGACCTGGGGTGCTGGTGGACGGCCAGCTTAACATGAGCCAGCAGTGTGCCCAGGTGGCCAAGAAGGCCAACAGCATTCTGGCTTGTATCAGGAATAGTGTGGCCAGCAGGAGCAGGGAAGTGACCGTGCCTCTGTACTCGGCACTGGTGAGGCCTCACCTCGAGTACTGCGTTCAGTTCTGGGCCCCTCTGTACAGGAGGGACACTGAAGTGCTGGAGCGTGTCCAGAGGAGAGCTACCAGGCTGGTGAGGGGTCTGGAGACCAGGTCATATGAGGAGAGGCTGAGGGAGCTGGGCATGTTTAGTTTGGAGAAGAGGAGGCTGAGGGGAGACCTCATTGCCCTCTACAGCTACCTGAAAGGATGTTGTAGAGAGGTGGCTGTTGGCCTCTTCTCCCAGGTGAACAATGACAGGACCAGAGGAAATGGTCTGAAGTTGCGGCAGGGGAGGTTTAGATTAGAGATTAGGAAGAATTCCTTTACTGAAAGAGTGGTCAGGCACTGGAACAGCCTGCCCAGGGAGATGGTTGAGTCACCATCCCTAGAGGTGTTTAAGAAACGTCTAGATGTGGCGCTTCAGGGCATGCTCTAGTGACAGAGATTGTAGGGGCTTTTTTGTGTGTGTGTCTGGTTGGACTCGATGACCTCCAAGGTCCTTTCCAATCATGAAGATTCTCTGATTCTATGAAAATCCTGTATTTATTGCTTATGCTTAGAAACTTGATGTCTCATTAAATCTTTTCTTCTTCAGGCTCTGTAGTCCCTATTTCAAATGGTACTTTACAATATCTACTGGGTTAGATTAGCGTTCTTACATCTGTGGCAGTCAACGTAAAATTTCTCATCACACATTACATTCAGTAGAATCAGTGGCATTACCTGAGCCAAAACAGTTTTTTCATGGGAGTTTAGATAACGCCATCTGTTATAGAAGCTCCTTTATGAAATTGTTCCTATCAGCTGTTTATCATGTATGTATAGGATCTAAGTGTGTTTGACACTTTTTTTTTTTGTAAGGCTTTTGAGATCTTTTATCTATAGCCTGTGAAAGAAAGAGATTACAGGTTTTTTTTAAGGGTCTTTAAAAAAGTTGAGTAAACAACATATGTAATGACTCTGTAGGGAGATACTGCTTAATTAAAACATAAAGTCATTCTATTAGCATACGCACCTGCTGCTCATGTGGTTCATTTCTTCCAGAAATAACCAAATTACTGAATAGAGATTGTTCTATAGTTCAACTACCGAGAATGTGCGCTTCTGCATCTTGTCTTGTCC
The DNA here is from genome assembly GCF_963924245.1 of Chroicocephalus ridibundus. Classification (NCBI taxonomy): domain Eukaryota; kingdom Metazoa; phylum Chordata; class Aves; order Charadriiformes; family Laridae; genus Chroicocephalus; species Chroicocephalus ridibundus. The sequence continues at coordinate 38,894,958 of NC_086289.1, forward strand.
TCCTGCTGGTGATTCATTGTTGGCCTAAAAATAGTCACACTACATGCAGACAGAGATCTACTGGGACTCAGCAACCAGCTGTGAAAGAATACAGTTTGTCTTGACTGTTTAAGGAAAAAAAAAATCCCCCAAAGCCTATATAGTTCTCATAGATGTTATCTGTGTGGGAAACTTGCACTTCAGATTGGGCACAAAAGAATCTCTACTTCCCCCATGCACTATGCCATCATCCAAAAAGTGTGGGAAACATAGTTTGTGAAAAAAGATTGAAAATGCTTTGAAAAGTTGTGGCTGCTTTATAGGACTAAGGTTTCTTATTACTTAGGCACCTTGCAATGTATTTTGGTTAACTTAATTATAATGTATCTGTCAGACAAAATACTCCTGGAAAGTTTGAATATGTCCCAGTATGTGCCAGGAGTGCCTTTTCTGTGCGTGTACATGATAGCTTTGATTTGAAAAAGAATTAGACTTGTTCTTGTAATATGATGGGATTTAATTCACACCATCCACTCTTTTTTTCCCCTTGCAATTTTAAAGTGAATGTAATATACATAGAAGGGAGCAGACCAGTAGGGAATGAATTTTAATTTCTTCCACACTATATAGAGTTGGGTGTATTTGCTTTAACTGAGGCACTATCTCCTCTGAAGAGTCTTAAATAAAGAGCATAAGAGTCAAGGCAAGTATGAAGTCATCCTTTCCTGATGCTTCTTTCCAGTTTCTGGTCATCAGAACTGCAGAGGTGTCTGGAGCTGGAGGTTGCGTTTCTAGTACTAGATGTAATAGCTGTCAGTATACCATCCTCCTTCAATGAGGTGCACAAACTTTCTACAGGAGGTCTTCCTCCTTATTTATTGCTTTATCTTCTTTCCATACTGAGGTGCATTAAGTATTGTAAAGAGTTTGACTTAGCTGTTTCCTGCAGATTTATACAAGAAAACCAAGAGATGAAACCCAGCATGTGTAAGGTTCTGATTTTTGTAAATACTGTTCATACGCCTCTAGGGTTGTGAAACTATCACTATGTCAATGTCACCCGTAAAAATTACATTATCAAAGTTTGTATTCTTTCTATCACATCCTCCATCTACTAAATGGGTCTCTATCTAGTTACGATTGCAGTAGCGTGACAACCAGCTATGAAGAATAAATTGTTTACCTACTGAATGTGGTTTAATATAAGTATGTTGCAGACCTCCCTGGGAAATCTATTCTAAGTACAAAATGTAAAAGTGCCTCATATCCCAGGCAGCCACCCAAGAACTAGATTAATAGTTTAATCTTGGTCCAGAGTGAAGGCCACAGAAGATGTTAGTTTCCTGATCACTTCAGGATATCATTTAACATGTCCTTGGTTTCTAAAACTCTACATAGCTTTATATTGGCTCTTACTTAGTGTCCTGTTAAAACAACTGAAATCAGCTGATACGCTCAAAAATTCCTTTTAATACTGGACACAGGGACTGTGCCATTTCTGTGGAGGGTATATGTCTCTAGGATTCAGCTTTCACCACAGCTCAGACAAAAGCACAGACTTGTCCTGAATTCAGCACAGAGTGTTCTGAATTTTGATTTTTTTCCCTCTTAACTTGGTGTTTCAGAGTATGTGGAGTAAAGGAGGAATGCTGGCATTGCAGTTGTTTCCTTGTGGAGCACGTGCTTCATCATTTGGGTTTAAGAAAATGCCAGAGTGTCTGGAGATGTTTGTAACTTGTGCAGTGTAGATGGAGATACAAAAAAGTCAATCTAAGAGTTTGCGAATTGTGTATTTACAGACATTCCTTAAGATCTCTGAAAAGCTGTTTCAGGTTAGATTTTCTTCATGAGCAGCACACTACTTTCACTCAGATACATGTTATTTGCTTTAGCGGATATAAATTCAATCTGTAAGGGAGGAGGGAGCATTAAAGATGTCCTTTTATAGAAGACTTGAAATTAAAGACTTAATTTTCCACTGTATATATTGAATAAAACCTTGTCTAATTACCAGTCAAAGTATTGTTGACTGTTACAAAAGCAAGGTTAAACGACTTGGGTCATGCTTTATGTGACTCCGTACCACAGAAAACATGAACACAATCTTCCTTTTCATTTCTCATCGGAGATTGCGTAACCCTCCTCATCTATTTTTAAGAGATCTCTTTTCTCTGTTCTTTGTTTCTGTAGGAGAGAAAGCAATCAGGAGCATGAATTTTGGATAGTGCTCGGTCCATGACAGCTTCACTTCTCTCTACTTAGTTAATGCACGCAGTTAAACCCTTCACATTTCAAGTTATCACTAAATTCCACAGTGCTAGTGAAGAATGAGCATATCTCTGGTCCCTCTTCCTCCTTTCCCCTTCAGCACCTGAGTTATGTTGGAGTGATTAACCCAAAACTTTCAGGAGAGGTCCTCTGAAGAGCAGGAGATAGGGCTTCCTTGGGAACTAAGACAAAGTTTTCGCATGTGCTGCCAAAATGGATTAGAGCCTAAAAATTCGTCAAGAAAGTTGTGCCAAATTAATCCTTACTCTTCAGGCTGCAGCCTACTTAAGAGAAAAAGGCAATGGGAAGGTGTGGCAGATAGTGAGATATGATAGGGGAAAAACATTTTCTTATTCAGAATACTTGCTGCTAGCAGATGATTAAAATCCCCCACATTACTTTTAGATGCATGGACAAATAAACACACAAATAACTTGCTCTGCAAATGTCTTCTGGCCTACCCTTTTTGTAGTTGCATGGTATGAGAGTAACTAAGCCTATGGTTCCTGGAAAAACATATTTAACAAATGTGTCTGCGTCTTACACAGAGGGGCCTCTAAGTTCAAGCTTTTAGGTGCACAAGCGAGTTAAATTTTGAGTTTTACAGAATGCTCTGAATTCACTTTCCAAAGGTTGAGGCATGTCATTGTTTCATTGTTACGAGGTTTTAATAAGGGCAGGAAAGTGTCTAGAAAAAGAGTAGGAGTGAGATAAAATTTATTATGCAAATTTGGAGTGTTATAACACTGAAAGAAGTATCACAAACAAAAATAATTGAGGGAGAAAAGAGGGAGAGGGGGGAATCTGATTTAATAGGAGGAAAATAACTAGTAAACTTTTTAACAGTACGCTTTATGCAACAACAAACTCCAGCCCAGGATGATGCTGTACTACTGAAGTGGAAGGTGTCGGAAAAAGCTCCAACTTGTGATTAAAAGCCTATGCATGAGCTTTTCTGTGCTTTGCATTCTTTTGTACTGGATCTGGTGCCAAATCTGGTGGGCCTGATTAAAATTGGGAAATCCAGAACAGGTTTCTGTTGTGCTTTCAGGTTATTCATGAGTTCAGTCATGGTGTCTGAGGCTTCCTGGTGTTCAGCAGGATTGATGAACAGATGTATGTGGTGTTTCCCTCCCCAGCTAACATCTCATTGTTGAAGCTGTCACACATAGATAATGTCAACATTAAGCGTCCTGGTAGCCTGCCTGCTGCTGACATACCACAAAATATCTGGGTAGTAGTCAGGCTGACATCTGCACATTTGCTAACTAGCTAAGTCATTCATTTATCCAGTGGAAAAAGTGGAATTCTTTAAAACTGCAAGTCATGCTGCACCTTCTAATTTTCTTTCTTTTCTACAATTTTTCATCATAAGTGCTTTAATGGAAAATTTAATAGGCTGGATTGTGATCAGTGGAGTCTCCCTCCCTTCAAGGTACACTGCATACGACTGAAGGCTTTCCTGGATGAAGGAAGAATGATCATGTGCTTCAGATGTGGAAAAGTCTTCTCAGGTGTCCTGAAATAGGTGGGGAATTGTAGTCTAAGTGTGCAGAAATAAGATACAAAGCCTAAACTTGCATTTAGGCCTCCACATAAGAGGAGAAACCGATTGACTTCCAGCAGGTAGTTCATCCTACCTCTGTTAGGCATTTTGGAATGTAATTAAGTGACCTTTGGAAGTGTATTCCCTTCATTAGCTTCTGAGGGAGCTTTAATGATTGGCTTGGGGTAGATGCCTGTCTTCTTACATGATAGTGTTCGGTGAAACTAAATCCACCCTTAAGCTCTCTGTAACTGATATCTATGTCTGTAAGATAAAGACTATACTTCAGAGACTGTTCATTAATTTTTTTCTGAGGTTCTCAGGTGTTACGATCATGGCAGCATATAAAAATATTATCTTTCAGGTCAGGTAACTTGGAAAATGCCTGGTGAAATCATTGCTTGTGATGGATACCATTGCAAGAAAATACAGGGACAAGTATTTTTATTGTGTTCTGAAAGAACATGACAAGAGAATTGGGTAAAAGATCAGCGCTTACGGTATGTGGTTATCATAAATCACCAAACAGATCCATGCAGCATTGTACATGTTAAATTCTTTCAAATGTCTGTATGTTGATTTTGTGGATGCCACTAACGCTGTCTTGTTCTGTTGATGTTATTACGACTACAATAGAAATGACTGTGTGTCAAAGGAGGAAATGTGAAAAAAGAAGCTAAAATGACAAAAAGTTAAGGCATAGATCATTGGTACAAGGTTGTGCCACAGAGAGGAAGGAGACATTTGCTATGCGAACATCAAGCATTCATGCCCGGAAAAATCTCTGAGCAATAACTCTCCCCATGCCTTTGGCCTTGGGAGCTGGGATGCTCGGAGACAGTGCAAGGTGCCTGTGCCAATGTGCCGAACCTGCTGAGTCAAGAGAATTATTTCAGTTTGTATCGGTTTTTGTCCTCTAAACACACTTTTTCTTCCATAAGAAGTAGGCTGAGTCACCAACCTGGAATCTCACCCAAGAATTCATCCCCAACACACTAGGTATTTTGAATGTATTCAGCGTTTACTTCCTATTGTGAGGACTCTGTGGGGCAATCTTTGCATTCAGTCTTTGAGTCCTCTGCAGACTTGGCTTTTCTAAGGTCTTTTGATGTGTTTGTTTTACTCTTTGTCATAATGAAATTACAGTATAAATCTGAAATATCTAGGGTGGCATATTTATTCATGCATTAAAGACTACATTTCTTAATGTATTTCCCCCCATCATTGTGTGGCTAATTCTTAGCTGTGACTTCCAAGAGGACTCATTTGGGGGCACAGACCAATTCCACACAGCTCTTTTGACCTACAGCATACCTGAATGCTGTGAAAATGTGTTCTTTTTCTCCTGCCCCTGTTTATTGTTTCATTTCACTAGCAATAAAAGCCAGTGGCAGATCAGCTTTTTCCTCTCCTCGTGTAGGAAACCTGCCCAAGGCAACGTTTTAGTGCTGAAACTGGCCTGACTCTAATATACAGGTTTAATGCTTTATAACGTTCGCAAGAATAAAGTCTATCATCATGCTCCAAATTGCATTGAATTGGAGCTGTATAATGCTGAAATGTTTCTTTGTTATTTCTCTCTGTGTCATGCTCTGTAAGTTACTGTAAGTTACTGTTAGTACCTGTGTTTGTCACGATGGTGCCTTTCTTTCCAAAACAGAGATTGGATAGTTTGTCCTGGTATTTCCATCCCATATCCTCTTGTGTGCATGTCTCAGGTTTGGTGGTATAGGTGATGTGCTGAACTAAAAAAAATGGGAGCCAGGCTGTTTCCTCAAGTGCCATGACAGGTTTCAGAACACCACGGACAAACTTGACTATGAGTTTTTCTTTCCAAACTACATGTCTGTATTAGTCTGCCACACAGGAAACGGGCGATTAATGGGGTGAAATCCTCTTGGCGGCCGATCACTAGTGGTATCCCTCAGGGCTCAGTTTTGGGGCCAGTTTTGTTTAATATCTTCATCAATGATCAGGATGAGGGGATTGAGTGCACCCTCAGTAAGTTTGCAGACAACACCAAACTAGGTGGGAGTGTTGATCTGCTTGAGGGTAGGAGGGCTCTACAGAGGGACCCGGACAGGCTGGATCGATGGGCCAAGGCCAACTGTATGAGGCTTAATAAGGCCAAGTGCCGCGTCCTGCATTTCGGTCACAACAACCCCAAGCAACGCTACAGGCTTGGGGAAGAGTGGCTGGAAAGCTGCCCATCAGAAAAGGACCTGGGGTGCTGGTGGACGGCCAGCTTAACATGAGCCAGCAGTGTGCCCAGGTGGCCAAGAAGGCCAACAGCATTCTGGCTTGTATCAGGAATAGTGTGGCCAGCAGGAGCAGGGAAGTGACCGTGCCTCTGTACTCGGCACTGGTGAGGCCTCACCTCGAGTACTGCGTTCAGTTCTGGGCCCCTCTGTACAGGAGGGACACTGAAGTGCTGGAGCGTGTCCAGAGGAGAGCTACCAGGCTGGTGAGGGGTCTGGAGACCAGGTCATATGAGGAGAGGCTGAGGGAGCTGGGCATGTTTAGTTTGGAGAAGAGGAGGCTGAGGGGAGACCTCATTGCCCTCTACAGCTACCTGAAAGGATGTTGTAGAGAGGTGGGTGTTGGCCTCTTCTCCCAGGTGAACAATGACAGGACCAGAGGAAATGGTCTGAAGTTGCGGCAGGGGAGGTTTAGATTAGAGATTAGGAAGAATGACTTTACTGAAAGAATGGTCGGGCACTGGAACGGCCTGCCCAGGGAGGTGGTTGAGTCACCATCCCTAGAGGTGTTTAAGAAACGTCTAGATGTGGCACTTCAGGGCATGCTCTAGTGACAGAGAATATAGGTTGTTTGGTTGGACTCGATGATCTCCAAGGTCCTTTCCAATCATGAAGATTCTATGATAGTTTATAGTCATTTATATACTGAATTTTCACATGCTGGAGTCTGCATGGAAGCACTTTGTGGATTTTGCTGTTAAATTGCATTGAATAGAAAGCTACTGCTGCTATTTGGGAAGGCTTTTTACTCCAACTCACAGTGTTAAAAAAGTGCAAGTTTCCTTGTGGCTTTTTCAGTCTATCATCCAAAGGGAGCGAGTGCAGCACACCTCTCATTGCTGTCAGAAGTGAAGCATAACGTATAAGCAGTGGTGGAAGTGGCATAATGTTATTCCAGGAGCAGAGATCCAATCTCACCCGTGGTAATTAGTTTAAGTTTCTTCCAGTTATTTCAACTGAGCAAGAGGCTGCAGAGGAAAGTGTGTTCCTCAGCATACCGAGAACTTCAAAACCCGTAACAAGGTTGGGCATTACCATCAGATAATTCAACCAACCTTCTCACCTTTTACTCAAACATGAGCATTTCAAGCCTTCTGTCAATATTAGATATCTCTGTACAGCATATGATGTCAAGTTTTACCTTACTGTAGATATTCAAGGATCCCTTAACATACATGAAATTATTTAAGTCAATAGATAAGTATGATTCACTTATTAAGTCTCTATTTCTCTTAAGTTAATTCACAGAAAAAATACTCTTTGAAAGGGGAAAGCTTTAGTAGTGATTTATGGCACGTTGACTTCACAGCTGTGTAGTTGCAGTATTATCCTTTATTGAGGTAAATGTTGGATTAGAGATACATTTCTTTTTGGAGATGGGAATTACTGATTTGTTTTATGGTGTGTGATGTAGTTGCATACAAAGCAGTCTGGAAGGGTTACATGCTCTGTGTAATAATGCTGTGAAACTGCTTTCCCATACCTTATTTTGGCACTCCCTCTGCCTTGCTGAATGTGTGAGGAAGGTGATTTGTTTAAAGGCTGTGTTATACACATGACAGGAGATAAACCACGTATCAGCCCACATGTCACTTCCAGCAAAAAGATAATCAGTTAGTCAGAACCAGGTTCATGTCTGATGCTGTTGCTAGTGTGTCTGCTATGTAGAATAAGAAAGGTTCGCAGGATCTAGGGCTGGGCCCTTCATTTCCCATCTGTCAGCTAATGAAATCACTTTCAGTAGCCCACAGGCTCCCACAGTACATGCTAGCTGGTTTCGCAGCAAGTCTATAATCTTGTCAAAGTTTGGGGAAGTTGATGACTTTTTTGCTCTGACTCATGTTGTCAAGCATCACTTCACCTGTTTGAGGAATGCAGTCTCAGGAATGCATGTTTCTGCAGTTGCCTGCACCCTCTGAGCAGAATATTGGCTGCTGCTTCCTTCCTTTTTTAATTTTGCAAATATTCTGGTGTTTTCTGGCCAATGGTACAGGTTATTTCTTTTATTAAGCGTCGCAGACAGCATACGAGTTTTCTGTAAATAATCATTATTTGATTATTTGCTTTTCTCAAAGCATCTGATGGACAGGTTTTCTTAGATACACATTTCCAGTATCTCAGCTGAATGTGGTTGCTTAAACTCAACTGTTTTGAAGGCAAATTCAAAAATTATTTTGGTTCCAAATTCAGAAATTCTTCAATAATCTCTTGGCTGGAGCATGTGTAGCCCTCTGATTAAATTAAAGGTTTTTTTAAAGATTATGCTGATTTTCTTGCCTTATGCGAGGTTGGTTTATTTGGGGGCTATAGAGTCTGGAGGCTACTCTGAAGTCTGTTAAGAGTGGAGAAAAGAGAAAGGCAGTATGATCTTTTCTCCTGTGCATGTAGATCTTTGCTTCAAAGAGAAAACCACCTATGGACTCCATTGCACAAGGGGCCAATTGCTGACCAAGCTGCTGAGGAGAAAAACATGTAGCTGAGTTGAGTGATCTGAAATTAATTGGGTCTGATGGCTTTAATCAAAAAGGATTTCTTAAAGTGTCTAAAGCAATCTCAGATCCATTAGTAAGTTTGTTTGAAATCTTAATGGATGAGATCCAGTAAACAAATATATTGGTAGTCTAGTGACTGTCATAAAAGGAGGGAATGCATGAGCAGGAGAGAATGCAGGCCTGTGTGCTTAACTTCAGTTCCTGGAAAAATACTGGCATAAATAAACTACTTGTGAGCACCTCTGAGACAATTAACCTCTGATAGGTGATCAATAAGAGGCAGTATAGTTTTGTCAAAAGCAAATTAAATCACAACAATCTGATTTCTTTCAATGATAACACAGAAGGCCTTCCTAGAGGAAAGGCAAATGAAGTCCTGTTCTTAGATTCCAGCAGAGGTGAAGCTTTTGGCAGTGTTGCATATGGCATTCCCATAAGGAAAATAAAAGAACATAGATAAATTAATATAAGATGAATGCAGTGTCCATGCTTGGAGCAGCTGTCTGTGGTTCTTTTCTAAAATGCAAGGCCTCTTGTAAGCGTGGTTCCTCCAAAGTTTAGTCTTGTATCATTTTCATGAATGCCGTGTATGCTGGATTAGATAGCATGTTTAGGCAGTTGCAGACAGTACTGGTTTAAAGGGGCTAGAAGATTAAAATTCAGAAGCTCCTCAACGAGTTTGAAAAACTGTCTGGCCTGAAATGAGAATAGGATTCAGTGAGAAGTGTAGGCTCTTGGACAGGAGTAATCACCTGCTCAGATTCAGGCGAGGGGAAAAACAGTAAGCTACAAATATGCGGAAAGAATTTGGAGGGTATAATGAGTATAAACTCAGCAATGTCAGCCTTTTACAGGAGAGGCAAACATCACGATGGAACGCTCAGCACAGCATGATCTGCAAGACAGATAACGTGATCTTTCTGTGCTGCTCACAGTGTTCGTAAGACATCAGCTGGAGTGCGGCACTCGGTTTTGGGCATGCACGCCAGGGAAGTGGGGCATTTGGAAAAAACGGAGGAGAATGAAGGAAATGACAACAGGTTTGGAAAAGTGGTTTGTTTAGTCAGGAGAGGGCTGACAAAAGCCATTATAAGCCATCAAATATGTAAAAGTTTACTCTAAATGAAAGATTCTGTTCTCAGTGTCCACAGTTTGTCAGATTAGTAACAAGGGCATAAAATGCAGCAAACATGATACAAGTTTGACATCAGGAAAAGACTTTGAGTGATAAAGAGTAACGTAACACTGGAGTAGGCTTGCAAAGGAGTTAGAAAGAAGTCTTCATCAAGATTTTTAGGAACAGGATAAGAAACGTTCCCCGGGAGTCATTCTGATTGCGGTCTGTCCAGTCTTAAAGCAGGGGAATAGGCCAAGTGCCTTTTCAAGCATCTCCTGTGTTCCATCCCTTTTCATTGCAGAGAGACACTCATTTTCAAATACATTATATATACACTGAAATAGCTTATTCTAAAATCCATGTGATTGCATCCTTTCTTTCATCTCTCTTCTGTAAAAATATAAATTTGTCTGTTAGAGTGAACATTTTTGTTTCGCTTTTTATGATGGTGCTAGATTAGTTGTTCTTTTTTTCTCTTTTATGCTCTTTGAAATGTATTTTGCCAGTTTCTTTTATGCGCTATTAAAATTGTTAAGCGTTTCTAAAAGCTGTGGGGTTTTTAATAATTTTTCTGTGGTAGCTTTATCTGTGCAGGTTTTTTTTTTTTAACTTTTTTTTTTTCTCTGTCACCTTTTCTGGTCTTCTAGTGGATGAGCATACTGTTTTCAGCTCTGCTGGGTTTCAGAAAAGTGAGGGAGCAGAGGAAAGCCTGTGCATGATGTAGTACAGCCTTTTACCCCATCTCTTTGACTTTCTTTTAGCAGTTTCCCTTCCTTTCCCTTCCTTCCTCCCATGTATTGCTTTGATATGTCTCCAGATTTTTTTTAAAAAAACAGTGGTGACCATCATTAAGCAAAGATCTTGGCACCTTTGGTTTGCCCAAAGGCAAACCTTATACACTCTGAATTGCAGTTGTAAATCTGTCATGAAGAACAAACCTTGCGGCAGTTGCTAGTGTGGCGGGTACAAAATGCTGATCACATACATACACTCTGAAATACTGTAAATATTATCCTATGAGAAAATGGTGACAAATTAACATTTGTACAGACTCACACTGCTACGGTAATGCTTTAATAACAAAAGACCACAGTGCCCACAGTTTTCTTCCTGCTGAAAATGGAATAGACTGCAGTGTATTCTTTCACTGATAGAAATTAAAAGTAGTCTCACATCAATTATTAACATTTAAATCACATTTTAAATATTAAATGCAAGAAAAGTCATATTATTTCCCTGGGAAAGCTAACTGCGTTCAGGGTCTAATGACAATAAAATTAGCTGTCAGTGCTGCTAGCCTCTAGAGCTTCTTGCCCTCCCAGGGGCCCAGACACCTTCAATAGCTGGTAAGGTGCCCTGCCTGCAGTGGCACTGAATGGGTTTTCAAATGTCTTTATTTCACCTAAAACATTCTAACAGTGGTGATTAGGCAAAAGATACAAAATGCTCTCCTTTTTAGAAAAGTCAGGATTTAAGATACTCCTGTGGGATATATTTTTTGGTGGGGATATATCTGAGTGTGCTTTCCCATCATGTGCTCTGTGTGTCTGTGTGTGCTGCTTATCACACAAAGAAAGAGGCTGCTGAGTAAAGGGCTGTAGGATGGGGAACACAGTCTTTCGTTTACATGGCTTTTAGTTCAAAGATAATTAATTATTTTTGCTTAGTTTAACTTTTTTTTTTTTTTGGTAGTGAAACAACAGTACAGCCTGAACCTATACCATTTCTTTCTAGATAAATAGAATTCAATAATTCAGATACTGTGGAGGAATGCCTAGTGATTATCTGTATGATTAAAAGTCATTAGGCCAAACACGTGGCATTTTAGTGCTCTGAAATCAGAGACATTAGATGAGCAGGATTGTAGCTGGTGCATCTTAGAAATCCTTTTGGGATTAATTAAGATAGGCCCACTCAGAACCTGAAAAGCAATCAGTCAAAAAAAGGGAAAAAAAATAATCTTGGTTTTGCGATTACCATAAGACAGTATATTTAGACATCTGTGAGGATCTATAAAAAGTGGTTCCAGTTTCCACCAATGATAGCCTCCTTTTGATTTTTTGAGTTAAGTATGAACTGTAGCCGTAAAACAAAATGTTTCTGTTGGAATTGCATTCAGGGTAAGCATTCAGTATTCAGATATTTTGTATTTACCATAAAAAGTCATTCACTTATTCATTCATTCATTCATTTAAGAAAGGGCTTTGCTATTCTATATTTATTATGAGCTCCCTTGGCTCACTTTCCAGTTTTACAAAGGACTCTCACGAGAGGTTCCAACAATAGCAAATACCACAACCTGCAAGGGCCCTCACTGCAGATGAAAGCTCTTTATAACAGATGAGGACAGAAGCAGGTAAAGCTTTATTCACATTGCACAAAACACCAAAAAAATGTTTTCCACATCCTCAGCAAATGATCATGGAGTTGTCTTTTAGATGCCATTTTATTTTATAAATAAACAAATGAGGGTCTTTATTGAGTTTTGAATATCAGCACCTAATTTGTTTTTTCTCTGTACTCAGCTAAAACAATGCTGAGCTTTCTTAGTTTAACAGAATATTGTGTCTTGCAGCCTAGACTTTTATCAGGTGATTCTATACGTGGCTTTGGATGGCTGCCTATAATCCATATTCTTCAAAGTGAATTTCCCTTAACCATAGACATTGGTATGGCCTGCAGCATTATGGAAATATTTCTCCTTTTTTGCATATTAAGGGAGCTCTTAGAGTCAGCGTTGCTCCCATGGGGCCTTTGCCTGTTCTGGAGGTCCCCTCCCACCTTAATTGTATTGTGAAGCCAAGAGAAATGTTATCTCTGATAGTTTCTGTCAGAGAAGCTAATGAGATTGTTTGGATTGAAATTGTAAGAGGTGTTACTGGCCTGTCAAGTAGCATTGCTGGAATTGAAGGCTGCTCACACTCATTTTCCTTGGAGCAGAGCATTTTTCTGCACTTCGTCACCTTGTTCTCCGAAGGTTACTCTCCAGTCTTAACAGGTACCAATGTTCAGAGAGGCAGAAGTGCAAAACTGCATTCCAACTTATACTAATTAACTAAATGTATGTCAGATATGTGTTACCCTCACACTCCAAATAAGCTATACTGCAGCAAGTGGCAAAGAGCCTTAAGAAAATCATAATTAATGAGCTTCACGGCGTCTGGCATTGGTTTTGTGTTTGGTATATGGCATAAAGCCCTGGATGAATCAGTCATCAATACTATTCTCTAATTTTGTTAGTTGTATCAGAGTAAGCTATAAATACTCAGTGCTCATTCCCCTAGTATTTTATTTCTTCATTTGTTTACCAGTTGCTCTAACTATCTGTAAAGGATTAGTGAGTGGAACAGGGGCTGTAATCAAGATATCACTCTCCTAATTGGGTCTGCTGACTGTCATAGAGTGCAGGCATTACTACACCTATTTATCATAGCTTAATCTTGGAGCAACTTTGACAAGACAAATTGAGAGTCCTTCTCTACTGTAAGCTGTAGCCAGGGAGTTAGGGCGCTTGTCTGGGAAGCAGAAGACCAGTGTTTAAATCTTGCTCCACAGCCTTAAGAGGGCATTTGAGCCAGGGGTTTGGTCATGAGCCAGATGTCCGTAGTCCTGTGGAGAGGATTGTAGTTTCATGAATGTTCATAAGGCCTTTTCTTTCGTAATTTTTATTGCTGTTACTAAAATGCATGGAATTGAACTAAAACAGGGCTTGGGTGGGAGGGGGGAGGATTGGCTGCTTTTTTTATGTTAACCTGGAATATTGTTAACTACAGCTGAACCTTAAAAATAATTTATTCACATAGTTGTAGTTTGAAGGGATTTAAAGTGGCCATTTTCACATTGCTTGAAGGGAAATACTGTATCAGCCCAAGTTCACTGAAAATTTGCTGGAGGTTCATCTGAAAGGTTTGTGAACCTTAGCTACTTTGTCAACAAACTTGCCTTGGTTTTCAGCCATGTCACACCACTGGACACCAGCAGACCCTTGAATGTGTTTGGAGCAGATACAAAAAAATTCACACCTATGCCCTGGTGTATTAGCTGTATTAATTAACTTACTCTGTAAACAAAGATGCTTGTAGGTGATCTCTAAATAGTCCAGCAGAGAATAGTCATTAAGTGAAAAAACCTAAAGTGCGTGAGTGTTTTGAAGGCATAAACACTTACAGATATTTGCATAAAAACCCTATGCAAATCCTACCCTGCAGAATTTTATTCTTACATTATTCAAATTACAAATTCACTGTTAGATTTATTTAAGAAATTATCTGCATCATCAAAAGCAACAGAGATGACAGCAAATGCACAGGTGAACCAAAGCCTTGTAGAGAGGTGACCTGAGGGGCTGAGACTTGTAACGGTGGGAGGTCTCAGGGAGCTGCAACACATGAGCAATGAATATCAGGCAGCACAGCCAGCCTGGCTCACCCAGTACCACTCTGAACTCAATTTCAGAATCCAAATTGGAAAGAAAAATGGGCACACTTAAAGTAAAATGCCAGTCAAGTCAACACTGAACACCACCTCAGTTTTCTGATGTGAACTGTAAATAGTATTACAAGAAACTAGTGAAAGAAAAATAATTAGAAATCCATAACTTGTGAGAGAAAACCACTCTGTGTCTTTTATTCAAGTTTTATGTGAGATTATAAACAACTGATTGCAAGGATTCTTTGTACAGAAAATTACTTTCTTTGCATGAATAACTAGCAAAAGATAACCCTTCCATTGCTGCTGTTCATCATTCCTTATATTTTGTAGTCCTCAGTCATTTGAGAAGCTGGACCATACTGGGAGGGTTTCCTCAAGAAGCTGGCGAGGAGGATAATGCAATTGCTGGACTTAACGATGGAGCGTGAGCAGTGTAAATTGTGTGCTTTGGTGAATGTACTGGAGAAAAAAATACTCAGCCTGATTCTTCATCTTGAACTGGCAATGCTTGACTTTCATAATGTTTCGAATCACTAAATACTTTTTATTCTTCTAATCTAGAAATTATAACACTCCAGTTTAGAAGAGAACTGCAACTTTCCCATATGTAGAAGACATAAATGTGTATAAATAATAGACTTTTGTTTAGGAGGATGCTTATGCTTATATCCCTAAAAGGTATCGAGGCATAATGCTCAACATTTTCATAAATGTCAAAATACATTCTCTTGAGTCACTGTCAAGTTCTAGTTTCAGTCTTAAAAGAATTTCTGAAGGAATTATTTGAATTATTTCTTTATCATATGAAAACAAATTTTTTTCAAAGACAGTCTTATCAAATAGTAGACTTTTTTTTAACTTTAAAACAAAGGTTCCTGTGCAGATTGTAGCAAATTGAACAGATGAGGGACCGATTCCTGGACCAGGGCTCTCAGGCATGAACTAGTTTGTGTCTTTGCTGTGCAGGGCAAGAAGCCTCCAGAGCAAACTGTCCACGTCCACGCTGCACAGAATTCTGCTCTGGCTGTCCCCGTGTGGTTCTGAGGTAATGCTAATTCTTATTTTATGTGTTTCAGTTCAGTGTCTGTAACGCTGCAAGATGGACGTTGTAGTCTGCCAGGGTGTTCTTAGGGCACGATGCCAAGAGCACTTGCTGCCTGCACTGTGGTGCGGCCTGAAGACTTGCGGGAGTTTTAGGGTGTGCAGATCATATTGGAGGATTGTGCAGGGCAGAGGGACTTAAATGTCATGTATTCCTACCTATACCATCTTTTGGGAGTGATCCATCATTAAATTAACACCTGAATTTGCCCAGGTGTTGTGGAGAGGTGGTTGGAACAGCCCAGAGTTAGGGGCAGGGACAATCAATCAGTTGCATAGTCAAGGGCTGCGGTGTTGCGTTCACTCCTTAGCCCTCTCATTGAGTGGTATGGACATATCCATTAAGACTGGGGAAAAAAAAAAGGTTTTCCGAAAGATTTCCTTCAAAAAAAAGAAGTGAGGCGACCTGATAATGTAAATGAAAAAGCTGCTTGAATGTTGTTATCCCTTCCTGAACTATGTGGGATATTTCTGCTTTGGAGAGTGCTGATTGAGGGTGGATTACAGCTTGCCAGTGTTCAAGCTCCTTGGCTCAGTTAAAGCTCCATGGCTTCTCACGGTTATCATACACAAAGGAAGGTGGGCATGATTTTGAAACAAAGTGGTTGGTAACTGCAGATGCTTTTTGCATGTGCCAAAGCAGAAGAGAAATCCAGAGGCATTTTTCAACAGTTTGGCCCATAAACTTTTCAGTTTGTGAAAACCATAGGGAATTGTGAGAGACTCCAGATTAATTTTAAAAACTTGGCATAGGAGATTCAGCTTGCATAAATTTGAAGGTAATGTACGCTGGCAAAAACAATCCAAGCCTCTCATGCTGCTGAGCTTTAAACTTTCCCATTCCTCTGAGAAAAGAAATTCTCATTGTCACTGGTAAACTAGCAAAGTAAAAATCTCTCCAGAATATGTCAACAGTAGGAAAAAGCAAAAATTAGATCTTCGATTCATTAGGGAAATGGAAAGCAATACAGAGAAAGTTAAGATTTTATTGTCACTGACACTCATGAGCCTTTGTTTGGAATGTGAATTCCTTGTTAAAAAAATACAGAAATAATTCTGAAAAGATCCAGAGGACAGCAAGGCTAATGTTATGTTTTTAATTACCTGTGAGCACTGTTAGAAGTCTTGTCTTGAACGGAATGAAAGAAAAAAAATACTGTATTAGAAGAATCAGTCATAATTCTGTATAATTGATGGCAGGTAAAGTAAGATAAATTGAAGGAGTATTTCTTTAGAGTACGTATTATTACTGTATTATTACGAGTATTACTGCTTGGCTCAGCCCTCAGGAGTCCCAGGTTTTGGAGAAAGTTAACGATGAAAGAGGAAGACTTCCCCTGGGTTGAGGAAGATCGAGTGAGGGATCAGTTAGGTCAATTAGATATTCACAAGTCCATGGGCCCCGATGGGAGGCACCCGAGAGTGCTGAGGGAGCTGGCGGAAGTCATTGCTGGGCCGCTCTCCATCATCTTTGAAAGGTCCTGGAGAACAGGCGAGGTGCCTGAGGACTGGAAGAAAGACAACGTCACTCCAGTCTTCAAAAAAGGCAAGGAGGAGGAGCCGGGGAACAACCCGCCGGTCAGCCTCACCTCCATCCCTGGAAAGATGATGGAACAGCTCGTTCTGGGTGTCATCTCAAGGCATGTGGAGGAAAAGAAAGCTATCAAAAGTAGTCAACACGGATTCACCAAGGGGAAATCATGTCTGACTAATCTGATAGCATTCTATGATGGCATGACTGGATGGATAGATGAGGGGAGGGCGGTAGACGTGGTCTACCTTGACTTAAGCAAGGCGTTTGACACGGTCTCCCACAGCATCCTCATAGGGAAGCTTAGGAAGAGTGGGCTAGATGAATGGACAGTAAGGTGGATAGATAACTGGCTGAAAGACAGAGCTCAGAGGGTGCTGATTAGGGGCACAGAGTCTAGTTGGAGGTCAGTGACGAGTGGTGTTCTCCAGGGCTCAGTACTGGGTCCAGTCCTCTTCAATATATTCATCAGTGGTCCGGATGAAGGGATGGAGTGCACCCTCAGCAAGTCTGCCGATGACACAAAGCTGGGAGGGGTGGCTGACACACCGGAAGGCTGTGCCACCATACAGAGAGACCTGGACAGGCTGGAGATTGGGCAGAGAGGAACCTTATGAAATTCAACAAGGGCAAGTGCAGGGTGCTGCACCTGGGGAGGAATAACCCCATGCACCAGGGCAGGTTGGGGGCTGACCTGCTGGAGAGCAGCTCTGTGGAAAGAGACCTGGGAGTCGTGGTGGACAACAGGATGACCATGAGCCAGCCATGTGCCCTTGCGGCCAAGAAGGCCAATGGCATCCTGTGGTGCATCAAGAAGAGTGTGGCCAGCAGGTCGAGGGAGGTCATTCTCCCCCTCTGCTCTGCCCTGGTGAGGCTGCACGTGGAGCACTGTGTCCAGTTCTGGGCTCCCCGGTTCAAGAAGGACAGGGAACTGCTGGAGATGGTACTGCAGAGGGCTACCAAGATGACTAGGGGACTGAACATGTCTCTTATGAAGAAAGGCTGAGGGGCTTGGGTCTCTTCAGTCTGGAAAAAAAGACAACTGAGGGGGGACCTTGTCAACACTTATAAATACTGAAAGGGTGGGTGTCAGGAGGATGGGGCCAGGCTCTTTTCAGTGGTGCCCAGGGACAGGACAAGAGGTAACGGGCACAAACTTGAGCATAGGAAGTTCCACCTAAACATGAGGAGGAACTTCTTTCCTGTGAGGGTGGCAGAGCCCTGGCACAGGCTGCCCAGAGAGGTGGTGGAGTCTCCGTCACTGGAGACATTCCAAAGCCGCCTGGATGCGTTCCTGTGCCACCTGCTCTGGGTGACCCTGCTCTGGCAGGGGGGTTGGACTAGATGATCTCCAGAGGTCCCTTCCAACCCTATGATTCTATATAGTCAACTTGTGAAATTCACAGCTGGACAGGGTGAGAGCTGAACATTATTGCTGAATATTATTGCTGTTCTTAGGATAAGACTAGTTTAATATTTATGGCCATTGATAATATCCATAGTCAGACCTATTAAGACATATGGAGAATCAAATTGAACATAGTAGACTATAAGTTGCTTGCCACAAGTATCAGCAAATACTTTTTTTCCATCTCTCTTTATAGGAAAAAATAACACAATTTGTCATTACCACCAAACCGGTTCCCTATTTATTTGCTTTCACTATTTTTTCCACATCTCTGTACCCTCCAAAATGGAGATTGTTTCTCAAAGAAGCTTCAAGTTTTTCTTGTGCCGCGTGATTGCAAGTGTTTTGCCCTGTCAAAAATGCAGTTGTTCCTTGCCAATTGTGAAGTCTGCATTCAGTCGTACAATTAAGGACAGTTTTGTTCATGTGACAGAAGAATTGCCCTTCATTAGGCAAAACTGCCTACATGTCCTGTTGCATCTGTCATTTTGTGGGACACAGAACGTGCCCCAGTGACAAACTAGATGAACGTGGGTGCAGTTCATGATACGACAAGAAGCTATTGGCATTTTATTACCAGATGTGCTTTCTTGGTCACGCAGAGGGGAAGAGGTACAGGGCACTTGAGAAAGGATCCAAAAGAATCCGTCAAGCCTATTATCTGTTCTTCATTTATGCCAGAACCACCCATTATAAAAAGGCCAGCAAGGAACGCGTTGCAGGCCAGATGACCTGGTTTGCTGTGTCAGATCCAGCCAAGATAGCCCACGTGGTTTCATCATAACTGCTATAATGAACACTTAGATCAGTACTGTATACTACCATGCTGACACATTTTTCTGAGCTGTGAGGGAACAACAAGAAGGATAGTTTCATGTTCATATGGTTGTTTTATTTTGTTTCATGTTAAAATTATCTAAAGGCAAAAAGCAAAATAATCTTCCAGAATGTGTTTATGGAGGTTGGGCTTTTGCTCCAATAAGATTTATCAATTTTACCATTGCTGTTCTCATAAATAAGTTACTGGAGTATAGATTAACTTTTACACCTTCTTGAGGAGTGCTTTTTTCAGCAGTGAAACATGTATGTTCAGTTATTAAACTTGATGGTTCTAAACCACTAAACTTTGGGCTTGCTGAGGTTTGAAATGGGTGAAGATGAAGCGGCTTTCAGAAATAATGCCTTCCTACCCCACTGTGTCTGAAATCTGCAGCTCTGGACCTCATACTTGTTTGCTCTTCCACATACAGCGTGGAGCCCTATATGGGCTTGCTCAGAGATCCAGGGGACTATACCTGGTTTTAGTATACTGTTAACTTCTAAATAATCCATACCATATGAAATGAAGAACCAGTAGCATTAGCTGTTATTCAACATGGCCGTGTGTAGGAATGGTTCATATGGGGAGATGATTTTTTTTCTACTTCAGCTTGCTTCATGTTTCCAGAGCAGTTAGGAATAATGAGCAGTGAATTCATTAGCAAACTTCACATTAACTCTGTGTTACATATCAATAGTAAACCCTAACAGTGGGGTGAAAACAGAATGCCTAACCTAGGTGAACAGTAGGCTTGGTTGCTCTTTCAGTCAACCAATAAACTCAGAAAGACATTCTGATACCAGGCTACACGGGCCTTAGAGGGAATAACTTCCACCCATCAAAACAGTGTGTGCTAACCCTAAATCTCTGCAACACTGCTCCACACCCCATAGCAGCATTCAAACTCTTACCAAATTCCCCTACCTAATCACCCCCTCCCTCTTCTCAAAATTCCAGGTGCTAACAGAATAAAACATTCAACTGAAGGGACGGTGAACAACTAGTAACATGCTGAATGGTTAAATCCAGTGACTGAGTTGGTCACTGACCTTCCTTTCAAAGGAATAGGAACGTTTGTGTGAAAACTGGACATAGTACAGCTTCATTGAGAAAGAATCAGAGTTCTTATTTTGTAGTAATGAATTATTGTATAAATACTGAAAGTCGTCTGCTTATGTTGTGATTTCCCCAAAGGTTTCTCCAGCTAAAGCCATAGCTTAAGTAAACATTTCCACAAAAACTAGGTTTTTCAACCCTTGGCCTCTGCATGCCTCCCTAAATGACTTAAATTCACTAAAAGAAATCAAATGTAGCAACATATTTAAGTAAAATATACCACTGTGTCTGCATTATAACATTAATTTATCATTAAGCACAATAAGCATAATCACAGGCTGTAGTAGAATGATGTGGGAAAAAAGCCGAGGAATTCTGTGGACCTCTGCTGTAGACGCATTGGTAACTATTCTAAAACATGCTTAAATTTGGGACTACAGAACTAAATGTACAGAGAATAAACATTTCAAGGATGGTGGTGTGAAATATGATTAAACTGAGCTTGTGACCACACAGTGAAACATGGAAAATAACATGAAACAAAATGAAATGTGCTGTGTTTTGGCATTTAGTACCACCCATTAATATGTTTGTATATTTCTCTAGAGTTTAAGTTGTACTGAGCCATAATTACTGTGCAAATACATATTTAAACTGAATTCACTTTGGGTCAAGCTTTGGCTAAGAAATCTTTAAGCTTGAGACATATTGAGCATATGAGCGCTTACTGCAATGCAAAGAAATTCATCATTTTGTTTGACTAAATGTCAATTCTTTTTGAAGGATTAGAGTGGTTTTAAGTTAAAGTCGTAAAATTATGAGAGTGATTAAAAGATTTGCTGTCATCAAATCAAAATTTAGAGAAATACTTCAAGCTGAGGAATATATTTTCAGGTCAAACAGGGCAATGGTTGGATAGGTCTCCATTCAAATACAATTAGTATTTATGAATTATTAATTCAATCAACTCATCTTTTGTTTATTAATTTGAAGAATTATGTGGAAACACACACCTTTCCTACTTCACGTGATGTGAATGCCACTGAAAAGTGGGTTCTTGTCCAGGAAGATACTTCAGCAAGGAACAAAGCCCATGGAAACTTTTGTAGTTCAACACTAAAAATAAAGACATTGAGCAGCTGTAAGAGGTCCCGAGTAAGTACATGGCCCCTTGAATAACTTGAAGCATTTCTTTCTCCCCTTTTTTACCCCTTCAGCAGAGCAATTCTAGCTTCGGGCCTCGTAGGTTGTGTGATTTCTCTCTATTCTTGTGGCCCAAGATGCACCAGGCAGCACCAGAAAAGGGGGAATGGCAGCAACCACTGCACCTTCAAGTGCACAGGAGCCCCACTGCTTTGCAATTCAGATAGTTAAAGCAGTCTTTTTTCTTACAGAAATATCAAGTTAGCTATTTTTGTTTTGTGATCTTTAATTTGGAATAGAGCCTCAGTGTCTTATTCTCTTTGATAGAAAATGATTCGGTATCTTACATATTGCTCTGTGGAGTGGGAAACCCTCCATCTGATCCTGCAGCTAAAAGGCTGAGAGTGAGTGAGCACCAGGAGTCCACGATGCTGGAAATGAGGGAGGGAGGTCCCTGTGTTTGACCCGTCACATCAGCATCTTTTCCAAGCTGAGATCAGGGCTTCTTCCTCCTGCACTGAGAGTTGTCAGCCTGTTTCTATGGTGATCTCCAAGACACTGATGGATTTGCTGTGATTATATAACATGTTCCCAAAAAAATCAACTTAACTACTAGGATCTTTGAACGCTGTCAGTATTTTTGAGTGTAGCCTGGACATTATGACTGTCAATGGGTTTCATCCGCTTAAATGAGAGCGGGTATTTAAAAAGAGAGCGAGCGGAAGGCAATCTGATTGAGGTAGGCTTTCAAAAGGCAAACATGTCATCTGATGACTGCTGCTTCTGGGCTTATCAACTGTAATTTGTCCTGCTGAAAGCTTTGCTGCAAATCTGCATGGAGATTTTCTGGAAAGCGCAGCTCATGCACGTTTTCTCTGGTGGATATGAACCGTGAAGTGCATAGTCCCTGGATGCGCCATTTTACCCGGTTATCCGATTCTTTTTTGCTTGCTGGATCCACAGAGTTACACCGTAATGACATTTATTACACTCCAGCGTTCTCCCTATACCTTTATCAGAGGAGTATTTCCTTCCCTTCTCTTCCCTTCACTTTCCCAATACTTGTAATTTGATTGTAGTTTGCACTGTATTTGGGGCAGGTACTTTTTTTAAACCACTCTCTCCTTCCTCCACCTCCCTGCCTGCACATACACACCATCTGCCATTCCTGGGTTTATTTGGTTTCATGAAAATGTCATCTTTCATTTTAAGCAGACGGACCTCTCTGATTCAGGTGGATACAGCTCTGAATTAAATGCCAGGGAGGGGAAGCACGCTGTGCAGCCGTGGGGTTGTGGCAGCATCCTGCCTTGTGGCAATACGTGCCACACCTATTGATGTTACCAAAGGGGACACTTTGCTAAGTCTCCTTGTCTCCTCTTGGTAACTCCCTGTTTCCCTGGTCCTAGTGGTGATGGAGGAAAAGCTCAGAGAGTTCAAACCATCAGTAGTTGTTGTGATGATCTGAATTGTAGGCTAAATGGTTGGATTTTGGCTGTCTTTGAGGCCTTTTGCCTCCAACATGCTTGCTTGCTCTGCATGTTGCCCTGAGAAAGTCTGGCTGCATGTGTGAAATAAAGGCCTTGTTTTATATTAAAAATACAAATGCATCAGTGGTCATCATGGCACATACTCGTCATACTAAATGAACAGTGTGGCATATTGCTATTTTCAGCTGTATTTAGAACTTCTTAGCATGGATCTACTTCTGTAAAACTTTTAATGTGTGTTCCTAGATTGAATGACCAGTCCTTTGAAAGGAGAATGAAGCAAGATCTGAGAGAAAGTACAGATGGACAGACAAGGCAGGCATGTTTCCTTGAAATATAGAGACCTCCAAATTCTCTATAAATGTGCCGTTGTGTTAGATGGCCCATAGCCTCCCTAAATAAAAAATACAAGCTGCTCTTGTGTTCTTCGTTTCTTAGCAGATGCTGTATTCAGAATAGTACGTTTAAGCACAGCTTCAGTACTCTTTTATCAAAACTCAAGACCATTGTTACCAATAGCACTGTGTGACTGCCATGATGTGCCATCGTATTTTAACTTTCTGAATACCCAGTTTTGTACATTTAGTTGAATAATCTTCTCCCTAATTGCCTAAGAGTAAATATGCTGTACCTCTGACACAAAAGGGCAATAAATACAGGGCCAGAAAATAATTTCATAGTCCATGTCACCTGCATTAAACATAAAGTCTTAAATTAATCCCTAGGCAGCCTCCGTAGGCAGTGGAAGGGTAACTTTTCTACAGGACAGTTGATCCCACATTAAAATTGTTCTCTCTAAGTCAGGTGAGTTGAGTTGCCCTTTCCATTTGGCAGTGAGCAAGTCTAAGTGAGCAGTTTTGACAAATGTTTAATCTATAGATGGCTAGAGTAAGGCAGAATGGATGTGCTTATGGAAAGGAGTGAAATCCATACAAATGTGCAATTGAACCCTCATATGCCTCTTTCTGGGTAAGCCTTGACCCGTGATAATGAGTGGGGAACTGTTAACAAAAGGAAAATCACGCTGGCATCACTGCAGCATGGAAAGAGAACCTCCACCGCTGGAAACAAGGGGTGCAGGGAGGTGGTAGGAGCTGTGGGCTGCGAGCAGCTCATCTGGGGAGAGGAAGAGCTGAGTGCCAGACAGTGTAGAAATGCAGATGAGCAGGGAAGTGTGAGGGAGGCTTTCCACCCGTCACAGGCACGTGCCAGGGCAGGGAGTGGCTGCAGCCAAGTGCCATTTCCCTTGGCCTGGCCTGTCAAACATACTGTTGCATTTATCCTTCATACCCCATATTCTCTGTTCTTTGTACACAGGAAAATGAACTTTCTTGCCTGAACTTTCTTTCGTTTTTCACTGAGCTTGCCTGTCTTAACCAAAATGAGCACCATTAGCAGAGGGAGATGCTAATTTTCCATGGAAACCGGTGGAAAAGGAAGCAGGTTTCCAAATAATCTCTCCACGTACACTTGCAGCATCTTAGTGCCTGTTGTGTTTGTTTTAGATTTGGGAAACCAGGCACAGCATGCTCAAATGACATGCTTGGTGTCATGCGGTATTGAGAGCAGGACGCTGAGGGCTTGAATCTGTGCCTGTTGTCTTAGTCACAGCTTCTTCTTAGTATTTTTGTGGTTTTTGATTGAATTTTTTAAACATTTTTTTTCATTGTAGTATATGCTTCAGCCTGTGTTGTGGTTTTTCGTGTGAAAGATATGGACATATCCATGAATAATAAAATTAATCATTGTTTCACAAGTAACTAGATCATGTATTGAAATGGGGGGATGGAGTAGGATTTAGGGAAATCATGAAATTATCAGTTACTGGGTTTTGTCATAAAGCAGAAAATGAAGCTTTGTCAAAACTGAGTTCTTTTCTAGACTGCAAAATATTTCTTTGGGTGTACCCAAACTGGATGCGTTTTGCCCATAATAGCAAAATCTCCAGGTATGTATCTCCCCTGGTCAAAGAGTACTTTGCTAACACAGAGTACATGTGCTGGCTGGGCAAGTTCCTTCCACGTGAACGCTGCTGTGCTGGGGTCAAAAGGCTCGTACTCGTGAAAAAGTCATCCCTCTTAACTCACATTCTGTGTTGGAAAATGCACCTACCCTGTGCAGACCAGGCCTTAGCATTACTCAGAGATGCATTTTGGAACAGCTTTCCCCAAATCCTACTCACTCTAATGCTGCAGCTGCTTTTCTCAGTGTTTTCAGCTTTTCTACTAATGATAATCACAAAAGAAATAGGTATTTCTTCCTACAAACTGATGTTGAACTTTAAATTGGTCATAAGTAATTATTTGTCTCATGGATTTTTTTTCATATGGCATGCTTTAACAAAGTGCAGAACAATGATACAAAGGAAAAGAAGATGGTGTTTCATATCTGTTGTATCTTTGTCACTACACTGGAGGATAAAAGCGATGGTGCCGTATATCCAACACTGTAAACAACTTTCACAGCTTGTTAAATGCTGAAAAGAAGCTTGAGAGTTTAGTCATTTACAAAAGCTGTTGTTTTGCTAGCAGATAAAATATTTCCTGCTACAGAACACATGGAAAATGCTCATTTTCGTAATGTGCTAGTTCAGAACCAGTAAGTTGCAGCTCCATCTTTTGATGTTATTACAGTGACTGTACTTTCACTGCTAACACAAACCTTTGTCCCTAACCCAACTCCAGAGCATTGTCCTTGCCTTTTGTGTGCTGGCATTGCCTACCCATGTCACAGCAATAAGGTCTGTGTATGCACAACAACCAGTGGAGGAAGATGCAGGCTTTGACTAAGTTATTTTTTCCCCAAACAGGGAAATGAATACCAATTAAATATATAAAAGTTTAATTTCAGCAGTGCAGATTACATAAGTGCAAATACAAAGTGAGTTGTAATTACTCACTTGAAAATAAGCACAATGTCTATGCCAGGGCGGTTAACTCAGAGGTACTAGGTAACAGTTGCAGTGATTTGAGAAAAAAACCCCAAGATTATGTGCATTGAGAAATCTCAACTGACCAGATTCTGAAGTGGCATTTGTTTTTATTCTTATTGGTAATAATCCCTCTAATCATCTGCTAAAAGGGGCTTGTTTTCATTTTGTAAGTAGATGTGGTCAAAACTCATTGCACTGTAGCCTTTTGATGCTGCTGCTGGCTTTTCTTAGCGCTGGAGAAGCTGGAACAGTCTGTGTGTGAGCTGCTTTCCTCTGATTTAGGTTGTTCATATGTTTGATAGAATTGGTGCAGGATTAGTGTTCGGACCACTTTCTACTTTTCCTCCAGTTACATTGATTTTCTTGCTCACTTAAGACTTATTATTTTATTTCTTGCCATTATCACAGAACAACTTTTTCTGTGTCTGATTGAATCTTGTTATTGATCCAACTTGAAAGAATAATTTTGATAGTCTCATCTAAATTTTTTGTATAGTCTTGCTTTTACTGAAGTTACGAATGTTAATCCATCTGTCAAATCAAGATTGCATTGAAAATGTTTCTCTCCACCAATATCCTTATCCCTATGTAAGCTTAATGACATGTAGGTATTACAGCGCAGCCACTCTCTCTCCTACTTTTCCAGTTGACTAATAGCCCCATGCCCTGAAATGTGTATGTCCCCAGTTCTCAGGGAGGTCAGCAAAAGTGTCCAGGCACACTGCATATGATAGGAAATGTTTCACAGTTCAAAGTGAATAACAGTTCTGGGAGCAATGCAGGACACTTTGTTTCCTCTTGATTCATATTTTCGGGCCAGGCTTCAGTATCAATGAGGAGCATTAATGTAATCTTTTTCTTCTACTTGACTCCCTATTTGCATGAAATTTGTACAAACCTTAATGTCTTTTGAGTCTCAACTTCTCTTTCAGTTTGGTTGAAATCAGATGATAGATTTTAAAATAATCAGGTAGGAAATGCCAGCGCATGCACCATATGCTGTATCACACAAGCTTTGCTTCCAAGCTGAGCTAAAAATGACTACTGAAGGGTAATGAGACGTAATTACAAATCTGAGTGAGATATGTCTGCATTGTTTCACTATGAATGTGTTCCTGCTAGTGCATGTCTGTCTGTCTCTAATGTGGGTAGTATTACCAGGAAACTTCCTGTAGCTAACTACCACTAAACTATGCGTTCACTGAGAATTGCAACGAGTGTGGCTTTTTATTGTTCAATATAATCCACCATCAAGGTAATTTGGCTTTTTTCGGCAAGTCATTAGCATAATAAATTGCCTAATATGCATCTTTTATTGTGAGCTAATTCATCCTTTGAGGGGAAAAAAAAGGCAATCACTAGTGTCAAATCCTAAATTACAATAAGCTTGGGAACATATATGGCAAGATAATGCTGATGAAAGTGAGAATCTGAACTCCAACTAAAACAAAAATCATTAGCTTAGCTGCAGCATTTACAATAAATAAGCATACTGCTTATAAACTGCCTTGTTACACTGTTCAAGTAATGAACAGTTTTGTTTTTCAGGTTCAATACCATGGTCTCTTTGCACTTGTTGAACTGTTTTCCTCATAAGTCTTTGTCTTGTCAGTCTGCACAAATCTGCTCTTAAACGAGGTGAGCGGTGAGGCTGGGACTTTGCATCCAGCCTCTGCTCTGCTGGGCAGTTCCATCATCTTTATCAAATATACTCATACCTATTAAAAGTAAGCAGCAGTGGTAAGGCTGAACCAATATTTGATTGCCCTTACAATTGGCAGTGCATCACTTTAATTAATAAGAAGCTTTTCCTCCTCTGTTAATCTTACCTTCCACCTTCAAAAGCTCAGCTGAGCAGCACTATCTAATGGAATACATAATAACTCAATCATGGGGAGAGAGCTATCTCCTCGGCTGCTTTGCAGCATCTGTCACTACTTTGCTTGATATTTGAAAATGTAAGAATACATTATAAGTGGTTGAGATGTCTCATGAAAGAAATCATCGTGTACAAAACTATTAGAACTTGTAAATAGAAGTTTCTTCTAAAGTGCTCCCTGTCCTGCATTCCCGCTCGAGGAGGGAATTAACATGCACGGAAAAGCTATTTTAGCTTTTCAACTGGATGCTTCTTCCTGGGGGATTGCTCATAATTCCGCACGTAATGACACTCCCTTCTAGAAGAGAAAACAAAATATATTGATGCCCCAGAGTAAACTGGAAACTGTTCTTTATCCATTCTTATTTTTAAACAACTCTGCACAAAATCTTGCGTTTTACTTAACTGCTAAGCAATAATTCCTTATTTTTTATATATATATATGTATATATATATCTATATATCTAATGGTCATATAATAACCATCCCATGACTGCATTACATACCCAGAAAGCCCAGGAACCCCAGGTGCTTCAGGTTCATGCCACCTTTTCAAGCTAAAAAGGTATGCACTTGCTGCTGTGTCTCCTTTTGAAAATACATCAAAACGCAAGTCGTATGCCCAGGACAATTAGCTGTTTCTCGTCCTGCTGGGCCTAATATTGTATAAAGTAACATTACACACAGCCAACTGCCCCAGGTACGTTTAACACTGTATGCATTACTCTCCAGATGTCTGGGGGCTATGAAATAATAAACCTTTTATTTCTTTTGTCTTCCCAGAGGAGGAAAAAAATTCTTGATTAATAGCTTTCTTTTGAACAAGAAGTTCTTTAAATATGTTACCTGCATAGATAACAACCTCTCATTTAAAATACAAAAAAAAATAGTCCAACTTTTACTTACAATACTCCCTTTCAGATTCCCCCAAAAAGCAACAGAAAAGGTTTCAGTGAGACTATTACCTCTTTCCCCGGTACATCCAACCTTTGGAGGATTTGGGGTTGTGGAGAATGGGGAGAGTTGCTGCCTTGTGTCTATTTTGACCTGATTGTTTACTAGTTAAGTAAAGTTAAGCATTTTTTAAGGAACTTGCAGCTGATGGTAAGTCTCCAACAGCATTACTCTTTCAATGCACTCAAGTGACTCCTCTGGCATTGCATTTTGGAGGAGAAAAGATCACTCTTCTCATCCATTTCCACTTAGTGAGTCACCCAGCTGTTACACTTTTATACACAAAATGAAAAGATGGGAAAGAAAAGCAAAAGCAAAATCTGTGTGCAAGATCTGTTGGCGAGTTATACTGTTTAATAGAATGACCTTCACACAGAGCGAAGAAACACAATGTAGAGATTATCATTAAAAAGCTTCATTAATAGAACCAGCCGTGCCTGCAATGCTTTTATGAAGGTGTTCAGATGAGTTCCCGGGACTCACACTGCACCACTGCTTTTCGCCATCGCTTACCTATTTCCTACATGTAATTTTTCAAGGCATCTGTTCATCCAGCCTGTCTGGCTTCGGTCTCCTCTGAGTCCTCTCAGCTGATTATTCCAGCTGGGTGGACTTTGATTTTTTCTCAGTATTTTTGTCAGTGAAGCTGAAGGCTTTCAGGACAGGTAGTTTGTTTAACAAGACAGTTTAACAGTGATGTCTTGCTTAAACCTACCTCACAGCTCTTTCGTTGGTCTTTACTTATCCAGAGTAAATCTTACAGGCACTCACTTCAAGGTTGTTATGCAAGTAAGTTCTTCAGCTGCTTTTACAAACTCTTTACAATAACAAAGTTTATTCTTGTAGTTTGTTTTCAGTTTCAGATTTTTCAGTGAGTGACTATTCGTCACCTCTTGCCCTATGCAAGATCTGTCATTATACGTATATATACTCTGTATACACACTATGCATGCAGTGTGTGTGTGTATATGTGTGTACTGTATATTCACAGCTGCTAGCCAGCAACCTGCCAGACTATGAGGAGTAGAGTGCATAATATAAGTACTCTTGTCCTTGAATTTAAAGGAATACAAGCAAATTGATGTGACCCCAAAGGAAAATTTAATTTAAAAGAGGAATAAAATCCTGTAATACCCTACATTATTTTATTCATGCAATTTCTATTCCCTGCAATGAAATTCATGTTGACAAATTACCCTGTACATAAAAAAAGTAATTTTGTCAATTAAGTAGTGGTCACTCACCCGTTAATTACAGTTGGTTTTCTCTGTGTAAGAAAAATTGGATACATCAGCTTTTGTAACCAGCCTTAACTCATTCCTTTTTTTTAAAAAAAAAAGCATCCTCCAACTACAGAAAGGCAGGTATTTACACATTGATATAAGTGCCCTCTTCCTTTCAAAAAAATCTACTCCTTGCTATACACTACATGACCTTCTAATTAGTTATGCTGTCCTTATACTGAGTAGCTATTTCCCGAATTTCAATGAGAGCTGATGTGAATATGTGATGAGACTGGCTGTGTTACCACGCAGCAGAGAGGTCTCCCCTGTCTTGCTGGGCAAAGAGAGTGAATCCAGGCAGGAGTGAGTTGCTGTTGGGAGGAATTAAACGGGATTTGTCCCTGAGAGAGATGGAGAAAAGCCTGGGATGCTGTGACTGCTGTGAACTTCTCTGTCTTGAATACCTTTCCTTCCGCATGCACTCACTCTGTTGACAAGTGTAAGGAAGCAGAGCCTAAATCCATCCTGTTAAAACCTGTCGGATCCCAAATACAGTGGACTATTGACTATCAAACTTCTCTGTCCCAGGATGGGAGGCTTTTGGTTCTGTAGCAGTAGCTGAAATCTTCCTTTATTTCTTGAAAACGAGGTGGTCTTTGTAACAGGGGGGTTATTTTAGCAGGTGCATGGAGAATCGTGAGGTGTTTCTGTAGTTTGTGTCTCAGCAAGGGAATGGGATCTTCCACCCATGGGAGATGTCAAAGATGGCTGTGGTACTACTGACCTGTACAAATCAGTTGATATCATTATATCTGTGTAATTACTGAAACAATGCTAAATTTATATTTTTATCAAGAATGGAAGCAAACTAAGGTATTTATCACTGTGCTGTGGAAAATGATGACAGCTCAGATTGAAAAAACATTTGTCAGGAAAGGTTTTCATTGAGAGGACATGGGAGGGAGAAGTCTCTATCCAACATTTTGACTTAATTTAAAGGAAAGCTTATTCAATATTAGTTTTACTAATAGTAATCTAAGGTGATGGTTAATCCATTGCAGCACACAGTGTAGGACAAACTTTACAGTGGCCAGTGTCACGTTCTCTTTTCTAATACCTGATGCTGTCGGCATGGCTGCTGCTGTGCGACAGGTCCCTGCCTCATTTGTGGCTACAGTTTCCACTGTTGTTGCGCTTTTCTGGTGCAAGACCTGAAGGTGGTGTAGTGGGTGATGGGTGCCCGCTAGAGGGCTGTCTCACATTCAAGGCCATTGAATGCCGCCCCTGCTGTGGGTTTCCAGCCTTTGCCAGAGGCATGAGTAGGTGAGATGAGAAATCTGAGAGAGAGTCGCTAACCTCTTGTCCCCAGTCACCTGCCTGGAACCCCTGGGGCCTGCACGTCAAAGTCACCGTGTTCTCACAATTGAAAATGAGCTATTTAGATGCTACAATTTGAATATTATAATGGTTTATGAAGCAGCAGGTGTTCCCCAAAATCAAGACCCAGGTGCCAAATTGCATATGCTACACCGGTGGCTACTATCTGTCCTTAATTCAGCGTGTTTCAGTTTCTACATGTGAAAAATGAAGTGACAGTGGGCCGTAACAACCTGTCTAGCTGCTTATAAAGCAAGGTGGATTGCTTTTCAGTTCAGGGTGGGATTCACCCTCTGCTTTCTTTTGTCTGAGTGTTAATTTTTCACAAAAGTCAAGCAAGTCTCAAGCAAAACTGCCTCCTTATCACAGCCCCACACCCTTAGTACAGACACTTCTTCCCTCATTCTCCCAGCTGAAGGCTCTCGTCCTGTCTATCTGTCTCACTCTCAGCTCTTCATAGAGAGCACCTCCTGCTCTCCTGGCTGGAGCTCATAAGGTTGTTAAAAGGCTGACTGCTGCCCGATCTGAAACAAGCTACCTTCTTACACATCGTCTCAGCTCACAGGCATGCCATGCAAACAGATGTCATTAATATTTGAGAAGTTCTCAGATCCTACATTGTCAGTGCCAGAGAAAACCCTTTGCAAAAATGAATAATTCTGTCTTCAGAGCAACGCGCAGTAAATAAGGCATAGACTGACGCACTGGATCTCTAGGAGAAGGCAAAAATACAGAATTGCTGCTTGTTCAGTGAGCATTGTCCGTTCGCAGAGACAGAGGAATCCTGTAGGACAAAGTGAATATTCATGTGGTGAAGACTCCTGGACCACATATATGCAGGAGGCATGGGCAGATTGTCGTCACAAAAACAAGCTGAATTCTGGCTTCTCCTCACTTTTCCAGGGCTTGGATTCACTGCCTTAATAATGCTGTTTTATTACTGTTTGTTTATAGGCCGTGTGCATTTGGTTCCCTTTGTGCTCTTCCATTTCCATAATGTAGTTTTGCTGGAATCATATGAAAGCGGCGCCGTTCTCTCTCCTGTGAGCCCTGGTAGAGCCACGCTTATTATAAATGTATTTATGTAATGAATGAAGTTACTTTGGTTTGGATTAAAAATGTTTTCTGTATCCTCAAACCATTCTAGGCAGATGCCACAGTACAGCTGAGGAGCAGCTTCATGGTACAAAGCACCATTCACATGCAAAGTTATAATTGGGGCTGTTCTGTCAGTCCTGCAGTCACATCGTGTGATCGTATTTCAGGACTTCATAACTGTCATAGTTTTACATCTAATTGCTCAGGTCTCCATAGATTTAAATGCCGCAACGTAATTAAGGGCCAAATGTAACCCTTAGAGCAAAATACGGGTGCAGCGTGCTAGCCAGTTGTATTGCTGGCGTGAGAAGCCTCCTGCAGCTGCAGAGCAAGGAGTTCTTCTGCTGGCTAACTGCCTCTGGTAACTTCTGCTCTTGCACGAAGCAGGCGTGCTAACAGGCTGATGAGCAAAACCCACTGCGCTTCCAGCACTCCTAACCCCCAGGAGAAGGTTGATATGTATCGTGCAGATGTAGCTTTGCACTGTGCCAAGTGCACTCTGGAGATGGAGCTGTTCTGTGAAGCTGCTTGTGTGGAAAGCGAAGGCACTTTGTGCTCTCTCCCCCCATTGCAGCAGTACTGCGACACTGGTTCCCTGTAAGTTCAGGTACAGTTTTGTCTTTTCAGGGCCTTTCTGTATCCTTGCCCTGGCTGTGTGTCTTACATATTGAATCCCATCATTAAGTGTGCTTTACTTTCCATTTTAACAGATTCATCCTGATCTTTTCTGTCAAAAGTCATCTGTATCTGCTCCGTAACATTGCAGGCTGAAGAGTTTCTGCCCAGGAGACTGGCCCAGGCTAATCACATTCCACATAGGGGAATTCGGATTTGCATTAGAAAGCAGCAGTGGTGTATCTGTTTCAAACACTAAGCCCTGAAGAAGAGGTTGAGGTATCTTTTCCAGAGAAGCAGATTCTGAAATACCTGCTTGTAAAGTTTAGCTTCGCTGAACCAGTGCACAGGTAAAAGGGGCAAGCGAGTGAAATGTCAGGTGTGGTACAAGGTCTGTAAGAGTACTGAGCGCTTGAGCTAACCTGGAGTTAGAGAAATACCTCGTGCTTGGGGCATGTTTTAATAATTCAGGAACCATGTGATGTTTACTACATTAAGGTAAATTTTAAGATTGATTGTCCTTCACAGTAAATAGCAGCCTAAAGTTTGCCTCAGTAGCTATTTGGCTTACACATATTGATATTCACCAAACCGAGAAATCAGTACATGTATTTTAGAAACACTCTCACAGTGTTAAGTCACAAGCATGTAGCTATTCTGCTACAGGCTTTAAGTAGTATAATGGATTTTACCTAGTCTGAGATCCAGGAGGAAATTACTGTTCACCTTCTGAGATGCGATTTATGTCTTTCCCTTGATATATCTGCAAGAGCCATCATGTATTTTTCCTTTTCTGTGAGCAGACTAATGAAAGCTGTGTTTCCCTCTCTAGTATTGCTAATCTCTATGGAGATGAAAAGGAGACTGAATAATATCACTTGATTATTTTGGGCCATTGGTGTGGCAGGATTTTACTCCAGAAAGAAACCACCCCCATTTCTTCACAGTTGTATTTATCAACTTGAGAAGGAAAGCAAGAACAGTATAGTCGCATCTCCTGTAAATCTGGCACACTCAACATACAAAAAAAGTTATATCGATGCATCCTGATCTTGAGAAGAAGTAACATTGTCATTTGGTTTGTTTCTGAAATTACTTTAGTTTAATATTCATTGCTGTCTGCGGTTATTTAGACTTGCAGTATTACAAGGTTAATATAATTTGAGTTGAATCTGTATCAGATTCACGCACTGGTAAAATAAAGAAAAAATGTTTTATAAAAAGTCTATATATATACATACTATATTTCCGTAGGTACATAAGACTATATTTCCATGGGCTTGCATTGCCATTTTTCACCTCTGCCAAATGAGGATAAAACATTGTCCTATCAGGCCTTTTATGAGAGCTTTTGTTTTCACTTGATGAATGTTATTGACGTACCTTTGCAGTTTAACAGGACAAATGCACAAGGCTTACGCTAAGCGGGTAAGACTGGGACAGGAGAGTGGCCATGGTCGTGTCCTGAGGATTGCTTTAAGAGTGAGTGTGTGGCTACAAGGATTAGGAAGTGCCGGAGTAGTACATAAAGCTTCCTCATGGCAGCACCCCTTGCACTAATAACTTGGAGTGGGTTTTTTACCTTTATTGTGAAATTTCTCAGTGTAAGACTGTACATGAGTGCATTTGTACTCCTCTCTCTCTGGTGCCTGTGAATGCTGTATAATAGTTGGGGATTGTTACTGTCTGTTCTTTCTGTTAGCTACTTTTTAAGTTTTTAGTATTCCGTAAGCAAGACTTGGAAAGAGAGATCAGGAGGAAGAACTTTGTCAGGGAAGGCTCCTCGGAAGGTGAGTGCAGCATGCGAGAGTACGTGTTGCTGCTGGTATGATTAAAGAACTCATTTAAACCTCGCAGGAAGAAAGAAGGCAGCATTCCCAGTTTAAAAACATCAAAAATAGAAAGAACAGGAGAGGATTAGGACATCAAGCTGGAAGGGTGTAATAAACAGATTAAAAAAGCATAAACCTGTAGTGAACAGAGAATTGCCATGGAAATAAACAGAAACAATAAGATTATTTTGAATTATCTCTGTGAAAACACCGAGTGGCCAGCAGAGGAGCGCGCGCGCGTGTGTGTGTGTGTGTTGCAGGGGGTAAGTGAAGAGGAGAATGAAGAGAGAGAGAAATAAGAAATTAAAATCAGCTTCTCTGTGTAGCTCTTGTTGCCTTTAATCTTTAACACTCAGCTTTTCAATAATGTATGAATAGCCACTGGATACTTTTAAAATATACCGTATTATCTCCCTATTAGGAGAAGGTTAACACTGTAATATAAATCCATAAAAAAAAAAATAGAAAAAGAAGCAGCTACTACCCTAGACAGTCCTCTGTCTCATTCTGGCGACAGCTATTGGGCAACACTGCCAGATACAGTGCCATACACAATTTTAAATTCTCCTCGTTATGTTGTCCTAGCTCGAAAATAAGGCAGATAAATGTTAATGAAGGGCACGTTCTGTGCTAGAGAGATATTATTCTCCTAAATTAGGAATCTTATAACAAGAGAGAATTAATAGAAACATATCTTTGTTTATCTTAATACAGGATTGGTACAGGGCTTCTGCATAGGGTAGAGCACTCAGACATGATAGGTATAAATACATAAGTTCCGTTTAATGATTTCTTTCTCCTCAGAATAGGCCCAGAGGAAAGGGAGAGTATCTCAAAACCCTGGTGACTGCTCACCTCTTCAGGAAGCTCACTGAGCCCTGCGCTTACTTTAATTGAGCTTTAAGGTGGTGGTGGCTAAAAAAAGCTCAGCTTGTGTGCCAAGGCACAGGGACTAATACTAAAGAGATGCACGCTTTGCTTTGCAGGTCAGGCTTCGGTTTTTTCTACTTCGAGTACTTTGTCCTCACAATAAGACCAAATAGCACAGGCACAGATCTCATTTCCTCTGTAACTACCACCTAATGCAGTTTCCTCTATATATCCACACTTCCCTTCCAAGTGGTAATATCTTCTTCAAGAGAGTTGGGGAAAAATGGGGTAGTAACTAGAGAAATGGTGGTGGTGGGTTTCTGTGTAGAAATTCTGTGGACGGTCATGTTCTCACTTGCTCTGTGCAGTAGAGGTAGCCCAGCACATCATAGTCTTTTTTTGGGTGGGTTCAAAAGGAGCCTCAGGTTTGGGGTGTGTGCTCTCAGGTCTGTTCTTTAATCATTAATGACTTTAGTGAGTTAAAGCACAAGGAGTGTGAAATCGTGCAGTGTTCCGCCTACTGTTGTATGTCCCTCTGTTGTTATAAGGTCAGACTTTGGTGAAATAGTCATCATCAGTTTTCTTAGAGCTGGCAGAAAGGAAAATGGTGCAAAAGTTAGTTTTTCACCAAAGACATATTGCCTGTAAGAGGGCTGGTGGCTGCTCATCACCAAGATACCTCTCATTCTTTCTCCTCAGTTATCTTAACTGCATTGGAGATGGGCTTCTTCAATGGGACAAATTCCTGAACCTTTACTGAGTTACTTTTCCTTGTAAGAACTACGGTGATAACAATAATATCCCTATTTTTCTTCTACTCCTCCTCATCACTGTACAGCTTTTTGCCAAGACATTTCACATGAAAAGAACATTTAGCCATGCAACAGGCTTTCCCGCCCTTCCAGCTTGACACCAACAATGCTCTGGCTAAACCATCATTTAGCACATGTTGAATGCTGCTGAAACTACAGCTGGAATTAGGGCTTTCATGGGTTTCTTTAGTAGCTCTTATTGAAAGTTGGGGAAGGTGGCAGAATGAAATTTTACAAGTGTAGAAGAGCTCCTTCAGTCCATACTACATCTTTGTCCTCATGAAATAGCTATTAGAGCTGATATGTTGACATCTGTTGAACTGAACTTGGTAGTAATTAGACATCTCTGCTCTAGTGGTGCCCCCAAAAGCACACAAGGGGCTTCATTCCTTTTAGCAAATTATAGGAAAGCCAGCTTTCAATGATCATCAATTACACTAGCCTCTTTGAAGTGTAATTATATGACATTTCTGACTCATTATCGGATAGATGTAGTGCGGATCACAGATAAAAAAGAGGAAGGAGAGAAAGTGTTTAATACAGAGTGGTGGTAGCACAAGATCATCTTACATTTTCACCTCTCAGGCTATTGTTTGAGGCTCTGATACAGCTATTTTTTCCCTTGAAGACTAGGACTGCTTTTCTTATCTGCAGTCCCATGTTCATTGATTTGAATGGTGTCCTGATTAACACCCTTGTGACCCTATTGACTTGGATTCTCCCCCATCACAACTTTTTGCATCCACATTCTAGAGGATCGACATGTGGCTTTTCTTACTTTACACGCCAGGAAACTTGGTTTTTTAAATGTTACATCATCTTACACAGTCAGCAAGTTCCACTCCTAAATTAATTAACCTCCAGCCGTTCTCATCCTCATGTTTGCCCAGGAAAAAGC
The DNA here is from genome assembly GCF_963924245.1 of Chroicocephalus ridibundus. Lineage (NCBI taxonomy): Eukaryota > Metazoa > Chordata > Aves > Charadriiformes > Laridae > Chroicocephalus > Chroicocephalus ridibundus. The sequence continues at coordinate 38,932,088 of NC_086289.1, forward strand.
CAGCAGGCTTTTCTGTCTCACTGCTCCAGTTTTCCAACGTAAGGGGTGCCCTTTGTCATGGCTCTTCTCTGATGTTTTATACCTGTGAGGTATATAATTTCTATTCAGATTTTTATTCCTGAATAGACTGGCAGCTGTCTGTAGAGATTTTTACCAGATCAGTCATCCAGATTACAGTTGAGATTACTAATCTAAATAGAGACTAAACCAATGTCAGGAAAGTGGCAAACCTGCTCTAAGTCATTTTGTGGACTACGTGAAATCAGTTGTTGACCTGAGTCCTGGTAGACTGGTATCCAAATAATAAAGCAGAGCAAAAGATTTGGTGATAAATACGACTCGGGCTATGGGAGTCTAAAACCATCTCTGGACAAAGTTGTCTTGTTCTGATGAGCCCTAAAGCAGTCCAGCATAGCTGTTTGTGAGAGCATTCAGCTCTTACGGAGGAATGTTATTTTCTGTACCACTCTGAAGAGCTGCAACACGGTATTTACTTTCATGATAACAGTGAGACTCCTTGCTTAGGTGCTGATGATTGAAAGATTAAACTGGGCAGTAGTGGCATTACTGGGACTGCTAAGCAGAGTTTCTCTAATGCAGTCCCTTGCTGCCGTAGCCATTAGTTGAGGAATGTTAGAGAAATAAGAGATTTTAGGACCACAGCAGGAAATCTTTTTTTTCACTGAGATTATAACGTTGGTACTCTTTCACTTTGACACAGTGCAGTCTAAGGGAAGATTTTGGAATGCTGTTACATGGGCAAACAGGCAGAAAATGCAGAGGAAACAACCCGTAGAAAAAGTATTTTCTGTTCAGGCAGCGTCTATAAAGTCATTGCATAATTAGCTAGATACTCTCCCAGGTTTGTTTTATTTTTCTTCCAGGAAGATGAATTGTCTGCTTATGCCATGAGAAGCCCCCTCATAACTCACATTAGCCCAGAAAGGCTTTAATTTCCCTTCTGGCTCACTTAATGTTCTTTGTCCTGTTCCTTCCTTTCCCATGTTACAGCCCTGTCATTAGTTTCCGTAACTCTCAGGCCAGCATCTTCACCTATTTCCTTTGCTCTTTGCTTATTTTCTGTGACAGTACGTTCTGGAAAAGCTCAGCAAACCTCCTTCAGGAGCCAGGCAGCCAAGAGAGATCTACCGAGTGCTGCACATGAGTGATTTCCCACATTTGCAAGTCTCTGGGCTGATCTATCAGAGTCAGAACTACAGCAAGATTAAGTGCTTTGTGCAAATACCTGTGCTGGGATTATCCTAGCTCTACGGTGCTCATTAAATATTATAGTAAACAGATGCTGTTTAAATTATTTCACAGTGAGTAACAAAGGGGAGAGCTGTAATATTCTTGTGGATTTTCAAACCATTTTGCCTTCTGTCTTCTTTTTTGCTTTTGTTAACATTTAATTCAAGCCAGCTCGTCCTTTTTTATGTTCTTTTTTCTCAGCACTTTCTAAATACCTGATCACTTAGAAATTAAATATTTACTCTTTGGGGGAGGTTAAAAACTTTGGAACAGTTTCCAAAATTGATTATCTTTTTTCTTCCTTAACATGACTTAAAACATTGAAGACCACAGCCTTCAGCTATAAGTTTGTCTGTCCTTTACCTCCAACATAGTATCTAATATACTGACTTTTGCATTCAAGTGTGAGGAGCCAGCATTTAAAAAAATACTTCTTTGGATATTAGAGTAAATAATTGAGACGGGAACTGAGTTACTTAGTGATCAAACAGCATAAAATATGGATTTACAAACTGCCAGTTCTAGAATGGGAAGAGATGTGATATTTTCCATTTTCCTAATTGCTGTCTTTGAGTGTTTCACCACATTCACTCGCAACACAGCATGCTTTAGTTTGGTACTGGGGGAAGCGTAACGATGAACTAGCTGTTATTAGATTCTTCCTGATGATCCTCTGTTAAAATCAGTATAGTAGCAGCAGGGACAAATATGGCTCAGTGGGAGAGAGAAGGAAAATTGCTTTTACCAAAAACATGTCAGTGTTAATACAAAATTCTAAACTCTGGAGAAGTGTCTCTCTTCCTCTCTTTTTGTCAAGTTAAAAATTGTTCTGCTTCTTATCTGTGATGCTCAGTTCAATTGTGCACACATTTATCTTCTCCATTTATTTACTCAAAACAGGCTTTAACTCACTGTTTAATATATTCAGTGGCGTTCTTTTTGCGTTACACCTTGACTTCTTGCTCAGCTTTTCTGAGTGGGACATTTTACGTCATGTAATAAAAAGACAATCCCTGCTGCAGCCAGACTTTCTGTGTCACTTAAATTGGCCAGAATTCTGTATGTAGTTTCTTTGTGTCTGATGTATTTGCCTTTAAGCAGTTAATGGCACAACTCTTGGTTAGTCTTTGCATGGGTATTGCGGCATTGCCTCTGGACTCTGGCTCAGACTGAGATCCTGCTGAGCAGGGCAGTGTCAGTGCATTGGGAAGACAAGTGGTTTGCAAGGAAGGCTGCAGTACAGTGAGTATCGCTGCTCTGCCCTGGCAGCTGTATCAGGGTGGAACACAAAGGAGGGGGGTTCACGGATGAAAAGTGGAACTGCTGAACTTCACACGTTTTCCACTTTTTGGTTTTTTGCTGACAAACCAGATCCCAGATTTACAGCATGACGTATTAACTGCCTTTTTTGCTCCAGCATCTCTTGTGCAAGACAACATTGCCTTAGTCACCCGGTTCTCGGGATTTAAATGTCAGGCTTTGTCAGCATGGAGATTGCATGTTTATGTGGAATTTCCTGTGATTCCTCCTTTCCAGTTCATCTTGTCAGACTTCACAGAAGAGGCTACTGCTCCCTTAGTCTCGCTCAATAGCTGTTATGTCTCATTGCCATTAAGAGCAAAACATTCCAAAACCTTGAACCTGGGACTAGACCATCTTAGAAACATTTTTTAAACTAGCTATTTAGACACCTCACTACTGCATAATGATGCCAGAAAAACCTCTTTTCACTTTTTAAACATGGTGACTGTTATTTTTATCCACAAAATGAAAAGTACAATAGACATTATATGAGAGAAAACCTTGTGTATGCGTATCCAGAGTATGACAGCTCATCTATCCGACCACAAATTAGATTGCTGTTCAAATTGTCTTCAATGAAGGCAAAATGTAGAGCAATTTTGCTGCTTAAGATGTTTTTTGAAAATAACAGTTTAACTTTATTTTAGTATTTTGAAAATAACAGTTTAACTTTATTTTAGTACTTGGAATAGCTGAAAATACTTCCATGTCTTACCACATTCAGAGTTTATTTCATGTAATTTTTCTCATGTAAATGGTTAAGCTTGGGTAATATTCTTTTAATGAATATATAGTTATTTTTTGAAATGATGCACAGGCAGTCATTGCTGCTACTTCACATGCAGTAGCAGTGTACAGTAAGGATGAGGATCTGAGTTAACCCAGCAGGTAGTCAAAAAGAGGAGACTGGTGGCAATGAGCTTAGGTCAAGAATCATAGAACCATGGAATGGTTTGTGTTAGAAGGGACCTTAAAGATCATCTAGTTCCAACCCCCCTTCCATGGGCAGGGACACCTCCCACTAGACCAGGCTGCTCAAAGCCCCATCCAACCTGGCCTCGAACACTTCCAGGGATGGGGCAGCCACAGCTTCTCTGGGCAACCTGGGCCAGTGTCCCACCACCCTCACAGTAAAGAATTTCTTCCTGATATTCAATGTAAATCTCCCCTATTTCAGTTTAAGACCATTACCCCCTGTCCTGTCGCTCTACTCCCTGATCAAAAGTCCCTCCCCATCTTTCCTGTAGACCCCCTTTAGGTACTGGAAGTGGCTAAAAGGTCTCCCCAGAGCCTTCTCTTCTCCAGTCCTACAGAAGGAAGCAACTGGTGTCATGTTCTATCCAATACACAATCACTACAGACAGGTTCTGGAAAGCAGTCTTGCCTCCGCATGTTTGAAGGGCTTTGTTACTGTTGTGGTCTCTGATAAGATCAGAGAGAAGTAAGGTGGTCAGTAACTAAGGAGAGGGAAGAGACAGTTAATAGGAATGAAAAAAAATATTGAGATAATAAAGTAAGCTGCAGTCATGTAGGGCATAGGTTGACTAGGATCAGAAGACAGGCTGCAGCGTGGCCGGGAGCAGGCGTTGGTTTTCGTATTGGCTCTTCAGGTGAACAGTCACGGTGCCCCAGCTTCTGTAACCTCCACTGAGCAAATGATTTTACATCCATAACTCCAAGGATGCTTTAGTAAAGCAGTTCATCTGAAGAGGTAGTAAAGTGCAAAGGCTAAAGAACCAGATCCAAGATGAGCTGCGGAGTGGCATAAATTGCACCTTTCAAGCAGGTGTTGTAATACATGTTTGATTTACCCTAGCTCTGAGGGCTTTCCCTGCCAGGCATAACATTACCTGCCCTTGAGCTGGTTGTTGCACGAGTCCTGGGTGGCTCTGCACCAAGGAGAGAGAGGTGGCAGATCCACATCCCATCCCCACAGGGTGTGCAGAAGGAGTCACAGCTGGCTCGAGTGAGGGGTTTCAGCAAGGCCTAAGGCAAATACACCCAGGAGCTTTGAGCAACCAGCAAATGGGATTTTTTTTTTCTCTTTGTCATTTTCTGGAAGAAGAGAGAGATTTTTGCAAAGGGAATGAGAAAGACCGCTTTGCAAGCAAACTTCCTTTTAATGTTGTGACATCATTTTAAAAAAACAATGTGTTCTCACGGTTTGTTTTTTGCAAAAACAAAAAATAGCAAGTCACAGCAATTGGCAGATCCCTGCTGTCAGTATTTGGTGACGCCAGCACTAGCTGCAGCAGATGGAGAGATGCAAACATTCTGGAAACTTGGACAAACTGATTTTCTTGAGCTTGAGAAAGCAGTGCTGTAAAATGCTTCTTCCTCCTCAAGTTCTTAATAAATAGCACTTTCTGAGGAAAGGAAGTAGGGATGTGACAGTGCTTTTGGGACTAAGCCAGCTTTCTCTCCAGCAAGCTGCTCTTTCTGTTGATGGTGGCTATTTAGGAAGCATATGCCAGGAACATTGCAAAGGCAGCAGCAAAAGTCAGTTTGCTTATAGTAAAGGGAAGGAGTGTGTTTGCTTATTCTCTTCCTTTAGTAATTAAAATCATTGCAGAATCTTAAAAAACATGGAGTCTGAAGCTGGATAAGTGTTAGGAATTACAAAGCTGAGGATATACAAGCACAGTAGCTGGATGAGAGGCACCTACATTATCAAGAAATCGCTGGTGTTCGTGTTTTACCACCTTAATACCACTGACATTTGCTGGTGAATTTAGAGGTGTCACAGAGGTCTCACTGTATCAACAGATGTCAAGGATGGAACCACAGACCTCTGGTGCCTCAAATGGAAATGAATGTTTATGAATTATCATACAAAAGACAGCCTGAGTAGTCTCTAAAAAACACTTGCTCTTAAGATGTTTCTCTAGTATTGTCCTGACTTCTGGGAAGTCAACTGTCCTTCTGTCAGATAGCAAGTATGATGGGGTGTCACAGAGGGCAGAATGAGGAGGTCATTGTTACTTTACCAAATGCGCCAAAAATATTCAGTATTTACAAACAATTCTGTTTGGAAACTCCTTCACAAAGCTTGTAGCACTACTTTGTTTGCACTGTAGACTCCCAACGAGCTAACCTAAAAACGCAGGCTATTTTTGGGTTGCTGAGGGTGACTTGTCGAGCTGGAATGGAACATGATAGAGGAGTAGAAGAGTAAGGGAGCTTGACAGGACAGACCACAGGTTACAGGATCTGCGACGTTACGTGGAGAGCGCCCTATCACAAGGAAGCAAGGTCCTTTAAGCCTAGAGCATAGCAATAGGAACAACGAGCAGAAGGTGCTCAGCTCAAACTAAGCTGGAAATACATGAGCTCCTACTCATTGGACTAATTGCAAGTGGCTAATGGCACTAGTAAGAGAGTATCAGCAACCTCCGTAATACATTGGTTGTCGCATTCTGTGCCATTCAGTCCCCTGGCTCATCTTTCTTAGGAACATAAATAAGTGAAAAGGCAGAGTAAAAAATCAGAGGAAAGTAAATCAGAGCTGAGAAATACTCAACTTTTCAGTAATGCCCTAACAGAAGTGATGGCAGCCCTTAAAACCCTATCACTAATAAAGCTTTTCTCCCATATCCAGGCTGTTCATTTCTCTGTATCTGGAAAAGTGGTAGTGGTTTTAAAATGCAGCAAAATTTGCCTTTTCTTTTCCTCTGTATCTTAATTTCCTCACCCAGCAGGGTTCTGACGCCATGAGGAAAATGAAAATCCTTGCACTGGTTAACCAGCCAGCAGCCACAGAGGGTATGTGAAGGATGCACAGACTTACCTAGTCATTGCTTTCTCTTTCAGGGACCAGTGTGTGTATATATATATGTATTTTTTTTAATGTGTAATGTTGATATTGTTGCCTAAAACTCGGTTTGGAGTTTGAATATAGGCTGAATAGAAGAAATATTTACATCATCATTATTAAAGGAGATTGTTGCTGCTTATACGAAGTTGTTATTGCTTTCTGTTATATAATTTATCTATGTAATGGTTCTTGTCATAAACTAAGCCATGATCCCACCTGTGTTTCAGTTCCCATAGGCACCAGTGACAACTGGGGAAGCTCTTCTGGTTTGTGCTGCTGTGCTACCGCCACTCCTGAAAGTTCGCAGGGCAACCTGAGGAACCAGACGCAGGACCTGGGGAGAACCAAAGTAATCCCTCCTTTTTAAGGTTGGTTATAACACAGACCAGGGATGGCCAGCACTGCTGCTGGAGGAATATCTGAGTTTATTGGGGTGGAATACGGACCTTTCAGTGAGCACAAGACTCGCTCTTTCTATTTTTTCCCTGGTTGTATTTGTGGGATTCTTGTTACTGAACTATCTGTCACATGATTCTTTATTGCAGAGAAGACGAAGGTATTACACGTTTTAATGAAACCTACATATGGAAATAATATATACGTATGATGCCTTTTCATTACCTTCGAAAAGATTATTCTTTGTTGGAGGAAATAGGGGGTGAGGCATGATCTGTCAGGAACTGCTGTATCTGAGTAAGATTGCTGTGGAGGAGCAGGGAAAGACTTTGACAGCTAATTATTACAGATTTTTGCCGAATACTGTCCAAGGTGAACGTAGCTTGATTGAATCTTGAAGCAAAAAAGAATGTAGGTGAGCTGGCTTGATGTGTCAGGGCAGAGCAGGCAAAGCCACAATCCTAGGGCACTGTCAGTGAATTATGCTGCCAGTACTTCTGTCTGCTTTGGGCTTTTCTCCTGCTCTAACCTAATGTTTTAACTTAATGGGTGCCAGTGACAAGTAGAGTACTGTGGGAGGTCTGTGCTGCGACTCACTCCGTTTAACATTTCTGTCTGACCTGGCGGAGGTGAGGGAGTGCTCAATCAGAGTTGGGAATGACAACAAACTGAGGGGGTGGAGGGGTTTTACATCATAGAATCCCCTAGGTTGGAAGGGACCTTTCAGATCATCGAGTCCAACCATCAACCTCACTCTGACAAAAACCATCACTAAACCATATCTCTAAGCACTATGTCTACCCATCTTTTAAATACCTCCAGGGATGGTGACTCCACCACTTCCCTGGGCAGCCTGTTCCAATGCTTGATAACCCTTTCAGTGTAAAAATTTTTCCTAATATCCAGTCTAAACCTTCCCTGGCAGAACTTGAGGCCGTTTCCTCTTGTCCTATTGCTTGTTACTTGGGAGAAGAGACTGACCCCCACATCTCTATAACCTCTTTTCAGGTTGTACATCCTTGAACATTCTCAGGATTCGAGTGGATAAAGCCCTGAGCAGCCTGGTCTGGCCCCTGAGCTGGCCCGGCCTTGAGCAGGAGATTGGACTAGAGGCCTCCTCAGGTCCCTCCAACCTAAGTTATCCTATGAGCCTGTCTCATGATGCAGGCTCCTGCCTATTTAAAAAGGCTGTTCTGTGCCACTACAAATTTCTGCTGTTTTCCTGTGGCTTGGTGCTCTTGTAAGACACTCTGAACTGCAGCATTGTGACCTGTGGTGTTGAAGTCAGGAGTGAGTTGTAAAGTAGGAGTACTAAAAGGCTTTGCTTGTCTGACATGGAAAGCCAAAGCACAGCATTCAGAAAGGTACGCTCCCCAGGAGACTGAAACTGAAATGTCCTTCCTGGGTCCTTAACAAGTAGGTTTCACAGTCTCATCTGAAGCTGGCATGGGTAAAACTGCATTTTTTATTTTATCCGGGATTATGTTCCCACAGTCAGGAGCTTTTCTTAGAGGAGTTTCAGCCTCCTGCCCTCTGGGGTCTGTAACTGCATTTCTGATGCACATAGTGTCCCCAAGCGCTGGAGCTGTCATGGTATCAGAATGTGAAGAGGTTTAGAGAAAATTCGTGCAGCCTTGCTCTTGAGGGTTTCAAAAACAGGATCTGAGAAGAGGCAGGGCCAGATAGCAGGAGGAGCGAGAACCAGCTTCTGCACACCAACACTTGATAGTTAAAAATATGTTTATGGTTTATTTTACCTAGGAGTTGGGAAACCATAGAGTATGAAGCTTGTAACTTTTTTGGGATTCTCTTCTTTAGTTTAATAGTTTCTTTGGCTTTTTCTAATTAAAAGTTTTTCTAATTAGAATCCAGTCTTAGGCCACTTTAACTTCTCTTGTAGTTTCTTGTACCATTAGGTATTCCTGGTTTTGTTTGATGTTTTCTGGTATTAATGGTGAAGGTGATGTCTCGTGGTAGCAGTGGGATAAAACAGTGTCAACATCTCAATTGTTAGTTTCTTTTTTAAATACTTTGTGAATAAACATTCTTCAAGGCCTGAGAAGAGCTGTACTGTGGAAGTTCTGAGCACTAAACATAAGCAGCTTTGCCTTCAGAACTTCAACTGATGTGAATCCCTGATGTTTATGAGGTGTTCATGTTATTGCTCTCCAATGGGTTCTTCCCAAGACAGAGGAACTGCAAACTGGACAAGGCCAGAGTTCCTCTCATCTGTTTCAAATGGCAGGTGATAGCAGGCTCTGCAGAGGGATACTGGGAAAATCTCCTATGCACGATTCTGGAAAAACATCTACCTGGAGGCTGTTTATTTCTGGTCTGAATTGGGGAGTGAATTATTAGACAGACTGAAATTAAGAGAGCTTGTGGTAGTGTCGTGTCTGTAGAAATGTGATGAAGAGAAGGCAAACAAGATGAGAAGCATAATTTTGTGATATGTGGGGAACAGAGCAGCATATCTCAGTCAAGAGCAACAGTATTAAAAAATAAGCTACTCTCACAATTCAGCATCTCTAGGGAAAATAAAAAACATATAAAACTTCTCAAGGCTTGGGCTAGTTTTCAGCATTGTTTTGAGTCACCATAAATACTTCGAGTACATCTATATGAATTTAAAAATAGTTTTTTTCATATTCTTGGAGAATTTGCATTGAATGGACTCCTCCGACATCTCTGTTCATCCTTGTCTGTTTGCAGGACTTTTATTGCATGCAAGCAAGTTGTCCGCTGGGGCTGTATAGATTTTTATATCACCTGAAGACTTGCCCTCTGTGAGCTCTTCTGTTGCCTTGTGCTGTGCTGTTACCTGTCTGCAAGGCCCTCGGGGTGAGATAACAGAGCATGTGTTTGTGTAGAGCTTTCAGTTGCGTCTGGAAAGAGCTGTGAAGTGCATTTGCGTTGTGTGTTAATGAATGGATGAAGCAGGCTTAGTGATCTTTTGGAAGACACACGCTTTATTTATTTTGTATTCAGCTGTAATGAGCAATTACCTGATTCTTCTCTAGTTCAGCACTTTGTATCTGTCTCAAGTTGATGATAATGGCTGATCTTAAAATGTTACAAGTTCGTAAGCAATTAGGGCAAAGCCATATCAACAAAAGCAACTTTTTTGTGTGTTAAAGATTACAGTTACAATTCAAACCAGAAACCACCAGAGAGAATGGAAGGTGTTGGGAACGTGACTTTTGGTTGTTCTTCTTCAAAGCTGTTACGAAGTCTGGTTTATTTCAGCTGTTGAGGGTGGCAGGACTGTCTACAAGTGGCAGTATCACAAGCAAAATGAGCTTCTAAAAATGCTGATTTTGGATGCATGCAGTTATTAGGAGAACAGTGAACTCTTGGGCAGATAACAAATCATGGCACATCCATCATTTCACACCTATTTGGTGAGGTACTAATGAGCTTTGAACAGTACACAGATCTGGTTCTGGCCTCCGCATGGAGTCAGACAAACACTTCAGAAACGTTTATACAGTATTTATTTTAATTCTCTGCGATAACAGTTACTCCTTTAATAATGCATCTTTATGTTTATTGTAGTGGATAGCAGACCTGCTTCTGTATGCAGCATCTTTGCTCTTGCCGTTTTTTCTGTCGGCAGGCCAACTTATCTGGTGCTAGTACATCACCAACCACCTGCTGTGGGCTATGTATCTGTTTTCTTAATTGCAGTGGAATCATTCATGCCAAATAATGCCACATTACAACAGCATGATTTAATTTGGAGCTGTTCATTATAGTTGTATTACCCTTCAGCTTTGGCACCCTTCCAGAAAAGGACCCATGAGTAGCAGGTTAGACAGTTTCCTCAAGTGATAAAAATGCACCCCACACAGCTCGCTGCCAGGTCTTTTCTGCTGCACAATTCTGCCATAATTGCATTTCTTGGGTTCCATTTGTGTCGTGCTAAAAAATAATAGTGGGGTTTTTTCTTAGACTTTCAAGTCTCGATTACAATCTCTTGCTGTTCTAACTTAATCATGCTGTACTGTGAAAAATAAGGGGTTTAAGGATGCATTACAAACATTGCTTACATTTGAACAGTGGAGCTTTTAACTTAAAACCTGTACAGAATTATGCACTACATTGATAGATGCCAAGGCTAGAAGAAATTCAGGGTGCCTCACAATTATTCCCTAATGAGAATAGTAATGAAAGTTGAACTTGTGAGCATTTGGCTTTTTGTAGTACTTTGAATTTAATGTACACGGTTTAAGGCATTTACTCCATTATAATTTAAGATATTACCATGCAGAATGCAGTCTATTAACCATTCCACTGTTTCTCCTAAAGTATTTATAGTAAACTTTTTACAATTAATCAAAAGCAGACATTGTAAAAGCAAAAATCAGATTTATTGCCAGGATTGTAAATGTCAAGTATACTGTTATGCAGGCTTTGTATTACTTCAGTTGCAACTTTAAAGAACATTTTAAGTGATTGGAAAAAGGAAGTTTATTAAAGGCTCAGCAGGTCTTCTCTGCACTCTACTGTTATTAATGTAAATCATTGCATCGTGTGATAGAGGAGCAGGCAACATGGTAGGAGCAGTTTTTAATCAGGTCTTCTCTGTGACTACCAATACTTTCAGGAAGAACTTGAAACATAGACCATCCTATTTCTTCTGACAAACAAACGCAATGAGATTTTAGAAGAAAGAAAGGATAGTGCAAACCATCCAGGGTAGTTAATTGCTGAACTTGTCTTTGACTATATCCTTGTATCTTTGAGTAGCAGCTGGATGGTCAAAATATACAGACAGATTTCCCCTTCACAGGCGAAATGGAGCGATGCATTTCTTCTTATAGCTGGTGTCTTGGGAGGGGGAAATCTCTACAAGAGATCTTATCAGAGGTTTTGTGCATTGTTCTTTTGGCAGTAGAGTTTTGCTCTGTCTGTGGAAAAAGCATTTGCCCATACTGAGAATTGCTGTTGCAGCAGTTCCTCAGAGCTGCTGAGGAGCACTTGTGAAAAGGCAAAAGCTTCAACTGCAGCAAACATGTGATGCCCATGGACCTGAATGAACAGCTGTATTTCTCCCCCCTGCCCCATACTGTAAGGATTGCAGTTTGATACAGTTGAGTGCCATGAAGTGCATCGATGAATAAACCACACGGATCCCAACACAGTACAGTGAACTGGAGAGCAGTTCTTTGCAAGGACTGCAGGACCAGAGGAAATGTCTGAGAGAGAGGGAGCACCGACAGTCTACCAAAAAAGCAGTTTATGGCGTAACTTGGGAATAAGCCTTGTGATCTGCGTGGGTATTAAAGGCTGTAGAAAAAACTGTGACTCTAGTGGACAAAGGCAATAGTTAGAAGGTGGAGCTGGAGAAATTCAAAGCAGTTGAAGAGAAATGGCATTACCTTCTAGGGTAGTAGGTGTACAGCAGCTGGTTAAGGTAAAAAAAAAGAAGAAGAAAAAAACACTTTGGGAGATTACCTATCTGTGTGGCTACTCCATGTAACATGATCTGAAGCACACGTACACACCATGTAGGGCTGAAAAAAGAAGCTATAACTTTCTTACCTTGTCCATGGTCTTGAACTTTGGGTCACAACTTAGCAGACAGACACTGTGATGGTTGTAAGGAAGTTCAACACGGCCAACTTTTTTCCACTGTGTAATTGGCTTTATCTTCAGTCCAAGATACTTGGTAATGTTTGGGGCAAAGGTTATTTGTTTGCTTTTCGTAGACAACACTAATACATTCCCTTAGCTACTAAGTTGTCTAAGAAAGTTAAATAATCTTGGTGCATGATCTAAACTTGAATTGTGATTGGTAGATTTTGATTACTTCTGGCATGATGGGGGACTCAAACGCGACCATAGCACAGAAGTCTCTGGGCTGGGATTCTGGGATCCTCAGCTTCTCCATGTTTCATTTCACACGTCTAAGAAATGTGGGTAAGGGCTGGTGTCTGCTTTGCAAACTGTTTTGACACTGGGTAGATTAAAAATGTCACTAAGAAAAGGACATTGTTTTACTGTTAATATGCACTTAATGAAGTTATATAGAAGACAGAAGAAAGAAGTGAACAAGTTTTCCTCCATTTTTGTGGCTGTGACTTTTAAGCAGGGAAGACTTTGGATAGATATAGAGGATAGAAAAGTACTGTAATAGCTCTCCTATGGATATTTTGAAATCTTTGAGGCTCTTTAAAACTATAACTCTCTGAGAGATGAGTATAGAGGATCCTGTTTTAGAACTGGGTATGGATTGATGAATTCCTGAGATTGGTTTTACATGAAAATACAAATTAAGGTACGAAGGTAAACGAAGGGAAACAGGTAAGGTAAGGAAGAAAGAAGGAATATTTAGATTAAAGGCAAAGCTACAATTTCAAATGTTTGATTCCTGTATTACTGTGTGTTTTCAAAATATTGTAATCCGTAAGATGTAAACAGGATTTTAAGTGCCTTTCTGCTTTGGAAAGCTACTGATCGCTTTCACTGAAACATTAAACACAGTTATTTTCATTATCTGAGAAGCTTTATCACTGAGAGATTTTAGCTAACACCAAGAAGTTAGCAGGGAAATCACATTAAACCTGGAGTGAACAGGACACATGCAAACAATGCAGAATATTCAGAGCACACTTACCATTGATTGTGCTGGTAGGAAAAGCTGCTAATGGTCAGGGAAGTGAGATGGATATTTTACAGATATTTTGCCTGTTACAGAAAAAATTTCTGGCAAATGATATGTGAAGTAGTTTATGACACTGTCAGTGAGAATTCCTAGTGCGCAAGGGATAGCTGACCTGCAGTCCTCTACTCACAGAAGCTCAAAGGCCTGACCAAACCTGTGTCTGACTTAGCAGGTCTTGCCAAGGTGCTCACCCCTCTCAAACACACACAGAGCACTGCTTACAAACCAGCATTGGCAGGGACTTAAATAAAACCAGCCTTGTGGAACAAATCCACTCTGGTCACGACTTGGTTGATTTTGTAATTGGTGAATACCCATATCAGCATTTGACTGTACTTGGAGTGATGCTTAATCAGCAAGGAGGAATTTGACCGTGGCTTTCCACAAAGCCAGCCCACACCCCACTAACTCAACCTGTACAGTCACTTTTTTCATCTCTAAACGGAAAGAGATTAACAGGTTAGATTTTAATTGGCCTGGAATAGAACTACAGCCCTGCAGCAAGGCTCCAGCCCTTTCATCTTTGCTTCTGTTCCTACAAGGAAATGTACTTCAGTTGAATTCTCCTTCATACTTCTCTTGTGGTGAGAAGGTTTGAAATGGCTTACTGGATTCCATTTGTGACAAAATGGGACCCTTTGGACTTTCAGTCCTTCAAGAAGTCTGTAGCGTTTGAGCATCTCCTTTCATGTAAATTGACCTCAACTTTTGTGTGTGGTGGGGCAGTTGATGTCACGCTTAACTCAAGCTAACTTCAGTTTTCTCCTGGCTTTTCCCTGTAGCTCTGCTGACTGCTGTCAAATTACCTACAAAGTGAGGTGTCAGCTGGGATAAGTAGAATTGGAAGAAAATGGCTGTGGTTGTCTAAGGTACTCTGCAATATTTGCAATCTGTGGATAAGCAGCAATCAGCAAAACTCACAATAAGCGGTAAGTGCTCTAAGTGTCGTAATGAGCTCAGTCACTGAAATCGGAATGCCATTTATGTTGCCCTTTGATAATAATTTGTGATTGCCACTCAAGAAGGCAATCATGTATCCAGTACAGCTAAAAATTAGATGCATAACCCAGGCTTTCCATTACAGTCTGAACTGCAGTAAAGTATCATAAAAGGATCTTTGACTGCATTCATGCTTAGATGGTGTACATCCATGTCGCGTATCAAAAGAGAAGGGGATCTTAAATAGCAGATTTTTTTTGAGGAAAATGTGCAGATTACAGGTATTCTTTGGAGAACTCTACAGATAATGTTCTAACTCATAAAATAAATGTTATGATGCTGACAGCATCTGGTCTCTTTCGTGCTCACATTCGTATGTTTTGAAGGATCTTGCTAATCCAGATCTGTCATACTAAGTACCTCATTTTGGGGGCTGTTTTTTTCTTCTTTTTTTTTTCTCCCTCCTCCTTTCATTTTTATTTATTGCCAACTGCTGAAGTGTTATGGCTTGATTTTCAGACTATGACACCTTTTGTTTCTTTCCTGCCTCTAGACAGAACTAGTTTTTTAGTATTTTCTGATCTGCAAAATTTCTTGAAAGGCTGTAATGCTATGAGAGTCTTTTTGTCTTGTGTGCAAATGCCAGTTTAATCACAAATGTAATATAAAACCATGTTTGATACTGATGGGCAGGTAAAAGCATGGTGTTGATGTCACAGAGGAGAGTATGTGCTTTCTTCTTCAACATAAAGGAGAAAGACAGAAATGAGAATGGATGTAGTTCATCTAGTACATGTTCCAGTGTTAACATGAATTATTCCACTGAATATTGGTAGGTAGCATACCCTGTGTGTGACACACTCAGTTGATCACATGCTGCTTTATCTGGTGGTAATGATAACCAATTGATAATTAAGCTTAACATCTGGGGGACTTTAGTAGACCTACGACAAAGCAAGTCCTCCAGAGAGGTGTGCAGAACCAAATTATTGCACTGATTGCTCAACAGCTGCAAAGAGAGGATGGGAGCCTGAGGTTCACACTGCAGAACTACCCCAGTCCCCCACAGCAAATGGCTAAATAGTGTTTCCAGGCCTAAATGTAAGCCTTCCTCCAAGAGTGTGCAGACACTTTGCTCAAGTGGCTCTTCCCTAGCAAGTTCATTTTCCTTTTTTGCATCATGTCATGCTAGGATCTTGGCAAGAGCTACCCATCTACTCTTGTCTCCTTTTATCCTGCAAGAGCACCACCACATTGACAAAGAACCTTCTGAGCTGCAGAATTTGCACACTTCAATGTTGCAATGCTATGTATTCAATTCTTGGAGCCATTGTATTAAATATAGGAACATAAAGACCACCATACAATTCATACTAACAAGATACTTAGCACAGTAACCTGTGTCCGGCAATACCCATGATTCAGCAGACCCAGGATACCTGGAGTACATTCCTAACAGTTAGGTACTTTTCGCCTAGGGGACCTCTTCTAGGGTCCTCTAACCAGTGATTCCTTGAAAGAACCAGTGACAGAGTGAGAAAATTTCATTTTTCCTAGTGTAACTGTTTATCAGGGGCTTTGGAAGTCTCCCAGTAGCACTGTATCTCCTGTCCTGCTGCTTCTCTCCTCCCAACAGCTGTTTATCATCAGGTAGTGGAGTTTGGCCTCTGTAAAAATTCTTTTGGGTCTTGGACTTCTTGCTGTTAGTTATCCAAGAAGAAAACTTCCCAAGATATTGGAGAAAGATTGGCAAGATGATCATCAGCCTTGTATTGTTTGTGAGTCTTCAGTACTACTTTTAGTAGTACTTCAGTACCTACTTTTAGGTATCTGTTGCTCTCTAAGAGTAGTGAACAAGAAGGGGATGCCAAAGCGGCAGCAGAATATTGTTGGCAAGGTTAAATCATCTCCATAGGAAACAACTTGCAGGCGGTGTGAGATTTCCCTTTTAATGGTCTGTTGCTTCTCTGAGAGGCAAGTGTGGGCATCTGGCACTCCAGGGGTCAGAAGAAAACTCTTCAATGCAGAACTCGAGAGTTCTTTATGTGCAATTACAGTGAACATTTCTGTGTTAGTCACTGGCAAGTCAGATGCTGTACGCAGTCTTCTGTTCACCTTGAGGATATAAGGAAGTACCAGGAGATGGATAAACTTCAGACAATGCTGAAATGCTTCCAAAGAGTGATAAAGGTCATTCTGAATTCCTGAGTTCGATGGAGTTTATCTTCTGGAACGAGTGCAGACAGATGAGCGTTTCCTCTGTTCATGGCAGTACTGCGCTGTATTCAGCTGATCAGTTCGCACACCCTGACATGTGTCAGAAAAAATGTCAAAAATCAGATTTGGAAAGTCTGGAAACAACAAGAACTGGACTCTAGGGGAGTAACACGTATACTGTTTGCATTTGAACAAGAAGACTGATAGCTCATTCAAGTGATTTCAAAAAGCCTACTCCTATCTTTGAAGGAACACATTTGCTTACCATATTTGCCAGTTGTTCATTCCTAGCATGACTGGGTTTAGATTTTTTCATCACAAAACTTTGCATAAAAAGCAGTCATTATACTACACAGACAGCAAAAATAAATTGTGTGTGAAAATAGGACACCGAACTTAGAGACAGAAATTTCTTCCCAGGCCACAGGGTTCCAGCATGGAGTAAACCATGTTTCATACTCTCTAGATTTTGCAAGCAGCTTTAGAAAAAGAATCTGTATTCAGTAAGAGTGTATAAAGTGGGCATCAAATCAGATAATCATAAGCCACCTACATCAGAGCAGCTTTCCAGCATGCCTTTGCTGTGGTGGCTCTTACATATGTTGTATATATTATCTAAACATTGAGACATTGCTCAGTGAGTGAGGTAGACGTAGAAAATACAACTTGGATACTAAATATGAGCATTTGCTAATGAACTTTATGGACTTTTCATCCTGATTATTGCAGCAAACCTCAAAAGAGATTGAATAGAGTTAATTCTATTTGATACTGAAAGAGAAGCGTGCTGCGGTAAGAAACTATTGAAAGTGAGCCTGTAATTGTGTTTGCCCAGAGGTCTGAAAGGTGCAAGATTTATAGGAAGAGATACTGAGTATGTTTTATTAGACCAGTTGATTATATCTGGAAATAGCGGATGAGCTTTGGGTCACGCTGCCTCCTCATCAGACACAACAGCGGCAAACTTCAAGCCAAGTGCTGACTGAGACAAATTCGATAGGAAAAAGATAGCTGGCTCTTGCAATAGAAACTGTTCTCTGTGGAAAGAGGTGATGAGTTGTGTCTCTAATTAATATATGTGGAATAGAAAGGTGTTACTAGGGGCTAAAGCATGAAGTCTGTAGTACTATAGAACTTGTATTACTATTGATTGTGATTGATTTATTTTTTAATCCAGCTGTAATTCCTAGGCTTCTGAAGGTTTTTCATTGGCTTCCTTTAAAGGTAAGATCTGAGAGGGCAGACAGAAAGGTAGTGACTTTGTGGAAACGTTCTCCAGCTGGTATGTGGGAGTTTCTGTTTTCAGACAATACGTGATCGCTCTGGTTCTGCCTAGCTGTTTGTTTTCACCTGTGTGCTTTCCAGGGAGGTGAGTAGAAAAGCTAGACAAGAAAAAGTGCTGAGATGAAGATTTTGGAAATCTACAGGTAGCAAACTAGGACCTGTTTGCCTCTGAGATGAGGCAATCACTGCCCACAGAGAACAGGAGGAGCAAATTGGGATACTGATGCTAAGATTTGTGACTTAAAATCTGGATCTTACTGGAACAGTTTTGGGTGCCTGGGGTCAGGTAAATAAGCCTGATGAGTTGTCTTTTTTTTTAAATCAATATTAATCAGATTTCCAAATAATTTGTTTCTTTATGGAAAAAAAAAACCCTTGTAACAGTTTCTACAAATGAAGAATCCAAGTACGAGAGAAATAGCCTCTGGCCCACTTGATAGGGCACATCCTTGGGAAATATTGAAATATTGAAGGGGATAGAGCAGGAACTCAAATATTTGTCTTTCATATGGCAGAAAAGCATACCTTTTATGTACTCAACAGACAAAACAGTTATGAACTTAATCTTTTCTTTGAGAGAAAACATGCTGTGAAGACTCAGGATTACAGGTAGTATTCGTGCCACAAGAAAAAATCACCAAGGGAAGCAAAAAAATTATTTTTTTGTAATAAAAGCAGCGAATTTGCTTTTTTTCTTCAATACTAACATGGTAGATAATAATACTAGAGGGACTTTCCCAGGCACAGTGCTGCCAGGAAGGAGACTGGCAGCACAGCAGTGGTGTGTTAAAGAGGTGCCCCTCCGGTGGTGTGTCTTGGCTTCCTCCAGTCCAGACAGGCTTCAAAGAACCTATTGGAAGACAAATATTTATTAGAAAGTAAAGACTTGTTTATTGTTTGATAGTGTGTTTCAGAGATTTTTCTTTTTTTTTGAGTAGTTTCTGTTTCTGTCTGTTGAGCATGTATGTATTTGCAAAAGCCCAAATTTGGAACTTTTTGTCTTTCCTGTTCATAGTCCAGTGTCCAGCCCCATGAGTGTCTGCTTTCACTTTGCTGCCAGCTTTGACATATCAGTTGCATTTGGAATTGATTATTTGGCACTCGATTTTCGATCGGTCTTGCAAGCCACCATCTGTACAGCTGCTGCACAGCTGCTCTTAGCAGCCTCGAGGTACCTTAATGCAACTTGGTAAAGCTTGGAGAGGTTTTCTTTAACAAAAAATGCCTTACTTCTTTCATCCTAGTATGCAATACATTGCTGTTAAGTAAGAATTATGTTTTACTGACAAATACTGTCAAGCATAATAAAAATCCACTAAGTAACCTGATCTATCAAGTGGCAGAATACTTCAGAAGCCAAGTTCACATGGTTTTATAAACTTTTTTGATTTAACTGTATTAATTATTACCTTCCGTAAATGTAGTAGAAATTGATACGCAGAATGGAAACAGTTGTCATACTCAGTCTGGGATGAAAATTAACAACTGGTACGCTGGTTAGTCATGCATACATAGACTGCTATGGGCCAGTTTAATTTTCAGTGTGAACATTATTCATTGAAATATTTAATCCAGACAGTTTGAATACAGTAACTCACACAGTCTTAAATATCTGCCTTTGGGGATTTCAAAATATACATATTTTCAAGTGTAGTGCATGAAAGCCTTTGTCTTCAGTGAAAAAGGCCAAATGTTCAGCTCCAAGGGACTGGGAGTCAAACAGGGACTTGTTCGACTTGAGTCAAGCAGAGCTTTCGGAAGCCTTGCTGAGACTCTCTCACCTATTATACAAGACAAGGGAGGCATTGTGGTCTTCAAAGTCATATCATCTATTTTCATTTTTCCTGAGCCCTTAACCACAACAATCCAGAATTGTGAGTTAATTTTCAGTTAATTTGAATTATTTATTTGGTAGTTGAAGACAGGAAAGATTTGAAAGCATCTAAAGGACCTTTAGGAAATTTAAATTATTTATTTTTTCTCCCGGAGTAATTTCCATCCACTTTAGTCTGTTGTAGATATCTGTTGTTAAATGTCTCATAGTCACACAGAGAAAGTGACCAAGGCACAGAATTGGCATCTCGATTCCTGATATGGCAAAGGACACTAGCTTAAAAATTGATCTCCTGAGCCTATTTCAGATACAACTAGTAAAAAGCAGGAACAAACAAAGAAAATCCAACACCAAACCAAAAATCTTTCTTAATCTTTTTCAATGATTCTGCCTTCAGCGTTTAATTTTTCACTTTGGAATCCTTTCCTCCTTCCATACTAGAATTTAAATTGATTTGTCTCTACACAGAGTAGCCCTTTTTTACCTTTTTTTTTTTAACGTTAATAGGGCAGTCACGTGGAATTCTCTTTCAATTTGTTTGATGTAATTGTCCTGTAGACTGCAGTTATGAGTTGTCAAGTAGTCAGTCTGAATCAACAAGTGAATAATTCTAAAATATATTAGGAAGAGCTAAGTGTGTTTTCACAGTTGGTATGTGAAGCTCATGCTGTGACTTTTCTCTCCAGCGTGATCAGCTGTACAGATCCCCTGAGGCAGGTTGGTGGTCTGAAAGTCAAGGCTTCTGTCTGGTCTCAACCTGAGAAATATCCCTCGAAAACTACCCGTGTTTTGCTTTCTTCTCTACATGTTTTGTTTTCTTCTCCATTTTTCTTCTCCATTCCAGTCTGGATTTGAATATAAGGGGAGTGCTGGAATGGTCTAATGGATATAAATTATTAAAATGTCACTATATCTCTTGTTTATGGAAACTTTTTCACTTGTAACTGTCTCTCTAAAATGGTGAATTGCATTTTGGTACTGAGTTATAAGATACGCAGCCTATCTTTGTAAATCTTCATCATCCTAGAAATCCATGTAAATCATTAAAATCTTGAATTTTTTGTGTAAGGTCTGTATCCTATAAACTATTTAGTAATGAAAGCATCTAAGGACTGGAATATATAAACTGGGAATTCTACTGGACTTTAAGATCTTTTGATTAAAAATACATATCAGGATGAAATATTAATAAATCTGTAGAGCGCTGGGTACCGTGTGTATGTCCTGGTGTATAGATGGGCTGAGTATCCAGAGAACCTCTTGGACGCAGTTTGTGTGGTAGATGCTCATCACGTCTGAAACTCAAGCCCCGTCCTCTTCTGCTTGCAGGAGCGCAGTTTCCTTTCTCCACTCAGGGTGCCTACACCCGCATGGTGCACACAGCTGTGCGCGGCCCCATTACATTCCATCCCTTCCCTTCTGGCTGTGTCACCACCATCTTGGGTATCCCCAGAAAAGCCACAGCCCATGGTGAGATGCAGAAGATATAGATCTTCCTTTGAGTACTATATTCAGCGCTCACTTGCAGTAAGTTCCAGTCCCTTGTGTGGCCGGAGTCACACACAACTACAGCTTGGACTGATTCCTACTATTCCAATGTCGGGTCCGTATGTTGACAGAGTTGGTTCTTTCCAAGCACACTTTGTCAGCCTCTAGTAGAGCCATACATAGTGAGTATTTAATACAGCATTGTCAAGGCTTTAAATAAATAAACAAGAATAATAATAGCAAAGTAATGCACGAGAATGGGAGAGTTTGTGGTATTATGTTGTGTATATACATGAAATAATAAGCTAACCTTATTCCCTGGATGTTCTTTTCAGGTTCTCTCTCAAATGTTCTTGTTACTTGATTTTGCTTATTTTATTGTCATTCTGGTGGTGAAAGAGCACCTAACAGTGCTATTGAATGTACTGACCTGGGTGGTCCCTCATGCTGACAACCTGTTGTGGAGTTTCAGTTTGAATTTTATTTTCCGCTAGCCCAAATTATGGTAGGAAGATCAAAAACAGTGGAAAACAAAACCCCTGTGCCAGAACGCTTACAGATGAAACAGAAAAACTTGTGAGCCTGCTGTAGTTTTTTGATAGTAATGAAGCTTGGCAGAGGAAGCAAAAGGGATGAGGGCAGAAAGGTAAAGTAGTATGGTGCTGTAGACCCAAATATTTTGGTCCATGTTAAATATATTTGTGTCTATAATGTCCAATTTTTGCTAGTTTTCCCCCTCAACCTGTTTGTATCCACACCCAATGTAGAACAAATTATATTTTAAACTGGAAAGATGTGATTTTTCTATTATGGCAGTTAATAATACAGAGTAACTCCCTTTTTTTCTCCTCCAAGATGTTTCAGTAGTATTAGGCAGTCACGTTGCCTGCAGGGACTGTGGATCTTCTTCCTTCATTATTTAAGTCCTTCTCTTCCTGGCTTGTGTATTCATGGCTGTACTGGTTCAGCCTGGCCTGTTCCATGCGTTTCAGATTTTATGTTGTATTAAAGTAGTATACGTATGAGGTAATAAAGCTAAGTTTACATCCACTCGTCCAGGTCCTCTGGCCACCATCTTTGCTCTTTCTCTCTACACAACCAGCCTCTGTGTGTTTTTATCATTTCTTTTCTTCTTCTTCTCTCTCCAAACAGTTCCTCACAGAAAATGCTGATGTGAAACAGAACTGAGAAATGTCCAGAGCTGTCGGGATGTGAGAGCTTGCAGATATCTCTGTGCCTATTCACTGCTGGGATTCCTGACTCGACTCCAAAGGCTGTAGGAGGTAATAGAAGTTGAGAGACCTATTTCTGATCCAGCTCACAGACTAAACAATGGAGCCTTTTTCTTCCCCCATCCTTAGTGTACAGCCACCTGCTCTGTGATTAGATACGTTCTGCCCACCAAAGCCAGAGGGAGTAGGTAGACTTTGGGTTAAAGCACTGAGGTGGGACACAGGCATGTTGGATTCGGTTCTTTCTCCTCACGCTATGAAAATGCCATATTGTGTCAAGTGAGGTTGGTCAATGTTAGTATAGTTAAAAATAAAGACACTTAAAGGCCATTTTCCCAGTTCTACCTCGGGCAGCTAGGGTAGAGTTAATTGCAGCTTGGAACAGTGTTATTTATCATGACCAGAGATGCAGGCATTGCTATGAATGAGCAGAGGTGATATCCTGATTCACTTGGGAATAGCCCAGTAGTTGCTTTCCAAGATGAATATGGATTTGAGCCTCAGGATGGAAGAACATGGGGGTCAATGATAAAAACTTAAAAGGAGTTCAAAGGTGGTAAACTGTAAGTCTGTTCAAATTTCGTTCAATAAAGAAGTATTCCTTTGAATCCTAAACTCAACAAGTTAACAGATCTTGCAAAAGCTTCATAAGAACACACAATACTTCCTTATATATTAAATTTCTACTGTATTTTAGCTTTGGGTACTAGAGCATTACTTTTTTTATTGGGGGGTGTGTGGTGGTCTGTCTTTTGAAGTTTTTTTGGTAGTAATTTAGTCTTACAGAAAATCTTACTTCAGAAGCAGCTGATTTAGCAGGAAGCCATTAAATGGTTTAAAGGGAAGTGTCAAGAATTACATGGTCTGAGGACTGGCCAGTATTGTACTGTGGAAATAAAAGCTCAGAAAATGCTGACCACCTTCCCTCTTTTCCCTTTTGTTTGTGTAGAAAACAAAGTTAGAATTCTCCTTATTTGGCTGAAACAGAGGCAAATTCATTTGCTTTTTCTCCTGAGTATCCCATTGGCTGTGCTATATATGTTTACAATACATATTGCAGTCGTCCTTTAAAAAAAAGAAAAAGAACTATTTCATTTCTGTTTGATCTTGAGCACAGGAGTTCTGTTTGTAACAGAACTGGCTTAGTGATCTTATTCTCTACCAGCATTAGCAAAACTATGTCCAGATAATGAATAGCCATAAAAATAATACATAAAATGTATGAAAACTGCTTCAATTGTGAAGTCCTTAATCCAGTCCAAATTGGGGTGCAGTGCTTTGCGTTTACAGTAAGACCTTTGCTCACACAGTGTGGGTAAGTAGCTATCTATGGTCATCATTTATCTGTTAAACACAAATAGTCCATTCATCTGAGAAGCAATCAGGTGAAGCCTTCAGCCCAAGAGGTAGACTAAGATTAGAGAGAACCTACAAAGAAATGCAAAAATAGTCTCAGTAAGGAGGAGTGAAAGAGTTTTACACAGACAGTAGCCTTGTAAGAGGACTTCCAAGACTGAGAAAGACTGAGCTGAAATACTGGCAGTAGCTGATGTTGTGCACACTCTTACATAGCTTGGATGCATGTTTTTGTCTATATACAGAAGTACATCATGAGTTTCACAAGGGCAGAGTCCAGAGCTAAATAACAGAGACCCTTTTTTGATAATCTGTGGTTCTGAGAAGCAAGAGCCAGGGCTTAGCCTCTGTCCTATAGGATACACAGAATTCTGGACTTGGTTACAGTGGCATCCTGAAGGACCTCTGTCCCACTGAAAACTTGTTTTTTCCTCTGTATTTGTTTTTCTGCATTTTTAAAATGCCCCAAGTTAACTAAATTCTAATGAATGACAAAAATCTTCCCCCGTGGAAAGTTTGCTAACTAATTAGATGTATACGGTTAAATGATTGCTTGGTTTTTGTTCTGACAATAAATAATTTCCTTTGGCTGAACGGAATGCATTTGCATCTGTTCTCAGAGAACGTTCAACCCTCTCCCTTGATACTCTGCAAGTGTTAATCTGATGGGATGTTGTTTGCATCATGAGTAGGTATCTTTGGAGCTCCCTGCAAAGCTCTGATTCTGGGAATTTAAATGTCCTAAAAATACACCCAAACTTTCTTTTACTTCTGGCCATTTTATTTAATTGTCAGAACTTGAAAGAGCAGATGTAAATATTTAGAGATGCGCTCTGAAGTTACGTCCTTGAATTCCATCTTAATCCCTGTTGTAGCAGGTTTTTGCTTTTTGTATACTGTAAGACAATTTGATCTGGTAAGTTCAGCAATACAGATATAATTTGCTTATAGAAAATTGGAGGCTAAATAAACATGTTATCCTGAAAATTACAAATACAGAAATGCCTGTGTTCACACTCATGAGCTTTTTATGGTCTTTTTATTTTTTCCCCGTAATGGCTGATAGATGATGATGCAGAGGATGAGGAGGGTCCCCAGTGACTAGTTGCATGGTACATACCATGGGAGAACAGCTCTCTGGCATCTGTTTGCATTCAGCTCTAGTACTGAGCACAGGACTAAGGAAGCTTGTTCAACTGCAGATATTCTTCCATTTCTCAAATATTTTAGCTCCCCATGATAGCTATTTTTGTCAGGTGAACTACATATGTTCTTTGAAAAGTCTGAATTTCAAGCTGTTATGACAGTTTTAATAGTGCTGTGTTGTTGTTAAATGTAGCCCTATTGTTCAGAATTCAGTCCAGAGACACAAATTTATCAGAGAACTTAAGGCTGCAGTGGGTATAAAACTTTTCTTCTACTGAAGAGAAAAGAAAAAAAGATCGTATTTCATAGTAAAACAGGTATTTTCTTATTTCTCCTTCCGTTCTTGTTCGTCATTCTCAGCTTTATCCTAGTATTCAAAAATCACAGAGCCCGTGTAAAGGTGGTTATTTCTATGTATATGTATGTGTTGTTGGTACCATACTACATATATGTGTGTGTTCTTTGTACCATACTGTGGCAGCACAGTAATATGTGCTAGCATCACTGCTTTTTGGAATACAACATTCCTGGCTTGAATTGTAGGCTAGGGAAAACAAAGAAAAAACACTCATACATTTTGAATTACTGTGTGGGAAAACAAATGAGGTAACTTATTGCTAGAGCGCTGCCCAAAAAATCAGTGAGATAACTAAAAATTGTTACCTTTTCCTGGAGCTTGAGTAATATTTAAATTCTTCTGTAGACTTCTGTGCACTGCTAGTTCCTTTCGCTTTAGAAAGTAAGCTGAACATTTCAGTGAGATGGATTTTAGTGAGACATATGTCTTTTCTTGGTAAGAGTTTGGCATTCCTAGTTCTAGTCCTGGAAGAGCAGTGAAACATGTATATACAAATACATGTTAATAAAAGCAAATGCAAACATAAATCTTTTGAGAAAAGACTGCTGTGACACATAAGAGACATACTTCCTAGCAGCCTTTCAATGAAATGGACACTTTGCAGCTCATGGGAATCTAAAGGAGGGCTATAAATGAAGTTGGTAAAGTGGTGCGAGGAGAAAGGCGACTTCTCAAGGAGAGATTTATACCCAAGAGACCAGGGGTAGCTCCAACAATGGAGCTGAGGAAACATGGCTTGCATCTTGCTACAGCACAAAGAACAGATACAGTCAACAGAAACAGAGAAAGAATGTAAGATGATAGTGCCGGAACTGGGGTATGTGCTCTTGGTTTGGCCAATAAAATTGGGAAGGATGTGTTGCCTTGACAAGAATCTGGCATGAAAGATCTTCCTGTGTTTCCATCAAGCCTTCTAGCAGAGCAATATGAATTCTCAAAGGGTGAAGTAGGTCAATATTAAGGAAGGCATGACATTTATGGTTTGTTCAGGTAGGTGTGGCAGACAGCCTTGTCCACATCCTGCTTGTCCATCAGGGAGAATGTGGAGCTGGACCTACTTTTTGGTACTTGGCTATGTACACTGAGCAGAGGGAGGTCTCATTAGTGCCTAGGTAACCAACCCCAGGTTTTTTTGCGTCTCTGGCAACCACTGTTGTCCAGTGGAAACGAGCTGCACAAGAAAGATTTCTAAGTTGCTCAGCAAGGTCATGTAACAGTGAAATCCTTCAAATACAAAGGCACCAATATGCAGCCAAAAAAGTGAGAAAAGGAAATGTAGTACTGAGTTGTAGTTTGTAAACAGAAATTTCCACAGAGCTTTTTCCAGTTTTTAAACAATTTCCGTTCTCACCACCTACGCATTCAGCAGAACATTGTGTCGTAACTGAAAGAACTTTTCACACATGAAAAAACACTATTTGAGAAGGCAAAAAGATAGGCACTGTTCTGAGTGAGGACGGAGATAGGAGAAGGTGGTATTTCAGCATAATAGGAGTCACGCAAAAAATCTTCTGGAGTAGAACTGCTCTTCCTCACTTGAATGAGAGGAAGATTTCATTTGGAGCATTGCGTGGTTGTTGCAGATCCATTGATTCCTGTCTTAAGGACACTTGGTTGGTTAGGTTTTGGTTTGTTTCCTTAATTTCTTGATGGCATAGTTTTCAACTCAAGTTTTCTTTGAACCTGGCAAATGTAACCAGTATTTTTAAGTAATCCTGCATCTCAGAGTTTGCTTCTTTGCAAAAGAAAACTTTGATTCTAGAATTTCCTGCTTTGCTTTTTGTGCTTGTCATAGCAGCTCTGCCTCCTCTGTTCAGCCTGGTGACTAATGGCAGAGTTTGAAACTCTTGCAAATATAATTCTCTGTAGATTATGGTCATATATCATAATTCTATCTAGCAAAATCTGTTCTTTGATAAAAGGGAATGTAGTATCATTTGTATTTACGGTCTTGTTCAAAGGAGTGATGTGAGGTTAATTGGAAGGTTAATTAGGAGAGGTTTAATCTAAAGGCAACAAGTCTAATCTCCACTCTCAAATTCATGAGAGTGCTCAGCTCTTCCAATAAAAGCAACTTTCCTTAGAGATAAAGATCTCTGACACAGCAGGCAATTCCATTTATTTCAAGGTAGTACAACTTCACAGGAATACTCACCTGGAAACACAGCAAGGCAACTGTAGCCGCTCTGGTTGTGCTGTGCCAGCCACGCTAATTCTTCTTCCATGCTATCATGGAAAATCAAAATCTTGCAAGAAAATATGGGAGTCAAGTTAAGCTTCCTGACAAAACAGCTGTAGGCAAATGTGGCTTATTTTGCCTTTTTGGCAATGACAACAGAATTCCCAAGGTCAATAACAATGTCGCTGTCTGGTACTCTACATTTTTTTAATCAATAAGCAGGAGAAAGATGAATTGCTTTTAAGATTAATAGCCAGTCATCACTGTAAGTGTAACAGTCAAAGCCTGAAAAAATTACATGCCCTTCTACTAAGTCAACCTTCATACAGCCCAGCCTTGCCCTGAGCACCTGTGGATATTTCTGCAGTCAGGGATTAAATAGTGTAATGGTTCCTTTTAGGCCAGGGAAATAAATAATGTTCTGAATAGACAGTGAAAATACAGGGCCTCCTGTAGCTGAGTAGCTCCTGCTGTGCTCTCTGCTGCAGGGCTGACAGTCTCGAAGCGCTGTGATAGAAGTGAGTCCAGGAAGCCTTTTCCTAAACTTCCTTCTGGTCCTGTTACTTCATCAAGGCAGGATCAACCAGGTGCTTTTCTTCAGCTCATCATTTTGGTACCCGTCTCTGCCTCTTCTTCCCATCTCAGTGTTTTTCCTTCCCTGTTCTTTGTGAGCTCTTACGCACGACAGCGAGGAAGGGGAAGGAGAGGAGAGATAAGTAAGTTCCAGAAATGGTTGAAAGGAGTGAGAAGAAACCATCAATGGCACAGATGGGAAGAGACAGAGAAAAGGTCCCACTGCACTGGGGGAAGATGCACGTGGGATGTAAATCAGAGAGCAGGCAGCCGATCCATGTGCTTGGCCACACCACTGTTTCCAGGATGTTATGGCTTAGTGATCGAAGCTTTGGGGTCACACGCCAGGAATTTCAGGCTATGTAGTTGCTGCTACTGGTGCTTCACACATTATTTATGGTCTTAATTCCCATCTTGGTTTAATTGTTTGTTGAACTATGTAATTGTAGAATTAAAAAAAAAAAAGGGCGCTTTAGGTTCTAACTCAAAAAAGTCTAAGGTGATGCGCTGCATGAGAAATGAGTAGACACCTGAATGCTGAGAAGGATGCAGGCGGCAGGGTAAGAAGATGAAAAGGTAGTACAGAGGGCTCTTAAGTCTTCAACAGGATTCTCTAAGAGTACACTTAAAGACAAATGGAGCACTCCAGGAAGTCAGCTGATGTAGGCAATGAGAAGAAGAGGCTGGTTTTGAAGTATACCTTCTATCTTTCACAATAGTGTATTAATTCTCTTTTAGTCTTTTAAATTTTGGAAAAAAAGTCTAAAAGTATTTCACTGGGGACACATTGTTTTATAGCCAAGAGCTTCCATTGCATTCTGGAAAATACTCTTTATCTGCCATCATATGTACGGGATTCAGATCATTTAGAATATCCTTGCCAGGTGATACGCTTGAAGATTCAAGAATCACACTTGTCACCTCTGCTCAGTATTTAAATATTTCCTTCCCATCATCACAATCTTAATTTTTGCCTTTACTTACGTCAGCATTAGGTGAACAAAAAGGTTCACACTTTCCCTTTTTGTGTTTGTAATTACAGCTGTGTATATAGCTTTAATTTCTATCTGTTCTTAAAAATTCAACAAGATAACAATTTTTTAGCAGCTTGTTTCTCATTGAGGCCAGAAATGAGGATGTTGTATCTGGTATTGGTGCGTGACAGCTCTTGGTAGGTGATAATCTGTATTGATGTTTGCTCTGCAAAAACATAGTCAGCCTGTGGCCTGTCAGCGTGAAGTACCATGGGAAGTGTCAAGTGTGTGGGCAAAGTGTTAGAAGATGGCTCTCTTCATTACAGCATTAAGGCTGGAATTTGTCTTCTCTGATTAATCAGCAGTTCACTTGTGAGGGCTGTCGTTCCTCCTCCTCCAGGTAATACTGAGAACCTTCAAAAATCCATAAGGAGGACTTTGTCAGATGAGTCCTTTCTCTTTAGCCTCTTTTGTATTCAGTCCAGCTCAAGTGTTTAGGCAAGCTCATGGCCGTCAGAGGCTCTGACCCCCTCACATCTTCTTCCCCGCTTATGCACAGCCATTCATTTCAGTGTTGTCTACTGTTACTCCCTCCTGCTAAGACCTTTGCCTCTTCTGCAGGCCTTGCCTGTGAAAAGGCACATGCAAGAGCCCTGTTACAGCATGTATGGTAAGGAATATCCCATGCCTTTAAGACAGAGGCACAGTCAGTGGAATTCTGCCAGCAGGTATAACAGGTATCTTCATCTTTCTCCACACTCCTCTTGCCTGAGATGCTGCCCTGAGGAAGATAAGCAGTCTGCTACAGGTGCTGAAAGGGGAATGCCACATTCCTGCAATGTCCTAAGCGCCATTCGGATGCCTTGACAGAAATGAAAGAGTACTTTAGGGCAGAAGCTCTACAGGTTCTGGAATAGCAGCCGTCTCAGTTTCACATCAGATGTGTGCAGTCCTGTGACCTTTTCCAGATATGTCTGAAAACAGGAGCCTAGACAACTTGAAAAAATATCCCAAAATCTCATTCGGAATGTTTCGGTACAAGAGCATGGTCTTTCCCAGCTCCCAGGTAAGACTCTGCTCATCTCAACATTGTTTCCCTTCCCCTGGAGTCTAGATCCTGGTAGACCAGCGCTAGTACTGCTCTGGCAGTCAGAGCTTGCCATCAGTGTCAAACGCAGGTGTGGCCCATCCCTTTCATCCATGACAAAATCTACTGTTCTGGCTAGGTTTGGTCACCTACTGACTTGTTCAATCCCCACCCCTGCTCAGAGGAGTTGTCTTCACAGTACATCAATGAAAGGCATTTTGATGATGGGCAAAGACACCTTTTCCAGATTAAGCAGAAATTTCTCCCCACAGATTTCCTTTCCCAGGTGCATAGACAGCCAGGCAAAAGAGACAGCTGCTTAATCAGCCCAAGGTTTCCTCCATGTTGTAATCTACACAGGAATCTTTGGCCTGTTATCTGTAATGCTTTTTGCCCTTTTCTGGTCCCCCCTTTCCCTTATTTTTCCCAGGCCCAAATGTTTCTCACATAGCAGGGGTCTTCACGCTTTTCCTCTTAACCTGTAATATCAATAAACAAGGAGTGAACTGCACAGTGGTCTCGCAGGGAATATTCAGTCCACTCAAATTGTTGATGCTTTTCCAAAACGTACGAACAGGCAGTTCACTGCTATGCCAAGTGCCAGCCAGGCTGCCAGTTGCTGAGGTTACCATAGCCATGTTCACATGTGCTGCGGCACTGTAAAGACCCCACACGGGACTTCTGGGGCTTAGAAAAAGAAAAAAACACACCTTTATCATTACAAACAAAAAGTCTGAGTCTGAGCAGAATTGTTTGCAGCAGGGAGGTGGCCACAATGAATAGTAGCTGTGAATGCTGCGTTCAGGCACTGCCATTGCCAATGAAAGAGTGTAGCAAGGCTTTGAAAGTGCGAATGTGTAGCTTGGAGCATCAGTACTGGAGCAGGAAAATAATGGGGAGCAGAACGTGACCTTAGGGGGAAGGAGGCCCATGGAGAGGTGGGGCAGAGGGTACTACACAGCCAGAGCAGGTTGAAGCCCTGTCCCAGAGGTGATGGTGGCCTCCAAGTAAACAAGCTGCGTGTTACCATTTTCATATGTGGAACGACAACAAACGTTTTTGCTTTTAGCTTAGTTCCAACATTTGAAGTCTTGGAGCAGTACTTTAAGATTGTTTTTGTTCTGGAGGTGACAGTTTTGAGAAGCACTTGATCCTGAATATCCATGTCTCTCTTGTCTCCTCTCTTCTCTCAACCAAGACATCATAACATATTGAAATTCCTAACTGACTTTTTTTCTTGTACATTTAACTTCAGGCATATGTTCTATATATGACTAATAGTGAAAAATGACCCCACATTTACAAGTCATTCTGGTAACTCCAATAACAGTCAAACAACAAATTTCAAGGATCATCGGGCTCTCCAAACGTTCATTTTGTTAACAGATATAACAGCAAAGTAATCATCATTAGAATAGTAATTTTGTTTCAGCAACCCTTAAACTCCTGCTGTGCCACTGTATTGCCAGTCTCTGTTCTGAGCTGATGGAAGGAGAGGGTGATTCTATTAACTAAGTTTCAGAATAATTGAAGAAGGTGTTTTAAGATACAAACTTTCCTTTGATAGAGGAATTTCAAAGGTGAATGGAAGCTTCAAAGGAGGCACTGGGAATGCAAGGATAGCAGGATTGAGTTCTTAGTGGTGGGTATCTCCTGACTTCAAATTATTTTCTGTAAAGATACCGGTTCCTTCTTTTCACACCAAAAATATGTCAAAACAAGAAACTTAATTTATTCAGTTCTCTTGGATGCCATATGTAGCTGTCTTTTTCATGAATTAATGTATAAACATGAGAATGCATCTTTGCCATTAAACTATATTAGCAAATACTGTCCTTTTTTTAAGTATTCCTCTGAAAATTTACTACATCTTTGGAAACCAGAACTACAGAGACTGTGTTAAAACAGTATAGACACTAATGTGAGATGCCTTTGGTCTTGCATAATTTTTAGAATGAGCTGTGAAAAGTTGCCCTGTAAAGGTGGAAAACTATGGAAAGTGAAAAAGAAACTAAAAAAATGAAACCCCCTTGCATTGCTATGGATTCTAGGAGCGTAGATACTTGGCAGATTTCTTCTCCTGCAAGCAGCTTTCCTTTGCAGCTCTTTTGATGTAGAGATTTTGCAGTTGTAGAAAAGCACTACCCAAAAATAAGAGGTTTTCTAAGTCATCTCCATGTCAGATCTACTCAGCCTCTGTCATTCCTGAGAGAACGGTGGAAATCTCACAGTCTTCCCAGCATCTCTATTCTAGTACTTTGCTATCTTTGTGGTTAAAAATATTACTCCAGCATCTAAACAGAGACTTTCTTGCTGTCTTTGATGTCAGTCTGTTCTTGTCCTGTGCTTCTGGATACGGAGAAAAGATTATTCATCTTTGCCATTTTCTCTTTGCAGTTCGGTATGTACGTGGCTAGCCTTCCCCCATGATTTTTCTCTTTAGAAAAGTGTCTCCATTTCTTTGAGTCTTTCCACGTAGGTCACGACATCTAGATACGTGTTCGTGTTCTTTGGTTTGTTTGGACTCTGTTCGGTTGGTGCCTGTTTTCTGGACCTGCAGAGCATAAAGTAAGACACAACATACTAACTGTGTGTGCATCAATCCTAGATACAGTGGAAGGATTAGCTAACAGGTAGTGTAAGTTATATTCCTTTGAATGTATCTTCCTTTTTTTGCGAAGGAATGAAACTGTTGACTTTTCGTTCAATTCAATATTAAGACTAGTGATAGGTTCTTTTCTGCAAAAGTACTTCCTTGCCAGTAGCTCCTTGGTGCATATTTCTACAGATGATTATTCTTTTTCAGGTATAGAATTCTGCAGTTCTTTTCAGACTACTTTTCAGACTATTTCTCATGATTTTGAATTCTAAACCCATTTCTTATTGTAGTGAAATCTGCTAGTCTTTCTGGTTATTAAAACTATGTAGTTTTCATTATGACGAGGATCATTGCTAACTGACTATTGGCTATTCCACTGGTGTTGCCCTCACCTTGTAGTTGATTCATCCAACTAATGTTCGTCAGACTTGTTGGGAAGAATCTCATTGGAAATGTTTTCTCTTAATTTTGATGTGCTGAATCTGATGCAACCCAGATACACCTACACTCAAGACAAGCTATTGCTATGACTTGTATGCACCTGGCCATTTGTACCATACGTATTTCGGAAACAGAGACTATAACAAGGACTATAACAAAGATCCTAGTCTCTGCTACAGAAAAGTGTATTCTAATAAAGTAGCTGTAGCAATCTTTTACTTTTTTATATATGAACTCCCTGGCCACACATGAATATTGGGTATATCCAACTTTTTTTCCTCTGATTTGTATGGGTGTATTGAAAAATATTGGCATAAACTGATATTTTTAGTATTCTACACAAAGCTTTTCCACCATTAGTATTGATTTCAGATTTTTTCCTTGTGTAGGGAATGGTAAGATTAATGAATAAACTTTGCTCTGTTGTATTATAGTTCAGTCTAATTAGATGTTGGGATTAAGTAAAGTCAAGCAGCCACTGACCACTGTGATGGTGTGTCTTTGACACAAAAAACCCATGAGTTTTTCTGCATGTTCAGGGAGAGAAGGGATAGTATGTAGCAAAGTGTTTTGCTGAGGACAAGAAGAAAATGGTGGTGACTATGGAAAGAATAGCAGGGATGTGATGGATGTGAGGGGAATATGACTGAGAGAGGTGGCAGTTGGACATACCACTGCAAAGCATCTGACTTTTTCTTCAAGAAACCATGGGTGAGAGACCAGGAGTTTTGAGAAGCTCGGTAGCAATCATAAAAGTTGTTCTGTCAAGAGAATAATGATGCTTTTAGTGATCAGGAGTGCAAGATGTTTTTCCCCATACTTCAAGTATTATAAAACTCTCGAATTCATAAACATAGTGCAGTGCTTTTCCTAAAAGCAAAAGGAGATAACAGTATCACAAATAAAGCACACTAAGTATTTTCCTTTTGAAAGGCAGACTTTTTTCCCCTTTCAGGATGTTTCTTTTTCTGAATGTAAGCCTGTCTGCAGTACTCTGCATACTAGCCCACAGTTCATCTTTTCTCCTCTCGTGCTTTTCTTGTTTTAATAGATGCCACAAGGGATTAATTGTGCATTCAGACAGACTGTTTACTTTTTATTACTCCTTTTTTTTTTCTTAGAGTTTCTTTTGGTACATTTGAGGCCTGATCCAGATTCCCCTCTGGGCAGCCTCAGGGACATGCGTTCTCTGGTACTTAGGAGGAGTTTGCTGGCCTGTGTGTTGGGAATGTGTGCTGTGCTCCTGGTGGGGTGAGCACTGGGTGGCTGTTCCTGGGCTCTGGGGATGGGTATGTACTGCGCTGCAGCGGCACTCATCATGGAAGAGCCGAGCACTGGTTCTTCTACACTCTTCTTCACCCTTCCTCCACTGCCCTCACCTCAGCAAATCCACCCCTGGACTCATGTCAAGGTAGAGCAATTTAAAACTATTGCTTTTCTAGTCTCCCAGTTAAAAAAACAAATTATATCAAAGTTGGAAAACGAACCATTTTTAAAAACTCCTTCAGATTGTCTTTAGTAGTTTAGGTAACTTGGAAAGTATTATCCAATGTTTTCTTTCTGAGAAAAAGCCATTGTTATCAAAGCCTGCCCCAGGCCAATGTCAGACAGATGAACGCTGAATCAGTGCCTCGTAGCATTCCCAAGTGTCTGCAGCAGCTGCATTGTAAAGTAAATGGACTTGTGATAGTTAATGGCAAAATGTCGAGCTATAGAGTTGTTACAGCAGCAATATCTGTCAGAGACCTCTTCTCTAGCCATTACAGTTCACTTCATAGAGGAACAATAACGGCAAATTCCTTATGATTTTCCTGCAGAAGAGTTGGTGTGGCAGGGAATTTAACAGCATCCTTTGTTAAATAGGTATATTTTAAAAGATTTTTGTGCATTGTTTAGGGAAACCTGCAAGAATGAATCTACAGAATGTGTTTAGATAGTGTGCCATTTTGATCACTCAGCCCCTACTGTTATATCTCAGTGGGTATTGCCATTTATACACAATGAACTTTGGTTTTGCATCCAGAGCTTCATTGGCATAGTAGGGCTTCAGATCATTGCTGTGAAACTGGCTGAAACAGATATCCAAAATAGAAAGTATCAATATTTTAATGTTAAAATACTCCTTTGAAACAGCAGGAGAGCATAATTAATGCCAATCAAAAGTTTTATGGAAAAAAATATTGTCTCACAAATCTGGCGTGAGTTTTGAAGTGATTACAAGTTCAGATGATAAAAGTAATGGCGCTGACAAAGTTATTTAGACTGTTGTAAAGTGCATGGCTGAATGATGCATGACATCCCTTTAAGAAATCTGTTCTTAATGCTTTATACTATCTGTAGTACTCTTCTTGAATAAAGCATGATGGCGTTGCTAATAAATACACAGATGGCAAAAGTTGGTTGCCGTTCAGATAAGTTTATGCAGCCAGATCTAGTTCATATAGTTAGGTCTAGGTGATAGTATATCTGTATACCCTAGAAGTTAGATTTCTTTGGGGATTTCATGTCCAGTTCTTGTACCTAACGCTGTTACCTCCTGGCTGAACAGGAGAAAAATTGCAAGACTGAACTATGGCATAGAGTAAAACGGAAGGAACTATGCCTTTGTAGTTAACCTTAAAACAACAAGTCACAAGCTCTGTCAAGTCACTGGTAATACAAAGGAAACTTAATGGTAGCTGGTTGTCTATTTCAGCTGGGAAAAAACGGAACCAGCAAGCCTTTCTGTCTAGATGTTGAAGTCCTGAAACAGGAGCAGTATTTTAGTGGTGAGGAAAATTAAATACTGCATTTAATTTTAAAATTAATTTATCTAGGGGTCGATCCAACAGGGATGCTGCTGATCTTTCAGCATATTAGTCAGAAAAGACGCAGGATAGCTGATCCTGGATGGAAGAATGGGTTAGATGGTGTAGCAAAGTCAGTCCTAACCCTACAACTCTGTAATGCTGCAGATTCTCCAACACTGAACTCCAGAGCACTTTCAGTGTAATGATCAATAAGTCAAACCTTCAAGGGAGCATTTCAAACACATTTATGATGTGCAGAAAATGCCCAAAACTTTTCTTGCAGATTTTGTATTGACTGTCTTTCAATGGGCATCTTGTGATATCAGCAGGATTTTTAAATGACAGTAGTGCATTTTTGTCCCAGAGCTGTATGTCAGCAGTGAGCAAGTCATAACAGCTTGGAGATATTTGAAACAAACTACTAAATGAATTGAAAAATGGATACTTTCTAGCTGTGAATTCTTATTACCTGCAGATCTGACTTCTCAGTATTTCTTGTAATTAAAAATTTAAAGCATCATTCTAAATTCCTAAAGAAATCATTACTAAAGCCTATTAAGCTGAACTACCATTTCCCATGAGAAGCTGAGGTGGCCTTTAGTTGATTTTTTCCAATTTTATAGTTTTGTGTCCTTTCCAGGAGATTCGCTGCTTTTAAGGTAGGAGTTTTTTTGTTTGTGTCTCTCAGCGTAGGAGAGGGGTTAATACCACAGCAGAACTTTGGGTTTCCAAACAAGACCAAGTAGTAAGCATTGAAGATAGCCCTGTGTGAGCAGATAGCTCTGAAGTCTCTTTGTATGGTTCTGCCAACATCTCACAAACCAGATTCAGTTGTTTTCAACTATGTGCAAATATGCTGTGGTGTTTCCAGCCATTTGTTTCAGCTCTTTAAGTGCTACTGGTTAGACACTCTCTGTCGGTTTGTACGTACCTAATGCAGATAGATTCCATCTCAATTAAAGCCTCTGGATGCTAAAATAGAGCAGGTAATAGAATCACCAAGCAGAAAAAAGTTGAAACTGTTTATTTTGATACAGATTGTGATGCTTATAGCTTGTGACAGCGATGTTTTATTTGCTGTAGGTGTGACAACGTGATGCCTCTGAACCTTTTTTCTGCAGCAGAGTTGGAATGGAGAAGAAATGGAAAGGATTTTCCTATCCCACTTGCTGCTTCTAAATCGCTACACATACTCTAGATTTCAAAATTCAGCGTTTTTCTCTTGTTCTTCTTTAATTACGTTCTATGGCTGGAATGTAGCTTTATTAAATTGTTTTGGCTTCTAATAAGATTTGCCTCAGCCTGACCCACATGTTGTCTAGCAAGTCCTCCATGACAGCTTTGCCGTTCGAAATACCACCTTGCTTTTACTTTGTCCTTGGCAACATATAGCCCAGTGACAGTAATCCTCAAGGGAAAGATAAGGGAGCTGAAGGATGCTCTTGTGAAAACATGCTGTATCTGCTTACTCAGGTAAAGTGGCTGCGAAGAAGGAATTGGCTTCCTTCTCTGCACACAGATTGCTTGCTTTGCTCACAGTTTGCTGGCGATCCCTAAGTAAGAAGTTGGGACTGATGCTTAGAGTGCCTCATCTTTTTGCCTAGATAATATATTTCTCTTGACATGAATAAGTGCCAGTTCATAAACGTATAAGAAAAAACATATTACTATAGCTACATTTCATATACCAGTAATTGTGTTTCACTCATAAAAATAAATCATCATTTTCTTCCTCTTTTCTGTTCTTATATGATCAAAAAATTGAGTGCTTGCTTAGAGGAATTGAACGGGCCCTCAGCATCCCTGAAATTCAAATCTCAGGTATATCAAAACACTCCTCAAGTATGAAAGCATTCAGAATTCAAGGGATACCTTGTCAGTTTTGCTTTTTCACTCTCTGGGGAACACCTAGTAAAGGTGAACTGGAGCATGGCTGGAAGCAACTACAGAGCAGGCAAGCCAGAAGGACAGACAAAAAGGAAGCTCCTAGTTCGGTCTGGGCACTTGGGTCAATCCTTCCCACAAAGAGCAGGAGCCCTTAGAAGGGAAGGGGTGATGAGCAGGGAAGAAAAACAAAAGTTGAATGAAGTGGTTTCAGGAGGGAAGAGAGGAGGAAATGAACTTTGCAAGAAAGGAGGAGCAGTGTGGAGGATCCCAAGGAAAGGGCTGCATACTAGGAATACAAGAAACTGTTGCGTGAGGAATAGAAAGTATAACAATCAAGTAATAGACTCAGTAACCCATGAAAGCAATAGGGAATGAGAAGAAAAGAATGCTTCTGTTCATGTAGGAAATGAGACGCATAAAAATAGAAGAGCACAGCAAAGAACATAACAGAGGAACAAGCAGAGAGAGATCTCAAGTCACCCACAGCTTTTGTGTTGGTGAATTCAAGTAAAAGTGAAGTGATTGCTGTGTGTTCTTAAACAGATGTGTGCTGCAGAGGAAAGCAGGCCATTCTCAGCAATTCTATTACATTAATGTTGTTGCCTGCTCTTCTCTGACATTTTTATGAGAGTGCATCAGCTGCTCCTCTAGACTGAAGAGCCAATTCTCAAGGCTCTTCTCGTCTCAGGCCTGTATTTTGGTCCCCATATGCTCACCTTCCCTTTGATAAACTAAGTGAATGAATAGTACACAGCAGTATTTTCTGTCTGAAGACTTTTTTAATTTAATGGAGAAAGTTTAGGGCACTAAAACTATTTGCAAATCCAGAATAAATTTAGTGAATAGTTCATATGAAAAAGAAGTGAGATGATGAGGTGTAAGGGTGGGGATTTTTTTAAAAGGTCTTTTGCATTTTGAGATTGACTTAACGTTAAAAAAGGGATAAAACAAACACGAAAAACTGAAGAATCTAAAGGAAGACTGGGTTTAAGCTAATACTATGAGTTCATCTGAGCAAAATTTCTTTTAATTTTTCGTTTGACTGTCATCTAAAAATAAATACAGAAATCCTATGCTCTCGCAACACTTTTCTCAAGCTGTTTTCAAAGCTATTGCTTCTCCAGATAGAATCCTACATTTTGGAAGTCAGACATCGTTTTTCTGATCTTTGTTTGACTTAATATTTGCCTGTATTATAAAGCATGCTGTTTCCTTGTCCTCAGCTTACCAAGCCATCCAGGACACTCTCTACAAGCGATTCATCCACTGATAATTTGCTGTTCCACCACTGTTTGTGTCAGCCTCAAACTTTGTCACTAATTATTTCGGTTTTCACCCCCAGCTCACTGATAATAACACAGAGACAACATCCAAGCTATGTAAAGTCTCATGGTGATTCCTGCTGATGATAATGGCCCGATGGTCATCAAAACCATCTGTTTGATGTGGGTGATGATAATTTATTTTCTAATGAGTCCCAGTCACTCAGTCTGAAAGAAGTGTTCTCACTGCATGTCGTTGCCCGTTTGGGGTAGGACTCTGCATTGTGTTGCACTAAAGATCTTTAAAATGCTGTACAAACATTCTTATCTATATTCTTCATTGCTCACTTCAGAAAAAATAAACCACGTACATCTAAAGATTGGAGAGAGCCTTTTTTTTTTTATCATTCCCTGTTTCCATGCAATTAAATAAACTTCACAGGTAGCTGCTTGCTGAATATTCCTAACCATTTGCTCTCTCAGCACTTGCATAATAGTGACAAATATCAAATGTGAAGCTTCTTTTCCCCTTTCCTTTTCTCTTTGTCTTTTTTATCCTCCGGTTTGTACATTCTGTGTTCTTAAAATGCAGATCCTGAATTTCTTGCTACAATGAAGAACATGGAAATAACGCGCAGTTTATGAAAAGCGTTTACAGGATTTGTTCCCATTTCCTGACAGGTTGTTCTGAATTATAATGATAATGAATGATATTCTAGATTAATGATATAGGGCGAAGCTTTGTTACTGCTGAAGCCAACGGAAGTTGTTCCATTGACCTTTCAGTGCCAGGATTTCACTCTTAAGAATTAAATTGAAACTGAATATGGATGTAGAGACTTGGGCAATGGCTATTAGGATTATTTCTATCAAAATCCTGTGTGCCTAGAATCTCTCCTCAGTGCTAATAGCCAGGGCAAACAATGTGCTTTTGCCAGCAGTATTTTTCAGTGCATTGTCTCTAGTTTTCAGTGCTTTGTGCTCTAGGATCTGTGTTGTTATGTGTCCTACCGTTTATTAAAAAACTATATATCCCATAGAAGTATTCTTCATGTGTGTGCATAGCCATTTTAGCAAATGCTTAAGTTTTTCAGCTCTCAGTGTGCCACCAAAGGTATTTGCCAGTCTTATGATTTGTGTTGTTGGAAGTAGGAATTGTGGATGTGCTACTTAAAGTATTTTTAAACTTTTACAAAGCACATTATATAAAAGATACTGCTGGAGATTAGAGAAATTTTTTCTGCAGTCATTTTGAGCCAGTAATTGATGGGGAGTTTGCTTCAATAGCTGCTCTTTTTGTGTTTTAGAGTTCAAAAGGATATTGTGTCATTTCTTCAGCAGCTCTTGCAAGCAACTAAATAGTTTGTTTAAATATTTTGTATAGTTAAGCAAATAAGTTTTGAACAGATAGCTTCCATTAACAAACTGATTAGAATATCAAACATGCATCCTATTTCCAGGAGTTCCAACTGTTAAAAATATGCATAACCTAAATTTTCAAGATACCAGTTTTATTGTAGCTGAAGCTTCTTCAAATAAGTACGGTAAGCCTGGAAGATTTGGTGCTGAGGTGGTAATCTGTCCTTGAGAAAGGTGTCATTTATTTGTGCTAACGCTAAAAGAAAAATTAGAAGGGTCCCTTCTCTTTTTCCTTTGTTTCATTTGTTAATTTCTGTTTCATTGCACCTGTGCACATCACAGTTGTGGTACTCTGACACATCCCAAGTCATATTTTAGTCTGCGAAGATTAAAGTGAAGTCTTGGCTTTGAGTGGCATGCTCTGTAGCCCTGCTGGCTAGTCAGGCAAAGTGGGCCCTGAATGGCGTGGCCAGAAGCCACAGCTTACATGAGGACATCACGCACAATTGCACTGTGGTGCTGTCATGTAACGGACTGAGGAACTGGCTGAAACAGCAGATCACATTATTGTCACTTTGCTGTGTTTGCCCAGCTTTTTGTGCTTACCTTAAATGGCAAAATGGCATTCTGGCTCTTAGCGAGTTATCGCAAATTTAATTTAGGATTATTTAGCAGGTTGAAAAATTAATGTCTTCGTGTTTGAAATGTAGCCACTGGATTTTTTCATAAAATTGAAACATCAAGAAGAGTGTTCACTTAGTGTAATGCATTAAAAAGCAATGTCCAGTCTAGTTTAAAAAGTGAAAAAGAACTCTATGCAGCTCTGTGAAAAACAAAGGTCTAAGGAAGATTTCCTTCCAAGTTTAATGTGGATACTCTGCAAAGCTGTTTTACTGAAGTATATTCTACTTACCTTGAGATAGACAAAAATGTCATGGCTTAGCATGAGGGAGGGAAGGGAGAGGAGACATTCATTTTCTTGACCATTGCCTGAAACTTTACAGATGAGGTTTCTTAGTCCTAGCATTGTCAGGGTGAAAAAATTTGGGAAGAAAAAAGAGTGAGGGAGGATGCTCAATGCATTGATAGGAAGTATAAGGAAAACATACTGACAACATTAGCAAATAAATCAAACACAGATGTAGAAGTCAAGTTTCTAAATCTGCTCATTAAATATTTACAGTTGACACCCTCAAAATTGGAAAATATGTTGACATCTCAGTTTATCTTTTTGAACAAACTGTCATACCTGGCATGGTATGAAATTGATAACAAAATAAACTGATCCGGAAAAGTCAGTTACGCTTCTTGAATTAGGGAAAATGACACTTACTGAAAAAATGTAGTGTGTCTTTAGAGTCTCTTCATGTCTATCTTCATACCTTCACCATTTTCTTTATATAGGGTGATGACAATTGCATTTGCTAGGGTACAGAAAGCTTCCTGAATCTGACTTCTTGGAAGGTTCTTCATTAGCATTTTCTGGTTTTACTGTGGTGGGGCAAGGGATAAATATGATGAACATCAGCCACGAAAGCATGAACTCTTGTGCTGTTCCCATCTGCACACAGATGTGAACTGCAGGAGGCTGCAGTGGTCATGCTTTCTTAGTCAATCTTGGAATCGGAAAATTATTTTTTTTTTTTTCCAAACAGAAAAAGACAAATGTTCAGATAATTAAATGCACCTTAATATTGCATTAATAAATTGATTTCTATTAGAGAAGGAAAACAAAAATTATTTAGATGTGTTTTATTTTAAAATCAATCCGCTTTGAAACTCATGAAATTTTGGTCTTAGGTGAAAGTTGAGGGAATGATGTTTTTGAAGAGGTGGGAATGTATAGAAAATGGTTGGTTTGTAAAAGGAAGCAGGAGACAGGCGTGCAGGAGCTGCTAAATTCTCCAAATATTTGTTTAACCACTTCAGCTTGAGCTGTTCTTTTTCTACCACAGAGGCGAGCCCCAAAGGGGTCCCTTCCATGGCTTTTCACACGGGATGCACTGGAGGCAAAAGAGTCTCAGCTCAGGGAATCCCCTGCAGTGCCCACAGAGGTGCCACCTCCTTCCAGGAGCGGCCACCAGCAGTGTCCCCTCCACACCTCTCCTCGCCTTCTGCGAGTGCCCCCGGCGGCGCCCGCCGTCCCTTACCTCAGCAACAGCACCACAAGCTCCTCTGATTGGCCAGGGCGCAGAGGTGCCCCTCTCTGATTGGCTGAAGTGCCACGGGGCAGTGCCGTCTGGCACCCAGCCGGCTGGAACCGGCTGTGATAGGCTCCAGGCGGGTCCCAGTTGCCGCCTCACAGCTCACGCTGCCTTCGAAGTCTCTCCGGTTATGCCCAGCACAGGGTGAGTTTTACTTTGAAATATGCTCTTCCCTCTTCAGCTTCCCTCAGGAGGGACCCTCTTGCTATGGAGAAGCAGGTAGACGTCTGCTTCTGGACATGGCTGTGGAAATGGGCAGCGCGTTTGGCCTTACGCCTTGTTACTCCTCTCTTACCTGAGGGTGGAGGGGGGCTTCGGTTTTGTTACATGGATTTTGGCATACGGAAAGTGCATTTCTTCTAGCAGAATGATGTTTCTAATCAGATCAGTTCTGTATTAACAATTTCTAAATCGCATTTGTTCTCATTTTGTTCAGTGGGCTGGAGCCTCAAAATTTATGTGGAATGACACGAAACAT
Organism: Chroicocephalus ridibundus; assembly: GCF_963924245.1. Lineage (NCBI taxonomy): Eukaryota > Metazoa > Chordata > Aves > Charadriiformes > Laridae > Chroicocephalus > Chroicocephalus ridibundus. The sequence continues at coordinate 38,975,204 of NC_086289.1, forward strand.
AAGGAGGTATCAAAATACCTTGCCCATTTTAAGTCTGTGATGTTACATTCGTTACAGGCTTTATAAATCACTGAGTCCAGGAATGAGGCAAATCTGATATTCAGTCCATTTTCATATGCTATTTGGCTCTTTCTGCCATACTGTCACATTTGTATTGATTTTAGTATTGACTGACTGAAAAACGGGAGAATCTGAGTTGCATCATCCTTGTACAGGCAATGTGGTGATAATAGAACAAGGTATTCTTTAAGAACAAAAACATTCACAGGGGAAACATACTGTGAAACAGAGTATCTTTTTGGATGCTTGCCTGTGTGTATATGCATTAGTGACTTGGTTATAGTCACAGACTGTGCAAATAAGTGAGAAAAAACAGATAATTAAAATTACTGCATCAGGAGGAAAAAGTCACAGGTGCAGCTGAAAAGGACTTAATCCATAAACAGGGGCTCAGCTGGGCATTTTAAAGAGAACGGGCTGCAAAGAGGCAAGCAATAGTACTAGAAGCAAGAGGACAGCAATTGAAATTCTCTTTCAGAAAGCGAAAAGAGGGATGTGGATCCTGTGATGAGGGTTGTGTGGTTGGTTTTTTCCCCCTTTCCATTGTGATTTGCTATAGTAAGGGCCTTTCATGGGACATACAGGTCTTGTTATTGCAAATGTCTGGGTAGAAAAAGACTGAAGTATTTTAGATTTCTGAAACTTAGGTTTGAGAGTCTTGTTTGTCACACTATGGAGACATAAAGGCAAGATGGACAGTTGCATTGAACTGCAGGCAGGTTGGAGAAAAAGATAAAGACTGCAATGGAGTTTATTTAAACCTTTTGTAACAGAAAATTGACTGCAATCAAGATGTAAATAGGCGTGATCATTGTTAACAAAAAGGAAAAATGTCCTTGAAAGAGACTTCGAAGGGTAGGGTGAGAATGGCAGTAACTTCTAAAATTAACTTTAGAAATGTGTAAATTAAGTGCTGAGAACAGGAGATCTCAAGTAGAAGGGAGTGAACTTTTTGGACAGTTTGTCAATTTGTGATGAAAATGCTCTAGTTAGACATGGTACCAGCTATACACTGAAGCCTGGCTTTTAAATATTAAAAATACTACATTGTGAAGCTGTATAAAGAAATACAACTCTTTCCAGAATGATGTTAAGAATAATGTTGTGGATGTGATTCACTGGGATGAGCTGAATAGTTTGGCTGTTGTGCTGAGCTTGACTAGTATGAGGTGCAGCAGCAATCCCAGGGAGCTCCCAGAAGGTGCATGAATAATGATCTGAATCACTAATTTGCCCTATGTCAGGCCTAGATGTGGAAGCATGCCTACAAAAAAACATAGCAAGTGTGTTCCAGAAGGTGTTAGTGAGGGGTTAGCTAATTTTCTAATAAGTAGGCAGGCTGGAGAGGAAGGAGCCAAGCAGCAGTATCTCTTGAGGTCAGACTGTTTGGTTGTCTCAAGGAGGGAGGAAGGCTGGAGGACCCTCTTGATTAATAGAGTGGATATAACTCCCTCCAGGTCCTTATTGTGGCTCTGTTTCTTAATCCTGAAGCATTGAGGGGGTGTGGAGAGCCAGCAATGGGATGTGGGCAGTGAGCATGCATGCCTTTTGTGGAGATGGGGTGAAGAAGGGAATACTCACTGCCTTTTGCCAAATCGTTACGAGGAAACTATGACCTCTCACATAGGGATTGTCACAGGTACTAAGCGATAAGTCGTATTAATAAAACTGGCTTCAGCAAGATGCAAAGCATAAAGATTGTTTAGCTCTCTAGCTGATTCTGGCGCATATCTGGTTGGGTCATTCAGCCTGACTAATACAGACTTTACCTGTCATCCCACACACAGGCAGGATTTTTTGCTTCCCTGAGCGCTGTCGCGTGCTGACCCAAAGCCCTGCTCTGGAGAGACAAGTTGTGTGTCACCTCTGAGAGGAACATCCTCAGGCAGTGACAGCTCTTAGTCGTGTTGCTCTAATGCAGTAATAACCACATAACTTTAGCTTGTGCAGTCTTGAAAAGGTCTCAGCCTAGGATCTCGAAAACCTTTATGGCTGCTTTGTATCTGCACAGAAATTACCATTTGGAAGAAAAATACTAGTCCATCAAGCACTGAACAGCAAGCAAAAAGAATTAAGTAAACTCACATCTCCTTGTTTTTTAGGCTTAGACTTCATAAACTTTTATGCCGTAGTGGCACTGGGATTCCCTGACCTTTTAACTGTGAAGTAATTCTAATAGGTATAGCAAATAAAAGGTTGTAATGTTTAGATGAGTGAAAATGCATATTTTCTTCATAAGCTTGTGAACTGCGTTCATGAAATCTGTACCTGTTTGCATGTTACTGGTTGGGCTCACTGTCATTCATGTAAAACATTTCCATCCTGATTTTAAATGGAATTTTGCCAGTTCCTTGAAACAAAAATGGGTTTTCAAGCCAGGAGTCCATATTTCTTTCTTACAGAAATTGATCTCCCCTGTAGCGCCACCTCTCTTTAATCCCAGGAAACAGAGAAGGTAGCATAAATAATTGCTTTAGAGGTGCAAAATTGTTACATCTTCTGGAAAGATTAATTCACTTTTCAGTATGGGGGCACTATGTTTCGGCTCTGCTAACAATGAGAAAAAAAGGGTGGAATGGGGACTCCTTGGCTTTGAAGCTGTGCCACTGCAAAGAAGAGAGTTTAAAATCCACAGACATACATAGAACAGGAGAAAATGGTTCTGTAACCCAGTGTCTAGGCACCTCCCAGGGAAAGCAGAGGGCGGCCTTTGTTAGGTCACGATTCCCAGCAATTCCCCTGCTTGAGGCAAAGGCTGCTGCATGTAAAATAGAAATGGGTTGCCAGCCTTTACATATAAGCATCCTTCTTAGACCCTGTATGTTCCTTTACAGTTATTGCTGGTTTTAGTAGGGTTGAGAGTTGATTCTGATCTGCTTCAGTTGCTTCTGACAATGAGGTAGTTAGCTGTATGTGAACTGTGCTTGTTTTCTTCATCATGTTCCAAATTAGGACCTGAAGCTCTTTCCTTTTGTACTAAGGAATATTTTGCTCTGTATCTGTGAGAATGGGGAAGATGGTGGAGGGGGAAGTGTGTTTTGCTTTCTGTTATTTATAAAATACTAATTGGACCTTTGCCTTCAAATCTAACAGGTGACAATGGCATCTGTATTGCCTGGCAGGACTGTCCCCTGCAGTTAGTTTCCATACCAGTGAGTACTTTGTGCATTGGAAAGGGCACTGTGACAGCCCCAGTCCCTGCCTCAGAGGAGCTGTGCTTCTTCCGTGCTCACCTCGAGTATGTCCTTTTAAAAACAGTGCACATAAAGAATGTTTGAAAGTTTGGTTCTTTGTCATACTTCATTTTTCTTGAGCAGTAACTTAAAATCCTTGGAAGTTATCATAAGCCTGGCTGATTTACAAGTAGATTTTTCAAAAGGCTGTAAATTCTGCTGATTTTATTGGAGCACCCAAGCCAGGTCTAGGGGAATTACAAGCAGGGGAATCCAACAAGACACTTTTTCTTCCTTATTGGCTTTCTCAAGAGAATGAATAAGTTTTATGACATTTTCCATTCTTCTTTCATCTTTGTCACAGGAATGGATTGGATATTCCTTCTTCAGTAGATTTTCTTTTTCTTGGAGTGTATTTTCACAGGCACTTTCAGTTTTCACTGGACATTCCCTTGCTTCCCCCATGGCTGGTGAGGTTGTAAGTGGGGAAGCTGGTGCATTGCTGAAAGGGTGAGTCCTTCAAAATGTAGAATATTGAAAAGGTCAAAGCGATTCTATACAACACTGTGGTTCAGTGCATTCTGCGGGTATTAACATTCAGATACCTTCCAAACAGCAAAAATTGAAACAAGGGGCGAAAACAATCCCTTCTCATGACAAGTATTGCAAGTGGGATGCAGAAAGGAAATAAACATTTACCCTGTTCCTCTAATTATTTTCACATTTTATTCACCTTGTGCTTGTCTTAAAGGACAAAATCTTATTTACTATTAGTTTCTAAGTTTTATTTTGCTATTTAATATCTGAATTCTACTTTCAGAGCCTCTTATCAAAAATCAAACTGTAAATTGAGCGCTTTTTTTCCCAATTCTATGGCTGAACCAGAAAAATAAAGTCAAAATTCACATTTCTGACCACCCCCAAGCCATTGTTTTTCTTCTCTCCCCCCTTCAGCCTAAGAAAAACATGAAGAATTGTTTTGGTGGGGTTTCTTTTTGTTGGTTTAGCCTTCAAAAATTAAACTAACTTTAATTTCAAAATTTCTGGCTGAAGCTAGCTTTTGAGACAAGATGCTTGAAATTGATAAACTAAAATGTTTTGCTTATTGTGGATTTTTTTTCAAGAATTGTTTTCCAAGTGTAAAGTATTCACAAATACTTTTGATCCACCTGAAATGGCTTTTTTGGTGCTTGAGAGGCTTGTTCTGGGCTACGGCCTGTCTGGAGCCTGGGCTATAAGGCATGATATTAACAAAGCTTAGGCAGGTGTGTTGCTGTGCTGATGGTGTGCATGTTGATGGGGTGTATATTTGGTCCAGGTAGCCATGGGAAAATGAAGTATGAATTGCGTAGAGCAGAATGGGAGAAAAACCTCAGTGACGCGTTCAGTCTCACTAAAACAATTTCTCGTGCTCCAGTTTATCCTAGTCATTGTTTTCTGTAAGTCACTTTTGTGGTTGATCCTGTACTTTATTAAAAAAACCCGCCTATCTTAGCATGTCTGACTTTGTCAATGCAAGTTTAATGAAAACCTTTCACCAATGGATTGTTGTTCAGCCAAGTAACCCTTTTCCATTCATTGAAGCTGCTCAAATAAATACAAAGTGGGATTAAATTCTCAAGGGTTTTATGTTACAGTATTGACTGCTGAATGCTTTTTCTTCAACCAAGTGCTTATTTTGCAGTCCCAGCTGGGTCTGTTTGGGGCAATGATCAGCGTTGTTTGAGGCAGCTAACAGGCACTTTCAGCATCCTCCCAGTGAGCAGAGAAAGGCAGCGTCTTGCGTGCAGTGTGCTCTCACCCACCGTGTTAGGTGACACAGGCATGATGTTTAGAGCTGTGCTCGTAGCACAGATTGCGTTCAGAGAAATTACAGGGAGGTATTGAAAAAATCGTGGATATTAGCAATCTTGCACGGAAACCTCATGCGCTCCAAGTCCAGTACTCACAGACTGAGCAGTGGTCTTCAAGTAGTTGCTGTTGTATCAGGCAGGCTCTGCGTGAGAGTTAATGCACAGATACTTGATACTCTTGTTATTCCTCACTCTGCATTAATGGTACGACTGAATTCACAGGGTCTATGGTGAGGTGGCGGCATGACTGGCAAGGTTTTCTATCAAGCTTTCTGATATCAAGCAACCGAAGTGTTAATTTTCACTTGAGAGTTCTGCAGAGCTGTTGTTAGATGCATTATGGCTAATTTGCAGTTATCTCTTAGGCTGTAAGACACTGGGCTTTGTATTAGTGTTGCAATTGACAGCTTGTGAAGTTGGAAAGCAGAATGAGTTGCTGTTTAGGATAAATAGGAAGCATTATTTATAAATAGGAAGGAAGAAAATTGACAGCTAGAGCAGCAGGAAGAAACCCAAGAAGGGTACTTTTAATAAGCTAGCATTAGACTAACCCATTCCGACAGAATAAAATAAAGCAGGAAACAACTTGTCAGGAGGTGCTGCTTTGCTCTGGAAGCAGCAGGTTTTGAAATTCAAAGGCAGGAGATCCTACACCTTCTTCTATACCTGAACTGTTAAGAGGAAGGAGTCTGATGTTCATTGCACACATGGCTTGTGCCTTGAGAAGGAATGGTGGAGCACCATACTCTGCTGTCATGGAATGATGAAAGAGCTCTTGAACATGATTTTTCCTCCCACACCAGGCTAAGCAGTCCCAATCTTGCTCCTGAACGCACATTTTTGGACACCCCATATGCCAGATCTGGCACTTCTGTAACCTTGTGCCTACCCCATCTAGTGCACTGAGCCTGCAGATCACTAAACTGGCCCCACTTACAGCTCTAACTCTCACTAGCTTCTGGGAAAACCCCAGCCTGAGGGAGAGGAGGCTTACTTTCACCTGGTGTAAATGTAAGTAGAGACTGTTTTCACACAGCTAATTGGTGAGCAAAAGAGAAATAACTTTAATTGGGAAAATGGACAATCTGAATGGATTTTTCTTCTGCCCATACAACAAAATACTGTTGGATCTCAAAGTGACAGCTGCATTAGGAATGTCTGTAAAGAGAGCTAAAATAAATTTATTGATCTGAGGCTCGTAACAAAGCCTCTTACCCATGCTGCATCTTTTCAATTAAAAGAGTGTACAGTATTTTAAGCTCACCAAAGTTCAAATTATAACAGACATTCAGTACGCATCTTTTAATTGGCTGTCTTGATTTATAATCTGGGTAGAGAATCCTGAGTTCCATTTCACAGGATAGTAGAGAGACCTGTCCTAAAATACTACCATAAATTACGTTTTAGGTACTTACTGATACTTGTCTGACGTCAGCATTAACTTTGTAACAATGCATGGCATTGACTAAATATTTAAACAGTGAAGATTTTTAAGTAGCTGTAATTGCAGGTTTTTCTTTTTGTGTTGGAAAGTTATCTGTTCTATGCTTTATTAACCTATTTCTAATACAAAAATTATGCAGATTATCTTTTTAGTGAAGATTCTTCAATATTTTTGTGGCAAGGTTAAGATTGTATAAGAATTTAATTGATTTTGATTGATTTGCCAGTATAAAGAGGAGCATAACTAACAGGGGCTGGTGAGTGTGGCTGAGAGTACAGAAACTAAGAGGATATTATGTGAAACTGTTTAATCTGAGACATCATTCACCTGTTCTTCTTTGAAAACAATCCCAGGAAGTGGTACATGTGAATAATTTTAGAGGATATGTGTTAATTGGAAAGAAGACATCTGTTTGAGTCTTGTGTCATTAATGAAAGGCATGCTATATTTACTCTGCTTCTGGAACATTTTGTTCTCTTGGAAAGAAATTACCTCAGCAACGTAAATTGTACATACTAGATTGTCAGTCATATTCCAGTAGGACTTTCCAGCATCACTTGTCATTGTCTTTACCCTGCAATGTGGTTTAAATCTCTCCTCTGTCTCTCTTCCCATGTAAAAATGCAGTCTTTTTGTCCTCATCTTTACAAGCTGTTGGCACGGATGAGGAATTCTGCGATGTCGTGTCCCGAGATCATTGCTGTGACTATTGCTGTGCCCATGCTGTGTGTCTTAGTCATCTGATCTCTCCCCACATTTTTCACACCACCACTTCTGTGGGGTTTTTATATGTAGCTGCTTTGGGAGTGTGAATTTCTGTCCTACACCATCCTTGTGCCATGTCATTCCCTCTCTCTTTCATAGTTGCCCTACAAAAAGTGTTTCTGTCTGATGCATGCAGTTGTTATCCATCCTTGATATTGGACTGGTAGAAAGCTGGGGCCAGTTTGAGCATAGTGAGCACTAAAAATATTCATACTTACCGCTTCTTTGCATACCTCTCTCTCCTCTCTTAATTTGTTTACATATTTGTCATAACTATGGATTTTGATTCCAAAAGCTCCCAGTCTATTTCTTTTTATTTGTTTTTACAGCACCTTCTGTTGCGTTCTTTTGTGGTTATTAATGGGAACTCTGGATTGGATTTTATAACGGTTGAGATGCTGAGTCTTGAATTGTAAAACAGGTAGATTAACTTCTGCTAGGAGGAAGAGCTTCTTTGTAAGGAAAACAAAGATGCTGGGGCTTTTCTGTGGCTCAGACATGCTGCAGACTTGCATGTTCCCTCCAACCAGCTAGTCCTTGCCAGGATGCTTGAGCAACTGGATCATCTCAAATTATTCAAGGCTCAGTTACCTTCACATCTGCTAGCTTGACGCACTCACGTGTGCTGTAGCTTCTAGCAGCGTGTGTTGTTGCGTCTCTTCAGCAATACGAGTACTTTTTGTGACACTAAACCAAAAGTTTGGTATCAAAGAGATGTGAGGTGTTCCCTGCATCAGATCTCTGCCTGCCTCTACTCCACCATATCGTTATTATAAATCACATGGGCTGATGTGCTAATTCTGCCTTTGCTGAGTAAATTTAAAGGAGCTCACAGTGGTCCCTGAGCCCATGGAGAATCCCCATTAAAAAAGAAAAAGAAATGAAACACGCATATTTTGGAACAAGAAGAAACAACGCCAAAGTGTTATTTGTTAGGGAAGCAAAATTAAAATGTGGTCAGAGACAGGATGGCAGGAGGTTGCCAAGCTGAAATGGTTACAGGGAAGGAGGAAAAACTGGGATGCTGTAGATGGAGCAGAGAAAATGCTATGAATTGACAGAAAAAAAATCAGGCTGGAAAGCAAAGAAACACATGTCCTACTTTTGCCATCCAAGAAGTTGGCTTCTTCAGCATTTAATCACTACCTCTCATATTCTCAAATACTAATTCATTACATGTACCATCAAAATTCTCAACTCTTCCTATATGTTAAGTGTGCTTATAGATAACACTCATGTAGATGTACGTTATGCTGTGGAAAAAGCTCAAAAAAAAAAAAAGTAGCAGTACCATTATTTGTGTCTTTTAAAGATTTTGAACACAGAATATGTGCTTGCAAATGCTGAGTTAACCTCTGCAAAAGGATGAAGCTGTATGATCTTTTGGTTATTCTAATATGACCTCAAATTCTCAGGTTTCAATTCTCTTTTCCATCTAGAGAACAAAATAAAAGAAAAGTTTCCACTGCTTGAACCCATTTCATTTAGATTGCTTGAATAGTTAAAAAAGTTAACAATTACACAAGTCGCTGTTAATGATGGGCTAGGAAATAAAGGAATGTGAAGTAAATGTGTTGTGTTTTCTTGTTTGAAGTACAAAGTTGCTGTATTAGTAGGGAGTATTTGTATACAGACATGGCGACCTGTGCAACTTACATTCTGTGCTTAACTGTAAGGAGAGAGAGAGAAAGCATAGCATCCTGAATGCAGGGCAGCTGGCATTGGCTGAACTTGAAGGTCAGGTCAATAGAGACAAAAAATGTAATGGTGTGGTGTGAAATGCGAGGTTACGGGTTATGCTGATATGAAGTAACGATGATGCATACCAGAACAAGGCAAATCCTGGAATCTGTTAGTATTTTCAGGCTCTCCAACTCAGAGTAGTTTCAGAAGGGAAAACACTTTTAAAGCCTAAGCTGCCTGCAACTACTATGACCTCTTTCTAAATGGTCCTTTGCGGAAGCTCCTTTGCTGTTTGCTTTACTCTGTGGTGGTGTACATTGTAAATTTCTTTTTTTTTTCTTCTGTGTTTTTTTGCCCCTTCCTCAATCCCAAAGGACTCCTATGCATTCCCTTTTCAAAACTAATGAAGCACAGTGATTTTGGTATCACTTATACTATTTACGGATTTGTTCATGCAATACATTTTGTACAGCAAGATTTATACAGACTTATTTCTACATAGTCGTATCTTTTGGCCACTGCCTGTTGATGAAATGGTCTTTCCATCAGATTCTATCCCATGCTGAGACAGTAATGTGTCATATGTGTTGTGAGACAGCCAATAAGGTAGGAGGATCTTCCTGTAAGAATGGGATCATTATAGCAGTTATAAAACCACTACAGTTATTAAACTTCATCACTCTCTGAAATCGGTATTCACAGAGCCTTCATTAGCGAAGCAAAGACTTGATTATAGGCTACTGTTTATTTTGGGTAATGAGACTTAAATTTGGGTAGCTGGGATTTTCTTAGGTAATCAAAAATGTATCTAGAATCTCTTTTTCTGAAAATGTGTTCCTTGTGTTTAGCACAGAGAGGAGAACTCTTCAGCAAAGCTTGTCCTTATTAAAGTCATTGAGGTGATGAGTCCTGGGTTTGTGAATGTGAGAGCCTTTCATTCTGTGATTTTGCTTCACAAAGGTTAAAATGTATAAGTATCTTTGCTAGAGATTGTTGGTGGTTAGTCATGCCTTTGAATGCATGCTGGTTGCTCATCCATTTTTCATAGGTTTTGTGCTGTGGCTGGAGCTCTGCTTCTGGTCTTCTCTGAACTAGTCCATTCTGAAAGCTTTTGCCTGGTTTCCTCATGACTCACAGTATTTTGGTGAGATCAAAAAACTAGTTCAACAGAAACACGAGATTATCAAGTTTAAGTGTTATGTCATGTCAACAGTTGAGAAGCCATATTTAAACTGTGAAGCAGAAGGATATTTTCGGTTTTGGACGTGACTAGGGAGTTTAGAGTAGCTTGTTTATACAGAAAAAAAACCCCAAAACTCTGTGTCATCCGCTCATTTTTGATAAATGTAGGTTTACCACACTTTCCCCTAGGAGTGCCATAGCAATGACAAGGTGTTTCTTCCACCTTCCCCTGTTGACTTGGTGCATTGAGGAGAAGTTAACTCCTTTCATCAGAATTTACTTTCTGTACCGTGATTGTGTGTTAGACATCAGTATGTCTGATGTGGCAGTTCCCATGCTTTTAGGCATAACTCTGCATTGTGACTGCTTTTGGACTAATAATGAAAAGGTGTAAAATTTACTGTATCATTTTAGTTGCTCACTAATGCAGTTCTCTTTAAATTTTATGTGTGACCTTAATCTCCAGGAAGAGATTCACAAACACTTTTCAAGATTGCCTGTGTGTTTCTCACCACAGCTTGGTGAGGCACCAGTAAACTTCGGAGAAGTTACAGACTGGTCCTTGAAAGCTCTCTAGTATAGGCTTTCCCTTCTCAAAATTGCTTGAGTTCAGATTTTAAGAGAAATATAACATCAATTTGAGCTGTTGCATATCATAAATTTCATATTTGATGTATTTTCTCTGAAGCCTAGTGAATTAGAAGGCATTAATTTTGCCATCCAGGGGTGCAGCTGATAATTTTACAAACTGCTGCTCAGGTTGTAGTACAGGAGTGCTGAAGTCTTGACATTTACAAGCTGAAAATGATTTACACTTTTAACAAAAGTTTTAGCAGTGTAAACAGCGTTCGGCAATGGTATACAAGCTAACCTGTGCCCTTTAATGTTATTACCTTCCAGAAGCTGCCAGTCCTAAATGATTAAACGATAAATCATAACACACTGAGACAACAGCAATCACTGGGGCCATCTGAAAAAGACAGACTTGCTGAATTTCTTGTATTTCCTGGACATAGTCTGCTCTTTAGAATGGTTTACCAATGAGGGCATTTGGATTAGAGGTTTTCTGCTGTTCCTAGTAAAATATTTTACCTCTAGTGTGGGAGGCTTTGTTCTGGACTTTTTTTGGGAGGGTTGTAATTTAGAAGTTCGTATTCCCACATTACTAGAAGAGCTGTAACTTGAATTACCTCATCTGAAGTCGATAGCACAGTTACGGACAGACATCCAGACTAAAAAACAGAAACTGTTCTGAATTCAGGAACATGCTTCTCATTGACATAAATGAACTTCCCGTTCTGATAATGTTATGGTTTTTATGGCTTTTATATAAAGTGAGCATGTGTTGATTATCTGCGGGAGAAGTATGTTGAAGTTTCTGCTCATGTATGATTTTGTGGATTTTCAGTCAGAAATATAAAATGCTGTAAAAATAAACTATGAGAATTCTTTTAGGCATTAGGATGTTAGGGAGATCGTAGGTTTTCCTAGGAAGGTATTTACTTGTATTAGGTTTTTAAAAAAATAAATCAGGTCACCTTAGCTGGGTTTGTTGGGTGAAGTTTCCAGTATTTGACTTTGTTTCTCCATTTGTTAAATCTTCTGCATTCTTAAAGGCAGTGCTGGTATTACCAGTGCTGTCTCTGAAACTGAGATAGTGGTCATGGCAAGGAGTAGTTCTCAGTAAATACACTGCAGTCTGTATGTTGTGGCATAGTGTTTTTAGAGGAGAAGCTTATGTATTTGATGCATGTGTGTACCCGTGTACACACACACTAAAGTGCAACCAAATAAATTCAAAATTTTACAGGGTGGGTACCTCTGAGTCCCCACAGTCGAATACTAGGGAATTAATTTCTACACATACAAACTAAGGAGAAAAAGAAGTATAAAGAGCATAATATTAATGTCTTGTCTGCAGAAAATGGCCTACATGGCTGCCAGGGGTTGAATGGGTGTAATAGCATTTTAATACTTTTCTGGGATTTGTCTCTGGATGACATACCGGACTCTGAAGCATTGAATCCAACTCAGACGCTGAAATGCTGTGAACCTTATCCCCTTTGCAGCTGCGGTATGGCCTGGCTCCATGCTTTCAGTGCTGTGTGACTTGTCTCTCTCAGCCATTCCTCCCAAGCTGCCACAACATCCCTTCCTTCTAGTTCTCCCCACACACCTCACCATCCCAGGAAGCCATGGTGCAGCAGCCTCCTCTGTCATTTCTCCATCCAGTCGGGTCTTTCCAGGTGACTTCTGCTGGAAACGCGAGTAGAAATTGCATGTGGCTGTCTCTACACCACCACCTCTGCATGCTTCTGCTTTTATAGCGAAGTATGGGGGTGGGTGTCAGGCAAAAGGAACATGCATGAAAATAATGAACAAACCTCCCTTTCTGTGCCAGTATTGCTAAACTTAGCTTTTGAAGTACTCTTCATTGAAACACTGAATGTTTAACATCACAAAAAAGTACCAAAATTCCACCCGTGGGAGATATTATAATCCTGTCTGCCAAAATATATGTTTGTTCTTTATAATTTCTCAAAGGAGGGTTTTGACTGCCAAAAACCCATTTGATCTAAGTTTTCTAATACTGTTTGACATTATGGTAATAAAAATTAACTTTGTCTAATTCCATTGCTTGTGAAACAAATCGCCAAACTGAGCTCAAATAAGCGAACGTATATTTAGTAAATGTATTTAAAATAATTAATTTTTATTGGAAATGACTTATTACTGGTGCTGAAAAAGACTTTATTGAACCGTTTGGAGTTTATATTCTCTTAGAATCAATATTTGCTTTTTCATAGTAACAGTACATGTGTATACTCCTTTAGAATTGCAGTCGTAAGCCCAGTACTAGAGTGCTTCTGTTAAAGCATGGAACAAATTTGCTTTAGGAAATAAAAGGTATAAATACAGGAACTTAGTAAAGTTTTATATGGACTAGAGTAACTTTTTTTTTTCCCTCTAAAAATCTTTATCATAAAAGAGTAGAGTTCCATAAAAACAAAGGTGTAGAGAACTTATGATTAAGAGTGATTTCAGTAAATACATTGCACTTCATACATTAATATAGTTTAAGAATTCAATCTGAAATTAAGGAATGCTGTTCTTTTGTCCAGTTTCAGGACATTAATTCCTTTATATTTTGTGAGGTAATGCAGGTGGTGAGTGACGGAGATTGTTCCTATAATGTAGAATAGTCCAGGTTCAGTTACACAGGTGAAGAAAGGGAGTCTGAACTTCCTCAGTCGGAAGAATTTTGTATCTGTGACAGACTGAGACAGGCTGTGGTGATGTTGATTCAGAGAGTGCCTGTGCCACAACAGAAATGTTGTCTGTGTTCTGCTTTTATTCTCTAGTTTGATCTTAAGGCTAATGAAGGCCTTTACGTTAAAGGGAAGGTTTAAATTTCTACCACAGCGCTGTATTCACTTGAAGTGTGAAGTGAAAAGCAATCCATGTGGTACTAATGGTATCGCACTGGCTGTGGCTCTGGGAGGTGTCCTGCACCGGGTCCTGGATGGCAGCTACAAAAGCAGTGCTAAGCTGGTTGAGGGGGGAAAAGCTCTTTCCTGTTTTGCTCAAAAATGACTCTTCAGTGCATGAGACAGCTGTGATGAAGAAGGTGACAGTAATGTTAAGACACTACTGACAACAGCCTAGATCTTTGGCAAACAGGTAAATTTTAAAATAATTATCTTTTGAGAGCAAAGTCAGCATTTTCACAAAGGCTGATTCTGTTAGTAAGTAAAATACTGCTTATGGCATATTTGGTAGACCCACAAATCTGGCTCAGTTTCTTTGCCTCTCCTTGAAGCGCAATGCGAGAACTCTTCCCAAATAGGCAGCTAATATACATTTTATTCAGACAACTATTTAACTTTCTCCTTTTCTTCTGTGCAGTGATGCAGCTTCAGTAGACCTGCAGAGACTCTCCATTTTGACTAGGCTTATTCTCTGAAGTGATACTAGAAGGGGTCTTCAGCTGAAAGAAGAGAGGTGATCAAAATTTTCCTAGGCAGAGAAGCTTCAACCTTTGTATGTTAAGGTGAGCAAATAATTTCTGTACTCTTACATAGTTTAACAAGAGTGGGGCCAGTGCTTGTAAATTGCCATGGAATGTGCATCTTGATTGTAGGCAGATTTTCTGTATTTTATAGGTTACCAAGCCTACCAGTCTTGATCCTTACAGGATTTAGCTGTAGGAACGCCTAGGCTGTGCATTGTCAGTGATCTTCACTGAGACATTTAGGCCCTCTAGGCTGGGGTTACGTCAGTCCTGGGTAGAAGCAACAGTTTTGTAGGCATACAGGGAAATTTGGTGGCCAAAAGTTAGAATCATAAAATGCCTCAAGTTGGAAGGAACCCATAAAGGATCATCAAGTCCAGTTTAAGAAGTTAGATTACAGAATGAACAGACATGGACTTACATTGTAGGTCAGGACAGTTAAATACAGACCTTTTTCTTTTCTGTTTTCCTTCTCTATGTTGCTGTACTAGAAAGCATGATTTGTTCTCCCCTGTGCCCCATGGGCATGTTTTCTTGCTTACAGTTTTCATCTAGGCATATGATCTTCCCTGAGTTAAATGGGCATATCCAAGTTCACAGCTGTATGACCGGATCAAAAAGTTGATGGGCCAGGTCTTCATCTGATGCAGATCAGCTGTGCATCTCTTTTTTTTTTTTTTTTTTTTTTATTTGGCCAAAGTTAAAACATAGTTAAATACAAAGAAAATGTAGGAGGTGCAGAACTGTTTTAAAATGCAGTACATATGTGACAGACTCGTGACAGACTCTTTTTACTGTATTATTTGCAATACACTGCTCTTTTATTATAAACAACCCAAAAGGTGTGAAAAGACTTCCTAGTAGATACTTCAAAAAGATCACTATTGCACTAAGAGGAGCAAAGATCATTTTTCAAGCAAATATCAGCCAAATATGTAGTAAGTATCAGCAAAGATTTCATTAGATTAACGCAATATTTGAATTTTGTATATTTTTTCACATTTCATATCAGATAGCAAAATAAGCTCTACATATTGAAACAGTATCAGCTGGTTTCTACTAGCAAAACCCACTAGGGAAAAAATAATAAAATTTTGATCTCTTTCATTTTAAAAGTGTTGTTAAAATGAGCCTTATAAAAAAAAAAAAACAAAAACAAAACAAAACCAGAACATATGTATGACCTCTGAGAGGCAGAAAAAATGTAAAATTTTGTACAGTTTAAACTTGCATTCAAGAAAAACATTCCCAAGAAACTGCGTATACAGAAGAAATACAGATCATTCTACATTTCAAGAAAATATTACTTCACTGAGACCAATTTAAAAGAGAAAAAAGTTGCTTTAAGATAATACATATCTGCAAAAACTGTCTTCATTTAAACCGAACAGGAAATAAAAGAACCTTAACATCTTTGTTATTTTTCTGTTCAGCCCCACTCCTTCTACTGCAATTGATTTGATTTGGATACTTAGTACCCAGTTCGGCTATCCACATAGCTAAAGTAGAAGTCGGAGGAGTAGCTGGATATCCAGTGGGCTTTCACGTGATGGTTGTTGCCGGGGAAACCACTCCCCTGGTACCCATGCAGCGAGCAAGTCCGCCTCTTCAGGCTCACAGACACAGAAGCGTCAGTCTGTCAGTTGATGGGAAGAAAGCAAAACAGCAGTGGAGGAAACTTAATACGGAGAAGTAATTAAAGTGTTTAGATACTTCAGATGTAAAAGTTAGGATATTATTCTTAGGGAGTCCACCAAGGGGACTGCACTAACTCTCACTAGAATGCCTTGAAGGGAGTTACACTTCTGTTCTCCTTCATGGGGATAGTTGTCAGCTCAGCCAGTACTAGTCAGTCGCTCTGTTGATTTAGATTATATGTGTGCGGTTCAGCCTCCAAACGAAAATGGAAATTACAAAGTTGTAGCTGTGTCAAAACTTATCTAAATGACTACATCTCTGCAGGGCATTAACCCTGCACTAGACACAAGCAGACTTCCGAGTCACAGGTGTCCCTTAAAATGCATCCCACTGGGTGGTATGACTTCCTTGGCCATAAACTATTGGGAAAGGGATGTTTTTCCTTCTCACTGAGTGTGCAATTAAAACCAATGTATTTCCAGGAGTATACTTGAAAACTGTCAGAAATAAACGATCCCCAGGACTACCAGCCACAGAAGATCTTGGTACCAGCAGCTAGGCCTTTCAGGGACATCATTCCCTCTGGTGAGCTGATGGTTTCAAAGGCCTATGGGGTGTTCTTCCCTACAGGTAAAATGTCATAAGGGACAGGAGTCAGAAAGAAAGAGTCTCCTCTAAGCATTATTTAAACTCAAGAATTTGGAAGGTGAGATCTATTACTTGTTTAAATAGTTCAGTAGAAATGCCCATTAAGAATATAGATTAATTTTTAATCGTTGGAAAGCTCATGAGCATATTTCCCCTTCCCTGAAAGCACCTGCCTAAGAGCTGATCTGAGGCCAAGATGTAGGCATTCGTTAGTTCTTTAGCATCAAAGAAGCTGTTAGTATTTCATATTTTGTAATGTTTTGACTCAGATGATTCATATCTTACGTTTTTTGTATTGTATGGAACACTAAATGCCTGTTTTTTACAAGTTTTCTGGAAAACAGGACGGAAACAGTAAGAGAACCCTTTTGTCAGACCAGATTATCTCACCAAACTCTCTTCAATGGAAGAGAAGTCATCCCGTGCCCACCTACGAAGCCTTCTTGCTTTAGAAATCTTCACAAAAGGAAGAAAAGAAGCTGCATTAAACACTTTTCTGACAACATCCTCTGAGTAAGTGACGATTTAGAATTTCAAGGAAATGTGGGATAGTAGTCCGGAGGCCGATATGGCCATTTCTGTCTTGTTTTCCATAAGTCGTTCCTCTGCTTCACATGCTCCCTGTTTTTTCAGTTGTGCATATTGCATATAAAAGATGGGAAAAAGATATATTTGGTTTTGTTGCATCGGTGTTACTCGAGCTAAATAATTGAAGAATATTAACTTTGTTGTTTTGGTCCAATTCTAGTTTTGATAGTTATGCTGTACACTTAAAACTGTCTTGGCAATCGCAAATGATTCATCTTTCTCTCACTTCTTACTAACTTTTGCATATTGCTGTTGTGTATAGTAAACTTTAGCTGTCTTTCTCCCATGAGGGGCTGAAAATTAGTCCTGTAAGGCATGTACTTAGCAAATCCGTTTGTAAAGTGCATTTGGAAAGCTCGTGAATGTGTCGGGGGGTACCGTATAAATGTAAGTTTATTAATTCGGTGTGAATTTAGTTACACATTTTTAATGCAGTATAGATTTCCCTCCTGGAAATAACCCATAAAATTTCTGTTGAGAGAGGGGAGGGAAAAAACCCACCTAAATTGTGTCTGGTTTTTTTCATATATTCATAGAAATACGGATTACTGAATGGATTATCATGATTCTCTCAGAGCGTGCCATTTCTTGAATGATGCTAATACCTTGATGATGGATAGTCGATGTAGTTGGGAGGGCATTTATAGTAAATACAATTGTTTTATTTCCCTGTCTATACATATATATTGTATTTTGCCAGAAACACACATTCCTATAGCCTTGCTGTTTTTAAATGCTACCACACTATAGTGCATGTCTTGAATCATTTTTTTAGAAATATAATTTGAGCTAAGTAACTTATAGATTGTAAAATACCTATATTTATGGCCTAATAAAATTTGCTAAATTCATTTTAGGCTTGAATACAAAATTTTATGTGTAATCATGTGGGTAGGTGCATACATTATATTTTGAAATGCCAGTAATTTACTGAAATGCCTGTTTACATAGACAAACGTTAAAATGTGCTAAATAATTGCCTTTGGACCTTCAGTCTTATAAAACAACATCCTATATGAACAAAAGATGGGTCTTATTAATTCGTGTTTTTCATGTTCAGAGGCTGTGCTAGTTCTTTTTTCCATTTTTCTCACTTTTCTTCTTAAGAACTTCACTTCTTCATTCTGTTTTCTCTTGCCTGTAGGTCTTCCCTATGAATGTGAAATGTTAAAAATAAACAAACAATGGCATGCTTTTCATTTAGAAATTAAATTGCCCCTTTAGCATATAACTGTTCATTAGCCAGCATGTAATTAGTTTTGCAAAAGTCAATCTAAAACTTGCATACCTTGACGCACAGTTTGTTTTGTTCTTCTCAATTAATGCGTTTGAAGAGAAACTACTGCAGGTCACTGCTGGCTGATAGCAAGCCTAAACATAAAGTCACCTCCAGTGTGGATACCCAGGGAAAAGGACACTGAGCCTTACAGGACTGGCATTTCATCTCTTTCTTCAGACCTCTGTACTACCACGAAACTTTGTGGAGCTCGAAATCCTCGGTGGCCTTAACAGATCCAGGACTTACCTTGCTTTATACTTACATGAGAGTCAGTATGTTGAAATAAATGCTGCTCAGCCCACCTGGTCTCTGCATTGCATCCAGATCGCCTTGAATTAGTCCTATTGAAATTATCCATAAAGTTACATGCATAAACAACGTAAGGAATTAGCTTGAATTTTTAAGTAGGCGTTTGCTATATCAGTGCTTTATTAGTAACAGATGGAAGTTACTCTTAAGGCTTGGTGATGGTACTTGCGTTATTTAAGAAAACTGTTTTACTGTCTATAGTTGTCTCTGTAGGTATCAAGCTGTAGAACAGTGATGTGACTGTACAACTCAGCATGGATCCCAATTCTGTTCTAAATTAAAACTATTTGAGTTTTGTATTTCTAGGGCACAGTATTTCAGACACTACCTTTCAATACCTAAGTAAGTACAGATGGCAACCGGTCTGAATGTTAGAAGGATGTGCTAAATTGTTCTTTAACTGCATCGCTAAATACTGGGTTGATTATTGTGCTGGCTAGTTTGAAAACACAGACTTCATTCAGAACATGTTATAGCTTCATTTATTTAGGGGAAAAGGAAAATCTCCCCTGATTTTCCCTTCAGGGAAGTTTCCACGCTGAATGAGTACTACCCCTAATCTTCCTCCTGCAAAACCCACAAATTGCTCAGAGACTTTGAAGCTGGAAGCAAAAGGAGATCATGGGATGCCATTGAATTAAAGAAAATGGAAGGGCTATTGTAATCTTATCTGTAATAAGCCAGAGCAGTGTGGAGTGAAGTAGGAGCTCTTCTGTGCTGACATTGTGATGATGACACCATCTTCTGAAACCAGGATATTTTGCCGCTTAGAGCAGCTATGGCACTGTGAGGACTCAGGGTTCCTTTTCTTTTTTTAATGGGAATTTCTGTTTCTGTCTTCATAGCTCTAAACTCAGTGACTGCTCCTTCATCCTTTCTTTCTACAGTGAGCATACACTGCAGCTGGTAAATCATAAAGGACCCAGGGCGTGAAGAGGTTTGTGGAAGACTTTGGTCACCAGAGTGCTCAGCATGACCAGGGCAGTAGCTTCCTCGGGGGTTCCTCATGTATTTGAATCAGCCCCGGCTGTGCCCTGAGTTGTCCTGACCCACAGCAGCTGAGCCAAGCTGATGCTGGCAGAGGCTTTCCCGCTTAACTGCACTTGAATGTCCTTTTTGGATGGACTGCTGCAGCGCTCGGAATGTGTGCAGGTTAATTCTAACTTCTCACAGACCAGATGACAGCCCCATGAAGGCAGAGAAGCATTTAGGATTATGAGGGCTAAAATTAACCTCTGCACCCAGCCGGCAGGCTGTCTGTCAGGAAGCCCTGCAGAACAAGAGTATTGCTTGTTCTCCTGCCGGTTGGAGGACATGAACACAATTTAGGGAACAGCTGCAACGAAGAGAACAAACAGGTCTGGTAGAAAAGATTTCTGTTCGGGTTACAGAAAAATAGAAACTATTACAAAGTGATTTAATTACTTACAGATTAGGATCAGTGAGTCAGATCTTTTGCTAACATTTAACCCCCTTTACCCACTGAGTTCAATAACGGTAATTGATAGTGGTGTTTGGCCCAAGATATTAATTCAATCCAGCGAGTCTCACTTCATATATTTGAATCTGATCATTCAGGTGGCATTCTGGGTTGCGTAGTAAGCAGTTTATCTCCCAACACAGAGAGGCCTTGATAAAAATTTGTCATTGAGGTCTGGAAGATTTCAGACTGAGGAGAATGTAAATGGTTATTAAAAGTCTTATTTGGTTAAATGGGGAGAGAGTTCATCAGAGCAATGAAAGGTGGCCTGGAGTACTGGGAAGTACTGTCTCCTGTCTGAATGGCTGTCTGTTGCTATGTAAAAAAAGATTTTGTTTTTCACTAAGATATTTCAAAAGGTCGCATTCTCAGAACAACTGTTAATTGTACCTTAGTAGGTTGACTGTGTCAGGCAACAGCTTAGGTATGCTATAAACAAACAGCTGGATCTATTGATACTTGTCCATCAGTATCAACTTCTCTGAGGATGAGTGATACATCTAAGAGTTAGATGGACCAAACCTGTGATGGACAGTTTTAAAATGGGATAAAAAGGACTTGGCAATTTGGAATGTATTTCCTGACCAAGTTTATTTTTTGTTTGTCTCTGTGGACTTTGGAGTACTGCTGAGTATTTTATCCCATTTTATATATTAATTTTTACTCAGATTTTTCTGCACGTGTTTTGAGTGGATAATAAATGCTTCTATTGACTTACTGAACTCAATAAACTAGATTTTGACCGACATACTTGATTGAACTCACAGACACCATCAGGGAACAGAACGTTAAGCTCTTCCCAAGAAGTGTAGAGTTTGCTGAAAGCTTCCTCTGAAGCTGGGCCAGTTGCCTCAGAATAAAAGATGACCATTAAATAAATTAACACTATGAAAGAGGTAGGATGCAGTATGGATACTGTTGGGAGGAAAGAGAGCCATGTAAACATTTCCCTGTTGTGAGGTAGTAGTGATGGACTGCGGGAAGCACTGGACTCTTCCCTCTCCATAAACCAGTAAACCCATGCTTACGTATGCTAAAAGAAAAGCCAGATACCTAGTGGAAGCATCTTCAAACTAATAAAATTATCAGTAATCAAATCAGCAAAGGCAACTTTGTTGGAATATATGGGGTAGGAAGGATTTTTCTGTTACATAAATTTTATTGAAAATATCCTGCTAGTGTCTCTTTTTGTTGAGTTTTATGTTGTTCATACAGTATAATGCTACCTTTATTTTCTGTCCGGCATTATTAGTATTTATTTAATGCTTACACATAGTCATGGAAAAATTACTTACCATATACTTCCTTACAATATTTATGTGCCTAATTTCACTGAAGCCTATGAGAGTATTTTCTTGTAAGTTAACAAGGTTTGTTCCTCCTAGATAATAAAACATAACATTTGTAAATAGATAAGAACTTCACATTTCCACATAGACTGAAACATATTGAGTCCTAAAAAGTGTTTGATGTTCTAAAGACAAAGCTTGAATGAAAACATGAAAAAATAGACTGTTAAATTACAGTAATGTAAATTAAATGCTTAGAACAGATAAACTGTAGCTGTGATCTGTGTAGACCCAGCACAGCACATGAAAGTAGTATAGTTACTTCAAATGCGTATAGTACAACTATGATTTTTAGTGATTAGTATAGCTAAAATAATAAAACCAAACATATCTGATGACTATAAGCAATAAATACCATTTCAAGCATCACAGGCTGAAAAGAAGCTATGCATTCTGGGCTGAAACATCCTCCTCTTCAGAGGTAAACCTAACTCTTTCTAGCTGTCCAACCAGATTTATTGGCTACAACACAAGTCTTTAATGAACCTTAACAAAAGACTCAATTAGCAAAGAGCTTACCACTGTATTAGAGCAGTTTTATGAAAATGTATTTCTCTCAATTTTGAATCCCTATTATGTTTTGGGATTTTTTTTTAATTGACTTTTGAGTTCAATTTCCTGATTTTCAGTGGTTCTTTGCAATTACCCAACTACTGTACTTAGTTTTGGTTTACTGCTGCGCTCATCATTCAGTGAGTTAGCATTGCAGTAAGAACTATTTCATTGGCGTAGCATAAATGTCTTGCTTAATTTAAGAAATAAATAGAATTGCACGCTTTGCCCATCAAGTATAATAACACGGAGGAAAATGTTTCCGAGTTAATATGCCTGCTTGTATTGCACAGTTAAGGAACTTATCTTTTTGGGCTAAAATTATCAAAAGTAAGAATCTATGAATTGTGGTATTACATCGGACTAACGGTTCCTCTAGTCCAGAATCCTGTCTCAGGCAGTTTGCTGAATCAGATGCATTTAAGAGAGATGCAGAAAGCACTCCCCTTGTGATTTGTCCATTCTTCCAGCTTCTACTTGGTGGTGCTTGGTTTACTTCCTGGAGCATGAAGATTTCTGTCTTCATGTTTGCGATTTTATTATGATCTGATGTAACTTCATTTTCATATAAACGTAATTTAAACAAAAGAATTGGCTACATTGTTTTCAAGAACGTCTTTCCACTGTGAAATCTTCAGACTAACTTTCTGTTATATAAAATTATGTTCTCTTATGCCACTTTCAAATTAATTGCTTCCAGTGATCCCTTGCTCTCCTGTCATGAGAACAGTATCTTGCCATGACCAATTTTGTTTTCATATCATTCATTAGCTTATGTATCTTTGTTTCCCCTGTGTTTGTCTCTTCTTTTAGCTAAATATCTCTAATCTGTCATTCTTCCTTAATTTTCTCTGTGATGTCTTACTGCTGTATCATTTCCCACTATTTCTTTTTTAATAGGGAATGACCAGAAATTATGACAATAATTAAACCATCTTCATGAATTTAATCAGCGATGTAGTGTCTTACTAGGGCTGGAATTCTTGGAGGTGCTTAACCTTACTTCATTTCAGACACAAACAAACCAAAGCTCTCGGAGGACAAACTTGTGAATAATAAGGAAACAGCTATAGGAAGAGAGAACTGTGAGTTAGGCTTTCTAGATGATGGACCTGTTTTTAGCACTTCACATTGAACAAAAAATGTAATAACTGTTCTTGGGTCAGGGACTACAGTGCAGGGTCTCCCCCAGTTTAGTGAGCAGTCTACTTCCTTATGTATTGTTGTTCTCTGTGGATCACTCAATTCTAAATTCCCCTTTTCTTTTTTTCTAATTTGTGTGTTTGTTTGCTAACATCATGGAAGTGGCATGAATTCAACATGAAGACCTGGAAGCTGTAGGACAGTTGTGCAGCCTCTCTGTAGGGGAAGTGGAAGATGTCATTTTGGACCCTTTCAGAATAAGTTGGGCAGAAAGCTATGCTCTCCCACAGGCCTGTCTCATAAGAAAGAGCTTTCCGTCACCATCAACACTTAACATGAATATGTTTAATGAAAGTGGCTTCAGGTTATGCGTGTATGTGAACTCAGTCTTGCCAGCATTGAAGCTGTTGAATGGGTTCAGAATACAACTTCCAGGAAGTTTAAATATGGGGACACGCTGGTTTGAATAGACCAACTGGGTTCTCACCTAACGCTGAACTTCTTAGTCCCATTGAGGCATAGACAGTACATGCAATAGCAGAACTTCAGGTCTGTAATACCAAACACCTTGTACTTGGACCTTATGATTAGTTGTGAAAACTCTCCTGTCACTCTCTCGGAAACAGCATCTTCTTTTAATTTTTAAGTAGAGCTAACTACTACTGCAAGTTTTGTTTTGTTTTCCAGAAAACGTGAGTGAAGAGGCAGAGATAGGAGTGGGTACTCTTCTGGTGATACAAATAAAGTGCTCAGACACTACATAACTGCTTTTCCCTTTTCTCAGGGGAGCTGATAATGCTGACTGTAATAGTGAGTTCAAGGCCTGAAATCCCAAGGACAGCGAAGGAGAACAAATGTTCAGTGCAGAAATAGAGCTGTCATAGTGCCCCACGTGCATGCTCTCCTCTGCATTTGTGTGCTGTTACCAGGGTTCAGGAGATGTGTGGTACCTCACACCAAGAAAAGAATCGGCATTGTCTCTGAGAGAGAGGACAACTTGAATTGCATTTTTAGAAGGCTCTCAGGCATGATAAGGCAAAGAAAGCATGCCCCATGGTGTATGTAAATATTTTTCTATCTCTGCTAAACAGTGGGTGATTTCATATCTAATTTGTCTGTAAAAGAAAACCAGTTAACTGTAACGTTTTTATCTTACCCTCAAATTTCTGTTTTATTTTGCTTACACTTGCATGTGCTGTTATCTTGTCTCGTTTGTTCTTAGGCCAAACCAACTATTTGATACTCAGACAGTAATATTGCATCCCCTAACAATTTCTGCCAGTCTAAACTTACCTGAGACAGGCTGAGCTGATGTATTTGTATTGAGCCTGTCCAGGTACCTTACTGCATCGGTGAGAAAGCTGGATACTTCAGTTAGACAAGATTTAGCCAATTCTTGACATCCAGCTTTGTAACTCATCAATACGTAATGCAAGTCTTCAAAGGTCAATCCGATAACATTGAAAAATCTATCTTCTCATGTTGCAAATACACAAGTGACAGAAATACACATGCCAGCCTAGTAGGCATTAGGGACAGTGGCGCGGTTAGTTTAAGAAGATTCTTGAGTAAGGGTTCTTCAGGGTTGTGGTCGGTTGTCAATGGTAGTGATAAAAGATTCTTAAAGGCCGTGAAAAGTAGTTTCCCAAATGAATTAATTGTTTAAATTGTTTTATGCACCTAAAATCCTATCTCTGTTTCTCTTGATTTAGAACAATAAATTACCTGTTTAGATTTTTGGTTTGGACTCTTACCTCTGTTGTACCCATATAAATGAAGCATAACTTCAGTGAGGCTGTTACAGATTTATTCTGATATAAACAAAGATCAGTATTAATCTGGCCATCAAACTATAACGGGAAAATGCCATGGGTTGTGTTTCAAATTTTTATATCAAAGGTGTTCAGCATTTAATAGTAGAGAAATAATTATGGAAGAAGACAGTGAGTGCTTTTAAAGCATGGCTGGAGTAGAGCAGAGCTAGCATGGTTGGGAGTGATATGATAAATACCAAAGATTGCCGTTCTCCCTCAGGCTAATGTGAAGAAGTCAGCAAAGGAATGACACTCCCCTGTTTGGCCATTAAATGTTACACTTTTCTCAGAGTAAAGGTTATTAGCTTCATGGTCCTGGCAGAATTCTATTTTGCATAATTTTATTCTAGCTTCTCAGCTGCTTCTGTTAGTGGCTAAGGGCGTCTTTACTTCCTGTCCTAAACTGCTGGGTAGAAACTATTGTGTGACATTTACTGCTGGTGAATAATTGCCTTTGACGAGGTCTTCAGCAGAATATTTTTGGAAACCGTTTTGACTTCAGTGGGATGTCCATCTAAAAGAATTTGTCCTGTATCTGTTAGACCTTTTATAGCTATGCAATAGCAAGTGATTCTTGTCTGTGAGAGTCACTTGCCTGACTTCCACCCTTCTTGTTAGGCCAACACACTCCAGTAGCGTAAAAACTTGACTTTATTCCCAACTGTGCTTTCTCCCTTGTTTGGTGCGGAGGTCTCTGTGCTAGACTGCGCCAGCTGTGTGCTCCACAACAGCGAGCTGTAGGACATTGGGATTTCTTCTCACAGCTTGGTAGGCAGCTTGAAAGAAGTGGAGATTTCAAAGCTACAGTCCTTTAAGGGCAGATGGAGGATCTGATATTCTTCCAGGTTTCTCTGGCAGGAGGCATTGCGCCTTGTGCAGAAGTGTCCCTACGTAATAAGGGAATTCAGATTGTTACAATCCTGATACTATAGTATGATTTTATTAGCTATTTCATAACTTACTTGATTCTGAATATAGATGACTTCATATGGAACAGGGCAATAGTGAGTCAACCCTTGTGTGCATAAGTCCAGCCCTGCACCATATATAAACATATATATATATATAAAGATTGTAAACCAATGTGATTTCCTTTATAGCTTAATACAGAAATCTCAAAATGCTGAGAAACTGAGATTCTACTATATCTTTTGGGAAGCCCTGGACATGATTTGGCGCTATGGCACCGTAGTCACGGTTTATTTTTAGTGCACCTTTTTCTAGCTTCCGTCAACAGCACAGAAGAGCAGCCTTGTCCACCCAGAGGGTATGCTTTTGAGCCATTCACCTATTTTGATTCTGGGAGGAAATGGTAGACTGTCTACCCTAACAGCTTCCCATGCCTGCCTGAATGGCCTTGTCTAACGAGTCTCTCTACAGAGACTGCCTGTGGTTTTCCATAAAGCAGTGTAGCAAGCAATGAGATTGCATTTGCTTAAGCCAGGGGAAGGTTATTACCAAAGCTGCAAGTGCCTCGTCTCTGCCGTAAGTGTAAAGCCCCTGTAGCACAGTTGTCTGTGTGTGTCTTGTTAGGAATGAGGGAGTAGGGCCACAAAACATGTCTAGTCTGTCTGCGCATGGTTCCGTCTTTTCTCCTACAAAGTGCCTGCCTCAGTTTTTTTCAATATTATCAAGCTTTATTTCAATTCCTGGGAAAATGCTGGAGCAAGCCATCCATCCTTGTAAGCTCCTAGAATTACAACATCCAGAAGGGATTTGTCTTGAGGAACAAAAATCACATCTAGCTGATATAATTTTCTCCTGAAACAGGGAAACAATTCTTGTGGGTAGGACAAAGACAGTAGGTGTTCTTCTTTGTCTTATGGGAAAGTATCCTCTAAATGACACTATCAAAGAATAGATGCAAACCTGGTTAGATAGCCATACCTGAGAGGAGTTATCCCCAGTTCACTACCGGAAGAGAAGTGTGCTGTGCATGAGTTCTGCAGAGCTTTGTGCAGGAGCCAGTTCTGTTCAGTGTATTCATCACAGAGCTGTGTGATGGCATAAACAGCATGCATATTATATTTATTTGCTAGGAGGAGCTGCAAGTATGTTGTAAGACAAGGTGAGAATAAGAAATTACTGTATAAATTGAGGGATTTAATGAAAAATAGGGTGAAATTAAAAAGGGCATGATGTAACACCCAAGTAGGAATAACTAACCGTGCACAAAGATGTTGGGAGATAACTGTTCAAATAGCAGGTCTATAGAAAAGGAATTGAGGGAAACAATCAATCGTAAGTTGAACAGCGATCAATACACAATATTGTGCTCTTCCAGAAAAAGAAATCACACTGGGGTATATAAAAAGAAGTACAGTTTGCAAGATGTGTAAAGCGATCCTCAGAAGTACACAGCATTGGTACTATAGTGTCTGATTTAGAGCAAACAAAAAGAAAAGAATTTAGGAGGACTAAAATTGGAATTTGAGGTGCAACTAGTTGCAAGACCACAACGAAATAGAATTTGAAATGTAAAGGAAACAAGAACTTGATGACATTGTTGAGCAGCTAAGTGGTTTGGATCATCACTCTCTGCTACTGGTAAGAGTAGGCATGTTCTACTCAAGGCTGGCTGTTTTCCAGAAACTGAGGTGCAAGATAAGGAGATACTAGAAAAAGATGCTGGTTTGAAAATGTACTAAATTGCTTCAGTTACAGGAGCTGAATTATGAAGTAGGTCAGCTAATTAAAAAAAAAAAAACAAAACCAAAACAAAAACAGTTGATGGGGAAGGAGGTGTCCATTTAAAACAGCAACTGTGTGCTTAAAAAAAAAAAAAAAAGTTGTAATAGTGATTTGGGGAATTAGAAACCTGTAAGATTTACACCTGGACCTGGCAAACAGGACAAAATGCTAACTCAGAATAGTTAATAGTTTCTATGAAAGGTCTAGCCAGGATGGATTCAACAAAGGCATAACTGTGCCACCCCGCTCTCCAGCCATGTAAGTGAAGTAGGGGATGTAGAAGCAACACCTGATTTAATTAAACTAAGTATTCAAGGGGCCCTTCATATTGTCCTCCAGAAGGCTGTTAGAGATACTATATCAACACAGTGCAAGGCACAAAGTACTCTTTTGGGCCAGAAACTGAGTAGGAGATGAGAAGAAGTAAGAAGGTACATTTATGGTTAGGTTTCAGTAGGGAGAAAAAATTGAGAGCAGGTGTTCTCTTGCTTGATGTATTTGTTAATCTCAAAATACAGATCTGTGTTGAAGCAGGAAATTTGTAAAAGTTAGTCAGCTCTTGCCCTGTCTTGGGGGAATGTGAAAAAACACATGAGCAAAATGCTGAATAAACAACGTGCAGCGTTGACAAATGCATTAGAAAATGTTCAAAAGCGCAACCATACCTAGCTGCGCCTTTTGGTTACTATGGTTAAGAGATGCCAGTTCTTACAGTTGACAGCACAGGAGAAGAGTACTCGTGTCCTAGCACCTCTGAGTCCCCAACCTGAATAACTCTGTCCAGTGGCCTCAGAGACAGATCACAGTCTTCAGCAGAGAATGACTTCTCTTTCTCTGTGGCTCATCTCTGTGAAATGGCTTCAGTCTGCTGACTCACTGAACGCCAGTGAGGCTGCTAATGCTTTGCTACGAGTATTGTCAGGCCAAGTGATCCTCTCCTGGGATCCGTGGGAGTGCTCCCAGAAAGGACGTTCTTTCTGTTCACAAAGAATTCCTCCTACACATAATGTGGAAATGAGAAGAATGTGTACAGGAGGGGTGCTACAGGGCGTCCATCTCTTCCAGATGTATCAAGGGCTCTTACTTATTGTTCCCACTTACAGAGTGGGGAAAGACTGGTCATGTTACAAGAAATTCTGCATGAAAAGCAATGATGCCATATTGCTGCTGTTAAATGGTTCTCATGATTATAAACGTGCCCCCGAGGTGGGGGCAGCTTCTGGCATCTTCTCACAGAAGCTACCACTGCATCCTCCCCACTATCAAAACTTTGCCACGTAAACCCAGTACAGTAGCCTTTTCAATCTTCTATATTATAGTAAAGTTTTTACTTCTCTTGCTGTCCATAATTGAAGATGGCAGCATTCTGGTGATAGCTCATCACCCCCAAATGCTGTGCTAGACCTCATGTCAAGATTTCTGAGTATTTTGTAGTAGATTATAATGAGCTGAACGCTTTCTTTCCTGTTTGTGTAGGTCAGGATGTACTCTTCAGGTTACAAGAAGGAATGATATTTGGGTTACACTGGAGTAAATTCCTCAGGTAAGTAAACATATGCTTTTTAAATTTGTGTCAGTTTTAGCTCACGTGTTACAACTCAGAAGTTTTGCTGCATTTAAAGGTGGAGGAGACGTGCACGCAGGTTTCTTCCCTGACCTGAATCTACCTACCTTTGGGTTTGCTAACAGAGAAATAACAGAAATACGGAAAAGCTTTTGTTGAAATTTCAGCTGTGTCTGTGCTTGCGTTTCCTCCTAGGACTGCTCCTTTCCCATCTGCTTAACTAGAGGGGTTAGTCCATATGCTGCAGATAGTGGCAGCTAAACGTGTCTTTGCCAGGTACTGAAAGCATAGACTATCCCAGGTACGCCCTAGAAGCCTTTCAAGGCTGGTATGGAAGATAGGAAAAAATAACATTCAACCTATTCTGTACAAAGTAATGTGTGGAACATTAAAAAAGGCAGCAAGTCTAGATATACCATATGCAGGGAGCTGCAAAGGTCAAACACCAAATGGGTGCATAAAAAGGGCTTCTGAAAGAGAAGAGAAAAATTTACATTTTCTGTAAATAATCCTGAAATATGTTAAAACCACTCTGAAACATAAGAACAACCTGGAAGGCAGGTGAGGGTCACCATATTGAAATAAACAGTGGAACACAGCTCTCTTAAGTGACCGGACAGACCTATTCTGGTGGCAAGCAAGTGGAAGGCCCCACACTCAGAGCGTGATGGATCGGAACGTGTTTACCCCTCTGTCATTAGATCTGGAGGGTGAAAGTTGCTGTGTGTCTCTGGGCTTTCCAGAAAGCTTGGCAGAACTGAGTAGATTATTAGATAATGGTGGAAATGATTACTTCAGTAGGTGATCCTGAGTGTTTCTAGGCATTGTTTTAAAATACTGAATACAAATTTCAAAATATTAAACAAACAGGGTAATATTTTTCGAAGTTCTTATATTTTATTTGCAAGTACGTAAGTTAAAAAGCTATACCGAGGTGTTTATGAAACACAGATAGAGAAAAGTTACCAATTGATAGTAAAATGGTGTAAGCACTAAACTTCTATTGACTTCGAAGAGTATGTTGGCATTTTAGTTGTTACATCTTGTGTTTTAACTTTGTAATTTAGTTACTGGTAAGGTGTAATCACTCTTGATGGATGTGCTAACAACTAAGCCCTAAAAAAACTGCTGAGTGTGTCCTGGAGGCTGCTAATTATTCTTAGCTGTTATTAGTTTTAGTACAAGCCAGAGATATTCAGCTCTTGACTCCAGTATTTTCTGCGCGTGTGAACAGAAGCCTTATTAGTGTTAACTTTCAAAAAAGTACACCTGATTCTGACAGCTGTCCCTAGGTGCTACAGAAAAGTAGGGAAGTAATGGTCACTGGTGCAAATCAGCCCTTTCTGGGAGAGGGATCAGAAGCTCTGAGTGAAGTGTATCCCATGTGAGATGAGCTTTCCAAAACCTCCCTCTGGGCAGTATCACGTTTTGGAAAAGTGGGACTATGTGCTCTACTTGTTAAGAATCATAAATATCTTCTCCTTTGTACAAAAGGTTTTATATTTGCTATTATCCAGTCTTATTTTCTACTTCAAACTATGATGCTTTCTGGGCACAGCATATTTATTTCAGATGATTAGAATTTATCCTTGTAAGAGACTCTGACAATGGTTTTTTAGAGGCTGAAGCACCTATGTTTTCCATGATCCTTCGGAACTTGGCAGGGAAGAAAATCTCCAAAACCAGAGAAAAGCATTTATTACTTTATGAAATTCTGTTCAGTTCTGGCAGAGTTCTAAACTTGGTAAGTTCTCTTTTTAGCACTTGATTTCTTCGCAAAATGCTGGCAGTTTGTCAAAACATAAACAGTGTAACCTGGCGCGCTGTGCTGCCAGGAATAACAGCATCTCACACTGGCAGGGACACAGTCTCTACAGGGAGCAGAGAAGAAGAGTCTTGGGTAGACTGAACTTCTAATGAAATATTGTCTTACCTATTCCAACAATTAAACCAACGAATAACCTCAATACCCCACTTCCCAGTCAGGACAAAAATCTCTTCTCTTTGGCAGGTGATGTAGTTACTCTTGTTATGTGGGGTTTGTACACAGCTGGTGATAGATAACTGGGAACTGTTGTGATTTCTCTTTCCCCTGGTTCTCACTTGAAGAAAAGACAGGGGGAACACTCTTTGCATTGGTTTTCTTGTGTTAAAAGCTGCCTCAGTTGGAGAGTCAGGCACTTGAAAGTTATGAAAAGCCAGAGTGACAGTCATCGGTGTAACCTTTTAATTCAATCTCTGTGTGCATATTCATTATGATGTAATCTTTAATTATGGCACTTAACTCTCTTGCCAGCTCTCTCACATATTAGTATCTAGATCTATGTATATGTATGTGTGTGTCGGGAAGATTCTCAGTTCATGTGTAGAAATCTGAAGGTGCATGGAGAAGAGAACAATGAGGGGGATTGTTGAAAGAGAAAGGATCATCCTATGACTAAGGCAGGTGAATGAGAAGAATTCCTCTTTTCTTCCTGTTTCTGCTGCAGTCTTTGTGTGTGTTGCTGAGCAAGCCACTTCAACCAAAACACCTTTTGTGGTTACTCTTTGCTTGTCTCATCTCCTCAACCCCTCAGGCCTAATGTGCAGAAGTGCTGAGCGCTCACAGCTGCAAACGAAATCAATGAGAAGTGTGGTCACTCAGCGTTTCTGGAATGAAGGCAGAGTGGATTGGATATCTGCACGTGGGAGGATAGTAGGTTCTGGGTGCCAGCCCTTCCTCTGCAAATGATTTGCAGTGTGGCCTCTGGCATGGGTTGTTGGGGTTTTTTTGTCTTTGTGTCTCTGTTGTGGACACAGTACATTTTGCAGTAAATGTAGATTAATTAATGTCTGTGAGACACTCCTGCTAAAAAATTCCCCAAATAACATGGGTGAAATTAATACCTTTTGTATGCATATCAGATTTTGGATGGTAATGAGGATATGGTATTCATGCAGATGTATACTGTACACAGTATACACGTCACACACATGTATGTATACACACACACATAGACATCCCTAGATGGATTTGTTTGTGTACATTTTAAAAAATGTAGATGTAAAGGTATCTTTCTGTTGATGATAGAGGAGTTCAGAACAGCAATTACTTAGATTGCCTTTATGAACTTCCAGTTATGAGGTCTAACTAATTTTTTTTACAAGACCTCTTCCAACTCAGCACATTTGATAGCTCCCAGTCATCAACTGACTACACTGCTTAATGCTTTTATTTTTACAGATTTATAAATGTATTTGAAAATGTATTCTTAAACTTGATTCCCAAATAGAAGCTGGGTAATACCTCTTTTTTCCTGAATACATACCATTCGTAATTCAAGGGTTAAGGAGAGTGTTTATTAGTGAACGGGTAGAGTCATCGCCCTTTGTCCAGCTCTGTGAAGCTGTCAGACTAACTAGTGGAGGCCATTTCAGCCACTCCTTGCATTTCATCTGCAAGTATTTTCAATGGTTTTAACTGACTTCAAGAAGGCAGGATGGGACTCAGATGGTATTACAGGAAAATAAATAGGAATGCATAATTAAGAGCGAGGGTTGGAGTCTTGTACGTTAGTGTATCTTTCTAGTGGACAATTGCAATGTGTCAGTAGAGTTACTCTGGATTTATACCTGTAAATGTCAGACAAGGAAATGGCCTGAAATGGACTAGCACATAAAGGAGCTGCGCCTGCTTTCACTGAAATCAATATCAAAATTTCCATTCATTTCAATAAGCACTAGGAGATGATGGATTAGGAGAATTTAATTTGGGGCTTTGGGGAATTATATTCACAACTTTAATTGTATTTATGTAAAACGCACATTGATCCTTGAACAAATTCTCAGTACAGCTGGCCATTGAAAAAAAATTAGAAATGTTGCAAATGCCTCTCTGCACATTCTTCCTATGATTAACTGTTCTTTAAAAGAGAAGAGAATGTAGGGATGTAATAGTAGGTATTGCCCTGCTTGCAATTATTTTGAGTAGTAAAACAGATTAAGCAGAGGCTTAAGGCACGAGCTTAGTGAATGTAGCCATATCTAAACAAACGGTGACGAATCTGCTCTTCCACTCTGAATTTTAAGATTAAATAAATGGCAGTCTCGTTTAAATTATATGTAAGCGTATGCAAATATTTAATTAACAGGGTCTTGACACCTTAGCTTGTAATTCCTACTCTTATTAAAATCATCCACCAAATTTTGAAGTAGAAATTAAATCTCTGTCTAATTAAAAGCATTACTTTTCAAATAAGATTGCGTATTGTGACAAGTACTTCTGAATTCTGCATTAGTACAGAAGCTCCCAAGCTCTCAAATTTGTAGGTCTTCTGTATAAGCAAACAAGATTCGCTGCTAAAATCTCTGACTCATCTAATAATGGTGGCGAGAAATACCCGGCTAGTGCAATAGTGCTCTCGAATGTCGCCGTGTATTTTCTTCATACTCAATCTCCCTGTGCTTCCTTTTCTTCCTCCGGTAGTTAATTTGAGGAATTTGGATGTTTAAAAAGCCTGAGAGAAGGGACGTGTGGCATGGGGGGAGAGAGAATAAAAGCCATTACACAGGTTTTCATTCATATGTGTTTTTGCAAACAATGCTAAGGCATGAACCGTGAGCTTATTTCCATAGTACATATTGCCATGTAAATACTTACAGGATTCCTGTAAAGCACCAGGATGTAACAGGGGTTAAAATTCATGCTCTTGTCACTTTTGTAGGGGAGTGGAACATAAGAACACCCCATCTAAATCAATAGGAGTTTTGCTTTAGACTTCAGAGAACAGGTGGGATGGAATTCTGGACTGAGCTGCAGCTGGGGGATTTAATCTGGATTAACACAGGTGAAACTGAGAAGAAGGGATCACGGCGTGGCTGAGCAACTTTAACTCCTGGCAGCTGAAGGGGATGATTCTTGCCCTACCTGCATGGTCTGCTTGTTCCTGACCTGCTCAGCAATGCCTTTGCTGTTTATCTGACTCCTTAGTGATCCCACTTCGCTTGGTAAAGATGAAGGAAACTCTGCTTTTCTCTGCCAGGTTTGCTTTCTGCTGATTTAATGAGTTGAACTGGCATGCCATGGGGTCAAGCGAAGTCGCTGCAAGGAAAAGAGCAGAAAAATGCGGCTTTGGAGCTCGGAGAACTTTTCTTTTGGTAAGCAGAGTCACTTTAAATAGCTGCTATTCCATATTCCCGCTTGTGTCTCTTGCTCTCTGCAGTTGCACCATTGCAATGGTCTGTCTGTGGGGCCACTGCAAGAAATGCGATCAGGGAATTGATCCATGCTAAACTCAATCCAGGAAAAATAATAACTATATTTTTTTAACCTGAGTCAGTTCCCCATGGTGGCATGGGAGACTGGCTTCTTAAGACAGCCCTGAAAAAGAGCCAACTGGACAGAACTCATTTTCTGAGTGATGCCCTCCTCGCGTTTTCATGTGAGTGTGTGTGGTGGGAATGGAAACAGCATTGGGGTTGCTGCAGTCTCTGGCCAACATTGGTCTTCTTGGGATTTTATTGTTAAATAATTGTTCCTTGCATACCATATTGAGTGGAGGAGCCTGGCCTGGCTCCTGTGTTGATCATGGGCTGAAGCTAATATTCCCCCAAAGAAAGGGGAAAAAATTCAGTGTGGGTGGTTTAAGTCATCAATCTTGAAGTAAAAAATTAATAATGGCTGAGCCCCCGATTCCACAGGCTGCCAGTCCAGCCGGTTTGACATTTTTCTTAAGATAGTTTACCAAAAACCTTACCTTTAAGCCTTCAAAGCTCATGCATTAAGGAAATGCTCATATTTAAAGCAAAACAGAACTGCTACAGGAGAGCTCATGGGCTTCTCTTGAAGTGCATGAGGATCTCTACAGATACCTCTCAGTTGTAAAAACAAATGTGCAAATACAATTGGCAGAAGCCTAACCACCCCCTCTGGTAATGAGCAGACACTGTCTTCCCCCTTCAGCTCCTGTAATTAAAAGTCATTTTTACTTCATGAAAATCATCCCCTCGTTAACTTCCCAGCCCATGCCAGTATCCCCAGACTAATCCCACTCGTAGGGTTCGTACCTGTGGCAGCTCAGTGCTGTTTCTTTCTGTTTCAATTAAGTTTGCAGGGTTTGCCCCCCCCTCCCCCCAACAACGCAAACTAAAGTAAGCGTGTAGTCTTTGTACGCTCGCATAAGCGGCTCAGCCTCTGAGGTTAGGAAGCATACCTAACGCCTGCGAAACGTGTTGCTTGCTTAAACGCCGGCCACGGCGGGTATTTAAAGCCCTGACCAGGAGTTCCGGGGCCCGCTGCGCCGGGCGGGCAGGAGGGAAGGCAGGCAGGCGGCTGCAGGAGCTCGCTGTCGGCGCTTGCAATTCACCGGCCCTCCGAGCCAAGAGGGGGGCACAATCCGCCCGCGTTTGACAGCCGTGCCGCCTCGCCTCGGCACCGCTCGCCTCCCGCCCGCCCGGCTTTCCGAGGCCCGGCGCTGCGCGGCGGGGAAGGAGGAGGAGAGGGGGCGAGGCCGGCCGGGGTCCGCCGGCTGGCGGCGCCGCCCCGCGGGAGCGGCCGCGGCTCGGGAAGGCAGCGGCGGGTTCGCTGGCGGGGCTGGAGCCGGTGGCGGGGAAGCGCTGCCCCGCCCCGGGCTGTGACGGAGGGCACCGAGGCGGAGGTGAGGGGCGCGGGGTGGGATGGGGGGGGTTAGTGGACCTTAATGTCGAGCTCGCCCGGCTTAGGGAGCCGCAGCCCTGCGCGGGAAGGAGTAAAGTCATTTGCCCAAGTAGCTCCGTACCGGGAGGTTTGGGGGCAGCGAGTGCGGCTGGGGTGAGAAGCTCTGAGGGGGTGAATGCTGCTTAAATGGCGCCGTCCAGGGGAGAAGCACTTAAATATAGTAATAGTTGGCGGCATCCCGTTTGCCGGGGGAGACCTCACGTTAAACTCTTTGCTCCTTTTCTAATAGCCAGCGTGTTTAAGCTACAGAGTACTCTAGAAATTTAGTCTGATTCCTTCTGAAGGCTGGGTTTAGTTATTAGGATTCCAAACGACTTAGCAGGCTCATCTCAAAATCCTTGGGGAAACTCGGATTTTATTCAGCTTCTGTGCAGAAAATTTGTGGCTCATAAATCTACTTTAACATTTGGATCTGAGATGACGTTGAGACAGTAAAGATTTACATGGTCATCTTCATTTGAAAGGTCGTGAGTTACTATTTTCCTCTTTTAAAAGATTTTACAGAAAGCTGTTGGTGGTTTAGCTGATGGAGTTGCCTGCAGCAGTTTAATGAGGGAGGAGCACAGGTGAACCCAATAAAGGGAGCTGAAGGCAAGAGGGCAGGGGAGTTTGGTGTGATTAAAGAGGCAAACTCGGGTGTTGTGTTCACTTGGTCAGTGTGGCTTAGGAAAGCTCTCTTCCAGCTGTGTGGGGGCACAGGAGTGTCTGTCCTGTCCCATCTGAGAGAGGAGTAGAGGGGATAGTGTGAAAAAAGTGAACATTTGTGTTTGAAACCAGCAGTATTTTAGCTGCTGCTCACCTGTGAGGCGCCTTTCCCTTGCATTGATGCTAAATGGCTGAATCAGTTTGGAGTTTGTTTGCTAAGAAATGAAGGTATGTGCTTCTTTAAGGTAACACCCAGAGGTTTGCCATTGCAGGGCTTCCCGTGTTCCTGCAGCAGATGCAATTCGCCACAGGTTTGTGTGGGACGTCCTCGGGGGAGGAGTGGGACCCCCCGCGGGGCTAACCCTGCACCGCCGAGCACAGACCGGACAGCCAACAGGTCCCCGCGGTGTTGATTCGCCACCTGAAAGTTTCTGTGCTGAATTCAGATGAGTGGCAGCTGAGACATTCATTCTCCCAGGAAAAAGGCCTACAGGTGGCATTTGGGAATTAAGGCACCACCAGCGAATACACAGGCTTGGCAGTCGGTGTGCTTGCGGGTCCGGAGTTGGGATCGGTGGGTGCCGAGAGTGGTTTCGACGGAGGTGCGGCGCAGCATCTTCCCGCACGGCCGAGGCGGGGTGCGCGGAACGGGAGCGAAGGGCGGCAGGGAGGGAGCGAGGGAGCCCCGGAGCCGAACTGAGCCCGCCCGGCGGCCCTGTCTGCCGTGCCCTTCCCTCCCTGGGTGTGCTTGCCCTGGCCGGGGGAGCAGGGCTGCGGGGGACAAGGTTGCTCCATCCTGGAGGAG
Source organism: Chroicocephalus ridibundus (assembly GCF_963924245.1). NCBI lineage: Eukaryota > Metazoa > Chordata > Aves > Charadriiformes > Laridae > Chroicocephalus > Chroicocephalus ridibundus. The sequence goes on from NC_086289.1 coordinate 39,012,575, forward strand.
GAGGTTGCAGAGGGCTGGCTGCCGAGGCAGGGATGCTCGGAGCGCTCGCAAATGCTTGCTTCGGTGTTGGCGTTTTTCCCTTTTCTCCCCCAATCCTCCTCCTTCTCCTTCTTCCTCTTTTTTTTTTTTTTTTTCCCCTGATCCATAAAGCGCGGAGCGGGGAGGCGGGCATGAGCAGCCCCTCAGCTGCGCCGTAACGCTTTCACCGTGCTCCCCCCCCAGCCGGGAGCCGCGGCGGCAGCGCCCGCCGCTCGGGTGAGCCGCCGCCGGGGGGGGTGGGCACCGGCGCCGCCGCTTCCGTGCTCTCCGTGCCAGCCCCAAAGTTTTCCTCCCGGCCCTGCGCGGCCCCACCGCAGCGCTGCAGCCGGCGTTGGTCAGCGGCAGGCAGAGCGGCGGCGGCGGCGTTGCCCCCGCTCCCCGCGCGGACTCGGCGGCGGCAGCACAAGCCGCCCTCGCGGGCCTCGCCGTCCCCGGCCTCGGCCTTAAGCGCTCCCGGCACCGTCCCGCTCCCCGCCGTGGCGGAAAGTTTCCCGGCGGAAGGGGGTAAGTCGCGGGGGAGGGAGGCGCAGGTGAAATTGCCGCGGAGAGGGCTGGACCTGGGCCGCCGAGGCTCTTTTGGCTGCCCCAGCCCGGAGACTCCCCACCCTTCTGGGGCAGGGCTCCGCTGCCGGAGCCGGGAGAGCCTCCTCCGGCGAGGACACACGCCCGTCCACTCCCTTCCTTCCTCATCGGTCCCTGCCACCACGCAGGGAAACGGTGACCTCAAGTATTGTCGTATTGCTTTAAAATGTAGGGTTAATTTGAAAGGGCTAGTGGAAGAAATGCAATGTTTAGACTTTGATATCTTTGTGTGGTAATCAGTAAAATAAACGAACCAGTTAGTATTCCACTCCTGTAATACTTGGTGTGGGAGAGAGGCTGCTGTTACATCTCATTTCCGAGCTCATTTGGGGGAAGCGGAGTGATGCTGGATGCCTTGTCTGCTGCCTTTTCCCAAGTGCCTCAGCCCTTCAGGCATCGGGGGGTCCTGCGGAGGGGAGTGGGGAGGCTCCTTGCCTCAAAACTGTAAAGCTGCGGGGAGACACCTTGGGCTCGGAAAGCCCCATGAATGCTTTAGGAGTGGGATTGCAGCAGTGGACTGAGAGTGGAATCAGCAGGGTGACTCCTGGTAGGTGATGTGACTCTGATGCCTGCCTTTTACACACCCCAGTGATTTTTATCTTTCCCTGTGGCTGATCGGATCTCTGTGTTTGAAATGTTGTGCTAACTTGAGAGATGCCGGGTGAAGTCAGTCCTGTGGGCTGGAGCCTGAGGAATACACGATTACCTTTGGAAGAACAAGATAGGCATGTGGGTGGTATCATCTGGGGGCACACGCTTGGGGGGTCTGCTTTCCAGACCCTTTGCGTGTTTCAGCAGTGGCCATTAATGACAAGTGTGTGGATGTCAGTTTAGAGCAAGGTGTGTGGTGGTTGGAGGGGTGGTTAGATGTAAGTCAATTTACATTGACTCATAAAGACTCCACGGAGGTGGGGGGGAACGCGCTGTGTTTGCAGGGCAGGTTGCTTCCATCTCTCATCATTAAAAGTTAAAGTGGAAACACTTCCTTGTTTGTTCCCACCCATCCCCCTGATGGGAGGAGGTTCGTGACATGTAAAATTCTTGGGACTGCTCTTTGGGAAACCTGCGGATTAAGTGGATGTGTTTTTCACTTTGGCTGAGAGCTGTTTTGCTTTCTGATGGTTGGTAACTGGGGAAAAAAAAGAGAGATTTAAAAATAAAATTAGACTGTATAGTTGAAGTGGTAAAGGAAACGTTCTCAAGATCCCACGTAGCAAGCTGGGAATGAACGCAAACTGTTCCTGCTCTGTACCTCTTCCAAATGCAGTTCTCTCTGAAAGATGTTATCTCCTCCCGCATCCCAGCAAAGCCCAATCTGCATGGCTAGTCAATCACCTAATGTAAATGAGGTGCTTGTTCTCAGCCTCCTAAAGAGGCAGTGGGAACATGTTGGTACTGCAGCAGGAGTGACAGTCTGGTCACATGCATAACCCAGCGCGTACAGTAATGATGTGGAAATCCATCCTGCTTTAAACTTTCTGTTGTGTCGCAAAGCTTCACAGAATCTGAGGCAGGTTACTTCCGAATCGAGGACTACTGCTTCTACCCGCTTGCTTCAGCTGCTGTTGATCTGGCAAGTCCCCTTATGCCACCCTCTGGAAGGTACAGTGACTGTAGTTGACACATACTTAATTTACAAGAGAAAAACCGTAGACCAGTAAAGGGATAGTTAGAGTCAAATCAGGCTGCTTAAATTAATATTCGAAGTTTAATAGTGCAGCCTTTCACATCCTGCTATGATAAGTACTTTTTCTGTAACTTTCAAATGACAATATGTATTTGTATCTGGAAAAGTGTGAGAGTGTCCGATTCCTTTGTTAAGATGGAAATAGTTACTAGAGCAACCTCCTAAACATCTTTAAAGGTGAGTACTAATCCAATATGTATTTTGCAGATAAAGGGTTCAGTCAGCTTTTCAAGAACATAGCTATTGTTTATTGATCCATCATCCACTAACTAAGCATTGTACCAGTTTTGTAAATGTATGTGTGGATATCTTAAATCTGCTCTTTAGGCACTGATTTCTTCCATGCTCTAATGGAATTCTGAAGCACAAAGGCTGTTGAGTTGCCGCATTTTGTATCTGTGATGTATGTGCGTTTGTTACTTTGCAGGGTAGCTTGGGGCTGTCAGCGTGTTGGTGTCTGTTTGCAGGGACAGCTACACTGTAGTGCCGGATGGGTGCGTGGGAACCATACTGAGTTAAGTGTTGGGCTTCAGAAGCAGGTACAGGACTGAATTAGGGGTTGTAGAACTTTACCTGGGTTGATTTAAGAGCATGGGTATCAGACAGGAGTTGGAAGTTGGCCCAAGTTCTTTTTCCTCAATTTTAAAAATAAACCTTCCATAAGTTCCTCATGTATTGCGACTGGGACCTGTGTGCTTCAGGAGCATACTTGTACTTAGTGGGATGCATTCTTACAAAGTAGGATCCTTCAGGTCTCCCTCGCTTATTGTTCCTTTCCCTCTTCCCATGGCTCAGCAGCCTGACGCGCATGGAGATTTACCACTGAACTCTGTGATTTAAGTCGTATGTGAACAGCTTCAAACACAGGGCATAATTTGTTGTTAAAGCTGCTTGTTGTTAACTCTTAAACAGAAAAATAGTACGATATTAGCTTTCCTTTTTTGTTTTGTTTTTATGTTTGTGCTTGCATCAGAGCCTCTATCCAGCTAAGCATCAAAATCTGAAAAGAGGAAGGTAATTTCTGGTCTTGGTTCAGGTGTAACAGTAAGTCTGACAGAAAACCCATTGGTTTAGCAAGCCAAAGCTTTTTGCCCCGTGAAGGTGGCTTTTGCATCTTCATCAAAACTTCAAGTTAAAGGAAACAGAGATCTCCGGCGAAACAGGGCATTGCTTGTGTGTGAACCAGCTAGTTCTCTCCCAAACTTCGAGTGCATGGCTGAAAACTGAACTAATAGCCAATGAATGTATTCTTCTCAGTACTTACAGCATACTGATGGGTATCTCTGACTAGTTCAAGCTTGACATCTGGATTGAGCCAAAAGACTGCTTGAGACTTTAAACCAGGTTTCCTAGCTGTGTCCTATTAATAGCTTAAGAATTAAGTACGTGAACCACAGAAAACAGTAGTTAAAGTGAAAAGGATTATTGCTCAAAATCCTGCAATCAGAGCTTACTGCTTTAATTAAAAATAACTAATCAACTGATGAAGGAGAAAAAAGTACCTTGCAGGTATATATTGTTCATTTTGCTGCTGCCAGAGCATTTTATTTTATGCGTTTGTTGATAGGAAATCTTTTGGGGAAGGAAACCCTGAGTGCCTAAATAGCTTGTAAGAGGGAGCCGGCTTCTGGGGGAGAAGATGCTCCTGTAACTTTGGATGCTTACGTGGTTTATTATAAGAGAGTTCACAATAAATACCAACTCAGCAGTAATTGGATTTGATTTGTCTTTTGGCAGTTGGTATAATCCTATTGGCAGTGGGTTTATGTATTTTCTAGCTGTTAGGATTACACGCTGTTCTTTGACTGCATACCTGACTGAATTTTTTCAAGCTGTAACACAAAAGAGGTTAGAACAAGTACTTTTAATCACTGGTGGCAAATCTCTGAGTAAGAGCTAAGGTAATTTAAAACGCTGTCTGTTTTTTGTATATATAAAAATCTTATCTATTTGATCTTTGTGTGACACCTATATATGCACAAAACATATAGCTTTGGGTGTGGGAGAGAAGGGTATTCTTCTTGGATTCACCTGACAAGGGAAAAGCCATTAGAGCATTTGAGAAGGGTGACCTGTAGCTGTAGCGTGGCTGCATTTGCCTTGGACCTCTATAGAGTCCCCTGTTCTCAGGGAACTTGACCTGGTCGGTGTGGCTGCCCTGAATCCTTGGCTGATGTTCATGAGCTTTGTTGGAGGTGCCAGAATGCAGCAAACGCCCAGCACTGCAAAGAGGTGAGGAAGGGAGCCAGCCCCCTCTGCTCTCTAGCCTGGGTTGGAAATGCGGATGAAGGCTGTCATTGGGAGGCTTTTTTGTTGTGTTTTGGGTTTTTTTGGAGGAACTCTGTCTTTGCTGGATAACTCTTTGGAGGGGATTTTGAGGGCAATTAATGACCAAGCAGACCAGAGGTTTATCTCAATTAGGATGCTGCAGCCGCGGTGACAGCATTGAGCAGTGAGGAGCCAGGTACCAGTCGGGCACTCTTACCTTGCGTATAAAACTCCTACCTCAGCTGTGCTGGCTCATACTGGGAACAGCTGCTCTGAAGTAATGCCCTTACTGGAAGTTTACATTAGTAGCATCAAGATCGGAATCTTAGTGTAAAGGTGAACAGAGGAATCCTGGGCTTTTTACTAATTTTTCTTGGAACTTAAGCAAGCCTTGCTGCAGTGGATGTTCACCTAGGGAAGGGCCATGGACTGCTGTCTTTCTCCAGCCTATTTTGTCTATCATCAAGAGAATGCCCTGCAACATAGAAAGACACAGTCTTGGTTAAAATGAATTTTCTGAAACAGTGCAGTCTGAAGGGCAAAGAAAAAAGAGAAACGGAGGAAAGTTCAAAGTAAAGTGCCACAAAGACTGTGGTTATTTTCTGTCACTGGTGAAGTACTAGCTTATTTTTTCTTTGGTTTGTATGTTTCATTTTCTAACCTGAACAAACCATTTGAGATATCCAGAGAAGAAACTGAGTAAAAAGACAAAGCTGATTGATGAAAGCTGGTAGAAAAATTTCAGAAGGTGTTTGGGAAGGATGTAAGGAGAAAAATTTTCCTGATAAAACAGTTTCAGGAGCCCTGTTAGTAACACAGTAGTAATTCCTTTCTAATGCGAAGATCCTGTTTAAGCACTAAAACGCTGCTCTTGTTGAAGCAATTCAATTAGTGGGAGAGAAACATACAGGCCACTACTTTTGTCAGTGCTTTTATTTATTATTTTGGTTGTTAGTCAGATTTGGATAAGAATTTGTGGATAAAACAGCTTTTTTTTTTTTCCAGAAACACATATTAGCACACATTTCTACTTAAAAAAAAAAACAACCAACCAACGTTTTCTCTAGAAAGTGGCTTAAGACCCAGGTTGTAGGACTGAACTTGTAAATTGCACTGCCTGAGGATCTGGGGAGGCTGTGTGAGATGGGTTGTTAATATGTCCTTTTTACAGACTTTTAATTGTGGCAACTCAGGAGCCTTCTTGCAAAGCCAGGTTATTGGTTGTCTCATTTACTTCATTCATGTGGTTCCTTGTCGGATATTTTAAGCAGAACAAAGATACTCTGTCTTGGTTTCCATTTAAACTGTGGTTCAGTGCACAACCATTGGAGACTTTTAGTGATATATTATTTTGGATGAGATGTAGAACTGCAGTCTTATCACTTTGTTTTTAAATTTTGCATGGTGCTTTTTAAAAAAAACCAACAAAACAAATATTAATCGCAGCATGCAAGTGCATTTTGAATAGCTGATTACAGCATTTCTGTTTGCCTACACTTTCTACCTCATTGTATCTAGAGAAACAGTGCTTCTGTCTTGGTTGCTGTCTTCCATTTGGCACTTGGTTGCTTTTGGTAAGAGGAAGATGCTCTTGTGTAAGGTCTGGGTGTCTTGTGGGCTATCCCATGGGAACCCTCCATGAGGCCAGTTCCTGGCTTCACCTGCAGCAACTCAGGGACCACGCACATAGACGTTGTTAGCTCTGTGCCATCTTGCAGCACTTGCATGCCACCAGGTCATTGTATGATTGCAGATTTCCCTGATAGCCATCCTGTACCATCTGAATGGGGGAGCCACCCTATTTCAAAGATAACAGTTCTATTTAAATATTGCTTGGACCAGCAGCTCCAGATTTTGCTGGCTAATGAGCAGCAGTGTAGGGACGATAGCAAGCAGCATTGTGCTGTCTTCTTGCAGACCTCAGTATTAACTTTTCTTGTTTTTAGGAGTATTTCCCGAGACAAGCAAATGTAATAAGAGCAGGCCACTCTATGTTGCTTGCTACAAGAGCTGTTAACGTTTCAGAGTGATGTATTTGAGAGTAATGGGCAGAATGTTTTTGTGAAGGATGTTCTTCGTGACTCTTGTGGAGAAAATAAATCTCTTCTAAACAGAGAAATTAAGTATGCCGTGTCAGAAGTAGGAGAGAGATGCTTTAAAAAAACCCAAGCCAACACTTGAGTATTATGATGATCTGGTCTTGTTGGTTTTGATTGAGCTTTCTTCTAACTGCATTTTCTATAAACAACATATATGTGAGTGTGTAACCTTAGAGCGTGGCCATTCTGGTACATAATGGTGACGAATACACTAAACCTCATAGTTAACTCCTGGGTTTGTCAGGGACAGCTTCGGAGACTATTCTTCTGGGTTAGGAGGTCTTCCAGAGTAGCTGTTTAAGCTAATCTGATATTGTTTGACTGAAATGCAGTAGCAGTAAGGCTGGCTGGGACAGATCTTTGGGAGGGGTGAGTGATGAGAGTATGGGGAGGAGCTGGGGAACTTTTCAGCTGAAGCTGGGAAAGGCCTTGCAAGTGCTGGGCCAGCAGTTTCTTTGTGAATGGCAGTAAAGTTGCCGCGTTTCAGTTCTGTGTTAGTCCATGCTTCGCTTGGCGCTATTCAAGTTACATAGCTGAGCCTGTATAGGTATGTACTGGTTAACTATGATGGTGTTTGAATTCTTGAGTACTGTGGCAAATACTTATTCCCAGGAGTCTCCACTGAGCAGTCCCATGCTTCATCTAGCAAACTGAATTTATAGCTTATGAAGACTTCCTTAATTTTTTTTCCTTTGTTTTTACACTTGGGTAATATCAAAGCTTGAAATAACTTACTTGGATACCTTTGGTGTCTCGTGGTGTATCCAACAGTGCAACTTGTGTCTTTATTCTCTGCTGTCATCTGCAAACAGAGATTGCAAGTTTGAGGAAAGAAAATATTTGTGAGATGGCACAATGAAAGTAATTAGAATATGGTATATTTTATTTTTGTTGTTACAGATAAGATGAGTGTAAGCGCAAGCTAGAAATGAAACCCACACTCTAATGGAATTACGTATTGACAGCTTAAGTGCCATGTGTATGACAAGGAAAAATGAACAAGTTGAAGCAGAAATGCAAGGTTGCCTTTGTCAGAGACTAAAAAAATAAAAACAAAATTCAAAGAAAACTGGTAGATGGGTGAGCAGAAGTTAAATGCACTAAATGAAAGCCTGCATAGTCTTAAAGGATTAATAAAGAAATATTTTTAATTGCCATGTTGTAGAAACATGAAAGTCTGGTTTTAGTTTCTCTGCACTGTAAAGGTTTGGTTTATGTAGTACTTAAATTTTCATGTGCTCTTGCAATTGTGGAATGTCACTTCGTGCAATCTATTAAGGCAGTAATTGTTCCTCTCTTGATTCAGAACAGTCCTTTGGGCCTGTTGTTTCTTGGGGGGCAAGGAACTCTGCTAAGAGAACCCTTTCTGTATATGAGGTGCTGCGTGAGGGTCATGGTGAGCTGCAAACAAATTCTGTGTTATGCAGTTAAACCTGGCATAGGTTTAACTGAAGCCTGCTTGCGTGATATGAGTGAAAGTCTTGTCTTCGATTACATAGAATGTAAATGCAATCTGTGATACAAGTCCACAAGTGGGATTCAGCCTTTTCCTAAAACACCTGAAAGTAAAATTCAAAATATCTGAGTTGTTTTGAAATAAACTAACCTGTCTGCTAATGAAGGACTCTGCGTAGTGCTAGTTGCCTTCGAAGAAGCACCAACTGGTTTCTGAATCCATTTAGCTTTAAGTTACTTAACAATCACAAGTAGGTTCTTTTAAATCTCCCTAGAACAGTCTGAACTCTGTTACTCATATAGCTACTAGTATGAATTTGTTCATAACAACAAAATTGCTGCAGTTTTCATCATCAAGGAACTTTCCAGTACTCGCTCATTTTACTTAAGTTGGAGGGTTCTTTTTCCGCTGTAGGTGCCCAAATCAGTCGTAGGGCAGTAGATAATCTTATTCAGCAGCCTTCCTTTACTTCTCTTTAATTTTATTTTTTTTCCTATCAGGATCTGAGCGCAATGCATTTCAAGAGAGTAAAAGTTTTTAGTTTAAAAAAAAATAATAATCTTCTAACATTTAATCTGAAACAAGGTTATTTACATAAGTACTTACAACAATAAGATCTGGATAAAAGCACCTGTTGAATTTCAGATTGTGGCTGTTTCCAGATTATTTTTTTTTTTTTAACTGTAAACTCTGTAATAAAATGGGATTTATAACTGGTGAACCATAGGGCAGAAGTTCAGCGTGTAAAAAAAATCTCTTTGTATTTTGAAAAACTCCAGAGAATAAAGATACTGTTAACTCCTGTTGAAAACATAGTCACCGCTACGCTTGGGAGCAGAAGCGGAATGTACAGCCTCCAGGAATTCTACAGCAGCCTCTGTCACAATATGGAATCCTTCTGCTTGGCAGCCAACTCGGCAAGCAAAGTAGAGGGAGGTGAAAGGCTGGTGGTGAGTGGTGTTTCTCCTTTCCTTAGCAGTTCATCTACGGTTATCTAGGGGCTTATCGGGATTAAGGGGAGTTTAACAATGTGGCAGCTACAGGAAGGTCAGAAAAGCTGACCTACTGTTGCAGGGGTCTCTTTTAATCTAGGAAGGTAGTCTGAAGTGCACTGGTGGGACTGAAACTACTGAATAGCTGAAGCAGACCACTGATGAAATTCATAATGGATTGAAGCTTTGTCCAGTGGCACTGCAACCCACTTCCCTTTTTGCTTTATTTCTTCCTGCTTATAACTTCAAAGAGCAGTAAAGAAGTGGATCATAGTGCCTAGGTTTGCCTTGTTGAAGGTAAAGGACAGAGGATTATTGAAATCCCATAATAACTCTCTTTTTTGGGTGGACAATGGTCTCCCTTTGAGTCTTTGATAATGTTCCTGTTCTAATATCTTTGAAGGCAGATTAAAAAAAAATAATCTTCTAACTATTAAGGGAGTCTCAAACTGAAGGGAGCCATCCATCAGAGATATGGATGTTATGTCCTCTTGCCCTCCCACCAATTATCAAGATAGTGACAAGTTTATGGCTTGGACTGTCAACCACAGAGGATGTCATTTGGGGCATGAAATTCCAAGTTCTTTCTGAAGATGTCCTTGTATAACTTTGTGGAAGAAATTAGCAAATTATTTTGATGGCACAACAGATAATTTTGCACTAACCTCGACTTTTTAGCTAAGTCAATCCTTTGTGGGATACACACACCTGAGACAAGTTGGGGCTAAGAATTTGTGTTTTGGCTAGAAAGTAATCAGTTCAGAGCAGTAGCTGGCCTGTTTTGAGATTGATTCTGAACTGAATTGAGGCTGGCACTGGTTGTGCTGGCATTAGTCCCTATGTGCTGCGTGGTGGTGCTGATTCACTGGGGGCATGTAAAGCCGGTGGAAGAAATGTTGCGTGGCTGGAAAACTTTTTTCATTCTAACTTTGCATTTGCTAGTATAAATACTACTGTAGAATTTTCCTATCTCAGTATTTTAGAGTGAAGCAAGTGTTTAGCTTGTAGTCAAAACCAATAGTTCTACTTCATCTACCAACTTTCTCCTGCCTCTGTGCAGAAATATGTCTCTGCTCCTGTGGCAGTAACATCTTCAAGTTGCCGGGGCTGTTGAAGTACTTGAGCTGGTCTAGGAGGTGTCCAGCCTCCTGAAATGAGCTGAACTGAGATCTCTCAGCAGGAAGAGAGTTCCTGAGACAGGAGCAGCTAGTACCTAAGGTGCATCAAGAAGTGTGGCAATTGGGGTTGTGCAGTCTTGGAAAAATATTACCTTTCCGAGACAAAATGGTAATGAATCTGTCTCAAAAATTTATCTGTATCCATTTAGTGTCTGCTGGAATTCTTCTTTTTGGGCTTTAATGTGAAACCGCCTTCTGTTTCCCATGACTCAGGTACATACAGATGAATGGGTGCATACGTTCCTGGTCTTTCTAAGTAGATGGGCATTTGCTTGTAATGCAAAAGGAATGAAAATTTTCTTGAATTGACTGAGTGTAGTTGTAGGCACAGCACACAAGGAATTTAGTATTAAGACTGAGTAGATCCATCTTGTCAACAAACATTTGTTTGCAGTTCTTGTACTGCTGTACAGGATCTTTTAGCAGAATCAATTACAGCTTAATATTACATGGAAAAATAAGAATAATGAAATCCATCACTAAGGTTATGTTGTGAGCAGGCAGGCTGAGATTATTGTTAGTGTGCTGGTTTACTTATAGCGATACTGTTTCCCTCTCATTCAGTCTCCTAATCAAATTTTAACACAGTGTTTGACATTTACATGACATTCACATCTGTAGAAACACTGTTTCCTTTTCCCCATTGCTCCGTTTTCTTTGAATTAACATTGCGCTCAAAGCAGTAGACTCTGAGGTGAGAGAGATTTTAGAAGGGAACTGTTAAGAAATGATGACTGTAACACATAGGTCTTGTTCATCACGGCTGGCTGCAACTGTTTTAGGCTTTTAGAGTGGTGGGGTAAAGGCTTTAATCCACAAATTGGTAGCAGATAATACCAGAGAAACTAACAGATTGCCCATTTTTCATCCCTTTGTTGTTTTTAGCATAAGTAATGTTGCAGAATTAAGAACAACGTGCTGCTTGTTGTTGGTATAGATTGTTTTGATGCAGTGACAGCAGTGCCATGTAGTTTCCTAGCAGTAGTCTTGGGAAGTTATCATTACCCTTTGAGTGGTAGGGGTTTTTGTTGGGTTGGGTTTTTTTCCTTTTACCCTGAGAAGAAAAGGTACCATCACGTATTGAAGTGCAGTGAGCCCAGTGAAGCAAACCACACTGTGTTATGCACTTAAGTCGCTTGCTGAAGCAGTTTCTTGCGCTTGGTTATGGCATTTTTGGATGAGGCTGTGGGGCTCAAGAACTCAGGAAGGAGCCTGCAGCGTGGGATTACACTGTACACCCTGGACTGATGGCTATGGGGAGCACCCCCATGGGTCTGACTGAGGGATGTGTGCTTGGTGGGGTGCTGAGGGGGGGACTCTTCCCCCGGGGTGGGGGGATAAAGGTGGATGATAGTGCAGGCAGAGGGCACCAGCCTCCCTTGCTGAGCTGGCTGGGGTGTTTGGGGACCTTGGAAACAGGGCAGGGATGAGATGTGCAGTGTCTCGTTCACAGTGCCTCAGAGGCTGAGGTGCAGTAAGGGCTCCAACAGTGCATCCACTGATGCACGCTTAGATGGTCTCTAGATCCCTCTAAAAGCCGTGGAGAAGTTCTTAGTTTTTTGTTCTGCAGACTGTGCTCAAATCAGAGCTGATAGACCTGTATGTGCTCAATGTATATTCAAGAGTTTATTGTTTTCTTGCAAAATGGTGGCGTTCCTGGGCTCATGATGAGTTTGTTGCATGTAAAGGAACAGCTTAATATGGAAGTTTTGATACATGAAATCTGAAGCAGCCACTGAAGGAGTGTAGCTGCCCTGAGCATTGCCAATACCAGCGCAAGAAGGATTTATCTACATTTACTGTATATATGTAAAGACTTGTTTTCAGATATTATTAGTTCCCCAGTCTGGTTGCCACAACGTCTTTTGGGGAGCTGTACACCAGTCTTGTCCTGCTGCAAGTTTTTCAATAACTGCATATGTGTTTAAATCTAGTTCTTAATTTCATCATAACAACTTGGCCCAGGTTGCGCAGAGAGGTGGTCAATGCCTCTTCTCTGGAAACATTCAAGGGCAGGTTGGATGGGGCTCTGGGCAACCTGATCTATCCTGCTTGTTGCAGGGGGTCTGGACTCAGTGATCTTTGGAGGTCCATCCCTTCCAACCCAAACTATTCTATGATTCTAATATCATGTCTGTCAAGTAGACTTAGAGGTTGAGTAAAACATAGTGTATCTGCTTCACAAATATGCATCCAAATGCAGCTGCTTAAAAAATAAAATCTATACGTTTCAGAAATCATGAGATCCAGAGAGTTGCTGGCAGCTTGTGATCTTGCGGTTAGGTTGGAACCATTTAGTTAGATGTTTTAACTGGTCTGTTACCATGCTGCTTTTAGAACAAATGCTAAACTCTCTGCAGCAGGTGTGTATAATGCATTTGTATTTCATCATTTTAACATCTATCTGTGCTTACTGTTCTCCTTGACTGTTACACAGAGGAAATAATTTGAAAGGGCAGAGTTGTGGACAGAAAAGATTTTTGTAGCCCCATTTTACGATCTGGAGATTGCAAACTCTATGTAGCAGGAGAGGGTACTACTGCGCCTTAACTAAAGGAAAGTACTCCCTGCGTAGGGGGCTGCCTACAGTGGTGTTAAATGGTGTGTTATAGTAATGTGGAATTGGGGGTGCGGAGGGGAACCCTACAAAATCAGGATTTGTGGCTGCAGCAGATACGTACTGGTGGTAGCTTGTTGCAAAGAAGTTTTAAACAACTGTGTGGTATGAGTGCTTTTAATGTTGTCAAAATGATGTACAATTAGAAATAATCATGCTGGTAATGAACTGTGACAAAAATATGAACTGCGATGTGGGTATTTTAGATTAAATAAGGTATCCCAGTCTGTTTGTCCCTTATATGATTCCAGGCAGGCCATGTACTTGAATTTTTGATAGCAACGGAGTAAGCTTTGCTGATATGATCTGCTCATACGTTTGAGCTTCTCCCCCTTTTCAATCCTATTGCAACCAGTAGCTGGTGCATTGTCCCACTGCTGTCAAATTATACAGGAAGGAAAAAAACCCCACTTTTTTTACCTCCTATACTTAAGAGAAGTGTCAGAGCTCGAAGGAATTGGTTATATTGTGTAACAGTATCAGTTGGGAGCTGGTGAAGCACAACTAATGAGTTTTGGACTCTGAAATAATTTATAATGTGGAACTCAAAATCTGGAAAATTGTTTTTGAAAGTTGTTAGAAACAAAAATAGCGCTTCTCAACTGCAAAGCTGAATGTCAGCTCTTTAAGTTGGGTAGGCATGGCTAATGGCAAAAAATTGTTCATTAGATTAAAATGTGCTCTGAGGTAGCTCTGCGCTCTGACTCCTTTTTGAAATGGGTAGAATTAGAGAGGAGGAGAAAAAACTGTTAGGAACAATAGATCTGCTCTCTTCAAATATCTTGTTAGGTCATTGGCTGAAGTCTCGTTCTCCATGTTCTGTGCTGTTTCTGTTTTTCAACGTTATGTTGCATCATTTTTTAATGTTCTATTACGTAAGGGTTATGCTACTCTTTAAAGTAATGCAAGTTTCTCACTTTGTTTTCGTAGAAGTACCTGAAACTGAATTTGTTCTTGGCATTTTTTAAACAAAACCTCCTGCTATTTTTGCAACAAGACTATGAAAAAGTAAACAGGGAACACTGGACATAGACAACCTTTAAAATACGAACCAAAGCCTTGTCAGAGCCTTTGCAAAAAAATCACTTCTTATTAGTCAGACTCCTGTCCTGGACTCCCATAAATGCATTGCTGATGGATCTGCTCTGTGCACCTGTACTGTACTCCTTATTAAGCTTGGTTTGTTTTCTGTCTCTCTTGAGTGGTTGTTCGGAAAATTGTTTTATCCAGGTGGATTTGTTGTTAAAATTCTCATAGGAATATAATGCTTTAAGGGACCTTTTGGATCATTGAATCTGCCTGCTACTGCTACACTGAAAACTCCCTTTCGAAAAGCAAAGCATGTCATGGTTTATATTCCCTCTTCTCTTCTCAGTGTAAGGCTGATTGCTCAAATTGTTGTGCCTCTCACTTATAATTTATGCTTATTTAAGGCCCATATATTCATATTTTTATTGTGCCAGCATTGTCCTTTTGCTTAAGTGGTTTCCTGCCCTCCTTGGTGTCTTCCACAAAGCATTTTGTAGAGAGTGTGGTTACATTGCCTTTTGCCTGTTGTTTCCCAGAGTAAGCAAGCCGCTCTTCTCCTGTAGGATCTGTTCTGTTCCTAGTGTCATCTTAAAAGATGTGAGCTTAGCTTCCATTTAGGAGTTTGAGGATTTTTTGCATTTATGAACTTGTTAAATCAATTAAAAACTTGGTCGGTGGTTTTGACCCAGTGTAGGCTGTATGCAATTTTGCCATTTCTCAGGATTAAAAATAGAGATTTTTATCTTAAGAGTTGCAGTGGAGAAAGCATGGCTTCTAATGGTTGAGGGAGCATTGTCAGAGGATAGTGCCGTCTAGGGAAATGCTAGTAAGAGTTGATAGCCTCTCTTCCTTCTTTCCTCAGTCAGCTTACAAAATATAGGGACTTTGTGGGAAAACTGAGCAACTCTCCTGTCCCCAGCCAAGCCAATCTTTCTTTTCCTCCTTGGACAAAAGGGGGGCAGAACTACTTATGCTGCAACTCTGCCTAGTTCAGGTTCAGGGCGGTGTAAATGTTTTTGTGTGGCACAGAGCCTGAGGTAGTGGTACACCCTGCACATCCAGCCCAGTTGCACGCAAGACCAGCAAATGTATTTTATCATCGTATCAAGTCAGTAAAAAGCTGTGGGAGTTGCTGTTACAGGCGCAGATCCATCTCTGTTGGGCTGATGTGAGCTGTGTATGGGTGAGCATCTCCAGGCATGTCTGGTTTTGAGCAGGCCTGTCATGTTGGCTGCAGTGCCACATGAGTGCATGGGTCAGTGGTTGGTGTCTGCAGTGTGGTCAGGAAGCCCTCCTGTTATCTGGGGCAATGTGGAATATGATGTAGAAATACCTTGGTGAGGCTTCAGAAAACCAGCCTGGGTCCATCATGGTCAGGGCTGTGTCTGGAGCTAATCAGCCTGATCATACCTGCACTTGTGTTGTGCCTTTCTTCGGGTGTCCTCAAAGCCTGACAGGATCCTTTTAGCTTTGCTTGAGTACATAGAGCCAGCTTGAGGTGCGTGTGTACCCAAGTAATAAGCCCTCCAAAAACCTGAAGCACATCAAGTCAGGAGCTCCAGAGCAATGAACTTAGGTATGACTTCCATTCTTGGGTCGACAACCACCCAATTGGCTGCTTTACACTCCCCGAGACTTTTATGCAGGTTTTCCAATGTTGGCTGTGGGAACTCTGCTGTATCCCTTCTCCAGGCTTTGTTCCTTTCCAATTCTGTTACTGTCTTTCCTCAAACTGGTTCTTCTAGTTCTGGTTTTCTCTGGCATAGTTTCCCCTGTGACGTTCTACCAAGTATATCACTATAGTTCTGATGGGGAGGGCATCATATCTGCTTTGCTTATTGCTGCCTTAGTAGAAATATTTTGAAAAGCTGTTGCATTTGCTTGATGCTTGTAGGTCTTAAGAAGTGAACTCATCTTGTGTTTGCCAGTTCTTCACTGACCTGTGTATCTTTTAGTGTAATCTTCCCTTCCAAGGCTCTGTAGACATTGGATACAGACTTCAAGCTTAGTTGCTTAGATCTCTTTTTTTTTTACCCTTTTTTTGTAACTGAAAATCTGTATTTCCTTTTCTGTAATTAATGATTCCATTCTTGACTTGAAATGTTTGAAGCTACTGCAACAGCAGGATGTGCAATTCTTATGGTGGAGCTTTCTGCAGTCGTAGACCGTCAGTCTGCCTGTACCGTTTCAAATGCCCTGAACCTCTTCAATTTGTCTTCCACTGAGTAGTTGTACTAATTACCATCTGTGTACCCTCAATTTCTGTCTTAACTGTGCAATACTTCATAAGAAGTGTTTCCCCCAGTTTTTTTGCACTTTGTTTCTCTTACCTGGTTTTTCTTTTGCTGTCACATGGCTTTGTTTCTTCCTCTGCTTGTAATATATGGCAGAAGATGTTTTTGCTGTATAGTTACTGCTCGGCCTAATACGTAGCCAAACTTGACCGTTGGTGGTTCTCACTGTATTTCTGTGCTTTCTTAATCTCTGAGAAAGAGCTCTTGCAACTAATTGTACACTCTTCTAAAGTTACTGGGAGGTGTTAAAGACAATGGCTCATTCTTGATCCAGTGCTTTTGGTGAGAGCTGCTCACTTACTGCGCTTCTGACCTTGGTCTTCATTTGTCCCAGGAAAGGAGAGAACAAATTTTGGTGGTAAGTGATGGGGTGTGCTGAGCTGTAAATCATTAACAAGTGACTCCAGAGCCCTTTTTCCTTAAAGAGCCTTCACTCAAGTCCTGAGTTGGTTCAGCGCACAGAAATGGAACAGGACTTTCGCGTCTAAAATGTGTATTCCTATTTAGTTGTTTTGCTTGCAACTCTGCAATAAGCAAAAGACACCTCAACTCTACCTGCTGTTCTTTCTGTCTCAGGTTTAATGTTTCGTTTTCCTCTAACTTCAGGGGTTTGCCACATGACATGGTGACATGTTTCCCTTCATATAAAGAAGGGGAGGGGAAAAGGTGGAAGCAAATGCCTGAAAGTGATAACACCACAGAAGTGTTGGGAGTATTTTGGCACACATTCCTGTGCATAGATGTGGATATGGCTATCGCAACTAATTTTGATTTTGTTTTAGAAGATTGCATCAAATAAAAGAAGAGGTAATTGAAACTTAAGAAGCAGTGTGCAATCGAAGTAGCTTGCTCTTTACCCGTTGTACTGGGAACCATAATATGGAGAACACTGCTATTTGCCCAACAATTTTGGTGATAATTGGAATTTAAAAAGCTCTTGCTTGACAGCTGTAGCCAGATGTATGCTTTCCTCTGGCTTCTTACTGCTCCAGGATGGCAGTTACAGCCTGGCAAATAGGACAGATTGAGGAACACAGGACCTGCAGAACCTTCCTGTTTAAATTATATTACCAGTTAACAGCAGGGTTCCCTCAGCGCATTTGAGCTCTTTCTCATTTATTGCTTCTAAGAGCCAAGGATTTTTTACAGTCATTTAATTTCCTATGTATCTTTAAAACCCACAAGAAGCAACAATTGGAGGGACCATTAACACCTCAGCTACGGACTAATGAGGAACACAATGTCTGTGCTAGAGATATTCATTTGCTTGGTTCCAGTTGTATTTCTCCCCTTAAATTCTTTGTGTTCTTCCCTTAGCTGTGAGGAGAAGATGAAATACTGAAAATGAGTGAAACATTGGTTGCAAGGACGCTCCTGTTAATCTTTACATACTCCCTCACATGTAGTAACTTTTTTCTTTTTTTAAATACTGCTGCTTAGGCATTGGTGCATAGAGATCTTTCCCTTTCGGTTCTTTAGATGTCAAAAATTCCCTTCGTTTACTGGGAACATCTTTTTAATCTCTTCCTTCATCCATGAAGGAAGTGAAGAGCTAAGTTCAACAGTTAACATCTATTTCCTTTTTCTTTTTTTTTCTTCGCACAGCACTCTGAAGGTGCTTCTTTCCCTTAAGTTGTACCTTTCTAGCTTGTTACGCTTTGGAGGCGAGAAGGCAGGCAGAATTTGTCCCATAGGTGTATGTGGACTAATTCTCTTTATCTTTTGATAAAGCAGTTTCATGCGCGTATTTCATCTGGATTTTTTGGTTTTGAAACAGTCAGGCATTTGTTCTGACCTTCGCTTCATAAGGAAAACAAAAGGATATAAATTAGCAATAACAGTGAATAATACTGTCTAAATGAAAGAATAAAATGGAAGAGGATAAACCATCAGTAAATGCATTGGTAGAATGCTCTGAAATATGCTGCTTACCTTCTTTTTTTGATTATATTGCATTTTCTGAGCTCAGGCAAATATTTTCCTTGAAAGCAATTTTGGATTCATTTATCCTTGCAGTATATAACTTTACCTTGTAAAGTCTCTTGTGACTAAAATATTGTTTAGGAAAATATATCTATATAAAAAAAAAATAACCCTAAGCTTATTCCCTACTGCTTAAACCTTCTGCTGCTGCATTGGAGTTTTATGAGGTATGAGTTGGAGTATAATGGTTTTATAATGTTTGTGCCAAAGCACGATCAGCTGCTTCCTCTGTCTCTGCCTCCCAGTTTTATCACTGGGTGGTTTCTTACATTGCTTGTTGTATGTGAAATCCAAGCTATATTAAAGGATCTCTTTCCACATTAGCCTGTTTCCAAAACAGATTGTTGTCTTAGTACAGGTTTATTAGTTTAACAGATAACTGAGTTTGAAGAAACTACCTGTAAATTAACTACGAAACTAGCAAGGCACACTTTGTTTTGACTTGTCAGTCAGGATTTCTACATTGTTTCTTACTTAAAGGCATTGTGTAAATACAGGCTCAATGTTGTTTGGGTTTTTTTTAATAAACTAATTTTTATGTTTGTGTTTCTGTTTTTCAAAGTTGTGCTGGCTTAGTTTACGTAAAAATGTGTGGGTGCTGGCAGATTGCAGTGTTTTGTAAACTTCTGAGGAAGTAGGTAGGCTGCACTTCTAATATCAAAACACTTCAAAATCTTTTCCTGCTGCTTGAGAATGAAATAACTGTTGAGCTATCCGAAGTTGCTTAAAACAGAATGCTAATTTTCTTAAAGGATTGATTTATGATTGGTAAGCTATGTCCCTACATCTGTCTATATTTCAGGATGTTCCTTTCCAAAAGAGTTTGGAAACAGTCATGTTTCTCCAGAAATGGCTTTCCAGATGCAGAACACTTTCACCTTTGTACACGGTTAAGAGAAAGAGAAAAATGATGCTTATAATAAGAAATGTTAGGATCAGGGAAAGGCAATATGGTGACAAAGAAATCAAGTACAGCTTCAGAAAGTCAAATATCTTGTTAAGTCTATGCAGAAATCAATAATCACTTTTGAGAACGATGGTATTGAGTGTTCTATTTTGAGAAATACTTCTGTCTTTAAAAAAATAGAGTAAATGACTACAGTAGAGATGCAGCTGAATTCTGTAGCGACTTTTCTGGGTATGCACACTGGGAAGTCAAGGATGTCTATCTCGCTAGGCTTTCCTAGCTGCTGCTGTGTCTGGATTTGTGGGCAGCCTGTTGGTACCTTGGGATGGGTGGGCAGTTCCCGAGGTGGTGGCTGCATGCTGGGATGTTTCCTGGACAAGCACACGTGGTCCATCGACTATGCTGCTCTACCAAAGCACAGGTTCCAGCAGCTGCTCTGGAAGTCATCTGTGCCTGCCCTGGGCTTCCTAGGTATTTGTCACCCAAGTACTAAATCGGATAACTGCAGGCTTTTCAGGACCATATAGCAAGCTTTAAAATGTGCTTATCGGCTAATAGGATCAACAGTGTTTCTGTCCTCCCCTCAACCCCAAGCAGTGCTCTTCCGTTACAGAAGAGTAAGTGATACTGGGCTTTTCTATTTTTTATTAAAGCTGAGCTGTGACACTTCTGTTTTGGCTTTGTGCTGGGTGAGAAACGTTCAGTTTGAACTGATGATAAAGCTGATTCGTAGATGTCACACAGCACTCTCCTCTTCCTTCTCCATTGTAGCTTCTTGTAATGAAAGCGCTTTGTGTGAGATGTTTGGCCAGTGCTGCTGTAAGTGGAAAATGGAAGAAAATCCTGGAAAACAACTGCCTTGTCCCAGTGTCACGGTTAGCTACAGCTGTCTGCTTTTGCTGTTTGAAACTAATGAAATTGCAGTTTGTCTCTGTATGAAGGCCAGTTCTTGCAAAGAAGAGCTTCAGGCTGGAGGAGGGCAAGTAGGTAATTTTAAGTGTCTTTGGACCTCACTGCTGTTATGTCCTGTGTAAGAAGAATATCTACATGGTCTGCGGCAATAAAACTTGACTTGTAGTGGCAAATAAGGCTGTGTGAATGGAATCAAGTGCTGAAGTCAACTGAAATAGGAGTTAGACTATATGCCAGGTTGCATACGATGGGCCTATAAATCATTACTCGGTAGTGAACAGACTATAAGAAAGCTTACTTTGTTGCAAGACCCACAGAAAAATCTATGTTCTCTTGCACTTTTATCAGTTAATGATACAAATCTGCTGATGACTGGGAATATTTATTTGCTGTGAAAATAACCTGCTTATGTTGCACTGAGTGTCATGGTTGAATAGAAAGTAACAGAATTGTATATTATAGATGCAAATGATACTGGAACAGGCATTATTGACACACTCTTATTCAAGGGATCAAGTTAGCATTTCCTGTATGTTTTACCATAAGGTGAGTTGAAAGGAATTTAGTCCTAAGTCCAAAGTTTTATATTGCCAAGCAGATAAGATGTTGATGGCTATTGGAAGAGTCCTGGATGCCACTGGTTTCAGTGAGCCCAGTTTGTGCAGGGGGACCACCTTTACTCCAGGGTCGTGAATGTTTGAGATATGCTTTCACTTTGCTTTTTCCAGCTGAGGTGGTCAGTCCCTGTATCTGGCTGGCACTTCCAGTTTGGGGAATGTAATTGTTGCATTAGTTTTGCTTTTTTTGTTGTTCCTTCCCATTGGAGGTGTGTGTTTTCATAAACCTCTGGCATTCTTTTGTGGATAAAAGTGTTGTAAAATATCTGAAAGCTATTTTCTTTGACATAAACTTCTCTGTGTAAAGGGTATATGGAATCATTTCTTATTAGAGCTGAAGTAGATATAATTGTTAGAATGCTCTGATGTAATGGACTAGTAGTTTTTATGAAACTGATATTTGGGCCTTTTAAAATTAAACACTTCTTGAACTTGTTTTGAGCTGTGAAACAGCCAAGATTGAACTGTACGGAAGCAAATAACAGAAATGCCCTACCAGAAAGAAAAGAGAATTTCCTACAATATACTGGGAAATGTGTGCTTTGTGTTTAAAGGGCGTTGGCCCTTTGCTTTCAGGGTAAGGAATATGTTGTTTGGTGATGCGATGTGAGAAGTGGCATTGTGCAGTGTTGCTATTAAGAATTATGTAAATGCTAGTAAATGGGTTGGCTGTTTACTGTGGGAATAGTACTTATCTTCACAGGGAAATGTTCTTTAAATGAGATTGATTTGAACCTCTGCAATGTTACGGTGGAGTGAGGCAGAATGAATTCTCAGTTGATTCAGTTTTGCAAATAAATCCTGGGTATAATTCTTGCTAAATGATCGATCTACTAGGTGTAATGGTTAGCATACAGGCAGCTCATACCTTCTTTTTTTTTTTCTTTTTTTTTTTTCTTTTTTAAATTGCTATTGCTCATTGCTGTCCATGCAGTTTGCATCCCTGAGGGGTGTTGCTGCTAAGATATGAATGTGAGAGATCAGACATTCCATGGAAATTTTGGGCAGACTAGTAGCATTAATTAGCAGGAAGACCATATGCTTCTAGTCCAAGGGTCCTGTCCAGAGAATTGAAATGGCTGATCCTGAGCCGAAGAGGGAAGCAGCCTGAGGAGCTAACAGAGGTGTTGAATTTCACAGTTTGCAAATCATCTTGGCCTGACCTGCTGTGTGTTGTACAGCTTTCTCCTCTACCCAGATGCTCTGCAGTGAGCGTCAAGACTTGAATCCAGACAAGAGTGTTTTGATGAGCAGGGTTGATGGTCTGCCACAGGCAGAGAGCAGGGAAGCCATTTAATCTGTGTTCACCCACCATGCTCAAGAGACAGTATGATACTTATTTGTCTCTTGCCCCTGTGAGGCTTCCCGAGAATACGTGTTCATGAACAATCAGGGTATCGCATGCTTTCTTCTTCACCTGTGAAGATAGCTACTTTAATTTGTACTTTCTGCCCTTTTCAAGGCAGAGTATTGCAGCCTGCCATCATGGTGGCTTTCAGTGGTGACATGAACCACACTGCACAGCGGTACAGCCACTAAACAGAAAGAGCAAAGACGCGTTTGAGCAGTTCTGTGTGTTCCCCAAGGCAAAGTCCTTGATCTGGAGGTCAGGGTAAATCACAGCTGTGTTAAGCGAGAGACCAGAGCCTATTCCTTTCTCCTAGTACGCAGTATTTCCAGTAGTGCTGTTGGCCTGAGACTTGTCAGACAAAATATCAAAACCTCGTTGTACTTTGGGGGACACAGTGCATATAGGCAGTTTTATCCAGAAGCACTGAGTGGAGGTGTCTGGGTTTGTTCTTCAGTATCTGGAGAGAATAGCTGCTGAAGGCAATTGCTGTGTCTGTATTTGCCAAGGAAGTGGTTATGCCTTTTGTATAGCCCAGAAGAACTCGGGCGGTGCTTCCACTGCTGGTAACTTTCATTTTTGTAAGAAAAAAGTCTGTATGAAACGGAGTGCTGGTCATGTCTTGGACCATGTTGTCGGTCGACTTCATACCTTCCTTTGAATACTTTGTGTAAACTGGAGAGAGGGGAAGCAGTAAAATATAGATGGAGGCCATGATGTAGTACTAACTTCCTTCATACCTTCTTGCTATTTGGCATGGATGGGAGAAGCCCTGTTGAAATAGTTGAGCCTGCTAATAGAGATCCCCAGCTGCATCATTTAAGCAATAAGTAAAATCAGGTTAAAGACCTGATAATAATAATTAAATTTGCCATAAATGACCTTTAAAGGTACTATGTACACCAACACATCTGAATAATCATATCTGTGCTTTGGTGTCTTATTAGAGTAGCAATATGATTTTATAGGTGAAGCTTTGTAGTCCAAGGTGCAGCACGCTTGTATTGTTTCACATCCTTTCCTCTTGCAACACCACTGAAATAAATGTTACGGTGTATGTAACTCAACTGGTTAATGGTCTATTCATAAATGCTCTGGAAATGATGAACAAGTGCTGTCCCAAAGGAGGATGGCTTTATCCAGAAATGTTGAATCACTGTTGGAAGTGTAAAATATAGTTTGAGCCTAAGTAGAGAGGTGTGACCAATGCCTTCCTTATTTGGGTACGTGTTACAGAAACCAGAGCTGCTGGCTGGGCTCTCACCAGCAGATTCAAGCTGAAGAGAACGAGTTTGTCCAAATTCTTGCCTGTTGATCCTGTTTTGATGTAGTCTTAATTATTACAAAATTTCTTGTTGTGCAAGCTGAGGGCTCTTGTCATGCTTGTTTCTGAAAAGGCTAAGCACTTTTTTTCTTTTTTCATTTGGCCTGTGATGTCAAGGTAGGGAGACTAATATGATCCTAGAGATATGAAAGGGTTGCAAAGTTTTCCTGGAACCTAGTTGGGTGTTTAGATACTGAATAGTTTAGTTGCCTATATATGCTAATTTGCAAAAGATCATAAATGATGTCGCATTTGTTGTTGTATGTCCCAGTATCTCGAATGCTTTGCGGGAGGCCAGTTAGTTGCAGCAAAAATACCCTGTCATTGATTTATACCTACAACACTTTACCTTGTGAAATATGTTCCAATACAGTATTATTTAAGATCCTCTCTAGAGGAAACACAATATTAAAAACAAAACAAGAAAAAAACAGCAACAAAAAGAAACTAAACCAACCCTCTTCAGTACAGTATATTGGAAGGAAAATCATCTGCCCGCACCGTTCAGTTGTTTGCTGAGTTGAAAGATGTGATGTATCATGTGTGTGAGGGAATGAATCGGCAGAGACAACAAAATAAACTCTGCCAAGCTAGAGGGTCTGGGGACATCACGTACCATAATTCTGTACAGTATTTTGATTGTTCTCCCGCCTTGCACCTCATACCCTCTTTCCTCCGAGGATAAGCATCTCTTCTCTTCTTACTTTGCTTTTCCTCTCAAATTTTAATCTTCAGAAAGCTTTTCTCAAAAGCTGCTATCAACTCCTGTAGTGATTTTATAACTATATACATCATATCTATATATGTATATACACATATAGTAGCATACTACAAATGGGTAATACACTACCTTGCAACTTGGAAATTTTTTGATTTCAGCTTTTTTCTTGTGGAGGTTATTTCAGTTATCCAGTAATCTTACTGGTGCTGAAGTGAGACAACTTTCTGTTATGGCATCATAATCCGGCAAAATGGTAAACAGGAACTTCGCAACTACGGCTTTTTCTGCCACTAGTAGCAACTGCGTTTTGTCTGGAGCTCTTTTTTTTTTCAGGTAATTAACAGTTGTGGGACAACATAGTTCCAGAGATGGTAAACTCTTAACTTCACATAACTTGGGTGTTTAAGATATCCTTCTTAATTTTAAAAGAGATTTTCCCACCAAAATCATATTTTACATGCATGTTAATATCCAAGAGGCAAACATTTTTTACATGTGCATGTGTAAGGGGTTTTTTGTATCTATCTACAAATGACAGCGAGAACTACACTTTAAAACTCCTTTTCTTTGTGTTTCTTGTTGTTCTTGTAACCATCTCTCTTCCTTCAGTGTCTCTATGAATAAAGCTAACTTTCATTCCAAAAGAGGAATTAGGGAAACTCTCAGTTGCATCTTCTGGGATGCAAGATCCGTATACTGTGCTGTAAAAGGATCCCTTTTTTGCTATGGGGAGCAATTTTAACTTCTATAAAACTAGCCAGCATGGGGAAGTTGTTGTATCTGCTTTAGCAGTGTGCAGATATGGGTAAAACCTGTGCACGGAGCCCTTTGTAGCAAGAAATCCAAGATGTGTGTGTGCCGAGAACAGCTGACGGTTTGCTGGTTTGAGCTTATCTAAGCGGCAATCCCTCTCTCCATCTTTGTTCTCTCAATGATAAATGATGGCTGCAGCTGTATCTGTGTGACACAGCTGCTAATTTTAAATTATAGTTTAATAGACACAGAAATTAACAGTATAAAGGTTTTAAGTCTGCTCCTCTCACCGCTTTCTGGTGTTTATTTGGTAATTGCACAATTTAGTTAAAATAACTGACCAACTTGATGTGTAGGAAATTGATTCAGAACTTCAATCTTCTTCTGCCATGCGCTGTTAATTTTGCTCTACAGCTCTTGTATTAGACACTCTCATCTCTAGGGTAGCAGCCATAGATCCTGCTGAGCAGGGGAAAAGCACTGTGCAAGAGATCATCAATGCAGCAAAGGCAGGAATGGTTCTGTAAAAACGCCCTCCCCATCAAGTGATGGCTGCGTGTGCACTTACATCAAGAATGCCCCTTCAGTGACAGGGATCCCAGCCAAGAGGAAGAGAGAGGATGGTAGTGCAGGGGCTTGATTCTCAGCTGTATGGCTACTTGCCTTTTTAGGGTTCACAGGGTAACTTGCCTGGCAAGTGCAAAAAATTTTAGACCTCATTGTATGTCTAGACAGACTCTAGGGCTGGGGATGAGGCAGTGGTCACGGTCCACGTGTGTATCAGTGATTTAGGACTTGGACTGTTGAGGGAGGGACCTCAGCATCCTCTGAAATGCAGCACGTGTTGTGTGCAGGACCAGAGAAGTGAAAAAGATGGTTGAAAAATGATATAAAGAGCTGGGGAATGGGGAAATGTCTGAAACAGGGGAGACCTATATAGCAGGTTTAGATGGTTTTGTCGAAATAGCAGCGGAACTGATTGTTGGTGCTTAAAGAAGACATCGAGAGTGAAGGGTATTAAAAAGAAAAGTGCTGGAAAGCTAATGCATGTTCCACATAGTTCCACATGCATTAGGGATGAAGCACTGTCCGAGAGGGGGGGTGTATTTAAAACTTTATTCAGCAGAAGACAATGTGGCAGATGTTGTAAAACTGAAATAGGAGATAGTGAGGTTTGAAAAGCACCCTGTTTAAACAGGGTATGATGAAATGGACACTTGGACAGATGTCTTAAAGCCTAAGAAATAAGGTGAGGGACTTAAAGTGCTGCGGCTGCTGCAAGGAGTAGCTACTTGCGGAACCTCACAAGAGAAACAGCTCCTTTGCAGAGGGTGTGATTACTAATGTTGCCGCCAGAGGCCTTCTTGTGTTGACCATAATTACACTTGTAGGAGTCGGAGCCACGAATCCACAGCAGCTGGACTTGATGTCAAAAAGGGAAACGGGAACATAAGAAAGAGACAATTGAGAAAAGAAAGATGGCTCTTCTTGAAGTAGTTCAGGAATATTGGATGAAAATACAGATCAACAGGTCTTATGTCAATACTAGGCAAGTTGGTTGAAACTAGAAAGGACTAGAATTAGGTGATGTATGGAAACTGAGCAAGATAAGGAAGAATCGGTGTGACTTTTGTAGTGGTAAGTTGATCCTAATGTAATTATTGAAGCTGTTGAAGAGATCAACTAGGGCTGTTATAGAATGAAGGGGAATGAGAGCAAAGGTTCTTGCACTGGTAAGAGGTGATTATAAAATGTAATAAATTAAAGTTAGAAATAGAGAGTCAACTTTCAGAATGCAGGGAGGTTACTAGCGGACCTGTGTTGTTCTACTGTTCCTTGTTGCCTTGGAAGAAAGAAGTAGTGGTACGTTGATGATCACTATTCAAGAAAGAAAAATGAGAGCTAACTGAAGAGCTGCAAAAGGCCCTTGGAGTATCGAGTGGCTGGGTGATAAAAAGGCAGATGAGATTCAGTGTAGATAAATGTGGAGTAGTGTACGTAGGAATCCTAATTTTCATATGAGATCTGGGCTCTGAACTGACTGTTATAATTTAGGAGCGAGATCTCTGTGCTAAAATAGAGAGTTCTATGAACATATCAGATTGTTGCTTGGCAGCTGTCAAAAAGCCGGCTCAAGGGTTGGGAATTATTAGAAAAGGAATAGAAAACAGAAGGGAGCACTATATGACTGCATAAATCCATGCGTTGCCTGTATCTTTGCACAGCTATCATCCTTCCAATCGCAAGAAGAGTAGCAGTGGAAGCAATTCAGAGATGGATGAAAGGCATCATCTGTATACAGAGTGGTGTCTGTGCAGCACAATTAAACAGGCTATACTTGTCAGTGCGGAAAAGAAATACAGGGGAGAGGAGGAAAGCAGTGTGTTAGAGGTCTGCGATGCTATGAGTGATGTGGAGCAGGTGAGTAGAGAATTGGTGTCTTTTTGGAGAGGACCTGGAGGGTGTCTGGTGAAACTAAAGGGTTCAAAATAGCAACAGGAATTAATTCTTCACCCCCCACGCAGGTGTGCTCTGGGGCTCTGCTGTGAGGTGGTGGGAGTAGGAAGAAGTCAGGCTTTCATGCACATGTGAAAGCAAATGCACAAATTAAAAATTCACTGAGGTGGTTAAACACAGATGTTCATGACTTCCCTGACTTGCTTCCTCCTTTTGATACTTGGTCTTAAACATATTCCTCATCTTGCTTTAACTATTGGCAAGAAGAACCAATAGAGGGCTTCTAGCAGCCATGGAGAGAAGGAAAGAACCGAACCCAGGAGTTCTTACTCAAGCTAAAATTTGAGAGCACTAGTTTTGCTGGACACAAAGAAGAACTCTTGGTGTCCAAATAGAGCATACTGGAAGTTATTCGTGGTTTGTGAAATTAAAAAGAAAAAAAATACTTTTTGACCATGGGGAATACTGTGATAAAACCATGTAAGTTAATAAAATAAACATGGAGATGAATTACATATTTTTTGCTTGGAAGATGTCTTGCAGACGTTGCATTTCAGTCTCCAGAGTTACAACAATGGAATTAATTGATAGTAAAACTTTGCTCAGGTTTGCTTGCATCATCTTCATGTAGATCGATTTATATGGCATCTAAGATGTCATTTTTTTTCTCCTCTTAGAAACAGTGACCTAAGTAGCAGAAGTTTATTGAAGTTTTTTCTTAAGTGACAAATCCTGCAGTAGCTGGTTCAGCCACTGCAGTAATTTCTCTTTTAGTGGTTTTGTATCAGCTACGATTTTTCAGAAATCCTTCTGTTGAGTGAAACAGTTCATAAATGCTTCCTGTGTGGAGAGATAGCACACAAGTGGTCTTGAGGGAATTGCTGATGGAAGCGTAGGCTTCACTGGTTCTCTACTGCCCAGCCAGTGTTGATTGGCATCGTTACCATTTTCCTAGGATAATTAGAGATGCACAGTAGGCAAAGACATATGTAGCTACCATCTGATACTGGCAGCAAGGCAACCGCAGTCTGCGTTTCGAATCATCTTAGTTGTATACTCATCTCAGTGAGTCACAAATGCTTTTTTTAAAAAAAAAAAAATAAAAAAATCTGCTGTACCAGAAGTAAAATGTGAGCATGAAAGTGTTTGCTTTAGCGCTCTTCACTGGATTTGCTTAATAATTTTTCCCTTTGATATTTTTCCGACTAATGTAATTGGGGAGGAGGGGGAGGGAAGTAGATGGAGTGTGGGAAGTTGCTCAGATTTCTTCAGGCCAAGCAGGGTGAAAGGACTTTTCAGTGGTATGCACTCCAGTAGCAAATGCAGAGAGCTTCTCTTGTGAGGCTGGTGCGTTGGTCCTCAGCAGGATGCTGCAGTGAAGTCTCCTGTCTGCACTATAATTTAAAAATGACTCCACTTGGTTAGGAAAACAAATAAAAATAAAAAAAACAACCACAAAACAAGAAGCAAGGTGGAAATGTGAATTATTGTTGGGAAGGGTCGACAATAGCACACAATCTCCTAAAATTTTTCTTGTACACTGTAGCTTTTGTATCAAAACAATGAAGTCAGGTTTTGTGTGTGTCTCTCAACTTCATTGTATAGTGTTGAAGGGTGGCTTTGCATTGCTTGAAATAAAATTGGTAACACATGAGGCTTCTACTTGAGATTTTAGCTTTAGATTTTAGTGTTGGTTAAGGATTTCTGTGGGCTTAACGTGTCCCTTGGATCATGGCTTTTCCTTGGTGTAGAAGTACCGTGTTATGGCAGTTCTAAAATGTTGAAGATTTATTTTAAAAAAGAAAAGAAAAAGCATCTTTCACTTACCTTGCATTTCTCTATGAGAAGACGCGTGTGAGTGTTGGATTTGCACTTGCGTTACATGTTGAAGTGTAGGGCTGTAAGCTGTGGCAGAGAGAGACTGCTCCTGCATACGGAAGAGACTTCTGTGATGCAGCACAACATACAGTTTTGCCTAGTTAATTGTTAAGTAAGCAGTGCTGAATGCAAATGAGAATAATGTTTAAAAACGTGGGAGGCGCTCCGAGTATGTGACTCAAATAGTTAGCAGTAATATTTCTGAATATTTTCCTGAAGAATACCCTCCCATTGGGTGGATTTCCTAGGGTTCTTGTTTGACATAGTTAATCTCCATAAGCTAATGTAAGGAAAGATGGCTGAAACAGGTAGCAAACAGTAGGTTTGCTTCCCAAACTCCCTTGGAATATTATAATACTACTAGCTTGGCTAATTTAACAAAATTTCTGTGGGAAGTCCTCCAGGGATAGTTAACTCCATAGTAACAGTATCAAGTTTTGTAATTTTTTCTGAAACTCTCCTAATTAAAACAGCAGGGGATCTCATGAAAATTCTTTAAAAAATTTTGTTATTGTAAATGACCTTCTATATTTGGAATGTTTAAAAAGGAAAAAAAAAAAAGCAAGATGCTTAAATTAATATTTTATTACTGTTGGCAAAGAAGAGTACGATTGTGCCATGCTTTCTTTTCCCAAATCATCCTTTTACTCTGCCGTGCTTGCTCGCTTTCCCTGTAGCAAGTCACACTGCTGTGGAATTAAAAAAAAAAAAAATAAAATCTATGTCTGCTGCTAGTGGAACATCAACTGTGTGATAATGTTTGTCATCAGAGGAGAGCAAGGGCTATCTTCATCCTTTTTTATTCCAGCCAAATCAGTGTGGCAATGCCCAGGAGAGGACCAGCTGTGCAGGAAGAGCTCAGTTGTTCTCAGCAAGTTGAGGTTTCTGTTATGAATCTTTCATTGACAAAATACGTGGGGGAAATACAAGCTTATATATGGCTTTGAGGGTCAAGGTGTGGTCAGGAATCATGAGGTTCTGCACAGAGAAGGATGGACCAGTTCTGAAGGAGCTTTGTAGCCACTGCACTCACCTGGGCAGAGGCGGCACAAGGGACTTGGAAGCCATTGTTTTCAAATGGGGGAGATGAAAGATGAGATGGGAAAGAAGGGAAATTACTTCATGAATAAGAATCTTCAGAATCTTTAGTGCTGGTAATGAGATCTCAGTAAGAGGTTTAGGTGCTTTTTTTATCTTCAGAATAGGTGGAAAGGGTTTGTTTGATTTACTTTAATTATTTTATTTTTTTCCCCTTGCCCTTATTCCATGTTACAGTCCCCATCCTGGAAGATGAAGTGGAAGGGTGTACTGCAACCTGATAAGTGACGTCCCTTAAGACTGGGAGTATTTTGCTTTTGAAATCGCTTCAAAATGTCTTGTATTCTTCAGATTAAACTGTTTATCATGTGACCTGTCTTTGGAGAAGAGTTTCAGCTGTCTGCAGCCTAGTGAGAAAAAATATTAACTTTTTAAAAAAAAAAAACAAACCAACCAACCAAAAAAACCCTACAAAACAAACAAACCCAACAACAACGAACCCCTCCTGTTACAACTCTGACTTGAGGACTTTCTAATATAGCAGTTACGGGCTGAATCAATAAGGTACAATAAAAATCTGCATCCAATTTACTTGCATGTGATGGGTGCAGAGTATGCGTGTACTTATCTTTATAGAATCATTCTGCAAACTTCTTTCCTAGAAGCAAGTAGAAATAATTAGCTTGTCAGAAAACAAGATAGATGAAGCTGGTCAGGAAGACCGCTTTTACTGTGATACTGCATAATTAGGGACTTTCCCCTGGCCCCTTCAATTTGAGATATAGATATGTATGTCTGTGCGTGTTTCGAGTTAGCTTGATCCTTAAAAATTGGGGCGAGACTGAAGAGAATGGGGTTTAGGGTTTCAGTTGTTCTTTCTGGATTCCCGTTTTGTTCTGGCTGACTGGAACTCGCTCTCATTTAGAGTTACCTGCCTTTTTATCCCAAATTGGGATGATGTCCTAAACTGTTCACTTGAGTAGAATAGCGTACAAGCCACAAGCACTCGAGCAGAAAAATATTTTTACAACTGCAGGAATTAAGTGACAGATACATGGAATGGGAAACCCCTCTGCAGGTTATAGCTGTGAGGAAGAAAGGCACCACCACCAAAAAAATCCCAAACGGAACAAAAAAAACCCAGAATGGAACAATTGAATTTTTTGTCCTGTTTTCAGGTTATGAGACTCATTTATTTCTTTTGCGCATGTGGAACAGAGATCAGTAAAAGAACAGTTATTTATGGGTAGACAATTGTAAGTAAGTTATGGGAATGTGGTAACCTCCTTCTTGGACTCTGGGCAGCTTTTTTACTCAATTGGTTGATGCAAATTTAGACCCAGCTTAGCAGTGTATGCGGAAGATAGCATATTGTCATTGTCAAGTTCACTTTACCTGGAATAGAGGAAGGAGGAAATTATAGCTATTGTCCTACATGCAGATTTTAGCTGACAATAACAAAATTGTTGATACTGGTCTCAACACACTGAGTCTGAATTTGAGGGTGCTTTTAAATTTTCACTTGAGGGTTCGGTTTTTACTCTTAACTACGTAGGTTTATGTAGTCAAGGCCAAAATGGAGCTTCATTTTCCTCCTATGTTGTGTGTGGTGTTTTTTTTTTTTTTTTTTTTTTTACTTCAGACCTTAATAACTGTTCATTCAAGATAGCAGTGCCACCGCAATACAGTTCCTTTCTCTTTTAGATATGTACTACTGCCCGTTAAACCTTTTCTGGGAATGTAACTGGCTGTGCAGCCCTGTTTCTGATCAAGGGGGAGCAGCAAATGTAGTGAAAAGTGTGATTATGTTCAGTATTGAGACAAAACTTAGAAAAAAGTGCACCAAGAAACTGTCTAAAAATGCACGTTCTCACCCAGAGTACTTTCAGACACGCATTTGAAGTCTGGTCGTGTCGTTTTTGTAGGCTAATGAACGGCTCAGTTAAGGTTTTCTTTCTTCTGTGAAGATGCTTTTCTGCAGCATCCACACAGTCTTCACAAGCTGGGACGTGGTGCTGATGCTCGAGACCTTGTGGAGATGGTGTCACTTGACATTCCTCCTGTGCGTCATTGCCCAAGAAGGCTTTTTGCTCTGAAGTTCTTTTTGTTTCCTACTTTCCATCTTCACCTCTCAGGAGAGGAAAACCTGGTAATTGTTCCCTTACTGACACCGCTGGAGGAAACTGAGCAACCATATTCCACCTGAGAAATCATTTTCAGTTGCTGAAGTTCCTCCGTATCCTTTAGAGGAAAAGAGTTTACACAATGGTGTAACTATGAGTAACGTTATTGATCTAGATATATTTTAGTGACAATTACTGCTTTAACTTATTTTTACTAATTGCTGCGCAGGAAATTTCCCATGTGTTTACGGTAGGGCAGGTAAATTTCTGGCCGTATCAGCATGTGCCGAAGTGTGAACAGTTACATTATGTAAGAAAGCTATATACATCTTACACATGTGTGTATGGAATGAAGCCTTGTTTTATTACCCCCCTGCAACTGTTTTGCAGGCCTTGGCCGACATTCAGAGAAGCACTCACACGTATCTCAGTTCCTTCAGGTTTGGTGGAAATGAATTTCTTTTCAAGACCATGCTCCAGAAGATGCTTTTCTTCACTGAACCTGTATGCAGATATTGAAACTTCAAAAACAGAAAAAAACCCCAACCCTTTGCATGAATTAATTCAGGCGTTTATGGAGATCTTCCATACAAAGTAAATGCCAGTTTTTTGGGGTTCTGTGACATCAAAGCCAGGTTTTAAGAGAAATAATTTTTTTTATTGAACGTGAATTTGAAAGGCCAAAGTAATTTTCCATGTTTAAAAACTTCCACAAGACCTTGCATTTTTTTTATCATCTTTCTCTTCTCTTAGAAAACTACTGTGTGTGGGAACCAAATTGGGTGAGGCAGGTGAAATAATGGGGAGCGACAGGATGGATAAAGAACCTTGAGCTTTCCTCTGCCCAGCTGTGAACAGGAGCATTTTCCTCTCTGTATAATCCTTTATTTCTGACAGAAGAGACTTCTAAAAGTTCCTGTTTCTGCCTTCTTTGCTCAGCCAGCACACTTTTTTCCCCTTCTGGTGTTGATATAGGGGCAGTGCTGGAGGCATCATACTGCCATAGGATCCTAAAACTGTAAAACCACGCACAATCTGATGTGCTAGAGGGGTCTAGTCCCCTTACGTAAAAATGATTTCCAAGTTCTGGATGGCTGAAGTTGTCCCAGGCTAAATTAGTGAGATCACTTAGGAAGTTAGTCTCATTGTCTGTTATCACTTAGTATTGTCACGCTCATGGTGAAGGCAGATTCTAGTGAGGTGTATGAGAAGTGACTTACACATTTGCACTTTCCCAATATAACGGATTTTAGCATGGAGGAAAGGTATAATGAAACATGGTTTCTTTGTTTGTTTTTTTTTTGGGTTTTTTTTTTGTCTGCTGTGTCCAACAGATATGTTGTACTTATCTGCATTAAAGCAGCTGGCTCTTTTGCTGGAGGCACCTATACAGAATTGAGAGTTTGTAGAAGTAGTTCGCTAACTACCTTGAGACTTTTTGCATTGGGACTAGATGTTGTCTACCTTGTGGAGAATGGAGCAATCTGGAGAGATCGGTGTGAATAGGGAAGGCACGCAGAGAACAAATGCATGACTAAGTGTGCGGATTTTTTTGTGTGTGATCTTTTTCTTAAGTCTGGGTCTTTCTGAACGGCTTGGGGTGTGAGATGAGCGCAGTAAAGATTTATTGTGATCTAAAGGGTTTTGAAGTCAGCAGATACCAGCTTGTAGACTCTGTTTTCTGCTTTGCCTCTAGAAGATGATATGAAGTATTAAAAAAATAAATAAAAATATTCAAGTCAATGGTGTTCTGCCTTCACAGTATCAATTGTGAAGAAGTAAAAACTTCTCTGTTGGAGTGATGGAAACTCATGGCTCCGTAACACAGGAATCATTTCTTTGGTAGCAGTTCTTGCCATTGATCCCATTCCTGCTGTAAATATGTTTCAAGTCGTGATGTTTCTTTCTATTGATGTCACGTTAGTGCACATGTGCCCTCTTCTCCCGGATTTTATGCATTTAACTAACATTGCTTGTCAAAGTTGGGCATGTGTGCAGTTCTCCTGGTGCTTATGTACAGAGACTGAAAAGGTGACAAAGCCACAGCCATCTGCTTCCCTCTTGCTCTCTGTG
Organism: Chroicocephalus ridibundus; assembly: GCF_963924245.1. NCBI lineage: Eukaryota > Metazoa > Chordata > Aves > Charadriiformes > Laridae > Chroicocephalus > Chroicocephalus ridibundus. Next base: position 39,046,950 of record NC_086289.1, read on the forward strand.
GTAGTCTGGACTTTCTGGTCCAATGGGTGTATTAGCTGTGACCCCATGAGAGAAACTCTCTAAATCTTGGGAGTTCATCACCGTAACTCTGTTCAATATATTTACTTCATAAGTAAAAGATCAGTATCCCAATTAATGTATCTTTAATGTAAGAACAGAGTTTTTAAAACTCATAGGTAAGTGTGTGTTTCTTTACACCCATCCTCTTGTGTGTACAGGAGCTTTAAAATGGTAGAGTTTTGCAGGAATTTTTGAATAACCACTTGGCTCTAAGCAGAAATTTCAAATGGGACCAGTTGAAGTAGAGTCCTGGTAGCAGTGAGCATGTCTGAAAACTTGACTGTAGGTGACTTAACATTGTTACGTGTGTATAAAACCATGTAATAACCAGAAAAAGTGTTCTCTTGAATACCTGTGATAAATATGGCTTGCCTTGTTGGCATTTTTGTAAGTTCCTATATGCAAATTTTAATTGCATAAACTGCCAGCGTTTCCTACTTGCCTCCAGGGAGGTATCTGTAGTTTTTACTGTTGGTGGATAAATCTTGATTTCAGTGCCTGCTCTAAGGGCTCCAGTTATAAAGAACCTGAATTCTCCTTCTGGTCCTGCGGTAGTTTGATACCTGTTAAAGAATTCATTTGAAGTCACTGTTTTGGGGGTGTTGCTTTTGCTCCAAGTAAGAATTTAGAAGTATCTGTTTCCTGGTGTGAAATTGCAGTATATATATTCTGCCTGTATGGTGGGATTCATATGTAATGAACCAAAAACTGAATAAAACTCCAGTGACTGGGGCCATTTTATAATTAAATGCTGAATGAACTCGGAGCAAAGAAGATGATGTGTTACTATTCTTCAGCTATCTGTGCAGAAGGATAAAACTTCCTGGTTTTACTGTCTCTTACACTTTGGAGCTACAGTTCACAGATACAATAGAAATAGGGATTGGGACATTACAATGGGTGGTTAGGATGGAAAGTAGTAGAAAATGGAGGATTAGTGGGTTTTAAAATGCCTTTAGAAATAATTTAGTTAATTTTTGAGACGTATTTGTCAGCACTGAAGGGCTTAGATTTCAAATGCGGAATGAATTTTTGAAAAAATAATCTCCCATGGAAATAAATGCGTGCATCTTTGGTTTGAAGTCCAAGCAAATCTGTAATTGTCACAGCAAAGGCCAAAGCTGTGTATATGAAAAGAAAAACATAATTAAGAGATGTAAGCTCAATAACAATCTTGTCCAAAATGCATTTATAATCATACTGTAGTTGGAATAGGGATAGAGTTAGTAAAAGTTAACTAATGAAACCAGAATTGTTCTCTTTTGTTTTCAAATCAGAATTGTCTGCCTTAGCAGAAAGAAAGAAAAAATCATTCTTGATTTTTTTTTTTTAAATGCATGTTTAAAAAAGAAGTAATTAGCATGTGTAAAACAGGATCAGTGTGATTAAGAAGTAAAACATGAGACTAACCACAGCTTGATTGAAGCTGTTTAGCTATGCAGGCTGCTGAGTGCTGTGTGCTGCACTATCAGCAGCTACTTGAAAATGGGGTTTGAAATGAAGCTCGACTCTGCTGTTGCTGGAGCATAGATGTGAAATAACATGCAGAAAAAGATTTAGTGCTACGATCAGAAAACTTGTCAGAGGATGGGATGCAGGAGTATTTAAATATTTCTTCCTTGCCTTGATGAGGCACTGAAAGGAAAAATACCTGTAAGAGAAGTGAACGAGGTTGGTAAAAAGTTTAAGACTTTCTTTAAGCCAAAATAAGGAATGAAGGCGAGTAACATCGTTGATTGAAAGGAAACAGATACTTGCTGAAACACTATTATTTGTGTTTCTGAGCTACATTAGAATCAATGCAGGCTGATTTTGTACTCCTTGCATGCTAAAAAAATTGCACTTCATGGAAATTTTCACTGTCTGGTGAATTTAAGGTGATAGGCATTTTTGCAGGTTAAAATTGTGATTATGAGATAGCAAAACAATGACTGGGAGTAAGAAAAATCTGTCACTGGATGAGAAGACGTTCGGACTTTGTGTGCATCATCTGCCCGAGGGTAACTGTTCTTATGTATGATGTGACTTCAGGGTACCCAGCCATAAATGGGACCCGAGTTTGTTTCTCAAGCTTGAAAAAAAGACAAGGGGGTGCGTTGGAAGGGGAATACGGTAGCAGGGGGCGATGCAGAATGGCTGATGTTCTGTCCGTCTGCATCCTGGCTTGCTCATGCTGTCTTGGTGATAGGGCCACAACATCTCCCTGTGGAGGTCCATCATGTTGCCCCAGGAGACACTTGGCACTCTGTGAGTGATGCTTCCGCTAATGGAGAGCGATTACTCTTAAACTAAAGTTTGCTTTTCACTGGAGAATGAAGAAAACTATTTCACTTAGGGAAAAATAACAGAGATGCTGGAAACAGCTTGAAATTGTGCCACTCGCATAGAAGCTGAGTTTGTCTTCAGAGAAGTGGTTCCTTGTTTGCTGCTCCACCCAGAGCAAGTGCTTAAACACGCCGCAGAGACAATGGCAACATCAAAGAGCATCTCCTTCAGCCCTGCTGGCAGTGATGGTAGTTGGTTGCTCCCAAGAAATAGGGCAGTTTTAATGCAACTTCATTAAGCTGACTGCTGGTCTTGAAGCTGCAGGAAAGAGACTAGAAGGAATTTTCCACTGCAAAATGTAATCCTGAAAAAACATACCTTTGCATTTGGGAAGGGGCCAGGGGTGGGGGGGGGAAGTCCTGACAGTATTTTTTTAGTATATGCTGGAAACTTGGATTGTTCCATTACAGACACAGTTGTTTGAGTGCTTGTCTGAGTACGTTGTACAAGATAATATTGATGGGGGTTTTAACCAATTGTTTTGGAAAAGAGGGAGGGATTCCAGGACCAGGCTTGCTTATTCGTGCTTGAAAATCCACGTACGGAGGATGTGATGACGTATGTCGTGCAGTTTGTGTGTTGAGTTGAATCCATTTCTGAGCGAGTGAGGTGGCTTATCTGAGCAGCCATGCTGGCTTGCTTACAACACAGCCCTGTAGGACTTCAGAGTACCTCTGGATCTGTTCAGCTTTCTCCAGCCCATCTGTTATCCCGACCTTCTCCTTGTTTCTTTCCTTCTGGTACTGAGAGTGATTATTCTGGTACTCGGGACACTTTTAGTTTTCACAAGCCATAGCATTAGCTGAACACCCATGAGGTGCAATGGGTGCTGTGGCTGTACGTTTTTGGAAAGGAGACTTCATTTTCTTTGTGGCTCTGAAGGAGTTTCCCAAGATGCTTTTTTTTGTACCTTACTCAGTTGGAATTTCTTGGGATGGAAAGTAGAGGGCAGAGTTTTGTAGCACTAAATAAAGAAACTAAAAGCAAATACTCCTTTAATTGTCTTCTCTAAGAACATTGAAGATTGAATTGGATATCTGCCCTTTCTGTGTTCATGTAACCTTGATTTAATTTGGCAGCACAGGGATAACTGTGTTACGCCAGTAGGCCAGCATCTGTATCCCAATTCAGAACTGTAGTGGTTTTTTTTTTCTTTTTTTTTTTTCTCCCCCCTTTGTTCCTATTGTGAAAGCTTTAGTTTGGGCTGTTTCTTTGCCAGCTGAATACAAAGTATCACCCTCTGCCAGGGACCGTCCATTGTCCTCCTCTGATGAGGCTGTTTCTGTCTCATCTGGGGCAGAGGCAGGACTTGCTGGCAACAGCCATTAACACACTAGAGATTCTGATGATGTTCACAAGTTCCTGGACATGTTGTGCTATGAGGCAATGAGGGAATTTCAAAGCTAGCTAATTTACTCTCTCAATGCTTGCTTTTTTGGCATCTGCATCAAAACCAGCAGGTGATTGCTACCAAAAGCATTCTGAGGGCTTCAGGCAGTTTTCTATGTATTTAGCTGTATGGTCACCAATTATCAGTGCAGTGAATGACCATCCAAGACAGTCAGCAAAAGGACGTCAAAAGACAAGGAAGTTGAGAAAGAAGACTGATTGGAAGACTTTTTCTGTATCAGCATGCAAAGGAGAATTGGCAGTTGCTGGAACTTCTTAACAAAGAACAATTACTTGCATTGAGCTCCTAAATCTAAATTTAGAGAGCTTTCCCCAAAATAAAGACCAAATTAGCCTTCATTACTGAAGGTAAATTTAGGAACTTTACAACATCTAAATTTAGGTTTCCAAATAAGCCCTCGTGATGAAGATATGACTTCTAGACATAAGGGGCTCATGAACACAAGGAGATCTGCTCGTCATTCGATAGTAAATACTTCTAGTGTGATCGCAGTTACAACTGAGAACGTTCCCATGCTTCATGTTTCCCGTGCAACTTTTTCCAACTGGACAGTGAGGAATTCAGGAGTCCTGTACTCCAGCTTTAAAGCAGAATGGGGTTCAAAGTTTGAGCATGGCTGAGATGATCAGTGTGTATTTCACGTCAGGAAATTTGAGCCACCTAAAATAGCCAGTAGTTTCAAAGAATGAGTTCATCTATACCTACTGTGTCTCCTTATCAATCCTCCAGGAGGCCTGGTTAAAGTCTGGGATGATTTAATCTGTCACTGGGGCCTGAAAAATAGAAAGGTGTCACGTACTGTCTGTTTCTCAGCCCTTTTCAGAGGCTGCTCGTGTGCTTTGTTAGAATATTAAGGATGCTTCAACACTGCAGAAATCAGTGGAATACTGCAGAAATAATGTTTTGCAAAAACAAAGTGAAGGTTTTTATTGGAACTGATGCAGTCAAACATATTAGTTTACAAGAAAAAGTTGAGGTTCATATTTGCCTTGGTTAAGTCAAACCATAGATCCATGCTGCTGTTAAACAGTCTCTATCTTCTGGACTCTTATTTCATATAGAAGGTATTTTAAATACCCAATAAGAGGTTCTAACTGCAATTACATGCCACCCTGATTTGGCCTCTTCATAACACTAAAGATATTTGTGAAATGTTTGATGTTAGTGTAGATGAACCTGAAGTCCTTGCTATCTTATATAAATTGCTACTGAGATGACAGCCACCCTTGGGACAAGCCTGTATCTAAAGGTTACAAAAAATTAATCCACAACTCCTTTGATTATTTTTCCCCTTCCTTCTGAAGATGAAAAGTCAACAAACAAAAAAGTGATTTGTATTTGAATTTATAGCTATGTAGGAAGCTGTGGAGCTTTATGTAAAACCACACAGGGGTATCAGCCCATCTTCTAGGAGTCCTGTCATAGTTATTGGTACCTGAAGGACCCTCTGAAATCTTTCCAAAGAGACTTTTTCTCTTTCGCCACTGCTGGGATCAGATTTCTTCCTTTTTTATAAATGTTGGAGATTCAAGAGAAGCCTGTTAAGGGTTTACAGTGTTCCGTTTTCTTTTGCACTTATCTTAAAGATCAGTCTTGCCAAAGTCAAGTGCAATAACGTTACAGGTGGATACAGTCAGACTCTAACAAAATTTAACCCTTGGTCAGAACACCATGTGCCTGTGGAGGAATATGTTAATGTTTATGCAATAGCAGAATGTTTCTCAGGACTGTGAAATAAGCTGGCAGGTCACCAATTCTCAAGCTGTTTGTTAGCCCCTGTTAGTAAAGGACATAAATGTAAGGTGATCTGATCATAGTGGTTTCCTTGCCAATGTGCTGGCAGGAAAAGAAGGTGTGCAGCACCACAGGACAAGACACCAAGGTGCCAGGTTTTCTGGCAGAATCGAGCTAGATTAATCAAGGTATCTCCTATGTGACTACATCATTCCTTGGCCTTGGGGGATTTCTGAGCTGACCTTCAGAAATATTGCTTTTCTAGCCAGATCTGGGACTGATACGTCCTCCCGGGTTGTCTTTAGGTACAGATACTTACTGCCTGCCCTCAGTAGAAGAATGCTCTTCAGCGCGCCTGCCAAAGGTCTGAATTTTCAGTGGCATGGATGACAAAGTTTGTTTATTTTTTAAGTAATCCTGTAGCTGGATAAAACCATAAATAGTTTTACAGATTCTGAGTTTTATGGCATTCTAGTGAGCTCAGAGAGGGTTTGCCTCGCAGCTCTTTTATGTTCTTTTTCCATGTGTAGGCTTTTCTCCACTTTTGCACTGTATTGTATCCAAAGCTTTACAAGCTTGGAGTCTGAAAGTACTGTGAATAATGAGCAATTGGTGGCAGGCCCAAGCAGTTTAAAGATTTATAAATTGAGATTACTTCTGATCTTTTGTAGGCTTGGGAACATTGGTTCGAGAAAAATAAGATTTTTTTTTTTATGGTTATGCTACCAGTTAACGTAAATTTGAGTCCATCAAGATAACAGCTGAAACTTGTAATTGCATCCAAAGTAGAAGTAGGCAGTGCAATTGTTACAGTAATGCTACAGTTGGAATAAGTAAGTAAAAAAAATTAGTAGTGTGAAACTAAGTAACAGAGATCATCCTCACAAATGCTTAGTTCTGGAAGCACAGCGAGCAAAACCTGCTTTACAGCAGCAGCTGTGTCCTTTGTTTTTGTAGTTAGAATATGTTTCACAGTTAACGCTTCCTTTCCCTAAAGGCTCAGTTCTAATACAGAATGGCTTGGGGTTTTGTTGCTGTTTTTGCTGTAATTACTAATTTTTCAGTCTCTCTGTGTATGGGGATTTGAGACCTTTTTGGTTAGGTGTTTGGATGAGTGCATGCCACAGTTTACCATGTGTTCATGAGCAACAAGTACACTTCAATAAAATAGAAAAAAGGAAAAAGAAGGTTAACTATTAACATTGCAAGGTACTGGCAGCATCAGACAGAAGCTTTGGTTCAACGAAACATGTTGATGGTGTCCTCACAGATTTGTATCTTGTGCTGGTAGGCTCCGGTTTAGTTAAACTAATCTATCTTAGAGTGGTTGTTTCCTCCCAGTCTGGTGGCCTGATTCAGGCCAATACCGCTGGTCTTCCTCAGTTGCATGACCCAAGACCTTCTCACATAACTATTTTGCTTATTAACCATGTTTCCAGATGATATTCTCCTTCTGGCTTTTGGGAGGAGGTGGCAAGTCAGAGGTTAGCTGATTATTCCTGCACTGACTGCTTGACTGGGGGGACTTCAGCACATCCTACTGACATACTTCTTATCTTAAGGAAATGGCCCCTCTAACCTAGAGGAACGTCTGCTGTTGATAAAAGTTCATTACTGCTTGGAGAGTGCCCCAAGTAGCTGAAGTTCAGAGTGCTTTTTCACTGAGTGAAAAACTTTCTCTTTCTTCAGTGGTTTGAATGGGAGTTGAGAAACCCAGGTCTGCCACTCCAGTGGAAACAGAGCCCTTCACCGCTCGGTGCTCTGCTGAAGTTGGACAAATGATACAGGATTCTCTGGTAAAGTGCTTTGAGATCTATTGGTGTAAGAGGCTGCCCTGAGAGTTTGATGAAATTGTGTGTACTGTTCCCATAATACCTCTTTTTAATTTGCAATAATACTTTGCACTGGAAATTAAGGGGAAAAATTCTAACTGATGTTGATTGATCTCATGAAATGGTCAACTATGCTATTACATTGGGAAGAATGTAAACATATTTTGGTATAGAGGAGAGCATGTTTAGGGCCATACCACTTGATAATGCTAAATTATGAAGCACAAACTCATTTTTAAATTTGTCCCTGAGGTGGAGTGAGTTACTGGTGGTTACTGAAGTCTGCTGGGAAGCTGGGGTCAGAGTTCAGCACTTGTGATTCTCAAAGTCCTTTCAGGTTAGTGTCCGTGTTAAGCTTCTGATAGGTTTATTTAGGCGCCCTGAGGGCTAGGGAGTGATTTTTAGCAAATTAAAATTCAGTAATCCCCTGTCACTGCTGTTCAGCAGCTGAAAAGGTCACACATGTTGGGTGTGCTGTCAGAGTACTTGGGGCTGGCATGCGATCTCCCGAATGAGCGAAACCTGTCCAGGAGTCTTACAAGGAATTACTGTTAGGGGGTAATCAAAGATTAACTCATTGCCTACGTTGTCATTGAAATCTGAATGAAATTTAATAGCAGAGAACTGACAAACTTTATAATGATGTGAAGTTCTCTATGGCTATGAACTTACCTAAACATAGTTTGTTACCATGTTTCACTTTTTCTTTTGATTACGGTATTTCTTGGTCTTGCTAGCATTTTCAAAGATACAAGATCTGTACTGTAATTCAGACAAGATTTCTCAATACAGGCATTGTTGACCTACATAGCAAATGGTCTTGAAATACTGAATCTTTGAACGTAATTTTGATTTAGTGGTTGTAAACAACATACCAGGGATACCTCTGCCTTGCAGATACTGAGATGCAGGTTATTGCACATTGGTAGTTTGAATTTTCTAAGACCATAGAGGATGCTTATTTATAAAGTGTTGAGAGTATTTAAAGAATTTCAGACTAAAAATAAACTTTAATAATTTAGCTGCAACCATTGATCTTATCAAAGCTGAGAATATGAAAGATGTTGATAGAAATTGGCTTCCTCTGAGGGAATGAGCAGTCTGCCACTCATTTTCTCACGGAATTCAAACACCATAAATTAGAAGTAATGTGAGTGGTCCTACTTCTGTATCTTTCAGAAGGCTGTTTATATTGTAAGTCCAAAAATATTTGATAAATAATATTTGGAGAAAGAGCAAATATACCTGTATGGATTTGGGATGTAGTGAAGATCTGAGGAACTCTGCTGTTGTGGTTTGTCATCCTCTTTTGCTGTAACAAATGATGGGTGTTTTTCTGTCTTTTTTTCTAAAATGTGTACCTGATCAACAAGAACCTGGTCCTTTGTGGGACATGTAGAGGCTTAAGCTCTAAGGACTGGACATTTTTAAGGCAGCCATTGTAAATAACTTGCACTTTGATGTCGCATATTTTAACTGATAATATATCAGTTACATTAGAGCTGTTACAGCTTGAAGAAAATAAACTTAGAGGTTCTTTTGAGACCCTTCACAGCCAGGACGCGTGTTATAAATAATGCCTTGTGCTGTACAGGGAGACTGCCTCTTGGTGGTTTGTGGTACTGGTCCTCATCCCCTGCAGAAGCCCTTTCTGCCCCACAGTGTTTGGGTAAAAAAATCTCCCCATATACATCCATGAAAGGTCTCTTGGTTTAAATTTCTTCTTTTAAGCGTTCTCCTTTGGCCTATCACCTGCAGGAAGGCTAGAATATAAATAGTATGGGTGGTAACTCATTTGTTTTTCTTCTTACTCTTGGTTTATGAAATGCTGATTGGCTTGTATTTGTGTTTTTATGCTATTAGTTCTTTACTTTCCAAACCAATGGCTTTCTTACAAATTTTCACTTAATGCTCTTCATTCTGCTGACTCCTTTTACTTCTCCAAACACGACTTTTTTTCTTTCATACTTCAAAACCTGTTACTGCATAAATTTCATATGAATTCCAAGGTCTGTTTCATTGCATGTGTGTAATGTTAATGGGGGAAAAGAAATCTTAAATTAGTATTTGAAAAGTACTTTGTATTTGACCCACATGGAATCTAAAAATCTTCTAAGCGTTTTCTGTCTTGAAAATGCAACTTATTGCTGTAACATATTGTTCTTACCTGTAGTTGTCTGAAACTAAGCTGGAAAAAAAACTTAGGTCTGAAACTTCTCTGAACTGACAATAAAATATTTTTCTCTTGGACTCGGTGCCATTGCAGTGATCTGCGTACTTTACCTCCTCTTAAGAAACAGGCTTTATTTCCCATTGATCTCTATGCAGACAATCTTATTTTGTCAGGTATTACCTGATAGAAGCGCACAAGAAAAGAATTGGAGATATGTGAGAATTGAAACTCAATTCTAAGACCTGTGATTAAGTACTGGCAGAGATACCAAAAGTAAATCTATTTGCTAATGGGGATTTTGGACTTTGTGTTATAAATTATTAAAGTTAAAAGCTGTAACATCTTATTATTTTGAAAAACTGTCTGAGAAAACTTGGGAATGATACCATTAGGGGGTTGTCAAGTGAATAATCAAATTACTGTATTCCTCAGTTGATGGTAGACTTTTTGCCTGTAGTCATAGTTCCGTGGACCTAGCTCAAGATGCTTTATGCTGCTCTGCTAAGCGTTTTTTATTTAAAAGGAGTTATTAGTTAATAATATCTTTCACATCTTGAAAGACTGATAAAAATGTCAGTAGAATGTAAAAGAGCCTGTCCCTTTCTGTTCTTTCTAAATGATGGTTGTTTTCCTTGCAGAAGGTTTCTTCTTTAATACCAATTATTATTATTCCAGTAATTCATTGCAGTAGACAACATTGGACTCCCCTAACTGCACGTGTTCTTAATCTTAAAACATTCATTAAGCAAATCAATGAAATGCAATATGGAAGAAGACAGGAAAATAAGAAAAATGCTTTTTTATGCATGTTAGTGTGGCTTCTGTCGTGCGCTTCTTGGATTCTATGTCCTGTGTTGCCAAAATAAAGGCACTTTCTCCATCTGAAGATGAAGATAGATAATGAAGCATAACACTTTTGTTTCAAAGTACTATTATAGGAAGGAAATGAGGGGGGAAAAAATGCAGTGCTTTACATTCTGCTAGTTCATTTAAGTACCATTTTCTTCCATGTAATTGCTATGGACAGCCATATGAAAATGACCATATTGTGTTTATAGTCTCCCCTTAAAAATGTCATTCCTTTCTCTTTTTTTTTTCCTTTTTGTTTTTAAGGAGAACATTTGGCTTCTTAAAAGCTTGGATACTTGATATTCATTATTTCTTCCATTTACTCGTGGGGTAAATTAGACAAATCGCAGCAGTTCAAGAGAGATTGAAACTGCCTATAATCAGGACAAACAAACGAGTAGCGTGTAGTAAAGGAAAATTTCCAGCTCTAGTTTTTTATAATACCTGGTGTCTCCTACTTTTTTTTTTTTTATGTATTCCTTTGTGGGAGTGGCCTGGGTTTCTCCTGTTAATTAATACCGTTCGGGTAATGGTGTATTTTCATTCATGGGGACTCTTGGCTAAAGACCCTGGCAAAAGCAGGTCCTACGCAATTTTCCCAGCCAACTTCCCAAACTGAAAAGAAAACCAACAAAAAGAAAATGTCCAAACCTTTGGTTGGTTTTTGTAAGCAACTTAATTAACCATGTTTCTCTGTGGCAATATTTTTGTGCCTAAACAACAACTAACTCTAGAAAATAAGGCACAGAATTAACTAATAAGCTTTTCTTGTTGAGCTGAACCTCAATAAATGTGCGTACCAAAACAGATCACAGGTTTCCAGGGTTTTGTGGTGTTTCTATTTGTTTGTTTATTTTTGTTTTCCTCATTTGACTTTGCACCTGGACTCATCCTTTTTCAAATGTAATGATAGCCTCTGCTCTTGAACTTTGACTTCTTTATCTTATTCAGGTTTCATTTTTAGGCTACAAAATGGTTTGATGGTTGGGTTTTTTTTTTTTTTTTTTGTTCCTTGCTAGCTTCTATTGGGAACAAGCAGCACAGTCACTTGATGGTAGCTCTGTATGTGCAGTTGATTGAGGTTAGTCTTTGTACAGCGCCCATCTCAAATGTATGTCAACAGATAATGAAGTACAAAACCAGAAAATACCTATACGCTCCTAAGTTGGTTGGTTTGCTTCTGCGTTAGGGTCCTTCAAGCCTCTGCCTCTGGTAGAGCCTTGATGTCCCAGGGAGAGTCGTGGTGCTTTCAGTGGGATTCTTTCACTGACGTGACAGAATTGGATCTTTTGTCTTGTGTCTTCTCTTGCGCTTAGTATTCAGGAGTTTGTTGTGTTCATGCCTTTTAATTTGCCTTTTTTGTGGTCTCAGTTCTTGTCCACAGAGAATAAAAATAAATGCAAATCATGAGCCTCTTTGAACCTCAGGATCGACTATCAGAGTACCAGACTTTCTACTTCACCAAGAGATGTGATTAGCTTTCATATGGAGTAGAGAGATTTGTTTTCTTGTCTTTTTCATAATTAAGAGTTTCATACCATCTTAGAGTGGGAAAGATGGATGACAAGTTGTATTCTTTTTGGGAGAAAAGTCAGAACCTGGATAGTCTGATTTTTTTTTTTTTTTTTTTTTTGGTGTGGTGGTGGCTATTTTAGGTTGTGTTTTGTTTTGCTGTTGCTTTTTTGAGGAATCGCTGAAGTTTTGAACCTCCCTTCTTTGATAAGCACACATAATGTGATTTTTTTTTTTTCATCTTCTGATGCTTAATCAAAGATGAAATCACATATCCCACCTGTTTTCTGTGGTGGTGTTCTTCAAAAATAATGGAAAATAACAGGTAATAATTTCCTTTTCAAAGCTGGTAGGAAATATCTGCAGTCTTCTGAGCAGATTACGAGGACCTTTTGGGATAGAGGGAGCTTCCACGCTGAATTCTGTGTGTGGTTCATAGTCTTGATCTAATACCATGTCTTAAGACTGGTACTGCATTATGGCTGTCAATTTTTCTCTGGCATTTACATTTTTGAAGAATAGGCAGCACGAACTCCGAAGCGATGACAGAACAAAAACCACACAGTTAGAACTTTCTGCTGTAGAGATGTGATCTTCCCATAATGCCGAATGAAGGCTGCTCAGAAATTGACAGATGCTCTCAGTTGCGTCCAAAGTGATAAACAAATAATCCTTGACAAGATGTTGATGCTTGTTGACATTGGTGGTGCTTTCTTTAAGCTGTCTTTTGAGTAGAAACTTGCAGGCTTTCCTTTCCCTAAATGTTTTCCACTGGAGTTCTTAGGGAGGAAACTTAAAGAGTTGGGTTGGGTTTGGCATCTTTTGGAGATGCCTTTGATGTGGTCTCTGGGCCTTCAGAAGCCCCAAGTCCCTCCCTTCTTCTCCTCTGGGATTGCAGTCATCCTCATGAGCAGTCAGGTGAAAGAGTTGGCTCTCGTGTGTAAGGTGTTCACTTTTGTAGTGCTTTTTGTGTGTTGGGGATGGGGGAGAATGCTCTGTTGCTTTCCATCTGTCTTTTGGAAGACTCCCAAACTTCTGGGGGAGAGGAACTGGAAGGGAAGAGAGTGAAGGTGAATTTCAATTGTGTTGTTCGTGCCCTTGGTTACTCCACTTTCTTACTCATACACATGCTGCTTGGCTATAACTTGTTTTGGAAGATTGCAAGGTGAACTGCATTATTTCTTGGAGAAACTGTAAAATAACACATACTGGTAGCAGTGTTTGTAACAGAAATTTCAAGTTTCATAAAGAGAGCTCTCACTTGGATGGATTATAATTATAATATAATTATATATAATATAATATATATATAATATAATACATTCCTAATGTATCAGGTTCTCTATTTGATCAATGCTTTTTAGCATTGGGGGAAATAAAGAGTGCAAAAGTTTCAGCAGTGACGTGTAATTGTGGGTGACCCTCGGGGTGTTCAGTAAAAAGGAGTGACTTTGTAAAGACTTTCAGACATCAAAATTACTTGTTCCCTTCTGGAAATCTTGATAAACGAGTATTTGTGGTGATTGTGAGTTTACTTCCCAGGGACTTCCTGGGTGCCTCATGCTTTTTGTGTGGGATCTTTCAGTACGTTCCATCTTTTGGAGCAAAGATGAGATGGTATTTCTTGACATGCAAAAAGTAGAATGGTTACTTTAAGGTTTTCTTTATGACGTTGTGGTATTTCTTAAAAGTACTTAGATTGATCATTGTGACTAGTGCTGGTGTTTTAAGGATGCTTGAGCAGGTAATAGCTCTAATTTTGTTCTTAATGTTTTTTTAATGTAAAGATCTTCATCATGTATAATTATCCAAGAGATGATCAGCAGTAGTTTTGCTTGGGGGGAAATACTAGATCAGAGTATGTTACAGCTGTAAGTTCAAATACTAATACTTAGTAACTTATCTGAAGGTGTAAGGACAATACAGTTTTGCTCTGCTACTTATATTTCGACAATCAGAGACATATTACTGTGTTGTTTAACCTTGATGAATGTTTAACCATGATGCCCAATGCTCACATCCGTCAATGGCAACTTTAGAGTTAAAGGCTTGATTTTTATTTATTTACTGAATCAATTTTTGTAGAGCAAACATCTCAAATTATCACAGTGGGTACTGAGAAGGTGTGCTGAAGGTAGGACTTGTTACAGGCAAATAAGTTATCTGACGTGTGGCTTGTGACTTTCCTTCATGACAAGTCTAACACTCTAATGATTTTGTGTAACTTAAGTTCCTTCCTATGCAGGGTAGTTTTACAAAGGTGGAAAAACAAAGTAGGAAAGAAAAAAAAAACCACAACAAACCAAACAAAAAAAACCCCCAAACAAAGCCCCACCAAATAAACAAACAAACAAAAAAACCCCCACAAAAACCAACCTCAAAACCTAAAAAAAAACCCCAACAAACACAAAACCCCGAAACAACACACACAAAAATGCACCCTGTTTACATCTAAATAAGAGGTATGAAAGCAGTGTTGAATATGCTATCAATAGGAAATATAATTCTGAGTTGCGAAGCAGAGTAGATGATGTGTATTGGTAAACATAAAATGAATGATACCCTAGAAATGAATTCTAATTTCTAGTGTAACTGTAAATTCTTATACTGCTAAATTGCCAACGAAGTTGTATTTTAGTGAAGTTGTCAGCACTGTGTGGTGGAGAGAACAAGTGTATTATCTGTGAGTAGTTACAAAGAAGGACTTTTTCTGTCCTTTAGCTTGGAGATGAAATGATGAAACATGATTTTTCATATAGAATGAGCTGTATTACTTATTTCTTTTTTTGTCCCTGAAGGGTTTCAAAGTTGTTTGGTTTTTTCCCCTCTTAAAAAAAAAAAAGTAGAAATGGTGCTATAGTATTTGTTGTTGTTCTTTCCTGTTGTCTTTGTGACCCACTTTTTATATTGCAGTATTATCCTTTGTTTAGCCAAGAAAAGAAGGGAAAGGAACTCTGGGAAAAGAACATGGATTCAATTAGCACACTGTGTATCCGTATGTGCATAGAGCCGAGCAAGTCACCTCAACAAAGGGCATAGAAACTTCTAAAACCGGGATGGGATCCTAATGGGAGATGTGAAATTACTGGTTTTGAGATGATTATTTTTTTTCTTTTCACTACTTCCATTATCAGAGGCTTGTCTGCTTTGGATGTTGCATTTTTCTTGCAGCTCCCCTGCCTCAAATAGCTAGGCGAAGCAGTGCAGTGTATTCAGAGTGGTTTAATGGTAAGAATTAAAGATGTCTGTGGATGCACTGGTTTATCAACGGCAGATGATACTGTGCCAATTTTAACTTTCTTCTTGATGCAGGGGGGTTACTATTCCAGCTTTACTTAGAATGACATCTTCCTTTATTAGGATAAAGCTTGATCCCATTGCAGTGCAAATGCTTAAGCCTGGAGGAGAAGTGGAAGGGGAAAGTAATTCTCACCTGAAGAGGATACCCAGCCTTGGGAGTTAAGTGAACCGCTCTTACCTGTTCTTCTCTCTGTCACAAAGAGACCAGAGGCAAAAGCAAATGGGAGCTTACACAGTGTTTTTTCACCTACTGGCTAACAAGAGCAGAAAGAAAAAGAAAAGGGCAGGGTAGGGGGAAGCAGCAATCTTTCTCTGGGAGGAATACACAGAACTTTTGTTTACAAGTCATCCCTGGTCTTACAGTCTCCACTTATTGTATTGTGTATTACTTAAACTGTTCTCTGAGTACACAAGTGTGTGCTCTCCAAAGAAGTTGTGTGGAAATCCCATAGAAATTAAGAATCTTGATGCGTTTTGAGGCTCTATGTGCCTCTGACTCTTTCAGAAAAAGTGGAACCTTCTTTTGTGCTTAGGTGAAGTTAAGTAGGACTAGAAGAAATATCTGAACTAGATACAAGATTTTTTTTTTTCCTCAGTGTTCCCCGGCACCTTTTCAGTTTATTTCTTCTGCCGAGTGTCATTAAATCCTGAGGATGGTGATTTAGTACCACCCGGTTTAACGTTCTTTCAGAGATCAAATGGCAATAAATAAGTACCAGTATAAGGGACCTGACCTGGCAGAGCTCAAGCTGCCCCAGTATAAGTGCTGGCATGTGGGCTTTAATAAAGGGTTCTTGGTCTTGCACTCTCTACAGCTAATGCTTCCAAAGGGCTGGGTTTATAGGGGTGGCCCACAGAGGGGCAGGTGCTGGAGCTGACAACAGGCTCAAGGGCAAAATCAAGAAGCTGCTGCACTTACTCTTGGTCTGTTTCTTAAAGGACACCATTTGCTTTCACATCAAAATTCCTTACAGATGCATCTACACCTTACTGCACCCTGGTTTACGTCTCCAGATTTCATATTAAATATGGATGTCAGTTCAATTCCAGAGGAAAGAAACAGTTCTGTGCACGTCAGTACCATCTCTTCATCTTGCTAAACACAAAGGATAATGAAAGGGATCCCTTTGCTCATCTGAAGAAAAATCCACGTTGCCTGATTTCTGCTTGTTGAGTCTGCTTGCAGAGCTTAAAAACATCAAATATACTATT
This sequence comes from Chroicocephalus ridibundus, assembly GCF_963924245.1. Classification (NCBI taxonomy): domain Eukaryota; kingdom Metazoa; phylum Chordata; class Aves; order Charadriiformes; family Laridae; genus Chroicocephalus; species Chroicocephalus ridibundus. The sequence goes on from NC_086289.1 coordinate 39,063,358, forward strand.
TCTTAAGTTACTGTAAATCAGACATTACTTCATAACAATTGATTGGTCTGTTTAAAAAGAAACAAACCTGAAAACCAAAACCCCAAAACTCTTTCCATCTGCTATGCTGTCGCCTTTGTGACTAGAGTTCTCAATCTTCTGAAGCGACCTTCCACGCACATCAAAATGAATCACAGTATGATTACTGAATACGTAAGCACTGCAGCAGCTGCTGTACGGGCAAAAGGAAAATAGAAGGAACAACTGAAAGCAGCTCTTTCCAGTGCCTGCAGTGCACTTGACTTACTGGGTGTGTTGAAGTATTTGAATGTGTGTGTCTATTCATACATGTATGCATATATAAAATTTATACAGTAGCAACTTAGCTTCCCGGCTTCAGAAGCCTTCCTCTTTTCTCACCTGTGAGGAGTAGCTGTGGTTTGGCAGCTCCGCTGCTAACATGTTCTGTTACGTGTTGTGCTGTGCTTGAGCTCTGGCTGGCGAGAAGGTCAGATGGTGCCCCAAACCCCCATTCCAGGGTTAAAGCGATAGGTGAATCTGTGCCTTCCACAGTTTGTTACTATTTTTCCAATTTTTTTCATGTTAATGGCAGCTATGCTAAAAGGTGGCCTTTATCATGCTCTTGTTGCTGCTCTCCTGCACTGAATTTTCAAAACATATGCATCTTTGCACTTCAGCCAACGTTTCGTGATTAGCATCGGAGCCACTTAGATGCCGTGTACGTGAGTAGTTACAGTCAGACAGCAAGGGTGCTTCAAAACTCCTAAAGCGGCAGGCGAGTGACCCAGAAGTGGTTTTCACCAGCTTATGTCAATCAATTTGCAGCTCAGCGGTTTCCTTCTGCTGCTCTGTTTTTGTGCTGAATTATAAGGCTGTTTTTTCCTTTATTGTCATTTAAGTTCTTCAGCTTTTGATTTGATTTAATCAAACCCATCAGCTTACTTCCAAAAGTATGCTAGAGTCCCAGTGGAGTGCCGTGTACAGGCATGTTAAATCCATTTTTCATTTAACTCTATCCTGTATAATTGTAGGTATGATAAAGTTTGTCTTATTATCATGTATTAATGTTACTTCTGCTAACCAACTACGTTCCTTTTGCTTAATTTTTTCCTGCTACAGTCTCTAGCTGATTCTACCAGGGATTGTGTCATGTGAAGTACAGGAAAGAAATAAATCCAGTCTTTCTCTGAAATATTAAAGTTCTGCACTAAAAAGTTATCGCTTCACAGAAATTTTAGCAGTCTTATTATAGTGTAACCTGATTTAAGTTTAGTCCTTGAGAGTTTGTAATTTGATCAGTGCACGCTTACTCGTCTGCATAATGGTCCAATCCACCTCTCCAGTTGTTGCACCCCTTAGCACAAGAGACACGTAAATATCACAATACCAGCCACTTATCAGCGGATTTTGTTACAAAAGATGCTTAAAAATTAAAGTGGGAGTGACACTTCAGAAAAAGGAAATAATCGAATCCAGGTTTGATAACACAGATGCTGTCGTGTAAGTTCCTAAGTTCAGTTTCAAAGTAGTTAAAGAATTGATACTGCACTGGGATTCTAGTTCTTGTTTTGCGGAGTGAGCATTAGCTGTGTATGAATAAATAACACAGCTCTGCTAACTCCAGCGCTGATGCCTTACACCACTTTATTGAGAGAAAAAACTAATAGAGATAGTAATTTTGGCAATAGATTTTACCAGTGAAAGCTAGGAGTATCAGTCTTTGCGAAAAAGTGTGATTGTGATCCTTGTCCTACCTTCAGTTGCTTGATTTCATTTTTATTTTCCTTCGGGCTCACTTGAGTACTTAATTTATCTCCAATTCAACTGGAATATTTCTATAGCAGACAAATTTTGTCAGATAGCTTCTGATGGGAGCCTCCCTCTTATTACTCTCAATGAGGCTGCTTGTATTCTTTTCAGAAAGTCCCAGGGACCAAAAGAGTGCTCGGGGGTTGAGACTGCGTTCCTTACTGCTGCCTTTGCCTGGGGAGCAATTTTCTAGGAGAAGCCTAAACTTTGAAACGAAAACTCCCAGTTGAGTGAGGATGTGGCTCCCTCCCCGTTCCTCCAGTAACTAAATTTGTAACTTCACAGCATCCAAAAAGATACAGACTTGTAGAGTCCTTGAACTGGGTACCGATTTGTTATTTGTGATCTTGATAAGATCATAGATCTTATGCTTCTGGGCATATTCATCATACCAAATAAAAAACAATTTAGTAAATGCATGAACACTAAGTGGTACCTCAGTGCAAAGATAAAATTCTGCTCTCTTGCTGGGAGGATTGGAGAGGGGAGAGCTGAAAGCTATTGCTGTGACCAACATGGACACCTGTGTGCTTGCTGCATTTAAATTAGTGCATCTATAGTTAGTCCCTAACAACTTCGTTAGCTTGCACCCCCGGCATCAAAAGGTTTTCTGCTCTGTCAGGTAACAGAACCAGCTGTGCAGTGTTGTGGGCTGGGGCAGGTATTGTCTGTGCTCAAGTTCAAGGAGCTGCAGCTCATGTGGGACAGGAGCGTGAATTCGGTCCCTCTGGAGCCCAGCTTCTGCTGCTGGGGCTGTTGACATCACCATTATAAATGTGGAGAAGTCCTTTTCCTACCGTACTGTTAGGATTTCTCTGAAATCGTCCTTGGAGGCTTTTGCTGTCTGAGAGATGACCCATGAATGTTTGTTTTCTTTGCAAGGCAGGAAAAGTCATTTCTTTGTTGCTTGTGGAGTAGACCTGTGAAGCGTGGTGGAGGTCTGGGGGAGGCAGGGTTATGTGTGGGGACATGGATTTGCTGCTCTTTTCCTCTCCTTTTATTTTTCTCTCCCTCAGTTGAATCCAAATTTGCGAGTAGGACCTTGCCTCCAGCTATTCCTCTCTATTGAAGCAGCTGCTGGCTGCTCTCTTTGCTGCACCATTTGTACCTCTCCATCCCTGTTTTTTCCCAATTCTTTTTTGCCCTCTGGTTCCTGGCTCTACAGAGGGGTTTCAGGATTGAGTTAAATTTGGGAACTGGCTGTCGCTCTAGGCGAGGCCAGCGCCCTCCTTTCCCTTTGAACTGTCCTTTGTATTTTTCTATTTTAAGGCACCTAAGAATCAAGGTAGATCTCTGCTCAGCTGATTGTTCAACAAAATATACCACATTCACTTGAGTTGTAAGCCAAATTGTTCCCTTTGCTACTTGCAATACTCTGTATTTTTTGTGTGTGCGTTACCTGTAAAGGTTGTCATTGATAATTTTGTGTTTTCTCCAGTACCCTGGCAGACCTGGGGACAGAGGAGTTAGGGCAAGGTGGGAAGCTGGTTCCCTGGAGCAACGTGTGCATCTTTGTCTTCCTTTACAGACGCATGTTGAGGCCCATCACAGTTTTTAATCCATTTATTATGTTGTTGCAGTGCTGTTGTTTTCTAATCAAGATGGCCTGGGGTGCCAAGAAACCAAGTCTGAGATTCCCACTGAAAAACTGCATAATGATTTATTTTGACAAGATCTATTTACCATGAAATCGTGACCAGTGATGCTAATTTTACTGTCATTTTCAATTCATTATATGATGAGTCCTTATTAGCTTTTCTAGCACTTTTTACTAGGAATGCTCTGACAAGCCTAAAATTGCATGGCTTTCAGGTTTTGTCATGTTGAATTTTTTTTTCTTTCCTCCCCTGGGACCATTCCTGCTCAGAATTGTCATATGCGACAACACCAGACCAAACGAACAAAGCACGCTGTTGCTCAGAACTGAAGATTGTTTAGGTGCGATGTACTCAGTCATTATAGTATAAAAATTCTTTTTGAAGTAGTTTAGGATATTTTGAACACAAATTACAGTTTCTGAAGGGTGTTCCAGCAGTTCTCCTGGCTCATGCATTTGAGTTTTTTCTGCAATAATCTGATGTTGGTGCTGATTGACAAGTTTGAGTAGTGAGGCTCTGTCTTTTCGGAATGATTACAAGTGCTAATATTTTGTAAACCAAATTATTTGAAAAGGCTTGTTCAGCACCTTCACTGGAGGAAGAGTTCTCCCTACTTGACTCAGAGTGAAACTTTGAGTACGAGGGCTCTTTCTGATGGCGTAATGCAGCCGCTTCGTTTAGCCCCTGATCCTCCCTGCTTGTGCTTGACACAGGCATTAGCATAAAACGACTGTTACCACTAGATGGATCTGTTTCTTTAATAAGCCATTGACTACCACTTGTTAAAGAGAGCAAGTCTCATAATACAAAGTACGTGTTGTCTGACTGCTCTTTGACTACAGTTTCTTGTAGGAAGAGCCGTTAGAGAATCACAGAATTGAAAAATTATGGGCTTTTTTTGTCCGGCAGCCTATACTATTTTACTGTATTGCATGTATGGAATTAGTAAGAGCTCTAGGATTCTGCAAAAAATGTTTGGGGTTTTTGATTGGTGCTTTTTTGTGTTGTTGGGTTTTTTGTGTGATATGGTTTGTTTTTTGTTTTGTGATCAGCACTAATAATATCTCACTTAAGTTCCTATATGTACATTTGAAAAATTTATCATAATTTTTCCTGTGTGAACGTAGGTACTTTGACCTGTGACAGATTAAAATATGTAGCTTCAGTAAACTTATTTGGTCATGGTCATCAGTTGTTTTTATTTAAGAAAAAGTAATTATTGCCTTTATAAATATTGAGAGCACACAAACATCTAGTTTTGTGGGTTTTTTTTTTTTACTCAAAACCATCTGAAACAGAATCATAAGGCCATTACTAAAGAGTTTACAACAAAGGCAAGCCGTAAATATGAGATGCAAAGGACATTTTTAGAGGCAAGTACTTTATCAGTTCAAAGATGTGACAGTTGCAATTTCTTCAAAATTTCATACCCTAAGGTAAGAAAATCCTATCTGTGTTTGATGCTTTGCTCTGTATCTCTATGCCAGGGGACATAAACCAAGAGATTCCCCCGCTGCAAAACCGATTAGCTCTGACAGAGGCGAGGGAAAAGGACTTCTCTAGAAAAAGGTGACAAATGACCTAGTTTGGTCTTGGCCGGGGTGGAGGCTGGTTTAGAGATGGCCCTTCCAACCAGTACTGCTATAACTCTATAAAACTGAAAAATTGGAAAAGTTCATCGATCTCTCTTATTCCCCAAGAGGGGGGGGACAACACGACAAACACCTCCAATAGTTTTCTAAAAGCTTTCTTCATACATAACATGGCACAAGAGAACTCTTAGGTCTTCCGTGCTTACTGGTTTATTTCAGACCATTACATTACGCACAGTTACAACTTTATTGAATTAGTATTTGATTTAAGTACCTCTTCAAATTTTTTTATTTATTTTTTTAACCCCCAGCCTCGAAAGAGAATCGCCTGCTCTCCCCAGCAGTTTCTGTGCTTAGATTTCAGCCTGTCTATAATACTTGCCTGTAGCCAGTTCCAAATTTTACTTGGCTTATGGTATTAGTGTTACACTATCACGATATGCAGTTTGCAGTTTTCATCAACTGCAACTAGGTGTCTTAGTAACTGGTGTGTCTGAACTTATTTTCATTAAGAGGCAATTCATTTCTACGTAGGGGTTCCTCTAATGCTCGTTTGCCAAAGCAGTTACACAATATACAAGATGCAGCTGTGCCTCAGATGATGGTGGTGTTCCTCCTAGTTCTGCAGATCTTCCAGCCCCTGCCCAAGACAGCTCTCTCTCTTTTAAGGTCATACTGCAAGTATTTATTTACTTTTATTGGGCTACTTTGTTTCTTGTTTGCTTCCGCAGCAACAGTCTGTTTCTTCCAGTAGTTTCAAGTAATGTGGATACGGTGTAAGAAGCCTGTTTCACACTGTGGTAACAAATAATCATAATTCTTTTTGTGTTCTCTGTGAATGTTTTTAACATCTGCTTGGACTTAGCAGTTTGGAGGTGTTAATAGACAGAACTTGTGGGTCTGAATTTTTAGGAGACAAATGAAACAGCTTTTTATGGCATCTAAAGCAGTATGGCGAAGTGGGGAAATATAAGAGGAGTAGATGTTAGTGTAGTTTGTGTGAACTGACCTTGAATTATCAATATCTTGATTAAGTAAATTACAGAAGTTGTGTGTGAGTGTCTAACATGACAGTTCTGTGCTGGAGTTAAGTGCAGTTGCAAATTGCAGACCTTTCATATGCATTTACTGTTCTTGACGTTTTAAACTGTCAAACAGATTCAAAGGATCAATAGTGTTAGCTGCTTCCTTCATTTTTTCAAACAAGCCAAAGTATTAGGGTCCAAGTTACTCCTTTCTTTTATTGTTGTTTTGAAAACAACTATTGTAACACAGCTGTGGTGCTGCAGAAGGGCTGACAAATTTGACTTTTGCTAAGAAAGCCGTTACAAATTAGTAAGAGTGCGGGTATACTCATTGCCAGTATTCATCTCGTGGTTTCATCAGTCCAATGGCATTAACCTAATTGCGTGGCATTGCACAGGTATCAAAGGTTGGTTTGTTTTACCTGGTGGTCTGCAGGTGCTTTCTAGCTGGCTTGGCTGCCCGGGGCAGTATTGTATGGTGTCAGCTACTGGGGCGGATTGCCGGAGCCTCTCTGGAGTACGTAAGCTGTATGCATCTGTATCTGCTCTTCCCAGTGTTTTTGCTTGTAAACATTAAAATCGATTTCATTAAGGCTTCAGGTTTAAATCTTCCTAATGGTACTTAATTGGTAATTTGCGTTTGGGAGGGGGATTTTGGTCAGGATTTATTAGCTTGAATTATTTTTTTTATTGTGGAAGCTTTTTGTTAAAATTTTGCAGGCACTGTAGTTGCTGCTATCTGAAATCAATTCATTAGCAGTAATGAATGAAATCATAAAATACAGCAGTGTAATGATACCTAATTGCTATAAGCTAGATTACAATCTTTTACTTACAGGTAGGCATAAATGAATTGTAGGAGTACAACTTTTTTGGGAAGATTTTATGGTTGTGTTTTGTTTTTTTAATAAATAAAATTACTGTTCAGCAACACATAGGTAGGTGTTTAAGTGCAGGGCATTCCCTGCACTGGTATGCTTTGTGTTCTTAAAGCTTGGCGTATGTGTAGGTACTGACTAGAAGAGGGCTACGTAGGGCGGTTGTAGTTCCCTGCTTGCCTGCTGTAGCCGTGGTATTTGCAAGTTGTTTTAGATGTGGGAAAGTGCTTGGGTTTCTCCCCCTTAAATTATTTAAACTAAGTGAACATCTTTACTTTGCATTTAAGTGTTAAAGCTGTAATTGTAGTTACTTCTACAGCATACAACTATATTGGAGTTTCAGGGTGACACGTAGCAGGCCAGGGGTCTGCTCCATTATTGAATGCCGATATACGACATGTATGGAAGCTCCCCTGCTTTTGTGGAGTGTCAATTTAAGGAGGACACACAGAAGAGCTGTCGTTAAAAATGTAGCATAGTGGTTTAGTAAAATGCAGGTTAATGTGCAGACTGCAGACCAGTTCAACAGTTTGTCTCAATTCTGACATGGATTTTACATAAAGTAAAAGCCAGAGGTTTTTCGTAAACAACCATGCAGTGGTTAGAGTTGTGTGTAACCGCTAATTTTCACCTCACAAGTGGTGAGTAAGAATAATAATTTTCTGTCTGCAAAAACTGCTTTTAGTTTCAAAAAAAACTTATGCAAAAACTGCTTTAGCTGAAAATACTGGTCTTTCTGCAGCTACGTGGTTTCCTTCCATGTAGTTATTTAGCTGTTGGCCAAAGATAAGGTTCCTGTTTCTCATGACGCTGGTCTTTCCTGTGTGTTTTTTTTTTTTTTTGTTCACGGTGATCAAGTCAACTCTGTTGGCACACCCGATTTGTCACTCCATTCGTACAATTAGCATCTGTGCCGACATTTTGCCCAGGGAGAATGATAATGTGTCAAGCACTAATTACCTATCTACTGTTCCTAGGAGATGCAAACGATGAAGCAGTAATAAAACAAGGTTTGACAGTGCTATTTAAAGTGATTTAAAAATTCCTCTGAATTTTTACTTTAAGGTAGGTTAATGGTGGTGCGGTCAAGGCTGTCATGGGGGCTGGCATGACAGTCATTGCCTCAGTATGTCAGCTGTTAATCATTGTGTAGTCTTCGGTGGGGGGGAAGACAGCTATATGTTTCAATACTACTTAAAATATGTATGCCACTTTATAGAGTAATATCTCATGTATCTCTAGAGGAGATAATGAAGTTGCAAACTGTCTAATCATTCTAATGCATGCATATTGCAATTCTGTTTTGGCAAATTTGCAATCAAGCCATTGATTTGGTTTAGCTAATGGTAGCTAATCATGGAGGGTTAGAATTTCAGCTGTGACTGATAGGCTCTGTGAGCAGCTTTCTGTGGGTGACAGATTGGTAAAAACATGAAGCTGTGAGAACAATGCTGTGCTTTCCTGCTTTGCACTGCAGCGTTGCGATTGAAGCTGATTTAAATGATCCCAGCTGGCTGCTACCAGAAGCATCCGTCTGTGAGCCCGCGATGGTGAGAATGCAGTGTTACTTAGTCCCCGTGCACGTATCCTGGGGAATGAAGGTCTGCCAGGTGATGTTCCGTGGGGTTTCCCATATAACCAGTGTCAGTTCTTCAACCTCCTAGGTTTTTATTATAGCTGGATGATAACTAATGTAAGGACCCACGAGCAGTTTAGTAGGTGAGTGCCTGAAGTAGTTGTGTTACTTCGAGTAGCTGTGTTACTGTGTCTGTCTTACAGAACAATAAAGATTCATGGCACTGTATACCCAACAGCAAATCTACAAGAGAGTGACCATTTACTGTGACCTTTGATGACATCTTTGATGACATGAATACATACATAGCTGCTGTATTTCTTAAGCTGTTCGGTTTAGCATTGCTTTAAACTGTTACTGATACTTGATGTGTGTTGAGGAGGTTTGTGTCTGTCATTGTGTGCTGACTGAAATTTATACAAAGAGCATTGAGTTTTACTCTAGAGAAAGGATGTCAAGGTCCTAGAATCATCTGTTATTCTCAGTATGAAGTTACCAACATTGCGTTAACATCATACTTGGCACGTGCATGCAAGTAGAGTTTACAGTTCTCTCACACTCCTCTCAGCTCCTTTGTTGCCAAGGTTTTCCCCCAGATTTTACATGAAAACCAAACTCTTGTCCCCTTTCTTCTAGTTTAGCTTATCTTGCTTCTGAGTCTTTAGGAATTATGATCTCCACTTCTGCATGATGATTTTCCTCTATTCTCTGGTTTCTTTAAGGAAAGCCGTTGAGCATTACAGGAGGTCTCAAAGCTCTTAGACTATAGATGTTATGTACCGAGGCCTGAAGAAGAGAGATCCTAAGTTTTATGGCATTCTTCACGATGTGTGCCCAATGTACTGTATCTGGTTGGTGGTCCAGTACCGTTACTGATCTCAGCCATGTCAGTTTACCCTAAGGAGGAGGACTCTATCAGATTAATAAGTGATTAAAGCCCTGCAGTGAATAGTTTATGGCGTATTACTCGAGTTTCTTTTTAACTGAGGATATTTGGTGGTAGGCTTCTGCGCCATGAAAAAATGACAGATAAAATGTGTGTTGTCCCAATGAGTCAAAGAAATTACCCCCCTAATAACAGTAATTACGCTGTGCATCTGTGGTGTTCTGCATGCTTAAGACTGAAGAGATATTAGCTAATTAATCCTTTCAACACTGCTGTGCAGTTGGTGTAGCTGGTACCATTATCTTCCTTTTGTAAATGAAGGAAAAAATAGAAAGGTTGACTGATGTGCTCAGCAGCACAGAGCAAACTCAAACTTCAGAAGTTTATTCAGCTGCACTGCAGTGCCTTCAAGACACAAGCCAAATGGAGGTCCACCTAGGAGCATCGCTGCAGGGGCAGACAGTTAAAAATGCTAGCTGCTGTTGTGGGTTTTGTTTTTTTTGTTGTGTTTTTTTGGGGGTTTTGGTTGTTTGTTTTTTTTAGAACTACATTACCTACCAAAATAGTTGGTCTTAAAACGATGGTAGAGAGGACAGCTTTTGTGGCACCACCAGAGCACAAATTCAGCTTTCAACCTTGAGCAGTGCTGGTGGCTTGTAACGTGGATGTGAATTATGACGGGGTACACTTTGTCTGCCAGCTGCTTGGGAAGGAAAAGCAGCTGTTGGTAAGTGCCAACTGTGAAGATCATTGGGCGTATAATTAATTCATAGAGTGAATGAACAATCAGAGTGTTGATACAGCATCTTTGGTGGAAACATCAGAGCAATCGTCCTCATGTGACATGTGTTGGCCATAAAAGTTGATGCTAACTGAACTTGAGGTGTTACTGTGTAGTGTCCTAAGCAAATGAATTTGTTTCAGCACTTCAGGCAGTAGATGTTCCATGTTCATGTACTGTTTGAACGCTATAAAGGGTGTGTAGATTAACGTGGTTGCTCATGTTGCATCTTGATAATCTGATGATAAATGTGCTGCATCTTGTATGGAGTTTCAGTTCATATAACTAGATTGGCTTTGGAAAGCGTCTGTAAAACCCCAAGGATGAGTAAGTACTTGTTGCCTTCACAGCATTAACTATATTTTTGTAAGCAGTTTTGCTGACCCAGCTCAGGTACACGATGTGCCAGAAAAGCTCATGTGGAGAAGGCTGATTTCCTCTAACACAGCCTTCCTCTGCTCTTCCAGTTCAAATGTCCCCAAAAGCCACCTGGCTGTCTCTGTCGTGCCGCAGTGGGGTGGAACAAGGGGAGCGTGTATGCTTGAAGCACATCTACAAGCTTGTTATGTTTGTTGGAACGACCTCCTCGGTTCCTGAGGAACAAAGCCTTCTCATTATGCATGCCTGTATGGTCTGCTGATAGTTCCAAAGTTATGAATACTCTAATTGATGTTCTTGGATCTTTTTTATAGTAGCAAATAAAGACATCACTGGTGTCTTTCAGCGTCTAATTTTTGCTCCTTGGCAACCAGCACAAAATATGCTGATGTTGTGCGGTAGTGTGCACTCCCTTCTTACACTTGGAGGGCACTCAGCTTGCGTGTGTCAGTGGATGGTGTAAAAGGAAAGAGCATAGAAGAACATAGATCTGAGATATCATCAGTCTTTGAAACCTCAGCTTTCAGGTTGGTGAAACCTCACTTTCCTACTGTGCTGTATCATGAACAAAGCTGCTGGTCATGGCACTGACAACATTTTCAGTCAGGGTTCTCACTGCAGTCTTAAATGCCTTTTTTTCCTTCTCATTTTTCAGCATCTCTCCAGTAATTTTTGACCCTGTCGTCCACTTCTGATCAGTTTTGACACAGGAGCAGAGATCTCAAAGCTCATTTACTTACTTTGGAGGAAAATTGCAGCTGGCTGTAGAAAACATACTCAAATTAGGATCTCCAATGAGAGAGAAACTGCAGTGTGGGTTCAACAGTTCGCTGGCTGTATTTGACTTCTGTCTGACCATTCCGAATGTGTGGCTCTAAATCAGCCACCCTTTATGCCACCTCTTAACCAGTGGCAATTTCTGGGTGTCAGAGGCAGGGAGAATACTGGTTACACTGAGGGAGCTCAGGAGATGTGTTGGGGAAATTAGAATATCGCATCAGATAAATTGATGGGGATCGTAAGGGTAGCTGGTGATATTGCAGGGAAAGGTTGGAGCAGGTCTCCGAAGTTTTGGAATCCTGATTTTTCATCACTTGGAAAACATTAACTTCTTTTTTTAGTTGATGAGTGTGAAGGGAAATTGACTCTTGATTGAACTGCCTGTCTATTTTCATAGCTATTAACTTTGTGCCATAGCATGTAAATCTACCTTCACAAGCAGCATTACCAAAATAACACAACCTTTAAACTGAAGCAATAAATACTACTTATCCTTAAAATGGCGCTTTTCTGGTTTTCCTCATTTTCTGAATTATTTTTGATGAATGGTCCCCTTAAGCAGCCAGTTTGGCTCGTGAATGCCAGTGGATATAGATTAGTAACAGCGTATGGCTGAGCGCTTCTGAGAGTCTTTTTCTTAAGTGTGTGCCTGGCCCCACTCTGACACACTGCTTTTGGATGCTGGTGTGAACAGAGATGCTTTTAAAGAACTATTGAATGGGTTTGAATTGCTAATATTTTTTTCTGTTACTTGAAATATTTTATTGACTTTCTTTTCAGTTTTTTGGCAGCTTGAAAGTTGGGAGTTTATCTTTCAGTAGGCGTGTGATCTGTGAACATGTAGTGTATTTCTAGGTCTTCACTTCAAATTCGTGCTCCCCACATGCAGGACTTCACGCTTCCCCTTGTTCAACTTGGGAATTACTAATTAGCCCACGATTTTGGGCTGTCAGCCTTGTCTCCAGAGCCTCAGCTTTGCAGCCCTTACTGAGGCACGTTGTCTGCTGTGGTGGGACGCCCCAGCTGCCTTTGTTTCTGGATGTTGCCCTGTATTATACTCCGGATAATTGGACATTTTTTTCTTGTAATTAGAGTAGAATCATAGAATCGTTTACGTTGGAAAAGACCTTTAAGATCCCTGGGTCCAACTGTAAACCTAACACTGCTGAGTTCACCACTAACCGATGTCCCTAGTCATTTACTGCCTACGTGCATCTTACCTAGTGCTGCAGCACTCAGTCTTTCAGCTGTCCTTTCTAGCAGAGCACTTCTGAAGCAGTTTGCTGGACCCCAACAGAAAGGATAGATGCTTTTTCTTTTTTTCTTTTTTTTTTTTTCTCTTTTTCTCCCCTGCCAGACCAGCCTTCTGTCGCCTGCTGCAGAGCAGGCAAGCCCAGGCCAGAGCCAGCGCTCCCAAATTGATGGGACTTAGGATGTTGATGGAAAATATTAGTTAGCATTTGTTCTACTAATGATGAACATATTCTAGTTTGCTAGAAAACCCCCATAATGTGGTTATAGAAACCTGGGAAAGAAGAAAGTACGTTAAATTTTATAGTGAGTGTTAATATTTGAGGGCACAATGGCCACTGACAACGCAACAGTGAAGGTCTGGGTCTAACAAGGTCGTTGCACAGGCTATGACCCAGTCCGGGCAGCTTCTCACCGCTAAAAGTGATGGAGCGTGTGCCACAGTGTCAAACTGTGGGAAAAACTTGTTCCAGAGAGAAAGCTGCCAAGCCTGCCACACTGCTCTGACCTACTATTTTGTTATTTACCTTTTAAAAAGTGCCTGCATCTATAGGAATGTTCTGGTTTCTGAAAAGAAAGTTTGCCAAGAATTGCTTTAATATTAACTGTGATAGATGTACTGTTTGGCGGGTCTGATAGAACAGTTTTTCTCCTCTTAATGTTTCAGTGAAATACAAGATTCAAGGAAATGTACTAATAAATAATTAGGGTTTTCTCTTGGTCTTTGTCTGGATAGATAGCACTTTTCCCATGTAGCTAGGCAAATTATTTGATCATGTGAAGCGTTATTATACCTTTTTCACAGGTGTTGAAATTTACCTCCATTCAGAAACTCAGAATTTAAAGTCACTTTTCTCAGGTTGTGGATTTCTCTCCTCTTTTCATCCTTTCAGTAAGTTATGTTGCCCATGATGATTTATATTGTTTCACATAAAAAAAGAGGATCTGTGTTAAAATAGCTCATTTTTTTTGTTGCTAATTACCGTGAAACAGATAATGGGATATGTTACTGCTGGGTTGAAAGTGGGAGTAAAAGGAGAAGAATTATTGTGATCCTGAACACCTGACACTTTATCTAGCATGGGGAAAGAAATCCCTTTGTACCAGTAATAATAAAGTGGTATATGTTTTGAGGGTGTATTCAAGTGATGTGATTATTTTAGGAATGTAGCATTTATGATTGCATGAAAACCTTTCTCCCTTCTACCAGTAAAATTTTATGTTCTAAACTGTCAAACAAAATACCGCTATGATTTCATTATTTTAAGAATGACGATGTAACCAATGTATTTTTTACTACTCCCCAGAAAAGGTTTCTTTTCTTTAAAAGGAAAGATACTTTGTGTATAAAACCCCATGAGGATAGGCAATAATGGCCTATATCCCCTAGAGCTTGTGCTTGGGGAGAAGAAACACAACTTGATCTAACTAGTGCTTAACTGAGTGTGAGAGAGGAGGAGTGAGCAATGCTCATTGATCCCGTATTGTAACAACAGACATCTCTGTCGGTGTGTGAGCGGCAGAGACAGACCTATTCCTAAGTGGGGAAGCAAAAATCAGTAATTGTAGCATCATTTAAGAAAGCTTTTGGTTTCATCCTTAAGGTAATCTTTCTGTTTTACATAGCTCGTGGTGTTAAAGCTGGAGAGCTGCTTTCCTCTGCTTTTAGTCCAGAACTTGGATGAAGGGCTATGACCAGGGTTGCAACTTTTCTGTTGATTAATTCGTGTTGGACGGTAATTTAAAACCCCTGCAGTTTGCTTATAAATGTACACACCCTTCTTAAGGCTGGGCTACTTTCTACATTTCCATGTTAAGGTTCAGAGGAAAGGCCTGTGTGTCCCTGCGTGTGAGGTGAGGCGGCCTTTCACCTTGCCACAGAGCACATCTCCCATCAAGGATGCTCCTTCATGAAAATTTTCAGATGTGCTTAACCTGAGGGAGGTGACGTTTTCAATGTAGGCAGGGTTCTTGAAGCCATGGGCTTTGTTCATGTTTTCCAACTTAATAATTAGGCGAATCACAGAATGATAGGGGCTGGAAGGGACCTCTGGAGATCATCTAGTCCAACCCCCCTGCCAGAGCAGGGTCACCCAGAGCAGCTCTGGTGCCACAGCGGAGGCAAAGCCTGGCTGTTGTGCTGTCGGAAGTGGTCTGTGAGTCCCCCCTGTATTATCAATTACTAGCCGTGCTGCGCAGGCACTGGGGCGCCACTGCCTCCAGAGAGCCGGGGGAAAGGTAGAGTTTGGTCTTGGACACTGATTTCTCCAGGAAAGCAGTGAAGCGACTCCTTTTTCAATGGGATATGTTATGCGACATGCTTTTATAGCCACGTGTAAATACACTGCTCTCATTTCTCTGAGAGCACTCAAGTGCGATGAGGTTACTTACGATAGGCCACTGGACCAAATGTGTTTAATTTCCTTTATCTTTCCAAGCCACCCAAAGTCAGTTTTGCCTTTAATGTTAATTAGGCAAAAGACAAATGTCTTGTAAACAAACCGGTTTGATTAACCTGTTTCTGCGTTGTTCTCATGTGCTGATTAGACATGAATGAGAAGTTAGGCCTTAAGTGTGTGACTGTGGGAGAAATGCAAACCTTTACTTCAGGGCAGTTGTTCTGTGAGCAACTTTTAGATCTTTCTGTAGTAGAAATCTCTGGCATAGGTCAGAATTCACAATTATCTATGAAGCTGCACCATGATGGTACTCTGCTTTGGAGATGTTTTCGTACTAATTTTGTGTAATAACACATTCTATGACGCCAAAAGTTACCTGTTAAGAGATGAGATGTACTGATGTATTCCATTGATCTGCTGCTAAAAGTTAGAAAAGTTTTTCTTCGTCACTTCTGTGTTTTTTTCTGCAGGATCTTGTCAACAAGAGCTACAGAGCTTAGGCTTCTTCTTTGAGGGTCTTTTTGATGAGCTGCTGCTTTGAATGATTGCCTCAGCTAAACACAAACGCAGGTTCTGTATAGTAACATCTGTACTGCTGCTGCTTTTGGATTCCACAGCTAATCTCTTTCTAAGTTTGAGGTGCCTTTTGACAGAAAAACATCATGGTGTGCGCTCCGGAAAGCTCAGAGGAATTTCTGTGAGTGTCACATGCCCTGTGTGTCTGCTGCATCCTTGGTCAACCCTGTAAGTCTCAGAGATCTTAGTTGGCCAGCATCCCTGTTGGTGCATCATCTTTTATACCTGCCCAGTACGAGTTAAAATATTGACTTAATAAGTAACATTTGCCAAATAGCAACAGACAGAATTTTTGTTGGCATGGAGAACCGGGGAGCAGAAACATTAGAGGGTGAGATGGAGAGTCCCTCCTTCATAAGCCAAGACGGGGAGAGCAGTGAGATACACTATGAATCCATGCTATGGTAAAAAGAGAGGGATGGGGAATGAGCAGACTACCCTTCGTCCTTGGTATCAAGCAAGGCATGTAGAGCTTCTCTGGACTCCCTCATCATAGCTTTTGTTTCTTGCTATTACTTGCTGGACTCTTGCCCTTCTCGGGGGGAAAAAAAGCTAAGGAAATCTACAAGGATAATCTCAGAATATTCTTTTTGAGGAGAAGAATGCTTGAATGGTTTAGATTGCTGAAAAGAACTATGTATTATAAAAAGAATGTGGGTTGATTTTGTTTTTTAATTGTGATGATGCAGTGACAAATTGCAGTTAAAATTGAAAGGCTAAAATGCGGGTGAGCTGACAGACAATACGATGCTGTGAGGTGTTACCTAGTTACTTATTTCGACTGATCATCTCAAAAACATGGAGAGTTGTTTGAGCGTGTAATCTCCAATTTTCTTGTCGCTCCGGTTGAGCCTACATGTGCTTGCTATGTAAGCCTGCTTAGTGTAACAGAAACTGGTGGTGGTTGGGAATCTTTTTCAGTGGGTAACTTTCCTCATCATCTTACAGCCACTGAAGAACTATAGTGCGAATGGTATTTCCCTAGCTTAATAATATGAGAAAAGATAGGGGATTGTACCTGCTTTTATTTGTATTTAACACAGTGGTTGATGAGTTGACCAGTGGGCCTTTTCTGTGCTTAGACACGGGCAAGGATGTTTTTATGCAAAAACTGACTTGATGTGCACTATTTCATATAATCTTTTTGAGTTCAGCGACTCTCAGATCTGCCAGCAAAGCTGTTAAGTAAATCCTAGATTTTTCAGTACTTGAAATACATCAGAAAACTGTTCTCTAATAATAAAGACTTTTTTTCCTATTTCTTTCTTGAGCTGTCTGTTTTTATCTTTCTTAGGAAGATAACTGTCCTTATATTCTGGTAGCAGAACTGGATTTTCTGGATTACATTGGTTTCCATTATTATGTCATGTACTTAACAGAGAATCTCTCCATATTTCTTGCAAGCCTTCCATACGCGACATAATTTCAAGTAATTTGAAAGAATGAGCTATTGGCAAAGCTGTGTTACGGTAGGATTTTTTTTTTTTATGCCTCTTCTATGGACCAGCTTAGAAACCGCACCTGGCCAAGTTCAGCTGTAGTGGCATTAAGTGTTTTTAAGATTTTCATGGCTGAATTACAAATATCTCTTACTGAAATGCTTACAGGCTTTTTAGAAACATTTGTTACCTGGAGCACAGCTCCTTTGACTGCCTTGAAAAGCAAGTAATGATGAAAACAGTGTGCCTGTGTTTCTAACGCTGTTTTAGAATAGCACTGTGAAATTCTGTTCTTTTAAGACAGCTCGCTACCACTGAAATACAACAAAAGAATTAATGCTTATTAAAAACATTTTTCCTCTCCTGATAGTGAAGCACGTAAGGTTTCTATTTAATACCCTATGAAATCAAAATAATGAGGAGACAAAAGCATGCGTGAGATTCTGAAGTTGTTAAAATCAGTATTTAGGTCCCCAGTAAAACATAATTGTTCCTGGTTTACATCTTTTCTTATGTAAAGTGATTAAAGTAATTTTTTCCATTTTCTTTCTCCATCTGTAAATCCAGGGTGGTAGGTGCGGTTTTTTGCTAACAGAGTTGCATTTGTATTCCTTTTTTTGGCATATGGAAGGGTGAGGTTTGTATTCTTTGGTTTTGTCTGCATTGGAGATATGGGCAGTGCAGCTTGCCAGAGGGCTTTTTCATCGACAAGGTCTGCATTCTTAAGTCAGGGTGGGAAACCTCACCCTGCCTGCTACGCCACATATGAGTTTTTATAGGGACTTTGTTCTAAAAGTGCTTTACGAACTCTGTGAACAATATTTTTCTGCAATGAAAGCCACTCCAAGGAGAGGGAGCAGTCATTTTACAGCCCACACAAATTCTGTGGAAAGATGTGCAGGCAGAAAGTTAGCCCCGGAGTTGGTACCGGCTTAGGGCGCTGCTAACAGGGTTATTCCCACAATGTACCTGCAGGCAACAAGTGTTCCAGAAATTGGTGCCAGATCTTTAAAAGAAATGCAAGCTTGGAATATGCCGTTGTTTTTGACAAATGTGTTGCGAAACGCTTTGTTCTTGGTGCTGTGTCCTTGAACTGTGCAATTCTAGGTTTCATTGCTGTTTTTTTCACACTCTTCCAGCTTATGGCTCTTTCCCTGCTCATTTGTTAATGCTGAATAAAGTTTCGTGCTTCACAGCTGCATCTGGACGTTCCCACAGCTTCCATCAGTGCCGAAGTGGTCTTTAGTGAGACTTTCCTCTATGGTTGCTCTGGGTAGGATTTAACCAGAGCCCATTCCCTCTTCCTGAGTGTTTTATTGCCTCATCTGTCTGTCTGCTGGAGTCCTGTCTTTACGTGAGGATGCTCAGACTGCTGCTCCAAGGTCTTTTAGTGCATGGCTTGTCAGGGAGGTGTCTGTGAGATTCCCACCTTGTCTTTCAGCAGCGATTCACAACACTTACTTTCCTCTAGAAGACCGGTGCTTGGTGCTTGAAACTGGTTTGATCTGGGCTGGTATTGGGCGCACACACTTCTGGAAGAAGCGCAGTGTCCAGGAAAGCTCCTGACATATCCTGTACACAAATTCAGTCAGACTGTGCGTTTATTAACAGATACCCCAAATATGAGCAACTGCATAGGACAGTGTCGAAATAGCCTTCCTTTTTTTTGATAATTGTCTTTATTTGTCTAGGGTTTATTTACTATTATCTGCGTTATTCAATCATGCTTTCAGTGTGAAGTGTCTTTTCCCTAGGTTTTGCTTTCGGATAATCCCTTTGGCTGCCAGCTGTAATATCAGGTGTTGGAGGGGATGAGGGGACCTGTCTCTAGTTCACCACCCCACACACCCAGAAAATGGAGCTAGTCTCCATCTTGAGAAGGCGGTGTGACTTCAACAACCAGGGAGGCTGGTGGCCTAGCACTGCTCTGCCTGATAGTGGCTAATTCAGGTCTTCGGTGGGGAAAACAAAACAACAATTTGTTGGTGCCTCACAGTGATAAGGAGGCAGAAATCTGGAAGGGAACTGCAATTGCACCATGTTATGTAGTGAAACCCATCTTCAAAATAAGAGAAAAGAGAGAGAAGAGCCAGAAGCAGATTACAGATGGATGTAATCAAACAGTCTAGACAAGGTGCCTACACTGAAAAGGGAAAATAATATAGGTAATTAAATATGTGCTAGCCAAGTGAACATGTCCCCACCATCACATCTGTGAGCTGATTGATCTCTTCAGTAATCTGGTGAACACATCAGTGTCTCCTCTCTGTTCGTTTGTTCTTTTATTACCTACATCCATTTTGTTTCTCCTCTTATTATCTGCTGCTGCATGTTTATTCTTCCATCTATAGCACTTTGCTGCTGAAATAAATACCAGCCTTTGCCATGACCAGTGGAGTTTTCCTTGCTTGAAGTGCTGTAAGATAAAAAGTTGTCTTAAGTGGAGTCCTGAGATTTACTGTTGGGCTGTGTAAGATTGTCTCTTGGGAGGATGCCCAGCACGGGGCTCGCTGTGAGTATGCCCAGTGCCCCAGAAGGCTCTGCCTGTTGGGAGCACCTCTTCTGCCGCTGGGTCTGCAATGCAGCTCCAGTTTCAAAGTAAAAGTGAAGTCCGGTAAGGTCTTCCATTCAGCTCATAAAGCAATATCATGAAAAATGATGCTTTAGGTACTTTCTGACTCCATTTTGTTAGTTTAACAAAAATAATTAGTATCTTTACTGAACTATTGTCCTGAGTGTAGGAATAAATTGTGAAATAAATACAACTTGTGGTTGTTATGTTGTTGTTCTGTGTATGTTCCTTGTTTACCAATTATATCTTACCTCTAGGGTAATCAACTTTAAATATCCACCAATAATCTGAACATCAAATGGTACTTATCCTAGAAGTACACCCAAGTAATCTATGCACATACATTAGGAGTATGCCAAAGTGTTTACTTAGATTTTAATGTGATGTTCTGTATAATTTTCATATAGATTAGATACTGCAGGAAGTTTGCATGTATTTTTCCTCTAAAAGCTACATTCAGTAATAATGGGTAGTATTTATAGCAGTTGTGGTGAATTAGAAAACTGATTGGGTGAACTACTTGATTGCTGCTCATTTAGCAGTTACGCTTCTGCCAAATCCCTCAGTCAAATTTTGCATGGAATTTTGTGTGTTTAAATATGCCTGCACCAGCCGGGAGCATCTGAGGATAATAGGAATAGCCCAGGCAGTACAGAAGTCAAAGTAGTGTTTGCAGCACATGCAGCCTCAGTCAGCGAGAGGTGTTAGCTGTTCGTAGAAATGACTTGGCAGCCTTTTGTGCTTGAAACAGTTGTGTGTTGTTTTTAAGCATGTAAAAGAATGACGACTGTAGCACTCCACCAGCAGCAGGCAGTTCAGGGACAGAGATACAGTCCCATGAGTACCTTCTTGATTGTAGAACTCAAAATCTTTAAGATCCTGAAGCGTCTACAGATGTTACTCCTCTTCTGCTATTCTTGTCATGCCAGCAGCGAGTTGCGGTTTGTCTGTTGGCCCAAGGTGTGGCCCAGGTCTTGGTTGTTGAAGGAAGTATTTCTCAGAGTTTTTGGAATACTATTCAATATCTGCTCACTTCATGTAGCATCTGTAAATGGGTAGGGGATGTTATAAGATCTTGAGTGAAGGAAGCAGCTAAGTCTCCTAATCTTCTTTATTTCAAGATTAGGTACTTCGGTCCCTTTCAGAGACTGGTTTTGAACATTCTATTCACAAGGAAAAGGACATTTCAGTTTTCATTACTATGATATTTGAAATAGTCTTCGACACTTCTTGACATTAGTCAACAAGTCCTCCAAGTGTTATGTGGTGAGTTTGGGATGTTTTTGAGCACCATAAAATTGGCGATGTAAAAAATGTCAAGAAAATAAATGTTTGCATATTCTCCTGGAAGGAATATGAAGCTTATAACATGTCACACAGTAGTATTCCACTATGTAAGACTGATCAGAATTGCATTTATTCTGACATGCCTAGCACAATGTTATACGTTCCTGTACGTAGAAGGAAGAAGATCTTTCTATGACCATTAAGGGAATGTTGTTTTTCTCGGTTTTACTGATGTAGCAAAATAATATATACAGTTGGTTTCCTTAAACTGAGGTTGACTATTTTTGTAAAGAAAATGCAGTCTCTCAAAGCACAGTGGACAAATTCATTGTTATATCGAGTATGTAAATACATTTAACCAAACAGTTAAATCAGGGTTGTGGTGGGTTTCCATTGCTGCAGTTGCAGTGCAGTCAGTGTGCAGATGAACCTGATACTTCTTTCTTTCTCTTAATTGTAAAACCAGGAAAAGAAGGGAAAAAAATAATAACCGACATTTTGTCCTGTTTTTCTTGCTTTAAAAAGTGATCTTTTAGTTCTACATTTTTTTTTTTCTCCAGACCCATTAGGAATAGTTCACTGATGACTTTTGTGCTTTACTGATCACTTTACTTACCAAGCTACGTACAGTTCGGGACTACTGGTAATGGGAACGTCCCTCCTGCTGCTTACGGAGCCATATGGAGTTTTGCATCCTTTTCCTCCAGTGCAGGTCAGCCATGCATTACCCAGAGCCTTACACTGCTGGTGCTTGTGGCCTCCCCAGCAGGAAAGCTTTGGACAGGTAGGGACAGCCTGCCCTTGGCTATGCACACTCGGCAGGTCCACCTCGTTCTGCTGGAGGGCACTGAGCTACGCTCATAATTGCCCTGAAGCTAGAAATGAGTTTGGGAATATTTCTAGAAAAGGCAAGGGAATATGCTTAAGTTGATGTCTAGGGTAGTGTCTGCCCAGAAAAAGGAACTCCAGTGTATTTCTTAGGTCAGGAGAACGGTCATCCTTACTTGGGTCTGGCACTGTATGCACTGCTATGGTTTCTCACGCTGTTATGTGGCATTTGAACCTTGATGGAGGTACCTTTAGGGTGAAGTGCAATTAATTTAGTTCCTTACATAGACTATTAATATCAGCTGTGTCAAAACTGCACTGGTATTGGTACTGCCCACCATGTGGACCGAGATTGCGTGGTGCCAGATTGCTCATCGCAGGGAGCTAGCTTGGAAGATGTGGGAGGTAGCCAGATGAAGTATTATATATTCCGCACGAGCAAGGCGCAAATGCTTGTGTTACTCTGTCAGCTAATCCTGCAAAGCAGCAGGCAGTCCCACAGGCTGTCAGGGTGCCTGCATCTGTACCCAAGAGAGGTCTGATATGAAAAGATAACCTGATCCAAGGTGTCATTCTCCACTTTACTGGCATGAATTGTTAGTTTTTCGCATTATGCCACACTGGTGCCAAATTGGAGGAGATTTGGATGTGAGATCATCTATGGGTTCTGAGTGGGAAAAAACCACCATATATTTGTTAGGAATTAGTGATGAATCATAAGAAAGAGTATGTAATAGTGTCCAGGAATTTGAAACTGCAGGGAAGAAAAGGATGAGAAATATATGCCTACTTTTGTTTCTTAGATTATATTTTTGCTTTTATGTTGTTAATCAAAATAATACAGCACAACTTCTCTTTCATGTTCTGCGTTAATCCCTACTGCAGAAGTGGCCGACTGTCATGGCCACCAAGGCAGATAGCATCCTCAGGAAGCACTGCTGAGGGGCCGGACAGATGTACTCCCTTCCGTTTGTCCATTTTGGTAGCAACAGCAAATGATCCTGCTGTGTTCCTTGCCTATGTCTGATGTTGATCGCAGGAAGACTACAAAACACTGGGCTCCTTGGTTACCATCAGTGATCATAGCTTGACATTGCAAGCAACTCGTCGCTTAATGGGTAACTAATTATTTAGTGTTTACTCCGGGAAGGCTATCCAAGGCTGTTTTGCAGCTTTAGGATGTGGTTCTTGATTGGGCAATGAACAATTTGTAATTCCTATTTTTGGTGTCCAAACCAAAATGAGAAAAAGTTAAAGATTAAAAGTGAAGGGGCCCATTAAAAATGAGCAGATCTTGTTATTTCTTTGATTTTTAGTGCAAAGCAGATGTAAAAATTTCTTTTGGCAGTTATTTTTAGGATACTGCTTAATTGATGTGATTCTATTATAATGGAAAACCAGTGATTAGTGAATACATAGTCTTAAAGTTGGTTAAAAATATCTGTTGATAGCTGTTTGATTCTGGATCGATTCAGTTGTAAGAAAGTAAGTAGAGTGACGGTTCACTTTTTGCATGTTTGCCAAATAGCATTGACATAATATTAAGTAGGAGATAAAGTCAATACAAGATGAAATTTATGCTCTTGTTCGGAACGCTGCAGAAATAGCAGCTGCCAGCTCTTGTTATTAAGTCCTGGATTAGTGAAAAGGCCACACAGTAAAAATTTCAGGAAGGAAAACAAAGTTTAAGTTATATTGAGAACCGAGTGTGCTAATGGGTATTATGTGGCATCTCCGCTTTATGTTCATGTGGGGATTGAAGGGTGGTGGTTGGAACAGGAGGAGTGAAGGGCTATAATAGTGACACAAACTGTCACTTGAGGGACAAAAATAAAGAAAATATGTATTTAAAAATGCTGTTGCAGCTTTCATAAGAACAGTGTAGCACAGTGGTTAATGGATGTTTTAATATGATGAAGCCATAACAGATTATTCATGTCAGTTTCTGTATCTAACTATTTGCAGGAACCACAATAAAACTAAAAAACAGGGCCACATCATGCTTACCGCTATATATAGTTATAATATTCATCTCGCAGCATTCTCATATGGCTTGATTGTGGTCTCAAAACCTTAATTTTTCTTTGCAATTCATGAATTTGTGCTGGGCAGCTGCAGGTTGTAGGACTGTCTGTGTTAGTCTGACTCAGTGCTTCTGTTACTCTCAGTTAATGAGGAGATAATGAAATTAAAATATCCTTTCCTTCAGAAAGAGGAGCCGCTAATAAACTCTGTTGCGTTACACTGACAATATAACAGGGAGATGGTTATGTCAAAACAATTCTGCGGGTTCTCACTTCCCGAGTGAAGCCATTTATACGCACTGTTCATGTGGCACGTGTGCGTATATGTGCATGTGTATGTGCATATATATGGGTCCAGGTGTGAAATTTAGTTTATTAAACATCCAGGAATGTCATCTTGTTGAAGTCAGGATGGCTGGCTCTATGTACAAACCCATTAATTTTACAAGCTGCTATATTTTGACAGAAACCAGGGGTTTTGGTGCCATGGGTACGTTAGGAAGTGGCTGTTTTCTCCCACTGGTGGTAGTTTCGCAAAAAGCCAGGCTTTTGTTATGTCCTTGTAGGTCCCTGTTTGGCAGCACCGCTGTGTGCTGATGGGCTGATGTGCCACTTCTGCCCTGGGAACATGCAGGAAGCAGGAAGGCTGTTCTTACTAGAAAAAAAAACAAGTCCCCGAAATACGAGTTTGCTGCAAGCTCTGTGCAGTTACCGAGGGAGATGGGAGCTCTGGGGTGGGAATGTAATAAGCCTGTCACTCTTCTAATTCTGCAGGGAAATTGATAGCTACAGGGACCTGAGTCCTAAACAAGGCTGTGATTAATGTGGGACTGGTCAGAGGTGCATGGGCTGGTATCTGTCCGTAACTGATGAAATCCCAGCTTTCTGCCTCCTGTTTTCACAGAGGGTACTGCAAATGAGCCCCTCTAATTTGTAAAATCCAGTATCCAAACATTTTTAATTTTATCCTAATGTGACACCATTAAAAGGCTGTGTTATTTATTGGCTGTGAAGGTTGTGTGTGCCGTTTCCCTTGTAACCAGTCCTGTAAGTATTCTCCAAGTGTATCATCTTGTCACCTGAGCTGAGGGGTACATTTGGAGGCAGCCGGCTAACCGTGAGTATCATGTGCAATAATTACCTAGTGGCAAGTCCACCTAAAGGAAGGGGTTTTGAGGGCAAATGCATGAAATTTGGGTTTGTTGTGTTTTAGAGACCAAAGAGATTCTGCTGAAAACTCTGTGCTCCTAAAATGAGTTGTTAATTACTTCTGTAATCCAGATTTTCCGACCTGAAGTCATAGAATGGTTTGGGTTGGAAGGGACCTTAAAGATCACCCAGTGACACCCCCCTGCCCTGGGCAGGGACACCTCCCACCAGACCAGGCTGCTCCAAGCCCCGTCCAACCTGGCCTTGAACCCCTCCAGGGATGGGGCAGCCACAGCTTCTCTGGGCAGCCTGGGCCAGGGGCTCACCACCCTCACAGCAAACAATTTCTTCCTGATACCTCATTTAAATCTCCCCTCTTCCAGTTTGAAGCCATTACCCCTCATCCTATCACTCCACTCCCTGATCCAGAGTCCCTCCCCAGCTTTCCTGTAGGCCCCCTTCAGATCCTGGAAGGCTGGTATAAGGTCTCCCTGGAGCCTAGTCTACTGCTGGCATTTCAGTGTTTTTGTGGAGGCTTTTACTCTCTAAATGTATTTCCTTAGGGAGAGCGTATAATGAAAAGTAACTACACATGTATATGAAGTATAGGTAACTTCCAAAAGCTACTCAAAATTGTTTATGTAAAAGCATTTAAAAAAAACCCCCAAAAAACCACCACAACAACTGTGCTTGCTTTATACTGCTGAATATTTTGGCTCTTATCTACTCAAACATTTAAGCCGGGACAGCTTAACTTTATGCGTATAAGCTCCATTCAGATCCTATTAGCTCTGTAGTACTGCACACGCCAAGACTTTAAGCTGTGTGTGGGACACGTTTGGAGACTCAAGTCAATAGTACAAATACCCCGCTAGGGAATACCACAGGTACGGGTTCATTTAAGTCACAAATTAATAATAGAGGTAAACCGTGGTTAATTTTATGCAATATTCTGAACTGAAATGCTTGTAAAGGCTTGAAGCATGGCTTGTTGCTTAGCTGTGATCGTGTCCATAGCATCATCAGGTGGCTGCCTGTGAGCCGGTGGGTTTCTGCTTGTTTGCTTTTTTCCTTATGGCGAATTTACCAGCATGTTGAAGAAAAAAAACTGGTTATCTTAACTACAGAGGAAACAGTAGTATGGAAGCTATTGGCTCCAAACTACAAAGCCAACTATAGGGAGCTGCCTTGGATTTAACTTTTTCTTGTACAGCTCTTGTTACACTTGATGTACGCGCAATACCATGAACTTTCATGCAGCTGAATGGGGAATTTTAACCCTAAACCAGCAGTAACTTTTAAGAAAATTTGCACCATTGTATTTTAAAATGTATATAACATGTTTATCACTTAGGAGCCAATCTAAAAGCTGCCACTGGTTACATATTTACTGGGGAAAAGGTGTAACTGCTCTGCAGCAGTTTGGAGCTGCTTGGTGCATGTGGATGTTCAACTTCCCAAATGTTTACTGAGCTGTTGTAGAGTTTAAAGCACTTTCTTTGTATACGTTTACTAATGTGCTCTAAAGTGACTATGTTTTAACTATCAGATTTTTCATCTTTATTTCTATACTCGTTTTGAAAAACAAACTGTGCCTTTCAGGAGGTAGAGTCCAAGTGCTTCCCAGAAGGGTGCTCGTTAAACTACGTGACTCTACATTTGTGCTTTCAGCCCATGTTCAGGGGACCTGCTATTGAATTTTGCAGGAGCAGTATTGCCACACAGGGCTTTCGTGTCATCAAAACCTGAATGATGGCTAAAAGAAGTGAGTTTCATCTCTGTTATGCCCATATGAAAAGACATGTGTGTTAGGTCGACGGGGGGAACTAGGATTACAGCAAAATGTACGGAATGGTGTGACTGGCTTTCTGCCAACCAGTTCCTATACAGGGAGCAAATCCCCATGTTTATTATATATAAAAAAACCTCACCACCAACAACAAAAAAATGCACCAAAAAACCACATACAAGAAACAGTGCTAGTGTGGGCACAAGCAATGTGTTTTGGCTGCCAGCATGCATCAGACTGCTTTTGCTGGCATGCCAGATGCCCATGATGGGGACAGTGTGTGAATGTCACTTTGAAGCACATAACCAAAATAAGACTTATTATTCTTTAAGCTTGGAACTGCCAAATAAATTTTTACATTTGTTGCATGAGAAGTCTGCCAAAAAACACACAAAGGCAGCTGTGTCCAGTAACACACAATGGTGGTCTACAGAAAGAGATTTATTTACTTGCTTCAGAGTAAATTTAATGTGAGTTTTTGCAAAATCATACCAATTTTTATGTAGCCTACCCCTTTGGAAAGTATGTTTTCAGAGAGGGGTAGCTTCCGTTCTTACACAGGTCACTGCCAGCAAAATTGCAGTTTTGGGAAAAGGAAGTAGGAAATCTCAAAAGGAATTTTGAAGTGAAAGTGAGAGTAGTGTTTTAGAACCATCCCGTGAAGTCTTAAGTTCTCTGTGCTTTCTGATGAAGGTTAATGCTGATAAATGCAGGTGCAAGGACTTTAGGGTTAAGGCTGAATGATGAAATTGGTTTCTTTCTTCATTGTTCTCCAAAGATGTCTGATTTGCTGCGGTCCACAAAGTCTTAAATATGTCAGTGGTTATTCCTGGCCTCTCTAGGCCTCAGCTTTGTTCTGTTTTGGTGAAATACTCTTTCCAAAGGTGATGAGTTTTGTACACAGCCTGCTTTGTATCACCTGGCTTGAAATTTGTCCTAGAAGCTCTTCTAAGGAATATAGAGGTTGAATTGAAGACTGACCATCCTGTGTTTCTCCATCTAAGTTCCTAGTTTCTGTTAGCTCCCTCCCTGCCTGGTCGTGTTTCTTGTCTTACAGTTTATAGGGGTTGTGCCTGGTGCATATCTCTGCAGAAAACTGAAATGGAGGTCACCCATTAACTTCATTTATCTCCATCTAAGCATTGAATTTGTGCTTCCTTGCATTAGGATTTCTGGGATCCTTCCTTAGAAGAAGGAAGACATTGGCTTGGGGCAGAGCCTCACAAGTCGGTGGGGGTTGTCCAGGTTATTTAGCATCAGTCGTTTGATTGTGTCTGGGAGTGCAGTTTTCTGTTGGTACTTGCCCTTTCTGGCTCTGCCCGCCACCTTCTTGTGACCCCAGTCATTCCTACTCGATAGAGCAAAAACTCCAGTGCAAATAATTGTAGGGCCAAATTATGCTGTTATTGAGATGAAAGTGGGATTTTAGTGCGGTGGAGAGTTTGCCTGAGGGTAGGCGAAGTGGCCGCCTCCTCTTCCTGGTGCTTTGTGCCCACAGCCATGTCCAACAAAAAGGGCTTTTGGCCGTTTTTGGGAGGAAGAGTGATAACTGCTGGAACAAGCGAACACAAGTGAGCTGGAGCCTGCCTTGGGGATCTGGCAGTGTAGTTAAGGCTGACAGAGGTGACAGTGGCTGAGCTCCTCTCCCAGCTATTGAAAGCGATTAAAAACTACTAAGCAGCAGTTGTTTCCTTGGGCTCTGCTTTGTTTTTGGCTGAGTGCCCCCTGCCTGTTCGTCTCGTGGAGCCGCGGCTGTTGAGTCTCTGCTCCTGTCACGTCCTGGCGCTGTACCCGCAGCGTGCTGCTGGGCTGTCTGCGACTCCCTGGGAGATCATCCAGGCTGGCCTCCCTTGGGGAGAGTTGCCTCTTCACTCTGTTCAAGAGTATTTTGGGAGGAGATGGCCTGCTTGGGGTTGGTGGGTTTGTTTTTTCATTTTCCCCCCTCTCAGAAGTTCAACCTGCAGCAAATTACGTTAATTATGGCTTAGACTGTAAAGCCACCTGTATGCTGTTTGGATTTTGTTCTCAAGAATCAGGAGACCACAAGGTAACTTCTGCAGCTTAATAGAAATGCTGCATTGCTCTGATCCGTTGGGTTTAGTTGGCCAGGTTTGGATGATGTTATTTAAACCTGCTGCTGCAAAGTAGTTCACAACTTCCTGCTGTGTTGGTTTGTTTTGCTTTGGTTTGAATACTACATTCTGGTCAGGTTTCACCTCCAGATGGGATTTAAATGATGGGATTTAAAACTGTTCAGGGAGCCTGAACCAAAGAGTAACTCTTTTATTAGAAAATTAAAACTCTGTGCATTTTAAATTGCATAATAATTTAAAAAAAAAAAAAAAAGAAAAGGGCAGTACTATATGGGTATCAAGTTGGATGTTACTACACAAACTTCCCAGGTAGGCGATTGCAGGTTATCTTATGCTAAATGAGACTAAAAATGAACTTTGAAAGAAAGAGTCTGTATTTAGTCAAACATTACCTTAAGGAACACTAATAGGGAATTTTCTGGGACAGAATATTTTGTTTATTTAAACTTAGACAGTAACTTTCAGTGAAAGCTTTGGAGTGTGTTCAGATAACAATAGCTGTACCCCTGTTACAAGATCACTGTTTTGTTGCAGAATCCTTCTTTTATCAGCCTTTCTTTACTGCTGATGTAAAACTGTCTTTATCTGTATAAAGTAACAGGATGGAATTCAAATCATCTTAATATAAGGTAAAAGTTGCATTTATTGCCTGGGTTGTAATTAAGGTGCTTCTCTAACCTTTGGCCAGTGTAAAACACTGACTCATTTCTGCCTTCAGAATGTCCCCTCTGCCGTTTTCCCATCACCTCGTTTCCCATTAGCCCAGCGAAAGCTGTGCTAAACCTGCGCTGCCTGCCACGCTTTCTAATGTTTGCTAACCGGAGTGTGATTGATGTCCCAGGCACTTTCTGTCTCTAATGCTCCTGGTATACTATTTCCGGTAGAATCTTTGTGATAGGTAATAACTTAGCCTACTGAAAGAGTTGAAAATAAAACGATTGAATTCTAGCAGTTGTATTTTTGTCTGAAGAAGGTATACTGTGCCAGGTTCTTACATCCTTTAGTACTTCATAAGTCAATACGACAGCTGTGGAATAAAATGATTTTTAATGAGAAGTGATGACAGAATCTGGCAAAGAAATAATGGTGAGTTAATCAGGAAAGTTCTGCATTTCTGTAACAGTCTCTTCTATGGTGTCTTAGTCACATGATTTGAAATAGCGTTCAAAGGCAGGCAATAATAGTTCTGTGTGTAGATACAGCGTTAATTAAAAGAAAGAAAACCCTAATACATCTTTCTCTTGCCCATTCATATTTGATCATGTAGTAGAGTGCCTTTACAAAGAAAATACTCATTTGGCAATGAGGGGCCCATTCTGCTGGCAATCTTTCGTTAGAGCTGTGAATCCATTGTCCAGAGTGGGGTGAGCTGCTGGGGACTCTCACAAGCACCATTAATTTAGAGTATGTAACTTAGGCGATGGCCGTGAAGCCGCAGACTCTGTGCTTGAGAGAGAGAGCTGGGAGAAGGCAAGCCACAGAAGATGCAAAATGAAAACCACAAGCCTTTTTTTCCCTCGTGACTTGAACTGTCAAATCAACAAATCTTAAATGAAGAAATGACAAAGTCTCTTTTGATACCAAACCCATCGTTAATATGGTTTTTTTTTTTTTTTTGCAAACTTGCGTAGGCAACTCTGAGAGAATAGTGGCAGATGAGACACACAGATAATATACGATCAAGCTCATGTATACAATTGTAGCATTATGCAGTAGTAAAAACTGCAGCTGTAAGCAAGATGTGATCAGACCTTTTTGCTGAAAACAAGAACACGGTGGGAAGAAAAAAAAACACCCCGACTTCCTGCTGAATCTTCTTACACTTGAGTTAAAAAGATGATTTTTTTTTTCATCAGCTTTCTATAGGTAAAATGATATGGCATCTGATGCGCTTCTTTCTCATGCCAGCCATTTGAGAGAAAATTAAATCTCGTCATTACTTTACAGAGTTGAGAAAAACGGTGTACATGCGCTAAGCCATCATCAGCTAATTAATAAATTAATCTGTAGCTCAGTTAAATGTATAGTAGCTGAAGGAAAGGTAGAGAGAGCTCTTGTAGTCTTAAAGATTTCTTGTCTGTTTCCATAGAAGATGTTATGTTTGCGTTTCACATAGCATTATTGCACTAAGCCCCTGAGGTAGTGAGGAGTTGGCTTATTGGGTGGGAAGTGTTGGGGTCTTTGCTGCAAGTGGTGACACCTAACAGTAGCGGGGGGTTACACTTTTGCAAGAGCAGCATGTTGGACATGGGGTGTGTGTTGGACTGGAGGGAATGAAAGGGCCCATAACCGTTCACTGACTTTCCGCTTTTACTGGTCAAGCGTGACAAATAATTATTTCCTCCGTAAAAGCAAAAGCTGTGTGTTGTACACGCTCAAAGCCACTAAAACCACTTTGCTCATAGAGCTTGAAAATGTGGAATGCCGTGGGTGGGATGGGATTTGCTCTAGCCCCGAAGAGAGTACCTGCCATGGGATATCCAGGGGGAAGAATGATGCCTTAAAGGGAGAAGCCTGAGACTAGTCTCTGAGCAAGAGTCATCTGTGGTAACTGCAGTGCTGGGGAGGAGGGCGTTGTGTTTGGAAAACCCCTTTGGTGGCAGAGATTGAAGGAGAAACCCAAGGTGCCGCTCACCTCCTTGGATCTCTCTGTTTCCATTCCACTTAAGTGATTCACGAAAGGGGTGCTGGTCTCGCTGCTGTTCTGCAGTTGTTGATTTATGCTGTTCCTTTAATATCACTAGGTTCTTTGGCAGTAGAACAGCGTGACTCCATGCATATTCATAACAACATTAATTTATCAAGTGACAGTGAGGCAGATAACTCTTGGAGGAGGTTGTGTAGCAGCCACGCATCTGTCCACTGCCACTAATGGCATCCTGCTGGAAAATAAGATGCCAAGGAAGCCTGCTAAATGTCTTTGGACTGATAAGTAATGCTTCTGCTCAGTGTTCTGGCTGTGTGTTACGTATGTTCTGCACATTAGCTGTACCTTTCCCTTTGGATATGCTGTTTATAAAAGCTATGCACATTACAAATACAGTAGCTTGTAGTATAATAGAAGTTGAGCTAAGCAAATACTGGTGCAATTCTATCCACAAAAAACTTCTAACTTGAGCTAAGAATCTAAGTCGTGATGGGGAAGCTGGTAGTACAAAGATTGTCTTGTTATGTACATCAGAAATGTGTTTAAAGCAGAACTAACTTGGCTATCACAGATGACAGACTTTGCTGATTAAAAAATGGTTTTAGAAGGAGGTGAATGAGAAAGAGCTTGAAGATGGGGTAGGATATGGCAGTGGTCTCTGTAGAAAATAAGGAGAAGTAAGATGAAGCTGAACCTAGAGGACATCAGGGTCAGCGTTCTTGGTTGAGGGAGTGGGGCGTTAGTAAAGCACACTGAGCTCAAATGTAACATATACAGGATGTGTTTTCGTGGCCTTTGCAGTGAGGACAAAAATCCTGGACTTGTCAGAAGTACTTGTTCTGTCGTTGTGCTTCAGTGTGTGATGGGATGGCGCAATGACACCCTTCTGCCTTTGTTTAGGTAGCTTGCTCTGTAGGATTAAAAAAATAGAGTTCTGCAGCTTTTTTTTTTTCTTATGATACTTGGCTAAAGCACATTGCTCACAGAATGCTACGTTTTTTCCCTAACTGATTTGAGGATCACGTTCAAAACACTAGTTCCCATATTCATGCTTATTTCTTTATTTTCTTTTCATTCATCTCACAGGAATCAGGACTGAGGAGAATGTATTTGTCTTTCCACTTTATTCTCAGGAGTCAGCCAGAT
The DNA here is from genome assembly GCF_963924245.1 of Chroicocephalus ridibundus. NCBI lineage: Eukaryota > Metazoa > Chordata > Aves > Charadriiformes > Laridae > Chroicocephalus > Chroicocephalus ridibundus. Next base: position 39,095,861 of record NC_086289.1, read on the forward strand.
TTCTTCCAAAACGTTTGGTAGTCTTCTGTAGGGTGGAATACTGTCAGGATGTGAAGTCTGTATTTTTTTTTTTTTTAATATATGTTATATTTCTGTCCTTCAGAAAATTATTTGTTTCTGCTGTATCTTCTGGAGATTTGTTTTATGTTTCTCCCTTGCCACCATTTAATATATCGGTAATGCCTAATGAAGAAGATCTGCCCTTCAGCAGCTCTTTTGCCTTTATACTTCTACTTTACAGAATCACTGTTTGTGTTGCTGTCTTTACACAAATACATTTGATTTTACTGCTGGTGGGTATTTTTCAACACCTGGATTTGGGGAGTTCTGATGGGCTCTAAGGTGTGTTTATCAGTATTCAGCTTATTGCTAATTGGTGTTCTCATATCTCTTGCAGGTGCTTCACTAAATGATCACATGCTTTGCCTCTGTCACTTGCTCAATGTGGACGGGTTTCTTTTTTTTATGTGTGGGACTTGAATTTTTATCTGGAATAGAATGTGAGCCATAAAGCAATCTTTTTTTTTTTTTCTTGTTACTTGCCCATCATCTGAAGAGAAGCATTATAGAAAATAGAAAATTATAGAAAAAGGTTTGGTGCTGATAAAAACTATCTGCAGATGTTTTCAAACTTAATGTTATGTCTTGAATGTTATTCACTGATCCTGTGATCTCAGCTGCTTTTAGAAAATCTTGTATTTGTTTTAAGAGTTTTGTGTATGTACGTGTGTCTCATTTGGTTTCCAAAATCTGCTCTGGTGAAAAGCTTTGGTGCATTGATCCTGCCAAGCCTGGGTGATGGGCACAAGGTTGCAAACATTATTATCTTCTCATTTCATAGTCTACAATGGGAGATGGGTGTTAGAGTTAATTACAGTACTGAGGCTCAGTATTTTTTTTACTCTTTGGTGCAAAACTATAAGATGGCTTTTTATTTTCCTCTCCTTGGGGCATCATCTGGGTTGCGCTCTCTGTGTTGCCCTTTCTCTGCACAACTGAGTGAATGTTCTCCTCTGCCCACGTTTGCATTGGCACCTGGAGTTATATGCGGCGGCTAGATGAAATCATTAATATGTGAATTAGCTCAGTTCTTCTTTGAAGTGAAGCTGCAATCGCAGTCTTGTTTTTTGGAGCTAACATTTCTTTAACTTTAGCTTCCTATGGTACTGGCTACCTGATGCTTTATTTATGTGATGTAGCTCCCAGAGCTAGACAGGAGTCAAGGGAAGGGAGAAAATGAATGATGTTTTCTTTTCCCTAAATAGAAAAAGAGAAAGGGCTCGCTCTAGCAGGGCTCGCATATTTACATCATTCTGTCTGGAGTGTTTTTCTGTAATACAGTTTTATCTTGTATTGTTTGGAGCTTGTGTTTCTCCACACCCACCCACCCCACCCCCCTGCCCCAGAAGAGTGTCAATATGTATTGATAAATGATGCATTTTGGAAACACAGTGCAAACTGTCAAAGTGAAAGCCTGGAAAACGGATCACTGAACTGATGCTTGGTGAATGGTGGGAACCCAAATTCAAGAAGGAAGACGGGGTTTTGGTGTGAGGGGCTGAGATTTTAGCTCCCCACTGGTTTCCTCCTGAGAGATACCCAGGCTCTGAGCACTCAGAAAAAGGTCCGTCAATTAGTGGCGCAGAACCACCCAGACGGAGGGGGTAAGGGGAATTGTCCTCCCCCCTCCTTGGACAATGCCAGGACAGGTCAGTCCAAACTGTAGCTACGTGTACGTGTTGGGAAATAATTTTACTAATATGTGTTCTGGGCCTCTGTGTTTATATGGCTGTATATTGGAGTTTTTTATTGAAAAGAAAACTCTTTATAGTTCCCTATGTCAAAAGACTAATTTCTCTTTGCAAGAGAGGGTGAACGCTTGTAAAAGTTGTCAGAAAAGTCAAGCTCTTAAATCTTAAAGTTAAGCTCTTACCTTAACCGTCTTAATGTAAACAATATTCTAGGTAGTGGCGTGGCTTTCTACCACTTACAATATTAGGTGTATTTAAAAGGAATCCTGACATGCTCTGGAGCCTGTACCTTCTTACACTTAAGAACTCCAGCCAGAAATTTTTTAGTGATTTAAACCAAAAATGTAGTTTTAAATATTCTTAAGTGACAGTAAAATCCAAGGCTTTGTTCTGCATTGTAGTCGTCATTCTCTAAGGTTAAAAGTTCAAGTGTTTGAAGCAGAGACAAAATGGAGCAACCACTAGCAGAGCTAACAAATTAAAAGTAACAAAGCAAACAAATTAAAACCATGACAACTAATGAATGGGTAGATGAAAATCATTGTATTATCACCGCATCGGAACAAGTAGTTTATCTTCTTTAAATACAGTCCCAAAATTTGCATCTGCTTGTAATTTGATAATTAGCATGCTAAATTAAATAGAATACATTAACATGTTTTTTTTTTTTATATCGTTAAACTGGTATTTTTGTTGTTCTCTTAAAATCACATTACGTTCCACTAAGTTTATGTAAGGAAATCTCTTCATATGGGTAGGATATTTCTGGAGTAGCCTGAAGTTATTAACGAAGCAGTACCTGACCTCTTCTGTTGATGGTTACGGGAGCTTTCCTTGATCCTGTTGCTGCTGGGTGCTGTGGCAAGTTGGGTGGCATTTGCCCGCCCTGCACCTGGTGCTCGGGGGCCTGGAAGGACATGGCAAGCCCAGGACAACTGCAGGTGAAGTGTCACAGGCTGCTAATACTGTCCGTCATAGAGGATCACTGACTGGCTCATTCCCGGGAGCTTTGTTTTCCTAAACTTGTCCCAGAAACCAGAACCATGACAGAAGAATATGGCAGTGGGCACAGCGCAATTAGGGAATTTGATGCCTTTCTTTTTTCTGCTGTGCAAAATGCAGGCTTTCCCTGAGAAATCACGACATTAGAAAATTTGTCATCAGTGCCAAAAGAAACTGTTTGGAGCGGCTTTTGATGGGATTTTCATTTTTCAGTGAAAAGTTCAAATATTTTTTTCATTATGAGGAAAAAAGACGCCCTTTGTGTGTGTTGAAATAACTGTATTATTCCTGACAACAGTTTAGAAACAGGTATTTTTATTTGTCAGTTCAGTGTTAATTTATCTGTCCCAGTATCATGTTGGGTGACTGAACTATTTTGTCTTGGCTTTCATAGACTTAGTTCATTTGTTTCTCCTTTGCTTAGTAAGGCTAATGTTGAAAACCACTGTTATTGTACTTATATTTTTAACATAACAGGATGGGCAAAGTATTTTTTGAATGCATGAACCGGTCTGAAACTTCATCCATCTCTGTCATCCAAAACTTTTCCTTCCAGCTGGCAATTTTCTTATTGTTTCCCATGGCTGCTCCTTCTCCTGCCTGTGTGCTTGGAGCAGTTGCCTCATTGAGGAGACAAGCGTGCAGGAAGGAATCACGGTGGGGTAACAAGTCTTCACGTGCTGTTTGCTTAGTGTTAAGTCACCTTCTGTGTGCTCCTGTTGCTGGTGCGTAAACTGTTGGGCGAGGCTGTGACGCACACGTGTTTCTGGTTACCTCCTGGTACGGGTCCATGATGGAGCAATGTGGGAAACGCTGGGATTGAAGGAAACGCGTATTTAACATTTAGCATTTAACTGAATGTGAGCCCTGCTTGAGCTGAGCCACCGCAACATGGCACGAATCCATTCCTGAACCTCGCTGACCGGTGACTGGCAGTCGGTGTGGATGTGTCTACCTTGGTTTCCTTTTACTTCATGCAACAAGGACTGTTGTCAGCAATGAATAATCAAGGTTTAAAATAACAACACTCTGGAGTCAGTATTGTGTTTTAAGCAAACCTCTTGAGCCTTGGTGCCTCTGAGGATGGTGGAGGCCTTCCTGGCATTTTGCTCCTATTTCAAGCCAGGGAGATTTTATGTAGACAGATTGTGCTCACCATTGTGCTGGAAACCAGAATTTGGTAAATTAAGTCAGTGCTTAGGTTCTAAAGACAATTTCTTCCTGGATTTATGATACACAATTGAAGAGCTGCTTACCTTTTCAGAAAGGAAGAACAAAAAAGTTGACAGAAGTCCATGTATTCAAGCACTGCATTAGAGCTGAATTAGAGATGGCAAGAAAATGACAATTTCCATTAGTGCCATTAGTAGTAGTAATCTGTCTGTGTACACTTAGCACTCCACCTAATAGCTGCAACTGCTTTGAGTCAGCAAGTATTAAAAAAAGAAAAAGAAAAAAGTCAGTTCCTCTAAGATGTTTTTAAGAAACAACTTTTATACTGAAAGATTAAACCTAAAATGGTAAACAAAAACAAAGCCAAAAGTAACTACAAATGAAAAAATCCCAGACCCTTGATTTTTTTAAATTTTTTATTTTATGTTTAATATTTACCTTGGCATTTTAGATGACTGTAAAAGGAATTTGTGCTGCAGCTGCGATTCCTCAGCATTCAAAAAAATGAAGATTAATGTGGAAAAATGAAAATAGCTCTCAGAAAGAGTTACTCTGTTAGACTACATTTGCATATAACCAAATCAATGGTACATCCTGTATTCAGAGAGGAAAGAAGTTCCTTAATAAACATCCATGAATAAAAACTGTAGAGTTGAAAGCTTGTGTTCTGATCCAAAAGAAATTATGCGACATCTGTGTTCTCATCAGAAGATAATAATAGCAGTCAGCCAGACTGCACATGGGTGCTAATAAGTGCCCGAGAAATCGTGCCTTACCAAACTTGGCGAGGCTGAGGAAGGAGCTGGATAATGTTCCCCCTTCTTGATAGGTGAGCTCTTCAACATGGTGTCAGTTTTCAAAAGGTGGTATTTTCAGTCTTCGGCGTTTTACTAATGATATCTCAAAATACAGCACACCATGAGAATTTCTTTGATTGTTGTCTTCCATCTTTTTCAGAGGAAAAAGGGAGGAAACACGACCTCTTTGAGCAGCATCAAGCTAAGTGAGATCATACAGCTAGTTAAAATGGCATAAAGCCTTGAACATAAAGATCCTCTCTAGCGTAGTTCCAGAGTTAAAAGAAAAAAAAAAAAAGCAGTGTAGCTACTTCTGCTACTTTATTGTGTGTTTCCTGTACATTTATATTGGCTTGCACATTTGTATTATTATAACTTACAAGCTGAAATAAGAGTAGGAGTTTTAGTCAAGACACAGGCATTTCCAGTGATGGAGGAGCTGATCCTGTATCCTTGTGTTCCCTGTGTATCAGCTCGTGAATAGCTGTGCTTCGCAAACCAGGCCTTAACTGGTTTATCCTGTAAAACAAGTGAGTCACCTGGAAATATTAATCTGAGGTATTCCTTTTTCTTGAAACCCTGTGCTCTTTTGTCCCAGGGAGTTATCTTAGTTTAAGATGGGAAGGCTCTCTGGGAGTTCATCATCATTTGTCTCCCAATCTGGAAGCAGGAACAAGTGCACTGACAGATGTTTGCCTAAATTTGCTCTTATGGAAGAGATTTGCAAACTCCCCAGGTACCTTGTACTGGGGCTGCACTGGCGCTGTGTGCAGAAGGTTTTGCTGAACTCCAGCCTCAATAATCTCTGCTGAAAATGGAGCCTGTTCCTGCCCGTTCTTTCCCAAAAGTCAGGAGTGGGGTGATTTTTTCTTCTTTATAATAACCTTTATATGGTTGAGGACTTTAAGTGGTATAATTGCTGCCAGGTTTTGTTTGTTTTTTAAGAAGAAACAAACTTATTTGCTTATGAACTATTTTCCTTTGAACTTTTTTAATTAATCTGTGTCATCTTTTATAGTGTGGTGTCGTGATCTGGATGCACATTGTAGATGAGGGGTTGCGAGTACGAAACAGAGGTGGCAATTTGGCTTCCAGGATGTGACGTTCCATGCCCAGAGTGAGATGCTTCTTTTTGCAGCGTTACTTTATCACACACACATGGAATTTGCTGCTATAGACAGTCCTGAGTCTCTGTGCGGCATTGTCCCCTTGCCATGGGGTCCCCAATATGTCGTTTTGCTTCTGATGTAACTTGTCCCGTGTGGATTATTGGCTTGTTTGGATGAGATTTTTTGACTTTTCATCCAGTTTCCCAAGATAGCTTCAAATTTTGATCTTGTTCTCCAGAGTTATTTTTACCCTTTTCATCGCCATGTTCTGCATATTTTTGTAAGTCTACTGTATAATTCATCTTCTAAATCATTAGTGAAGATATTAAAGAACACAGGACGTATCTCTTCAGAACTGTGCTTGAAATGTCCTTCAGGTTGAAAGAGAACGTTTTAAAAGCTGCTCCTGTGCCTTTTTACCTAATTGCGAAACTGAGTTCACTTTTTTCTAAAGAAAACGTACCTCACTGGTGGAGGCCTTAGTGAAGACATTTCATATTTATGCACTAATCTGGTTACTCTTTCGGAGATGGAAATTAGGTTGGTTTGACATGATTTGTACTTGACAAATTTCCTGCTGGCTGTTTGCTATCTTTTTATTATCCCCTAGGTGCCTGACATTGATTAAGGGTATGTCCTGGTATCATCCTGGGTAGCAAAGTTAAGCTTACTGATCTCTAATTCCTCAGGTCCTTCTTCCTCCCATTTTTAAGATAGTCCTAGGTTTGTCCTTCTCTAGTCCTTCGGGACATCACGAGTCCTCTGTTAGTTTGGGGTTTGCTTCTACTAGTTCCTAAGATAATTGAAAGTAACTTTTACCTAGCCTTGCTGATTTGAATAATTCTTAATAAACTTATTACTCTCTAGCTGGCTTTTTCCCCAACCTCTGGGACTTGAGCTTCTAAACCCTGTTTAGCTGGCTTGAATACTTGGTCATGTCTAATATTTGTGAAGAATGACACTAAAAAGGTGTGAGCATTTCAGACTCGCTTACAGGATTATTTATCTTCCCCATTAAGTGGTCATGAGTGCTTTCCTTTGTCTCTACTTGTGCAGTACTTAAGATGCTGTCATTTTGCATTTTACATCCTGTGCTCCTTGTGATTTATTTTGTACCTTAGACTTTTGGGTTTATGCCTTTGTGCTTGTGCTGTCGGTGGGCAGAACGCCACAGATTTCCATGCCCATTCTTTAGGTTAACTCCAGTTCGTGTAACAAGACTAACCAATTTGGTTTCATCTTTTGGTGGGTTTTGGCAGATTGTTTTCACCTCACATTGATAAGCTGATTAATTCATCCTGCAGCTGCATCATCACTAGATCCAAGAGAGGAAGGGAGCAGGGATTGACGGACGGTGCGTGGTGGAGGAACAACAGATGGCCCTGTTTGGTGGCAGCCCCCACTTGGATTGAATGTGACATGAGAATGCAGCCAATCATTTGCTGATGTGTCTTGGTTTTGTTTTCTTTAGAAGGAATTTATTTTTAGGTCCTTATGAAGCTGCCCTGGTGTTTGTACTGGGATTCCTTTCTTGAATTGGAATTGCTTGGCTTCTCCTTTGTACAGTCCCCTTCAGGAATGGCTAACCTTTTTGCTTTCCTTTATTCCTCAGCTTGTTTCCAGTATCCCTATAGTTTTCCAAAGTCTACAGAGTCAGGAATTTTCAACCACTGAAGTTTTATAACTGAGGTAAAAAATTTTTCCCCTCCAATACGTTTACAAAGGGATAAGATAATGAGGAGGACGGAGTGGATCTCGACTGGTGGCAAGGAAGCAGGGAGTGAGAAAATACCGGGCCTTGTGAAACTACTGTTGGCTTCACAGCCTGCAACTTCTGGAAGATATTCAGAGCAGTTATCAGGAGTTCACAGCCGATGTACAGCAAAGTGGGGGTGAAGAGTGTCTTTTCTTGGTTCGGTCCTATTCAGCTTTTTAATTAAAATCCTTCCTAGTGGAATATGCTTGCTGCATTTTTGAATATCAAGTGTTAAGGAAGGAAGAGATTGGAAGTGTTTTCAAAGTGTGGCTTATGCTTCAGGAGGATTTTCACTAATTAGGAGTAGCCTGAAATAAATGGGATATAAATAAAGAGGGATGTGGGCAATGCACTGAACCTGGGCAAACACAGTCCACAGAAATGTACTTGGTGGATGGCTGCGAAGCATCAGTTTCAAGTAAAAACTCTTGGAGAAACAATGAATGAAACTAATGCAAGTGAGTGGTCAAGCAGTTGCCAAAACCAAATGTCAGCAAAAAAACCATACGAAATCTGGAGAATCTGTAAGAAGTGGCTGGGTATACTAGTTAGAAGAAAAAAAGATGAGAAGTTAGATAGGCTAAACTGTCCTGGAAGGTAGGTGTCTCTATTATTTTGGCAAAAAAAGAAATAGCAGGGGGAAGAGTAGGCGTTCAATTACAACACAGAGGTAAGAAAATAAAGATTGTAAGAGTAGGCAAGTGTTAAGCATTGGAAGTAAATGATCGCAACTGTGGGATCTCTGTTATAGGTGCTTTCAAATAGCGTGTTGGACAAATATTTGTCAGGAGTGGCTTTTTGGACACAACTTACCCTACTTTTAAAAAGCAATAAATAAATACCTGAAGGTGCCTTCTAGCTGTGTAGTTCTCCTGGGTTTGTTCTGTGGCTGTTAATTTCCCCTTTATATTTTGGCAAACCTCTGTTGATTCAAGTAATGTTTGCTTTTCTTTCAAGCAACTTTTGCTTTTAGAATTCTACTAGTTCCTTCTTAGTTAAAATGAGATGTGAGCTAGTGGGTCTCTTGGTAACTTCTGCAGCCTGTTGGGGGGGGCAGCGTTGTTGCTGTTGTGCTTGTGCGTTGGCCTGAGCCTTTTATATTGCTTTTTAAAAGCTATTTAAAACTGTAATTACTGTTGTGTCCTGCCTAGACGATAATTCTGTTGTGTTTTCCTGCTACAAACAAGCGTGCTTTCTGTGTGACACCCGGCAGCACATGCCGCTGCCTGTGCTTTCTAGATCAGCTGTGCCTGTCTGTGATACCGTTGTCTTCCTTTGTCATGTCATTCTTATTTCTTGGCAGCATTGTCATTGGCGTAATAAAGTGTCAGCTGATACACGTGATGTCTATTTATTTGTTAGTCTGTTATTTTCATTCTTCTATGTACTTTAGTGCAGTTTCTTGGGCTTTTTTTCTTCCTTTATCTCAGATTCTTGGATTCCATTCTTTTAGGCTAGTTTTTCTTTCATTCCCCAGTTAGGCTTTCACTGAAGGTATAGAATCCTAACAAGTAAAATAAATCTAGTCAGACTACTTGTAAGCAGAAGGAAAACAAAAGTGAATATTAAATTTCTGGGCTAGTGTATTATATGGGCAAAATTGCAAGAAAAAAGGGAAGAGAATGACAGAAGTGAGTGTGGCAACTTGGCATCAGAATGATTTGTAATGAGAAACATAACTGCTTCTTGAATTTTACTAGATGATAATTGCTGAAGCAGGATTTAAATACAGTGGAATGTTCTCTTAGTGCATCCTGACTTTGTGAACCGAAGTTTTATACTCTTGACAGCATGTAATCCAGAATTAATTGAAGAAAGAAAGGACAGTCAGAGGTTTGTAAATCAAAAGCTGTATGATGAACTTAAACTGTAGCCCTTAGGAGTTTAATTTGTATTGGAGTATGTTTCATCTGCATAGAAATCTTCATTTTTCTCAATCAGCTCAGTCTAGATAGTAGGAGCAGTCAATTTTAATGTGCAAAGAGGTATTGATTTATTAGAAAATGCATTCTACAAGAGAAGATGCTAATATATACTTCAATATAAACATATCTGAAGAAGATGATGGGTTGAGTGCCTGTATTACTGGAAGACGTAACCCAAAATGCACTAACTGAATTTCTTTTCTTGCAATCGCATCGTTTGTGACACGACAGTGAGTGGTATGGCAGGATGGCTTTGATGGAGATCGTGCTTCCTGTCACAGACTGGCTGGAATTGATTTGCTTCAAAAGCAAAACAACAAGGATGGAACGAGCTTCCGCATCTCAGTCCTGTGGTCAAAGACACAGGGGAGGATTTATCTAATCTTAATGATTTCTTCAGCCACGAACTGAATGGCATGTTTGGGTTCATCGACTCTAAGCACATGTAACGGATTAACTGTCAGTGCAGCTGTATCAGAAACAGCAGTGTCGTGATTTATGTTTACATGAAAAGCTTTTCTTCATCTGTCGATTATTTGAGTTTGCTTTAGAATGGCTAAATTGTACATCTGAGGTTGAAAGACTCAGATAAACTACAGTAGGTGGATGTACAGTTCTGTCTGAAGTAAAGACTTGCATGAAAATACCACTATTGAGTGTTCCACAGCTTTGCAAGTGTGCAGCTTTTTCCTCCTCCTGTGTCTGTCTCAGTTGAACATTCCATACACTAAATAATCTCGTCTCAGGACAAAATGCAGGTTAGCAGTGAAAGCTCAGTGTTGGACCTATGGACAGGAACATTGGGGTAAGCAGTTAGGTATCACATTTTGTGACGTCAGGCTTATATAGTTGGGATTAAACCATGTTGTTTCTTGTACTCTTCAAGACATTTTCTAGTGAGCGTGTCTACTGTTAAATATGCTTGCTTATAGGAGGTTCTTTGCTTAATACTGGGATTTACATTATTTTTTTATACAAGCTGTAGGGGAGGGAAGGTAACTGTGGCTTACTGACTGACTTCTTTTTTCAAAGCTGCTTAGCTTGCATGTTTGTCTTACTGTGATTGCCACAAACAGGTGAACATGGGAGCAGGCTGTCCACTGCTTGTGCAACCTGTTTTTCTCTTGCTGGGGAGAGGATTAGGAATGGATTTACACCCTGAAAGCACAGTTTCACAATTAAAATAGAGAGGAAAGGCTGCAGGTCAAAATCGAGTCTCTGCAGGTTGTATTGATAGTTCTTTGTTCAGAGAGCTTTTGTTCTAAGGTGCAGTTTGACTCATCTTTAAGATATCGGCATGTTATTCTCGGGTATCCTGTGAGGTCAGGGTGTTTGTGCTGCTGCGAGTCGGCAGGACTTAGAGTTGTGAACACTAGTTGACACTAGAATCTGAGTGAGCTGTTCACATGCTTGTGGCAATCTTAGTGCTGCTCTGTTAATATTTTACCTCTGCATTATCTCTGTTAATTTATCATAAATGAAAAAAAACCCATACTGGCCTCTTTTTGATAGAGTTTAAGGATTTGGTAAAGGTGCAAATAAGGTTCAGCTTTTTTATTATGGTAGATTGTATTTATATATTTATAAATACACTAATGTTATTCTAATTAGCTTATAGCATCCTATACTGTGATCAGCATTGCGTAGTGTATTTAGTTCATGTTGCCTTTTAGCCTGGAAGGGCTTGGCATGAGGAGTATTGAAGCATGGGTTTCTTTTGCTGGTATGGATTGGAACAGTCATTTTACATGAACTGTGACAATGGCATGTCACATGCTTTCAGGAAAAAAATAAATTAGTCATTAGCAAATGTAAATGTTAATGTGATGCCGTGATTTTGTAGCTGAGGGAGTGCTTTTTCTGGAACGTGAGAAATACTTGGTTTGTTTTTCTAGTAGAAAAGAGACTCTCCAAGGCAAAAAGGGCAGGAAAAAGGGATGTCTTCAGAGAAAGCAGATAATGGAGATTAACTGGCTTTGGTTGTACGATATTCTCCTTTCTTTCTGAAGACAAGAAGATACGTAGTCTACCAAGTGGAAGCTGAGAGTTACGCCAAAGGAGAGGGTGTATACGTTTCAGCTGAGAAGCACAGACACAACCTAAATGGACACAGGACAGCAATGCTCCTGCTCTTGCAAGGTGGGGCACATACACATCTGCTGTTTGAAGGTACAAATCTTGAACAGCATTGCTTACTAGGAAATAATCTCTCTTTTTTATTGTTAGTATTTTAATAAAGGCTATAGAATGTAAAGCTGCAAAATAAAGCTAGAAGTATACGTGGCTTTTATTCTGGTGCTAGGTCTTGAATTTTGGCAGCAAAAATCCGGTATCCCAGCGATGCGGTGGCTAGCCTTACCTTGAAGTAAAAATTTTACTTTGAATTAATTAGAAGAGGAGAATAAGACAAATAATTTCTTTCAGTCTTTAAAATGTATTTTGAGCCTTGTCAGCTTGCTGTTAGCTCAGAACCTCAGTCTGGCAGTTGCACAACAAATGGTGTTGGATCTCATGGCCTGGTTCCTTAGGCTAGCTTTCGAAATGGCAAGCTAACTCCCTTGGAATTTCAAAATAAGGACAGGATGCTCGCATTCTAGAAGTACTGGAGTACCCAAGGTTTTGTATTAGCCTCATATGTTGGTTTTTTTTTTCCTGTATCAAGTTACGAAGTGAAACATTTTTGCTGAGAGAGATGAGTTAAGTGAAAGTGCTTTGTGAATTCTCCTTCAAACAGGCTATCGAAGCTTAAAAAAAAAAAAAATTTACTCTGTTTGGAGGTAGATACTAGTACTTTATTTGAGAAGGAGTATTTTTTTAAAAAAATCTTCCTGGGCTAGAGGTTGTTAATGTTGTTCTCCATTATAAAATTCAAACTATTTTCCTGAGATGTTACTTAGTATATGATAGTCTTGTTCATGTCATTCAGCTAAGCTGCTCCTGCAGCTACTTAGGGATGGATTTTAGGGTTTCATGAATATAACAGCATTAATACCTGACAACGAGTAAAGCTGGAAGATTTGCTGAGAAAAACAGTTGAAACGTTAAATCTTTTTCCACCAAATGGGTACTCCTCTCCCCTTCCATCATATGCCAGTGCCACTGTCTACCTCCCACAGCCATCCAGTAATTTTCCCCATTTTTGCTCTCTGCGAAGGTTTGAGTAGAAACTGGTGGGTTTTTCTGTGGGTCAGCTCCAGGCGCGTATAAACTCAGACTTTGTCATCTCACCATCCCACCCCCTTTCCGGGTTATCTTAGGAGTGCATTGCATGGCACAAACCTGAGTGCAGATCCTGATGTAGTCCGATGGCCACTTGATCCTACCTTTTATTTTTACCATCTTCTAATAAGCTGCTTGGAGAGACAGGCAGGGGCCTTCCCTCGTAGCTTACGGCAGCACAGCTTTTGTAGGAGTCTTGCTGGAAGACAGTGTTGAAACCTGTAGAATTAGACTCTCTCAACCACCACTCCCTCCCTTTTCAGGAAACTCCAGGAGATCTGAGAGGTTCATCTTCACCTGATAAAAGCTGCGTTGACTCTTCCCCATATGCTGTAGTTATTCATCTCCCCACTGTTTCTGCTCTTTGCAGCAGTTTCTGCCAGTTTGCCGAACCCCGGGTTAGACCTGCTTTCCCACGCACTCTGTTCATGCACTGGCCTCTTGTTATCACCTTCCCATGGGTACATCCAGAGGCTAGGTTGAAGCAAGTGGTTTAACTCCTGGTTCATAATCCGGCTCTTCTGTCTCCAGGTTCTTTAACAATTCCTGGGTGAATGGCATCTGGCCCTGCTCGTTTGTTACTCGTGTTGTCTGTTTGCTGCATAAGATTTTATTTGTAGTGAATTTTTTTGGAGACCAGTTCTCACATCTGCTCCCCCTCCCTAACCCTAGAGGGATTCCGATATTGGCAATCTTTTCAAACCCTAGGTAGGTTTATCTATTATTTTATTTGGAAAAGCTGTCAAAGACATTTAAGAGTATAAGTAAAGTAAGAATAACATAATGGATCGCTCCAGTGTTACTTGACTGACTAATTTTGAGTTTATAACTCTTTTGAAATACTTTGAATTACCTGTTTTTTAAAAGAAAAATATAGTGGCTCCAAACATTGCGTGTTTTGAAGGTGTACAAATTTAGAAATTTCGATATGATAATTAGACATCTGCATCCCTTTTTCAGTGCTGAAAAAAAACCCTAGATAAGCTATTGGCAAGTAGTAAAATTGAATTCAGGAGGAAACAGCGTGTTGAATATTTGTAGAAAGAGGTTTTCAGCATTGATTAGGTTTACTGGTAGATATTGGTCTAGATGAAAATTTTGGGTCTCAGGAGGACTTGTAATGGCTAACCTTGATAGTCAAGCTGATAATATAAGGTCTGTGTAGCAGTGACATTTATGCTTGAGTAGTACAGTAAGCTGCTACACCAGTTTCTTTGCATTTTTATGTGTTTGACATTGACTTAAAGGAGTACATGGCAAGAAAATAAATTATTTAAACACAGAGATGTTATCTGCAATCTGATCCTTTTGCTTTTTATGCTATCACAGCAATGCATAAATGCAGAGGTGTCTTTCACAATCTTTTCCTACCATATGCTTTATTTAGTAGTTTGAAAATTTTTTTCATTGCGCATAATTGAGGAATCAGAGAACTGTGAGTTTGATGAAAATAATAGTTTGAACATGTTGGTCATTGCTGAGGAACTTGCTGTGAGAAAATTGTTTTTTTTTTAATGTTGATGCAATGTGTTGTTACGAAAACGTGCTTACCAGCACTTCTTGAACTGAAGAGTAAAGTCTGTTCAGTTTCCTAGTCTTTCTCTTTTTTTTTTTTTTAAACAAACAAAATAGAAAAGTACACTCCTTTACAAGAGAACGTTCCTACTAAGGAAGGGAAACATAGTCTGTGAATCTCTACTCGAAAATAAATCACTTCCTTTTCTCAGTTTAGCTTAGAATTGCAGTCCGCAGGCACAGCAACATTTTTGATGGGTAAATTCCAGCTGCAGCCCTGTAATGTAAAACAGCTACGAACCGTATATTTTCTCCCCACCCTCATTTGTTACCTGTGTTAGTAATCTTTACAGAGTATTTTTGGTTATATGTGTATTGCTAGTGACCTTTAAAGAAACTATGAATTAAAAAGGAGTAAGAAGGTGTTGTGACAGCTAAGGCCTTGTCATAAGTTAAAAAGGGAAACTACCAAAGAATAGAATCCAAACCTTAGTATGAATATTTTTGTCAAGAGACCACAGAATGCTTCCTTATTAACTTAAAATAAGAGAATAAACCAGAAAGAGCAGGTTGTAACCATGCATTTGAATGAAAACGCTATCTTGCCAGACGTTGGTACCATAACTGAAATTGGGAGTAAGTTCTATGCATCCCTGGAGTCCTAAAATGTGCCAGCAGAAAGGAAACAACCCCTTAAATTAAAAGAAAATAGGAGGGTTTTTCTCCACTGTAATAGTAAAGGACGTCCTCAGTCTGTGTGCTTTGTAATTTATTTCAAATTGAGTGGAGGTGGGAGGAATCCAGGAGGTAATGTTTGTTAGGTCCAGGATGCAGTACATGTCAAGAAAGTAGTTTTATGGGCTTGTACCTAAAAGCTTTTACTGAAGCCAGGTGAGAGCAAATGAATCTCTGGAGCTCTGTTCTGGTCCAAAATCCTGTCTCTCAAAGGTTAGCGACAGCTATTAGGGAAGGGCAGGAGATACTCAGGGCTGAATTTTTGTCAGCTTGTGCAGAGAGAAGACCTAAAATGAATCTTTGAAGTTATTGAGAAGGAGGTGCGGAAAGGATGGAGCCTGCAAACGTTTTTGTAGTAGGAGTGAGGACTTGGTCTTGTTTGAAAGAAGTATTGGAATAGTGACCGCTCTTGACTTCAGGAAATGCAACCTTTTTTGTTGAAATCCGGACAGTAAGTTTGCTGAGGTGTCTGTGCACTCCTCTCTGGGTATTGCACCCTGTTTAACTGCTCAGGGGGAGTGATTGGAATGTTGTTTGAGTGAATGTGTGTGTGTAGTGTGTGCTTTGGTGGTAGGGTTCCTCACACCATTCTTCATGAGAAGAAAAGAAGGGGTTTCCTGGCAGAAGGCCCATAGAGGGAAGGCGCTGGTCGGTCTTTTCCTTGTTGCCTCTGTTATAGCCATCTCAGAACTCTCACAAAATTAACTTTTTTTTTTTTTCTCCTCAAGTTCACTACTGATTTGGAAAGTTTCCTCCATATTCTTGCAGTGCAGATTATTTTTCTCTCCCTTTTGGTGTCCAGACCCTTCCCCATGGGCCTTTTCAGGCCCAGAACTGCCTGTAAGTGGTGTTTGTGTTCCTCCTGTGAAGGCTCACTGCGGAACAGCCTGGGGCAGGCCTGGAGGCCCAAGCGCTTCCCCTCCTGTTTAATCAAATCTTGGACAAGCCGTGGAGGGGAGCTGGAGCTCTGCTGTTATTTCTGGAGGGATGCCATGAGGGAGCCATGATCTGAGTGCCCCAGGTTGTTATGTAGACAGCTTAATACATTTAGATATAAAAATGGTATGTAGGGAAAGTATCTTGCACAAAATCATACCTATACTTAGCATAGTATTTATATCTTTCTTGTTTCTATTTTAAAAAGTCTGAGTGGTAATGTAGAGGAGAAAAATACTGTACTCTAGAAAATTAAAAAGTTCGCAGAGCCAAAGAAAAGCCACATTCTTTAAGCGGGAGGATGAGCGCTAGCATAGATCTGATGGCAAGTTGTCCCGAAGAACAGTCTTGGAATAGGTTTTTGAAAACTGAACTCAAAAGATAATTATGAGCCAAAAAGTACCAAATTTTTCAGATACTGTTTGCTGTCTGAAGGGCTTAAACTACTCCTAAAACTTAGTTTCTGATCAGATTAGTAAAGCTGCTGTCCAATTCCTCCAGACAAAAATCTGATGTCCTACTTCGCACTTTTTTGTATTGGATCTCAAGCTCCAAGACCAGTATTAGAGATGGTTTTCTAGATTGTGGAAAAGATTTTTAATTATTTTTTTTCTGTCCACTATGCTATGTTTGCTGTTTAACCTGACTTATAAATAAGGGTTTTTCTGAGGAAGAGGTAGGTGATCACAGCCTGAGAGCCCCACACTACCCAGAATTGGTATGTATCCCTCAGTAATATGTAAGTAAGTACTTGCATTGCTCCAGAGTTTGTTTCTACTCATAGTCATGAACCCTGATAATTGCAGGTTGGCAAAGGAACGTGCAAGGTGAGCCATCTGCCTGCCCTGGGCTGCATCTGCCGCGTGGCGTTAGAAGGGAGGGCAGCAGCCAGGACGCTGGTGAGCTGCGTTTCGGAGTTGCTGCGGTGGTACTGTTAGCCGCTAGGGCAAATGAAGGAGGTCTCCTTGGTAAAGGAGAGCAAGACAGTTTGGTTCTGTGTAATAAAATAGAGGTGAGGCGGCGTAGAGGACTAGCTGGTATTTTAGTCTCAGGAGAGACGGGGAAGTTCTTGGCACGCTAGTGTTTCTTTAATTAGCCTAAAAGGCTGTTTGGCAGCTCACTGATTTGAATGAATGTATACGCTTTGGAGAATTGTAACTTAAGCTGATGAAGCACTTGGACGTATTTTTTTTCAAAATAAATCTTAGTTTGTAGTTTTCTAAATCTGCCTTTGTTTTGGAAGAATATGTATTATTGTCTGGACTTTAGCAATGTAGCATATTAAAGGGATACACAAGAAGGGTCCAGAGTGTTTAAAATTTTACTCTGGAAAAGGTTGTAAAACCTGATTAAATGCTCATGATCAGCTCTGCTGTAGAAACCAAACACAGACTCTTTCCCTCCTGGTGATTCTTACAGATCCCTTTGCTGGATTTCCCTGGTCTTGCTGGCATTTTGATACTGTCTTCTAGCCCTCTAAAACACTTGAGATGAATTTTGGCTACCGTGAACGATGGTCTCTTGTTCATTTTGAATGATGGTCTCTGTTCTTCAGTCAGCATTAGGCTTAACACCTACATAAACTTAGACTGCACCTTCTGTGATTTTTAGCATCCCAGCAATTGCTCCCTTTTTCCTGGATGAAAAAATAGGTGTCCTGCTCTTTGTTAATAATAAATACGTTAATAAGACATTCATATGTAGACAGATACTATTGATCATTTATTGTTTCCGTGGAATGTTTTTTTAAGTATGTTTCAGAACCTGTTTGCTAAACTGATGCCTTGTCTATCAGAACCAAACTGCTGGAACTATGTTTGGTCTCTTTTGCAAGTCATTTTTCCATCTGTTTTGCTTATTACCTGCTCTTGAAGAGGGCTGGTGGGCTTTCCTCTGTCTTTCAAGACAGAGATGTTTAAAGCTGCTGCTGCTTATTATTATTATTTTTGAGTAGACAGTATGAGTCACAGTGGTAGCCCCTATGGACCTTCTGTATAAATTGTGGTCCTTTTTTATATGAAGCATTGCACAAACCAATAAGACTGTAGTATAAACGCTCCTGGAAACTCAGCAGGTTTTATTGGTTTATTTTGTTGGTTTGGTTTTTTGTTTTTTTTTTTTTTTTAAAAAAAAACCAAAACATGGTATGTGTACATACATAGTGAGGCATGAAGAAGGGGGAAAACAGAATAACCACAAAAAGCATTATTAAATTTTATGCTATTTCTCCTGACGTCTATGGGAAAAGATCCATAATTAAGAGATTCAGATTTTTTTTTCCTTTTCTTTTTTTCTTTTCCTTCATTCTGAATGTTTTGAGGATTTTTTTGTTGGGTGGGGAAGGGAGAAATTTGACTCAATTAAAAGAAAGCGAGCCATTATTAGCTTTAGGATTTAATAATACTTTTCTGTCTGTTTGTTCTCTAATTTCCAATACTTCATTTCTTTTCACCCTCTGCACTCTTTCACTTCTTTTCACCCTCTGCAGCAGGGGGCTGCTCAGGGTAAGGCAAGTTGATGACTTTCTTTAAGGTAAAAGCTCCTCTGACTGCCAGCAGTCTATGGCTACTTCTGTATAGCCCAGTATTTCCCAGCTATGATTTGGCATCTTTGACTAACAAGCTTTGTATTTGTGTAAATAAATACATATCTGTGTTAAATCTACTCTGCATGTAGTCCGTACATGAGGGAATCAGTACCTTTTCTGAGAAGACTCATTTCTGGATTCTCTTGACACTCTTTTTCTGGCTTCAGCATGTTGGGAAGCTGTAGCCGACTGAAGGCGAGCCATCGGTTCCTGCGGTAGCAAAAAAATACTTTTTCCTTTTGCAAGAGGAGTTTGTCTTCCATTTGAGAGCTGAAAAGGGAGATAATCTGTTTTTGGTGGAGAAGGAAAGTCTGACTGCTGCTCATTGTTGCTGTACTGATGTGCTTAGCTTTATACTGAGTTGTGCAAATGTTTTACCTTGCAGTTTTCTCTTGAATCCTCAGTTCCATGCCATAGGTAATTTGACATGAAAATTTGGACAATAAAACTTCAGAAGAAATCTTCAGTTGAGCATTAAGGTAATTGCTGAGGCATAAAAATCTGATTTGATTTTGTCAAACTTCTGATGCTTTTTTTTTTTAAATAGAATTGATGTAACTTGACAGTTAATAATGTAGGTTCATTGGAATCTGAACCCAGAAAAAGGTAATTTTTTTTAGACTGGCAGAACACAACATTCAAATACATTCTTTAAGATGTATAGACTCAATTTCAAATAAGTATATGGTATATGTCTCACGCTTCAACAGGACTTATGCTCACTCGCTTCATAACAAAACTGATGTAATGAGATGGTTTCTGTCCGGTTTCTTTTCCCTGTAGTCTTTCTGTTTTTCTTCCCTCATGCGTTCCTACTTTAGTTTATCTGTGGCAATAAGGCTTATGTGATCATCCAGGCTCTTGTGTGTGCTTATCTCGTTTCATTTCTCTCCCTCGCACTAACAGGTTTTGAATATCTTGAACATTTCTAACCAGAATTGACAGAAAGGTAGAAATTTCAGAAATTGATATACTGAGTTTTATGAGAAAAGGCATCTGGGTAAAAAGTGATGTTATTAGAGTCCCAGGTGATTTTAACGTTCAATCCTTTACTCTTTTCACTCTTACACATGCAGCTGGTTTAGTGTCACGTAATTCATTGTCAAATCTTGTGCTAAATGCTCTATGAAAAATATATTTCTCGGTGTGAATCTTATTTTGGCAAGTCCTGAAACCCTGCACTGTTAGGGTGATGATAAGTTTCTGATGTCTACCAGCAATAGCAAAATCTTAATTTATTAGGCTGCACCTTCCAGGTTCTGTCGGGTTGCAGGCACAAGTTTAATGTGCTTTTTTTTTCAGTATGATCTGTTTAGAAAAGGGAAATCTGCCCCCCTTTGCAGAAAGCAGAGTAACAGGCCAGAGGTACAGTGGGGTAAATACAGAAATGCTTGAGCTTCTGGAGAGAGGACCGTTCCTGGTCAGCTCTTTGAAAGGTGTTCTCGTGTTCTGTAGTTGTCCTCATCTTAAAAACAATCATCCTTTCATCTTTTTGTCTTCTCATGAATTATTTCCACTTGACGATGTCCTTAAGGCTTCAGAAAGGGTGGGAAAAGATTAATCTTTGTCTCATCCTTTCTTTTTAAGACGATTTGCATGTGTATAGAATTGCTTTCTCAGTCTGTTCTGGATACAGCTACATACTCTCCCTGAACAGTCGATGGGGGGAAAGACGAGTCCTTACCTCAAGTGCTGCGGTGCCTAATAGCGTGGCTCACAGAGAGAGGAAATCTCCCATTTTTGAATGGTTCCGGATCTCCTAACGTGTGACCCGTGGACAGAAGGAAGCCTGCAGGGTCAGGTTAACGGAGCAATTTCTGCAGTTGGAGGTACCTGACTGGGAATCGGTTTGGTGACCTCAAGGTTGATGCTCTTTCTTCAGTAAACATTTGAGAGGGAGGGGAAAAAGGGTCCTGCAGTACCGCTGCATCAGAACAACTGATCCGAACTGATGGCTTCCATCCCCGTAGTCTCTGCTTGCTAAGTTGCTAGTTACCTTTGCTCATAAATACAAACATGGAAATAAAATATTTATGCTGTCTTTTTCCTCTGCCTGTGGATCTCGAGCTTGACTTAGTACTGGATTACAGATCTCTCTCTCCCTCCCTTAATTTGGCACTGCAAGAACTGTTCTTCACTGGGGAAGAAACAGGCTCAAAATGTGCGGCTGGTCTTATGGGTCCCAAAGGCGATGTTAACAAGTGTAATTTATTCTTTTGGCCAGTGTAAGTTCTGTATTTTGATTGCTGTGTTAAACCAAGGAGGCTCATATAAATGTTTCTATAGGACATCAAGTTAATTCCAACTTCACAGTTCATAAATGCGCAGCCATGGAAGTCTTTACTGCCTCTGTAGCTGTACCCGCAGTAATCGCCTCCAGGAGCTAATGTTATGCTTCTTCCTAACGGCTTGCCCGTGTCCCAGGCAGTGGGATTTTTTTGATTGCAATGAGGGAGATGGGCTTTTAATCTCCACCATTATCTAAACAGGCATTCCCGGAGCACGTTTGGGAAGGATCCTGTCTTGTAAAAGCATCGCGGCTCTTCAAGCATTGGCGGTTTCAATGGTAATAAAGTATATCCCTGATTTTTATGATCTGTTAAACATCTGTTAGTCCACAAAATTTTGATTGCTGGTTATACGGTTTTAGCCATTTTTGTTGGCAAAAAGTCTTTTTCGCACCTTTGCACAGGGGAATTAATACTACACAATTTTCATCATTAGGTGTCTGTTTTTATTGGATGATTGTGCTTTTTATGCTGAATGCATGCTGCTGAAAATTTCCATTTACTGAATCTGTGGATGTTGCAACAAAGATAGGAAAAATTGTTCTAGCATATCTGAAAAAATGAAGTTATTTTCTTATAATGATAAGTGACAAAAAAAAAAAAATCGTGTCAGATCATTTTTACAGGAATTTTCAGCCAGAAAGAATTTCAGAGAGCAGCATGTAGTGAATGACAAGTTTGCTTCTGGAGTAGCCTTTAACTCTCTTTGAGGAATCACTTAGGGCACTTAAAGTCATACTTTTCTATAGTAAATAATACATTTTATTTTCTGAATTCAACAATGGGGGTAGTTTTGCAGCAAATTTAGATGGGGTTGCTCTGTGCACTTTTATTGCTTGCTCTCAGTCTCGCTAACGTCGAAAGCCTGTGGTGTCTTTTTGATGTGTGGTGGGGGTTTTCTTGTTGCTGTTTTGGTTTGGGTGGTTTTGGTTGGTTGGCTGGCTTGTTTTTGTTTTAAATGTCCATAGCCTGCCTTCTGTCTGGTTAGCTTTCCTTAGCTCTCCTTGTTGGAGAGCCATGATTAGGTGACATCTCCAATGGCTTATCTGTTGTCTTATCTATGCCGGGTTCTCATTGACTTGCATGTAGAGTTCCACTGTGGACAAACCCAGTGCTAAAATTCTCAGCACTTCTTCTCTTCAGTGACTTGCTGGTCAATGAAAGCAAACAGCAGATTTCTTTTTCTTCTGTTGTTACTATCTGGTATCCTGTGGCATTGTGTATCACAGCCTGTTGTTTCATGCCAGTGGAGTCCTTGAAAATTCCTTTTAGTCTGTTTGCAGAAAGAGAGGTAAGTTCAATATTTTCATGCTGTGTGCAGTATTTCAGATTTTTCAGCAATGTCTGTAGTTCCTGCCCAAGAGAAATTTTCCCCACAGGCTACAATGAGTAACTGTCAGCATTGCTTGCTATTAATACTGGCATGCAAAAACTAATCTTGGAGCTGCCGCAATTTAGTCACAGTTTTGTGTGCGGAAACCAGATCATTGAGACCTGACACAGTTTGAGGTGGTTCTTCAAGTGCTGTCTGTGCCTTCAGAAGTGAAGTAGGCTGTCTTAAACCTATGTGTCTTTCAGATGACAGGAAAAGCTCTCTTTCATCGGTCTGGTGGGGGATAAACGTTATGTGAAACCCAACGGTGTGTCCAGGAAGTTTATTCTGAAATTTGGGACTCAATCCAGATGTAGCGGTACCTGTGAATAGTTTACCAAATAAATGTTATAACTGGAGTAAGGGAGGTACTGTGGTATTAACATAACTTAAAATAACCTTCAATGGTAGTTGTTAGGTTTCCAATAAAAAAATTCTGTGGCAAGGATGTTACCTTCTCCACTGAAAGAAAGAAGATGCATAACAGCAAAGAAAGAAAAGGAGTACCAGATAGGTGGTTTCAAACTTTGCAGTTCTTTAGGTTTATTTTGCTGTATTTGATCAATTGGCATGTCAAATGCAAGCACCTTTCTTCCAAAGGGACTTCTTTCTGCTGCAGTATTTGCCAGTGCCACTTATCAGAGTCAAAATACGCAGACTGGTGTGAGGTCAAGTTACAGTATTTGAAAGGTTCTTTCTGTGATGACACAGAGGGGGAACACTCAGGAGGGACGAGGTGTCTCTGCCTGGGGTTGGCTGGCAGTGCGGCAGGGGGAAGTGAAAGCAGGGTATGGGTTAGAAGGCCCCTTGGTGGGAAGTTGTCCAGTGCCGTTCACTCCCATAGTTGGCCTGAGACCCTTGATCTATCCAGTAACTGGCCCTGGATCCCAGTCTCCCCAGTTGCTCCCACATGCTGGGGACCCCTCCAGTGCCTGGCCTGAGGAGCTTGGTCAGCCCAGTGGCTGCCCCTTGGGTCTAGTTGCCTCCAGTTACCTGATTTTTCAAACAAAATAAAGTGATTGCTGGTTTGCACACAGGCATAGCTGTAGAGGGCCTGAACTGCACAAAGTGAGGTAGGTGGGGTTTTGTTTATTTTGGTTTTGTGGGGTG
Source organism: Chroicocephalus ridibundus (assembly GCF_963924245.1). Classification (NCBI taxonomy): domain Eukaryota; kingdom Metazoa; phylum Chordata; class Aves; order Charadriiformes; family Laridae; genus Chroicocephalus; species Chroicocephalus ridibundus. The sequence goes on from NC_086289.1 coordinate 39,119,136, forward strand.
TTTTTGTTTTTTTTTTTAAAGATGTGTTAGATGTATCTCTGATCTTGTAATTTATACATTGCTTTTGACAGATCTTGGCTGGCATAGGCTGGATAAGGCGGCCAGAAAGGAAGAATGTAGTGATACAGCCTTCATTCTGTCCAAACCTGGGGTAAAGCACAGAACAGGTCCTCAACTACTGTTTTACACTAGCTGTGAAACCTGTTCATCACTTCTGAAAAGTAATATTAATTAGGAAAGAATTACTGTGTTTTGGGTATGTAGCAGTGAGCTGTAGGTGTGCAGGACTGTAGCTAAGAACAAACCTTTTCAGCAGCAGATACTGTAAGTTACATGCTCTTTGCTCCTATTTGTAGAAGTATAAGGAAGTGTGCTTTTAGTCTTCTGTTCCTCGGTGTTAATTCTGTTTCTTAGTTTTGGTTAAATATTTTTATCACGTTTTCATTTTTGTCAGTAATCTCGAACCTATTTTGATTGCTAAGATGAGCATCATTCCTATCATTAAAGAAATAACCAGGACAGAGAGAGTATCGAACAGTTTCCTCCTTAATATGTATAAAGGTGGTGTATAAAGATCAGTGCTGTGACTGGGATCCACATTTGATCTGGCAAATAGACACATGCTGTTCAGCCGAGCAGAATTTGCTGCAGTATTATAAATACTTGTCCACTGTCAAATTCTGTTCTTTACATATTCTGTCCATCTTCTACGACTTTTCTTAGGGAAGGTAACTTAGAAAAATGTCACTTCAGAAACTTCACGGTGCTGTACCTAGCCACAGAAAATGGCAAGGGAATAATACAGCAGAGGAAAGGCTGTGGGGAGCTCACGTCTGTGTCTAGATGCCTGGTTGATGAGAGGCAGGGCCAAGCAGAAGGTAACAGCATGGGTGCTGTACAGCCTTTTCCTTTTTTCCCGAGGTGAAGGAAGAGAAATAACACTCTGTGTCACTGCAAGCAATAGAGTTTATGGAAAATTTGCCTTATTCCTGGCCAGAGCCTGCTTGGGGCAGGGGAGATTTTGGTCTTTTCAGTTACCGTTTGACAGGAAGAAGATACAGTGAGAAGGGGCAGCTCATATCTGGAGCTCTAAGGCCACCTGTCTGCTACCCACCCAGAGTGGACTCTGTCTGAATAAAATCTGCTTCTGCCCCTAGTTATACAAGAATTCATATTATGACTGGTCAACTGCAAACATAAAAAGCTTTGTGCTCTCTTTCTTGCCCCCCGGTATGATGCTTGTCACAGATGCTTGGCTGCTGTATCATCTGGGGCTGCATGGACTTGATCTAAGAATAGCCTTATCCTGGAGCTGAAATGTGTCAGTCTGTTGTACCTGTTATTCCTATCTGTTAGTGCTTCTTGTTCTGACTCCACTGTTCAAACCCCGATGAATTACTCATGCTGGTAGTGTTCTAACAAGAATAAATAGAGAAGAACATAAATAAGCAAAGAATCTAATTACCACCTAATTCACAGGAAGGCTGTGTTTCAGACTATGAAAATTGCCCTCGGCAAAGGGTAACCACGATTATTTCACATATTTCAGCAACGGCAAGAAACTCACTGTTAACTTCTAAAAAGTAGGCTGCCATGACAGAGGAGGAATAGTTGCTGCAATGTTTTTATCTTAGGCCTTGTAGCTGGTCACTGAGGACACATGATTTTCTGTGCCAGAGAGGCTTGACCCTGGGCTGATAGATGTGTGTCCTTCCTTCCTGGCTGTCTCAAGGGCCTTGCCCATCACTGCTTTAAAAACATGTGAAAGGGATAAGACAGTGCCTTTCTTAATGTCTGAAACAGTTCTGTCTGTCACCTGTGCTGTTGGTCTGTGCCAGAGGTACATCAGACGCTCCTTAGTCTCTCTGGAAGTAGTATCTTAGAAACAAAGTCAGGTTTTGGGCTTAAGCTGCATGTTTGGCGAGATGGACCTTGTTGGTTGGCAGAGTAACGCTTCTAAAGACCTGTCTCCTTTAATTCTCTGATGTTAAATGTGTCACTGGTGTGAAAAATCTCTACCGTGTGCCCCCCTAGCTGTGATGTGATTAGCAGTTTTTTCTCTCAAAGTTCACATGCTCAGCAATATTACTTGTCTTTTCCTGGAACCATTCTAGACTCCAGAGCAGGAAAAGATGGATGAAGCGGACACACAGGTTGTTTTTGTCTGTGAACTTGACAGAACCGAGCCAGTTTGCCAGTCCAGTTCTTTGCACTGATTTCTAGTCTGCCTGAAGATAAACGTCCCTTATTGTGAATACTTTCCAGGTAGATCTTGCAGGTGTTGCTCTACCAGGTGGTTTGTGAGCCTTTTCTTTCAAACGCTATGGTGTATTCCAGCAAAACCAAGTTTGCATCTATTTTCCGCTTCAGGAATACTCATATGAGACTTTCAGGGCCTACCCTGGGTAATTTCATGAGTGACTTTGTAGTTCTTCCTGATATCTAATAATATAAAGGGATATTTATTAACAATTTGGTGTCTCAACCACTACATTTTTAATGCCTTATGAAAGAATTGCATGCAGCTCATGCACGTGGCCTTGATGAACACAATACCTACTTGACCCTGGCTTGTGCTTTGCTGGATGCGTAATGATTTCAATGTGCTGAAGAAACAACCGACTGTAAATATTTGTTCCACTTCAGTGGGAAAAGTAAATACTCTGATCCCTTAAAGTTATTGCCCTGTACACCTTTTTGTTTTGTAAAACTTCTCTTTATTTATTTATTTATTTTTTAATGTTTTCCATTGCTCTCTGTACATTGATTCTCCTTGTACAGGTAGAATGCTCTGTTGCTGTTGTTCCAATAGTGATTCTCTTTTTCAATTTTTAATTTTTTTTTCTGTCAAGCGGATGGGAAAGATTAAAAGAGTGATTTTTGGAAAATTGCCGTCTTGATATGAAGTCTTAATTTTAATGCCACAGTGCATTTTTGGTAATAGTGGAAATGTGCCTTGAATAATACAGATGATCCTCTGCATTTTTCCTCAGGTTAGATGTGACGGTAGCTGCATAAGCACTGAAATGTGAAGTGCTCAGGCTCCCTTAGCCTCGAACAAAATAAAATCTTGGCATTGAAATTGAGCTTTAAAGTTCACCATAGCTGTGAGGCTGCTTTCTTGTATTCTTTCTTGCCATTTTAGTTCAAATTTTCTTAGAAATTTGAACAGGAATAATGAGTTTTTACAACTCTATTAAAATTGGATTACGAATATAAATATCTGGATTACGAAGACTATGTATGCATTTCTGCAGTATAAGTGGAGTTTCTCACAAGTGCCATAATTGGGCTCTCTCTGAGATGGTGGTTCTTATTCTTCAATATAAATGTTATTAAACCATTAAACAAAACAATTTCCTTACTTCAGCTTTTGTTTCTGGCTGCTCTTTTCTTTTGATCACCTTCTGAAGCCTCTCTTCTATTTGCTGCTTCCTTGGGTTTGTAAAGGGAATATTTCTCCAGCTCTCAGCTGCTTTCTGCAAGATTAGCTGCTTCAACACTCTTCCTTGCAAAGAGCAAGAAACGTAATAATCTTTTAATAGACTGATACATTTGTATAAAAAGGCTAAAGGCTGCAGCCACTTAAATTTGTCTGTATTTTCTCTAGTGGTCTTAGACTAAAGAGCAGACTTACCTGGATACGTATAATAATAATATTAAATACAGGGCATTATCAGCCTGGACTCAGAAGTGGTGGTATTTCCATGTGAAGTAGTGGTAAGATCATTCCTAGGCTGGAGAACCTGCTTTGGGTGTCAACATTGTAAAAGGATAATAGAGTCGGTGCAGGAAGAGCCGAGGAAGCTTGATTTGCAGCAAGAGAAAAATGAATTGTCCGTTTAGTTCAAAGAAGAAAAGACGTGGAGTATTTTAATGCACCTTCTGTCTGCATAAATACTTACAGATTATGCAATACTTAAGGACTCTTCAGTCTGCTAGATGAATGCCGAAGAAGCCCTGCTAAACGGGGTCTACAGCTACAGAAACTCAGATTGCAAATAAAGGCTGATTTTTTTTTTTTTAACAGTTATGCTTGAATAATCGCTGACAGAGGTTACCAAAGGATGTGCTGCTTTCTCCACCAATGGAAATCTTAAGAAATTAAGACATTCGCTGCCTCCCTCTTTCCCTCTCCCAGTGGAAAATAGGAAGAGAATGTGTTCCCTGTGCTATTGAGAAGTTAATCCAGGATGGTCATGATGAGAACTTCTGCTTTAACCATGCATACAGGTATCTCTACAAGAGATACGGAGAAAAGAAATAAATTTGATCCATTTGTCATTAGTTGGAGCAGTAGAAATTTCGCAGCATACTTCGTCTTCGTTATTATGATTCTCTGTAAACTGAATGTGTAGATCTTGCTTGGTTCCTTTCTACCAAGTAGTTAAGGTGTTAATTTTTATGTAGTTTGAACAACAATAGAAAATAATATTAGCATGTTAAAGTACTTGTGATAAAGAAATACCAAGTAGAAAGGTTCTGTTTGTATGAGATGAAACGTGCTTCCTCACTGGCATAATGAACACAGATGGACAGTAATCCGACCGTACTATATATGTGCCTTTATTTATGTGAAGTGACCAGATGACAATTAATCTAGTATGTACTCAGCAAGGAATCTTCCTGATACGTCATTCTACAAAGGTAAAATTCTTTTTCATTTCTTGCAACCCGAGTCACGGGGATCATTGAGGCCCTTTCTCTTCCCTCAGTATTGCTTAGCTCCAGAGCGTAAGGTGCAGTGTGTTGTTTGCACCAAAGTACTCCCTTTTTTGGAATAATTCGTGCATAGAGTTTGAGTTAGCTCAAGCAGCAGTCAGAAGTTGGAGTTTTACTGCCTACTTGCACATACGATTGCAGGCCTGTGGCCAAACAGCAATTATGTGAGCCCCTTCTTAACTTTCTTTTTTTCCTTCCGCTGGATGTTGTGTCGTCTTGACCCAAAGTTTTTGTCTTTTTTTTTTTCCCCCCCCTCCTTTTTCTGTTATTATGCACTGTTTTCAAGTTTTTGTTACAGTGGCTGGTGGCAGTGGTATTTTAGTGGCTTTTGGAAGTATAAGATTGATTTGACATCCTTGTTTAAGGATAAGAAAATTCAGATTCCTTTTCTTTTGACATATCTCATGTGCTCATTGCAGGGATTTGAACTAGATGGACCTATAAAGGACCCTTCCAACCCAAACCATTCTATCATCTCACGTGAATGTCGGAGATACTGGTTAGGGTACATCTGGGCTTGGAGAATTTGCACAAATTAGTGTTTCAAGCAAAGATGGCATATTTTAGTGTACCATGGTAGGTAAGCCAATTAAATTGTTCCTGGCCAATAAACCATAAAGCTGCTCAGAACATGAAGGAGTGTTTGTAGAATAGGCATATGAATAGAAAACGTGTATGTGTGAGTGTCGGCAACATAGTTAAAAAGCCTGTTCCAAAAAAATACCATAACTGCTAAAAGATCTTAATTAGAGTACACTGTATTTCAATTGCCATTTTTATTTTAGCTTTCATCGTCCCGCACTTCATGGTGGTGGTTCATCTCTGTTAGCCTGAATAACTTCACATGGCATGGTCATTCCGGGATACATTGAACAGCCTCCTTTTTGACACTGCGAGAAGTGACTCCTTTTCTCTCCTCTCTCTCAGTGACAGGTGAGAAATGGGCTTTTTAACACGTGGGATGAATGGACTAAGAACTTCAGAGAACTGATCTGGAAAACTGAGGAAAAATTTATCATATGCATACTTGGTGTAGTAACATGTTGGCCAGGCAAATGAGAGAGAAGCGTTCCTTTCAGTGAAGTGAATGCATGCTTTGAGGGGAACGCTTGCACTAATAATGAATTTATGATAGGCATATGCCTAGATATGAATTGGGTGGGTTTTGTAGTAATTTCCCCTCCATCAAAGGCATTTCAACCAAGACGTCAAAAGGAGAAGTACGAGGGAAAGAAATGGTACAATTAGCAGTTAATTTAAAGTAACTAAAGTGTATTAGACCCAGTCAAATGAACTATTTTATTTTTGCTCCTTGTTGTTTGTAATGTCATAAGCATGAGTCATTTAAAAGCCAATCTGGCTCAGTACAGTGTGTGCTGTTTTATAGTGTTTTCTCCTTGCCAGCATGAGTGTTTCCTTGTTAATGTTTCACATCTGTTCTTTGTAATTTAGTGATTATGTGCAGGCCTCTGTGTCCTCCTTGTTTATTTTAAAAGGACAATGGGAAGCTTCATTTACGTGAGATTAAGTAGATGTCTGTGATTTATTGAAGTTTGGGCGTCTTGGACCGCTGCTTTGCTGGTCTGTGTAAATGGATATTTTTAGCAGAAGATGAAAATGTGGATGGTTGGAGAAAATCAGTAATCTACAGTTGCAATCAGCTGAATGTTTTAGAATCGAGTTGGCAAATGTATGCCAGAGATTTATATTGCTTTCTTATCAGTCATGCTCAGGCTCCTTGCAAGCATCTATGATGTGTTTTTGTTTTAGCAAGTATTCAGAGAACAAGTTTTCATTCGGTGGGTATCTATATTCACGCAGGCACAGGGTTTTCATGTCCAAACAAGAGTATTTTCTATTAAATAGAAGAGAAGTCCTAACTTATATATTGGTATTATTGACCACTCAGACATTCGTATGGAAAGTGGCAACATCATGTAAATCAGGTGAGATATTGCATATAATAATATGCAATATGAAACAGTAAATGACCAGAACGAACTCTGTTGAGATGTGAAAATAAATTATTTACCTATTTTGTAAAAGCTTTAATACTTTCTCTGACACTGAGGTGCTCAAATAAGCAAAAGGGCAAACATAATCAGATAACTTAATAATTAGGAACGGTTTGACTGGAGCACACAGTAAGCTTTCAGGTGTTGCAGAGGAAGGTTTCTTATTTATAGTCGAATAGAACCAAGAAAAATAAATCTGGTTGTGGAGGTGATACTTTGCAATTGAAATACTACACAAGACTGGAGTCCGACTCTGATCTCTGCCAAAGCTATCTTTGTAACCTTCAGCAAATTAATTAGACCTCTGGACTTGGCCAAGCTTAGAATTTAGATGCTGGGCTTTGAGAGCCAGGTATCCTGAAAGGGAGGAACCCACATCCCCAGATAATTTGTCTCTGTTTCACGTGTACTCAGGATTTATTCTTTTTCATGTACTTGTGCATTCACATGTTCATACCATCCTGTTGTCACTGACTTGGGCAAAGGTGTTCTGGTGCAGTGATCACTGATGTGAGCAGGGAATTAATCTGATTGCCAAAAAGGGTGAGGGGATGTGCCAGTCCACTGCATTTGGGTGAAGACTGGAGCAAGGCTGGGGGGTGTTTTGGGAGCAGAAATCGGGTATAGCTGTTACCAGAGATTAAAAAGCAGGTCTCAGGCTTGCAGGAGTCAGACAGCATCAGTCTGGAGCACTGCTGTGTCCGCAGAACACCTGAGTGGATCCTCCTGCCCTGGGTGGCGGTGAAAATCACCGGTGGAGTCACAAACCAGTTCTCCAGTTAATGCTCTGTTCAGGGGTTGGGACTGATCAAGGAAAACTGCAAAGCAGAGTGTGATCTTTACTATTTTTTTTTCCTCCTTCTTACATTCCCAGTGTTTATGTACTCACATTTCATATTGAATGCTGCAGTTGCCTCACAACCATTTTAAGCTCAAGATGGAGGGGTCTTCTCTCCTACTCTTGGATGCCACTTGAATTTTTTGTGCCTTTCCATCATTTTTATGGTTCTTCAGTTGAAAAACAGATACCTGTATTGCAGTATGAGTTTAGAGCAAGTGTGTAATAAAACTTCTCAGAAAACTCTTGCAGCCTACATGCGCTCAGGCAGTCAGGGAACCAGAGGTACAGTCCAAGGTCTTTCTCCCATGTACTTTTTAAGTCTCTTCTTAGACCCTTGTAAACTTTTTGATATCCACAGGATCTTGAAGCAAAGTTTCTTGAAGAAAACCCACTGCCTCTTGTTTGCTTTGAACGGTTGTCGGATGCCCCTCTAGCTCCGATCCTGAGCGAGACAGTGAGCAGCAGGTTAGGCTTTCACCCTTTCCATCTCACTCTGGGTTTGCTAGACCTCTGTTGTCCCTCTTCTGAGTCATCTCTTTCCTGACTGAAAGGCCTCGGCCTTTGTGCCCTTCCTTGAACCCTTTGTAAGTCTATTATACCCTTTTTGAGGTGTGGGAATCAGAATTAGGCACAAGAAGTATGCACTGTGTGTTCTATACAGAAACACTTTTTTTCCTGTTGTTTTCTATTCTTTCTCTAATTATTTCAGTTTTCATTTGACTGTCAAGGAATCGGAGCCAATATTGTTGTAGAACTAAGTTGCAGCCCCACATTATCATTCCTGCATGTTAATATTCAGCACAGTGTCCATCATTTTGTGTGTAAAGCCAGGATGTTTTTCCCCGGGTACATCACTCTACATTTATTCCTGTTGCATTCCATCTATCATTTTGATTGCTCGGTCACTGAAACATGGAAGGTCCATCTGCAGATCTTCACAGGTGGTCCTCATCTTTGCAGTCTTAAATACCTTGGTATCACCCACAGAATGTCACCTTCGTAGTAACTCTTTTCATAGATTAATTAGAAATATGTTGAACAGCACAGGTCCTCATTCGGCTGTCTGCAAGACGCCCCTGGTGAGCTGATTCCCCTGTGAAAACTTTTGACCATTTAATCCTACCTTCTGTTTCCTATCTTTGTAACCAATCATTTATCCATGCAAAGACTCTTATCTTTTCTCCAGTATTTTTTCATTTCCATAAATGGAGCCATTGTTGACTTTTGTGGAGGGACTCAGATGGAGAGTTGCTGTCTCCTAAGAATACAGTTCTTATAGTATTGATGTAAGATAACTTTTTATTTAGTGATTATGTCTTCCTTTAAAATACCCAGTATGCTAGGGACATAATAGCTTCTGGTTTATTCTATTTTTAAACTCTAATATGTCTTGATTTCATCATGTTTTTAGGTTTTATGATTACAATAAAAGGGTCTTGTAAAAATATTCTTATCTGTAATATACATTTCCATTTATAGAGGGGCCTTTGACATCCTCCACTGTTATGTACAGTAGTCTCATATGAAAGAGATTTAATTTTGTTTCTTGTCCAAGTTGTCACATTAGATATACGGTGCACATACCTCTTCCACTCATGATATTTAATTTTTTTATACGAAAACTGACATTTAGATACAAAGAATAAATTTACTTGGCTATTTCTCAGTATCCTCTGAGAGCTACATCAAGGATCACCTTTGAAGTACTGACATTTCCAGCAACAATAGCTGTATTGTAAGCCCACTGGATATGTTGACAAAATCAAATTTTCTTAGGAAAATATGTATAAAAATTATTTGTAATAAAAGCAGGGAGAGGGAGGGTTATTAACAAAGTACTGTCAATCCCACCCACTCAGAAGCTATATGAAGTCTGGCATTTCTCTGCTGAATTGATTTAGTCATAGTTAATGCTGGAGAAATGCCAGAAAATTATTTGAAATCTCTTTTTGAATCTGAAATGTGGAAGCACCGGCCAGAGGATTCCCTGAAGACAGTGAGCAGAAAAGCTGTCTGTGCAGCAGACGGATAAATCATCGTTCTTAGCACTGGTATATTTTTAGAGTCTCTCGACCTGGTGAATCAACTCAGCATAGGGTATATTAATTGCTGGTATGGTCAGAAGTACTGAGAAACTGTCGGTTTCTACCCATGATTAAGGGTGATTTCAATAATCTTATTTTGATTATTGCTGTCAGAAATGTAAAATCCAAGTTAAATATCATATCAGAGGTAAACTGTCTGTTTCTTTGCACCCAGTTGACTGTATGAAGCGTTCATTATCTGACTAAGCCCAAGTATTGTCAAAAATGCATATGATAAACCAGGTGCTTGGACTAATAGGAAGGTTTGCTTCTTTAAACAGCTTCCACCTGTGGTGTTACTCTGTATAAAATGTGTGGAAGTCGAAGAACTGTCAGATTAAAGACAACAGCCTTGTAAAGAGGTGTAACATCCTCAGTTTTCCCTGCTTGGCATCTGCGGAGCTTCTGCTCTGTTTGCCAGCCATTGCTGACTCAGCTGAGAAATGGGAGATCACCTAGTACGCATTCTTCCTTGGAATAACTATGGGAAGATACTTCTTAATCTTATTACCAATGCCAAAGTTTAAATTCAAGTAGAATACAGTAAAAATGGTGGAGTCCAACTTCTAGATTTCCATAGAAACTTTAACTGACATAACTTTGGTATTTTGTGTTATATGTGGAACACAAAATCTGTCAGGCAATGTGTTTAACAAGGAAACCAGAGAAAATACCGAATATACTTGTGGTGCGTTTCATGCTGGTCTTGAAAACTTAATTTTTACTTGTTTTGATGTTTTTCAGATGGTCAGGTAGCATGACAAAACAAGCATATATATATTTAGGTATATAAGCCGACCTGTGTCTTTGTGTTTGCCTTTTTGAAACACTGTAATTTATTGCTATTTGTGAAGCAGAAAATCTGTGAGACGTGTAATGTACGGTTCTCAAAGGCAGTTGCGTTGAGTGGCTGGAGGAGAAGCCAGAGAGCTGGTTATGCCACTTGGGAAGTGTGTGGGGCTTCACAGCTCTTGATGTGAGTTTGTCTGTAAAATGGGTACATGACTCGACTTACCTCATCAGTGTCTCAAAGCTTGTCCTGTAAGGCATTTCAATGTTCTTCACAGAAATGTCTGAAAACGTGAAACAAATGATGTACAATGGACTTAGATTAAAACATGAGTAGATATTCAGATGTAGAATGTGTTGAAAACCAGCTATGCCTGAAAGTCATGTACCCCTGTCCTACGTAAGTTAATAGGTTGACCGGAGTTGGTTATTTTTAGTTTGTTATTTCCTACTAGTCTTGAGCAAAACCAAAGGCCATGAAGACTTTCATAAATTTATGGAATAAATGATAGTGGCATTATCTGCTCTATCTGAAGGACGTGCTTGTGACAGATCACTTTAAGCAGACATGAGGCATTTCACTTTTTTTCTAATGTGTCTCATCATACACAGAGAAACAGCAACAGGACCGTGGATCCTGAAAAAAGGGGGCAGTAGAAAGCTTTCTTTGTCACTTTAAGACTTTTAAATACATCAATTTATGGGATTATTGGGGTCTGATTTAACATCTGCCTCAAGGCAACATAGAAACACAGTATGTTTTTAATACTGCTATGGATTATGTATTTCCATACGGCATATCTTTATATGTGTCTTGGTGGCACAGGAGGAGATTGGCAGTAAGAGGTAGGATGAAGCGTCGGCCTACTATTACGTGCATCCCTTATTTCAAGCCGACTGGTCAGGCTGATTGTGGAGAGCTTTCTCAGTGTCTTGCTGGTAGCCACTGTGGTGTTTTCTTTTTCTTTCCAGTTTGCTTTTTTAGTACTGGTGTTTCATCTGAGGATCTCTTTTGGTTGTGCAATTAAGAAAACAGTAATTTTCAACAGAGACCTTCAAAAGCTTACTCTAGTATAGGCCTGGTTTCCTAATCTCTGCTAGGGCCAGAATTCAAACCGTTACCTCTCATAAGTAATTTCATAATGTATAATGTGCTTTGTGGAATTTCAGAAATTTCCTGATGATAATTTTGCCAGTGAGATTTATTTTTGGAAGTGTGGAAGTTAGGAGAAGTGTTCCTATGTGTAACAGGGCTGTGAACAGTGTTCTGCTCAAGGAGTAGACGGTAGCTGTAGTTACAAAGCTCGGCTTTAGTCTTGGGGTTAAAACAGAAGAAATAAAATAATGGATCTGCCTAGTCTCAGCTGCTGCTGGCTGCTGTTTACTGCATGAGCTGCTCCCTTTCTGCAGCTCCCAGTTCAACATCATCTCCATGTTGGCAATTACTAACTAGATTATTTAGAAATATGCTGGTCCTAGCTAACTATTTTAGCTATATTGACTGAAAATACAGCTACTGTTGGTGAGTTGTAAAAAAACCAACAACAACAACAAAATTAAAAATAAATCCATTGCTATAGTTGCACTGAATGGTAGTGTAAGTCAAACATGAATCAAATAGATACATTCCCTTTTTATATTCTTTGGGGAGCTAAGTGTGTGTTGCAGTATTGATGAAGAAGCTTATGTTATGGCGAGGAGACACTGGAATCTGTAGGTGGTATAAATGGATAATGTTAATTAAGAAATCAAGTATGCAGATTTGGCTCACCTCTAAAGAAAAATAGATCATTTGGTATTTTTCTGTTAATGAAGAATTTTACACTACGATGAAAAAAGACTTGGCGTGAAGCAGATGTATTAGTAATGAGATGCAGGCAGCGTTCTTGGAGGAAGATTTCTTGCCAGAACATACCCTGCAAGAGGAGAACAAATAGGAGATAGAAGAATTGAGTCAGAAAACTCTGTTCCTTGAAAATGATTATTCTTTTTGTGTAGCTACTACTTCTTTTTTGGCTTTGGCGACTGTCACACAGGTTCTTCTTTTGATCCCGTGCCTCGTTCCATCTTCAAACCTGCGTTGCCAATGGTAGTATCATGTCAGGGGGAGCCAGGTTGCACTTTCAAGCCTCGGGTGAGGTTTGTTCAGGAATTCACGCTTCAGGCCATTGTGTTCGAGCACAAACTGAAGACCTCTTCAGAACTCCCGGTGCAAATCTGTTCAGTCGCCAGCTGTTGTACCTTTCCCAAATGGTGCTACCCTGAGCAGTGCTTCCTAGGAGTGAGCTGACTCAGCTGGAAATAGGGAACGCTTCTCGGAATCAGGAGGGGCCTCAGGTCTCCTTCTTTTCACTCAGTGAAGCCGTCTGCCTGCAAACAGAGAGAGGAGGTGGGAGAGTTTCCCGAGGGCTAGAGACCAGTGGGCAGAGTTCACTGCCCACAGGCTGCGAAACTGCATGGAAACAAGGATCTGCCTGGGAGGATGCAGTGACTGAGCAGACACTTGTGCACGTACTTTATTTACACTTCCTCCTCCTTCCCTGTTTACTTTGATCTTTCTCTTTTTGAGAAGTTAATTAGCTTAGTTTTTCTCACCAAGTTTGGCTTTTTTGCATGTGTTAAAGTACCTTTCAGGCACATTTGGGCAGCTGACTACAAGAGAATGGTCTGGATGGGTCCACTTTAAAGTTACGGGCTTTGTTTATGTTTCATAGTAACATTAGGTATCTGAGCAGGACAACAATTGTTTGTTCTGGTCTCGGTAAATCATTCCATAAAGTTTTGTTTTCCTGATTTGAAAGTAACCCTGGATTTCTCGCCAAATGAGGTTCACGCGTTGGCATTATGAAACTTTCAAACCTTTTTACAGTTGGTAATGCCTGAGAAAATAAATCAGCTAAAGGTTACTGAAGTACTGAAGTGTGCACTTCCGCTATAACTGAATCCAGGAGTGTCACCAGGCTTTAATGAGATGATTTGTCTCTTCCAGTATAGGGTTGTTCCTTGTAATTTATATTCCTGAACCTGTTACGTTAAAATTGCTTAAATTATAGTATGTCTTCCCATAGGAAATGTCCTCATTAGAACAGTTAACTTCATGTTGGAAAAATAACTTCTGCTGTTTGGACTACCTTTTTTTTTTTCTGTATACCTTTTGCCAGTTGTTAGGAAACATACTCTTTGACGAACCTTGGCAATTCCTGTCCTTAAATTTTAGAGTTTTCATTTGTGGGGTTTTTTTTAATGTATGTAGTAGTTCTGCAAGTTAAGCGCTAGTTAAAAATTATTCTAATTAATATATGGAATGTTAATTAATGCATGTAGTGAAAGATTCCATACTATATTTGCTGGGGTCCAACTATACCTGAACACATGTATTTCCCATTCATTAGCATCACTTAATTTATGTTTTGGGAACCCCAGTCTGCAAAGTTTATAGTGCTTAAGTTAAACACAGACATGGTTTTTATTTTTGTTTCCTCTTGAGCATTATGAGGTGATTTTTGTTAATATTTTATTCTCTCTTCCAGAAATAATGACCCTGCCTTTTGGTTTTCCGACATTTCACATGATTTCAGCAATCCTTATTTAATTAACTGAAGCCCTTTATATCTTGGACATGTATTTGATGAAAACATGAAAGGATCTGGCAGACTGCAATTTGCATCTTAGTTGTATAGCAGTATTTCGTGTTTTTCTTAAGATCACAACCTATAGATGTAGTTGTTTACATGGGACTCTGTTTAGGTCTCTGGGAAGTTGAGCAGTAGATCTAAAAGTTTCTGCAAGACTGAGAAATTCTCCGTGTTTCCCCCAAAGAGACAGGAGTTGAGCGTCCTCACATCCCTGGCGTCTGTAGTGCTGGTGGTTATAGATTCAGTCTGAGCTTTGCTTTGCTAGGATTTCAGGATACCCGGATGTTTTTAGGCTTTCCATTTCTTGTAGACTACTGTTGTATTACAGAACCAGATACTGCATTAAAGAAATGAACTAATGAGTTACCGCTAGTAAAAATTATTAAAATGAGGTAGTAAATACTTGTCAGGCATGGCAAGTAACTGTTGCAACTGTCAACCGAGAAGCAGATTCCCAGCCTTTTTGTAATTGTGATTTTACTACAATTATGTCGCCCCTCTTGTTTGTAAGAGACTGAACTTCTAGTGTCATTCTTTTCTTTGCTGATGTGATCCTTTAGCATTTGCTCTTCTGAAAACTTTTGAACCTTTGGACTTTGTAGGCTGGTCTTGCTCTTTTCTCTCCTGCCCAGATTCCTAAAATGTCTTGCTCTAGGGTGAGTATTTGAGGCCTTGCCTGACGAATTCCTGCCTGAAACAAAACCTCTGAGCCTACAGGTAGAGAAGAAAAGAAGAATCAGAATGGGAAGTCTGGTGGGTGAGAATAGGGCATAAAAGAAACTTTTTGAACAAATGCCTTTGTGTTGCAGCCTCTCATTCCTCCCTCACACACACGTGCATACACACATACTTTTCTGGAAAACAGAAGACAAGTTTGTTTGTTGAATTAAAGAAACATATGTTTGTTGAATTAAAGGAGACTTTCAGCTACTTCGATACTTTGTGTCAGGAGAAATACTGGGAAGGTCTCCACTTCTCCTAATTCTTTTCTTTTTGTTTGCTTTTTCTTCTTACCAGCCAATTTTAATAAGGCAATTTGGTAGTCCTGCAATTTGAGAATCATAATTGACTTGGTCTTGTTTTTAATTTTTGTTGATGGATTTTCCTCTCTAATACCGCATTTCTCCCCCAGTCCTTGACATATTTCTAGGAGTTCTTACTCACCTTAAAATTTTTTATTAATGTTAGCACAGTTGAGGTTTGAAAGGTTGCCAGAGATGTGAAGGAACAGTGGGCTAAATGTCACTTGTCTGGAGAAACGGTTCTGTGCAGTTTGTGGTGGTTTTTCTTTTTCAGAGCACTGATATCCAGAGGAGGATATTGGTGAATATTTTTGATGGAAAGTGAGCCTTGGAGAGTCAGCCTTTTTTGGGGAGAGACTCTCTTGGAAGTGTAAAACATCTGATACAGAGGTGATACATGCCTGTATATGTACGTGCAGGTTTTTTACAAAAGCTGTCATCAAATAGTATTTTTAAGTTAGGAATTCAAACACTCAGAAGTTTTGGATGTACCATTATTTTTATTCTTCCCCCTTTGGTATTAAACCTAAGGCAGGAGCCTTCTGGAGGAAAGGGAGGTGATTCCAGGTGGTTTCATGATAAATATGTACATGAGAGGTGAATTAAGATTGCACCAGGAACTATAAATCTGTTGTTTCCAACATCTTGACTGGGGAACTTCACTTCTTAAATGTCGTTTTACTATATCTTTTGGTGTGTACTTTTGTTTATGAAGCTTTAGAAAAGTTATACTACATACTGCTGGATATGTTTAGGAGCAGGATCAGTTTTCTTGTGAACTGTTGTTGAACTTGATGATTATTAAAATGTTAAACATGTAAACAGTGGTTGAGGGATATTGTGTGTTACTCAAGTGGCTCCAATTTTCTTTGCATTGAACAGAGGCAAGTATTATTTGTGAACACCAGCTCCTTAAACAAGTGCATTAACCCTTCCCTGTGACAGAGAATTAAAGACCTAACTCCGGAGTGTCTGCTGAAGGTTTATGGCAGTTTTAGCATATTTGTGGATGTGAAGTAATTTGGAAGCTGAATGCCTGTTTCAGATGGGATTTCCTGTGTGGTTAAAGGAGCTCTCCTGTTCTACCCGTCTTCCCGACCAGCAAAACTCATTATAGGTTGTGTTCCTAAAGTTTTCAGACATAGCATTGCACAGTTCTTTCTCTCTTCATTTAGACCAAGACTTTTTCTTATTTATCTATGAAAGGAGTGTTGCAAATAATTTTTTTTTTTCGTTAAGAAAAAATGATTGAACTGGGCCAATGAGGTGTTTTTCTTTCATCTTCCGCTTCTGCATTTGTTTGTGCAGCGGCGCTCAGCTGGAGGCGTCTGTCCCACTGCCGCTCCCCGGGCGGGCAAAGCCCAATGCTGGAGTGTCCTGGGAAGGGGCTGCCGCTCGCGGTCTGAGCTCTGCCTCACGAAGTGGTGTCCTCATATGGAAAGAAATAGCGCTCTGGTGATGGTGTTTTATAAAAGAAATTGCAAGTTGTGGTAACTCCTGGTTCAGCATTCTCTGTACGTGTTCTTCATGCGCAGCCCACGTAACGTGTAGGTGTGATTAGCTTCGCTTGACATGCTGTGTATATGCTATTTCGTCCTCAACTTTGCTGTAATCACTTCTGGTGGTTTTGAAGTGTGGCCACAACTTACCTGTTTGTGGCTGCTGAGACTGCAGATGGGCACCACTGTGCCAGTTGCCTGTGGTATGTGGTTGAAGCGCTGAGGCTCAGTGGAAATCATCAGCTGTGCGTTAATTGGGTGTTTCGCTTAATTTTTCCTGGATAAAACTATTACCGTTTCAAGATGCATATTTTTCAGATATTTCTAAGAAATTTTAACTTAAAATTTTCATGTTTGTTACCCATTTCATTAAAAAAGAATAATACATTTAAACAGAACAAGTCTTGCACTTTCTATTTTCTTTAGTATTTTTGAAATGTCTCCATAAAATGATCTTTATTTAAAGGGCACTTTTGTTCTGATGAGGATATACAAGAAATGTTCCTGTTGTGTTTTCTGTGTTCTGATATATGCTGTTGGACATCTGTGTAATATCAGTTGGGGTTTACGGAAGAAACACGGGGTTTTAAGCTGTAATTAATGAAAAGTAGTAAGAGTTTTGGGGTGGTTTTCACATCTGAAATACAGCACACTGAGCAGAACTCTTTTTCTAGAGAAATTGGAAGGATTTTCCTAACAGCTTAACTGTGAGTCTAAAACGTCTAGAAAGAGAGAGGAGGAGGTTTGGTTGGGGGAGAATTGAGGGGCAAAGTCCTTTATTTGATCTTTAGAGTAACGATCGTTTTACAAAGCACCTCCCTTGGAATCATTCAGGCTAACAGGTTCTGCACTGAGCATCTGCTCGGTGCCCAGCTTACCCTGCACAATTGCTTATTGGTACCACATCTTGCTTTCTCTACTGAATTTTCTTCTCCTTCCTGAAGGTTTTCATGCTTTTGAAACAGTTTTTTCAGTAATGACCTGAATTCATGGGTTATCTTATTTCTTCAGACTGCTCTGCTTGATCATTCCAGCTTTTGATCTTCTATTCTCGCCCTGGCAGCGTGATGGAGATCTGTGAAGCTGGACCATCCTGTGCTGTGTCCATGTGTCCTGGCTTACTCTGACTTTCTCTTTCACAGAGCTGATGCGTGGGCTTCCTACTGGTGGCTTCAGCACCACAAGCAACATGCTGAATACTGTGGAGAAGGAGTAAAAGAAAATGAGCTGCTCTGTCGATAATGCATTGGGTTCTTCTGCACAGACGTAGGATAAGGTCCAGCTAGTGAGCCAGAAGTCAGGAAGTTGCAGAAGAATAATATTGCTCAGAGAAGCAGAAGGGATAAAGTACATTCAGTTGGAGTGTTTATTGGAAGCCATGTTCATCCAGGATTGAAAGGTGAGATTTTCTGTGGGTTTTTTATTTCATTTTTGATTTATTTGTTGGATTCAGGGAAGACACTTTTTTCTAAAAAATAAAATTGGTAATTTGTCTTTAATACTTACCTTTATGAAAGTTATCTGAAGAAGGGCACGTGTTAATGTGCTTTAGCTTTGTCACTTTACTTAAAATTTGGGTTTAGGGCAGTTCTGGTGATTGAATGTCCTTGAAACAAAAACTTGCAAGATGACTCTACCTGACAACGTAGTGAAGAGAACTGGAGAGGTGCGGAGACTGAATAAAATGCTTGAAAACTGGAGGCAGACTGGAATGACAGAAAGGAGCTTGACGAGATCCTTGGTAGGAGGCTGAAATCAGACAAATACAGAATAATAAAGAGAGTTAGAATAAAGTATTGGAAAAATAGCTTGAAGATGAGATCAGTTATCCTGTTACTCAGTGCTTTTAAAACAAAGTTTATAGAAATCAACAAATACCACTGTGGGACTAGCTAAGACATACATAACTATGGTTTGCAGGGGATGTCGAATGAGAAGAAAGTGGTGTTCCCTTCTAGCTTTTTCTTATCTGTTTGAAGCTGATAGAAAGCATCATTGATGTGGTTTCAATTGTGGTGTATAAAATTATAGCTGGCAAATAGTGGTGAGAAGGAAGGCTGCAGTAAGGATAGAGAAACCATTAGGAATTCAGTTGTGAATTGTCTTATGTGCACGAGAAACAGCGTTCCTCTTGTTATGTTTTCACTGTGAGGTATCTGATGGTGGAAGGTACAGCGTGTTGAAGGGGAGATGGAAAAGCACAGAGAAGCACACCAGGTAGAAACAAAGTGTTAGGAATGGCACCATTCTGAAATATTGGCCTAATTCTGCATTTCACTGGTAAAATAACCTTTTTCTGCAACCACTGACAAAAGGTAGGTCTTTCACGTTAAGGAATTTTCTATGTGTGGCATTTAAGTCTTTGCGTATTGGGTGTTGCCTGAAAAGCTGCTAACGCTGCTCTGTAGGGAACGTGTGTTATTAAATGTTATAAAACATTTACAGTTTGTGATAATCTCAGTAGTACAACCTGAGCTTTGTTTGTGGTATCATCTAAAACTTGATGTAATTAACTTCAGTGCATAAGATTACTATAGTCACATGTATTTCCCTTGTCAACCTGATTAATTATCTTTCATGCTATTGATTCTCTGTGGGATATGAAAATACATACAAATGACATCACAAAGATATTTATTTTTTTTTAATTATAATTAATCTTAGGTAGATTTAGAGTAGATATGAGGAAGAAATTGTTTGCTGTGAGGGTGGTGAGCCCCTGGCCCAGGCTGCCCAGAGAAGCTGTGGCTGCCCCATCCCTGGAGGTGTTCAAGGCCAGGTTGGACGGGGCTTGGAGCAGCCTGGTCTGGTGGGAGGTGTCCCTGCCCAGGGCAGGGGGGTGTCACTGGGTGATCTTTAAGGTCCCTTCCAGCCCAAACCATTCAATGATTTTTATCATCTTTTAGCACACTCTTAGTTGATATTCCTCCTGCTAAGATTTGTCCCAGGAACAAATTCGGTTTAGCTTATAGACAAGCAAAATACCGTGGATGTTGTTATGATTGTACTTGTGCTTTCAGTTGCAAAGGGTAGTTCAACTGTGACTGATTTGTGGCAGGAGTAGAGCAGCAACACCTTCTCAGCATCATGAACTAGTGAGAGCTTGTATATGAAATATAACCTATGAGACAACAGCATCAACTTGTTAATGTGCTAGGTATTATTTAGGCAGCAAATTTCATTATTTTTGTGGAGGAAGCAAGGTTAGAATCGATGTAGTAAGAAAATTTTAGACTGCTTTTTATGTCACTGGTTTAGCAGCATGTCTCAATTACATTAATTTGCAAAGTCAAGTGATGACGCAAGAAACGGAAAATTCAAAGAGAACAGGCTGATCTTCATTAATATTTTACATTTAACTTGATTTTGTAAAGACTAAGATTAAACTATATCAAGGATATATTTGTTGGGCAAAGTTACAAACCTCAGAGAATTACGACAAGTTACTTGAGGATTTTCTATTTAGCATTACAGTGTGGGTTTTTTCTCTTATAAGTTTAAATTTAAAGCAAAACATTCAGGAATAGGAAAGTTTAAAAATATTTATTCTCTTAAGCAGTAACTATCAACCCACCCTAAAATATGGACCATTCCAACCAATTCCAGAAACTTCTGTATTCTTTTACAGAGAGAAGGCCATTCTCATGAGCTTTTTTTCTATATATTTGCTTCTTAAAGTAAAATCAAATTTCCCAACTGTTCACTGGATTGGAGACTAATCTTAAGTTTGAATTAAAATTTAAAAAAATTATGGAATTTTTATGAGAAGTATTTCTCATGAGTTGCTCGGTTCATTATTGAATGGATCGTACTCTCCTGTCTCTATGTGTAGCTAATAAATAGCACATCTATTCAGACAGTCAAATTCTGGAGTCATCACAAACGTGCTTTAGGGGCTGGGACTCAACTGCCCAGAATTCGTACTTGTAAGCATCATGGCCAACAAGTGACTATTTTATCGCGACTATTTTATTGGTTTGTAGCTTGGTCCGAGCAAAGAGATAAATTCCAGAAATACTGTCTTACCAGCTGTAACTTTCTGCATAAGTTACAGATTTTTTTCAGTTCCTTTCTGTCATAACTATGTAGATGTCCTAAGGGTGGCAGTCCTGTTTTTGTTCTAAATTTCTTTAATAATTTTTTTTAATCTCTTGCTCTTACATTACCTTCTCCTCCTTGATACAGCTTGACAAACAAAAACCCCTAAAAATCTAACAAACAAAACCCCTTTTGTTTTGTCACCGCAACTTCCTAAACATCTATGCGAGAGAATTTCTGTAATTTTAAGTCACTTCAACTACTTTTGTTTTCAGTCTGCCTTGAGCTGAATCTTTCTGTATTTAAAGGTTACGCTGTTTTCAACTATTGCTTAAGAATAGAGTAAAAAACCTCCAAAGCGTGTGTATATGGTGAACCTGCTCTTATATTTAATTTTTGGACAATTTGAGAGAGGAATGTCTAGAGTCTAGGAAACTTGCTGCTTTTTATTTCTATGGAAATGCAAAGTGGCAGAAGCGGGGTTGTGCTGTGCTGGCTGCGGTCTCTTGGGCCGTTACTTTCGGATCAGGTTGCAGCACTGCAAGCAAGAAGTAGTGACAGCCGCCTGTGTGTGTTGCAGAAAGCCAAGGGTGCTCAGGATTCGCTCAGCTCTGTTTCCAAGAACCAATTCACAAGTGTTAACGCTGGATCTTTGCAGGGTGAAAAAGTAAAGGTTATCGGTTCCTGGGTTATGATCATTAGAGAAAAGCAAAGGGGTTTGTGGATGGATTGTTGGGTTGCATTACTGTTACCTGTGGTGAGCACTTCCGTCACAGGGGAGGTTTGTAGTATGAGTTACAGGAAACAGAATAATTATATTTTCACTCTTCTGATAAATACCTTAAGTCTGTCACGTGGAATCCCTGTTCCTTACGTTCACATTTATATTGCAGTTCAACAACATTTTCAAATTATAATCTTTTGTGGCAGCATTAAGCCTCCGTTCAGTTGGTGGGAAATCTTTGTTCCCATTCTAGGGCGTTTCTAGTGTGACGTAGCTAATATAGGCTGCAATTGTAGCGATGGCAGAAACAGGGAAACTCTTCTTTAATGCAGCGTCTTTGATGACCCATGGCTTCTGTTTGATTTTTATACCACTGTTGGGGTCATGGGTGGTGCGAGAGCTTGCTCTCTCGCTGTCCGTTTTCTTCTCTCACTCTCTTCCTGACTATAGTTGTAAACTATGGGGGCAAAAATTTCCTGTTCCTTCATTTATATATAGCAACTTGTTTAGTGCAGAACAGACCCCACCTGTATGCTCAGTGTTCTGGTTTTGTCCTCACATAACTCTTCCATACAATTTGTGTCCCAGGAAGTAGCTCTCTGCAGAGCTGAACCAGATTCTGATTCAGCTGGGGAGTGGTCCTCATTGTAAAGTGGATACTTCATGGTTATTTGGCATAAAATTACTTGCATTATTTTTCATCCTTTCTGAGATGCTTTTTTAATCTCAGGTCTGCTCTACCAAATGTAGTAAATGAATTCTCCAACTCAGAGTCACTGTTTTTCTTCCATCCTCAAAATAAAAGCCATCCCTTATATTTGAGGGCAGAAGTAGCAGCAAAATTAGGCTCTTCCTCCTTATTTAGCATAGAATGATCTCATGGCTGGAGAAGGCAGTTCAACTTCTACTTTCAACCAGTTTCAATTTCTAATTAAAAAAAAAAAAAGAAAAAAAAATCCAACCTTTGGATATGGAAGCTCCTTACTACTTCTTTCATCCTTAATTTAATTTGACAAGAATTTAAAGAGAAAAATCTCTTGTGAGTACTGGCCCTTTTACAGGCTCGAGGAATGATGTAGTTTCATCTTCGGTTGGTTATAAAAAGCTGTATTAGAGAAAGCATCCCAAGTAGTGGATGATTGTCTATTAGTTACTGCATTTCCTGGCATATAGATGGCACACTTCTTCCATCCCCCCAAGAACCCCCACCCCCCAAGCTGGCAGTCACTTTAGATTTACATACAGATTTCCTGGAAACTTCTTATTTCTTAGCAGTGGCACCTATGCTGACGTCCAGAAGCTTGATTTGAATCAATAAATTCAATGAGTAGTAAGATTAATTCTCCCAGCACTCAGAAATCTTTTGGCAGTTGCATTAAACTTTCAAATCTTGTATAAATTTCTCAAGCAAATTTATTTAGTGGACTCCATTTAGGGCTCCCTTGAACAGTATAAGAACATAATAAAAACATGCTTCAGAAAAAAGGGGGGGTGGCGAAGGAGCAGGTGGCCAGTGCCACCCACCTCAAAGTCAGAGGATCAGCAAAATGCTGTTTCTGATGGGCTTCATTTAGAAAGAGAACATTTAGTGAACTCAGTTTAGGGAAGGGGAATGGGTTTTGATCATTTTTCTCTTGTCTATGCAGAATAAGCTGTTTTATCTTTCCTTTTAAGGAAACTTGCTGTATGATGAGGAAGAGGAGTCCAGTATAACCGGATAAAGTGGTGTTACAAAAACTGATAAGAGATTTCGTCTTTCAGATATTTCATGGATTGTCTTCTCTTTCAGCTGAAAATTATCAACTATTACCCAGTCTGAAATGGTCAAATTTGGAGTGAATTGCAATAGCTCAGTCTTCCCATTTTTAGTTTTGAGTCTGCAGGTTCTTCTTGAGTCGCGCAGGAGAGTAGGATCCACACACATGTGGATGAGTTGGTTTGACAATGTGGTGCTTTGCATATGTAAAATAATCAGTTACAGGAGGGAATATTAAAAATCCTGCTTTTATTTAAGCAGCTGTGGTGTTTAAATAATGGATTTAGCATGTCATACTGCATGAAAAGAGATTAGATGCGGATAGCTCTGAAGTTCTGGCCTCCTGTATGATATCTAAATGATCAAGAACAATTGTTGCTTCTCTTACCTTGTAGTAATACTCTTGCTTTAAGAAGGAAGATTATTTACCTATTTTTGCCAACAGAAGCCTAAGAAAACTTTTGGGGAAAGATACTGGCTGTGTATTAACACGAGGTAATTGTGCTTACTGTGACCTGGTCTGTGATGAAGACACTTCCTGGTTTTCCTTTGAATGACAGTGTTCATTATGCAGGACATAAAAGTTAAAATTCAGGCCTGAAGCCATCTCAAGAGATTAAGTAATTAAGAAATGAGTTTGTGATGGAATGGGCAGTGACATAAGCCAACAGCGTGTAGGCAGTTATTACCACTGTGCAATAAACTGTGTAGCCCAAGTCTATTTTTTTCACTTGAAGAGGATCTGAGATTTGGTGTTAATTAGCTGTCATGTTCTGTTGGTGTAATCAAAGCACATACACTTTCGGTTTACATATGTATGTATACACCTATATGTATATTTGTTTGCACTTGGGTTGCATATTTGCATAGAGTTAAAATATCTAGAGATGTTGTTTGTTTATGTATGGTTCAACTAATTCTAGAAATCTGCGTCTCCCAGGTTGAAAATCATTGAAATGTTATGCCTTCCTTCAAGTCTGGCATTCGAACCAGAGTAGTTTTCAGATGACTGCAAGGAATGTGTTATAGCATAACATCTCCCAAAGGATATTGGGTGTGTTTCTTCCTTATAGATACTGTGGCATAGTATAATCAGAAATAGAACATATGGAAATATTATTAAAATAATCCTGATGCTTATTGTTATTTGATTTTTCTGATGTTTCTTTGTGGATGGAGAGGGCAACCTGATGGCATTTGACCTAGTTAGTAATTTTGCCTGGAAAATGTGTACTGGACGTCTGGGTATTATGACTGTACAAGTCTCACTGGAGTTGTGCAAACCAGCTTAGAGATAAGGTTTCTTCTTGATACCTTATGGACCTTCAAAGGCTGGGACGTGTAGATTAATGTCTTTCCGTGACAAGACAGGTTGTCCTTTGAGGTATTTTTTTCTAATTCAGTTAGTAAGTTTTTCACTATTAATAAATAAATAACTACTTTTAAAAAAAATCACTCAACTACAACATGCCCTTAGCCTACAGAGTGCCAATTTTTTTAATCTGTGAAACTAATTATACCTGTAAGCTTTCAACTGCATGTGGTGGCTCTTAGGTGTGATCACAGCATTCTGTGAAGATAGCAAAATTCATGAGAAAACAATAACCACCTCTTCCTCTCTGATTTAAGGTAAAAAAAAAATCTTGCTTCAGGAGACTGTTGGAGACTAAAAGGCGCTAATTTTTTTTGCTGTTGTACAGCATGGTAACAACAGCTTTTCCATATCTCATAATGACACACATGTATAGTGTATTTGTCCCAATTAGAGCTGCTAAGTTTGTGTGGATCCTCTTGTTTAAAGTGGCTTATCAGGCCAGCTGGGACTTCAGCAGTGAAATCCTTGTATGGACAAATTATTGATTAGAAAGTAGGAAACTGAGATTAAGGGTCTAGGATCAGTCCTCACGAAGGAGTTCACCACTGGAGTATTAATGAATGACTTGGAAAATAGGCTTGCCGGGGAGATGAGAAAATTCAGTGATGCTGGTAAGTTGTTTAGGGGGTGCTAAAGTTGTGAGCTGACAAGGAAGATCTGCAGAAGCCCCTCCAAGAGTGATTGCAGTTAAAATGCCGACCGAAATTCAATGTAAGTAATTGGCAAAAGATGTGCGTGGGGGAATAACAATTCTAATTTCAAGGGGAATAATAATTCTGACTTTATCTCTGAGCTGATTGTTACCATTTGGGAGCAAGAGTTTGCACTTGCAACAGATAGTTCATGAAAATGTCCAGTCAATATTTATAAATCAAGAAATAAAAAAGGTGTTGTAAAGATGGTAGATGGGGATCAGTTGTTCACTACTGCTTTGAGTATAATAAGCAGGTGACCTTAGCTGAAGTTTGCAGGAGCCAGGGCTTGATGCGAACAGGAGAGGTGGTTTTTCCACCCCAGTGGTGTTTGAGCTGTGGGACACGCTTCCAGGGGATGTGGTGGGTGTTGGAAGTCCACACAGGCCGAAGGGAAGAGCTGATGTGTTTTTAGAGGAGCAATCCATTGCAAGTTACTGAGCAACTGAACTGAATGTGGCTTGACAACTGTGTGATCTGGAAATGGTTGGGCATGGAGAAAGATTCAAGGACGTACGTGTTTTTTCTTACTGCACACCCTTAGCTTGTGCT
This sequence comes from Chroicocephalus ridibundus, assembly GCF_963924245.1. NCBI lineage: Eukaryota > Metazoa > Chordata > Aves > Charadriiformes > Laridae > Chroicocephalus > Chroicocephalus ridibundus. The sequence continues at coordinate 39,144,880 of NC_086289.1, forward strand.
TTTGACATGATCAGAGGCAAAGACCTGGCCTAGCCCTCCAGACTGGCCCGGTACGGCCTTTTTAACTCCTGGCATTGTGCTAAGTGTTGCCATAGGATCTGTCTGAGTGGCAGCAGGGCTAAAATTCCCTAATGCTGATTACCCATCTCGGCAGCAAATGCATTTTTATTACTTTAATCAAGTTCCCCAAAAGAGATGAGAGCACTATTGGGACAGACATGCACGTAGAATTTTTCTATGCAAGTGAGAGCTTAAATAGGGTGAGCTAACCAGAGGATTCAAGCTCCATGGATGAAGACTTGAGATAATTATCTCTTCTGCCTGTTTGGCTGCAGTTTATAGGAAGGGTTTTGATTGACGTGGAATCTGTCTCCATGACTATTCACTACAGGCATGTGTCTGAGCAGGAGTGCTTGCTGGTGTTTATCCCAAACGTCAGGCTGGAGTTTGCAGTTTGACATATACCTGAAGGTAATCTGAAGCTTACGTAGGTAGATTAATTCCCCCGAACAACAGGGAAGTCACTCTCATTTAGAAAATGTCATTCATCTCATTTAGACTTGCAGAATCAGTGTTACGCTCTGTTGTTTGATACTGAAAAAAACCTCAGGATTGCTTGCTCCTTAAAGGTTCAACCTCTTTACTGCTGCATGAATTATTCTTTTTGATAGCTTTATACAGTCTTTCAGACATGACATAAGAACCTTGTGGATTGGTAAAACGGTAAACCCTTCATTGGTGTTAGTATCAGGTGTTCTCCAATCGTGTCTGGGTACGGCGGGAAGCTTCTGTGTTCCGTGTGCAACTCCATGTCTGTGGAGGGAGCAGGCTACTCTTTGAGGGCCGGACATGGGGACAGGGGACTCTCCGGTTACAACTACTCCCCATAAACTCAGAAAGAGCTAGGTTGCTTGGCGAAGTGTCTGGAGAAATTGTATTCCTTATGGCAGCTGTTTTATACACTGTTGCCTTCTGTGTTTGGGGTTTTTTTGTTATTGTTAGATAGGTTGATGAATCTTGTCTTTCTAGCCCTTTTCTTATAGAAATTTCATTAATATAGAATACAAAATTTTCCAATGGAAAATGGAGAAGATGGTATTTTGCTGCAAATGGATTTGATTTGCCCTAACTTAGGTTATTTTTCAATTCATTCCACAAATACTGAATTCTCTATTGTTGCCAGAGCTGTGTATCTGGTTTGTTTTCTGGGGGCTTAAGTGAAGGACTGTGTTTCCCTTCGAGCTTTTGCGTGCGTGGTGGGTGTAGGCAGCCTGCCTGCAGCGGCAGGGCAGGGAGGGCTCTTGAGCAGTGTGGGGTCCCGTAGGAACAGCTGTGAAACAGGGTGTCACATCCCTGGGAGGGACAGGTGACAGCTGCACAGTGGAGGGAGGCTTAATAAAGGTACATTAGAAAGGTTTTTGCTTTTTCTTAAACGTCAACTTCTCTGATGCTTGGGGTCTAATACCTGCTCTTCAGAAAATCGTGACTTTTTAACTAGTCATTATATTTGGAAGCAAACAGAGAAATTTCAGACTTCGTTTAGTTTAAGTGCAAGTCTTGTCTTTGACATCTGACCAGTAAAAAGACTCCTGGTAAATGTCTGAGGGTAATTTTGGATGAAATATCTGTCCCAGGACATACTCTTGGACCAGTTTAGCATTTTCATGCCAAATGACAGCCATATTGCCAATTCTGTTTCCTTGAGGAAATAAAAATTAAAAAAGAAAGAAAATTTATATTCAATATACTTAATTTTATAAATAAGGAAATATTTTATTTGTATACCTCAGACCTCTCTCGGTGTATCAGAAAGATGGATAAATGGCAGCTTAAAGGAAGTCCCTTAAGCAGGAAGATTTTTTCCATCACTTTTAATGCAAGCAGAATGTCAACATAAGAAATAAGCATTATGTGCAATAACGGTGTAGATCCTGTTGCTGTCCTTAGAGCTGTCCTGGCATATTGCCGAGAAGAATAGATACATTTCCTGCTGGAGAATACTTAACAAGAGATGGTATCAAATGCTTAAGAAATGTCCATCAATACGGATTCGGAATGCTGTGTTTAGGTCAGTTGGTATGGAGTTGGGATATGAAAAATGAGGTTTATTCAGAAGTGCTTGTATCAGCAGACATTGTGTTACTATTTTCTGAAAACAAATTGCCTATTAAAAAAAAAATCTGAATAAGAACATTCCTGTACGTGGTTCTGTTTCAGTGTAGCAATACTCTTTCACAAGCAATGTTGAGGTGGCTGTTGTTTTGAAAAGCCTTTAAGGCTTTTCTGAGATTCCTTGTCTGACTGGATAAGGATCGTATGTCTAATGGTTCTTCATTTATATACAGAAAGTTTGTGTTTCCAGATCTTATACAAACCTCTGACTTTGAGAACATCATCCTAAATCTTTGTCACTTCACTTTGGGGAGGAAGGAGAGGGCAAAAGAGCAGAGTCTATGGCATGTAGCCTTCATTTTCCCATGAACAGCTTGTACCCAGACATAGCCCAAGTTCCAGGCTGTTTTATGACTTATTTAACACCGCCCCTACCCTAGTTTAGAAGACTGCACCTTCAGAAGTCAGACAGCAGTGTCACTCAGCCTTCAAGAATCTGGAATCTGTCTGGGTTTTTTTATTATTTATTTCTGTCCTGAATTTCCTGTTACTTGTAAACTTTTAGGACTTAACCAGGCCCAGAGCATCTTTGCTATCATTAGGGACCCAGAGCCCCTAATGAAGATGAGACATGTGCTGGATTACCTGCAGAGTAAGAGACAGTTGCCTCCTTCTTGAGAGCCATGGAGTTGGCAGCAGTCTGGGAGTCATATACGTGTGCCTCCCTGTAGGATGAGGTTTGGAAAAGGCAGCGTATAAAGGTAGGAGAATAAAGCAGTCCAAAACTGCGTGTATTTTAAGCATATAAGAACCAATGATTGGCTGATGATTTCCTGCAGGCCAGTGTCATGTCAGTTTGTGTCCACTGATAACTTCTACTCAATTGTTGGAGACAAGCTGGATGAGAATGTGAAAGTCTGGCAAGTGGGTCGAAGTTATCAATTCAGCTTCTTAGCACTTGGTTATCACACAATGTTCTTAAATTATCCACGCATAATTGATCAGAATTGCAACGCTGATCTTGTTATTTCTCAGTCCCTGCCTCCTAAACATAGCGTGTGCTTGAACTAAATTAGACTAATGCATTCGGTTCCCAGCTCAACCATAAAGTTAATTTTCTAATAAACAGTTTTCTCTGCCTCGTGCCCCAGTCCCCTTCCATGAAACGGGAAGAACAGTTCGTTATTTCATGGGATTGCTATAAATTTAGAGGTTATAAAAATCTGTGGTGTGTTCTGTTCTTGTAATGATGGTGATCCAGCAGGCAGCATACGTCAGCTCTAGTGGTGTTGGCAAGCAAGGAATGGAAAAAAGCCCTTTCTATTACCTGTGCTGTCAATGCAAAAAACCACACAATTGTACCAGCGTCAACAATTCTCACTGCCATACAAAAAGCTGAAGCAGCGTACAGTTGTGGGTAATACATAAACAGATAAGAACAGCCTCTTAGAAATCTTTTGTGGATTGTTGCCTTTGTATTTACACTGGAATTGTCACTTTATTGTGGTATCTGTGGTCATATATAGCTTTAAAGTGTAAAGGTGGAAAGACTCAGGTAAAGGAGGCGCTTTCCTATGCGTGTTTGCATTATAGCTTGCAGTTCAAAAGAGGTTTTGCAGTAATTTATTGTCTCTGTTTATTTTTCTTTCTGTCTAGAACCTGTGATCAGGAGAAGTACACGGGTGTCATATATTCGCAAAACTTTGTGGAGAGTGTTCCTGTAATGAGAACCTTCGGTGCTTAGTTCCACTCCACGAGGAGATGGGCGCAAAGTTTGTGGTTTATTAGAATAAGTGACCTTTTCTGTACACAACCGAATTACCATGAAAGCAAATAGTGAAAACAGGAACCTGAAGGACTACATCTATTTTTAGAGAAGGATATTGTGGTAAGAATAGGGAAAGAAAAATCAGTAAAAACACTACTTAATTGTGTTGTTCAGTCTAGTCGGTAGCCGCTATACATAGGAGAGTCTCCGTGTATTTAGTATGCTTTTGTATCTTCCAGAGGCAACTTCAGAGACTTTGAATTTTCATTTTTACTTTGGGATGAAAACCAAAATAAGAGAATGGTTTTTTGTGCAGAAAAAAACAGTAGAGGTCAAAGAGAACACAAATGTGTGCACCAGTCAAGCCCTGCAGCACTAAGGCTTTACAGCACTGTCTGCAGGGGAGAGAAAACCAGCATCACAGCTCAAGTAAGGCAGGGAGTAAGTTTGGTTAGAGTCATGCCATTATTAAAAGTGATGCTTTGTGGCTCTAATATCCTATTTGGGAAGGTTTTCTTTCTTAAAATTGTGGCGTCACACAGCATACAATGGTGAAAGAAAACGTATCACGATTAGAAAGATAAATGTTGGATGGTCCCTGCCAAATTTACTTAATGGATAACATTAGGAAGTCTGGGCCAAATCATCTCCTACTTCCCTGGGGTTAACCTGTAAGTGTAATCCAGTCTTCAGTTCTTTTTTTGATGATTTCTTGCTGGCTTTAGTGTCGATTTCCTTTTCCTAGTGGCTTAGTTAATACTTCACTTGCTTCTGGTTCAGATGTGCTGATTGCCAAGGTCATGATTCTTATCAGAAGTCCAGAGGTAATGGGAATTTCATAGCAATTTTAATCACTTTTTTCCTGCAGTGATTTTTTTTTTATTTCTTTATTGCTGTCATCAGACAACGTATATTCTGACATCCACTTTAGACCAAGTAAAATGACATCTTTATAATCATCAAAGGTAGTAATGGGCACATTAATTTTTCAATGAACAGTCAGAAGAGATGAAGTGACAGTAGGCAACTGTGCCAGATTTCTTCAGTATCCAACCGTTTGCTTCTGCTTTCCTTTAGGTTGACTGGGACTTACTGGTACAAATGGAGTGTTTGCTTAATTAAAGTCACTGAAATACCCAATTTATAAAATAGTAAAACAGAGTTTGTACATTATTGAGAAGGCAGACAGATTTGAATTCAGTTAGCACTGAATCACAAAAAATTACTTAAAATACATGGGACTGTACTCTCCCGAGCATATATTCCCACCCCATGCGACTAGTAGTGCAAAATGTTTCATACCCTGTCAGTGATGATGGGCAGCCACAGAACAGTAAGTCATAGGTGTGTTTGGAAAGAGAGATTTCGTTGCTGGTGCAAATAGTTAAATGGCTGTTACTAGAAGAAATGCTTCTAAAAAAATACAGTTTTTAGTATGTTGACACAGAAATAGTGGTACCTTATTCACAATCCAGACTTGCAATATGGTGGTATTTCCAAACATGCCTATATGTTATCTAATATTTATGGCCATCATTATGTTGCACTGAGAATTGGCTTTGCCTCTCTCCCAAGAGAACTTACTGCAAAGTTGGATTTTTCTAGTGATACTGTGGTTGGTTCCTTCCTGTCTTTCAGCTATCAGCAGAGGACAACCTTGCCTTTATTTAAAGTCTCAATTGCGTTATATTTGTAGCCCTCAAATTCTTGTTTGTGGTTTTGTTTTTTTTTTCATGGCTAGACTTTAGAATTATTTTTTTAAATTATTATTTACCTTATTTATTTGTTTAGGAAGTTTCAATACAAAGGTAAAAAAGAATAAGGAGTTTTTGTTTCCATTTAAGAAATGTTACCTGCATGAGCACCATTTCACTGCTTTAAAAGCTGGGATGGCTTAAGTTTTAAAGTTTGAAATTGAATATAAAAGCATTTTTGAGGATGGGTCCGTGGTATATGTGCTTAGACAATTAGTTTTGATTTAACTGAGTCACAACTAATATAAACAAAGACACAAACTCTTCAAAATACAGTAAAAAACATCACTTAAAAAAAAAAAGTGTTGCGTGTATATGCATTTTCAGATACTTTTGGGGGCATTGCTCTGGGCAGTAAGTTGGTGTGACTGAGGAAAAGTTAGGAGCAGATATGGATTTTCAAGGATGGAACGAAACCATGGATTCTCTTAAACAACAGATGTAGCATAAGCACCAGGGCATTCCAACAATGTATTGGGAACATGACATGTTCTCCTACTTTAAAGATTATTTTACTTTGTAAGGTACACAGTTAAGAATCGTACCTAGTGTTTTTTCTTAAATAATACTTCATAATATTCAATTCACTTCTTGGCAGGCTGTCTCTCAAGCCATATGCCTGCTATTATTTATTCCTAATAGCTTGCCTTCTGTAATACAGCTATTATTTTAAGGACAGAGCATTAATTGAGCGGCTGTATAGGATCTGATATCATGCTGAGTTTTTTGTTTTCTCTGAGCTGTGACCCCTTCCACAATAGGTGGAGCACCTTTGTGCCTTAATTGTATTGTCATGACTCTTCTCTAAGCCATGTACACTATTTTCCTGCTGAGATTCTTAAATCGTGGAATATCTCAAGTTGGAAGGGACCCGTAAGGATCATGGAGTCCACCTCCCTGTTCCTCACAAGACTATCTAAAACTAAATCATATGACTGAGAGAGTCATCCAGATGCTCCTTGAGCTCTGACAGGCTTGGTGCCATGGCTGCTTCCCTGGGGAGCCTGTGTCAGTGACTGACCACCCTCTTGGTGAAGAACCTTTTCCTAATGGCCAATCTGAACTTCCCCTGACACAGCTTCATTCCGTTTCCTCGTGTCCTGTTGCTGGTCTCAGAGAGAGGAGATCAGCACCTTCCCCTCCACTGGAGGAAGGTGCAGACCGCCATGAGGGCACCCCTCAGCCTTCTCTTCTCCAAGCTGAACAAGCCAAGTGAGCTCAGCCGCTCCTGGTAAGTCTTGCTCTCGAGACCTTTCACCATCTTAGTCACGCTCCTCTGGATGTACTCTGATGTTCTTACTGAGTCGCCCAAAGCTGCACGCAGAGCTTGAGGTGGGCCCGCACCAGTGCAGTGCAGAGCGGGACACTGGCCTCCCTCAGCCAGCTGGCTGTGCTGTCATAGTCTTGATTTCCACCAACATGGAAATAACGCTTGATTGTTGTACGTTGTGTACAAGCCCAGTGCTTGTGTTCCCATCAATTTTGCTTGCAGTTGTTGATGCTCATTCCTTTAAGCTGGTGATTCTTTGCGTATAATTGCTTTCATTTAGTTTTCTCATTGCTCTTACTTTGTTAGTCATCATGCTGCCCCCAAGAAGTATTAGTTACTCACAATAAACGACTGATGGAGTTTTTTAATCTGATGAAACGAGGCTATTATTAGTGGGTGTACAGGGCAAATGATATTTCTCTCTTACAAATTTCTGATGTTTCAGCTCATAATGTTTTTTGCTTGTTTTTAATTGAAGGAAGATACAGAAATTAATTTATTATTCCTCTTTTGGACAGGAAGAGGAAAACCTGCAGTTTCTTGAGGTCGCCCAGCCTATGCCTTTGTAGGGAATTGACGGTCAAAGCTTATTTCTTATGTAGGCCTTAAATGGCTGTGCAGCATAAGCGACACTGCACAGAAGAGGGAAGCCAGAAAACGGCACGCACGCCTTCTTTCTGGAGAACAATTCCTTTTGAGGATTTTAGAAAAAGGGAAAAAACATTTAAAAAGGTTCTGACAAAATTCTGAAAAGATAGTGTAGCAGTCCTGAGGTCAAAGGTGTGCTGTGACTAATAGAAATGAGCTTACTGAGTAGAAGCGACAGGATTCGGATATGTCAGTGCTTCATATATGACCATTAAAATACAATTCCTTTTTTCTTTAGAGAAAGATCTCATTCCATTTGTTTTTTTAACATCTATGAAAACACAGAGGAAACACGATGAAAAATTTCACAGATGAAAAACACTTCTTGGGTACAAAAGAGGATTCACATTAGTATAGAAAAGTCATCCTTTGGGCAGGGGTGAAACCCCGTGAAGATCCGTATTTTGGAATACAATGCTCCTACTCATTCCTCCTTTATGTTCTACGGCAAGGGAGCTTGATGACATTCAAATGTGTTAAATACTGCCTGCTATCAATGTAGCTTCAGAGTAAAATTGTAGCTGGGAGCGTTTTTGGATGTTTTTCCCTTTTTGTGCTAGACATTCTAATAATAAACACCCCAATGAACAAACAGTTCTGCACTTCTGTTAGGCAGAATGAAAGGGGAACAGATTTCAAGCCCATGGAAATTGGATTTCCTGAACCTTCAACTGAGAGAAAATAATATTACAAACATGCATTGTGCAGTCCAGAAAGACATGTTGATAATCAGGTTTATTTTTCACTTATAAAGAATTTTATTTGATAATCCAGAGGGAATAATAAGAGGGGGTGTGTATGCCCCCCAGGGTGAAGGGTATAGTTCTTTAGCAGCCACCTGTTGTAGCAGTAGGAAATCTCCTTGGCTTCCATGAGTAATGAGCTGGAATGGATAGCTCTAATTCTCTCTTTTAAAAATGCATTGGTAACTTAAACAGTCCTCGTTGTGCTTATTGAAGCATTTGCAATTACAGGAAATGCCTGTCAAAAGCTCTGCTGCGTGTGTAAGTTGCTGCTGCTTATAGAGATTAAATTATTTAATGCAGAAAGTTCCTGTTCTTCCCTGAAGACTAGAGCTGCACAAGTACTTTCACAGGGTTTAATTTTTGATTATTTTTTCCAACTTTACATAGCTTTTAGTATTTGAATAAAAATAGATATTAATAAGTGAAGTACTGTATCAGAGAGAATTTTTATTAGTAAAAAGAACATTAGTACCACACGCTTCTTTGTTTAAAACACATGAAGCTGAAAACCTTCTAGAGCACTTGTTAAAGTTGTTATGCTTTTCCTCCTTTCTAAGCATGAATCTTTAGTGAACCATAGAAGAAGTGTCTGATGTCAGAGTTTGATACGGAGGTGTGTCTGAAGAAGTCAGGATAATTTTTCCTATTAAAATCTCAGTTCTGCCCCCCTGTTCTGTAACCTGCTTTCTAACCCCCTTCCTTCTCCGTTAAGGAATTACCAAATTCCAGGCAGTGACGCCTGGTCAGTGGAGCTGCCCATGAGTGTCCCCAAGGCTGTAATCGGGTTGGTTGAACCAATTACAGTAATGCGTGATAATTAAAAATCCGGTAGGACTGCCTTTCCCCTAAGTATGCCAGGTTTTACACCTCAGGGATTTGTTTAATTAATAATAATTAATAGTTGTATTTTAATATACAGGCTGAGCACTCTTGACCTCATAACCACTGAATAGCACAAACTCAAACCTCCCTGGTGACACTTTTATGCCAGGGTTTTCAATGAAGAAGTGTGCTATAGAAAGCAAAGGGATTTGTCATAAAACGCTATTGGAATCTATCCGGGTTCAGGTACATTTAGAAGCTTAAACCTCAAACTTAGCAACAGGTTTTCTCAAATTTTCTCTGAGATTTTTGTGCCCAACATATTGCAAAAAGAAACATTTTGTTTCTTCTGACATGAAAAAGTTTCTACAGAATTCTTCTCCCTTCTTCAGTACTCCCAAGATGATGGATTTTGCTACTATTCTGAAACACATGACAAAAACATGACTATTCCCTTGTGTTATCAGTACGTATTTATGTAGGTGTCTGGTTTGGAAAAAGCAGTAGCTAGTGTTTTCTCAGCAGCGAAGTCAGTTCATAAATTACATAGAGGACCACTGAGTCTGGTGGTCTTCACTAAACTACCATAAAATCCAACTTGTTAATTGATTTAATTCCTGTTAAAAAGAAAATGGACTGATCTGCCTTGTCATGGTTAGAGGCAATCCTGTCTCCTCTCTTCTTCATTTTAGAAGAATAAAGTAGCGTCATTTTGGTTTCTTTTCATTCATTTCATTTTCTTATGAAAGGGTTTTCTGGACTAGTATCAGACCCTTTCTTTGAGCCTGTCCCAGTTGGACGTTGCCTTTCTCAAAAACTGTAGATGCTATTGGAGAAGGAGGTGTTTCAACAACTGTGGTTACAATGCTGGGGGAGGTAAGTGGGATTTAAACGACTGATGGTTGAAAGTAATATAAAGGGAGGAGAGAGGGCTAGGAAACTGAGTTGTATCTTTGTGGGGGGAGGTGTACTAGTAGAAGTAGATCAGCGCAAACCAGGGCTGGGCTCTGCAGGGAAAACACGTTGTGTTTTGTTTGATTCCAGGAGTGACCCGCGCTTCCCGCAAATACCAAATGCGCGAGTGTATGTGCGTAGGAAGAGGGAACTGGGTGATAGAGCAGAGTACAAGTTGGTGTGTGCTGTGTGCATTTAGTTTTTGAAGTCTGAAATGCGCTGATCTTGGAGCTCCAGAAGGGTCGAAGAGCTGTCAGAGTACTTCTGTCTTTGACTAATGCTGTTAATAGAGAATATTCCTGTGTGATACTGCTCTGGAATGACCCACAAACAATACCAATAAATTTTTACAATGTATTGAGAATAGTGGTTTGAGGGGGCAAGTTTCAGTATTGCTTTTAATGACTTAGCATGGTCTGGTCTGGCTTTACTGTATGTGCAAAATGAGTATACTTATATGTAAAGGAATGAAATAAGGTTTGTTTCAAGGTAGAACGTGCAAAAAGTATGGCTTTGTTTTTCTTGCATGTGTGTTAGTCTTCCATGAACAGTCACATAGTCCTTGTTTTTCCTTTGTAGAGCACCTCTCCTAGCGCGGAGTGGATAGTGTTTACCTCACTGTCGTATGGCCTGTTTTGATCAGGTTGTGGATCATTCCTTGTTTGTTGTGTGCTACTGAAATACTACTTGTGAGACTAAATCATTTACTTATGGACTTCCCTGCATTGATTATCTCTGTGTTATCTTATGTTTCACAGAGACTGGATGGGTTTTGTTTGGTTTTGGGTTTTGTTGCTTGCTGTTAATATCCTTGTAAATAAAGAACACAATATTTTCAGTTTATAGCCCAATCTGAGGCTCTTTAGATTTGATAGTTAAGAGTACTCTGTGCCATCTCTCTTCTCAGTCCCTGTTTGCCCTTTGTCTCCTTATTCTGTCACCCTGCCTGTAGTGCCACGTATATGTGTCTTCTGTCTCAGCTGGCTGTAACTCTCTTCCCTTCTCATTCAGTACCAATCTTAAAGCCTCCGTTTGTTTCAAACTCTGTCCTTTGAACATAGAGCTTTTTGTCTGCTGCATTCCTTTCACATACCTTCTTTTCCTAGCTGGTGTCACTGCCGGTGAAGGAGTTTTCACTGAGGACAGGAGACAGATGATGTCTTTGTTTCCGTTTCTAGCTGTGGTCTGCTGTGCAACTTCAGGGGAAGTCCTGGCAAAAAGTGTATGAAAATGTATCAGCATACCTGCAAGGTCCTAATCTTTGGAGTTTTTAACTAAGTTTTATGGTGACTTTTCTCAGCACCTGTACACTTCAGGAGTGCTGGGGTTTTTTTATGGGGATGTGTGACTTGTCACAATCAGGTTTTTATGACGTGGGAAACATACTCTCAACATAAAGTGCATTTTTATTCAAAGCCTGTGCTTTGAGAATGGGAATATGAGAACCTCTCAATGAAGCTTTGTTTCTTGCAGTTCTGAATGCAAAATATGATACCTTACAACTGGTGGGGATTTGAAACAACACCACAAAAGGAATTTGATCTATTTGAAGTTCTATGAACCTCTTTTTAGTGTCCAGGAACCAGGAGTGCTTTTTCTTCAGAGTAGGATGGTAGGGGGGACACAAAACAATTATGCTTATACCAAACATTTTGTCCTTTGCCTATGAAAAGGGTCGATCTCAAGTCCCAAAACTGTTCTGGTTGCTTGAATGTCTGCTGAAGTGGACGTTCAGGTCACAATGAGAACTGCTGGGTGCTGCCTGGTTTTGAAGATTTGATCCCTCGCTGCCTATTGATTAAGGCTAATACGTGCTCGGTTAAGAAAAGCGTTTAAAATTCTCTTTGGGGAAAGAGGCCGTTTCAGTTTAAATGCCCAATACACAGCAGGAACTTAAAGGTGGTGAGAAGAGCTCTCCTTTTTCTTTCTGATGTTTTCTGTTGTCTTCTTTGTTTTATGGTAGCAAAGACACATTGTTCTATAGAAAACATAAAAATCACTCTTGCGATTGCTGAAACCTTTCTTTTCAAATGATTAAACCACATAGAGCATTCTCTCAAATGTCTCTCTGAATAGCGATGACCCCCATTAAAATAACTGAGTTATTCTTCTGACTTGCATAACCTACATACTCATGTTAAAACAGCCGTTATAATTAATTTCATTTTTATTGGTCAGGCTCTGTGACTTCAGAAGGATTCGTGGCTGAATGCGGTTACACAAAGCTCCAGATTGGAGGCATGTGTCTTCCATTCAACTCCTGCAAATCTCGCTATGGTCTAAAATTGGACTCGTGGAGCAAAAGTTTAAAGGCAATTGTGAAGATGGTCTGAGAGATTAAATAAAGTCTAACACTGAGCAGGACTGAGATGGGTTTGTAGCAGGTTTTATAAGGCAATAGGAGATTTTTGGGCTCTCAGAAATATGTAGAGGAGTTCTCATAATTTCCGTGTTTCTCCTCAGATGAGGATTTACATACTTTCCTCAGGAAAATATCTTTAAAAGGGCTTTCTTTTATCACTCTTTTACCTCCGGTCTTAACAAATGTTTTTAGTATATAATTTGTGAGCATATGACAAGTTTTCCTAAGTTCTAGAGGGAGAAAAATTCTGTTCCTCAGTCTTGTGGTAACATCTTTATGGTGATTTGGGTGAGAAAAAAGGGGCCATTTTGTAATATGGAGAGTGTTTCCCTAAGAGGTGTTGCACAAAGGAAGTAATCTCAGTGAGCATTTCTTTTACTACTAGTTCAGGTGCTAGCTTGAGTCATAGAATGGTTTGGGTTGGAAGGGACCTTAAAGATCATCTAGTCCCAACCCTCTGCCATGGGCAGGGACACTTCCCACTAAACCAGGCTGCTCAAAGCTTCATTTCACAGTAGCCATGCTTTTACAGCATTTCACAGATTCCCCTATTTGCGAGCAGCTCTGTAACTCCAAGGGGCCAGTGTCCCTGCATGCTGGCAGCACTCATTTTCCCTTGTACAGCCACCAGCAAATAATTCCAAGGAAAGAAGGATGATGTTCAACGACTTCACCTTTGTCAGTTTTACATCTATAATGGCTGTCCTTGAGAGGTACCTGAGTTAGTTCTCAATAAGCAACTAAGCAGGTAAACTGGGACAAGCCAAGTTTTGTGCTAGTTATTTGATTTTTAGGGCTCTTTTTAGAGAACACTCACAGGCTACAAATACATCAGGCCGTTGTTGCCTAGCTCATCTAGGTTCAGAGAATAAATTTCAGAGAAGATTAAAAAGCATTTGTAAATTGTCGCTTCATGAGGAAGTCTGGTGCAGTGTTAGAGGAACACTGCCTTACAGCAGAGCTCATAATCACTAGTACAAAGCCATCTTAACATGTGTATCTGTGAAAGGTAAAATGTGTATCTGATGATAAGACAGATTTATTCTGCATGAGGTAACAGATATGTCTGCAATCACATTGGCTTACTGATTCCTGCAAGTGGAAGCCAGGTTTCATTTATTTTTACTCATTCCTCATGTTCTTCCAGTCATTCTCTTTCCTATTAGCTTGATTAGAGCTTGACTACAGTTCTCACTGAAGTTTGGCCAAGCAGCTACTTAATTGTCTTATTTCTGTTGTTATTTTCCACAGTATAATATAAAGGCCTACAAAGGAAATTGTCATTAAACTTTAGATCTTTCTCCAACAGTATACAGATTCAGAAATTGGTTCCTGGGATTATCATAAGCACAGTAGACCTGAAACCCAACAGGAGTCTGCAGGATCTGAGATTGACTTAATGGCATCAATTGGAATGAAAGTGTCTGGAAAGGCTTTTGAGGATTTATGTGTGTGGTGGGTTTGGTTTTTAAGATATTTGTGAGCTGTATTATAGAACAAGCAGCGTAGTATCTAGCTGAGACAGGGTGCCTTTTCCCTTGGGGTATGGTGCAGTGTGGGACAAGTAACACAAGGGAACGGTCCCAGCCGGGGAAGTGGCCTTTCCACATGGTATTTTGAAGAACACGTATTTTGCAGATGCCGTACCAGTCCTGTATGCAGGAAGGGACCATATATCCCTGATGGTTAACTAGGTGATATATTTTATTTTGAGGAGTGGCTTTGGTGATTAATGTCTACTTTACAGCTCCTTCCTCTCCCTGTGCTTTCACATCTTCATTTGTCCTTCTCAGGCCAGGCCACTCGTAGGGTGCCATTCAGTGCAGAGTTGTTTGTTTATGTGAAACAAAATGATGACCTGTTTCTGAGACCACAAAAAGTATTTGTGATTCCTCTCAGTACAAGATCAAACTGAAAAGAAAATATCTTCATGTTTATTTTCATTACTATCACGAAATTGTCATTCCAGTTTTTGTGAAGTTCTTGCCAATCAGTACTTGTCTCCTCTCTTCCCCTGGGAGCCTTTCCTTCAAGTTTGAGCAAGGTTTTAGTCTTAGAGGACATTTCTGTGAGAGATCTTTTGATTGCACAAATTTGTCTGTGTATGTTAAGGAAGCAGGAGGTGGGATTGCTCTTCAAGAATTCATCAGAGATTCCTGAATGGAGAGGATGTATAGTTTTATTCCCCTTTGGGCAACCCCATACTGAATGTTACTGGCAGGGATGGGAACGATACATACGTTACTGCTATCTACCTTCCCTGTTAATCTGACCTGTGAAACTTTGGGGTCTACTCTCACTTGTTGAAGATCCAGTGTTGATGCCCCAAGAAGGGACAAATTACTACCACAGTGAGAGAAAGCAACGTGAATAAAAGAATAAATTGCCCATCAACTACAAAACCTTCATGTCTTGTCATCATGACAAGAATGTTAGTCGTCTGTCCGGTTTTAATGAGTGTTTTGTGCTGTCTTGTGGACCCACTGGAGAGACTTGGCTTAAAGCCATGAATTATGGCTTCAGTTCTAGCTAATATTTTGCTCCTACTATACATGAAACGTGCTCACATAGTAGGAGTAAAAATAGGGGAGATGGGGAAGTGTTCAAGAGAAAAAATGAACAAAGGAGAAAAACGATTTTTTTAAAAAGCTCCCACTCCCTCCTGGAGAGCATTTCTACATACTCAGGCCAGATATGGAAATTCAGGGTGTTTTTATTGTTTTAATTGATTCTGTTCTGATTTTGTAACAGGTTGGGGTAAATTCAAAATGTCTATCAGCCTCTCTGTGGGTGATTAAAATGCAACATTCTGTGCAATATTGCATGTACTCCTACAGAAATGGAACTGGAGAAAGCCAGTTCTTCTGTTTCCTCTATAGAGGTGAAGAAGGCACGCAGAAAGATATATGCATTTATTTGGTAAATATATCATAACTAAATCTTTTTTTTTTCTTTTAACATTCCTGATTTCCTTGTGTGCATGGGATATGGCTCCATTGTGGCATGTCATTTTCTTGATGAAAAAATGAAAAGCCCTAAGATGTTGCCAGACTTGGCATGCACCAAACTGTGCTTTGTAAGAATGGCTAAGGGATAGTTGTAGATGGCTGCTGGTATCTGAGCTGAATTGATTGGCTATGAATGGTGGTTGAACGTGAACCCAAATGTACTTGAGAGAAGGGAAAAAATTGAAGTCATACGGTAATAATGAACGTATTTGATGGAGAGAGTCAGAGACAGATGCCAAAGGTGGCTGTGAGCAGCCGGCTGCCTCGAGCCTGGCTGGTGCCGGGTTACAGATGTACATTCTAGATTTCTGCCTCTGTGACTATTCCTGCCTGTCACTGTTCCAAGGTGAAGCTGCTGGAACAGCACTTGGTTGACGCAGCTCTCTGTAACACTGGTGTCCTTTAAAATGAGGCTCTCAGGTCTCAGCAAGCTGAGTATAGTTTCACAGGTGAAATCTCTCAGAGATGATGGCATCTGGATATTCCTGTGCCCATGGAGAAGATACAGGATAGTAATCATCCCGGAATTTCTCTACTGGGGTCTCTGAAACCTTCCGGAAAAGGGCTTTCACCGACCTGATCTTCAGCTTTGTTTCTGTGTAAGGTCAGCTTTATCCCTATACATCATTTACTGGTAGAAATATCAAGTCGTGGTCTTTATGAGCAGTTAACTCTTTTTTTTTTTTTTTTTTTTTTTTTGATACCAGCAACTGTTTTGGCAGGAGCGGTGGGCATGGGGTGTTAGAAAAAGTAAATCCAAGAGCTTTCAGAGCGTGTCGGTTCTCTAAAGTCAGATCTGATTGAACTAGAAATAAAACTCTTCATATTACAGTATCATAGTTATCAAAAGCTTCTCCTCAGACCCTCCCTAAATAATCATCCAGTCCCGTTCAAATATTCTACTGAAGAATAAAGGAAATTTTAACCTTTCTTATAATAGAGATCACAAGGTAGAGGCCTGCTAGTGCAATTAACACACAGTATTGTTCTATTGATTTTGACTGCCTTGGCTACACCCACTGCTGTCCCCTATCTTTTAGCAATTTTCAGGGACAGATAACTAATTCTGCTGAGATCCTTTCACTGAAATGACAATTTCACAGCTCCCTCTTGGGACTGTCATGAATGTGATCAGATTTTCAATCTGCAAACACTTATTGATTTGCTTTCTAAAAACTTCCTAAGAAATCCCACCTGGGCAAAGGATTTCTCTAAACTCTATTATCCTGTCTTACAAGTTCTTCAAAAGAATAATTGTCTTTTAAATAAAACTCCAGTGGTATGTTCTTGATAGAATATGAGATTAAATTACCTGAGCTGGAGTGCAGTTATTACAATAGGTTTAGAATGAAGCCTAAAAATAGATTATATGTCTATATTTGGGATATATACACGTATTATATAATTAAAATCTTACGCGTCTTCCTGGGTTGTTTTGTGGGCTTTATTTAATAATTGGAAAATTGATGGTATATTAGGACTCTTCTTCCGGTATCAGTTAATACAGATACAGCTTGTATTGGAAAGCCATTGAGCAATGAAGAGGTGTGTATTGGTCTAAAGGTGCCATAGACTTTTAAATATGTAGTTTATTTATACACAATTTCATATGCTCCTTAGAAACATGGTGGAATAGACCATTAGAGTTCAATATAGCACTTCACAATGAAAATGGTGCCCTGCTTTCTGGCAGAACACAGCATAGTTTGTTTTACTCCATCTCTCTTGTTTTTCTCCACCAGAATACTTTAATCTTGAATCCTGAATATGTGATTACATTAATCCTGATGATAGATTACATTAAATAAACATGTGAATTAAAATGTGAGTTAGGACTAGGTTTAGTCATTATCACTGAATATCAGGTGCAGTACGTGCGGTTTTAGAAAGACCTCCACGGTAAGATGCTGGGCGGTATCCTTGCCTGGCTCAGAGCGTCAGTCTGTGAGGTGAAACAGCAGCCATCCTCGGAGAGGTTTTGAACCGTATGGATTGAGTTAGTATTTTGCTGATAGTATTCAGAGGGGAGCCCGGTCCCGGAGCTGTGTCTGTGTTCAGGGATTGCCAGTGCTCCCCAATGGATTAAAAACAACCCTAAATGGTGAGGTGTGGTTTTGCCAAACAGGGCAAGTCCCTGCGATATACTTGGGAGAAGGTTTTGTGGTGTGAGTTGCTAGAGGCAGTCAAGAATATTTTGCTTGTCGTGGGTTTGGTGTTTGGTTTTGTTCTGTTCTTTTCTCAGAGAGAAAGCTAGATTTTTATGCAAGTCTAAGCAGGGGAGACCTGACAGCAAACCTGAGCACTTCAAGTGTAAAATTTTGCTATCAGTTCATTGGTAAGAAAGATTTAGATTATGCTGAAGAACACTGATCATTACATGTCAATGTATTAACATAGAAACAACTAGTGACTGTGATGGGGCCAGGGGGTAGATTTGCTTCAGTGTCACATCAGTCCACCACCACCCACTGAATGAGACAGATTTTTAACAGACAGGAATCAAAATGCTCTTGGAATTCAAGTTTCCATCCTTCATCTTCATTAGATGTTTCCCCACTTGATCTTATTCGTACCCTTTGGTGAGGTACCGAAAGATGAGACAGAAGAGCTCTTAACAAATGAGGCAAATGTATGTGGCTTTTAAAAAATACTCAGCTCTGAGTGATGTATGATTTGATTTTGAAGTTTCGTAGGAATCTTCCCAGCGTAAGAGAACTCAGTAATTAAAAAAGATCTTTCTGGCCAAAAAAACTTTTCTAGTTTTAAAGTGATGGGAAGATGCAATTCCAGAAAAGCTGTGAGGAAAGTAAACTTTCCTGTGTTTCCAAGATACCACACAGAAGGCCACAGGGGACTGAAATAACAAGGTTAGATGATGCCTTTGCATGGGATGTGAGTATTAGCTGGAGGGCAGCGGTCAGGGGTTTTATTTATTCTGCACAGAACAGTGCACGACACTCACACATATAACAAATTCTGGTTGAATTGATGTGAGGGAAAAAGATCATGAGAGGAAGTGATAAAAATTGAAGCTTTTTTGATCGTTGCACCTCTGTTTTTGAATCTAAGACAACAGAATTACCTGAGTTAAAACTGAAATTCAGAGCTGCCCTGCTTTGTTACTCGCACAAGGGCAAGCAAGTGCAGAAAAGCAGCAAAACTACCAGTCGAGATGAACAGCAGAAGATGGGGAAATCGGAGACCTCTCTCAAGTTTCCGATATTGTGATGTTAAGAAGTTCACAGGTGCTGCCTTAGGTTGCCTTATGCTGTCCTGGAAACACGTGAGAGACTCGTGGTTTGTTATCAGTCTCCCTATATGATGTGAGCCCCCAAATCTGTACGCTCTGCATCTTTGACCTTAGTAGTGGTTGTGGTAAGTATAATTATTATAGGATTTTGTCTTATTCTAAGTCAGATAGCTATAACACAGTGGTGGCTTTGGACGTGTCTTGTGTTTACCTTGATTATCTGTGTCAAGTTATCTTTCTTTGTACTTTTAAATGGAAGTTTTGTAAGCAGAGATCCTGCTGTGCTGAGAGCACCACTGCAGTTTTTATTCACCATAAAAAAAAATCTGTAGGTAACTAGCAAAATCTTTTCAAAACAAAGCATTTGAAAAGGAGAAATAGTTAGTCATATATATGTGTGATACGCATTGGGTTGTCTTTATAGATTGTAACGTTAGCCTGGGTGTGGCATCATATTTGGGAAAGACAGTTTCTCTTTGCGCTCCAGAAAACTAAAAGCAGTTAGCGTGGCTGTGAACCTGGGCTAATAAGCTCTGCAGAGTGGTGAATTATATCACCAAAATCATGGAACTGTGCTATCATTTGTGCAATTTTTGATGGGCTCACACAATAATTCAGAGCAAGCTCTTGTCTGCCTGCAGCATGTTCCCTTTTTCGCTCTAGCCGCAAGGTGAGCATTAACCACTCTATTTGTATTTATATTTGCAGAGCATGCAAGTTTTGATAACATTTTAGATGTTTGAAATGTTTCTGAATTCTTGGCGGAGGAAGAGAGAAGAAGATACCAAGACTCAGAGTTTTATGACTGTCCAATGATCAGTTTGATGGATATATTTCATCTTCACAGAAGTATTTCTTTTACTTACTTTCCTTGTGATTGCTCTACCAAACAGTATTTCCAATCTTAAGAACAGAATTTGACTGCCAAGTTGAATATGCTGCTTCTGTATGGCTTTAGTAACAAAAAAGTAGCGGCTTTAAAAGGGTGAGGTTTAAACGTAATAGGACACAAAAATTGTGATGGATTCCAGTCTTTTCAATGCATTTTTCAAACCTTTTGCTAGTTTCTGCCTACCTCGGTACTTAGATCTTCTTTCCTTCTAGGACAGAGTGTATATGAGATACATGTTCCCCATAAAGGATATTGTGCCTGTCAGTTCTCCCTTTTTCCTTTTGTGTCCAAAGACTCTATTGGATTCGATTTAAGTTTTTATTAACGTTAATTCAGTATTATTTTAAAAAAGGTTAAATGGCTATGCAAGGCGTTCTGATGGTATGACAGGTTAAGGAAAATTTGAGAAGTTAGAGCATTACTAGTGTAGTGTGTATATCTACTAATAAATTCAGGACTCTTCTGAACTGAGTAGGTTTCTTCATTCATTTTTCCTCAGCTTGGAAGCCTGTGCTGAACAGCAGGTCCCCTAGTTACGTTAACTTCATTTAAGGACTGCTCGTAAATACTAATTCACTCATTATACTTCTGTGTTTCTTAGGGATTAAACAACAGCCGATCCTTTCTGTTTGCACATTTGTAACTGACTGTGTGTGTTAAGCAAGACTGTGTGAAAAGCATTTACGCTTTAACGTGGTTAAAATTCACTTTTAACACACTTAACAAATCACTGATGTTGCATCTTTTCACAGTTGACTGACTGCAGCTTTTCACACTCCACTTGAGCCTTGTACCATGCTGTTGAGTTTTTTAATGTACTAAAATTCCTGATCTGTGTATTGTGCAGTAGTTTCTGGACTTTATAGGTATAAGCACAAATTTTATTGATCAGTCCGCGTACTTTAGTAGTTTTATTTAATGTACGTTGCTGACTAAGCTATATACCGTAGAAAGTTAGTTTGTGTGTTTCAGGGTTTAACTGCAGTTGTCCTAACTGATAGTCATGCTTTAAGGTTTTATTATTTTACTGTATTGTACTTTTTAAAATGCGTAATTTAATACACCTTTAATATTTTATGAATTTAATTCAGACTCTTTAAATAAAAAGAAACATAAACAGATTTCATTAACCCATGGTTCCAGCTCACACTGTGATGAGTGGTGTTTTCAAATGAAATAAATGCATTTTCGATATAATAAATAGGAGTAAACCATAATGTTTTACAACTGCCGACAGAAGTGCTGTATTACAGTGCAGTTGTTTAAAATAAACCATACGCAGGATATAAAACAACTTCTAGAGATTCTCTAAACAGCAAATGCTGGTATGTAAATAGCAGAGGTTTGATAGATAACAGTGTTGTCATCTGTGTCACTTATCTCTTGCTGCAGAGATTAAGGAGTGTGGCCAGAAAATTCACTTAGTAGCTTTCCTTGCATCTTTTTTCAAAAGGAGCTGAAAGTGGATGATGTCTGTGGCCGTGTAACTCTGCTGTGTCTGTCTTTATTTTTACAGTTCAAGATGGCTTTTAAAAATTCTGATTTTAGTTCTTACAAATGCAATAGGCAAGCTCGCCAACTCTGCACTGTGCTGTTTTTATTGTTCCTAAACCTAAAAGTAGCAGACTTGATATGAAAAGGGATTTCAAATCTTAAACATTATTCATGCCAAACTCACAAGATAGTATTGTGATAATGGCTAGAGATCATATAAGTGAAAATAGTTCACTCAGGATCAAGATGCTGTGATAAAATGTGTGTTGTTTTGTGCTTGTTGCAAGTGCTTGGTGAGAATATTTATGTGAGATATATCGAATTGTAGAAGTTCTTAATTATTAATTCTGTACTTTCAATTGCATTGTAATGGTGCGATAATAAGTACACAGTTGTCACTTTGCTTCAGAGACCCAGCTAGATGTGCTAAGTTACTGCTTGTTTAGATTTATCTTAGTTTTACATGATAATAATGTGCTATGATCTGCTCAGACTGGTAAACAAAATATAATTTCATTGCCACGGACAAAGTCACGTATCTATACTGCAAAGGAAAATTGGCCACCCATGTTGCACAATGCACTATTATATATTCTCTTATCCTTTTTTGCAAATATTATAGGCATTTCTTTAATCGTCACTTGGGCACTTTCCAGCTTTTCTTCCTGTACAGCCATATTCTTTAGCTACCACCAGTTTGAGTGGAAGTTGGAGGGATTCTGCAGAAAGCAGTTTTAAGGAAGACCTTCACAGCACAGAATTCGTCGTCTTGCCAGCTTCTAGGATGAGTGCTGTGGTAGTGAGAAACTAAGGATGGGAGTAAGAATAATTTGGGCAGAAAGGGACCAGAGGAGGCCTGTGGTCCACCCTCCCACTCAGAGCAGGGCCAGCTCTGGGGTCAGACCAGGCTCTTCGGGGCTCCGTCCACTTGCATCCTGAAAACCTCTGAGGACGGAGACTGCGCAGCCTTGCTGGCAGCCTGCTGCCCCGCTTGCCTCTGCTCCTGGGCAAAAGTTTCACGGGGTTGCTGCCAGCCCGTTTCCCCAACCTGTAGGAAACTATCCCTTTCCAGTGACATTAGAAACAAAGTCTGTGTCTAGCAATAGGTTATTCCTACGGCTCAGATGGTGAAGTGACATTCACTTTTAAAAAATACTCTTCAAAAGCTAGCACTGAATCACTTGTATCCTGGGATATTTTTGTTCAGAAAATCGTTATTTGCATTGAGGGTATATAAATATTTCTGGAGCTGCATGACGTGTCATATTTATTTCAGTGCAAACCTTTTGAACTGTTCAGTGTCTGGAAGGTTGGAACAGAATTTCAAGACAGGGGTTACTCAGAGAATAGGGAGGAGGTGAAAACCCTCTGCAAGTGTCTGTAGTGATCTGCGTATCATTTCTGTCTACGTGTGTTTGGAGTAGCTGTGGGATGAATGTCTATATTAAGTCTCAGTGCGTGTGTGAAGTTGTTCTAATACTGCTTTTCAAAAAAGACTTGTTTGCCGTTAGATATGCGGAATGATCTGGGTAACTTGGAAACAACTCAGTGCTATAAAAAAAATTCTTAGAAAAGTAGTAACAGAAATGAAACAAACCTGTATCGCTTCTTCCTTCCGAACAGAAGTCCAGTCTTAAGTGGTGACCTCTGAGTGACTTATAGTAGCACTTACAACCTGAGCTGAAGTTCACTAATTTTTCCTTTCCACCTGGTTTTATGAATGGTCCTGAGTCACTAGCGCACAAGTCTCATGAGGAGCGGCTGAGGGAGCTGGGGGTGTTCAGCCTGGAGAAAAGGAGGCTGAGGGGAGACCTTCTCGCTCTCTACAGCTCCCTGAAAGGAGGGGGTAGCCAGCGGGGTTGGTCTCTTCTCCCAAGTAACAGGTGACAGAACAAGAGGAAGTGGCCTCAAGTTGCACCAGGGGAGGTTTAGGATGGATATTAGGAAAAAATTCTTCACTCAAGGTGTTATCAAGCATTGGAACAGGCTGCCCAGGAAAGTGGTGGAATCGCCATCCCTGGAGGTTTTTAAAAGATGTGTAGACATGGTGCTGAGGGACATGGCTTAGTGGTGGACTTGGCAGCATTGGGTTAACGGTTGGACTTGGCAGCATTGGGTTAACGGTTGGACTTGGCAGCATTGGGTTAACGGTTGGACTTGGCAGCATTGGGTTAACGGTTGGACTCAGTGGTCTTAAGGGTCTGTTCCAACCTAAATGGATCTATGATTCCAACTGCAGAACACCTGAAGGAACTGCAAGACAAGAAATGGAAAGGATTGAAGAGAAAAAAGTTTCAAATTAAAAGAGAAACCAGCATTTGAAAGTAATCCATAAAAAGGTGTTGATTGTATATTTATTATTAACAGTCCTCCAGTCAAGTGAGATGGTTTGAAGGCCTTCAATAATCGAAGAATCCTGCACGAGGTACTTTTCTTGAATTGTTTTAACTCAGTTTCTGCTTCTATCCCCTATCAGCCCCCAAATATACGGTGGAATTTCTTTTGAAATGACTGGCTGTGATTTTATCTGCTGCTGCAAACTGTTCCCATTACCATGTGCAGTGATATTTTTTTTTTTTCTTGAATTCTCATAAAATGTGAGGAGAATGTTTTAGCCTAATGTCCTCATAGCTCACATAACAGTGAAGTCTATGAATATATCTTTTTTTTTTTTATCTTACTACCTTGTATCTAATATAAACTCAGACTGCGGCCTATAGAGCAATGTGTTCAGCACAGGGGTGAACAGGCAGGAAGGATGTAGTGGTGCTTGAATCTGTTACCCGCAGTTAATTAAGTTTCAGTGGAGGAGCACATTGAAGGTCAGCCTACTCTTCCTTAGAAGAATGAACACTGAAGCCTAAAGTTTTTAAAGCTAGGAAAAGGTGTCTCATTTAGTAAGAACTCAGAGAATCCAAAATGAAGAATGAAAGGGAAGTCCTTTGTATTGTAGCTAATGTGTCTGATAATCCTTACCCAGCACTTGGTCAAATAGCTCTTTATTTAGCAACCTCTTCAAGAAGTCTAGATTAATTGATCTGAATAGTCTAATTCTACTCTCCCCATTATTGTAGATCATCCCGTCACCATCAAATGGGCTGCTGAACTCAGTTCTGCTCACTTAATGTCTTTTGTAATTGTAACTGTGCATCATTCTAGCCTGAATACTGCCTCTTGTTTTTTATGTCAGCTGCAAGTGTGAAGAGGAGCAGTTTCTTTTTGGTAAACAAAATGATAAACTAACTAGGTCATGGAATCTGTAGCCTGTGTGTGGATGTACTGACTTGGTCTGGGACCTGTTATATGAAATGTCACAGGTTTCTGTTTAAGGCTGCTAGAACCCGAAAGTTTTCTATGGTATGCCTAAAGGTTGTGAGCACATGACTGTTGACCTGTGTGTTTACTGTGGCATGCTGAAAGTACTGCCTTTTCTTTAAAGCATTACATGGAAGAGCTTGAGATATACATTTGTCCAGTCCATCTGCTAAGAAAATTACTACCAAAAATTTACTAGTGTTATCTATATGAAATTTCAATGAGTCATTGCCATCATTGTGGTTGACGAACCTGCATTTTGTGGAACACCGTCTTGATGTTTGTCAGCAACTGATCTGCATATTCCCTAATTTGCAGTTAGTTTTATAGTTGCTGCTGATTCTCTGCTGTACTGTGAAGTCCTACTTCAGTAATACAGCTTCATCTGATCTTCTCTTGGGCTTTAAGGACTCATTGTAATTGTAAAGTTCAGTTGTTAAAATGCAGCAGCCAGGGGGTTATATTGTGTAGCATGGAAGTGGCTGGTTGAAGTTACGCGAATAAGATTGTGTGCTTCCATATTCCTTTACTTCATCAAAAGACTCCTTGCTCAAAATACAGGAGTTGATTTATCAATGTCTTTCTTTGAATTAAGAATGCATAATAACATAGTACCACAATAACTGACTGTCTCAGAAATACCTAGCTGTGTTTACACCTTGCTCTCATCAGGAGCTTGCTGTCCTTGCAACAGGTCACAGTTCAGGAGTCCAAATGGACTCGTCTAATCACTGGATTTGTCCCTAGGATTGTACTTCTGGCAAAATTTAAAATAAAAAAAAAAAATCATTTACATGTGGGCTGTTGTATATATGAGCACAGATCATATTCATCTAATTCTTCACATTGCAAGAATTCGCAAGGTGAAAGCAAGATAATAAAGGACCATATTGTTACAAAATATATGTATATTAGCCAGTACTCTGTAGCTTATATTTATTATGCCACATGTGCAGAGAGCATTTATGCAGTGTTGTTTTCCCCTGCAGATGACTAATTTGATACAAGAAGGATTTTTGGTTAATTTTTGTTTTGTTTTTTCTTTTCCCTAGAAATTTCTGTTGGAGAGCTTGCAAAATTGCCTGAAAACAGTGTGTGGCACATTGAGAGACATTAGGCTTGGAAAGAGCCCCTTCTAATCAGAAAGAAATTTTAATTTCAAAAGGGTTTTTCATGACTTCTTAACTTCAGGCATGTAAAGAAATGTGTAAATGAAAGGCAAAATATGGGTGATTATGTAGGTATTGTCTAGGAGCATGAGTTATGCTGTCGGTGTAGAAATGGGAAATGATAGGGCAAATCAAGCGGTTTTGTTCACCAGCTTTTCGCATGACTTGGTGTTAGCGGGAGCTCAGTATGGTGCCCATCCAAACACGTGTTCCTGCATCCATCTTTAAAGATGGAACCCGTAAAGACAAAGCACGTGGCATTTGATGAAGCTCACTGCTTCTGCAGTAAGCCCAGCGCTCCTTGTCAGCAGCCAAAGATTGATATTCCTTGCTTTGGGAAATTTAGCATATTGCCCCATTCTGGCAAAGGAGAATATGGCCTTGAGTGGGAGAATGTAATCTTTGGGAGAAGTTAATTTACAATCATTATAGTATTTAACAGGCATCCAACTTTCTATCCTAAAAATAGTAATGATAAAACAGTAACTGATGTGAGATGCATTGGAAATACAATTACTGGTATAAATATTCTGTGAAGACTTGATTTTGGAGAAGGAGGAGAATTTTATCTGTGCAATTTTAAATAACATAAAGAAAATCTTCTGTACCTTATGCATGTGGAGGTGTATGTTTACAAGTTTAATAGATCTCCTAGTGATACCATATCCCTGTGGAATCAGAAACTTACACAACAGTATCCAATTTAAAATAACTGCAGAATAGTCACTTGGACTGAAATGACCGTGCTTATCTTTTTGTTCAGTAATTGCTTCACTTAGAAAATAAATATCAGGACTTAGAGCAGTATATATGCCATTCAGAACCTCACAATCCCAATTTGTCTGTCTGTTTCCTGTCTCAGTGGATTTCAAGCAAAATTTCTCTGTTTTTGTGCTGTGCTAATGGAAGAAGTGAAATTGAATCTACCATAATTTATCTGCCAAACAAGATGAGTTTTCTTTCAGTACCGCACAGTATTGTTATGCTTCATGTAATGCTTAAGAGGAACAGGCTGACCTTGCTCATTTCTGAAAAAGAATAGCTAAAATAAACTTGTGTAAAATAAAGTGTCTAAAGTCTTTAAATGGCTTTAAAATGTTTTTTAATTTTAACTTCCATGGGCTGCTTTCAGTTCTTGATCCTTGTTCATGTATTTTGGCAGAGGCTCAGTCTGACAGCAGCTGGGAGCATGTGGGTAACTGAGTGTTTTCACGAACATCACAAAACTCAACCACTCATCCACCCTTCTGTTATTTTGTAGTTCAGTTTTGCAGTTAAGATCAGGCACTGCTTTGTAAATGTATACGTGAGTAAAAAAAAACAAGACAAAAAAAGCATATCCTCCATCCAGTACAGATAAACACACCACAAACAACAAGGGAGACCATAGGACATATTTGAAATAATAACTGATGTATTTGAAATAATAACTGTCATGATCTGTGTAAGTTAATCAAATGCCTTGCTCTGATTCCTCAGCTCTGGCTTTCAGCCCCCGGTTACGTGGAACAAGGAGAGGGATGAGTGAGGAGTCAAGCACTGCTAATTTGCACTGAAGGAGGAGCACATTTTATGTTGTTATAACAGGCCATACTGAGCAGAACTGGAAATAAGCTTGCAGCAGAAGTCATTTTTGGAGTACCTGCAAATGATATCCCTTAATTTTCTATTTTTCAGGGTCTCTTCTCAGGGATTTTTTTTTTGAGAGTCAGTTCCTCAGGTCAAAAAATCAGAAAGTTTTTTTTTTTTTTTAATAGATCCATCTCTCGATGAATTGGTGCTCTAAAGCCTTCATTTTAGAGGAGTGCTTGTCTGGATATGGCCTTCATCAGGATCAAAGTAGGTTACTAGCTAATTGGAAAGCTCTTGCCCAGCTACAAACATTTGGGTATAGGTTGTTTTATATTATTTATTTGTAGGTGGAAGAATTACAGATGTCTGACACAACACAAGGAAAAGAAAATTGGAAGTTGCATGTGTTGACCTTTGGGTCTGCTTTGGATGTTAATAGCATCCACTGTCATTTTGATAGTACTTAGCTGGGTGGGATGAGCCAGTGTCCTCCCCTCCTACTTCCATCTGTCTTAGCATAAGTACAGGATTATTTCTGTCTTCAGCAGCACCAAAGTGGTTTAAATAAACCAATGTAGACAGACATCTGTCAGGAAGGTGTTCATCTGACCCAGAAAGGGCACTGGCACAGCGATGCTAGGTTGAAGCCTCTGTACCCCAACATGTATTTCTGCAAACTGTTGCTGTTTCTTCCATCAGTCTCCATTAACCACCACGAAGTCCCACCCTGCCCCACGTCACAGTCACTTCTGTCATTTCTCACACTTACCTGCCATGGCAGACAATTTTTCTTGTCATGACTCAAAGATTGTCTCGCGTCCTGTTCAGTGAGAGAAACCTCAGGCAGGAGTCTGCTCAGCAGCTTCATCTCCCTGCTCCCCTAAGAGTTCCACCTCTGGGGTGGTTCTTTTCTTGCTGCCCTGTAGGGGTGGGGCAAAAACTCTGTCTGTAGTTTCATTGGCTTTTCAGTTCCTTGCTGCCTCTTCTAAATATTGATATAAATACAGCAGAGCTGGAAGAATACAGCTATACAAGTGAATTTTTTGAAGGCCCTGAATAAATTAGGAGAAGAAACTTGACTTGGCTAGCTAGCGTGCTTAGTGGAAACACAGGTTAAAAACACTTTGATCACTAGTGTGGATTATGTTGAAATGGAATTAACGTAATGGATGTTACGTTAAAAAATCTTGAAACCTATCAGCTAAAAATCGTCATTTTATTCTCCCTACTCTTCTTGTCATCAGAACGTTGTTATGTAGAAGTTGTGGCCAGTAAGGGATTGTTAAGAGCAATGCACCATCAAATTGTCACTTGAATAATTACAACAATCGGACAAAGCCAAAATCAATCACTGTAGTGGTCTGCACTCAGGAGAACAGAATTCCTTGGGGGACTATATGGATGGAAACAGTTGGAGATAGATGTGGGTGGGTTGTAACTTTATTTTTTGATTGCCTTTTCACATCGTATATGAATAATATTTATTTCAGCTATGTTGATTTTAAGGTATTTGGAAAATGTTGGTATTTTGGTGCAAACTGGTTGCTTGAACTTGGCATGTAGTAGTGAAAAGCAGTCACCCAATATGTACATTATCTATTTTAAAGACTGTGAGATGGAGGAATTGTGTTTTTAAATGACGGTGTCTCATTTTAGGGAATAAAGTAAGAGAGAGGATCAACTTCAATAGTTAAATTTACTTTCTCTGCAACTAATATTCTTAACTTGATGACATGTTAATTTTCTGAATATAGTCGTGGTCCCTTGGATGTTGTTGGTTAAATGAATTCTAACATTGGTTAAAATGAATTCTTAGAGAAGATAGCAGAGTTTAATTGCAGTTGCACAGCAGCTCTGGGTCAGTATAAAAGTACGGTGTCTTCCCTTTGCTGTTCCTCTAAAAGATATAAGGAAACTGCAAAGCTGTATATGGGATTATATTAAAAACACTGACAAGGTTTTCTGTATCTACTATATCAATTTTCTGTATCCAAATTTCATGAGGTTTAAAGAAAGTGTCTCACTGTTGAAGGAAACGCCTACGCTAATATGCTGTCACGAATGACGGTGTGCTCCCCCCGTCACCCCAACCTGACCTTTATCTCCCATAACCAGTAACCATCCGTGGTGGTCATAATGGGTGCGTCTGGTTGTGATGGCTTCATCTTGCTCAAAGTGGATTTGGGGGAGACAGATAACACAATAGCCAAGGGCTAACTTGATCAATATGCCACCTAACCACAATGCTGGTACTGTGGTTGATATGCAGGTATCACCATAAGTCAATCGTTTTAACCCCATAAATAGTGAACAGCCCAAGAGCTCGTTGAGCTCTCCTGCACGGCAGCGGCTGCATTTCAGCATCTCCCTGCCCTTTAGTAGGAACGTCTCTCAAGGTTACTCCTTGTGGCTGAGAGATTCCTTGCCACAACAGATCCTCAGTAAGTGACTTGCTGATAGCTTGCTAAACTTTGAAGCTTCACTAAGATTATATTTTGGAGTGAGTGTGCACATACAATCCTTTAGACATAAACCATTGACCATGTCTGGGACTAGGATTGGATCCAGCTGCACCGAGACTCTTCCCTGAGAAGGAGTTTAGAAAGCAAAGGGGTTGTCTCTAAACCTCGACTCAACAGGAGGGTCTCCCTGAGAGTTTTGTCTGACATTGTCCCCTCTGCAGTAAATAACCAGGTGTACCTTGCCATCGAATCTTGTTAAACCCCTGTCATATTTACTATCAGACTTTGTTAAATTGCTCTTCTATGTCAATAAGTGTATTGCTGCTTCTCTCTTATGAGTGAAGTGCATCACTCCATCCATGACAGCATGCAACTATCAGGAATAGCTTAGGAATTTTCTTGAGCTTTCAGATTATATTGTTACAAATAGTAATCTCCCTTTTTGCACTTCCGAAGAAAAATACCAGCTTTTCTTATAAGCTGCTACTCTGCCTTTTTTTCTGAAGTATGTTACGTGTTACATATTTTTGGGTTGCTGCTTTTCTTCTAATCTTCTAGGAAAGTTTTATTTAGTGTTGTTTACATCCACAAGTAATGTATTTTGAAATATTCCGGGTTTCGATGATTATGGGGAAAGAAAATGTTTCATTTCAACACCTCAGTCAAATTAATAGAACAAATTAAACACAGAACAGAAGAAAATAAAGACTTGCTACAAAAAGACCGTCACTATTGCGGAATTCAGAGGAGATAGATGCGATGTCAATTATTATTGACATTCAGCAATTCAGTAAGTTCAGTTTATGATTTTGTCACCTTGACTCCATGTTACTTCAGTGACCTTTTATGAGTCATCTTCAGTTTAGCTGGGAACTAAAGATGCTGAAAATTGGATTATCTCCTATGCTAATATGGGAAATTGTATGGCAGACGTGTTAGATTATTGCTCTGTGATTTTTGGAAAGTGATCTCCAAAGCCTGAAGAGGTCAGGGTCTATCTGAGCAGCAGTTTGTGCCATATAGCGGTGACTGCGACAAGAAGGCATACTTTAGGCAGAATTGTCTTGTTAAAAATAAAAGGAGAAATAAAAGGGTAGTTCATTCTCCATGAGCAGTCTCAACCTTCAAATTGTCTTTCTCTACTGGTCCTGAAAATTGCTTTTGTGTATTTGATCTGAAAAGCATTTTTTCCAGGAGTCCCATATTGCTTTAGACAGAATATATGAGGATAGTGAGTTTTACACTTTTATTTTCAATCTACTTTATACCTTCACCGATACGTATTGGCATTTAATCTGAGTCTGTCCCTCTTTCTGTGCTATGTGACCTGATTTGCCAGAAGCAGGCAGAAGGTTGGGACTCGAGCAGCAAAGGCTTGAAGTAATATCCATGAGCATCCCAGTTCCTTTCATGGTTAATGGCTTTAGACTTACTAACCTTCCAGATAACCTATAAAATGTCCCTTACCATTCCTCTTTCGGTACAGAGCAGGTGTTACTTATTTTGTGGTTATGACAGTCATCTACGTTTATATATAAATAGATTACTGACAGGACTGAGTATCAGTTAGGGCTTTTCGTTTGAAGACCAGTATTATTTATCTATAAATATTTTTAACTATATAAAATGAGGAATATATGAAAGGAAATGAAGCTGCATTCTAAGATGCAGGAGCTAAGTGTCTCAAGAGTCTTTAAAGAGGTGTAATACTATATTTAGAGTCTGTGGTACCCAGGTGAATAAAGTTGTAAGATGCAAACTTTGTGACATTTCAGTAAATGAATTATTTAACTATCGATTGATTTTTGTAATCCCTCTTGCATTTTATTTGATTTTTTTCCCCTCTTTTGTCAATGTGGTAGTCACTTTAAAGAAATGATTCTTAGGCCTTCTTCAATGTCAAACAGGAACAGTGCTCTTCAAAGAAAAAATAAAAGACTAAGAAAAGCAGGAAAAACAGCTGGAATATGAAGGGCACTTAGACCATTATATTGTATTCCATTGGCATTTTGGATTGGGTTTTGTGAGGGTTTTGGTGGCAATTAGTAAAGTATAATGCACGGTGAGCACCTCTTCTGTGCCTCATGGAATAAAAGGTCTTCAACCACCTGGTGGTGCGGTATACAGGAGATGGTCAAGCCTCTTCCCACCTGAGAACAGGCAGAGGTTAGATGAGAAATTCCAATTAGATACTGGAATTTTCCATAAGAGTGGCTAAACACTGGAAAAAAGGGCCCAGACAAGTTGAGGAAGCTCCACCCCTAGAGATTTTCAAGCCTAACTGAGCAAGGCCCTGAGCAAACTATTCAAGTTGAACTGTATTTAGCAGGAGGTTGGGCCATTAAGACACAAAGAAAAGGATTAGTTCAAGAGAAGTTTTCTTCTGGCCTGTGCATTAGTTACAATGGTGGCATTATGCGTGCATGGCATGTGGATGTTATGTGTCTGCTAACTAATAGTTTCCTGCTAAATATTTGTACTAGATTCAAAGTGATTCTCTAAATGTAGTGGACAACATGGAATGGGCAGTAAGATTGCAGAGTATGTCATTTGTGTGTCTCTTGTACTGATATCAAGCCCCTGGAGATAGTGTCCTACCTAACACAGTGCAGTTGGTGACCAGGACCTCAAATACCACTAAGAGAAAATGTTTGTAGCAATTCAGGATTTTAAGGGCAGGTAACGGAAAAATTATGTACCCTTCCTCAGTATTTTAAAATGCGGTTTTGAAGATAGCATGGGAACCTGCATCTGGGCTCTTGTTTGGGCTAAACTGACATAACGTGTTTATCACAGTTGAAGATCTGTCCCTGTATTGCCTAACGTGGTCTAACAAAGAGCAGCAGGCACTGGAGCAGAAAATTAATGTATCGTGTCGTTCTCAGCCAGTGATGGAGAAGGAGCAAACGGTCAACAGGGACTCTTGAATTCCCAAGTTCCTTTCACAAGAGTTGCATTACAGAGCCTTGGATAACTACATGAGCTTTTTACACATCCCTTTCTGGAGGGAGAACATTTATGATGGATTAAAATATGACTCCTGCTTACCCTTTAGTGGGAATAAGATAAGTTTTATATATATAATATTCAAAGAATGCTTTTAACCACAGTACAACACAAAAACTTCTTGGGGTTCTGAAATGACTGAGGAATAAAATCATTTTGATTCGTTTCCCTTTTCTGGATATTGGAAATAGCCTTTGCACTACCAGTTCTTGTAAGGTAAGTGAAATTAGTTACTACAGCTCTGTACGGCGTGTCATTGAACTTATTGCGTGTCGCATAGCAATTAGGATGCTGGTGTTGCTGTTGTTTACACACAGGCTTATCTGCCCAAAGTAACTCCTCAGTCATAATATTGGTGTAGTGCTCACGTCTAACTGGTGAAGAGGGAACGCAGAAAACTCCACTTTGTTGGTGATGCTCAGTCTTTGTTCTTTGAAGACCTAAGGGTTACTCACATGTGTGGTGGGCTATACTGTGTAGTTCTGTGGTTTATCTTAAAGCAGATATGACTGAGATGGTAACATAAAGGAACACGTTTGGGGTTTAAGTTTATTTAAAAAAAAAAATCCACAAGTAGGGATTTTAAAAAAAATCCACTTGAAGGTTTAGAAGTAAGAGGGGGTTGCAGTTGAGCTAAGTATCAGTAGCAGTGAAACAAAAATACTTTTTCTATGCATTGAATTTTCTACTCAAATTCGGAATCCCTTTATGTAGGGTGATATGCTTCACAGTTTTTGTAATGGAAAGATAATTGGAACAGAAGAACTACTTTGGGATTAAATTCATTCCTTTATCCTGCTGTGTGAATATTGTTGGGTCAGCAGCTTGATATCAGATTTGGGCGGTTAAATTTTGCTAAAAAGATGGAAATGCATTTTTAGCATGAATTCTATAGTTATGATAAATTTTGTCACTGGGCATAGATTTACTCACATAAAATAGTGCAGATAGGCAGGCCTGTGCAAATGTTGACAAAGTTTAAGTGGAGATCTTTCAATTTATTTTTCGATTTTCTTTTATGTTTATGCTGGCATTTCTCTCAACTGTAAACAGAAAATCTTTCATTTTGAAAATAGTTTCTAACTTAGATTAACTGTGCATGAAATTTATAAATTAGAATTCTGTGAATAACTTCTTTTTTTTTTTCCACGTTTGAAATACTCCTTTACATATTGCACTTTTTGGTCATTTAAATTGAAAGATGACTGTAGGGACCAATACAAATAAGATGGGAACAATTATTCATTAGCTTGCATTAGTTCTACTGCATATTGCTTTTCTTCCCTACTCTTTTCTTCTCTGTACTTTCCTTAAACCTTAAAGGCAGGAAGGAACGTGGCCAGACTGGAGTAGGGCACTTATGTGATTTACAAAGAAAAATGTCTGTATACCAAGTTCTTCTTTTTTTGTTTCCAAATCTTTCTTGCCTGTATTTCTTCTACCTTTTCACAAACAAAAAGTTACCTTCAGATGTCCTACTAATTGAAAAAGATAATTCCTGGGGTAAGTAGCAGGTTAAGACTTCCATTGCTTTATCGTAAGGACCCTACTTTTCAGTGTTTTATTTTCATATGAAAACATGAAGTGTGCGTGCAAGGGAACTGTCTGTGTTGAAGTACCTTGCAGAAGTTACTGCTTCAGAGACTCAGAAGTATTTTTACCTGGGCTAATTTTATTTTAATTTTACTTCTACTGGAAAGTAGCTTGTGGAAAGGGTACAGCCATTGAAGGAAGTATTCTGTAAATAGCTGTGGTGATAGTAAAGGGGCTTGTCTGGAGAGGGTGTGAAAATAAAACCAGCGCTGTATATCTTTTCTTCTAAAACTAATTTCTACCTCTCTCCTGTCCTTATTTTGCTAGGGTTCACCTTTTGTTATGAATTAATGACATGTTTGGTGTAATAAATGTAAGTATAAATACATACTGTCCACTTAATTTTTGTAGTAATATTAAAAGTATCTAGGCAACCTAGGTAACATACTATAGTGAAATGCAGCATATAGCTTTTAATCAGTTCAAATGCATGAAACATCATACTGTAGGTTCTTTGTACTGATAGTTGCCTACTATCAGAGGCGGTGCAAAGATGAACTTAGATTTTCTAAGTGAGAAATGTCTCGGTGCTGTGAATTGGTGGGTGAGAAGTCAAACCTTTTAGTTGTACACTGAGTTCTCCAAGGTTAGGATTCAAGAAATCATCGTGCGTAACAGAACAGGATGGAATTTATATAGCTTTTGGATTGGGTAGGCTGTTAAGTAATAGAAGGATGTTGAAGGAATATGCTTGAAATGTACAATGAGACTGAGATTTTTAAGATGCTTATTTGAATAAAAATAAAGAAGGATTTTATTTTTGTAAACTTGTTTGCTTTTAAGATTTTCACGTGACATCTCCTGTGGTTGTATTTTTGATTAAGTGTTTATTTTTCTGGCACTTGGCTTGTCAATACCAAGGTGTACTAGAGCCGAGCACAGGGTATAGTAGAGAGAGATTGCACAGAGACCCAATCTATTTCCATCTTTCAGAAAAGATCTTTCAAATCTAAGTAGGAAAAAGAAAAGAGACGAGTGTTGACTTGGAAATTGATAAAATCTGTATATCTTGCCGATTTCTCTGTAGATGGTAAACATTTTGCAGCAGGACCACCCAGCAGTATGTCAGTATAATATTACTGTGTTTCTGCTTCCTAAACGTGATGCCTGGGGTAGTGCCTGGCAGCTGCAGGTGCTCTGTAAGGAGAATCTAATGCCTTCCAGAATGGGGAGATCATGACACTCTGTGCAATGTGTTTATTTTGTCTTTTTGCTAACTTATAAAAGTACTGTAGAAGTAGATTTCTTGGAAGTGTTTGCAAGGTTATTTTAACTGGAAAGTTAAGTTACAGTATTATTTTTGAATGTGTAAACATGCAATAGGTGTAAAATACTGGCCTTAGGGTCATAAATACACAGTGTGAAAATACGTGTTTTCTGTGTTGCTTGACAGCACTTCAGTAAAATATCCTCGTGTAATGAATGAGGGAAAAGTTTCATATAGCTGAACTTTAAAACAAATTTTATTGCCAGAGCTGCTGTTATTTTCTAGAGTGAGGTACACTGTGATGACTTAAATCTCTTTCCCACCTGTTGCTGTCTGTGATTTAGTATTGTGGGTCATTTTAATTCTTACATAATTCCTATCTGCTTAGAAGCCAAACGGGATGAAAGTCTGATTCATTAGTGCTCTTAAGTATGAGAATCAAAAGCTGCTCAGCATTTAAATTTGAGCACTCTAAATATTATACATAATTAATCTCATGTGAATGCCAGAAACTAGGAAGTTTGAATGTGTTAATTATACATAAACCATCTTTTATTTCACTCAGTAAATGTCAGGTGACCCAGATGTTGCTGGCACCCTGAACATCTCAGGACATAAAGCCCAGAAAATTCTAGATGAAATGGGCGCTTCTGTGCTAAAAGAAGAGAGACTTTATTTGACACTGCTTTCCATAAAAGTACAGCTATTTTATGTTTTCCGATGTCCCTGAATGACATGTATTGTAGCCTGGGTCTAATGGCAGTTGTCCTCACTGCAGCTTAAAAAGTACCAATGGAATCGAATGACTTTCTGCTCCACTGCCTCCTTATCCAAGTACTTTAGTATATCATTTTCGGTAGCTGCTGAAGTGAGCATTTCTTCATCATTTTGTTTCAGGTTACTATGGCTCAGTTGTGCTTTAGCGTGCAATTTATGTAATTCTCTTCATTTCCAAGCTGCAGGAATACACTTTGTTCTGGAGGCATTGCAGCAAATTAGCTTTCTTAATTTAAGTGTAGTTTTCCATGACTTCTTAAGGGTGCCTCTTCTGAAGAAAGGGAAACAGCCTGTTGTGTTTAAGAAATGGAGATTTACTGAAAAATGCTAGGCCAGCCGTTGCTTTGACCAGCTGAACCTCAAACAGGCAGGACTTTGGGACTGAGGAGGCAGCAGAGGCTGCAAAGTTGAATACAGAGGGCGTGAGTATTTGCCATGGAGAAGTCTGGGCTGAGCCTGTGTGGGAGGTTCTAACCCTGAGCTTCTTGAAGACTATGGAGCCTGGAGGTCCACTGTCATCTCAGAACTACACGCTGTTTCTTTGGGCATAAGAAAAAAATAGTTATTTTGTTAAGATCCTTGGGGCAG
Source organism: Chroicocephalus ridibundus (assembly GCF_963924245.1). Lineage (NCBI taxonomy): Eukaryota > Metazoa > Chordata > Aves > Charadriiformes > Laridae > Chroicocephalus > Chroicocephalus ridibundus. The sequence continues at coordinate 39,181,649 of NC_086289.1, forward strand.
TAAAATTCAATTTTGTCTCTACTGTTGAGCAGTGTTATGCCTGCCCTGGAGAAAACTTTGTTTGTTTTGAAATAAAAATTATCAGAAGTCGCAGAGGTTATTTAATTAGCTTTTTTAATACCAGGAAATAAAGACTGTATGTTTTACAGTCCTCTTGAGTAAAACGAACATCTGTGAAAGGAAAACATGCAAGCAGTGATCTGCTTCTAGTATATTCACAATCACAAGGTGAGAAGTCTCATGGGGTCAACAACTATATTCTAATTCTAGAACATTCAATTCACACTTTTGGAATGTGCTTTAATTTTTACCTTTTTGTGCTGCAGAAGTTTGCAGGAGGCTGGAAATATCACTTGCTAATGAATGAGACATGGTGATGCTCAGAGTATGGATTTTAATGACTGTCCTCAAAAAAACCCAAATGCCAAAACCTAAAACTATTGTAAAATACTCAAAGTTATTTTACATTGATTGTTTAGTCAAGTGAAATGTCTTGCATTAGAAGTTGTGTGTGTATATATAAAATGGACTTTATTGTAGTTTTAAACTACAGTTATAAAATTGTTACGTCTTGTGCTGCTGCTGGAGGAAATTTAGAAAAAAATCACAAGAGTATCCTTGTACAGAAAAGCATTTCATTATGTGAAGCAAGAATTCCAGGGAATAAAACTGCCTCTGCATTAGGCTCCCGCATTGACCACTACATTGCCAAATCAGAGAGCACTAATGTGCCCCACAAGGTCGCTGATAAGACCAGGAAAGACCCAGAAACATCTGGTAGAAAAATGCATTCCAGATTTCTGCATCTGCCTGCCGCCCCTGCCAAGCTATGCCATGTGAAGGCTGGAAATTGGTTTTAAGAGTTGAAAATTTAAGTTTTCTTTTCTTGAGAAAGAGAAATCACACCATTGCATAAGCAATCAGTATCAAGCTAATTCTTAACATTATATAGGTTCACCAGTACAATTTAACTTCAAATTCTAGTGCTATTTTGGGGGAAAGCTTATATTTCTGTTTCTGGGCATAGAGGAATACTTTTGGGGTGATGCAGAGACTGAGGAAAGAGGAATCCAACACTGAAGTTGGAGTTAAGTTGAAGCTGAAGTTAAGTACTTCTAGATCTAAGACTCCCTCAGTACCTTCAAGGTGGTATTGAGTATGATTGTAGATAGGTTAAAAAGCAGCAAGGAAGTACTGCATGCAAAGAGTCCTTTTTGTGGAGCAGAAATTTTAAGGCTTTAAGTTTCTCAGATGCTTAGAAGATGGATAATGGCAAAATCACACTCTTACTCCCTATCCTTATTTTTTTTCCTTACCTAGCCCATTTCTAACTATGGCTAATGACACGCCCCTTAGCAAGATGAAACTCCTGCATGGTCCACTACAGCTGCTCTTACATGCAACAAACACACTTTAATTCTAGGTGTGTTTAGGTTTAGGCACCCCAGAGATGTCTGTTTCCACTTGTTGCTTTGATTTTCAGAATTAAACCTAAGAGGAGAGCTCCAAGTAGAATATGTGATAGAAGTGTTTATCTTCCATCCTGACTACCTCCAGCCTTTCACATGACAAAATCTGCAACCCTTATTCACATCATAATTCTTGGTACTGTTTCTTTTCTTAATGCAGACAGACCGTTCTAAGAAAACACTTTTTACATCGTTATTTGTCCCAACTCTTTTTTTTTACTTCTTATGCTATGTTGTACTAGGAAATTTTTCAGTTCAGAGTTAAGAAGAAAAGTTCTGAATTTTAAGGACTGTATTTGTTAACTTAACAATAATTAAATAGCTGGCAGCAGCAATATATCATATATATAGTGGTACTCAATGCATTTAAGATGATAAAATGCAGAAATTTGATCTTAATAGATCACTGGCTTTGTGGACGTGGAAGTATTTTCTAGTGGCCCATAATTCTGTATTTTCTGTTCATGTACATGGGCGGCCGTATACTTGCTTTTCATAGTCACTTTTCACATACTTTTTACAAGCAGTCCGTGAATCCCCATGCATTTTCAAGAACTATTGAAAATGGTTATTACAATATTGTCCCATTTAGAGGAGTACAGTTGCTCTAAAAGAGGTAACCGTTGATAACAAAAAGTAAATAAGATGTTGTTCAACCATTTCTGCCAAGGAACTGCCCAGAAAAGAAGGCCTGCTAGGCAGTAAACCCTGTAAGGCATGCCAGCACGTTTCCCCAGAACAGCATCCTGGCATGTTGGCTAGCAGCCAGTTGCTGTTGCCAGATATTTCATTTCTTTTTAGTAAACATTTTCAGTACAATATTACAGACTCTGAAAAGCCTGAAGGAGAAGCACCAATTAACAACTGTTTTCTAGATGCTGTAACAGCATGCAATAGTGGTGGTTTTTAACCTTCCGTTTTGTTTACTGTATTCTGATCATAGAGTACTTGGTCTTATAGCGATTTTCCCTAAATAGAAGTTAGATTCCTTCTTTAGAAGCAATCATAAAATTAAAAAAAAAACAAAAACAAAAACAAACAAACCCCAAAACAACAACAACAAAAAAAATCAACCAAAACAAGACACCCCAAAGTAGTGTGCTTTGTATTTGACTGTGTTATGTTTTGCTGCAGCACTGACGTTGTCTGGACTCATAATACTCCTGCTCTTTGAAAATGGCAAATGGATTTGGGAGTTGCAGCTACCTTGAGTAAGCCTTGTTGCCTCCTTTTGCTCTGCTGAATATTCAGAGGAGGTGTTAAAGGTCTATATACAGCACTTTTTGCTATATATTAATGGTGTTTCTGCTCCTGAAATTCTGTCAACACGTATATGAATGGAAGCTATTGCTGCTTTGGCACGGAAATAGATGTTCCGTTAATTAGTCGATTCTGTGCTTACATGACTTCCTGAGAGGACTGGGAACAAATGCTACCTCCCTCTGTGCTGCCTCTTAAAATTGGTTGCAATAATTGTAAATCAGGAGCTGAGTCAATACTTATTTTCTTTTTTCCTTGAACTGTACCCTTATGAAGCTTCTTACTTACAATAAATCAGCCAATAAAGTAAGAAAATATCCATAATCCTCCTCCTGTCCCATAAAAAATAGGAAAAGGTAGGATTGCTCTGCATCTTCACAATAAAAAAACCCCAACATGCTAGTACTGCTACAATGACGTAAATTAGTATGCATACAAGGCACTGTTTTCTGGCATTATGTTCTCACTAATCGTTACTAAGCTTCATCTCCACCAAAATACGGTCTACATATGGCTGGATTTTGCAGCAAGCAGGAGTACCTGTAACAGTTTCTGATGGATACCTGAGCTTTAGAAGAGTCCCAACAGCAAGTGAGCGGGAAAGGAATTTATAGATTACTATACCTAATAGAATAAAAATAATCAGTTGTATAAAAAGAAAAAAGAAAGGACTGAAAATGTGTGTGTGTGGGGGGAACAGAGATGCTGTAAAAGGAAAATTCTGAAATGGAAGCGATAACCTGGTCAAATTCTTTTAAAAGGTCTTGGCCTAAATTTTTTGTGGGTTTTGTTTTGTTTAGGTATTAATAGACATGTTTATGTTTCCATCCTTATATTTATACTGCAGTGTTAGGTTTGGTTTTCTGCTTTACTCTTTGATCCTAATTAGTGTCTCTAAGATTCATCCTTATTCAGTCTTTACAATTCTAAGTTAATTGGGCCAGATTCTGCATTTAGTTGTACTTGGGTGGGTAATGATGAAGTGTGACTTTTGAATCATTCCTTGGTAATCACACAAATTAATACTGTTGTGCTGATACTAGTACAGTCATTTTATCAACGAAGTGATTTTGGGCTTAGGCTTTGTAGAAAGTTGTTGCGTGAAAAGGGGCCAAGTGGTTTTGGCAGAAAATAAACCCCCTTGCGTTCTAACGCTCCTCACCGAGGTGGGAGGCTAGGTGCGGCTAGGTTTAAATTCTGAGTGATGCCCAATTCAGCACTATCAGTCCAATCACATTTAATATGTATTAAACTATTACGATTTGGATACGGTAATAGTGGACTGCACCTTCAGTCTAGTCGTGCTCCTGAACTACCACGGCCACTCTCGAGTCTTTGGTCGCGTTCAGTGAGAAACCGAAATGACTAGCTACTTAGTTCAGTTTACTTAAACAAGAGGTATATAGGTTCTTAGGATTGCCAGTGATAAATACACTGTCTGCAAAGCACACGCAAATGAAAGTATTGTTACATATACTAAACGCGTGGCAAAGTTATAAATGGTACAGCCTGGCTATAAATGTAGGAAAGAGGTTCTCTAGAGAAATTTCTAAGTTTCCTGAGAAAGCACTCGGTATAATCTAAGTCTCACCCAAAGGCATCCCTATGCAGGGGGAGAAAGGCTCAGCCCATCGACTGATCCCAGAAGTCAGTGATGGAGTTCTTTGCAATGGTATCTTCCCTGATATCCCCCCCTCTTTCGGGCTATTTTTATACTATTTGTTATCTTCAACGTGGAGTTTGACTGACTTTAGTCATACATACTTTTATTATGATTGGTGTAAAATTCTCTTGCTTCACATTTAAAGGCATAGTTTACAAGAAATTCAGGGCACAGACATAAGAAGGAGTAGTCGCACCTTGGAGGCGGGTAGCCTTTGGGATGGAGGTGTGTGTTGGTATTGTAATGACGTTATAATGAGCAAAGTTCACACAAAGGGAAAGCATTTCATCAAAATTTGACACAATATTGGCTCAGAGCAGCAAGAAGGCAGCTAATGGGCAGCTCGTCTGTTTCATGGTACCATCCCATTCCTGTATCTGGATAAGACAAGGCCACGGAATAATTGTCTTCCGTCCCATATCTAAGCATTGTACAGAGAATCACAGATGTTGCATTGCACGCCAGACGCAGCTGTTTTCTACCTCAGAAGCCTCTTGATTTTATACTTTTCCTTAATGTGTGAACAATGCTGTACTTTTGTATTTTTGGCCAATTTAGTAATTATTCCACAAAAGTGAGCCTCTAGCTCTTTGTGATTTCTTCTTTTTGACATACTTTTATGTTTTCTTGGAGCCAGTAAATACCTGCCTATTTCATCTAGCAAAAATTCGCTTTTTTTTTTTTCCTTCTAAATTTTTCCTTGAGTACGCTGCCATCAGGAAACAAACCTCAGGGCTGACAAGCCAAATGCAGTTTGCTGGGGCTGTTCCAGTGTAAGTGTGAATGCTTTCTTTGGATTTACAGCAATAACCCTTCTCTGTGTTTGCGTCTTGTTATCTGAACTCCGCTGTGTAGTAGAGAAAACTCTCAAGGCTAACTCCCTGTATTTTCTGTATAATGAAATGCTTTGCATTTACTAGCCTGTGTAAGTACAATTCAGAAATTTCTTCAGGTTTATCGTGGAGTGAAGGTGTTGTGCAAGGGAACAGAGAGGGATGCATCCTCTCTTCTCTGACTTTTGGTAACTCTCTGTTCTAAGAATATCCCAGTTTGGTAGTTTGACCATGAATGTAAAGGCTTTTATTGCATTGGTTTGCTTGTCACTGGCAGCTGGTGCTTCTCTTATGACTGCTTAGAAGTCTTTAATATGTAGGTGGAATTCCTTATTTTTAATATATCTAGAATTTGATGTAAAAAAATCCAGTGTATGTTTAAATGGTAGAAAACCAGTAACATAACAGCTACAATACAAGCAGACTAAAGCTTCAGCCTTTTTCCATCCATCACCCTGAATATGCTTTAAATATGGGTGATGTCAGTGTGCACGAAGAGGTGGAACTTGCGCATTTCTTGAGGATTATGCTCTCACTGCAGTGGTTCTGCACCCTTGGGCAATGCTTGCTTGGGTCTGTTTTAAATAACTGGCTGAGGGAAGCGCTACAAGTGGTGGTGTGACTGGGTGAGACAGCTTCCAAAAGCTGCTGTGGGTGTGTGGCACTGCACAGAGGAACAGCGAGTGTGCAGGTCCTTGAGGCAGGAGGGCCATGCTAGTGCTGCCAGCACTGTCGGAGAACATTTGGCGTATTGCATTTTGCATGTGTTGGTACTGCTGCACGTTGGCCAGATGTGCCGAGTCAAACATTTAATGGGTTTTCACAGTGTCGTCTACAGATTCTGTTCCAACATAAGGCCCTTGGACTGGAGAGGCCATCAGGCGGCTGCCCTTCCAGCTAGCTGTGCCAGATAATCCTTCTGCACATTAATCAAGATGGTCTTAAATTGAGTAGGTCATTTTGTTCCTGTGTTTCCTACAGCGAGGCTGTTCTGAACATACTGCTTCAAACTACCTACAGCTCTTTTATACACATGTATGCTTCTGCCAACGAGTTTCATTTTGCTTAGCTTAATGCTTGCCCTTCACATGGTGTGTAGTAGTATGTAGAAAGTAACAATATATCCTCTTGGCCTTCATTCTGTCAGATTTAAGAAATTAAGCCCGTCCTGCCTTTGTTTTGTATTTCTCCCTCCCTAATTCTGTGTACTACTTTTCACCTCCTGTGCACTTGAAAAAGATTTAATTTCAAGTACATTGGCAGGACAAGAGGTCGTATTGACCTCAGGTGTTAGTCCTCCAGCTCTCAGCAGTCCTCTAGCTCTACCTGAAACCAGGCAAAATCAACTATGCAAAGACAAGTAGAAGAGCTCATGATTAAAAAAGCATTTAAAAATTACTCACGTGCAAGCAGTTTGCAGAAAGAAGGCATTAAATTGTTAAATCACTTACGCAGCTGGCATGTCTTGCTATATGTGTGTAAAGTAATAATAAGTTCATGGCATTTAAGTTATGATTTAACATTTTTAATAATAAGAATGTAGAACACCATTTTTAACTGGTGTGCAAGATACAGAAACAGCAGAAGCTGTTCTGCTCAGCTTTTATTTTATCAGTCATATAATTTGATCATATAGACTGATTTATTTATTTTCATTCAGTGGTAAATTCAGATTAATTTTTCTGTGAACTATTTTGTCCAACCAAAAGTCACTGTTAATCTTAAACATTGGGCCCTTGTGGTCATTCAGGAGTATCTTCCTCTTCCCCCCTGGACTGATCCTTTGCCTCTCCACTGATAAATAATGGATTTAAGGAATCCAGTGTGAAAGCAATTTGCCTGCAATCGAAGAGGCACTTTCATTTGATGTTTGAAGTTACTGCAAAAATATGTTAGATTGAGCCTTTGATGACTTGACTCAGAGGTTAACTTTTTTCCTTTTTACAATATTTGTGTGTTTTTACACTGCGTGTTATTAGCTGAGAGCAGAGCGCTCCATAGCACTAACAAGACATTTCTAGGCTAGCTAGTCATCTGTTTGTGAAATTCAGAATCAGGAAATAACAGCCAAAGTTAGGGTTTTCAGTACGCTTTAATAATCTCACTATTTTTTATCAGATATTTGAAATATATCAAGACAAGACATGCTTTCAACAAGTTTTCAACTTTCCTCTTGCACAATAAGCATTCAAATATACTTCAAGAATATTTACATCTGACACTTCAGATGCTTTTGCAGACTTCATTCTTCAGTCTGTGGGGACTTGCCTGTCACTGCAAGCAGTTCAGAGAGTAAGTGCTCATAGGCTCAGTACAGCAGTTTTTTTCTAGCCTTACTAGAAGGGATGCCACGGCTGCTCGCAGATCTGGCTCCAGTGTTTTGATGAACCTCAGTGCTCCTGGTGCATGTCCTGGATTGGAATTTAGTTTACCGCTAGGCCTCTCTTCAGATGTGCTTTGAACTGGTGCACTTTGCATTTTGGTGTATATTGTGATACATAAAATTGGTGCGTGTATATATATAAGGGTAAATATTTTTATGAAATGCAGTGAAACTTCATGAAATGAACAGCTTGGAAATATCACTTATATGACAGCTGATCTTAGAAATGTGCAATGCTGTTATGCTGAGTATTTTTATAAGCGCTTGGTGCAGCCTCTGCGAAGGAGAGGTTTGATCATCTACCTAGCTGTTCTCCAGTGCCAATGGTACAAATCACATGTTGTAACCGAGAATATGTTCTGCAATAATTCTTTGAGGTAGAGTGGAGCCTTCAGAAGTTGTAACAGGTTGCTTAATAAGTAGTCTGTTATTGTAAAGATAAATATCGTGTTTTCTCTCAAATTACGTATGTCAGTCAGTAGTACGTGGTGCTCTGGTACAGAGACCAAATTCAGACCATGTAGTTCCACAGGACTGTTGCCTCTTCTATCTAGAAACTGCAAAATGTGTTGTGCATGAAGCAGGTCTAGGAAAGCATGTCTGTCAATGTTCCTGAACACTGCACTGGAAAAAATGGATTCTCTCCCTCCTTCTGTGCTGCAGCCCCATTTACTGAAGGCGGGCAGCTGGCCTAACCGGCACTGCTCGGTTATTTTTGTCTGTATTCTATTGTTCTTGAGTTGTAGAAACTCAGAAATGCAAGTAAATTCGGCATGCTACAGAGCTAGTTACTTTGAAAACTGGGACACTTCTAATTGACTGTTGAAACCAGGAAAATCTTTACTGCTCTTTCTGTGCTTTTCTTATTGTCCTCTATGCTCTTCTTTTAGGCTGTCCAGTGGGGAAAGCAGCTCCCCACGTGTTGGGAAGATCAGCCAATGCCTGTGACTCAGACTCTGCGCTGCCCTCCTCGTGGTGAGCATTACAGAACAGCTCACGACGGAGTATCTACTTTAGCGTGGCGGTTTCTCAGTGTTGTGCAGTGAACAAAATCTAGAATCACACTCTAAAGGAGCAAATATATTAGGTTGGTTTTGTCCAACCTGTAAAATTCTCGAGGAAGAGACCCAATGCAGTCACACATTAAATCATAGAAAACATACCCAAAATAAGGTTGTACAAGCAGCCTTTTTTTGACGGTGCTTCTCGGGGTTGACATTTTAGCCTTATTTGTGCTTTTGTAAGTGTGTTTATACACTCAGAATCAACTTTGCTGTTTTAATAGCCATTGCTAAATGCATCTAGAACACTCGTCAATGTCTTTTTGTATTTAGTAAAAGTGCAAAATAAGGGTATTAGTAATTTTAGTTTATTTTCATTGTTTAAATACAACTTTTTTTTACTTGCTGTTTTGGAATTATGTGTATAGGAGTATACTAGATTTAAGCAGGTGGCCGTCTCTTTGTGTGCATTAGGAGCAATGGGTTGGTACTAAAATTGTTGTCACAAGGCTGGGATGAATTACTCCTAAAGCAGTCAAAATAATCTGTCTGCCTGAATATGGATCTTCTGTATAATCTGGATCCTGTTTTACAGAACTCCTGCCTGTCCCAATTATTCCTTATTCTAAACTGGTACAGATGATTAAACTGATTAAATACTTTCATTCTTAAATGTACCTCTTGGATTTTAATCTAGGTTAGATCAAAACCTAGTCCACAAAAGTATCTGTGACAAAGGTTCAAATATCTTATATGGACTATTATTTTTAACTTATTATATGGAAACTTTTTCATATCTATTGCTGATTATCACTGAAATTACTATTTTAATGACTTTTACTAAAATACAGTTTCACTAAATAATTTTCATATTGCATTAATTCCTGTTTCAAGATGAGATTTTTTTGAACAGATGCATGTGTTTCCCTCTAGTGTCTTAAAGTAAGCTGTTCTTATCTGGGTTTTCTTTTTTCTTTTTAAATTTTCTTGCTCTTCCACAACAGAGTTGCCTTGATCTTCTCTTGACCAGTATTTTGAACTGCAGTTATTCTTCACACTGATCCTTCACCTTCTGTGAAGGAGTACCAACCCCCTTTTTGAGGAAGGATGTGTATTCTAACTTTTATATAGCAAGATGTTCAGCCTAAGAGACAGAATTAAACATAACCTACTTCAGGTACCACAATTTTGCTAACAATGTGAATGTTTAGGTGTTTCAAACAAAAGGAAAAGTGTTTCTGAGAAAGAGATTGTTTATATGGTGGGATCCGCTAATGTTGAATGTAGCTAAAGTGATATTCTGTTGGCGAAAGAAGTAGAAAGAAGACCCTAATCCAGGTCCCAAGTGTGGGAAGATAAGGGTCCGTGCAACTGGCGGTGTGAAAGCTTTACTGTTTTCCCATTGCAGTTACCCCCAAAGCTACATTTGGCTGTGTAACCAGGATTGTTCGTGGCATGGGTGGGTGACATTCCCCCTAATATGGTCTCTGTTTCTCACCTGTGACCTGTAGGAAACACCTTTTGATGAAGTATAACTCCAGAGTTTATTTAAACCCTGATGTTTGTTATATGATGACTTCTGCACCCTATGGTTTTGTTGTTGCATTAGTCTGCCTGTCTCATCTTTGTTTCCTTGTTGTCCCTCTAAGACCCCACTCCCCCCCATGCCGTTCTAACTGTACCTTGTTGTTTCCTTTCTTTGTATCAGCATAAAAGCAGACCATGAGGGTTTCTCTCCATCTTGAAGTAGAGCATTGCAGCCTGGTCCCTCCTTGCATCTTCCTTGCCTGATTTTCCACTTGACTTTTCATTGTACGGCAGGCTGCAAGATTTTGTGGTCTGGTGATCTGTTGAGAGAACAGACTTGTGAAAAATTCAAAAGGAATTTAGACCTACAGCTGGTTTGAACTTAGATGGACTATAAATAGAAACATAAGGTAACAAGATAGCTGCTGTATTTTCCAAGCTTTCTGGACATAGTTGCAAAAGTCAGTTTCCAGTCACGTGTATGTGAATAGCTTAAATTAATTTATTCCAAGAATTTCTTAATACAGAAGTCTATATTGGCCTCCCTGGTTTTGCCCATCTGATAAAGAGTTTATTCGAATAAAATTGAAAGTGACAACACTTTTTTTTGAGCATTTACTTCTATTGTTGGTGTCCCCTTTACTGGAACAAGTTGTTAATATATTTCACTATGTTGTTGATGGTAATTGAAGCACAGGCTGCTCTGACCTCTACAATTTCTGACAAAAGTTGCCAAATCAGTTTTCTTTCAGTTGTTCTTTTACTACCATTTAGTTAACACATTATTTCCATAAATTCTTTACTGTTGCTGCCCTGCTGGCAACAACTGCTGATAGAGGTCCACAAGTGCCCTGAAGTGCGCAACAGATAAGACATTTTGTGACGAGTCCTCTCCATTGATGGCTGAGGCAATGCAGCTGCACTAAAATACCTCGTGTACAAAGTATTTTGCATTTGTTCAGTTGTAGTGCCAAGTAAAAAGGAGCGTTACAGTCATTGTCAGAGCTTCAGCATTGAACTCTTTTGTGCTGCATTTGTGTTTCATAGGGACATTCTTCAGTCCGGGAGTGTTGCTACTGCAGGAGCAGCTGTGATGCCTGAGTTAGAGAAATGCTTGGTAACAGCCTGGTGGTCACCATCTCGTTTCTGAAAATAAGAAATGGGAAACGAATTCGGCCCTGGAGTCTTGCTTGGTCTCTTTCCTCGTGTTCTGGAAAGCATCAGGAGAGAAAACACTTTTCTGATGGGGAAGGCCCTCTGAGGCCATCTACCAGAACAGAGGTTGGGGTAATAGGAGATTCTGTCTTTCCCTGTTTTCACTGGAAGGTCCTTCATGCTCCATAAAATGCAATTTTGCTGAGGGCAAGCAGTAAAAGATCAGGTAAGAATGATCCTTTTTGGATTTATTTAGAATAGCAGCAATGAAAATAAGCCATCAGCTCAAAAAACACCAGAAGATGGTTGGTTCTTCACAGCTGAGTTATGGAACTCCAGAGAAAAACCTCTATTTCATCTCCTGCAGCCTTGTCCCTTTCTGTTCTCAAAGGTATAGAGAAGATAACAGCCTCTCTTAGACCTTCTTCAAAACAACAAACAAGAAAACAGAAACTTTCAGAGTGGAATGTGCTCTGCAACCTAAGTATTGACTGCAATGTGTTGTGATTTTTTTTTTTGTCCTGGAATAGCCAATAATTCCAGAAATCAATGTTTGGAAAGATGTGTGTAAAGAACTTTGAAACTGATAAAGGATATGCTGCTATCTTCATATTGATAACAGCCAACGTTGTGTTTTAAAGCATTTTGTCCAAATCAGCATATTAAAAGATGACACATTTATTCTGTTTATTATGAAGAATGAAAAGGAAATTAAAAGATCTCTTGAAAGATTTTTGGCCCTTTACAATTGCTCCTGTTTCAAAACCAAAAACCACGATAAGGCTGCTGAAATGATATACAGATCTTATCTCAGGCATGACTGTTACATAGTCTGCTTGGTTAGCAATGTAAGATATGTATGGACTTCTAGCATTTAATCGTTTGGATTATGCCTGTCTTTTTTGTGAAAACAAAATTGCTCAGTTTACTTCCAGTTATAAATAACAAAAGAGAGTGACATCTCAGTCATTTTTAAGAAGCCTGCTGCGCTGATTAGAATAAGATTCTGCTATTAGCTTCAGAATAATCACACAGACAACAAAACAGTGAAGTATATTGCAACATAGTATTCCTTGCATTCATAAATCTTTATTTCAGACACAGTATGGCAATGCGAATTGTTTCATTGTTTTGCAAAGGAAAGCGGAACCTAAGGAGAAGAACATCATGACATGAAACAGAGGACTTGTTATTGAGCCTCTTAGAAGGAATCCTGGCAGCTGAGAATATGAGATGATGACTTACAAGAGTTTTATCAGCTAACTTGTTTGACTGCTGGCTAATGTATAATACAGTGAGTGCAAATGGCAGGCAACACAAAGGAAATGTTTTCTCTTTGTGATTTGGTCTTTGTTTTCCAGCACAAAGCATAATTCTTTAATAGCTTAGCACAAAAATATAGCATTCTTTGGAATGCACATGTCCAACTCCTCCATGGCATTACCTTTTTGTGTGTGCATCTGCCTTACGTACTGGGTTAGAAAAGGATAATATTTGTCACATTGAAGTGAAAAAAAACCCACATTTCACCAGGCGATGGATACTGTTTTTACCCCTGTCTGCATTTGCTCTGGGGCACACTCTGTCCCATCCAGAAGCAACTTTGGCTTGAAATTGACTTAATCACAAAAAGCTTTCAAAATCTTGCTAGGCTAAACCTGAAGCCAGAACCAGGAGGAAATATATTATGTTAGCACAATTAAGGTAAAAGATATAACTAAAAATCACACCATAAGTCTTAACTAACCTTGAAAACAACTCTGCTTTCTCCACCATTTTTCTGCAGTTTTCTTCGTTATTCATTTTTTATATGTTACGTTTTATGTTGTTATGTACACAGAAGAATGGAGTTCAGAACATGAGTGTATATCTCAGTCCTTTGGCTAGTGTACGTTTCTCCAGTGATCCTCCCCACTTCCTCTCTTTTTGGCTTGTCTATTAATGACCTCCGTTCTTGCAGCTAGTTTAGTTTTAACTTATGTAGTGGGAATCGGAATAGTCTGAAATGACTTCTGCAAGTGTTCACATGAGCCAGGAACTTCTTATGATGTGTAACAGCTAAGTTTGTTGAGAGCAGTAGGGTAATTATTCACTTCTGTAGCCGTAATTAGATTTCATTATTCACTTACTCTACTGGAAGAACTGATCTGTTGTGAGGCAATAAACAGAACTGCTGTTTAGATCTATACATTTATATTCAAATTCATACCTGTAATTTTTCAGTGAGTTATAGATATCCCTCAAACATTATCTGGACCTTCAGGGAGCCTTGAGCGTTTGTGTCTAAGTATTTGATTTTAGGACCATATCTGTAACCATGTTAGCCTCTTCCTTTCATCACGTTTTGTTTTGTTTTTTTTTTTAAGGTTTATGTTGAAAATTAGGAAGATTTGCATCTAACTATTATAATTAAAAAGTCAGGTACTAAATTCAGTCTGCATCATACTGCAAAATTAATTCCAGAGAGTAATCTCTAATGATGGGGGAATACTTCTTGCATGATTAGATAGCTTCAGGCACAGAGGAATAACCCTTTAATTAGCTTGGAGAAGAAAAGTTACTGTGTCTGAGTCATTGCAAGGTACTTTGACTACTTGTCTCTGGCTGCAGGTGTCCCTAATGCTGAAAAAAAAATATGTTGTAGAAAATTTTGAGGAAGTATTTCCCTTAAAAAAAAGAAAAAATAATTATTTTCTTAATTCAAGTTTGTTTGGGGTTTTTTTTTCCCTGTTATGTTAATATGTAAGTATGTTAATTCACCTTTGAACATCCAAGTTGCCTTTCACAGCAGTGATGGCTAAACTGACTTCCCTTCGTCTATTCTCAAAATAATTGTCATAGTTACTGATATTATTGGATTGTTAACAATGGAACACACTGATTTCAGAGACAGTGTTGGCCACTGAGAGCAGCCTATCTGTTAACTTTTTTTATTTCAGCATACATGTCCCAGTAATTTTGTTTACTTTAAAGAAAAGCTTTATCACCACATGAATGGCATTCTTCAGTCCTTGCAATCTCTTAAGATTGGGACTCTTCGTTTTAAAAATTCAAACAAATAGTGTCCTTTTAGGGTTGTTCTTTTCTTTTAAAAACAGTGCAAGAGCAAGGTAGGAATAGTCATCAATTTCGAGCTTCCTGTCAAGTTTTATATACACTGTTTAAAACATAAATCAGTTCGAAATGTATCACTTAGAAATCAGTGCCACTTAAAGGAATATATATTCTTTATATGGGCTAGATATGAAAAGCCCTGAATGAAAGGAGATGCCTTTGGAAAGGCTTGATTAGATACATAGGCTTGCAGAACAATACTTTCTAAAATCAGTATGTATAACATTGAGTTTTACAAACACCTTCAGCCAGCCTTATGAGAAACTTGATCTTTCACATTTTTAAGGTAGTCTGATAACACAGACATGCTGCTAGACCTATTTTTTATCTGTGACACTCTTTTTTGTACAGTAGAGTGATAGCTATACTTATTTTTTTATGACAATTATGTATATCATAGTTTACTTTTGCATGTATTGTGCCTGAATACAGAGAGATAAATTGAGGCTTCTAAGAACAGCAAAGAAGAAAACTGTAGTGACTGGTTTTAAGACACTACTTACAGGGAGTTAATGGAAAATAGAGGAGCTCTGAGACATTCTTTTCCTGCAGTACACCACCAACACACCTGCATTTCTGCCAACGGCAGGGTACACAATATTCAAGGGGTTTTTCAGCTATCTGACCTGTGGATGGGTCGGCCTCCCAGAACATTTTGGGTAGAGATCCGCTGAAGGGCCTTACTGCTCACCCCATACTAAGGTGATTCTCAGGCTTTCCAGGTGGGCATTGTTCTCTGTGACCAAATCTTGTCCTGACAATGAACTCCCTTGATTATATGACAGATAAAACTAGGAAAGAGAATGCAGAAAACCAGTCCCTGGCCACTTACTGTATCCTGGATCTGTTACTACTATAGTGAGCTGCAAGAGTGATAAAAAGATCCGAAGAAACATAGGACTTCAGGCATGGAGATCGTGCTTGATTTGGGATAAAGTTGTTGTAAACAGCTGTGCTGTGCTTTCTTTGGAAACTCAGTCTCATACGTTTATTAGCTACACAGCAGTGCACTGCTAAGTGTTCTTGCCTAGGTACCAGTGTCTGCAGGGACTGGCAGCTTGTGACCTTGTGGTGGGCTGTGTATAACGTAGATCTAGTACTTATTTGTCTCAGACTGTACCGCTTAATGTGGCTTGGGAATCCCTCTTGCAGGTGATTTTGACATGCAAGGAGCAACAGAATTAATCCTTGCCTGAGCAAGGCAAGCAGGAACTGGAACAATTTCCTCAGGTGATTTCAGTATGCTCTTGAAAATTGTCTTGGCTCCCAACCATTTTAGGCTCAGAATACCGGAAATTATTTATAAAGCCACCATGCATGAGGGACATGCATCACAGAATCTTTATTGAAAGCAGGTGCTAGTTCTCCAGTTTGCAGTGTAGTAGGTGGAAGCATCAGCATCCTGGGGTTGATGGGTGCCGCTTCCAGTGTCGTGTAATTACTGTTTGGGAGTTGAATTACTTAGCGTTCTGTATTTCATACCCAGGGAAGGGATGGGTTGTATTTACTGCCTTAAGAGCTGGTTATTTCATGTGTGGATAGGTATTCGTGGAGTTTTTGAGACACACCTGTTCAGTCAGTGCCCTTGCTCTATTGAGATTTGTTTATTTTATCCAAGCAATAGATTATCTTTCTTGATGAAGCCATATAAGCTGTGCTTAAAGGATGTAAAAGGTTTTCTTATTTTTTTATTTTTCTAATCTAATGTGCAGTGAAAAATTTTTATCTGTAAAGTGACATTGGTCTGGGAAGAGTGCTGGTTTGAATTCCTATACTATTTTATTCCTATTCTTATTTGTAGCTCTAAAGAAATGCATTTTCCTTTAGAAAATGGCTGACCCAGAATAGACTATATTTTAATCTCATCAGGAAAAACATTTCAATACTTATGGTCTTGAATTAATTTGGTGATTAGTTTATTTTTTAAATACTGACTTAGCTGACTTTACATTAGTAAACAATGGCAATAGCTAAAGGAAAGAAAGATGATCCTGAGGTCCCCACGCTACCTGCAGTGTAAGTTCTGAGAAGGTTTTAGTAGAAAATGTTAATTTTACTTTGCAGATAAAATTAACTACAACTGTGAAAATTATGCCGAACTTCTTTGGATCTTGTTTGCCCTAGTTTAATATGAAAACTTTTACTTTTAGTTTGAAACCGTTTTTTACTTTCCACTTTTCGGCAAACCACATAATGAAATGGAGGCATCTATTCTTCAATCAATTAGAACCAATTTAGCTTTGTTAGTGTAGTTCTGCTGGGGGGCTTTTTGTCACTGTGGAAGAAGCCCCTTTCTTAAAACATCTGAAGGAGAAGCCATTTTAGTGGAGTTTATTTTTGGTTTTAATCTTATTATTTATATTCAGTAGAATGGAGGACTTTTACCTTTTTATTTGTTTTAGAAAACAGCAGTGCAGGTGTTGGGTTTTGTTTGGATTTTTTTTTCTTAATTTATCAAAACACAGCCATGTCTGTTGCGAACAAATTAGAGTCAAAGGTCAGACTGTCAGTTCTGCTGGAGTTGTAAGGACACATTTTTTAGAGCTGAATCTTAGCAGCATTCAGACTCACAATAGGCAAAATGTAGTGAAAGGCGCTAAATCAAGATGCTGTTTTGACTTTTAGGTTGCCCGATGTGGGGTCAGGAGTGGGACTTGATGATCCTTGCGGGTCCCTTGCAAGTCAGGATATTTTATGATCCTGTGATTCTATGAAGAAAGCCTATAACTATGGTGAAAAAAAAAAAAAGCTAGCATTTCCTTTAGATTAACTTTTGGTGTTTTTTTTTTTGTGAACTTTGTGTCGAAGTACATTGAAAATAAAATATATCAGGCTGAGAATGCAGCATTTCAAAGAGAGTAATACCATGGAGATTTAACTGTTACTTATATCTGATTCTTTCGTTGTGGTGATGATGATATCTGGGCAACCCAAAACTGCATTAATTTGTAGATGTTAGAGGGGAGGGCTGCACTCCATTGTACAATCTCAAGGCTTTCACTGATAACTGGAAGACAACTAGCAGCCAACATGGGCCAAAACCCTTCTCCTGCTGCTATAAACATATTTTGGCCATTGACTTTCTGATGTTTAAAAAAAGGTATAAAAAAAATACTGTATTGTGTTGTAATACTGTATTGTAAAATATTGGTATTGTCTCTATTAGTGCATTAAATCATATCCTGAAGAATAAGTTTGCTTTCTGTTACTTTGGTTTTGTAATTAAATTGTTACAGCTTATTTATGCACGGAAATCAGGTCAGTAGGTCATCAGGTGGCTGGAAGATGGTAGCTCATGTTTCTGTTATGTAGTAAGGGTTAAAAATAGACATATGTAAGCTAGGGTATTTGTGCTTTTCTAAACACATCGAGAATAAATACACAAGAATACATCTGTGTTTCTCAGTTGTTCAAAGATAGGCTCTCCTTTCACCCAGGGAACTGTTGATCAGTAAACCCAGCTAGCAGAGAGTGTTATGGAGAGAGTCTGAAGTAACTGTTCTATAGGTGAGCAGGGCTAAAATGCAAGGTATGTGATTTGAGGCCCATGGAAGAGCAGGAACCTCCTGCTCCTGTGTCTTGTGGATATGCAATAACGAACTGAAGAGTAACCAGAGAAGACCAAGGAAGACAGAAAACGGGGATCTGGTATGCAACAAGCTATGGTAACTTAGTTTGAGATGGTGATTCTTGCAGAAAACAGCAGTGTATTTATGGGATTGAATTCGCTTCAGATATCAGACTTACTCTTTATATGGAACAATATATGTATTTCATAGTGGTTAAGGTCCCTGGTGCAGGGTTAGAGATCAGGGTAGCAGCACATGAATGGGAAGCGACTGATGGGAATAGGAGGCTTGTACCTTGACTGAATTGTAATGCAAGGTCCTTCCTATGACTCAATGTGTAGTTACTGTTGCCATTTCAGTATCCTCTTGTCACATTGAGTATTGCATGGAGAAAATATGTTTACCTTAGGGTAACTGCACCATTTCACCTTTTCTTCAGTATTTGATGTTCTCTCTTTGACCTCTGAAGGCCCGTGTCTCCACTGAAGCTGCCCTGTTCCTTTTCTTCTGCACATAATACTCCTTCCTCTGTTAAGAACATTTGTGAACAGTGAACAAGTGGGAAGATCTAAGTTGTGCTACCAATAAAGATTTTAACAAAATATTGGCGTAATCAAGTTAAAGTAGTTAAGTATGTTGTTACTAAAAGCTAGATCTGGTGAGCCTTTATAGGCTTTGGAATTGGAATAGCAATTCAAAATGAATCATTTTGTATTACAGAGTATTTTCATATAGTTTCTTCCATGGTCTGTTTTTCCAACTATAATTATGCACAATTGACTCTACATTTCGCCCCAGTTTGCGGATTACCCCCCTGCCTATGTTTTGGGATGATGGCAAACTCCAGGCACACGTCCCTCTATTAGTTAAACTTCTTATTTTCCTGCAGTAAGGCAATCCCTTACAGCCCTTTAATACCCTCAGCAAAGAACAATGAAGCAAGCTAGCTTGAGTCATTCTGTTTCAACCTGGGCATTGTTTGTCTTTACCATCAAGATGGGATGAGCTGTGGAGGGCACAACTTGTTACATCTCTGAGTGTGTGCCCAGGCACCCACATGAAGAACCCTGAACCTTTCCAGGAGTCTTGAAGTCTAGGTTATCATAATCACAACTTGCTCTGCTCTTAGATTTTTCCTGTTAATAATATGCACCAAGTGCAGCTTGTTGCCATTAGCACGTCGATGTTCATTTTTTTTTTTTTGTATTACACACTTACCAGCAGTTCATAGTGTTGTGCTCAGTAGCATACCAATAACAAAGTTAGGCAGAGAGAGGGTGGTTGATGGATTTATTTTTTCCCGCCTAGCGTAATGGGCAGTGTGATAAGAGATTGTACCATATGTAGAAAATCATATTATTTTAAAATGTAAATAAATGCAGCTGTTTTGAAGAAAGAAAGGTAGCAATTCACAGCTCAAACAACATGTGAAAAATGTGCAATACCAACACTCTGCGAAGGAACAGTTTCTCCTGGAAAGTGAACAGTCAAAGCTCATGCTTTCAAATACTCACTCTGTTAAGACTGAACATTATACAGTAATCTACTACCATTGGGGTACAACGTATATACAGCTCTTCATTGTTTCTGCTATCAGGGTACAATGGCTATTGTATTCTTTGTTGGTTTTGATTGCAAGATAAAGAATAAGAAGTCCAAGACTAAACAAATTATTTCCAACTGACTTACTGATTTGATTTATCTATTTTTATGACATGGGAGGAGCAGTATAGTGATTTTACTAATAGGGATAAGCATCTCAGTGTAAAGTCTGGAAAGCCTAGTTTTACTGCTATTATTGATGGCAAAAAAAGAAAAAAATGGCACAATGCTGCAGGAGTTCTACCGATTCTAGACTTGCTATCTATTTAACATTGTTTAAAACTTATGTTTATATCAGAAATTAGTATGATGACATTAAATTAGAGATGATGAGGTGAACTGTTATGCTGGTTATGAAAAATTCAAAAATAGCTTCAGGCATACAAAGTAAGCAACTTCATTATAATGCAAAGTATTTTACTATTGTTAAAAATTAAACTGCGTTCCAAATGTTATTTAAGCTCCTATAAAAAAAAAACAACTTAAGTTCTTAGAGTTATTGTTTTGTTTTGAAGTGAAATGTTACCTATGCAGATAGGTATTTTCAGAGCATTTGGCTGATCTCAGAGAAAATACTGTAGAAAAAAATATTACCAAGCTTGAAGAGAAATACCAGTGTTTGTATTACCCTTTGTCTTCTCCCTCTGCACTTAATGTGAAATTTCTATTAATTAGCAGAAACAACTACAAAGCAGTGATGCACAGCTCCTACTAATTTTGTTTTCCTCAGATACTGTATCGTTGTTTTCACCTGCAAAAAAACCAAACTGTCCTTGCTAGAAATAGCTGAGACGCACAGATGAGTGTGATTATCATGGGAATGTTTTACAATTCTTAGCAACTTTGTCGTAATATTACTGTACTTCAGTTTCCTCAAGTGGACTATGAAAATGTGTTACTTTCATGCTGTTCACAGGAGCCATGAGAATGAAACCGTGTCTAGCCAGACGGCCATAAGGCTGCACACAGAAATTTTTTTTTTGAGATTCCTTTGGATTCGTGCACACGCAATTATGAAAAATGCTTTTTGTTCTTAGTTTCTGCACTTAACATTTCCTATTCCCCTTTGCTTATACATAGCCTATTCAGGAGCAGCAAGCCACCCCTTTTAGCAAAGTACTAGTACAAAATGGCGTCAGGAGCCACCAATGTACGTTGCCTCTTAACCATTTCCTCACAGCAGAGTCCCCTTAGCAATGGGGCAGAGCCAGGGCTGGTTGAGGTAAGATTTGCGGGGTGTCGCTACCACTTTTAAATGGGTGGGGGAAATTCTCTGTGGTAAAGATTGTTCACTTACCTGCAGGTGGACTGTGCCTTAAGGCAGATGACTCTTCTGCTTTTTTTTTTAGTTTTTTTGGGTGAATCCATCTTGGGGAGACTTCCGAAAGCTGAAGGAAAGGCAGTTGTTGAGGGGCAGTTGCTGCAGTTTGAGCCTTTTTCAGGCAAAATTTAAGGTGTTGGGTTTTTTTTCCATCAGGCTGATTGGCCTATTTATAATTCTGCCCTTTAAAAGGGAAATGTGGTGAGCCATCTCTGTGGTGCTCGAAGAGGGAGGTGACTGAGGGTGGAGGAGTGATCTGGAATGTTCCAGAACAACCTGGAATCGCTGGGGGTGGGATTAGCTTGAGTTCCCTCCCGGCAGCCAATCAGGGGGTGTCTTGGGGAGAGGTGGGCCAATCACAAGGTGGGGCACCTCCCCAGGCCACCTGCCTGAGGGGCCTGGAGGCAGCTGCTGAGGAGCCCGGTGGCCGCAGCCCTGAGGGGAGTGGGTTTGGGGGATGCCTGAGGAAGGGGGCAGGAATGGCAGAGGGTGCTGGGGTGGGGGGAGAAAAGGGGCGGTCTGGGGAAGGCTTGGCCTGCCTCTGCTGAGGAGAGATCGAGGACTGAGAGGTGTTCCTGCCCATGGCAGGGCGGGTGGAACTAGGTGATCTTTAAGGTCCCTTCCAACCCCGACCGTTCTGTGTGTCTCTGAGAGACTGAGGCAGGAGGAAGCCGGGGCACAAGGAGCTGCTGAAGCCGGAGTTTCGGCTGGGCCGGAACCTAGGTGATCCCTTGTAAGGTGAGGTGTGTGTGGGTGTGAAAGAATAACTAAGAACACGAAATGTGATACAAAGCTTGGGTTGGTAGAGCTTCGAATTTGTTTGAATGACCCCTTGCACTGCATCTGTTTAACCCTTGACAGCTGATGAAGAAATACTCTCAAAGAATAAAATACCAAATTAAACGTAGGAGCCTGAAGTTATCTAGGTTTAGGCAAACACTTTTGGTACATTTCAGGTGTCTGTCTGACTTGCACATCTTGTTTATATACTTGCTTATTTAATGTTTATGCAAAAGGAAAACAAACCCTGCTTCTTGCTTACACAGGTGCTACTCAGCCTCTTTATAAAGGCAGCCGTTTCAGGAGACAAGAGTGCCATAATGTTCCTACTCTGTCATACCGCTGTTTTTCCTTTGGAAGTGCAGTCTAAGAAAAGCTAAATGATTGTCTATGCGCCTATGAATGTATAAAATAATAGAAGAAATAGAATTATGATGGTGATGCATGGATGTATTTTTGAAATCATACATAGGCACAAGTAATCATCAATCTAATCGTGCAACAGTTTTTAGATTTATTAAGCTTACTTACTGCAAATGTTAAATGTACTCATGTTACCACAAAAAAAAGAAGTGTATTTTAAATCACTGTGTCTGAGTTGACATAGCTTGTTTTCTTAGTGTTGTGGTCAAATGACTTCAGAAAATACGTATTTTGGAGTATATTCCCTTCGTTGTTGAAGTCAAGGCTGTTACTTGAAGGGTAGGTGGTGGAATACATTCAAAGGCATTAGTTATAAATCAAACCAATTCTTTCTCTAGAAAGGTTTGATTTATGAATGTCAAATTAACTTTTCCAAACTTGCTGTAAATTATCTCAAATACGGGAATTTTCAAAAAAGGAAAATTAAATGTATTCACACTATGCACTCAAGGTAAAATTTGATGCAGTATTAATCAATAACAATGTCTTCTAGGATGATGGGGACGTAATTCGAGAGATACATTTGGAGCAGCTGTTGTTCTCCTGGCTGATAGAGGGACCAGAAAAAAAGGTAAGAAAAACTTGTTCTTTTAACAGGAAAGCGTGTTTCAAATTCTATTTTTTTCCTCTGCTAGCTTAATAATAAAAAAAAAATGCATGTTAGGAGTTTAGATGGAGACATATTGAACAGATAAACCAGATAAAGATTTAACAGTGTAACTGATATCGTATAATACTAAAAAAAGGCAGTGTAATAGTGTGTTAAAATAGGAGTCCCCAGAGATATAAAAAATGTGTTGTTTCTTCTCTTATGCATGTACAAAAAATAGTTCTATGAGCTGGGATAGATTTATTATTCTTCATTGATTGCCTCGTTCTGTTGGAGGACATTTCTGGCAGTAAAGTAGTAGACCTGTCACATCTATCATGATGTGTCGGAGATCTGTCAGGTCTATGGCTCTTTTTGAACTTCGCTGTTTTAGAAAAATGTAGCTGAGCATTACAGGCAGAAGTTTGACATTTCCAAGATGAAAATCAGTCTTTTATGTTGTGTTTCTCAAACAAGACTTGCGCTTTGATAGCACAAGTAGTGGTTTCACATGTTTGGGGGTACAACATGGGCACAGAATAATTTGGGTAACCGATTTTACAGGTGTTCTGTAGTGAATATAAATTGAAGAAATGATGATACAAGAGTTACTCAAGGCAGATGGCAAATCAAACGCTGATCTGCTGTTGCCACAAACATAAACTTAAAGGTGTGAGCTTGTATTTATTTTCAAAGTTGGGGACTAACAAGGTAAACACAGCCTGTGGTGAACTAGTATACTGTATTTAGAGGGAAAGAAAAGAAGTGAGTATGAGCTCAGAATGAACTGCTAAAAGTATGATAAGCAATGAGATACGTTGAATGTATAGGAGGAGAGGTCATATGAAGCA
Source organism: Chroicocephalus ridibundus (assembly GCF_963924245.1). NCBI lineage: Eukaryota > Metazoa > Chordata > Aves > Charadriiformes > Laridae > Chroicocephalus > Chroicocephalus ridibundus. The sequence goes on from NC_086289.1 coordinate 39,205,189, forward strand.
CTGTTGTAACTGATGGACATTGAACTTTAAAATTAAGGTAAAAAATATTCAAACAATTTGTTTAAGTGTAAAAGATGTTGAAACAAAGGGAACCATTGTGTCAACACCGGTCCTCATCAAGCTGGTCAGCATCTGGGCTTTTACTTACGTATTATGCTGTCACTAGAGACAAGCCACAACTAAGGTAGTTTTATGCTAATGGCTGTATCTAGACACAACAGAATTCTAAGGAGAAGGGCAGCAAGGAGTCATGAGCAGCCAGACAAGCACAAATAGATGGTGAAATATTTTGATGTTGGGTTGCTGCCCAGGGAAGATGTTTGGAAATAGTGAACAAAGCAGTGGTCTTGTTTTATTTTTAGTTATGTTCAGGGAAACAGTCATCAGAAAAATAATTAAAAAATGTTTTGATACTTAGTTTTCCCCTTCCAATAGAAAGAAGCATGGAAACTCCTCAAGTAGTACATGTTTTTGTTCTAGACTATAACTATATGGGAGGAAGAATTGCCTCAATATGTATGTGTTGATTCTTTCTGCTCTCTTTTGATTTGGATAGAACTGTACCTTTGGTATAAACACATGGTATGATTAAAAGAATATTAAGATGGTCAAGTTGCGTTAAGAAAAAGAATGACAGAAAGTAAAAGAAAGCAACAGTCAGAGGCGGAGTTCGGCTTTACTGAAATCAATCATAGTTACAGGCATAAACTGAGTGATTTTTCTCAATTTGTAATATATAAATAAATGAAAAAGTCTGTATGTATGTAGCACTGAAATGTGATACAGTATTCTGCATTTTGAAAGGTGTGTGTTTTTTCATCCACCCTGAGTAAAGGCAATCATTTTCACAAAACATTTTTTTCATGTCAAGTGTCAAGACCATTCTGTAGAGCTGTTGCCATATATCTATTCTGATTTTACATGGAGAAACATGGTTTTACCTGCCTGCATAGCTCACAGAGCTAGAGGGGTTTTCTTTAAATATTTTAAAAAATCAGTTCAAGATAATCAGTCATTCTAAAAGATAACTATTTATTGAAATGTGTTATATTGAGGAAACATAGAACATAATGGAGTTGCTTGGTTTGTTTTTCCAAAACCTTAGGAAGCCTTTTGCTACCTTCTGTTGTACGTTATCTGGTATTATTAGTGTTATAACAGTACCTATTTAAAATCAGGAGTTTTCAGCCTGATAGTTTTTCATTTGAGTCACCAGAGTACGCACTAATTTTCCACATGTATGATAATGTCAGCCACAAAATACTGACTCCACTTTCTTAAGGAGTTTTAGCAATGTGTGAAATGCATAATTAGAGGAGTAATGGGTTTGTACCTTTTAACAATTGTTTCATTCAGGACAACAGCAAAACTCCATAGAGCACACAAATAGTCTTAAGTTTAAATAAGATGACGTCTAAGTTGGTCTGATAATTTCTCGTCCACATAATTATTACTAATAATAAGTTGGAGAAAGATGTTTTAGCTATTTCCAAGCTAAAGACATTGAGAGAAAAAAAATCCATTCTGTTCCAGAGTAGACGCCATTAACAGAGATTGCCTTCAGCCCATTAAACCTTGTCACTGAGATGTTTTAAACAAGTGTTTGTTTCTAAAAGCTGTGGAAGCTAAAGAATGAAAAACCAGTTTGTTTTTAAAAGCATGTTTTCTGAGCCTTAATAAAATGACACTTTGTCTTAATTTTGTGTCTCCACTCATGCAGGAAATTAGAGGACTAGTTTCTTCCTGCAGAACTCTTGTTTTCCAAGCTTCAGGCTCAATTTGGCAGACTATATTGCTCAAATTAGCTTGTAAATTAATTATTTGTTTCTAAAGTACAAGTGATATCAAATTGTATACAAATACTTAAAATATGAACATATTTCTCATTTGCTTATGTAATTATATGATGGTTGCTCTTGTCAAGATGTGTATTTGCTCAGAATCTTAGTATTAATTTACGTTACTGAGTTTCTCAAACTGCAATGTGTCATTGTTAAGTATAATTTAGAATTTTATCTCTCCTCTAATCTTGTAAGTTGCTAGCTTGATCTTATTTCAGGCTAGAATGATCTCAAAACTCATAAAATCATAGAATAATTTGGGTTGGAAGGGACCTTTAGGGGTCATCTAGTCCAACCTCCCCTGCAACAAGCAGGGACATCAACTAGATCAGGTTGCTCAGAGCCCCGTCCAGCCTGACCTTGAATGTTTGTAGGGATGGGGCATCGACCACCTCTCTGTGTCAATGTTTCACCACCCTCACTGTAAAAAAATTCTTCCTTGTAGCTAGTCAGAATCTACCCTCTTTTAGTTTAAAGCCATTACCCCTTGCCCTGTGGCAACAGGCCCTGCTAAAACGTTTGTCCCCATCTTTCCTGTAGGCCCCCTTTTAAGTACTGAAAGGCCAACTAGCCCTGTGTGTGTATAGTGACAGTGGCAAATCTGGATGAAGATAATGTCATTAAAATGTCTGATTTCTGTATGGATATCTAATTGATATGAAATGACATTTTCAAGCAAGGCCTGCATGCTAGTGGCACGTGAGAGTTTTTTATGGGATTCCAGCTTTGGAGGGAATATTCTGCTACTCTGCAGGTCCAGCCCAAAGTCAGGTTAGAAGAAGGAGTCGTGAAAGAAGGCAGCATGAAATGGTCTGTCAAACTTGAGAGGTGATTGCTGTCTGTTGCACCCATGCTTTCAGCGAAAATACTGCCCGTGGAAATCGTATAGCGTAGCAGGTGCTGAAGTCATTTTGCAGTGCTGGTCTTCATATGTTGCAAGAGAAACATCAGAATTATTAATATATTATTAAGCTATAATTAATAACGTATGTCATGTGATGCTTCAGCTTTTCCTGACACTGAAGGTGGTGAACATGGATACTCTTGTTGCCTGTATACATAATGCCCTTGAGATGCTGTGTAGTGCTATGCTGACACCCCAAAGTCAGGCAGAGCCTTGAAGGGATCTGCCTAAGCCTTCTCATTAAAGTGAGTTTCTCAAAGGTGGCTGAAATGCTTTTAAATACTAAACAAAGCCAGGTTTTGATAGAATAAAAATTTGAACGATTAGTTATTAGAGAAAATTCCAAGTAACAGAAAAGAAACATGGAGGATTTCTAAGCGTTTTACCTCATACTGCTCTTGAACTTCATAATGGGTCCTTGATTTCAGCCACGCAGTAACTTGGTGAGATATAGCAAACATGTTTCAGTCCTTGCTGATTCTGAGGAGGTTTTGTTCCTTTGCCTGCAAGGCCTGACTGTCTGCACCCGCTGCTCTCGGCACTCTCCTACGCTCCCTATGCAGCAGGTTCTCAGCTCCTTGTGCTGTAACTTACTGCTGCCTGCACTGGGGGAGCTTGCCTCCCTCCACACCTCAGTTTTTTTCCTCAACCTTTTTAAAGGAACATAGCACAAGGATGAACAAGAAAACCAACCAACCAAAAAAAAAACCACCACCAAAACTCACAAAGAAAGAAGCATTCAGGGACTGCCCTGTCACAGATGAAAAAAGGGGTAAAGACTAAGCAAGATCATACATGTCACACTGTTTAGATACCGCACCTTTAAAGAGCGAGTGGTAGGACTGACTGCAGAACTGGTATTGAGGTAGTCTCTTCTATTCTGTTGGCCAACAGTTCTTCCTCAAACCCCAGTGTGAACACTTTACTCCTACTTCTATAAAAGTCTCTTGATGTGACTAAAATCTACGACAGCTTTGCCCCACATTGGTACATGAAGACTTTATATTGCGTTTAAGAGCAGAAGTTGATCCTGAGCAAAGCCCATCTGACATTGATTATTAATGTTAGTAGATGCTGGACTGTAAGAATACATCAAAGGGCAACTACATTTTTAGGAATAAAACGAATTTTTTTCCGTCTCTTTCAACTAGTATTTGCATTCCAAACCAATCCAATGAACTATTTGTAGAGAAAAAAGAAAGCTATGCAGGTCCCTGTTGTAGGCTGTGTCTTAAAACCTCTACTCAAGTTGCTGCATTATAATTAGCCAGTTCAAAAGAGGCTCCTCTTAAGACGACGGGTTTAACATGTAGATAAATAAATGCTCAAACCTGTTCTACATCTTCTGTTCATTTTGATAACAAAACGAAAACAATGTTATTGAAAATTGATTTCAGCTTTTGTATTAATAAATTAATTGGAATATTCTGAGCATTGTTCATCTTAATTTCTTCTGAAATTTGCTTTGAACATTATGGGTTGTTTGAGAGATCATTTGCGTGATGTGGAGGTTAATGTTTGACACATTTTGACACTGTGATCGGAGCTCTTAGTTTTCCAGTATGTCTGTGTGGCAGAGATGAAAATGAGATGCTAATCTCAAACTGGGAACCCATAGTAGTTAAATCGGGTAGACTTTCTCAGTAGTGGTACTTTTATCTGTGTGCTGAACCCATGGTCCTCAAACCCTTACCTGGGATAAGAAGAGAAAGCATGGGATAGGTAATTGTTTTTTTGGTTTGGTCTGTGTTGGTTTGGTTTGCGTTGGTTTGCAAGGGGGATTTTTTTCATTCAGTCGGTGTTAGTCATTTGAATGTATTCAATTGAATGCGAAATGTTAAGGTTTCAGCACTGCTATCCTCATCCTGGGTGTTTCTTTAGCTGATAGAGTGTAATTATTTTAAGTTGGAAGGTACTAATAGCTCTATGTGAGAGTACTTTGTTGTCAGGACAGATTTTAATGCCAACTGCATGAAGTGTGCTGTGTATTCATGCTGAATGGAAAGAAGAATAGAATTGTTCAGTAGTGAGCTGGCTGAAGAATAGAAGCCTCCAACCAACACAGTTTGAGAAGAGCAACCACTGTATTAGTAACACAGCTTTTCTCTGACAGTTGATAGCCAGCGGGATCTGGTATATTGTTAGGTTGCAGATTTAAGAGGATAATCAGAAACACAAGCTGAGGGAGAATCCAGCAGAGAGAGATGGTGAGGTTGGCAGAACTCCTTGAGAGCTCTCAAGTACCTTGTTGAGGAGACAGCTTTGGAAATTGTAAGGAAGCTGATGACTGTTCTTTTACTTGCTTTTCGTTCAGTGGAGCTGCATTTCTGTGCCTTTGAGGACTTGTAAGCAGGCTGGTGTCAGAGAGATTTGTTTATCATCAGGTTTCTTCCTTGTGGAAGTAACCAGGGATGGGCCTTTTGGCTTCTTGGTTAGAGTAGCACTTACCTTGAAGGTAAGCTTTCTAGTCGTTTTTATCCAATAAAATAGGCCTTCCACTTGAATGCCATCAGTGTGCATTTGCTCTTTTCTAGTTTCTCATGTTTGTGATGTGCAGGATATATACTAAAAATAACATCTATGCACCTTTTCTTTCCAAAAATGATACCCTCTCCCAGATGTGCCTTTAATCACTATTTAAGGCCTAACCACTTTCATCTTTGATGACATTGCATTAATTACTTACATTTGTGTATTCACTCTGCTAATGAAATGATCCATTTTCTTCAGGTTACTGCAAATGTACTGTGACAAACTGAAATATATGATGTGTGGTGTTTGTGTCATTATACCAGCTCTTTGAAAACACAGACTTAAGCAATAGAGGTGTTCTATGTGTTCATTTATGCCTTGAGGATTGTAAAAAGAAGGTGTTTTCACATCCTGCACTGAGATAGATTTACTGGCAGAAATCTGTAGTGTAGGCCAGTTGTTTGTTCAGGAATTATACTGTGTTACCCTTGAAGTTCAGCTAGGAGAGTGCTACCTTGGGTGTGTGGGCCAGGAAGGTCCTCTTGCTGCTCTGCCAGGGTGTTTGCTATCTGTTGCAAACAGGGTGGAGAATTCTCCCTAGCTGTTGGGGTTTTTCTTTGTTTGCCCACAAAGCATTTCTGCAACAGTACCATCTTAATCCTCTTATATTTGTGTTCATGGAATCATTTTGCAGCTGCTTATGTTTCCAAAGCAAAATATCAGAGCTAGGGAGGAAGGGAGCATATTCCCTTTCCCCCAGTGATATTTCAGAATAGAAAGAGTGGATCATTCTGAACAATCCAAAGCTTCGCTGTGTTACTATCCTCTTCCTGGTGAAAGTTTGAGTGGGACAGTAGATTGTGGAAACTCTGTGCATGTATAGTAGTGCTTCTGTGGTAATGATGAGTTTGGTTTTCAGAATTGAAAACAAGTAGTGTTTTTTAAAAAGCAAAATAAACAGTTCCAGAAATGAGATTAATAGTAAAAATCCTAAAATGTTTTTTCATGTTCCTTTGAAGTAAGGAAACACCCACCTTTTGGGATATTGTCAGCTTTACATCTTAATCATCTCTTAATTTTATTTGAGTTTTCTTTAATCTAGGGTTCAGTCTTGCCAGGGAATAGCAGGTGAACCAGATGTACACATTGGCAAGCATTCAGTATGGCATACTGCAATAATTTACACTTAAAACAAGCCTGTGGATAAATCTGTCTTTTTCTGAAGCTCCTCACAGATCCATCTCTCTGGAAAATTGTTTCCTTTCTTTTTTTATTTGTCCCCAGTTGTTTGAGCAAGGTATGTATTTTGCCTCTTTGGGGAGGGGCATTCCTGCATATGCTGCTTATACAGTGCTGCCCATATAATTATAGACTGGTTGCATGGAGTAGTAGATACGCTTTTCCATTTCTTTTTATAACCCAACAAGTTTGCATAATCAAACCTATTTAAAAAAAGACCTGTTTCTAACACCTGTAATAAGTGTTTCTGATTCCTTCAAGGTTACACGAACATGCCATGAAAGTATAAGTCACTCTGTCTTAACCTTCTTAAAATTGGATGCAAATTTTTTACGTTATGCAATTCAAAGATCAGTTAAATTTTGTTTATTTTTGATTTAAGTAAACTGGGCAATCGGTTCACTTTTGAGGATTTATTTTACAATGGATAGAGATGGTCATTTAGTATAAAAATCTTTTGAACACTTCTGTTGTATTTTATTTTATCTCAATCTGACAAATATATTTTAAAACATATATTTATCTTTTCCTGCTTTGTTAGTTAGGGGCTATGCCATTTATAGAACTTGATCTCTAATCACATCCATCATCCATTCAGATAATGCATCAATATTGCAAAATATTAATTCCTGTGATTAGTTGCTTACTTATTTCTAAACTGTAGTTTGCTCCTACCAGCCTGAAGGTTGCATGGAAGCCACACTGAGGCCCTTGCTCATCAGTGGTTTTCTGTTCATTGCCTAAAATGGGCTTTGTAGGACTATTGCCATTCTAATGCCAGAGAGGAATTGTCATCTCAGACCTATTCCTGATGGTTTACTACGGCAGTAGGTCAGTACAGAGATGGTTTCGTTCAAAACATTCCCTCAGCTATGTCCCATTGTGTATTTTGAGTTGACAGACAAAAGGTGGTGAGTACTGTGTCCGTATTCAGTTTTGACCACCACCTAATTGTACAAGTACATGGAAGACTACTGCAAGCTGTGCTAGCCCAACATACTCATTTGTTACCCAGTGGTGACAGGATGTACTGGAAAATAAATTGTTTTTCCTGTGATGAAATAGATGTATGGACCTTGTGTTTGAAAGTCAGAATTTTGTGAATAATATGTCCTAAATTCTGCAGACATACATCATACCCAAGGCAAATTTGCAGACAGATCTAGTGAAAAAGATTTATGAGACTTAACCACTAGGGTAGTTGAGCTCTTGGGTGAAGCTGGTATTTCCTTCATTACACTGTCTTGCAGTAGAGAGTCTGAACTAGTACTGACAGTATAAACTCTGACTCCCTGTCCTGGTATCTTAGAGAAGGACTTAAAAATTAATGTAGTCCCAGCTTTTATAAAAGACAAATAAGAAAAACAACTTTTTCAATGCCTGTGATACAATGTGAAACTTTCTGCGTCTCCTCAGTCTCAGCTTGGGGTTTACTAATTTTTCACATCTGTGGTATCAGAGCTGGAGAAAGACACCTCATCCTTCACATTTTTGTTGCGTTGTATGCCCTGACATAAGCTGTCTGCATTTGATTTAATTTCTTCTCCTTACTGGTGATCACTGGTGATCTGTAATCTGATCTGTGATTCTGTGTGAAACAGCTGGTACACGGTGTCTGCACTAGGGTAGCCATCCCTCCCTCCAAATTTCTGATGTAGACAAATTTCCATACCCTAAGAAGTAAAAGTTATAAATAGCAGGCTAAGTCTTAACAGGTACTGAATCTGGACAACTCCCAAGTGATGTAGTGATCAAGCTACTGGAAATACTGCTTTTGAGAACAAGCATTTACTTTAGTTTCTGATGCAATCAACTAATTGTGCCTAGCAAAGTGATATTTTTAGAAGAATGGTTTCGCAAGAGCTCTAATTACTGTGTGCTGTATGGTGAGCAAGAGGGAAATTAGATGTAATGCTAAAACTACTTATTTATAAATTAATGTTATCTGTTTAAAATTAGCATTTTAAGAGAGCTGATTGCCAATGCATTCAGTGGTAATATGTTGCTTGAGCAGTCATTAACAGTCGTACATTTTTTTCATTAAGTTCCTAATTCAATTTTTTGCATTGGAGCAATTTGCTTCATATTTAAGATTAAACTTCATGTGAGTATGATAGCACTTTATGTGATTTTATATTTGTCATGTTTTCTGTTTACACTTATTTACTTGGTTTCTATCACAGACACGAATCTGTCAAAACCCAGCATAAATATATCCCTCTTTCACTCTTCTTTTTAACAAAGGGGTGAAGACAGTGTAATAGAAAAAACCTTGCTTGCTTTCTTTTGAATTCGCGGCTTCTTTTTGAACTTAAATATGTTATATTTAAATATTTGTTTTCACTGCTAGTATAATATTTTTAAAATTTTTTTTTTTAAATCTACATGGGCATTACAGTTGTTCTCCCAGCATTTTTTAGTCCTTTACGCACCCAGCATCATTAATCCGTGGTCTCTTTTTCACAAAGTTTGACGGGACACAAATTGTATCCATAGAGAACTGCATTGAATGCTTGTGGAGAACTTCATTCAGCCAGGTATTAACTGCAGCAATCCTTATGGGGGAACATTCACTAGTATGAATGATGAAATCTTAAACTTCTTCCTGAAGTACATTATCTACTTTTTTCTGTCTAGGAAAAATACCTATCTTTTTATCAAATTACGCATTATTTTTTGGCGTAAGCAAATAACTAGTCAGAAGATGAGACGGAGATTGCAAAAGTTATTTGAAAAACCCAACCTATTCAGCAGTAGTCCAGGTTCTGCAGGCTGCAGAACAGGCTGCAGCTCAGAATCCAGTAAATCGTGATTCTCATCATGTTAAGCCTGACAACAGTTGGGTTTACAGACAGGAGCAAGAAGATACTTCCCAAGATCAAGAAAAAAATTCACTTAGAAAAAAGTAGTGGTATACCACATTATATTAAAAAAATTTGATGACAGGGAATAAAAGAGCAAGCATGTCATGTTGGTGTATTAACATAGAGACTGAAGCAAGTATGAAGTAATGAAAATAATAAAAGCAGACAAAACCCATCCTAAAAAAAGGCAACAGTGAAAATTTGGTTAACAGCAGTGTTACCTTGGTTCATGGAGTTGTCCATGGACAAAACATTCAACTCAATATTTAAATATCTAAAATTGAAAATGGAGGAGAAATTAACTGTTATAGATTGTGGCCCAATAATTGACAGGAACCAGTCCAATTAATCAAATTAGTTTATTAAGCAAGCGGCAGTAAGCAAAACAGCGCTGGGCGGCCGGGGAGTCTTTGCTCCGCCAACGGCGCACACCCACTTCCCGAAAGTAGCTGATTATATACTCTTCTGGTTCCCGTATATGTGTCAATCCTGGTATATTCCGTGTCTGAGCGACGTGTTGCTAGGGGGTCGGTCTTGTCCCGCCTCCTGATGGTGGTGAGGCTGAAGGCTCCTCATCTTTATCAGTGTCCTTTGGGAGACTCTTTTCAGCTTATCTCACAACTTAGCTCTTCCCTTTGAAGTGTTAAAACACACCAGATGCCTGTGATTTAGGCCTTGAGGTGTCAAAGTGCCCCAGACAGCACACCGGATGCCTGTGATTTAGGCCTTGAGGTATCAAAGTGCACCAGATAGCACGCTGGATGCCTGCGATTTAAGTATGTGAAGAGTCGAAACAGTGTAAGTTTTCACCAGCCTTTAAGAAAGCCTCATTTGATTAACAAACATGATTCTATTTATTACATTAACTAATACCTAATTATCTAACTTTTTTTCCTGTTTTTTCTTTTAAAATGGGTGCAATGCAGCTTACAGTCTTCTAACTCCAAACTATTTTCTATTGAAAGATGTAGGTAGAGAAAAGTTCAAGTGCAAATAACTTTTATCAATTGTATGGGTAATGAGCTCATCGCCAGTTTCTCCTAAACATGCAGTCTTTGGATACGCTATCAAAGGGTGAAATGAAAGCTAGCGAAAACACCTGAAAAAACAGATGGCTTCCATAAACAAGCAAAAATATGTCTGTATGTCAACTAGTTAATCAAGGTTTACAGGAAGTGAAATCAAGAGGTATGAAACAGACATACCTATAGTTCCCATGTAGCATTTTGGGGCAGAACCAGGGTGTTTAAGGTAAGTAACTCCATCCTGCTGCACAATTTTCCTGAAAGAGTGCAGTGGTCTGTGGTCTTGCAGAGGAGAGATGATAGAAGTAACGTAACATATTAACTTTGTACAGTTTCTCCTAAATTATCTTGGTTAGCAAGTGATAGTGAATCAAGCTTTTTCATGATTGTTCATAGCTACTCCCATGCTCTTACATCCGCTAGTGCCAAATCGGTGCAGTTAGTGTGCTCTAATGTGTTTCAAATACAGACGTGTCAAGCTGCGAAGTTGATTTAAACACTCATCTGCTGTGTGTATTTAATTACACCATCAATGATTTACATTTGTGTCAATGTAAACTACACATATACACATGCATGAATATTTTTGTGTGTAAATAAGATCTGCATATGCTTAATTACATCATCTTTATAGTGGAACTTTATCTAGATTAAATGATTGTATATGTGAGTCTATTTTCAAAGGGAAAACTAAATTCCTTCTTTAGGCAGAAACTCTGTATTTAGGTAGAAACTGTAACTATTGTCACCAAGTATGTTTTGTTTTCAGTGAAGACCACTGAACTAGTGGATTATAGTCTGTTTTAACAGTCTGAAATAGAAGGATCAGAAATTATTAAACAACTTTTGTACTACAAAAAAGCTTTAGGAGTAAAATAGCTTGAAAAAAGAGGAGGTTTAAAAGGTTTAATGCTTTTTAACAAGAAAAGTTGAGTTGCTTATATATGTCCATACTGCAAATGTTGTAAAGGAGACTCAGAGCAGAAAAAAATGGAGGGGGGAATATCTGTGTGTTCTTTAATATAGTAAAGAATTTAATTCTCAAACATCTTGGCAAATGACCTCTTCAGTCATTGTCAGGACCCGGAGCACAGTCCCCCTGTAGGAGTTTAATTGGCAAAGTTAGAGTTTAGCTGGCCAAGTCCAAGGTCAGCTCCATGGCTGGTATGAGCTGTTGTGAAGAAGGCTAGAAGTGAGGGCCTGCCCCTTCTTTCCCTAGGGAACTGCTTTTAAGCTGAGGCTGTACCACTGCCTGTGCTACGTCCCAGCCGTGTCTGTGTGCATGGTCATTTTCCTCTGCAAATCTGACCCGCACCCACTGGCAGCTAATTTTAATAGAAATGCTGCACTCAGGAGTATTATTTCTCCCTGCTTTTTACAGTATCAAATGCAGCTATACAGCCAGTTTTGTATTTTGACCTTAGGCTATGTTTTAGTTATGTCTTTAGATATCTTAAATCTACCTAAATGTAGTAAAACATCAACATAAAAACACGTAAATCTTAAAGTAGACATTGAAATAGACATTGAAAAATTAAGAGGTTAGTTTACTAATATAGGAATAGCATACAAATCTACTAATCTCAGTTGCGGCTCATGCATGCATTCTCTTTCTTTCACTGTAGTGTGTTGGTGGGTTTGTTGGTGTTTTGTTTTGTTTTTTTAAACTGGTTTGTTTCTGGAAAATTTATTTTATAAAATAAGTGCTACATTTCCCTTTATCATCTCACGGCATTTAACAAATTATAATTGGCTGTAGACATAAGTGTGACTCAGCATTACTAACTCAAAAAATTTTAGCTGTCTTGCAGTATTTTGCTTAATAAAGAGCTCAGTTTTGAAGGAAATGAAATGATTACAGGAGTCTTAGGATTCAAAGAAATGAAAGTGACAAGTATCTAGTCTTTTCTGATAAAGTTTGAAAATGACTCAAGATAGTTTAAGTCAGAAACCGATTAAAATGACTGTACTTTCTGGGGCTTATGATTTTGGTGACATGACTGTGAATATTAGTTGGTATTACAGTGTCAGGAAAGGAGCCTGGGTAATATGTACCTGCATCATGTAAGCAAGTTGCATTATTTATTTGTTTTTAAAAATCTGACTACTTCATCTTACTTCATTTTTTTTCTAATGATAAGCTATCATATTTTAAATCCAATAATTTATTCTGAGTCTATAATGCTTTTTATTTACCTTTGGGATTCTATTTCTTCCTATTTAATCTCTATATCTGAGTGTCTTGTGACATCAGTAGACGCTTGTGTGAGTGGTTTTGTCTTGCAGAGTCTTCACTCTTGCAGAGAGTGAACTTACTGATGGAAAAGTTCTGAAGAGAAACACAAGAATTCTAGTATTCCTCCAACGTTCAATACTATTAACAAGGTCTGTATTCTATTAAATCACACACAAGTGCTAAGTACATACATATAAAACTATGTGTTAAGGTTTGTGTATGCGTATTGGTAAAAAAAAAAAAATTGGTTCTACAATAAATAAATCTTTAAAACAGGAACATCGCATTAATTAGGAATTGAACTACAGAAAGATATGATGTTCTAAACTGTCCTGAACCCTGAAGTGTACAGAAAATGTCCTTCTTGCTCTGATGAATGACGAAAAGTCTCAGCACTGCTCTACTTTATAACACAGTCATGGCAACATGCATGTTTGGCATGCAGTGCGCTTTCCTTGCTTGTCTCGGTGTCAGATGAGTGAGGTCTAGATGTGGCTGCTCCATTATGCAAGTCTGATAAACTCTTAGTTGAGTGCTAGGAAACTGTAAAGGCTCCCTGGAAACTCCAGCACAGTACGCAGTGGTAGGGGAGAGATTCTAATAGTTTCAGGAGATCACAAATGCTTATTATAATCCATCTGAGATGTCGCTGTTTTGCACGTTAGTCTTATCCGAAGCATTTAAAAATCTTTAGTGTAAAGCTAACCTTCCATTATTAGCTGATTTGCTGTAGGTTTCCTGAGTCCACAAAAATGTTTCTGATAGATGAGATTTGTGATGTTAAGTAGAAGGATTTGGAGATTATTAAGTGCTTATACGGAGGCAGGAAACAAGAGTGGGAAGTTTCTGGCTCAGTAAGAAATCTTCAGAAAGTAGTGAACAGGAGAATCTGGATGATAATACCAAAAGCCTTCATATACCTTTAAACATGACCCTTGCAATTGGTTTAATAGATAAATTATTTGTGATTAGCAGTGGCCACACAGGATAAATATTATGTTATAGAAAAGATGATACCTGTAACTGTGTCTAAAGACAAATACTCAGCTATTGATGATGCGTGCTCAATTATCTGCTGACCTGTAAGGTCTGTGTTAAGGGCCGGTTTATTTTTCTGAAAGCCATTTTGGGAATGATGAACCACGAGAAAGACTTGCTGGTAGGCTGACTGGGGGGCAGCATTGGTGACTAGAAGAGCAAGATTATTTCAGGCCTTCTGCAAATAAATTTTACACAGTAATCGCTTTGTAAATAAGAAAACATTGCTTAGTTTCAGAAGAGTTTTAGGAATGGCCTGTACTTTTCTCAGTGTACTCTCATATGTTTAAATAGGCATGTAGACTGTCAGACTCTTATACCTTGCTGTGTTGTACTGTAGATGCAGCTTTGTGAAGGAGTTCAAAATTGTTCTCCTTCCTTGATACTGAGTCTCTTCCAAAAAGAAAAAAAGCAAGCAGTAACTAATGAATGAAAGTGCACCAGTTGACCACAGAACCAGGGGTGTGCTGATTTTTCGGTTTTTTTTAAAGCCTAAAAATACTGCAAATACAATTTTAATGTTCATTAAATTGTATTGTAGAAAGTTTTAAAATACTTTTCCTTAGTAGCTGCTAGTTTCATGTGTGAACCTGGCTTTCATTAAAAAATATAAGCAAGACTGCAAACTGCATGGCTGCAAAGAAGAGCAACAGCTTTAAGCCTGTAATCCCAAAAGGCTTAGCAGAAGAAGAAAAATCAAAAATCCCAGTATATTTCAAACCTGAGAATTTTTTCCTTCAAAATCGTTTTCTTTTTTTGTGATCTGACAGTTGAGATTTGGACCCCTGGAGTTAATAGTACTAAGGCAGAGACCAAGGGAAACATGAAGGGGAGGGGACGTAAAATCAGAATATATGATGAAGGCAATACTGCTTACAATTAGGTAAAGAGATAAAATATCCATAGTTAATGCACAACTAACCTGCACTACTTCAGATACCAGTGGTCCTAAAAATGAAACAGAGCTGGAAAAGCTTCATGCAGAAATGTAAAATGTAGCAGTTGCAATTATTGATTGTACCTTGTTTTCAGTCACAAGTTCCAGATGAGGCAGTGTTTTGCAAAGGTGACAAAATGGCATAAGAAAGATTAGAAAAGGTAATCAAAGGGGGGTTTTTTGTTTGTTTTGGGAAAACTTAAAGAAAAAATGGTCAAAAACATTTTCCTGCAGCGATAAAAATTTGTGAGACTGATCCTTATCATTCAAAGCTGTTTGCATAGAGTTTGCAACAATAATGGATAACACCATTGATAGTCTAAACTGTTACCTAGGTTGCTTCTGGGAACAAAACCAAAAAAAATGTTAATATATATCTTCTTATGCAAAAGTATAATAGAAATAGCAGTAGACACATGCATTTTAAGAGCAGTTAGGCTAGACAAAGCTTTATAAGAACAATGTTAGGATGGAATGAAAGAGCTTGTGATTATTTTAGATGGTTTGACAAAAATGTCAGTTCAATGTTGACAGTCTATCAAAAAATATAAACAACGTCAGGGACTATTTGGGAGAGTGGAGAATGAAGCAGAGTGCATCTCTGCTGTGGGAAGTTCGTGTGTGTCTTCAGACTCCGTGGGATTACAGGAGGTTCAGAAAAGGGAAGTGGGGATAATCAAAATCATAGAATGGCTTCTCTGTAGAGAGTGGATATGTCGTAGGCTCTTTAGGCTGGTAAAGTGACAATTCAGTGTGTTTACAATGGAAGTTAAGAAGTTATGGGCAGCACAAGGGAGTGATCACTGCCTGTGTCTTACAAGACAAACTGGGACTTGTGGATTCAAAACAAACAAAAGGAGGTGGCTCTTGACACAATCAGCTGTGACTGTACTGGCTGGCATTTATGTGGATATAAGGGGAAATTGCATATGGTTATGGAATACTAACTTATTAAATACCTAGAAACTGCCTCTGCCCCAAGAAGTTGCCGACTGGCAAACTTTTGCAAGCTGGGAGCTTGTTAGGAGAAACAGCAGGATTTTTCTAACAAGAATTTTTCATTGAAAGAATTCTCGCCCAATTATCTGTGGTCAAAATCCAAGTCACTTAAACAGTAGGGGAAAGTGAAGTGAAAACGGACCTAGGCCTTTATGTAGGGATTGCTTAAGGGAAATTTTATATGTAAAACAAATGTGTAAATAAAAAAGCAGTAGCTAAATAACAGAATGCATAAAGTAATAGAAAAAGTAATTGGCGTTACGAATGTAAACCTTGAAATCAGCAGTAAAATTAGGAGTGTTTGTTTAGATGAGAAATGTTGATTGTAGATCAAGGGGATAGATGTTGTTGTCCTCCCCCCCAACAAAAAGGGGAAAAAAAAAAAGGTTAAACAAAATACTACTTTAAGGGAAGCAACAGTGTTGCACCCATGAATTTCTTTGGCTTATGCATTTGTATGCCTTGGGAAACCTTTTGCTTCTCTCACTGTAGCACCAAAAGTGTGTGTTGGATTGTGTTGCCTGCCTCAGGATGTCCTCTTACTCTAAAAGAGGTATGAAGCAGTAAAGCATGGATAGTGGCTAATGTGGACGCCGCCTTTTTGAAGATCCTGGCATTTACTGATCTGAGAAAAAGCTTTTCTTTCTTAGATTTAACTTGAAACATGATGCATTAGGGAAGAACTTGGCTGCACAAATCGGTCTGAGGGTTTGAGGTAGCTCCGCAGTGGAAAGTACAAAGGAAATAGTAGAAAGTAACAGCAGGTTTCTAACCCTGCAGTTCATTGTGAGGAGCAGTGTCAAAGTAGCAAGTGTCTGAAGGCATATGAATAGCTTTATACAGCACTGGTGTGTAAGGCAGGTGACTTTTATATAGTGGTATTTATTTTCATAGTTCCAGAAGGGAGGGACTGTACTACGTTCAGAGCCTGATGTCAGATGCACTGTTCAGGGACTCCTGTATGTACATAACCGTGCAGGTGCCCGTTCCAGTCAGACTTGTCCTCACCTGACAGGCCTCTTGGCTGCTTGGGGGAGCACTGCTGGAATCAGACTTCTCTGTCAAGCAGTCTGTGGAAGATAGTGTGCTGTCGCTTTCACTTGAGAATGTTTTGAGTCATCAAATATTGACAAAGAAAACAACCTTTTGGCTTCCAGAACGCTAGTGTGATGTTTGGTTGGACTACTTCTAGATATATAAAAATGATGTGCTTTTGATGCTGCTAAACAGTGGTGGAATTTGGCTGTTGTACAGAGGATCTGTGTAACTGCTGGACAGATTTTCTTGCCACTTCCATACTCCAGTTGAGATGTTAGGAACAGATAAGCCTGTTCAAAGCCTGTAGTGGATGTGCAGTCAACACATGGAAGCATTGATACACGCAGTTGCGATGGTGTGGACATGCAATCCAAGGGTATAAATGCTCAAGCAACTCCTGTGTGATGAATGAATGCATATGGAGAAAAGGTGTGCATTTTTGCAGGAAAGCCTCTTAAAGCTGGTCCGTGACTTGGTGAGGCTCTCTTGAACTTTTATACACAAGTAGTAAGCAGTAGACATCAAAATTAGATCAGTCACAAGTGCCTGAATAGCAGGGCAATGGTCCTCTGGGTGAAAGAAGCATGTGAGACTAAGGATACAGGAGCAGCAGCAGCAGACTGCCTCATGCTGCAAAAGGCAATCTGGAGTGTATGATAAAGAGTATTTCTCTCACTTGTATAAGCACTCTGAGTTTGAATCTCCCACTTCAGAGATGAGCTGTCTCCGTATGCTTGCTTACATGTCATAAGGATTCTGGCGAATTATATAAAGAATAGTAGTTGTGATAATATTAAGATTTTGGCCCGTCGAGAAGATAGGAAATTCAGTGTTAGAACCGACTTTATTCTCAAGCTAAATCTCTGTTCTCTTATTTTGCACACTGGGTTTAAGGCTCAAGGGATGAGATTTTCAGCTAACATAAATGCAGATAGTTCCCTTGAAGCTTTGATGATTTACTGAGGATCAGCTGTTACGTGAACCATATCAGATTTTTTTTGGTTTTTGAGAGTCATGTCACAGCCCTATCATTTCTTAACATCATGTTTTACATGAAGGATTCTGTTTCTCAGGGAAACCCATGTGTAAGCACACTGGTTTTAAACTCTCAAATTCTCACAGACTGTATTGCTTCTATGTGTGGTACAAGGGGCTGAATTTATATACCGGCTCTGTGGACATGTAAGTATTATTTGGTGGTGCTGTAGATGAGATCGCTGGGTCACACATTATGAAGATATACTGCCAATTGGGTGTGAATAACAGGAGATCAGTGGATATGCTGACTGCAGCATATATTTTCTGAAACACAGATTAACATGAATTTTTTTTCAGCTTTATATACAGTTTTGCTTCATTGCTCTTCCAAAAATTTTATGAATCTGGTAGGCTAATACCTTTAAAACATCACAGCAACTCAGGTTGCATATTCTAAACTTTATATTCATCTCATAGGAATTTAACTATAACATTATTAGCAACATCTGACTTGAATATTGATCTGTCTAGTTCTGTTTATATTCTCTAAGACTCAGTGGGATCTAGTAAAGCGAGGTGTGAGAAATGTGTATTTCAGTAGTTCTTAAAGTTAAGAGCAATAGTGTGGGCGTATACTCTTAATTGTCCAAAACCTTGATCAGTAAAGAACTCTGATCTTGAGAAAACTTGCTTAAACTGTAGGCTGGGCAATGATACAACTGAGAAGTACCCAATTTGGATATATTGTCTCTGCATGAGTTAGTGCTGGCTGTGAATGATTTCCAACACCTTTCAGATACAGTGCAAGTAATACTTACTGGTTCTTCAACCTAAATATTTCCTGGCTTCCCTTTCTCCTTTTTTCCCTACATGTTTTTTATCCATCAACAGAGAGACTAGAGTACTCGCCCCAGGTCTATTAAACCAAGGTTTAGGCTGCTTTTTGAGTGTGAAGAGAAAAACTTTTTCATGGAAAGTTTGTGTAGCAGCATGTTGTAAGGTGTCCTGATGAAATCTACCTTGGGGCACTGAATGTGTAAGTATTGAATGAGCTGCTAGTGTGATCTTCTGCATTAATGATCTCTAACAAGATGAATACTTTCTCTCTTTTCTCAACACACAGCAGCATGATGCTCTTAAAACTTTGTAGAACTGTCAATAGCTTTGACAGGGCTCTTGGAAGGTTATTTTTTGCAACAGTGACCACACTGTTAATATGATCTCTGGGAGAAGGGTATTCAAAGATTCATTAATTCCGTTTCCTCGTGCCTTCATGATAAGATGGTGGCAGGGAAGAATAGTGAGGCATAATTTCCTCCAGTGAACTAATTGTCTTGATAAACATTATGCTTTTATGCTGTTTGTTGGAAACATCAGTTAGGGCTTTTGACAAAATAAAGTGGAGTAGTGTCAAAGAGCTGGGTTATGTCTGTGGGTCTTTAGAATAGAAACCTCCACTTTACTGTTGCTCAGTAACGTTATCATTGGTAGCTACACAAAGTTGGAGTCCTTAGAAGATGTTATCCTGAGAAAGTGGTGAGTACAAAAAAGGGAATTACTTGCTCAATTGGAATTGAGCACCATGCTCGTTTCTCCATTTTTACAAGAGTTACAAGACTACAGCAAAGTCTGCTGAAGTCCACTCACAACCTAGACTGTTGTGCTAGCAGCGCATGAAAGTTTTCATCAGTATGACCTTTTAGGACACTATTTGTGTAATACCACTAATTTAAAAGAAACTTAAAAGAAAGCTAGTTTGAAAAAGTTGATCTGTTGAGAACTTTTAGGATTTTAATCAGCAAAACCAATAAGCCCCCAGCTAGAAAAGCACTTTTTTTTTTTTAATAACTGCATGGGGGTGATTGATTTATCACCTGACTTCATATTTTTTACAGATTTTCCAATACTACATTTCCATTGCGAACCTAAAAAATGGGCACAGCTGCTCAGAGACAGAAATTGCACAAGCACTATAAATATTTTTTTATGCCTTTTGTTGCTTTATTATTTAAATGGTAGAAATTTAAGACTATCAGTCAAATATATCCTGTTGTAACCTCTGACTGTTCGCTGTTCTCTGGAGTTGATGTAACAGGCTATAACCACCTTCCTTTCAATTAATGTGGTAAAGTGTATGGTACCTAAATTTCAATTAGAATGGGTAAGCCAGTATTTAACACCTCCACTCTCAGCCTAAGGTACTCTCTTCTTAATCAAGTTCTTGCTTCTAGAAAGCCAATAAAAACTTCATAGTACAAACCACTTTACAAATTATGCATAAATATTAATCCTGAGAGCTGAACCTCCATAATACTCTGCGATAATTTCATAACGTAATAATAAATAAGTAGCATTTAGACATCTCTGCCATTCACATGGCATAAAGATGGGTTGGAGACCCACATCAAGACTTCTGTCATCACAAAGAGCTGTTATGTAGTTACTAAAATCCTAAGCAGCTTTCTCAAGAGGTCAAGCTTGAGAGCTCACTGTTTATTCATGACTGACAATGATGTGCAGAGAAGTCACATGAATCAATCCTTAATCCCTGTAAAAACTGATAAAGAAGAGTAAGTGTTCTCTCAAAGCATTTTTGTTCAAAAGAGTGTTAAATGCACTGCTAGATTTGTTTGCCTTGTGTTAGGAAGTCTTGATTAGATAGAGAAACTAGGTTGCTCCTCATAATGTGTTTTCCTGCTTAGTCTGTTACAGGCAATGCAGGCAACAGGAGAAATCAAAGCAGTGTGATGACCTATAGCACTGAAGATGAGATTTTTATATATGCCAATACTTTAAAATATTTTGTCATTTATAGGTAACTGATTTGGAAGTTAATTCAATGCCCTCTCCCCCAAATGTAAAAAGCAAACTCTATCTAGAATGTCTTTTGTCAATACATGGAATGACAGCTTTGCCATTTTCTACATTGTACATTAGATTTGGGGCTGAGTCTGTGTCTCTCCTTGCTTCTTCATTTTAAACACTTAGGCCCAGACTGCATCATTCCCTAAATTTGATCTAGAAACACTCTGGTCCCTAAGGCTTGAGGTGACCAAGCTTCGCCATGCCAAAGCTGGAGCTTGCAGAGTGCATGAGTGATGGATGAGTCACACCATGCTATTTCTCAGCTGTCAGTTGTCATCTCCTGGCCATGGCTGGACCCATACAGTTAGAGTGCCTTTCCATTACCAGGAGGGATCAGCAAACAGGACTGCTTCCAAATGGAGGCTAATCCTCATCCATTTGGCTCCTATGGAAATTATCAAAGTCACACTGATTCGGAACAGGAGGCTCCAACAAACAGATGTGTCTTAAGGAGAATCAGTCTTGTTCTGATGTATTCATCCTTGGAGCATAGCCCTATTTTTAGGGGACTTCATGTTGCGGGAATTCCTTGTGTCACACTCCTAATGAATTCATTTATAGCAGTGGTTGAACTGTAATTAAAGCAAAAGTTTAAAAAAAAAAAAAAAAGGCAGGGGTGGGAGGTCAATCATGACTGGGGTCTTCATCTAAAGGATGGGCAGTTTCCTAGCCCCAGAGCACATCTGATGGGCAGATGCAGAGTGACAGACCATTATGTAAATAACCGTGCAGTGCTGGTCTATCCAGTACTGGCCTGGCTATAAGAGCTTAAAGCCTTCCTGGTGCCAGTCTTGGTTCCTGGTGCTTGAGAAGCTTTTGCAGGTATGTTTTTTCCTTACAATGATGGAAGTTATACATACTGTACCTATTTGGAAAGCATGTCACTTGCACTACATTATAAGAAGTGTGCTTATGCCAAAACTGGGGCTGATTTTCATAGTAGCATTTCCATTTGTAGGAGCAGAATGGTGAACTGAAATACGAATCTGTTATGTAGCTAATTCCATGCTTCTTTTATATAACATTGATCTAGAATGCATATCTATCTAGAATTCTTTTTTCTGTTAGCATCCGGGAATGATGATATCACTATTTTGAAATAAGGGTGATGGGTTGTTTTGGCATGGATGTTTTGGTATTCCATGTATGTATAAACTAAATTAAATCCTGAAAAAATAACAGACAGAGATTGGATTGAGAGCAGTATACTCTTACAGCTGCTGTGCTGTCAGCCAGCCATTTCCTGGTTTTTATCCTCTCTTTCAACCATCTGAGAAAAAGCTGGGGAGAACCATTCTTCATGTCGACTTACTCTGCTAGGGTCCTTCTGTACAAGCATGATTTTCTTATCTGGTAGTGTGGCAGATATTTCTTGGCTGATTCCTAGTGCTGGTTTTCTCTTTGGGGTTATAACTGGTCCGTCTCTGACATCTCCTTATCTATAATTCCTGCAGCTGTAGGTAACTGTCGTCACCTGTAGCAGCAGTAGAGTCCTGGGCTCTTGGCCAGGTTTTTATTATTCTTATGAATGGTTAACTCTGCTGATTCAAAGCTACAAAGAGGGGGCATACACTTAGTCTTTTACTCCTACAACTCTTCTGTCTGTGTTTGCTTCGATAACGCTTTTTCTTGTGATCTTTTGTTTGTGTGAAAAGGTCTTTTTATTGTGTTGGACTTGGTCACAATTATGCTCAGTGTCTTGCACCCTCCTGCCCCCTCACTGTGTCTGGATGCCTTTTTCAAAAGATGAATGAAAAATATGTATTAAAATTCACAAAAGACACGTTCAAAGAACCAGCTCAAGAGTAAATTAGAAGTCTAACTTACAACCTCTCTCTCTCTGTTTTTTCAACTAATTCCTTGGATTTCCATAAGGGAAATCCTGATTTACTTCCAGAACATTTTTGTTCTAGATGTTTCCAGAACAATTATTAGGAAAAAAGTCTTAATGCCCAGGACAGCATCTTGTTGTGTAATATCCAGGCTGAATTTTGAACTAGCAATTAGGGTTATAATTAGGTAGATGTTATTTATACATGTGGATATTAGTCTTTTTAATATTATTTAAAGAACTTTTCATATGGTTTATTTTACTGTTCATTGATAAATCTAAAGGTCAGAAAACTCTCAGAATTCTCTAATTTAACCTTTGATTCAAACAAAACCAAAAAAACCGCATTG
Organism: Chroicocephalus ridibundus; assembly: GCF_963924245.1. Taxonomy (NCBI): domain Eukaryota; kingdom Metazoa; phylum Chordata; class Aves; order Charadriiformes; family Laridae; genus Chroicocephalus; species Chroicocephalus ridibundus. The sequence goes on from NC_086289.1 coordinate 39,227,806, forward strand.
ATTTCTGCCAGACTTAAAGCCCATGGAGTTCTACTAGCTTTGACATTTTATATCAACTTATTATACATCTAAAATTTTTACATCAACTGACTTAATACCTGTATAATGTATAGTGAAGCCTTTTTTTAAAAAAAAAAACAAAACAAAACCAGCTGATCCTAAACTTCTGTGGCATCGTCTTGGTTATAATTGCATTTATCAGGAAATAAAAGCCTTCAACAACCTGGAACACAGAAACTATGAGGTCAGATCAAGCATCCAGGTAAGTCCAGAATCCCTCTGCACCAGCAAACAGTACAAGTTGCCTTGAGAAGAGGAGCAGTACCAATTGCACATAGCGCTATCCTTCTCCAGGATATTCCTCAGGCTTTCAGCGGTTTTTGACTCAGGGATGTTTTGAGCCAGAGGCAGTGCCTGGTTATTAGGAGACATTTTTCCCATACGTTTTCCCTGTTGCTTTTTGAGCCTGCATAAACTTCTAGTATCCATGGTATCCTACCTCAAAAAATTCTCCAGCTTAATGGCATGGTAAATGAGGAACTATAAATTTTTGTCTCTTTTGAACCTACCACCGTGTAATTTCATTTGATGCCACTTGGAATTATGTTTTTTTTATAAAAGAAAATCCTGGAATAGCACAAAATCATTTGTTTTCTGAATATGTCTGCCAAACAAAAGAAAAGTTTACTATTGCATAATAGTCAGTGTCAATTGGAGGAGGCAGGGAACTGTTGTGCCCTAGTCTATTTGTGGTGGCATCCTTGTTTATAGACATATTTTGTATTTCCTCTCAGTTGTCCCTTTCCCACCTTGAGTAGTGCTGGTCCATGCTGCTGTCACTTCTCTGTGTGCTGCTTCGTTCTTTTGATCACCATCTGCTGTCTTTCCCTGAATTTCTGTCCCTTTGTACACTGATTCTGTTGTTCACTATTATTCCTATAAACTTAACGGGTGCAGAGAGCAGACATAGTGATCTGTAGCTCTCTTGGTCTCGACAAAGCCTTTAAAAGTGAATTAATACCATGTTTTCTACCTTTCACTTCTTTGACACAGGAGCATTTTTAAGTCCGGGTTTAGAAATGGTAATTAACTGTTTCACTGGTGAGGTCTTTTAGAAATACTGTCTATTGTCTGGTTGTAATGATTTGTTATTGTTACTAGTATTTTTTGATTTATCATATAGCCCATTCTGACAGCAGTTATGATAGATCCTTTCAGAAGTTGTCTGTCAAGAAGGATTCTTGCTTTTCCAAATTTCAGTGTCTCAAATGTACATGCAAAAGCATTATTCTGTGAACTTTTCTATGGTTTGATGATCTGTTGGCTCTACAGGTTCCTTGGCAAGCTTTTTTGCTTATGAACTGTTCGAAAAAAGATTACTAAGCTTTTCTGCAAATACGGTTTTATAACTTTTAATTGCCCTGCTTTATTGTATTTTTATTTGTAAATGACAAGAGTTTATGAGCCTTTCTATTTTTCTCCTAGGAGCACTAGTTTCTTTTTATTTTCAGATTTGGGTTTTTCTTTTTCCATTAGTTCTTTCTTTTAGTAGGTATTGTTAAACATATAATACAAATGCATACCTAGACATACAGAATTTGAACTCACAGTAACTTCAAATGCCTGGAGTCATAACTAATAATGTATTCGGTCTGACTATAGTGGATTCTTTGTATTTCAGACTACTATAGGGGTGCTCAAGTTTGAAATTATCTTAGAGATTGATGGTAGCCAGCAATATAGATGGAAAACCTATTGTTTTTCCTTACTGGTTGAAATTAAGGAGTAAGAGTCCAAGAGAGCTGGGGAAATTGCAAGTTGCATCGAGGGCAATTCTGGTTAGGTGTTGGACAAAAATCTCCTAACGAAGTTAGTGAAACACTGAAATCAGGTTGCTCAGAGGGGTTGTGCGTTTGCCAGCTTGGGGTATAAAACTCGTCTGCGCACCCTGAGCAGCCTGGTTTAATTCTGAAGTTAGTCCTGCTTCTGGCTGGGGGGAGATTGGATCAGAGATTCTCTGAGGTCCCTTCCAGCCTGCGTCACGCTGTAGGTTCCCTGAGGTCCCTTCGAGCCTGCGTCACGCTGTGATTCAGAAGTGTTCTGAACGATTATTACTGAAGAGACTAAGGGCAGATTGTGTTCTAACACTCATACAAGAAAGTCCAGATAAGTGACATGATTTCTGAAGCTGAGGCTTGCTGATCCTTAGATAGTATTGTCTAGGAGTCAGTTTGCTTGTTGCTATGTGCACCACGGGGGTAGCAAATGCCGCTTCTCTGGAGGGTCTGCTATTCAGTTTGTGGTCTGGCATTTCAGTTACAAGTGAACCTTGCCTTTGCTTCTTCAAAATAATTACCATGAAGTAAGAAAAGAGCAGCAACTTCTCGACAGCAGCAATGCTGTATAATGCCCATACTGAAAGATTTAACAACTGTTCCAGCTTTTCACTCTGTTGTGGAACTAGATTGTAGCTATGAATTTTGTGGTTGTAGTCTTCAGTATTTCAAGTACTGTTGCCTTATTCCATGTGCAAGTGCTTTCTGTGGGTGTTTGGGAATAGCAAGGAAGTCCTGTTCCTGGTGTGAGCTCTAGTTGGCTCCCTTTTTTCCTCAGAAATAATGGATGATCACGTCAGCCCAGAACAAGAAATCAGAAGTCGTACAGTGTTTATTAATTCTCCTTTCTATTCAAGTAGCGGGAATAAAAGATAAATATGAAAGTGCATCTCTTCATGGTAAAATGCACTCAGGTAACTGAATGTACCTCTGCTCTGTGCCATCTCCCCATGCCACAAAATTTGTCATTTCCTAACCAGTAGGGCGTCCAGCTGTCAGACTTACCAAGTGCAAAAAGCACCTCTGAATCCTTCGCACTAGGTGTTCCACACACCCCTGGTGTATAAATTACCCATCTGTGTGTGTTCCTTAGAGTGGTTTCTTGTTACCAGTCCCCGTAAAACTTGAGCTGCTGGAGAGGAACCCCTCTCCTGTCTGCCCCCGTGCCGGTATCCTAAAGGATTGGGGTAGGTGGCCCCTTTCAGCAAACTTGCCAGATACTTTCAAGTCTGGGGTAAGGAATGGCTGGAAATGACATGGCTTCCTCCTTCACAAAGGAATGAATTGAAGGAGAAGGAGGGCTGGGAAAGGGAAAAAAACATTAGCAGACCACAGGGGGCAAATGGGTACTCTGGTGCAGCCAGAAATCTGTGGTATTTGGTGTACTAAGCTGGCATTTCAAAGCCAAGTTCATTGTGCTGGTTTGCTATGGATTTTAGCAATGGCAAAAAGGATAAGTGACTGTATCTCTAAGTGTCTCCAGCTCTGGGTTGTCTGACTGTTCCAGTTCAATGGTAATATCATGGTAGATTCCGCCAAATGTGAAATTTCACCCTGTCCTTAGTTGCATGCTTCTGAGTGTAATAGCAGAAGCAAATGATGTGGTGCGTTAAAACAACAGTTTGGTAACACTTCTCCCATATTCACCTGACATGACACATTTCAGTGAACTGAAAAGATTATTGTCTTGGGAAGTATTTGTATCCTTTTCCTTTGGTAAACAAATAAACAAAAAGTTTATTTATTACAAGTCCTCTAGTAAAGACAGATGCAAGGTTTACAAAATCATCCCTGGTTTCCTCTCTTCTCTTCACGCTACCATTTTTGTCTCCCAGTGTAACCAGCTGGATTTTTTTTTCCCCCCATTCTTTTTTGAGTACTTGTCTGTTTCTGTTGATGTGCACAAGATTTCTTTCTCCGTTTTCCTCGCTCTGTATCTGGTACCTGTTCTTTGCTGCAGTGCATTGTTATCAGCAGTGTCACTTAGGCCATCTCCATGGTTAGTTCTTTCCAGCTTGTGTTACACTCTCCGCAGACTGACACGGTGAGGTTTCATTGTGCTTAACAATTCAAATAGAATTGCAAATCTTTATTCCTCTACTGTACATTCCTTAACTTAGGCAATTTGGGAGCATTTTAGAGAAACATACGTAAAGATGGTGGATAAACGAGGACAAGGCCAAGGACAGAAGTTGTGTCGTTGGACATTTTGCTAATGTGGCAGCAGAATTACAAGCAGGTGCATGCTGCAGTTGTCAAAAGAGAAGTAGGAACTCTCATTGAAATTGCATAACAGTCTTCTGTAATTAAAATAAAACAAAAGAAAAATTGTTTCGTAAAATCTGTAATTTCTTTCTGTTGCAGCTTTTGGATTAACTTTTTGTTTTTACTAGTATTGGAGGAATAAACAATAAGTCGAGACTTACTTATTTCCTCCTGGAAGTCGGCTATAATTCCTGATTTTACAAGGATAGGTGAACATACACGGATCCTATTTTGAAGCAGATGATTCACTAGCTTCAGACAGTCTTGAGTATTGGGTTCTTGGTTTTTGAGGGAAATGGAATTGAAGCTCAGCAATCAGCGTTGAGTTGCTAACAGCAGCGTTCAAAATTCTTGTAGATTATTTGTAAGTCTAAAGGTGTTACTGTTATTTTAAATACTAAGAGGCTCTTGATGAGGGCTAGGGGTTGCTGGACATGTCTTTCCTTGTCAGTGAATCCACTGTGGAAATGGTTCTGTCATTGGAAGTTCTCCTGATTGGCACTTTGCCTCCTCATTTAATGGCTCTCTGGAGATGGGTGGCTCTCAGTCCTCAAGCTGTCCTTAGCCTGCGGAACAACAAATCAATTTTATTGCCGTGCACTATAAGAGAAAATGCTATAGTGGAATATTTGAAACAAAGGTATGAAAGGAAATATAGGACTAGCATGCTATGGATTAACTTTTTTTGGTAATTATCCTAATAATTAATTTGTTATTTGTTTTGTTTTCTTGATTCTCTGTTAATAAAGCCACACACTTGTTCATCGTGTTTGATAATAGCATAACAAGTGAAAATGGCATTCTCCACCTATTCAGTTCTTCCCTTTCATCCATTGTAACTTTTTTCTTTTGTTTAAAGAGCAATTAAGACAAATGTCATCACCGAACAGACAGCCATTTCAGAAAAGAAAATATGAGCAATTGTATATTTTTGTGCTGAACAGGAAACAGCGATACCTACCTTCTTGATACCTAATTCCCTGTCAAGTAACAAATAGCAACCTCTCTGACTATTTGCAAAATGTATTGCCATCACATTCTTCTCAAGCGAAATGGTTTCTAATATTTTTTTGCCTCTCCTGTGTAACTTCACTTCTCAGCATATAGTTTTCTGAGAAGTCACACTGCTGTGGACGCTCCTGCACTAGGACACGCCTTACACGTGTGTCTCGGACCATCCACAGCTGAATGAGAAAATAGTACCTATTGAAGGCCCAGGGCAGCAGAACACTACAAATGGCTGAATGGTCCTTTCCTCTTTTTAGAGTGACAAATCTGTGCTGTACCAACAAAGGGCATTTCCCTTTGTAAAGCATAAAGCATCCAACAAGGTTGTCCTTTCACTTATCTTACCTTGGCACACCAGTCCCATGTTGCCCTTCTCTGTGGGAGCAAATAAAACAGTAGAGCCGCCTGTTCAGCTTGCGCCTACAAGATATGTGTAGTTGTATGATGCTCCTTATGCATTAGCAAGATCACATACACAGCAAAAAGTTAGTGTTCTATCAGATTTTTTTTCAGAGAACGCATAGGGGGGGTTTAATTTTTCCTATGACAGGCTAAAGATGGACATGAGTGAAGTTTTTATTTACTGGCAGTATGAAAAACTGGGATGAGAACTTTGCAGCTTCAATTAAATATGGAAGATGCTTCCGCAAAATGAGATATTCTTGAAAAGTTTCACTTTCGGCTCAACCCCCAAGTTACCTTTTATTTTAAAACTAAATGTTTTAAATCTTTTGAGAATTATCCAGTCTGTTTGAAATACATAGGCCAATTCTGAAATGAAAATCAGTGCTTTTTGTATCTGTAAATTACATTTAATAGATACTAGTACCAAATACGCTCAGATTTCTTTTGGCAAATATAAAAAAAAAGTATTTGATTATTTAATAAAATAAAAAGTTGATGAAAGCTTTTAAAACTAAAAGCTAAATTTGACCTGAATTTTTGGAAATAGTTTTGTTCTATCCATTTCTATTATCACTTAATGGCAATTTCTAGCTTTGTGAGCCAAAACCAGCTGATTCAACCAAACCATGAAATATCAAGAAAATGGATCAAATACTATTTTATTTCTTAAAATAGAAGCAAAAGAGGAAACAGGAGAAGAAAATCTATTACTGTAATTTTTCACAATTATGTCAGGAGATACTTCTTCATAGTTGGAATACCTGCACGTATATGTAGGTAGGTGTTTACATGTGGAAAGAAACGTAACAGAACACAGTCCTACTTAATGTCAGTTAGAGGAGAAAACCTGAATCATTAGTTATAAAATATTCTGTTGAGAGAAACTAACGTTTTTTTCTGTAATAAAAGAAAAAATGAGTAGACTTTTTGAGTATTCTCTGAGGTCTGTTTTGTCTACAAGCTTTTACAGTTTTAGTACCATATGCACAGGAAAGGCAATACATGTGATTTTTAGGTTAAATGGTTTGAACAGAGACTCCTCAGGGTCAAATGTTCATTTTTAATAATTTTATCTATTAGGGTGGTATCCAGACATCCTCCATTGAGACCAAGTGCTGAGGAAGCCTGTAGTAAAAGGCGCTGTGGCAAAATTTGTGTCTTGTCAATACAAGCAAATACGAAAACTGTTTTTAAGTGAGCATGAATCATAAAGGCTTATAAGCAGATTATGGTGGCTTTAATATATTAGAAGCATATCACTGGTTTATGAGGCCAGGACTTTGTGAGACTTGAAAGAGTAGTACAATAACAGGGAAGCAGCAGTGAAGTAACAGAATCATGCTGCAATCTAAGAGCTGTCTGTAGTTTACATGTGGAGTGTGTGTATTCTTTGACTCTTTGTGAATAATTGAGAGGTTTTTAAGGCTTTACGAAATTATATATTTTGCTTTTGAATGAAATTAATTCAGCATAATACTACTGTTTTCTCATCTATTGCACTACTCTTCATCTTGCACAGAATTTATCATTCCCAATGTATTTTTTTTTTTCCCTCCTGCTGAACTGAAATTTTCATTTTGCTATGGATACCTCCATTTCAATGGCAGGGCTCTTGAAATACTTGGGGTATCCGTAAGTACTTGAATAATTATTACTGATTGTGTATTTTTTTTCTTGGAAAACACTATGAGAATCTCAGGAATCTCCAGGACCATGAATTTCCATCTACCTTCACTTTAAGCAGTCACACCATGCACTTCCTTGCAGAAAAGTAACCTCTATCTGAGTGGTGGTTAGTATTACCCAACTGTTGTTTTTGAGAGACTGTTTCAGAAATGTGTCCCTCTGAGTAAAAATCTGTTTTTAATATCGCTGTAGGTTCATGCAGAATGGAGCCACCACAATGTGCTTTCCATGATATGTGAGCAATGGAATTATAAACCATGGCTGCTCTACTCTCATTTGTCTTGTCCAGACACAACATAAACCTTAGAGGTATGAAAGGCCTTCATATATTCAATATGCATTTCACTTCAATTTAGTAGGTGGTGTGTGCAGGGCTATTTGATCCTTGGATATTGGATTTAAACCGCTTATGAATAAGAGGTTAGCAACAAAGCAATTTAGTAAGTTGTGAATAATAAAGCAATATTATTACAATACAAACAAAATTAAGTGATTTGTGACCACATGCAGTGTAATAGAGTATGGTATCATTCTATTTTCAATTACACTTAGTGTTCTAAATTTTCCACAATCACATATGAGATAAATTTGGGAGGGTTTCAGTACTTAACAAATCGACTTTATGTGTTCAAATGATTGGCTCAACTTTTGGAGCTGGAAAGCTCCCATTTTGCCACCTGAAACGTCACCATTCAGCTTTCAACAAATCTTGTCTAAAAGAAGAATGAGTCCCTGAAAGGGGGACCATTATTTGGAAAACTGAGCATTTGTTGACTATTGGACCTTTGTATTAGTTTGCATGATTTTAGATTGCTAAATAGTTCTGATTATTTAAAATATTATGTAGTCTGTGGAATATTTATAAACCCAGTGGGGAGACAAAACCAAGTTTTACTGTTGTCTTTCATGTTGACTATTTGGTAAAAAGTCCAGGTGTATTTCATGCAGAAGATACCATGAAATCAGTGGAAGTTGTCTGGTTTTTGGTAAAGTAGTCCAAGAGCAGAAGTCGCACTGATACTCAGGGACCATTACTGACCCCAACACCAGAAGCCTTTGAAGATCAAAAGGCTGTTAATTGCTTAAGTTAATATTTAAGGTGTAAACACGAAGTGCAAAGTAAAACTAGTAACATTTTGAGATTGATGCTAGGCTAAGATAGCTTCATTTTATCTGATCTTTCTCAAAAGCATTTGGGTGTAAACAAGATTGTTAAACATTTAATTTGACATTTTGAAAACAGTAATATTAAAAAGGTGTGTATTAGGACCAAAATGTGAGAAACTGAGTTTTAAAGGAATTATGAAGGACATGAAGATGATTAGCAATGCCAGAGATTGGCATGTATCTGAGCATAGTACAATAAAACAACTAAGAAACAAGAATTTATTTTCTCTAAAGCAGAAAACATGGACAACATTAACATTTTGATAACTACATATATTCATGGTTACCTGAAAGCACTAGTTCCCAGGTGGTGAGGTGAAATAATATTATGAGATATTACTAAAAGGACGTTAATTTCAGCTGTTAATTTGACTTAATTAGTAGGAATAGCATGGACTGTACACTTATTTTCATGACAAATTGAGTGATGACTACCTTCCAGTAGCAGGTGAATACATTTCCTTTTACTTAGGATTGCTTCTTCATTTTTAATGAAGAAAGGAGGAAGATGCCTGTTCATTACTGAACTTCCTAGTAGGGGATTGAATTTTTAGTTCTGAGAAGCTTATTAAACTCCTGCTATCTTGGACTTACTTGCACACGAACAGGAGTTTGTCGGACTGCACATTTTGAGGAATTTGTATCTGGGTGCTTTCTGTTGAGTTGTTCTTTCTTTAGAAAAATACGATGCCAAGGTAGCAGCGGGTAAGCAAACCATGTTGGATAAGTATTTCCGGGGTTTCCAGTTTGTAGGATGCTGAAATGTACCAAAAGGAAGACTGGGCTGTTACTTTTCATCCTCCAGTCCTATTTTGGTGCATGATGTATTTGAAGTAAAGAATACCTTTCGTGCTGTCTTTTAATTTTTTGTGTGACTAATCAGATTGGGACGTGTGCTTCAGACATGTGGAGAAATCCCCTGGGCATGAAGGTCATAAGAATTTTTGGACTGCTTTTTCAGGAGGTGCTTTGGAAAGCAGAATAGGATCAATTTGTGGAGCACTAGAACACAGCAGTGATTGACTCCAGCAGCGGTGAAATGCCAAATGTGCTGAGAAAAGTTTAAAAAATGGCTAACACATGGGTTACCAGAACTGGGAGGTGTCAGGTACCTTGACTAAGATCCAGTATAATGCGTATATTAGCACTGCAGTAATTGGTTTCTGTTGATTTTTAAGTTTGAATTGGAGAAAAGCAGTCTGCATGTGTTTATGTGGGGGGAGGGACTGCAGAAGGGCATATTTATCCAAAAAATCCAGGCACATTTAAAAGAAGTAGCAGTGGGTGTGCTCAGCAGCAGGCTTTGAACGCGTGGGGAAAGTTTGCGTTAATAGGAAGCTTTCCCCAGGTTCTCTGTCTGCTGCCTCTGTGTGAAGCCAATTGAAGCTTAGCAGAGAAAGGTCATGTTAAGAGGAGCTGGAGAAAGCCTTTTTGATTCACCAGCTGGATAGGAATCGGAGATGCCTGCTGTGAGACACTGCAGGTGTCAGTATCTGTGCCATTGGGTCCAATGCACTAATTGCATAATGACTCTTCAGGGCAGTCTGCAAATGGATTGGGAATGCTGATTGCAGATTCTTTAGGTTTTGGTATATAAACTACTGTAACTTTTAGTACATGTATGAACCAGAGAGGATTGGGTAGTGGGAAGAACATAACAGTCTACAAATGCAGGATGTATTACTATAAATAGATTATTTTTTTTTTTTCTCCTGTATCCTTGGTGAACAGGACAAGTTGAACTGCAGGAATGTTTAATGTTAGATGTCGTGAAAAAATTCTTAGTGTTAACGAATGGAAAACACCAGAGTGGATTCTCATGCGTCATTTGGGAGTCTCCATCTGTAAAAATAGCTTTAATTACTCCCCTTTCTTGAAAGCTGAATGAACCTTGGAATTACTTGCTCGATCATCTGTTGAGATCTCTTCTGTCTGCATTGACAAGATAAGTCTTCATACGATCAACTCATGGTTGAGCAATGAATCGGTGCCTGGAGAGGGCTGGTGAGCTATAGAGATTCTTTTTCTTTGAAATCTCTCACTATCTTGATATTTGTTTGAGAAATTCAATAGCCTTGTATGCTCTGACTGGAGAAAACATTGCTCAAATATGACCAAGGATTCTCAATATGAATGCAGAAGCCTGCGGACATGAGAACTGATGTCCTCCACTCAGACATGATGTTGCAGTTGAACTTTTGGAGTGCAAGAACAGCCATCAGCAAGGAAGTTTTCCACTTAGTACATGTACGCTGGTAACACTGTGTTGATAGGACAGGAATAACAGACTTCTAAGGAGAGCAGTGGAGAGGCATGCACTTCAGATGCACGTTCATACTTGGCAGGGCTGGGGATTCAAGCTTCAATTGAGTGTCTTAGCAGTTTTTGGTTACGATTAATGATTTATTCTAGCTTGACTAATATATGTAGTTTCTCTCTAGAAATGAATTTTGGAGGTTAGAGGAGGGCACAAATTGCTCTGGAGAAATGGTATGTCCACCATTTCCTGCCAAGTGAATTCCCATCCCATTACACGTTAGAGATTCTGTGGTTGTTGTTCCCAGTAAGAAAAATGGCTACAATTCTCTACCCAGTTCTGGCTCCAGTTCTCATTTTATTTCCACCCTGGTCATAAAGCAAGAAACTCCCTTGGAGATGTTTTCCAGGATCCGGCCTTGCTGTTGATGCATGGTGCAGAAGGACTTCTCTCTCCCTGTTTTCCCAGCTGGTGGTATCTCCTCCCCCAGAGCTTCTGGCTGTTATATCAGACATCACAGGAGAAGGCTGTGGGTTTTGCATTCTCACCAGATTTACTCAGATTAATGGCATACTCAGATTTACTTTAAGTCCCTGCAGTAGGAGTAGCTAAATGGAGAATAAATTGTAAGCCCTGCAGCTGGTGTTTTGTGCAGTAAGCTGAGTGCCCTTGAGCTTTGGTGGCTGGCAGCCTGATCCTCTTTTTGGCCCCCTAGAAGCCTGAATTAGATGTAGGTTGTCAGGTGCTCATGTGTTAGCACACTCTTTTGGGCCCCACATCACAGTCACCTGCGAGAGTGCCCGCATCTGGTGTGTTTGGCAGCTCAGCCCAGCTCAGTGCTGCTCCTGGCTTCCCTCTGTGCTGGGACTCCACGGGGGAGGCTCAGCTGTTAGGGAGAGTGTTGGGTGTGGTGGATGTGCCCTCCTGTGGCTCCCTCCCCAGCTGCGAGGCATGCTGCACGCCCCCTTCATCATGGGGGTGCCATGAATTTGGGGTGAAAGGATGCAACTGTTTTGAGACCCAGCATGTAATCAAGCCCGAAGGACATAGGGAAGAGGAGCGTGCCCATCCATGCCCTGTGGCCTTGCACCAGCAGCAGGATTCCACTAATTGGGAGGCTTTCCAAGGCAGATTTTTTTTTTTATAGTGGATTTTATTTGCATATTATTTGGTAGTTATATGTATTTACATTTAGTTACGTTTTAGTTGATAAACCTTTTTAGTTATTTAAGGGAGATATTCTTTCTCCTGCTTAACCTGCAAAATAAGGTTTTGTTAGATAAGTTGCGTGTACATTGTTCAAATCCTGAAGTGCTGGTAGCAGGACACACCCTTTTATATTTTACAAGGAAGCAAGCACGCAGTTAAGTTTTACCCTCTTTTCACTGGTGTGAGCTCTTACAAATATCTTTTGAGACGTGGGCAAAAAAGAGGATTCTCACCCTTTGATTTTCTTTTCTTCCTCACGTTTTCCTGATCATTAGAAGCTACATTCCTTTTTTTATTTTTTTACTATTAATTTCTCCTCCCTATAGCTGAAAATATTAATTTTCTTGATTTTGATGAACAGCTGGTGTATAGCTAGGATTTGTCAGGCGTAAGAATGGAGAAGAATCTTTATCTTCATGATGTTTGTTTTCTTGCTGTTGACTCAGAGACGTAGTCCCTGCTTGGGCCTTTTTCTCTTACACATTTGATTATTTCTCTAATAGGCGTGTAAGAGGTGATCAGACAATACCTGCTTTAGTTGTGCTACAAAGTTACATGTTAAAATATTGTCTTAAGCATCCGTGGTATTGTAAGTAGTGAAACTCAGATCTCCTTTAGTCCTGAGGAGGACCTTTCAATCTAGCTTCGTCTGAAAGCAGTCCAGTTTGTGTGTTGTGAGATTGGTGTGCGCTGCGAGCGGAAGCAGGGTGAGTGTATGCACCCTTGATCTGAACTAAAATACACGCAGTGCTGCGTTGTTCAGATTAACTAGATTGTGCTGAAAGAGAAAGGTGTTAATTAAGTGAGTTTAAAATGCTGACCTGGTTCAGATTAAATCATAGTAAGCTTCCTGGGTGTAGGAAGTAAGTGGAAAGGTAGCAGGCAAAAATCCCCAAGAAATCAACTGCCCATCTTGCACAAGCTAAGCAATTTGAATCTAAATTTTATGAAACACTGTTGCATTAGTGGGAATATTTGTATCTCTGAAGATAAAAATTCTGACAGGTTTTGCACAATAAAAGGAAAAGTACTCATTCTCTTTAGCTTCAGGTCTTCAAAGAGGAACTAAAGATCTACAGCCAATAATTCCTGTATAAATAAATGAGTAATTAAAATAATTCCTGTTGAAGCTGTATCTTTTTTTCCTCTGACAGACTCCTGGGAAATTATTAGTATTCCCCAGTGTTTTCAAAGTTTACATTAGAACAGTCCAGGGTATTGCAGGAGTATTGTACCTCAATTGAAAATACTGATTTCTTCTTTCATGCTTTTACCTTTCCTTAATGCTATAACTAAGTGGAAGAAGAAGGTTTTTAAGGGAAAGATTTTATTTTTACATTGGCCAACACTTCTAGGTATTTTAAAAGCATTGAAGTGTATTTTTCCCACGCGGACATTGCATTGCTGTCAAAGTGACAGGGGCAGTGGCTGGAGTGATTGCCTCAGTTATTGTGGAAGTTAAAGTTGATTTAATAAATGTACCCATTTTCCTTTATGAGGTCTGTGCCTATATTACTTGACTTGACAAGTTCTTCCTCATTTTTTTGTGATTTTACGTCCCCTTCAAGATGCAGTTCCCCAATTCCATGCGGAAATTGTCAGGTAGCATCTGGTTAAATGAAGCTGACAAGTGTGTTCTGTCAGTTTTCATTTTAGTAACTTAATATGTGAAGAAGTCAGGCTTTTGTATGGGTGACAGTATCTACAGGATTTTTTTCTGTCTTACACAGATTCATAGAAGAAGCCCAGCCCATCCCTGGCAAGGCTTCTGGCTTCAGGTGAGAGATTTTACTTTTTAATAGTTTTCATTTTGATTTGATGTGTTCAGAAATCGCTGAATGCAAAGGGAGTGTGTCTGGGCTGTACTAGCCATTCTAGAAAAACAATAGATTTTAGTGTCGTGCTACAAACCTACACATTGCTATATGAAAAATGAATAGTTTTGTGCTGAGTTACTGGGCATCACAGTGCATGATATTAAATGCTAAAGCATCTGGTATTCTGAGGAAGACTTTCATCCAGAGTATCTTTTCTAGTCTTAACCCAACAAAAAGCTTAGCTGTGTTGAAATTTTAAGGATTTTAGTCGTCCTCTCAGGACTATCTGCATGCTGAAACTAATGCAAACCGTTTTGGTGTTTGGTCTTGGCCTGCTTTTAGATCAGGGTACCTTGTGCAGTGTAACTTTAGGAAAAAATTGAATTGTTTGCACCCAAATAGTATTCTATCAAGCTTAGAAAGGATTTTATGTAAAGCAGAAACACAGTATTAAGTAACATTAAAAAACAAACAGAGTGGCATGTAAATATTTATTTAATAAATAAGGTACGTGGCTCAAAATGCATCAAATATGGGAACACATTCTACAGTTGTTTTGAAGTAAAGCATGTCACTGAGACCAAGCGCAGTTGTGTCAGGTCAGAGTGGTGTTATGCAGGAGGCAGTGCTGCTCGTGGTTTGAAGTGCGATTCTGCATGCCTTGGGGAGCCTGTGCTTCTGGTCACACAGCTGTGCTCACTCATGCTGTGCTGACTGGGCACATGGTGATTCAGTTGCCCAGTTACTGCTGCTCCCAATAAAGGGGAGATTTCATATGAGAATGAAGAACTGCTCCGTGTTGTCCTTTGCCTCCTTATGATGGAGCATCATTGTGTATAATCGCGACATTTAACTAGAACTCTCCATTGTCTGTGGGGTTTTTGGGTACTTCATCAAACAAATGTTTGAGACAATAGATTTACTTACGGAACCACAGAATCGCTGAGGTTGGCAGGCACCTCTGGAGACGTCCAGTGCAACCGCCCTGCTCAAGGAGGGTCACCTAGAGCAGGTTGCTCAGGGTCATGTCCAGTTGGGTTTAAGCATCTTCAAGGATGGGACTCAACGATCAGTCTGGGCAACCCATTCCAGTGTTCAGTTGTCTTTGCAGCAAAAATGATTATTCTTCTGTTTAATTGTACTTGTATTATAATTTGTGCCCGCTGCCTATTGTCCTTACATGATAGGCATTTTAAAAAAGCTATGTAAGAACATCCACGTAATGTGTGTTTAGAGGTACGGGAATTTGGAGTGCTTTCAACTCTGAAATTCATAGTAATGATACTGTAGAAAAATTTTGATTTTACTGAGATTTACTTGAGTTTGGGATTTTGGGTTTTTTGCTACGAAACGCTGTAATCCAAACTATTTCAAATTGTAGGGAGAGCAACTTGGATGTAACATTGTGCTGCTTATAATCAAAGGGCTCTGTTAGCTTGTTTAATGCATTAAGTCCATTAGTGGCTTCAGATGGCAGGTTCTGAGAGTACAGTCTTTGTTCTTTCTCTGGTATTCTCTATGCCACCCTGCTATTAAATGTGTTCAGTGCTATACACGGTGTTCTAAGCATGTGTCAAAGGCATTAATTTCTTAAATCACAAGGGAAATAAAAATACAAGGACAATTTCTGCTGTTCAACCATTTGCTCAATTTGTGCATGTCTGCTTGAGGTGAGTGCTGTAACCTGTTGGTGTTTGGGCACAGCTGATGGACTGTAGAAGCAAGGAGCAAGTTTTCTCCTCTGAGAATGCGTTTTGCGATCACATGCATCCGTTATGGATTGTTTTCCCCCTACTTTTCATTGCCGGCATTAAGCGGTCTCAGTTGAGGCTGATGCCATTAGCTAGTTCTGCATCAGTCTTTATAATCCTGGCCTACGTCCACATCACAGATATGAGTAATAACATCACGACTGAATGTACCTGTGGTATGAGCATTTAAGGAATAGCTCTGAGCAGACTGAAGGATATTGGGCACTGGTCCACCTCAGTAAGATAGGTTAAGTCATTAAGCAATACATTTTTGATGTTAGCCTGAATTTTAGCTTCTGTTCCTCATGGTTTAAGAAAATTGTTAATTTCAATGATTTTTCAAATAATTTTTTGTGCAATATTTTCAGCTTTACAAATATTGTGTAGCTCTGAGATTAGCCTGAGATACAGTCAGATCTTGTCAAGTGCAATCCTTTATAATTGCAAAACAGGCTAATCATTCTTTAACACTTAATCAACCCCTTTCAGTGAAATGCATAGTAAAGAGGTGCTGGGAAAAGGCACTTTTGCTGATTTATATGAAAGACATTTGGAATGGTTCAATGCCATCTCACTGAGACAGAAGCTTGCGTGGGTATCTGATATGTTGAATAAGGCCCACTGACAGTTGCATGAAGTGTCACAGAAATGTCAGAACTGAAAGCGTTTGTTAGCATCAGGGCTGCACAGCAGGAGATCCAATTTTTAGTACTTATTGCCTGCAGAAAGAAAAGGCGTGGATCAGAAATCCATCAAAAACCATCAACATTTTTTCTTCTCTAGCCTTTAAAATCTAAAAATATTAAATAGGCTTGTCCTGTCTGATCTCTGCTTCCTCTTCCAGAGAAGGCAATAACCCAGTAATACCGAAACACCAGTAAAGCAAAATTCCTTGAGGAATGATTTTCCTGTTTTCTAGTTCTTATAACTAAGAATATATTCTTACCAAAGTTAGCATCACCACCTATTAACAGTATAGATTATTAATGGTATAGCTGCAATGTAAATAACATTATTTACCTGAATGTTCAGAGTTCCCCAAACATGAGACATCTGTGATACCAGTGTTTTTCTCTTCTGTTTAGGTAATGTCTTAATCAGTGTATATTAATTTTTGTCTCCGTGTTCACATTAAGTGTAGAGTTTTAGTTGAAAGTGTGCTGTAAATGGTATGATCACGTTATAGAAATGCTTTATAGATGGGATTGTCAATACATGGGAAAACAGTAGCCAAGGCTGTGCACAGGCTTTCTCTTTTCCAGCTGTTACGCCAGTTATACACTGGTGTGTGTGTGTCTCCTGGGGGATACCATCTTTGTAAACACACACCCTGATTTCTTTTAGTCTCTTGGGCTGGTTTAAACAATGAAAGGTCACAGAATTGTAGAACAGCTTAGTTTGGAAGGGACTCTGGAGGAGACTGAGTCCAGTCCCTGCCTGAAGCAGATCCAGTTACATCAGCTTGCTGGGGACTTCTCCAGAGGAGTCTGGAACAGCTCTGTAAAGGCCTGAGTTAACTTGGTTGGCCTTGAAGCAAATTCAGTAGGGCTCATTCTTCATATCGCAGAACTGTGGAGTCTTGGCTCACAGATGACAAGTGCTGAGAAGTGTCAGGGGACGGTGATACGTAGCCCCAGTGCAGCTGCTCCCTGAGAGGACGTGCTTAATTACCTTTGGAACCTCTTCAGAGCCTGTGCCTCTGCCTTTGGAACCTCTTCAGAGCCTGTGCCCCTGCTGCTTTGGCTCAGGCCAGGCAGATGCAGTATAAGCCAGGCAGTTTCTGTGGCCCAAACTCAAATGCCACAGAAAATTCAGTGTAAACTCTGTTAACTTACTAGTGAATGTACATTCTCAGCTTTTCTGGAACCACTGGCAACCTCTTCTTAGTGTCGTTCATGGTTTTGAATGATAACTGTTGACTGCCTATCTATAAGACTTTTGATCTCATGGCAGTTTTGTGTAGAAATCTCAGCTTTCCAGTGTTTCCAAAGCCTTCACTCTCTATGTATATTTTTGAATGAATATACTTCACTTTTGCTTTTGGTTGATAAATGCCCAGGGAGGCTGAAGTGAAACAGTAGTTGGGGAAAAAAATAGCAGTAAAGGAAAACATGACTGATCCCTTCTTCTGGTGAGACTGAGAACTGAAATAGGCACAGTATGGGTCATGGGTGCTGGTGTGGTTAAGGACTGTTGATGCTGTCGTCTGACAGGGCTGTAAGAGAAGCCAAGGAGAGTGGTTTTAACTTCCAAGAGGTGATGTGATCTTTATAGCTAGCTCAGATGTTTAAGTTGTACAGAATACACAGAACTAGTGCTTATTTCTTACTCAATTACTCTAATATCTACATTAGACATGCTGAGCTCTAGACAGCAATATCCTGGGTTTGTAGTTGACCTAAGTACAATTTCCTATGTACTTAGCAATTCAAGTGCACTCTTAAGCTTAACAATTGAAATTTTGAATCTTGAGCCACCCAAGATGATGAGTAAAATATTGCTTAGAATGTTCACTTAATGATTTTGTATAACCTGAATCATTTAATGTATGAACCCAGTTTATTGAAGTAAGTACTGCATACCAGAGTTGCAAAAGAAGAACAAACCCTATGCCTTCAAAAAATGACTGCATTAAACTAAATCACTGATTGAAAAAGTAAGTCTACACCTGTCAAAGGGACTTCTGTCTCACTGTAACATAGATGCTAACCTTTTTCAGCATAGTACTAATGTATAGCCTTCAAGACACAATTGAAGTGTTTAGAGACATCTGTTTACCTATTTTAGCACATACAGAAACAGCACAAAGTATTAATTCATGAAGCAAAACTATATGGTTGAAACAGAAAAACTCATAAATCCATCTGCCTGTTTTCTATGTTCGTTTTCATCCTTTTATCTTGTGTTTTTTTCGTTCCACATTGTTAATATTGGAGAACATACTTCCTGCTTTACACAATGTGCTGTCATGTTATAGCAGTTGTGGATATGCGATTCTTGTTTTTTGGTAATCATAGATGATGTATAAATTAATTTAAATGGAAACGTATATCAAATAAGGACTTAGTAAATATCACCTGGCACATTTTAAAGAAGTACCAGCATCAGTAGATAAAACCAGTGTAAACAGTTTTCTTTCTTTGGCTATCTTTGACTATAAGATGTTTAAATATATCTTCATCTTCTAGTGCCAGGTGACAGCTCTCTCTGGTTATGTGATAACTAATTTTGCATTCATTTTCCAGTGATCTGTTAAAGGCGTGCTCGTTGTCTTGTCACATTCAGTAATGGATAAAATGTGGACAGAGTCTTGAGCATACTCATTGTCCAGAATCAGTTAGATT
This sequence comes from Chroicocephalus ridibundus, assembly GCF_963924245.1. Classification (NCBI taxonomy): domain Eukaryota; kingdom Metazoa; phylum Chordata; class Aves; order Charadriiformes; family Laridae; genus Chroicocephalus; species Chroicocephalus ridibundus. Next base: position 39,246,550 of record NC_086289.1, read on the forward strand.
TTGCTACCTGTGCTGGAGTTCTCTGCTGTCGTCGTCTTAATTAGTGCCACTGAATTTAGAGAGATGACTGGAGATGTGAAGTGCTGCTCAGTTTGAGAAGAGCTTTGGCAGAACTTGTTCTCCTGTAAATGCTGCGGTTGAGATTTTAAGACAGTTCGGTACTTTGTCAGCAGCAGCACTGGAGCAGCACTAGCTTATGTAGGCAGAACTGAGCTTGCTATGGTAATGTTACACTGAGGATGACAGAGATTTTATGTTTTTTATGTTGTTATTTTGATTGTTGGAAGATGCATGTGTGTGTGATATAAAGGCTCAAAGACAGTTCTCAGATACTATGTTATTTTGGGCGTGTGTTTATCATATTTACTGCTCTGCTGTAAGGAAGCATGCAAGTAACACATTAAGAGTTCATCTATCCATCTAAATTTGACTTAGTGGTGTTAAAGCAAAAATTTGTTTCCTCATACTTTTGAAATGACATGACAGTGTCCCCTGGTGGTGAGACGGATGGAGTTCTGCTAGATTTGCAGCTTTCCTCGCAGTTTTTTTTCTTTCATTTTTAATTGGAAGGAATTGTGGCATACCTGCAAAGGAAAAGGCTGTACTTCAATCACTAGTAATGATTTACAGAATAATGTCATGGTATGGATATCGTGAAGATTTGCATGGATGGTATTATCCAGGACTCCAGTAATTATCAGACATAGAGCTGTTCTACCTAAAAACACGTAGCACTTCACATGCAGAGATGGGAAGAAGAATGTTTCCCTTCTTAAATAAACAATGTGTTCTTGTACTCTGCAGGAGGTGCAGAATAATAAATGATTTCACAGCACACTCCTAATTAGCTTGCAATGACAGTACGGCATGGAAATTCACAAAGTCACTCAGTTATTAGATGAAACTGAAACAGCCCCAGCAGCAGGTCTTCCAGGTGCCCGCATTGTATGATTCCCGATACATGCTGCAACCACTGGGCCAGCTATTCTCTCACACATTTCCTTTCTCTCTGCAGTCTTACAAATCATATTTTTTGTGTTGCACGCTGGAATATCTTCAGTGGAATTAGTAAAAAGTGCCCTTCTCTACAGTAGCCTAATTACTGATATGTAGGGCAGGGACAAGTTTCTTCAAGACATTTCAAGTAACATTCTGCTGTATATATATTATACACCTGTGGCACATCTGGACAGATGAAGTTTCAGAAGAATGAATGCTGGAACTTGCTGTAGGACACTGTATGTCCCTACAAAACAAAAAAAGCTTTAAACTTTGCTAGACTGAATTTTTAATTAACTAAGGGCTAGATCCTGTGAAGAAGCATTTCAGACATGTGTTACAGTAGATGACCACATCAAAGGTGGATATGCAACAGCAGCTGGCAATTTTATTTAGTAAGGTGCATGCATCCCACTAAACAGAAGTGTAATTTCTGTCCTACCAACAGGTGACTGTATTTACATTTATATTTGTTTATGAACTACTGAGATTGAAGCCAGAAAATGTTGGCAAAATTATTACATAATAGAGCATTAAAGGATCAAGGTATAAACTTCTGGCACTGAAAGCTATTCTATTAAATGGGAGTGAAGACTCATTATTTTTTTTTCCCCATATGTGTGTGTGGTAGAGAGAGCTGCAAGCTATAGTCTTATCTCCAAGTGCCCTTGACCTGGAGGGCTCGGCATGAGGTCTCAACGTCTAATGCACTCTCCGTTTTAATGTAAGTATGGCTTCATCTCTCAGGATTAAGGAATATAAACTGATTCATTGCATCAATGTATAAATGACTGCTTCAAGAAAGGAGTGCTATTTTGAATATTAATAGCAGAATTCAGTTAATCCAGATACCAAGGAAGACAGAAAGTAGGTTTTAAAGCACATAATGAAAGTAATGCACAGATTTTCAATGGAACAATGGTCCTTTTCCTTTGGCAAGTGTTTTTCATTGAAACTCTTAGGGAGAAGTTTTGGGTTTTTAATGTTTTCAATGACATTGCGTTTTTGTAAGGTAATACTATGAGGGAAAGGTTCATCAAGCACTCCAGATATTATCATTTTCTGCAAATAAAACCAGTTCCAGATTAAATGCTTACCTGGTATTGAAGTCTAACCCCACCTAAATGAATGTAAAGCTAGTAAATAGAACTGACTTTATCTTAATTTTCGCTGTTGTGTTTAGCCCTGTTCTTCACTTACTGTAGCATTGGGCTTCAATACTATTTTTTTCTTATATATATAAATTACGTGATAAATGCAGTGTGTTGAGGCGGCACTATCTAGGCATGACATTGGGAAGGCCGGATTTTCAGGCTTGGCTGGCTCTGTGTGGGCAGACTCTTGGAGGTACAGAAATCAGCTGCCATTCTGTGTGCATATAGGAATTGTTTTTCTCTGTGGAGTGTGGGCGTAACCTGTCATTTCCAGATGTGAGCATTTGCCTAGATAGTAGCCATTGCATGCACGGATAAGGAATTACTGAAACTAAAGAATACTAAGTCTTCATGAAAATTCTACTGAAAAATCTCCTTTCTGTAATGACATTGTGGGTAAATCCCAAATGGGACAGTAGTTGTTGCTGGATAACTATGTATTTGTGGTAAAACACCAAAAAAAGGAATATAGTTCACTAGCAGTGAAATTCACTGAAGTTTACTGAAATGCAAAATGAACTGCAGTTAAAAAACCAAACAGGGGCAGGCGACTTTAGAGGAAAGATGTGTGCTGATGGTTTGGAACACCTTCTCCATTAGGTTGGATTTGATATTTCAAATGGGGGGGAAAAACCAAACCTCTTGGGGGCTGGAAATCATTTAGGTCAAGATACACTAGATTTCACTATAAAATCAAGATGTTTTATAGTGAGAATTAAATCTCAGGCTGAGTGTTATAACAGGTTGAAGATGGCTGGTCCTCTGACATGAGTTACTCATTAGCAACATCTGGGCCCTACCAAGTCCCAGCTGTTGGTTGAGGGGTAGGGCATGTTTTATTTCGTTTGCGTCTTATACTTATCTCTGACATACCTGTACCTGCTGAGGAATTCAAAGTAAAAGATGTTCTTCTCTGCTTTCATCTTTACTTCTTTTGCGCTTTCTGCAGTCCAGTCTTGGAGAAAATTAGCCTGTTCTGTTATGATCTTCTGCTCCCTCTATGGGAGCTCGTCATTTCTGGCACTGCCCTGTTCTTCCCTATCTAAGCGCAGTGGTTAACTTTGATGGTAAATCCTCGTAGTGAACATATATTTGGACTTTTCACCCACCGAATGCTGGCTTCTTTTTCAACTCCATGGGAAAACCTCAAAGTTGAAGTGATATTTGTTGGAATTAAGAAAACTGCTGTAGTTATTGTCTGGGAAATTTCAGACTGTGGCTGTTTTAAATGACTGCGTAAATCCTGTAAGGAAATTTTAAAAAAATGGATAGAGAAATGGACTTCTCACAGAGAAATTATTTGGGGGCCTAACTACCCGTTTCTACCTTAGAAAATATTTCCCTTGCTTTTTAGCTAGACAGCTGAATTGTTGAGAAATGTGTTTAGCTATTACACAGCTTCTGTCTTAGAAGAAGCGATAATGTTTTTTTATCTGAACATTGTCTCACCCAACCACGGGTGAGTGCAGTTGTGGTTTAGATATTTCAACAGCTTGATTTTTCTGTACCAAAACAGAAAATGTCTGATCTGGAAATGTTGCTTAAAAACACAGCTAGTCTGATTTATGAGTTTTCTGAATGTCTATTTACTCTGCTAAGAAAACATGCCAATTAGCTGTAGTGACACAAAATATTTTAAGCCATAATAAACAAACCAAACTATGCACACTCTGGTGGTTTGTTGTATGTGTTTCTAATATTTTATAAATAACATACACACTTGCCCTGTGCTTAGAGAACTGACAGAGGTCAGATCTGGATTCAGGTTCTACATTTGGCCATTTAAAGTACGGTGAGACAAATGAAAATGGTGGAATGGGATCCTAGATATTGGGGAACTGAGAATCTACATGAGATGTATTTATTTTTATTTTTTTTTTTTTACCTTTCAGTCTTACCCCTAAGAGTTCACGTTCAGGTAGTGAATCTTCCTCCATTCCCTCCTGGATATCTGTTGTTAGCACAGCCTTTCATTTTGGAAGAAAAACAAAGTGAACATTTTGCAAAAACACTTTTTCTCCTCACTGACTCACCACTTTTCTCCTCTTGCATCACATCATTTGGTTCTCGCAAATTCCATGATCCTACGTAATTTCTATTGAATTTCTAATAATACCTTGTTTATATAAACGAGTATGCGAAAGTAATACAACTTGGAGAAAAGACTGCAGGTTGTGATCTGCAGTGCGTAAGGCGTTGGTTGTGTGTAAGCGTGGGTGTTGCAGCTTGAGCACAAAGAGCCTTATGGTCTCACTAGCCAACTGTCAGGATTAGAGCTTGAGGAGGGACTCAGCAGAGATGCCAGTATGAAATTCTAGTGGTCTGCTTTACCTGAGGCTCGTCAGGAGTCCATGTGTCTCAGAAGACCTCTTCAAGTCTTATCTAGGTGCAGTACTGCCTGCCAGCTGTTAGAGACCTGGCAGCTGTTAGAGTTGGGTACCGCCGTAGCAGGATCCTTTTGCTCTGGTTGTTCCTTGCATGCCATCTGCTCCTACCCTTGCCAGCCGAACAAACTGACTTTCCACCTGCTTTGTGCTATCAGTGTCATGCAAAACAAGCGGATTGGATATAGAGGCTTGCTCTGTCTGTGGTAGTAATTATAATTTATTTCAGTTCACTCACACAGTGTATGAAGACATTCTAATACCATAATTGTAGTTAAAACAAAGCAGCATGGATTGACTGAAATTAAAGGAATTGTTAATCAGAGTAATAAACTTCCTAAATTTCATCCAAAGTTAACATAGTTTAGATAACAGATTATGGATACATAATAATCAGGTAATTCCCTCCCCATCATGTATTGCTGATTTATGGGGAATTGGTCTGAGAAAATAAGTTTTAAATAGATAATTTGTCTCAGGTTTAATTGCAAAGCTGTAAATCCTGGTGAAACAAGCAGAATAACCCAGAGTGATGTCTTAACTGCCTGCCTGACACCCTCACCTATACAGAAAGGTTGTGAGGAAGAAACATAGAGAGTAATATTAATAATGGGAGGGGGAGAAAGCTTTTAAAGTACACTGGGTTTCAGAACTAGTACTGTGAGAATTTCTGTATTTTATGTGTATAACTTGATAAACAGCACAGTAATGTTCGTTTATTACTGTGAAGTGGATCAAAACACAACCTACAGATACTAAGATGAAAATTGCTTTGGTGAATAAGACTATATTACTGCTTTCAGATATCTTTTTTGAAATCAGAACCTCAGAGTTAATAATGATTAAAAAAGAAAGTAAGCATTAATGCTGTCACTTGAATAATTGACTTTTGACATATAGATATTTTAGAAGATTAATTGTGATGTTCAGCCAACATAAATATTCTGTGCCAAAAATAGCATGCAGTTAAAATGGAAAATAATTAAATGATCAATATGTGATCCAGAAATATCTCACATTTTATTTTTAATCTTGCAAATGGTTCATGTGAATTCAGATGAACAGCAGAATTGCTTTAAGAGGTGTTCTGTGGCGTGCCTCTACAATTCAAGGCAATGACTGGGGTTAGTTGGAAAGGTAGAAGGAGGAAACCACTGACAAATCAGATGCACTTTTTCAGTGATTGAGGAAAGTAAATCTACAAAATAAGCTAATGTATAAAAAAATAAATAGTTTTGAGGTAACCCTATGTCAAACTGATTTAAATTCATTCCTAAATTCTGGAACTTGGAGAGATAGATTAAACATACATGCACAGGCCTCTCAAAGTTTTGACTTCTAGCCATGAAAGCATGGGTAGTTAATGAATTAGCACAGCTTTTTAAATGACTGTTTTTCTTAAAGATGTAGTACATAAGCAACAGAAGCATTTTTTTCATACTAATTTAAAATACACTATGTCTTCAAATGAATGGATTACATGTATGACTTTGCACATTGTCAATGATGGTGACTTGTTGCTCTCGTTTAATCTGGTGTGTTGATTCCCCTTCAGGCATGCTTCAAGGGCTGCTTCTACAATATTTATGAATTAAACTGATCAGACCAAGTTTCTGATGAAGAAACTGGTACACTGGAAATGGTGTTGAATCCTGTTCAGTACCAAGTGATTTAATTTCTTTGTGAACAAGGAAGACTCCTTCTGTTTTGTTTTAGGTTGTGTGTGTATTTCAAAAGTATTGTGTGTTTTGTCCAAACCAGGGGATGAAGTAACCCGATTAACTTCACTTACCTACAGCATCATAATAGTTTCCATTATGGTAATACCACCAAGCTAGGTGCCCTCTCCCAGCTTGCTTTCTGCAGTGGCAGTAGCTCGGGTTAGATATCCTTGGTATTTGGTAGCATGTTGAGCCACAGTAATATTCTGTCTCTGGTTGACTTGCTCTGGGATTACAACAGGTTCAAAGCTGGAAGCACGCCTAAAGTTTCCTCTGTGCATGAGTCTGTACTTCTTTTGGCCTGTATCCTGTTCCCAGTGTTCTTCTAGTAGGCTTCAGAGTATTTTATTTATTCGAAATTTGTGAAAGAAAACCCTGTGTGGACTATTTTCTCATTATCAGTGAAAGCCTTGTAGAGTTGCATTACTGCAAGCGTAGGGTTTGTTTTTTTTTTTTGGTATTAATATCCCTTATTTTGGCCAATGTTATTATATTGATGCTGCCTTTCAAAGAAATGTGGCATTGCTTTTTCATAGAAAATGCACCATTAAATTGCAGATGTCATGGATGAAAACACTGTAACTGCAAGAAAAGAGATTTGACATGCAAATATGTTAGGATCTAATTCTATTCTTGCTGAAGTCAATGGCAGTTGTGAAATTGACTTCAAATGGGAACGGGAGCAAACTGATGATGCTGAAGTTAAAAATGTAAAGACCTTGCCATTTACTGAGAAATGCAGACTATTCATCTGAAGCCAGTTAGATTTACAAAGTAGCATTGCTTAAAAGTTACTAGTCACAATTATTCTTTGAATGAAGTTCAATAAAATATTGCAGAGGAGTCACCTTCTACAGGTTTGCAGGCAGCAGAGCTGTGGTCCTGGCAAGCAGTGAGTGTTCTCCACTTCCCTGCTGTTCGAGGGACCCCATGCGGTTCCCATTAGGGGTGGCAGTGGGGTTCCAGGCCTGCATTTGTCCCCTTGGGACCTTTCATCATTTTCTGAGGAACAAAATGTAAAGATGGTCCACTGCTTTACATAAAAACCTCCAGCTGTGTTTCACAGCTCCTTCCTGATGCTTTCGGCCTATGGCCGCGTAAAGCGAAGTTGTAACATCTTTTTTTTGCAGTTGACGTTTTTCCTTAATGGATTATTTTCAAGCAGGTGCTTTGATCACTACACAGTGTGTGTTCCTTATGCAGGTGTGCATAAATCATCTTTATGTGTAAATACAGAGGGATTTCTTTTGTGTATTGTAGCTTGCTCAGTTCTTAATTTCTAAATGTCTTAGTTTTACTTAAATATGTGAAAGTACGAAGCTGTGCTGTTGCATTCTGGTGCATGTCCATAGAGCTATGGTTTGGAAAAATTATGTTAGCAAAGCTTTCAGAAACAGCAGTAATAAAAAAAAGTTGGGCATCTAATTGGAAGGTGTTGGGTTTTTTCTAGGAAAGCTCTGTGCGAGTTTAGCACAGTGTATCGTAGATACTACTTTGTGAGGGTGCAAAATACCCACCCTTACAGAGAGTATACGAATCGAGTGAGGTCAGTAGGATTTGAGGGTAAATCCTCATACATCGCACAAGGCCTTGCACGTGCAAAGTAATGACATTGCTCTTTTAAAGCTGCTGAGCTTTTACTGATGCCTTTTATTCCGGAAAACTTCACTTGGACAAACTTCCAAAACCAGTTTTGAACCTGCAGTGTATTTACTACCGGAGACAAATAGGGTTTTCTTTGCCAAGGAAGTTAAGCGCTGCTTCTGAAAGCACTGATAAAATGTACAGACCTCCTTTGAAAGAGCCGAGATATACACTCTGATACCTAAGATACACACTCTTCCTCTGCTTTCAACCTCCTTTTCTCCTTAACAGTCCTTTTATTAAATGCTCTCCCAATATATCCTCTGCATTCATGGCAAGATACAGCAGTCTTATAGGAGACACGGTTTGATTTGTCTCACTTGTGTACACCGTATTAAAGCTGGGGCTGCTACTGCAACGTGCTGGGCACTTCTGAAACACAATACTTTTAAGGGTGTTTGCCACTGTTAGGTGATATATTTAATTTCAAATTACATAGGTAAGAACCTTTGTGCGTTTAAGTTTCTCAAAATTTTGGCTTAGGTCTTTTCCATTAAGTGAGTAGCATTTTTTTTGTTTTAATAAATTATTTCTTTTAATGTATTTTTTGTTTTTGCTCCCTCAAAAAGTCAATATTTGAGGGGGAGGAGGAATCTTCCAAAAGTAATAAGGGTTTAGTTACAAGTTAAAAACTGAGGGTTTGGTGAATTACAGATACACATTTTGTGCCAGCATAACCAGACTGGTTGATTTGGAATGGACCTTTGTGGAGAGACGATCCAAACGCTGTCAAATGAGTAGGTGCTGTGAATTTTCGCCTTCCACATTCAGGAGTGACTGTGAAAAGTTTCTGTTTGCCTTTGCATGCCATGGCACTACCATGCTGATGAAAACACAAGCCTGTTCCAGTTCTTCCCAGAGGTGAATCATGGTCAGGTAGCAAAAGCCTTGCAGAAGAAACTCAATGAGTGTTGGTGCTGCGGGAAAGTGCCTGCCATGGCAGAGCTGGACTGGGGAGGAGGTGCTGAGTGATGTTTCCTTCTGCCGTTCGGAGCAACACATCCATTTTGAACTATAGTGAATAGGGACTGTAACTCTGGTAGTATTGAGTATTAATGAATAGTATCCTCTCTGCTCCAGCTGAAAGCCTGTTAAAGTTCAGTCTCGCTTTGTCAGTGATGAGTGTGTGGTCTGTTGGCACACAGTATAGAAGATTAACGACCATCTCTGTACATAACTGACATGGAAGACTTTGGTTGAAGAAAGGTTTTGGTAAATTATAGGTTCCTGAGGGGGGAAATAAATAGGAATCACTTCATAAAATTAAACTCATTACGCACATTTGATATTATCCCAAAAGTGTGCTTGGAATTTCTGTTTCAAAATGGCTAGCTTGCGAAAACAGATAAAATTTTCAGATTCATAAAGCTGCCACTAAATGTTGAAGTGTACTTTTGAAAGAATATAGGCTAAAGAAACTTTTGATGGGATCTCAAACAGGCAGCATTTTTGAATGTCACGGGTGATCAAGAAACATGATAACACTGGGTTTTTCATTTTGAGATTATGAGAATTTCTCTATGGTTTTTTTATACCTAAGTGAAAAGAGATTTGACTGAGCCTTGAAATATGTCACATACAATTCAGCGATATTTTTATATTTGTCTCTTTGAATTGCTTCCCTCCTTTGTTCGTTGTATGAAAGAGGGACGCAGATCTGCAACAGGTTTTCCCCACTGCGAGTGAAGCAACCTGCATTTGCTCCCTCTAGCCCCATGAAGTGTCTGGGATTTCAGAGTTGTCTGTTTGGGTGCTCTTTAAGTGAGTGTTTGCGATACAAATAATTAAATTCTTCCTAACAAGAGTCACTCATGAAAGCTAATTCTCATCTTCCAGCATTTGGTTGTTCCTGTCAGTAACAAATGCTTTTTAGGAGTATGAAGGAACTCATTGACAGCAAAACAACAGAAGGCATTTTTTTAATAATACGAGCAGGAGCTTGGTGTTGGTAGTTATCACCCTCTGTCACAAACAGGCCCTGCAGAGCCCCAGAGAAGGGCTGTGCCCCATGTGGAGGAAGATATGTGAGCTCCACCTCCCTTCATGAGCAGGGGGCATTGCACCTTCCATGCAGTACAGGAATACACTGAATCACCTGAGAGAAAACAGCTCCCAACATCTTTTCTCAGCATCAGCGTTTGGGCTTTTCTTCCTCCTCTGCAATGCATTGGGCAGAAGAGGGCCTGCTGCTGCGGCTCAGGACATCTGTGGGCTTCAAGAAGCCGTTTTACCACATGTGGTCGACTCGAGACAAGATTTTTTTTGTTTGTTTGTTTCTTTCACCCTCTTTTGCCCTGCTTTTTCTTTTTTTAGCAGGGAAGGTGACGGATCTGCTGTGAAGGCTTGCTGCTATCCCAGAGGTGTAGAATCCCAAGGAATCTGTCTGGTAAGCTTTTGACTCGTTTGCTCCTCTGGGAAGAGGATGATGCAATATTTTTGTCTGAACCAAAAAGGAGCTTGTCCTAAGCAGGATATTTTTTGCCTTCTATTTATCCAACTTGAAGTGACACTTTCAAATCTTTCTCTCTCTATGCAAAAAAAAAAAAGCGGTTGACTGGAGGATTTTGTGTTAAGCTGTCAGAGCGTACATGGCTTGAATTGTCACTCCCTACTTGTTCTCTGTGCAGTCCTGCACAGTACTGTATTTTCTTCCAAACTGCCTCTGTTACAGAAGTAAACCATGCTTCTCTGATATCCCCTGGGTATATCACCATCAGGGTCATCACCTCTTAGTGTTTCTAGAAGAATGTTGGCTAAAATAAGCTGTGGCAAAACACCTGGCATGGATGTCGATTTGATCATCTTGATATTTAGAACATTTTGTGAAGCTCCAAGATCTCAAGTGCTCTCTTCCCTTTCCTGTAATTGAAGCCAATAGGCAGAAATAGTGGATTTTTTTTCTTTTTTTTTCACTCGTTTTACTGTGGTAAACAACCTGTTATTCTCAGGATGGTTTTCCTTCCTTCCCCCCCCCCCCTTTTTTCTTTTTTCTGCTTGTGTGTTTGTGGTTTTTGGTTTCTCTTTTTTATTATTCCTCCCTTTATTATTTATTATTTTGATGACTGTGGCTGCTGCATCAGAGTTGTGTGCCTATAACAGATGATCATAGATGTTAACAGCGTACGTGTGTTCTCATTTGTGTGAACAAGGTTGACAAACAGGTGAATTGTGAGGGCATACTGAAATGCAAAGGGAATACAGAAATTCTTACAATTAAAGTTGTTCACAGAAATCCAATTTGCTAATGAGCTGGAAAGCCCACACCATTTTTTTTCTTCAGAGCACAGAAAATAATTCATACTAAACAGGGCAGGTCTGAAAGACATTGTAGACCGCACACCACTGTGGAGCTGTGCATTTAGCAATGTATCACAATATGTTACTCTCGTAAGACATCAGCCTAATTACCTTCCAAAAGGCAGTCAAGGATGTTTGAAGTATCTTCTGGTTTGACATCCATGATGAGCTTTGAAAGACGTAACTGCCGATAATGTCGAGGAAAAAAGGCATGTATTATTTTTAATCTTCCATCTTTCACTATATGGGGTCCACTCTTCCCCAGCATCTTGTCACGGTCATTTAAGGAATATTAGGAGCCTGAAGCCTGACTGGATGTTGGAAGCGCGGCTGTGGAACGGTGCAGCTGGTTTCAGGGAAGAGCTGAAGTGAGAGAGGTGCTCTTCCTTCAGCGCTGACTCCCATTGGTACCGACAGCATGACAGCCGGTAGCCTTGCTTTTTCCTACTCGCACCTTGGTGACCACAATGCTTTTTACTGTCCTTGAGGATTTCTTTTTTTCTTCTTCTGCTGTCTTTTTTTTAGGCAATTTTATTATAAAAGAAAAAATATTATAGTAAAAAATATCCTTTTTAACACAAAAACCTAGTATAAGCTATGTGTCCATGCATCAAGAAGTTGCTATTTGACTAGCAGAATAAAGTATTGCATGAAGAAAATACAAGAGTTTTGATAGTAATGTAAATTGTAAGTAAATTAGTGTATGTCCATCAAGACACTGTGCTAATAAAATTGAATTCAAGTGCTCTTAATAATGCTTAAGTAAAATTAACTTCATTTTATACCTTTATATACGTATTTAGTAGTTCTTTCATGCGGCTTGGATGTGCTCCATGTGATTTTGAAGTGTTCTGCTTTGTTTTTAATTGGGTCTGTGTTTTTGTTTGCTTGTCTGTTTGTTTTGACACGCTGCCTCAGTGTTCTGTGATTAATTTGGCAGTGAGTTGAGTTCTGTTTTCTCAATTTGTGGCCAGCGAAGTGATGGCTGTACAAATGTAAAGTTTGTGATCGCACTGTCCTTGGGGACAGGAGTAGCACATGCATAGGGCCAGCCTAATCTTGTTAAATAGGGCTGGGAAACGTACCCTGATGGCACAACTTCCATTCCTAATGCTTGTCCTATCCTGCGTCTTTTTTTTTACAGGTGAACCTTGATGTGCTGGGGAGAGAGTGGGCAGCCTGAGGGGGCAGCTAGAGAAAAATCTCATCTTTCTGGGCTGCAAACACTACTGACAAACATCTCCCATCCTTCCTTCTGTCCACACAGTGCTGTATCTGATGCCAGTTAAGCCTCCAGGGTTAGCGTTTCTTCATGTGCATCACGTTGATAGATGTAGATGGGGCAATGACACAGTGCTGTGCAAGGCACCTGCTCGTGGTGGTGATACTGGCTTGGCCTGGTCACAGTGGGAGTCTGTTCCTTCCGCGGCTGGGTCTGTGAGTGTCATTGTTCTGGTCCCAGGGCGACCCAGCAACATTGAATCGGAGCTGATTTAGGTGTTTTCCTTTTCCTATCAGTCTCAGCAGAGCCCATGCATGGTTGTTCCTGTGGGATCAGAGCCTGATTGATCTTACAGGGTAGTCTCGGTGCCAGTTCTAGGCACTATGCTTTCAAAAGCCCAAGGTACACCAGTGAGGGAAAAACTGTGTCTGCTAACTTCTTCCAGTCTTGGTTCTTGGGTTTGCAGGAAGTGCAGCAATTTTAAGCAATAACATTGATGTTCAAGAAGCTGGTGTACCTTCAAAAGCTAAGTGTGTGTATATTTTGTGTGCTTGATCTTTTAGCAATGGCGAATAGAGTAACACTTTCTATTTCTAAATACATTTGTCTCAGCAATCCTTGACTTGGGCTCAGTAAATGAAAATGTACTAGCAGAGCTATATCCCCGCAGGAAAAGAAGAGGGACATTGTAAGCGAAGGAAAAAATGAAGAAAAATGTACTAGTACTTCTGCTAAAGAATAGTGTAGCAGAAGCTACCTGCAGACAGTAAAAGTTACGCTTCTTATCAAAGATTTTGAGCTTGGTGGATGGAGGGTACCGTCTACCTCTCTGCCTCGAGTGGACAGTTGTGTTGGAGACAGCACTGTCCTGGCTACGTGGTGATGTAGGTCTCATCACCGTGGTATCCTTCCTTTTCAGTTGTTGTTATTGTTTACAGTGTAGACCCAGACTGATCATTCATCATCATTTAGTAGGATTTGAATCAGGATGTGCACTGGCAGGCTGTGAATAGGCACGTGGGGGCAAGGTGTTCTGCAGAGTCGCAGGCAAAGCTGCTCATCCGCTGAGCAGCGCTGCCTCTTGCTCCTTTGCTCAGTCACTTAAGACTCTGCCAGCCCAGAATTTCTGTGTCTTTATACTTTGGTTTAAAAGAAACAGGGGTACTTCTGCATTGGGAGGAAGTGAGACAAATTAACTGAGCGTTTTGAACTTTGGATATTAACAGGTCAAATTCAGAATATCTGTATCGTTTCTTTTGTTATATACCCTCGTAAGGTTACATTTTGCCTTTGCAGATAGGGAGCAATAATATTCTTTCCCTTTTCTTCATAAGAAATCTCCTGTAGTAACACAGCCAGCTTTAACGAGCGTTCATAAAAGTATGCCTTTACTTCACAGTGTTTCCCTCCAGGAATCTTCTATCGATTGTTCTGTAGACAAAAGAGGGAACTAAAGAGTTGCCTTGCAAGAGTGTTGTACAACATAAGCAGACTTAAAGGAGATCCTGAATGCAGTTTTATGAATATCAGCAGGAAGGGAGGAGGCTTGGTTCTTTGTATACTTGAAATCAATAAATGCAGTTCATAAATTTAGGAGCACCCACTCCATGCAAAAATCTAAAATCAGCTGCAAATTTAAAATCTAGTGGTTATTTCATTTTTAACATTTATGTTGCTTAAAATTGGTTGAGTAGTGTAATAGTAACAAGGTTCTTCCAGAGTATAATTATTTAAAAACTGGCAGTGTTTGATAAAATCATGCTGTGTTTAAGCATGCAGTTGTTGCTGGAAGGACTAGCATAGTATTTCAGACAGAGATAAGTCTTTTCTGTGCAAAATTGCTGCATTCAGATGAGTGCGTAGTTTTTAAAAACAGATCTGGGAAATAAACAGGAATATTTGGGAACCTGTGACCAAAAAAAAACCTGACATGATGTGTTTAGGAAGAATTCTGCTATGCAGGCTTGTGTCAGGACCTACGATACGGTCTGTATTTTTTAATTTTTCTTTTAAGCTACCTACACGTTTGTGTAATTCTCTTGGAGTTGGGTTGCTGTTTGGAGAATCCTGTTCTAAAGGATGTAGTCAATAAAAATGGCATTGAAGCACGTTACTAGAAAGTTACTTTTGTAACGCTTGTGAAAGGTTGATATTTCTGTAGGTTTTTCTTCTTTTCCTCTGCAAAAGAGATACTGGCTGGTTAAAATGAAGTGATTGCAAAAAGTGTATTGGAAACTTTGTGTTTCTTGTGTTTCTTACCCGTGGCAGTCATCCTTTTTGCTTGGTTCTCTTTGAAATATGTGCATTTATTGGCGTATTTGTATTTGGAAAGCTGAAATCTCTGTAACATGGGCAGTTTTCACCTTGGAGGTTACATATGTTTAGCTTAGGAGACATTGACTGTGGTGTGATAGTCCTTTCTAGTCATGTTTTTTGTTTCACAACAAAGTGTTTGTCTAGCCAAAAAGAAGCTCAAGTAGAGGAAAAAAAATGTAGCTACATTGCAAGAAAAAGTGGAAAATATGAGGGGATGGGAAGGTTGTCACACCCACTTTATTACTGAGCGAGTGGTTCAGGACGTATTCTCTTTCCCTGTCAGTATAAGAACAATTTGTTGCATTTCTTTCATCTTAAATATTGTGAAGAAATGAAAGCTGTTGGGAAAATTTTGAGTAGACATCTGAAGGACAATTCAGCTTTGACTGTTACGCTATTTGAATCACTCACTCTTAACGGTTCTGATTATTATTTTTTTTTTAAGATAGAACATGTGCCTATTTTCCATTGTTTTTCTCATTCAGCAAAACAGAAAAGATCACTTTTGAGTGAAAGCTATGGCAATCAAAATAGAGGAGAGGGGTTTGTATATTTACTTGAAACCCATATTCCCTCTTCCATTCCCTTTTTATTTCCTGAGCAGAAGATTTCGCTTTATAGTGATAAGGACATCATCAAATTGAAACGTTGAAGGTGGCTTCACTGACAAGGGAATGGGAGTTGTGCCTTTGAACCTCTTCAGGGAAAATGAGAAACTGAACCCGTCTTCCACTTTCTGGGAGAAGGCTCTGATAGTCTTACTTTTACCCTATGACAAGGCTCAGGAGCAGCAATGTTTTAAGACAAAATGTCAAATACTAGTGCATTTTCTCTAGAACCTGATTGTAGAGCTACACACTAATCTTTCTAAAGACAGGATTGATCATCTCAAGGAGACACACAAGGATCTCAAGTTTTGCTTCTCCAGGGCCTATCTGTGAGCTTAGTCACAACTGACGTGTCCTGAGGCGTGGGATGTGATAGAGCTGTAGGCAATGAAAGCACTTTGAAATAAAATAATGTGCTTATGAGACACAGGCCCATGTGGCTGCTGCCTAGCACTTACAGGAGTTTTCAGGAAGTCACTTTTGAGTTTGTCTTCCTAGTACTACAGACTTCTGTAAACCTGACCTTTAACTAAGTGTTTTACAAGTGTCCTACTTCCTGTAGTGTTTTTCTTCCTCGCTCCTGGCAAGTTGCAGTGGTTTGAAATTTGGGACCTCTATGGATCTTCCAGACAGTCCTTCAGGTGACTTTACGTGTACTTTGCTGGGGCAGGTAGTACTAGTGCTTTACCAGATATAAATAAAACTTCCTAATTTTTACAGTGGGCAGGCAATTAGAGATGAAATAAGAGCTGCCAGAAGCCTCATCTCTGTAAGGGCTGGGAACAGAATCCAGATATCTTGGCTCTTCATCCATTGCAAAGGTCATCTTTAAATGTTGTGGCCTTCTAGTGTACCTGCATAAAATTTACTTCACTGAACTCATCATTTTTCCTTTTGATATAGAAGAAAACATTGTGAGAATGAGTACTTCAAATATTTTATGCTATTCCTAAATTTAATCACAGGAGTCTGAGAATACTTACTGATCTCATTGAAAATAGAAGTACTGTAATGAAATTCTGTAATTTAGGTACTCTCTGTTAATAAAAAAAAAAAAAAAAAAAAAAAAAAAAGAGCCGGAAAGCTCAGACTCTGAAGTAACAAAAACACCTACTGTTTTCAGTCTGTGGAAATGCTGTAGAAGATCCTTTCAGTGCAGCAGTGACTGCAGGTGGGTGCTGGCATGTGTGGACGCTTAATTCTCTCAGTTGGCTTCCCTGAAAAATTCGTGAAGGAGGAGAAAGGCTGCTTGTACAATTTGTTCATTTCAAGGCAATTTTTATTTTTGTTGGTTTAGTGTTATGCTTTGTTGAACAACTTCGGTAAAGACTGGGTCATGTTAGCTGTATATCGGTAATCTGCTCTGTGAAAACACTTTCTAGAGTGTGCGTCCTGGCCTCAATCTTGATTGTAGCATCAAAACTCTGCATTTCAGCTGTATACTGTCTGTGTTTCTGCAAGATGATATTTTGACAATATTATTCCAACTTCTGATTTGCATGGCTTGATTTGGTTTGCTTTATAATGGAGAGAGGATTTTAGAGATAGTACTGAGGATTGATTTCTGTGCGTTTTTTTCTTCAGCTGGGTGCATCCATTTGCAGCTCTTTGAGTTGAATGTGAACAACTAACACTTGCAGCTTAGGTAGGTTTGAGTGCATTTCCGATCTGCTGGTTGAGGCAAACTTTTCTACAAAAGATGACAACTATGGAATTTTAGCCAGCTGTTTCCCAGCATGAAATTTTCTTGTGGATCTGTTTCGGTAGCACACAGCATCTGCTGCATTTTAAAGGTGAAATTTCAATTCCGTTTGCTTAGTTGGCCTGTCATATGAAACGTTCTTCTGTGTGCCCTAATGAATGTAGTTAATATTTTACAGCTTTGTTTACCTATAGTATCAAGCTTCAGGAGTACAATTGGAAATGTTATAAATGGGGGGAGAAAGCATGCTTTTATATGGCTAATTCCAGTCATTTTGCTATTTCTATATTACGGCAAATCTTTCTTTCCAACCCCCCATACCAGTAACAGCCTTTAAACTTTTAATCAGCAAGCACAGCAAGGAAGCTGTATTTTGTATGCTGTGTGCTGTATGTGCACAGAACTGTATATCCACAGGTGACAAGCTTGGAAAGTGCCACACTCCTTACTATAAGTAGAAAACAAATGCAAACCCAAGTGATTATGACTCGTCATGAAAACGTATTCTAAGAGTGTGTGTTATCTGAAATGAGAAAATAAGCTGTCCTGATATCACACGTCAGAATAAATGAGCAAGGAACCAGGTCAACAGAATGTTTTTCTAGGACTGGAAGAAGGCTTCATGGTCATGAGTGCTGTAGAGGAGGTCATTGCAAGTTGTATCGTATCTGTTAAGTGAAGAGGAAATAACCTAGTAAGTGATGTGTCTAAAAACTGGGGGGTGGGAGGGTGTTGGTGAGGGGGTGTCCAGAGTTACGTTATTTAGCTTTCTTTGAAAGTACAGAGACATCTCAACAGTGATAGCCATTCAAGTTTGTCTTTATGTATTTATGTCTATAAGGATAAATAAGCCACAGAATATTTTACCGAAATGTGTACAAGTATGGCTTTCTGCGCTGGCAGGTTTCCATGTAAATTATATTGATGATTTGAAAGCAGAGCTGAAACCAGGTGTGAAATTGACCCTGCCTGAAAAAAACCACCTGCAATGTTATTCTGTTACAGTGACAAAACAGAGCTGATGTTATAGATCACAGCATTGATCACACGAGCAGCTGGCATTGAGAACGTGCTTCCTGGGTTCAGTATTTAAAAGTTCAGTGGGTCATTGTTGAAATTTGACAAGGCAAAGCTAAGTTATCAAATCTACGAGAACTTTAAAAAAAGGATATATGTAATTACAACCACGCTCCCAAAAATAAATGACTGCAGACTGTGACTTTAGAATTAGGTAATTATTTTTTAAAGTTAGCCACCTCAAAATGTTTGTGGTCATTATATTGTGTAGTGAGAATTTATTACTTAAAATAAGCTTCTCTATCTTAATTCTGTAAATACGTTTTTTTAAATTAGACTAGGTATGTTGGGCATTGAAGAAAAAGTTTTCTCATTTAGGATCTTGTAAGCTTGCTGGATGTTTCTTCTCATGGCTTCTCTGCACAGTTAGTGCCATTTGCTTTCTCTCTGAGGTGCTTTCATTACTACACTTGCGAAATAATGTTATTTAGGAAAAACCAGTCTACAAAACCTGATTAATACAAAAGCAGATTTAATTAATTTTAATTTCTTCCTTCAGTTTTTTTGAAAATGAGGAGATGCTGCATTCAGAAAGTGCTCTCAAGGTAGTATTATATATACCTAATTCATGAGGAAATCCAGGCATTCTGATACGTTTGTGTGGTTCCCTGAAAGTTCAGAGTACCTTAAATCAAGATTTTATTATTTTAAATTTATTACCTTCAGAGTTGTAAAAGAAATTGTCAAATTTGAACTGAATGTAGTAATGGCAATACTTAGGTGTCTCTGCACTGAAGACTGGAGTATAGATGAGTGATACCCAAGCTAAAGAAAAGTGTCAAAGCCAGCCTGGGTTTGGTCTCCTACAGGCAAGTTACATTAGGCTCCTCTGGCATTGTCTTTGCTGCCATCCCGTCAGCCCCTCGGGTAACGGCAATGAAAACTTGTGCCTCATAGCGTTTCATATTTGCTACATGGAACGTATTTCTTACATACAGTCACATGCGATTGCCACCTATGGCTACTAGTGAAATTACAAACACTGCTGTTTTCCTTATTCTTCCTCTGTGGTCACTATCCATTACTGCTCTCCACTTGGGCGTCCCCCAGACTCCGTCATGTGCGGGAAGTGCAGAGCCTGGAGGAGGGATGCTGGGAGCAGAAGGCGTTATGGGTGTCAGCAGGGCTGAGAGACCACAGGGAGATGCTAGTATTTGGGTTACACAAGACAGTTTATCAGCAAGCCAGCTAGCTCTTGATAAAAGATTTTTCATGCTAATATTTCATGAGCCATTCTTTTTATATCCTCAATTTCATAGTAGGTGAAAAAAGATAGTAATTTTTTTTTTAAATGTTACTCAAAGAAAATGTAATTCCTTAAGGCTCCGAAAAGCTACAGGAGGAATAGGTCCCACAATCCATACTATTAAGAGTAGAGCATAACTGTTTACATTTTTTTCAATAACTGGGAAATACTGGAAGGGGCTGCGTGGATGGATGAACAGGTGTACATGGATTTTTATCTCATCTGATAATTTTTAGTCTCTTTAAGAAGCTAGTAATACTTAAAGACAGATTGGTGTTGAATTCTTGAAGAGGAGAAAAATAGAGGAAAACAGAATAACATTTTTGTGATTTTTGCCTTTTGTTTAGGTTATTTCTTGTGGTGAGGTTGTTCAGAAAGTGTTCAGCCAGAGCTGTCAGTGGTGTCTCTGATACCAGTTCTGCTTCTTTCTTTACTGAGTGGTCAGCCTTTGTTTCAGCCTCCTCTCTACGTATTTGTTTTTTACTAATCTCTCTTTTAAACATGACACAGTGTCGCAAAAAGAGAAGAATGTTGGCAGCTTTAGATTTGTGTAATGTCACTTGTGCTCAGTTTTGAAGAAAGAAGGCCTTCATGGTAGGAGAAAAACAACAAAGCTAGTAGTCCTCTGATGGTATTGACGTCTTGTTTTGTGACGAGGTTAGAGTCAAGCTTGAGCTGTAGCTTGTGAAAGCTCTCTGTGTGTTGTACAGTGACAAGGGAGCTACATTGGAAATGAGAGGTGTGTGACCACCAGAAGAAAAAAAAGAGGTGAAAAGAAGCATTAGTAGAGTTAAATCATACTTAAACTCGCGTTTCAGGTTGGTAGTGCCTGGACAACTACCCTAGAGGAGAATCCCTGGGGTGGTTATTTGTATGCATGATACACAAGGGGAGCTTTGTTAGCCTGATTGCGAAGAGAAAGATACGTGAAATGTGTGTGGTCTGTAGCTAGTAAGGCAGTTTTTAGCATGATAGAATGAAATTGGAGCAATATTGAAGTCACTAGAATTGCATGAATAAGCTTGTGTTGCATACAGTGATAAATAAGTAAAATCTCCAAATGCAAACTGCTGTGAAAACATGTATAGACAGCTGTTGTTCCAGATGTCTAAAATGGCTTGACTATTGAATATCTTTTCATATCCTCACTGCTATTGTTTCCAGAGCTCTCAGTTAGGATCAAGAACACTAAATCAAATGGCAGGATACTCTTAAGAACAGGTAATTGGCTTTTCAGATGAGCATGACTTAGGGAGCGGTATGCTAATTAGACAATCCAGTGTGTTTCTCCAAGGAAACCTTCAGAAACTTTTCTGAAAACCTTCACAAAACAGGCACTTTTTAAAAATCCCTTTAAATAACTGGTTTGAGAAGCCTGGTTAAAGTTGTAAATCTTGAGACTGCACAAATTGGACACGGAGCTTTTGGAAACACAGCCAGCAATTGCATTTTGGTTTTGTTCCTTTCAGTGAGATCTTCGTACATGCGAAACTGAGGGGGTGGGAAGAAAGTTTCCTTTAACTGCTGGAAAGAGGAGAGGAAGAATTGGGGAGAGGAAAGACCTCTGATTTCTGTTATTGGGAAGAAATGCTAGCCATGTTTCAGATAAGATTCATTAAAGCTGGTATGGGGACAGTTACTCTTTTGAAGAGAATAACTCATTTCTGACTTGCTTTCTGTATTGTCTTGCACAAACTGCCCGTGGCTTACATAGTTCCTCTCAGGGTGGTGTGAAGGACTGGATGACCTCCCAAGTACTCTTCTCTTTTGTAGTATGATAGACTGTTGCTGGTACGAGGAGTGATAGAATTGCCCATAAAGAAATAAATGCCTCGATGATGAAAATTTGCCCCAGTGGAGCATAGATGGATTGGAATCTCAGCACACACAATAAAATAGAGAGCAGGTAGCTCTTCAGAAATCCAGACAGCGCAGCCCTTGCCTCCCCAATGTAATTGTCATTTGCCTCTGCTGTTAATGGGAATGTAATTTAGAGCTAGTGGATCCTTGATCTTTAAGCCTTTGTATCCCCATGCACTGCCGTACGCTACGGTAAATCTAAACGTAATGTAGCTACACCAGGTCTGCACTGTGCTTGAGCCAGTCAGGAGAAAATACGGATGGATTTCGCTTAGACTTCTGTTAGCTCAGGTGTTCCAAGCATGGTATAGACACAGGCTGAAAGAAAATTCTTACAGGGGGAAAAGCCACAGGAGGTAAAGAAGACCTTATTCACGTTGACAAGAGAAAGAAGAGATTACTTCTGGAATCTTTTTAAAGATAGTTTCTTGACCTAGTTCCAAGGCTTTGGCTACTTGAGGTCATCCCAACAGGGAAGGGTTAGGCCATGCAGGCTGGGAGAAGGTTGAATGTTAAATGCAGATAAACAGTGAGGGACACCTCTGCATGTGATCACCTAGAATTTCCAAATTTGTAAAAGCACCTCTGTGAGGGTCAGATAGGTACTTTCCCTGATGTGGAGGGACCCTGTCCTAAGTGGGTGAAATCTAGAGTTGTTTTCAGAACCAGAGGTGCCAAGTTGCTATGTTGTCCTTTCCTGTCTATGGAATATTGACAGAGAGATGGAAATACTTCAATGCAGTTGTTAGTATGTTTTAAAAGGGGACTGGTATCAGGGCCTCTTGTATACGGTGAGTAACTTCTGTAGTCCAGTATGCAGAAGGATAAAGAAAAATAATTTAGTAATAATATGATTTTAGATTTAGTTGTGAGACTTATTTTTCTCTTAAACACACGTACTTAAAAGTCTATTATAGAATTGATATACTGTGTTCCTTTTCTCCTTACCATCCCAATATTCAAATATGCAAAGACAAAAATGTTTGAGGGCAGCCCTTGAAGGAAAACAATTTTAGATCAAATATTTTACTACAATATTCTGCATACCCAAACATATTATTATGTTAGGGGAAACTATGGGAAAGCTAGGGCTGGGAAAGAAATAATACCATCATTAGTTGAAGAAGAACGTATATCTTACTTCCTCTTGTTTCTCTGAAACAGTCTCAGCGTTTCAAAGTTTCTCACACACATGCTTATAACAAGATGGGTGAATGATGAAAAGTTTTGCAGAATACAACAAAGGACATGTTACAATAGTACTAGTAATTAAGTTTTAAAAGTGTGGTTTATTTCATTTTAGATTTGAGAAACTAAGGAGAGGAAACTCCAGAAGGTTTATACCGGGAAATACCTTCAGTGAAGGAGAAGCTGCATTTGGCACAGTATGTTGTCCTTTTTTTGTTTTCCTCTTAAAGAATAGAGAAAAATACTTTGACTTACCAAAATTCCAAATGAATAAAAGTAGACCTCAAATTAATGAAGTAAATTTATTATTTCAGATACTAATCAGTAAACCTTTTATATATAATTCATCATGTTGCACTTGTTCATAAGTAACAATTGCAGTAATTGGATTTAAAATTATAAAAAGGAGTTGACCTTTAGGTTACGCAGTTTTTCTCAACTGAGGTTATCACTACTTTTTGTCTGAATGCGCATATAAGAATTGGGAATTCGCCAAGAAATTTTATTTCTCATCTCTGTCTTGTGGCATTTCATTAATGATTGGGCAAATACATGAACACTCCACCTGCATTTCATGTCAGGTTTTTTCCAATAAAGACGTCAAATAAATGGCTTTGAAATAACAGGTATAAAGTCAATGAATGGGGAAAACAACTGGAAATTAGGAAAAATATGTTGAAATAATGTCAAGAAAAAAAAAAAAACAGCAGAGAGAAATGTGCCAGCATTTTTTGACAATATGTATAGTGATTATTATGAAAATAATAGTTTATGAAAATAACAGTGAAAATAGACAGTTTTTCCCTGTCCACTTATCTTTCTCTGAGGAATTTGGTTCCGAAGAAAATCTGTTTGTCATCAGGGTTTGTAAAATTTCTGATATAAATTATTTGCTTTCTAACTTTATATTTCCTGTGTTTATACTCTGTGCTTGTATTTTCTGTTTGAATCATTATCAATATGCTTCTGTTTTTTCTGTGTTGAGAGCATTATTTGGAGCAAATTTCCTTGACAGAGTATGCTCGTACGCTTAAACACTTTGCCTGAATTAAAAGGAAGTATTTGAAATAGGAGATTCTTTAGAACAAGCTTCTGTAAAGGTACAGTGCCCAAACACAGTCCCCAGCATCTCATGTCTGCTACTCCTCTGCGTCTGTTAGACTAGAGAAAGCAAAGCAGAAACACCGAATGTAAAGAATAAAATATTCCTGGATTTTGTTTTTTCTTCATTTGTTTTGTTTTACTTTCATCTAAAAATAGAAGTGTCTTCCTTTTATGTGTGTTGTATTCAGGGCACCTGAGGACATCGGTTAATTCGGACCTGTGCTGAAGGGATCAAATGAAGTTGTACGTGGAGGGGACGAGAATTTCTTTAGGTTAGAGATGAAAACCCATTTTTAACTTGCAGTCTAAGAACAGGAAGGTAAATTTCCAGGCATCTCTGTGGACTACCACCTCAAAAGCATATTCAGTGTAAGGAAAGCCTTGAAGGAATTGAAATGGAGACTTAGCAGTTAAAAAAAAAAAAAAGAAAAAAAAAAAAGTGGTATTTTTGGATGTTGGAAAATGCTGATCTCCAAAACAAATGAAAGAAAAACAAACTTCAGCCCTGTACATCCATTTCTGTCTTGTCTGTTGCTCTACTGTATTTGGACTTCAAAATGTACCTCAAATGAGGAATTACTAATAAAACTACAAAAGATAACGGTCGAGTATTGTTCAGGGAGTAGGAAACTGGCTGAAGCAGTGATAGTGGTGTGGCAGGAAGAGAACTTCCAGAGGTGGAACAGCTTATTTGAAATTAGTGAAAATAGTCATTTACTGTGGAAATTATGTGCAGGTCATCACAGAAATGAACTTTTGCAAACAGACTTTCAGGAGGGGCTGGGGAAAGCGTAGGAACAGAAAATGTTTTGTGTGTTAGTATATAGTTTGATAAATTTAGGAAGTGTTTAACCGATGAATGGTGAGTAGTGGCAGGGGACTGCACAGGGAGTCCTGGGACGTCTGTTCCAATCCTTTATTCCATGCCGGTCTGCTCTGGGATGATGCATTGGCTGTTGCCTGTTACAGGCGCTTGGCAATCTTTTACGCTCTGTCACGTACAGTGCCTTACCCTGAAAACAGCAGGAAAAGTGGAGGCCATGTACCTTATCTTTGCTGATAATCAGATTTGGATATTGCAATACTGCTAATTAGTTCAATGTTGTTGTTATACTGAACTGGAAATTTATTTAAAAGATGACAATTCTTTTGATGGAAAAAACCCAAACAAACAAACAAAACCCAAGCAACCACCACCTCACAAGAAAATAAACGTTTAGAATACGCTTTTCCCTGTGTCCAAATAGGCTTTTATTCATTTCAGGAACAGTTTGATTCAGAGAATACAAAACCTCCAAATACAAGACGATATAGGTCTCAACTCAATTTCCATGGAAGTTAATGGAAAAATTTCTGGGAACGTTTTGTCAAGTCCTAAAAAGTGAAAATGGTAAGATAAAATAGGGCAATTCAGTAATCCCTCTGGGGGAAGATCATGATCTCTGTAAAGATGAGGGTATTAGTTTTCACTTATTTTTTTTTATGAAATGCACTGTATAGCTTTCTTACTTGGTGTCATGTGTGATAGTCAACTATAAACCAGATATTGGGCTACTAGGCAAGAGCAAGAGCTTCATCCGGCTGTCAATACAGTTTAGAAAATTCATATATGTTCTGTTATAAGAAAAAGGAATCATAGATTATTTTTTCTATTTCTACAGATATCGTATAGAATAGAAAAGCGGCATACTATAGTATTGTGTGTACATACTGAACCATTTCTTTAGGCTGCAATAAAAAAGCTCTATTATGGGCTCACTGTGTGCCATAGCCATGTGTTGCTATAGGCTATATGTCTTTCTCAGTACCACATTTTCCCCTCAGTACTGGCTGCATGCCAGCATCCCTTCCTATCAAAAGGTCATGCTTCATGTACAGAGGTGCGAGATGGAGCTTAGGGTAGAGAAGATTGAGCAGCCTAGTCTCTTATTGTCCTCCAAACCAGAAGACACTGAGTTGCAGCCTGTCCCTTCAGGTTGTGTTGTCTACAGAGGTGTGCAGCCCTCCACAGCAGTGCTGGGCATGGCATCCTTCTCTTACTGGGGTCCTTTTTTTTTCTTAGCCATCTATTATGAGAAAAATATGCGGTTGCTTGTAGGTTGGTTCATTTCAAAACCTCAACACATGACCTCTTGTTTTTCAGTCAGTTGCTTTTTCTAAAAGCATTCACGTTAATCTGACTCCTCTCCTTCAGCATTTGGTTCAGGTCATTACGATTTCCACTTGATCTCTTTTTTTGCCTTGCTGGGAGCCAACTCCTAATCTTTTTGTTATGTGACTCAGTCTACAAACCTCTGAATACTTGTGCTTGGCCTTTGCTGCACTTGTAAAGTATTTGCAATGTTCTTTTGAACATTGTAGTTTTTAGTAGGCTAAAATTCTATTTTACTGATGCACATTCTCCTGCTGGGAGAAGTCAAATATGCCAGTTATTTAGAAAAACGAGAGACTCCAGTTAGGTATACACAGTGAGCACTATTTTCTCTCGATTTATCTTTGCTACTTGACACTAAATTTATAATGGAGATTTTATTCCTGCTTCTACTGTTTAAGTGCAGTACGGTTAAATTGGAGAAGGATTTTCCCTTGTCTTTCATGTGTTAACAGCTTTGAGAAGGTTTAAAGGGCAGTTTTCCCTTGCACAGTTGTTCTCATTCATGCCTTTGTTATCATTGCTATGGTTTTCCATTCTGTATCTTTTATTTGCACTTTGGTGTGGTCTCTGTTCCACTCCCTGCAAGGATTACTTGTTTTTACTGCTACAAGGATTCTTGCAGAAATAGGTATGTGTAAGTTGTCTCGTTATATGGTCCTAACCTTTGCTCACGTCTGGGATTCAAGGGTTACATTCTTTTCCTCCCTGCTAGATTTCTCATGAGGAATAATTTTGTCAAGTCACTGTGCGTGACATAGTGTTGCTTTAGATTTACTTAAACTTCTGAAATTCTTCTATTTTGTCACTAGGCTTTCACATAATTTTTCATGCGATGTATGAAAAATGTATATTCAGGCATAAAGTTACTCAAAGGTCAGTTATAGAGTGTATTAGCCTGAGATGTTAGCTAAGTTTCACATTATGAAATTTAAAATAGTCTATGTAAAGACTATACTATAATGTGTACTTTCTTACATTATGAAGTCATTGGGTGATTTATAGGAATTGAGGCACTCTAATACAAAGTTGATTTTCTCTGGAGGGAAAAGGTTTAGTCTGTGTTATATTGTGGCTTTCATTTCTTCGTTATTTACGTGAGCAATGGCAGTCTTTCACCTAGGGGAATAAACTATTTGGTCAAGGTGCTTCATAAAGTTTGTGAGTTCTGGTTATGTTGTATGCCTTCTATTTATGATAGAGATCAGCTTAGCTAACTCCACTTGAATCTTTTTTATGACTGTCTCCCCATTAATCACATACTTTTTGGGAGAGGCGAAAGTTACTTCGTGGAGTGACTGTCCCTTGAAGGTAGTAGCTATAAAAAACCTTCTCAGTGGGTTTTCCTCAGTCGTGGGAGTTACATTGTCTTCTTCATGTAGACTGTCTGCAATTAAAACTAAAATGGACAAGTGAGAGTTGTATTTGCAGGTCAGACAAATGAAGTGCCTCCCCTGAGGACACTTTGGTTTTAGTTAAATAATAACTGCTATCGAGGTTATTAAAATTAGTGGGGTTTTGTATAACTGAATTTTGCAACCCATATGCTAGCAGTGGGTTGTGCCTGCTTTGCTGAATTGTAGATTGTAGACTGATTAATTTCATATGCCTGAAGTTTATAAAAATTGTGAAATTTATTTAGTTATTTTAAAAAAATACATATACACCCAGAAAATGGCGAAAGGAAAATAAACTTCACTGCTGTTTAGCTTTTGCCTGCTCTCAGGACCTTTCTTTTACCCATGTGTTTGGCATTTTCAGAGCTGGTTAAATATAAAAGTTTCTCTGTGCTGCATTCATGTCCTCATTTTGTGTGCCCTCTGTGACTGTTCCCTTACAGGATGTCGTTGGACAATGCCTAGGCCAAAGTCATATTCTCCTCTTCCTTTTCTGGAGTGAATGTTTCCCAATAGCATAGAAAATGAGGCTAAGATGTGTTTGATACTTTATTTTGCAAGAAAAGGCAAGTAAACAGGCAGTTTTCCAGTATCATGATTCGCTGTTACAGAAGAGAGGAACACAACTGATAAGAAATTTATTATGTAAAGGACATTAGAGCTGGCTCATTAGGATAAGCCTAAGCTACATGAAAGCATTTGTTTCATAGCAGTTGATTCAGAAGCTTCGGAATCCTTTTGGAAGGCTCCTGTGTGCTAGTATTCATGCAAAACTATGTAATAAATCAAGGACAAAAATATTTAGATTGGTTTCACAAAACCACTCTTTACAAAAAGCAAGTTCTCTGAAGAAAGCTGTTCTGTTATGCACTTAAGTAGCTATAACATTAATCATTATGTCATTGATATTATGACAATAATTTTTAATCATAATTTCATCCTTTTTAATCTCTGCTACAAGATGCAAGAATTAAAAACAGTCAGACTCACTGTTCTCTAATATATCTTCAGAGATGGTTGATTTTTAGATGATGTGTAGAAGTCAGTTCTGTCAATTAATTAATACCAGATTTGTGAGCTAGTTTACTACTTGCTTCATTCTCAGTTTATTACACAGCGCCGTGTTTTTCCATGTTGGCAGCTCCTTTTAATTTAGGCCCTTGCCTTGTCAAATGTTCTCAGTGGAAGATTAAAATTGTGGTTTGCATGCAGTTGACTGTTGGGTTGAATTACCCTGAGATTAGCTATGGGATGCTTACAGAGCTGTAGCTTTTTTGTTTGGAGGATATTGGAGGGTTCAAAGAGAAGGGGAAAATAACTCCTGTTCTGCCTGACTCCTATCTTTGTGGTCGAAAGACATGGCTGGAGAAAATCTGTGCGTCTGTCTTGAGCTCCTCACAGGGCACATGGGGCATTTTTAGTGAGAATGGACCTTCGCCTGACTGATGGTAATTAAGTGGCAGATGGGTTTGTTTATGGGCTTACAAATGGTTAAATAAAAGCATAGTGTTAAAAGGATGATGTTATCAAGGACAAAGAGTATAAAATTTAACAGATGTGGGTTTAATTGTGTGTCACCAGCTTAGAGCTTTACTGGAGGACATTTGTAGATAATACTAAAGCAAATGAGTGTATGCATTGTAAGCATATGGGTGTAGAGATAAGGCTCGATTTGCATATTTCTTTCATTTTAGTTTCCTTGTTTTCAAAAGTTGCATTTGAGAACAAGCACAACACTACTTTTGTATCAGCTAAGTTACTTGCCATTTGGTTTTTAAAGTATATTCATAGAAATAGAAAAGCTGTTTGAGGTATGAAATGACTACTTAAGCAATTGCATTTACGATGATGGTTTTCAGTAGAGATGCGACTGTAGCTGAGCGAAAAATCACGTCCGAGTCTGGCTGCTTCCTTTTGTTAGAGCACTGTTCCTTGCAACTGGGTGCAGTTGTCTGCCACATGCAGCTCCGGTTTCCCATTCTACATCCTCCTCCTCAACTTATTAAGCTCTAAACATTTTTGTGTGACCACTCGTGTGCAAATTGGCTGCTTACTACCTGGTGTCCTTTGCTCCTGTGGACGTGTCTCACCAGAAGCAGTGCAGGGAGAGCCTCGGACTTCAAAGCCAAATCCTCTGGGCTGTTTAGTGGCACTTTTCTGTGCCTTCAAACCAGTTTCCTTTCAAATTGGAGCATTTCCAGCACACTCAAACTTCCCCAGTTGCTTCCTTTGTCCTTCCTATTTACTACTTATCCTGTCTCTTTACTATCAGCCAGTTTCCTCAGGACTCACATAGTTCACACAAATTTTAGTATATTTACTTCCTGGTCATCCAAGAGGAAAATGGAATTTTTCTTTGAAATCAGTGCAGATCCTGTCTTGGGTACAGGAAGAAGGTGAAAGATCAGACTTTGCGTAATCCACAGTGCAGGAAAAGTCAAGACCATGCAATGTAAGGCTGCTGTGAGTGAGGCTGTCGTAAAGCTAAAGAGATGGACACAGACCAGTTCCCAGAGGAGGTGGAATAGGTATGTGGGCTCCATGAGGATCAAAAATATTGTTATTCCTCACAAATCCTAAGCATTAAATGTGTGTCTGACTGTAGAACTTAAATTGTTATCATACTATGTTTAAATAGCATGTTTCCTAAATCCATAGCAAATGTTGTCCTCTGGGAGAGGAAACCAGTCATTGTCATAAATGGAGTTCTCGGTCTTCATGTTCCATGTGGGCTGAAGCCCTCCTTGCAACGTTGTTCAATTTAAAAGGATTACAAAAGAGAAGAATAACAACATTAAGCAAAGTTTTGCTACAAATCGAGTTCCAGAATTATCCAGATACTTTCATTTACTTCTCTTTGAACAGTGCCTCCAAATGAAAAGGGATTTTATAGCTGACACAAATAATAGAGGGAGAAGGAAACAAAGTATGAGTGTGCTGGATGGCATTGAAGCCATAATTGCCCTTGACATTGTTGCAATTGATAGAAGGCAAAAGTTAGATGCTAACAAAGGTGGGTCACAGTTATGCTGGGAGAAACATGAAGGAAGAGTGTGAAATTAAGCTGTAACTGAGCTAGGGTATTTGAAGTGGCAGCTCTCAGAGACTGACGCCTTGCTACAGGTGAAGAAGTTCTTAAGAGTATGTATTAAAAAGAAAAAAAAAAGGAATCTGTACTGTATAGATGAAGTATACATTGCTGTGCTGTTATACTTGCTCTTCTGAAGGTATCCATATCTAACAAAGCTTACAGAGTGTGCCAGGAAAAAAGAAAGATTTACTACCAATTTAATATGACATATGGCCACCTGCCACTTGTCTCAAAATTTACACGTTACTTAATGGATAAAACTGTCATACTTAGCTTTTAACATTAAAAGCCTGGTCTTTAGGAAAAGAGCATACTCTCACAAATTGCAGACAGTCTAAGAATAAGATCTCAAGATTTTATGTGATTTGGCATATATAGTAAGTTGAGTTGTCTAATAAACTGTAGCAATTCATCATCTACTTTGGAAGTCTGAAGTTTAGTAGGCAGTCATATAGTATGTCTTTTGGTGCCCAGACTACCCAGGAAAAAAAATCAGGGATTTTGGAGGGGCAAGGGGATTATGGCTTGATTTATTTGGCAACAAAATTGACTATAAAACTACTTTTACTATGCTCAGGGGACCAAGGCATAGAGATGTCATATTGAGTAATAACATCGGGATAATATCAAGGTCTTTGGTCATCTCACTGATTTCACACAGGCAAAGCCACACATATAAAACACTTGATACCAGAGGAATAGGACGTTTCATGTGGATAATAAACACCTAGCAAAATTAATTATCTGTCTGGCTAAAAAGATAAGCCCTGAGTCACAGTAAGTGAGAGCGCCGGAGGCAGAGCCAGCTACATGCGTTTAACTGTTTTAGTGCTGTCCAAAGTATCACTTATTATCAGGTAAAACATGGTTTGCGCATATTATGTTCCTGTATAAGAGCCAGTGCTGCATCAGAGGAATGCTCTTGCAATTAGGCAGCACTCAGCAGGCTGCATAGTTCATGAAAAAAGTGGATTTGTTTTAAGCATCCCTTTTCCCTACCACACATTTTCATGCCAAGGTTATAAATGAGGTTTTTATAACTGCTAGTACCTAGTGGCAGGTGTCTGAATCCATCTGTGGGCAGTAATACACTGAGAATCTACTTACTAAGTGATCAGTAATTGAGGTTTCCTAATTTTTTGTCAGCTCTGCGCTGAGGTGCACAGGATTTTATGGCAAAGTCACGGTCACGTTGAGCTGCCAGTTACCCTGTCTGGAGCTACGGGCACTCGGCCCCTTGCAGGTCAGGCCCTTGGTGTTCCGCTTGTGGGCTGTGTTGGAAACGTGCAGCGTTTCTAAGCACCACCCCTTAGGATGTAGTGGCAGCAGAACCCATTTCTGTTACTGCCACTAATAAATTTAAAACAGACCTTAACAAAATCTATCCTAAAGAAAAAAGGCAATTCAGATTGCGATTTCGCTCAGCTGGGTTTGTTTCTGAGTTTTTGTTTGTCTGAAATGCCTTGCTTGCCCTGCTCCTGGTTTTATGGGGACTCTCCCCACCTCTGGTGGGATTGGGTTCAGCAAAGCACTCGTATATGCACTTAACTGCAAGCACACGCTTGAATCCTGCTGAAGACAAAACTGGGAATGAAATAACAAGCACATGGTGGAGTAGGGAGGACATGGAGTGCATGCCCTGAACACTGTTAAATATCTGCTTAAATACTCGGCTAACCTGACAAGATATTTTCCAGTCTAAACTGAGTTAGGTGTGAGGTGGAGGAAGGGCAATTTGCAGCTCTTCCCAGAAAATGCATAGTTTTTTATTCTGTGCAAAGATGATGATCTTCACACTATAGGACACAATACACAAGGGAAGAAGACAGAACAAATTTCTCTGTAGTACAAAGCACACGGCAGGCAAGCAGCTTTAAATAGTACATTTTTTCAAGTGGATATGTCAACTTCTTTGATCCTGAGATGCAAAGTGCAGAAAAGGAAACACTGAGGTTGGAGGGAGGAGAAAGGAGAGGGAAGGCAGCAGACACGGGGTTTGTGCGTGTGATCAGCAATACACAGTGCAAGGGAGATCGCTGCTCCTTTTGCACCACAGATCCATGGCGCTTGGGTTAGGTATGGAAGCAATGCAGCTATTTAGCTGTTACACCAGTGGCTTTTTCCTTACAGCAACCAAAATCGTTTTAAATGGCTTTAAGTGTCCTTGTAGTAGATGTGAGTACGTCTTCTCCAGTAAATATTTTATATTCATTTTTAAAGAGAAAAAAATCCATAAGCAGTTAAAAGCAAGCTCCTGAGGCTTGAGGTGTATCAGTGAATGATGAATCAATCCTATGGAGACATGGCCAAAATACGGACCCAGCAGAGGAGAGGGAAGCAGACAAAACTGGTGTACATGCACACTCTCACTCTACATGGAACATGTAGTGATTCCTGCTCTACTTAAAAATAATAATGGCTGAACCAAACTTTAATGTCATGTTGGTGGGGAGAATGCCATAAGCAGCCGTTTTCCAGATCCAAACTGGATTTTAGCTTCGTAGTTGGGAAGTTTTGGAAGAAAAAAGCAAAAGAATAACAGGAGTTGGTTTAGAAATGCAGGGATGCAGCCTGTGCTTGCTGTCACTTGCACTCTAGTTTATGGCATGTATTTTATCAGAAATGTGTGAATTTAGATTTTAAGAAAAGTTTCCGTGAGGTTTGACCATTCTGATGTTCATGATGCTGAATTCTGTAGAAGGCAAAGTTGTAAACTGCTCCAGTATTTGCATTTTTAATACCTCATTACATTTTATGAGTTACAGTTAATGCTTTCACATTTTTTATCATTTTATTTGGTCTGTACATGCATAGCTGTAATAGCAACATTGCAATCTGCAGCTGTTCTCTCACAGAGAAACTTTTTAAGACTAGCCAGTAACTGTTACCCAAATCTCTAATTATAGAATTTATATCAAATTGCTAACAAATAAGCGTACCGTATAAATGAGAGATTGTGATGTGGTATGAATACAAACAAGTGATGAAAACACTAATGCATCTTGTCAGTAGACTGTTTAAAAAGGAAATATTTATAATCAAGCACATACACATAGATATAAACAGGAAAACTTTCACAAAATTTAGTAGTACAGAAGTATTCCCTTGTCCAGGGATCAGAGAAGATGAAAGTTCCCAGAGGAAGTGGAGGTGCACTGCTGTGATTGAATATTTGTGCCTGACAAATGCAGTACCAAGCTGCATGCAGTGCTTCTTACATATGTATTCCTTATTGTGCTGCAATTTTACCTTTTCTGCACAATGTGTATGCATTGCAGTTTATAAAACAAAAGGAAATAATCTGTTGTTTTAATACAAAGTCTTGGAACTGAACTCTCAAAGGTAGTTTAAGAAAATACTAGACTGGGTGAATCAAGAAGATACGTAGTAAGCAGGGAGGAAAAGGCAGTTTGTGATCCAGAGACCTCCATTGGTACTAGAAAAAAGTAAAACAGGGATAGACCTCTGGCAACTTTCCGCTCTAGGAACAGCAAACAAGATGGCTTTTGGACACGGAAAGAGAAACAAGATAGTCTCCCCTCTCAAGTAAAGAAATCTATTGCTAGCAGTTTTCCACTGACTTTAACAAAGGAGCGAACTCAAACCCAAAGAGAGTTAACAAGAAGTTCAATGACATAAGAGGAGGAGGAGGATGTAGGATGCTCATATTTAGTCATGACAAGTCAAGACAGTCGTGCTGGATGTACGGGAACTCAGCCGGAGTGTACTTGGGAGTTCCTCATCTGATTCTCTTGGCAAGTAACCTGGTTTAGCAATTGGGTGTTTTTTTCTTTAGTTGGTAAGTGCCAGTTCATGGTAAATCATTTTTCACTGTGGAGATTTGCTTGCAGAAAATGTGTAAATGCTAATTGGCTTGAGAGTTTACTAAAGTACTTGAAAATGGATTATTGAGAGTGATTTACTAAATTTGCTTGAGTAATTAAAATTCCAGTGATGCTCTTCAAAAGTTTCTGTAGTGCATAGTCTGCTATTGTTTCATTTATTTTATTGTTCTAGAAGACCATTGGCGATTTTGAGA
The DNA here is from genome assembly GCF_963924245.1 of Chroicocephalus ridibundus. NCBI lineage: Eukaryota > Metazoa > Chordata > Aves > Charadriiformes > Laridae > Chroicocephalus > Chroicocephalus ridibundus. The sequence continues at coordinate 39,280,751 of NC_086289.1, forward strand.
TTAATTCCTTCGTTTATTGGGAAGGAAAAAAAGCTTTTGCCTTTAGCATTCGATTAATTCTACAGGGATAGAGAAGATGAAGCAAATAGTAGTACGTTTTTGGGCAGAACTGTAAAAGAGATTGCCTTGTTTCTTCTATAGCTTTCCATGGAGTATGGTAAAAGGGTTAAATCATGGTATGAAGAAAAAAAAATCTTCCTTCCCCAAAGCTATATGTATGTACATACATTTTCTTACCTCTTGATTTGACTGTGACTCCTGAAACAGCATTTTGACAAGTAGCCATGTCTCAATAGTGTATGTGGTTGGGAAGTTAGATCTAAGGTTACGTGATGGAATAAAGACCTCATTTTTCTTAAATGCCGGCTACAGGAATGATTAAATATACTGTATAGATAAAAGTTCAGCTGTGTCCCAAGGCTCTATTCTTTAGTGCTTTTAATACCAAACATAACTAGGACTTGTTCTAGCTGTGACAGGGTGAAGTGGTGAAGGATGAAGCTGGTCAGTGTAGTCTCTGCTTTCGGACTTGGACCTTTCCTATGCAGCATAGATTTCCTCCTTGCAAATCTCTTGTCATCCCAGTGGTATGGGTAATAATTGCTTTTAAAAAAATAGCATGTTATTCAGGTTGCCTTAAAAGTTAAATGAGATGCATTTGTTATGTTATGGTTCACAAATTTAAGAACTAAACCCATATTCTCTTCAAACTAATCCTTTCTGTTGTGCCAGGTATATACTGTCTCATGTATCTATGAATTCCATTTTCATTCAGTTTTCTATTTTTTAAAACAAAAAGAAAAAATAAGAAAGAGTCATTTGAAATTACATACAAAGAAATAAACTGTAAAACTTTGCTGTTACAGTGAATTAAGATGATTACCAGATAGCTATCTTAGACAATTTTTATACAGCTATATTTACGTGGTTGTTGCAGAGAGTGCAGCTGCCAGTGGAAAAAGATTTTGAAATGCTCATTTGTTTCTTTAGACTGAAAGCGATGCTTTACATAGGATGGTTGTGTTTTCCAAGAAATTCCGGCGGTTAGCAAGGTCAATGAGATCTTTCCAGTTGAGAAAAGCAGGAATCTTCACCGTGTCTGGACAGTGTATTGGGGAAAACGGAGATCCCCCTGCTTAAAATTAGGACATATTTCAAAGTGCTTTGAATCTGAAAGGGAGTAGCTACATCTTCAGCTGGTTTAAATCACTGAATAGGCACTCAACTCAGTCCAGCATTGCTGATGTTACATTGCGTAACCTTTGCGATTCCTCATATTATAGTAATTTAGTTCCAGAGGAAAATAATGTTCTAAGTAAGCTAGATAGCCTGCCTTGAACTCGCTGGTTTTGAGTAGGGATAACCTACTGGGGCACAGAGCGGAAGAAGTTACCTAATACTTTCTGCAGTTTATTATCCATTAGCAGTGACAGGGTAGGGTGAGTAGTGCTCAAACGCAGATCTGAGAAACGCAGAAGAGTTTGCAGTCTACAACCAGAGATGAGACGTGAATTCAGGGAATTTCAGGATGGTGTTCATTGCAGTGGTGGGCAGCGGTCTCAGCGGCTGGCACCGGCCAGGTGGTATTTGCAGACTCCCTAACAACAGAGATCTGTAGGAGAGTTTTGATCTCTCAGACTCCATACTAAATGTCACTGTGAAGAAGCCTATATTGCCAGATTGTTCCTGATGTATTTACTTTCCAATGTCTTCAGTTCTTGGGTCTGGCAGAAGCTATCATGAAACTTGAGTTAATTTCAAACACGTTGTTTCTAATGTCAAACACATTGTTTCTGATTTCAAACACATTGTTACAGCTGTATCTGCCTTAGGGGCAACAGCGTCAAATTCAAACCTGCTTCTAACATCTACCTGCATTGTGGACTTCAGTGCAGGCATCCCAAAATAGCAGTAGGATTGGATCCTAACTTCTGGTACACAAGCAGGCTGGGATCCTTTCCTTGTAGCAGGACCGCATCTGTCCTGCAGGACTGTCAGAGACAGATGATTGCTGGGATGTTTGGCCTTACCCAGACCCCAGCAGAATGGGACATTTATTTCTGCTGTTACTTCAAGAGAGACTCGGTTACTTTCCAGGCCGTTTTGAGGAATAATACACATCACTTGGTGCTTTACTGGCAGAGGCAGCCGGTTACGTTACTGGCAATGAACTTCATGTGCAAGAACATCTAACTTGCACATCTCTCCTTTAAAATATGCCTTTGGATTGTCTAAAAAATAGCTGGTGTGTGTCGAGCGAAGAACCTGCAGTGATGAGATTAACCAAGAGAAGTGAAGCAGTCCCGATCATTGCAGCAGGTTTTTCTTCCAAATCTCACCCTTATGCTGTAGTGCAGGGTGGGGTTTATGCTTTTTTTCTGTTGTTCTCTAAGCAAAGGCTGAAACTTCCTCTCCAGACTTGTTTGTTCAGTCAAGGTTAACTTTCCCATCAGTTGAAAACTCGTCTTTGCTTCCTGCATCCAGGCAGCGGAGCAGTGGTGTCTGTGAGTGCTGGCCACGCGGCTGTCCCTGGCAGTAGCCACAAACTCGACTGCTCACCTGAGCAGTGTTGCCAGCTGCTGGGCTTTCCCTGCAGTTTGGATGCTTCTTTCAAGTCAAAAATCCTTAATTTCTATTGTATATCTCGATTTGTATGTCTGCTTATCCCAGCACTTGTATGGTTGTTTCCAGCAAACTGATTTCCTGGGAGCTAGCATTTCTGCAGTAAGGGAGTATTGCTTCAGCTTGCCACAGAATTACTTCAAACCATCTCAGAATTCTTTTTGTCTTGTTCGAATTATGTTTTTTAAAATAATTAGACCCACTTCCAGTAAGTTGCCTCACTGGTTTCTCTAACAGTGAGTTATAGTTTCTCTAACAGACTGTCTCCTTTTCTCTAATTGACATGTATTTAAATTAAAAATTGGATTCATTCTTTTTAACAGCATTTCAAAGATATACACTACAATTATACAAGAAGGCATAACATTTTTAATTGTCTACAAAACTGAAATTCTAGTCTTTCAAAAACAGATAAAACCCTTGAAAACATGAACCATAAAGGTTTAGAAACAAGTACATAAAGCAATGAAAATGTGTAATTAAATAAATGGCAGTTATGAAAAATAATTTCATATTTGAGCAGGGTATCATAATTTTTAAAGACTGGAGAAGTTTGATTCTAGAAGGCATTTTGCATATACTAAGTAAATCTTTCCCTCTTATTTAGGAAGTCCTGGGACCTGCTCTGCATGAGGTATCCAAGCACGTAATTGAGCTGCAGTTGCTTCCCTGTAGTTCCCAGGTCGGGGGCCTAAGCCCCCCAGGCTTCCTGGGCTTCTCATGAAGTGAAATTAAGATCCTTCAGAGCATTGTCCAAAGTGGGAGCCCTGACGTACATCAGGGTGGGATTAATGTTATTGGCTGAAAAGCAGCGGGATGAGATCTTTTAGACGGAGGTCATGTTTTATCTAGTTCTTCAATGTATTTTTATTGTAGCATAGGGATTGGGGGTGTTGGATTGCTGGAAGTTCCTTTTCCCAGCACTTTGTAGCGTCTTCGTTCCTTGAGATGGTTGGAGCAGCTGAGTATCTACTGATGATGAGAAGGAGCCATTGAGTAGAGTATGACCTGCATAATGTGAACCACAAGAACAGGAGCCTTTTAGTATGCTAAGTGAGCTCTTACATAGGAAAGAAGAAGGTGAGGTGCATTGCTGGGCTCCAAGAAGAGCAGGCCAGATGTTTCTGGCGCCTCTCAGACAGCAGGACATAAAAGCACCTTGCTGCTTTTCTCTGTGATGCTTGGATTTCTCAGGTGACATGTAATCTGTACAAAGTGTTCCACAGTGCATCCACAGATCATCCAAGAGAGCACGCTCTCTTTTGGCTTTTGAAACGCTATGAGCAGGTTAATCTGAAAAAGTGATACTTAAGATTTTTTTGTGTGCCGTGGTTATAATCACAGTGTTTCTAATTATATGAAATACAGAAAAAAACCCCTCAGAGTTAATGAATTATAGTTTAAATCTGCAGCACTCAAAGAATCAAGTCTTGAAGTGCAAAACTTCCATAAGAAGTTAAAAGCAGAAGTGGAATAACAGAAGGTCAGAGGCAATGCAGTCTCTTGCAGGTGTTTTTTCTACACGTCATTTACTTTCCTTGATATATAGTCCATACTTTCAAATGAGTTTTCCAGTGCCAGTTTTTAAAGAGAGAAGTTTATTTTTTCATCATGAAATTAAGTTTGATGCATTTTCTGCTTGCTAATGAGATGAGACTTGTTTTACCTTTCCCCTCCTGGTGACTGTGTGTAGCCAGAGGCCTTGCTAAGTGCCAGTAGACTCAGTTATTAATTTTAGCAAATTCGGCATTCAGCAGCTTCAGAATGGTGAAATGCTGAGGTAAGAGCCTTTACTAAAATATGAGGAATTTAATTGTATTAAGTTCTCACGTCATTAGATATTTGGGAGAGTATGCCAGAAGTAAATGCTGTTTTCCTGGTTTCGTAGTATATTTAGTGGTTAGCTTGGTGTGAGGGTTTTAACGTTTTAATTAGAGCATGTATATCTATTTTTATACTTCTGTAGTAAAATGATTTAGTATGTATAATTAATTATGCCTGCTCAAAGAGTCTCCTTGCATTCTTAGGTTTCTGGTAGGGCTATGTAAAAAAAAAATTTATTATAGTCACTAGCATTAATTTTTATTTTTATCTGTAATGCGTATGTTCATATTAAAGAAGGGCGTATAATTGCCCCAATGCTAGTTACAAGTACTGCTTTTCTCTTTCAAAGTTAAAACCTAGGAACCTCAAAAGATTGGTTTTGTCTGAGGAGAGCAGGAAGAAAAGTTCACTGGCTATTAAGGGCCGGAATCCTTTCTCATACCAAATCAGCAGTTCTCCGTCCTTTCATCCCTACATTAAGGCCAGGTTGGATGGGGCTTGGAGCAACCTGGTCTAGTGGGAGGTGTCCCTGCCCAGGGCAGGGAGTGGCACTGGATGATGATCTTTAAGGTCCCTTCCAACCTAAACCATTCTATGGATCTATGATACATTGTCCCCCAGAATTTTGGCCCGCTCCCATCATTATTTGACTGAGAAAACACACTCCTGAACTCCTGAAATGTTGAAGGAGATGCTGGTAAGTCACCTTCTGTGCAGCAACCTCGTTGTTTGCATCAGAACGTGTAGTCACAGTTATTACAAATTAATGGATGAAAGTCATCAGGGGCAGGAGCTCACTCCATGGGACAGTCAGTAGGAAGAGGGCTTAGGTGAACGTATCCCATGGAGATGCACAGGAAAGGGACTGGGCCAGGCAGTCCAACAGGAGAACATCTCCCATCTACAAAATCTTACCAAGGTACATGAGAAAGGTGATGAAGTCCCATAAATTGCTTGGAGTCAGGCTTGAAGTGGAAGGGCTTTAGAGTGGCTCTGCCAAAATAGTTTAAGATACATGAGCAGAAGTAGTTACAGGATTTGTGCAGTTTACTGTATGATAATTCCTATGGACTTAACAAAGTGTAGCAAATTAAGTTATATATTACTCTGTAATCCACAGAACAATAACATCATTCACCTGCCTGAGGAAGGTAGAGTAGAGTAGAGTTCATAATGTGTCATTGTTTTTCTTCCCATGATATTTCATTTCTCATGGGAAATCTGGCAGTGTTAGTGCCCCCATCCCTTTATGTATGCTTTTTATTGCTGTTTAGTTCATTTATAGGTGGGGATTAAAGCTCTGCTGTAAAATTAAAATATTTTTCAGGATTCTCTTGGCAGGGCGTTATGTATAACCAGTTAAAAATGCGAACACACTCCTTTTTGCTTCTAAGCCAGCTCAGCAGTCACTATGAAGGTAACTCTTGCAATTACACTTTGGGCTTTTAAATTCCGGAGTTGCTGGATTGACCAGTGTGTCTGGCAGCAGCCCTTGTCTTGGAGAGTCATGACCAGAGCCATCTCTTTTTTTCTTCCTCTGTCTGGTGGAGGCTGAAAATATGAAGAATATGTGTATTTTTAAAGAGAAACATGGAACAGAGGGTCTAATGTTGCTGGTTTTCTCTAGTATTTTCTGACTGTATCCATCTTCCCTTGGGAGAGGAATTCAAGGCACTAAATCTGTCCACAGGATTCATTCTCTCTCTCTCTCTCTCTCTCTCTTTGCAGTAGAGTATGAATTGTGGTTCATTCTTGGAAGATCTATCAAAATAAGCAAAAATCCTATTGCCTTTCATGAGAGTACAGACCTTAAAGGTCTTAAAGACCTTTAAAGCCTTAAATACCCATTGCCCAGTTAAAAATTCTTGCTAGTGTAGTGTTTGAGGAAGAATGGTTTAAGATAGCATGAGAGAAGTGCTGCTTTGTAGTCTTTTTGTAAAAAAAAAAAAAAAAAAAAAAAAAAAAAAAAAAGCTTTATCTGGAAGGTAGAAACTTCTGAATAAGATCCTCATCTGTAATGGGCAATTCCAAGGAACGCCAGCACAAGTGAAAGATCCTGCCAATCTTAGGGAAGAATTAATCCATGAACTGTCATCCCATGCAATTGAAAGATTTTTCTTATTTGAGATTGCTGATTGTTAAAGATCATGGTAAGATCATGGTAATGTTAAATGAATGGTTGATCTGCCTGTATAGTTCTTGGCTTTCACTTACCCTGGATAACCTGAAGGAGATGTCTGTAAATCAAACTGTGGTTTGATAAAGTGAGCATTTTTCCCAACTGATAATGTGCATAAATAATGTGGTGAAATCTTGGTTAAGGCTAAACCAGTGTTTTCCTCAGAGGTTATTTTCTCAAAAAGAATGATAATTACTCGGATTGCTTTGAACCACACTGGAAACTTGTAAGTCTATTATTCGTTTATGCGAATTCTTGCAGTAATAATTTTCCCCATCTTAGCGGTGAAGGCTTATATTTTGAGGGATATTGCATATATTGACTACTTCTCTAAAAGTACTAACAAAACCCATTTCATGGAATGTCGTAACAGATTTTTTCAGAGGTTATAGCAGAAAAGCAGGAACAGTCCCTGGCTAGATTGCACCTTGTAAATCTACTATTAGCATCAGCTGCTATGGTCTGCTTTCTTGGAGATGGACTTGACAGTGGTGATTAATTCTATAACTAACCTGTCCCTGAGTTCTAGATTACATGAGCTGAGATTTTTCTCCTTTTTTTTTTTTTCTTTTATTAGAAGAATCAGATTTAGTTGTGATTGGCTGTTGTTACATCTGTATAGCGGTAGTTACTTGAGGAGGAAGTTTTATTGAAGCTAACGTATTTGATGTGTTTAAGGAGAAATTTATAAGGAAGCTCTGGAAAGGCTGCATAAAAATGATAGATCTGAAACCATTTGAGGAATTTGCTGGTGCATTCTGGTGTAGCTATTTTAAAGCTGTAAGTGACAGCATTTGATTCAATCTGTTTTCCTCAGCCGGTAGAACTGAACGCCCATATTTAGCACCCTATGATTGAGCACCCTGTGACTGAGTCCCACTTGGCTGGCTTTTAGGTTTTTTTATTGTTCTTGCTTTTCATCTCACCTCTTTTCACATTTAAGAATGAACTGGTTGTGCAATGCTGGTAATAATCTGTTACTTTTATTTATTAAAAATAACCTGGTGTCACAAGTTCATGTGGGGCTTTTTCTTATAAATAAGAAATGTTTGCTTCCCTGAAGGGATCAAATTATTTGCATATTTTCAATGTTTGTATGTGGTATTAAGTAGTCATGTCACATACCTTCATATAATGGAAGTGAAATGCCATTGAGAGAGGTGATGCTGCTTCCGGAAAGTTGCTGGAACTTTAGAAACTTCGTTTCATCCAGCTGACTGCTTCAAACTTGGCCAGGAATCCAGAATGGAGAGGTGCAGTTATTTTCCTGTCCATCCCTTCCATTTTCATCAGCCCCATAAGTTGTTGTGTTTTGTTTTGTTTTTTTACTGTAACTTAATTTTGGATTTAGGCGAGGGTCTCATTCCCACCAGTACCACGTTTCAGATAATAAAGTTAAACATATATTTATTTATACTTGATGTATGGAAGCTTGGCATGCAAGTCATGCATTCTTTATGTTACAAAAGTGACTTGTAAAAAAAATTGTAAAAACTCCTGGTGATGCGCAGACTGATGCCTTGTCCAATAATTGTCTCACTGCAGAAGCAGATGTGATAGTATTGTGTAGTTGTGTCAAAGGCAGGCATAGCTGCTCACTAACATAGAGATGTATTGGTCTCTTTGCGTATTTTCCAATGTGGAATTTGTTTCATAGTGACAGTTATAATAGAAATCTCATAAAGTACCTTCCACGTAAAAATTAAAAAAAACTACTCCCCCCAGAAAACAAAACAAACCAACTTCCTTCTACAAAGATAGATTGCCATGTTTTAATCCTGGAACCGCTGTATAAAACAAGCTGATTTATTGGCCTTTATTTGGTTTAACATTTTAATATTTACAAATGTGTTTAAAATCTGCGGTATTACTAATGTACTAAAATGCCAACCTCTGCATTCAGCATTCCAAACTGTTCATTGTCTTTTGGCACGCTGAAAGAAGAGAAGACAATTTCCCACTACTGTTCCTGTTGCTGTTTTGTAGAAGAATGCAACTCTCAGCACTTTGTTGTTTAAGGACAGTTTGTAATATGTTTAGTGATTCTCTCAAAGCTGGGTTCACCGCCTCCAGTTCGCTCTTTTCCGAGATGCTCTCCTTGCATGTAAAGGGGCACAATTCTGTGAAAGCAGCACGCCATCGTCTTTTCCTTGAGTCATTTGCTAGCAAATAGGATCATCAGTTTCTTTTCAGGAATGCAAAGTAAAATTTCCTCCTCTTACACCTTCCTTCCCAATTGCGTGTGCCAGGTTGTGTTCATGTTCTTGGGCCTTAACATTGGACGTGGGGAGCTGGCAGACCCAGAACCTGCTGACCTCGCTCACCTTACACTTCTTTTGAGAACGTGCAGTGTCCAAAGCTGGCTGAGGCTTAGGCATCACCTCCTGCAAAGACTTGGAGATCCATTAGTCCCATCTCACACGTGATGGCATAATGGCAACTATAGCAATGGTCAAGTTACTGCACACACAGAGTGCCAAAGCTGGCTCCTGTCTCCAGGAGTGACCATGGGGTGCAGTTTAGACAGGAGCTGAGCTTTAATTCCTTTGGGGTGTGTTCAAGCAAAGGGATCTGTTATTTCTGCAGCAGTCTGTACCAGTTGTAAAGTGTGGATTAGACATATAACACAGCTGTATCATTAGTTTTAAAGGCTATATAAGGTTTGATTTTGTTACTGGTTCTGTAAGCGTACTCATATCTCTAAGTCTTTCTGCCTGTGTTTCCTCAATATTTGACTGCGGGTGCAATTCTCGCCTTTGCTTAATTTGCTCCCGGGTGGCCTTGCCACTGCGATAGATGGCAAGGAGATAATGTTAGCAGGTTCTGGAGATCGTTTGTTTCTAAACTTTTTTAACAGAGTGGAACATCTTTAGTGTTTGGATCCAATATTCATTTTTTTTCCTTTGGGGAAAAGGTAATTTTTTAGTTTACCCCATGTAATTCTCAGTGGCTGCTGCTAAAAGACTTCTCAGCAAATAGCTGTGTGCAATTAACAGCTGTCTCCTTATCTTTGGACTCACGTGGTGCTGAGGAGATGTATTTGCTGTTCCTGTGGGCTGCAAGGGCAGCAAATACTTCTGACCTTTGCTGAAGCAGCAGCTGGTGACGCTCTCCGTGAGTGTGTGGCTGGGTTTCTCTCCTGACCTGTTCTCAGCAGGCACTGAAATCCCGCTGGGGGCGTACTGCTCATCCTGACAGCAGCAGCCCAGTGCCCTGGTCTGTGGCTGAGGGAGGTCACAGGGACCCTGCAGGTGAGAAAAGATGGTGAGGTCCAAGGGCTCGCCTTGTGGAATAACAACTGGACTAAAAGTAACGTTTTAATATTAACTTGTTAATGAGTTGAAACTCAAAGAAGAAATGAGAGATTTATGAAGTGCCCCACACAAGAAGGTGTGTGGGACATGGGTGTCGTCACCCCAGGCTCATATTCTGCCTTCATTTTACATGTAGAAATACGAAAGAGGCCTATTTTGATCAAACTTTGAATAAGGTTCTATGCAGGAAACACAAATGAATAATAGAATTTCTTTTGTTTCATTTCATGGAAAAGTGAAAATTCTTGTGGCCTTCTGAGTAGAGGAAATACTTAAGTGAGTCTTGTGTTCGTTTCATGCCTCAAAAATATTAACAGTTTATTTAATTAAAAGTATGAATTATTGCTGGAAAATTTTAAATATTTTTTTTAAGTCAGAGGAATTTGAATGAAAACAAATGTGAGATTGCAATGAGCACCTGCAAGTGAGGAAGCAGGGTGGCTTATTTTCGGGGAAGGATAGATTTGAACAGCAAAATCTACCAAAAGAATAAAGTAGGCAAGGCATTTCTCTTCGTAATATTTTTTTACCCTACAGTCACTTTAAGAGAAAGTTGTCTTTCCTGTTAACACAATGTTAACATAACACTTACAATGTTATGTTAACACAGCCTTATGTTAAACACAGTGCTATGTTAACACAGTCAGTTTCAGAGAAAGTTGTCTTTCCTGTTACTTACAGGGTTGGACACTAACTCTCTTCTTTCTGACCCTCTGATTTTGTACTTTGCCCTTAGGCAGAATGTAAGATTAAGATACTCCAGCCTTAGCAGCCTGGGTAAAATGGGATCAAGTCTAAAACTGGGTTCCTGAAGCTGCCACTGAACATTCAGCACTTTACAGCATTGTAATGGATAAAAGCGGCTTCGGAACTGCTGCACGTTTTGTTTCCATGCACAGAAGTATTTCGCAAAACCAGTCAAATCTTGTGTTCCTTTTGCAGCAGTTGGCTTAGTCTCAGTCTTTTGTGCAGCAAAATTGTAGACCACACAGACCCTGTTAATCTCATTTAGCATTCTTTATACTTTCTTCTTAAAATCTTTTTTTTTTTTTTTCCAACTTCCCCCCCCCCCCCCCCCCCCCCCCCCCCCCCCCCCGACTTTGTCAGGTCTTCCTGAACACAAGGAGGAGTAAGGACACTACAACCTGCCAATGGATTGGGGAAAACCACAAAGTGTAATTAAAATAGGCAAATTTAAGATGGATGTAATAAAAGACAAATTTATATTTAACAGTTTCTGTCAATGTGGCTAGTGCTTTTCTACAGAGATGCTATTTTTGAAAATAATAGCGAGTACTAAGCTTAGTAGATTTTTAAAATGCTCATGTTTCTGCAAATCAGCCTTTTCTACATGCGCATTTTTCTGTCCCAGTACATGCAGGAGAAGAGAAGATGTGAGAATTAGTTTGGAGTGGAGTGGGAAATAGTGTCTGTCTAGTGCAGCTGCCTGAAGATGAATATTCTCTAAATAAGTCATAAAGCTGAAAATGCTGTAACTCGCTGTTAGGAGTTTGTTTATTGATAGTTTCTGCCACTTGAGCTTAGATTTGGCTGTCTTCAAGTTGAAATGGGCCTTGCCAATGGTTGGGAGGTTTTTGGGGGCGCTAGGAGAGTATTTTTTTTTTCATTGCTAAACTTGATTATTTCTTGTCTTTCATTTGGAAGAGTTGCTAATTCTGACAAGTCTTGATAAAAGTTATAACAACTTGGAGTTAAACGTATGTGTTTCTATAGGCTGTTACACTGGTTCTTTAAAAGCTACATGAGCATTATCCTGGCAGGATAGTTATTTCTTATTACAACGTACTCTGAGACAAGACTTGAAATTACAGTTTAAGAGAGGTTATTATAATTTACTGTATCATCTATAACTTTGCTAAGCAAAATATTTGTTAATAAATAATGACATTTGGGTTTCTGTAGTGCTGAACCAATGATAAATAACAATAGTTGGTCTTCTGCATGCTAAATTTTTTTAATGCCTTCAATTTTTTCTGAAGTTTATCCCAATTTGTCTCCTTCCCCAGTTACTTATAATAATTAGTTTTAAAGCTTTATGTGAAACTGACTACAGCCATGACCTCCATTCATGATCGTTTTCCTAACAATGCCCTCTTTTTTTAGGTACTTAAGCAAAAATGTGAATGTATCTGTATAAATGTTAGTTAAATATTGGAGTTGTTGATTATTTTTCTCCCCTGTTGCTATGCAGCTGACAGAGTGAGCAGGCGGTTCAGGCAACCTCAGGTTGCAGCAGCCCCAGGCAGTCTCTGCTTCAGTCTCATTTACGTGCTGTAGGGAAAAGAATAATAAAAAGGTAGATAAAAGCTGGAAGAGAGTGGTGGCTGTGTTTAACATCCTACTAGCAGGCAGGGCTGGACCCAAGTATTAGAAGCACTTCATATGCGTTACATGGAAATCATATACCTATATTTGGTTGATGGCAAGCAATAAGCATGGAAATTTCATATTGTGAAGGTACCTGTCGGCCATTTAAATGCAAGATGTTTGTATCACCATGCAGGATTTTCAGCTAAATATGTTAAATAATGAAAGGAGAGAGGCAGATATCTTTTGCTAGGAAAGTCTGGGAAAACCAAAAGATTTATCAATACAGCATGTCCCTTCTGTCGTGTGCTCTGCTGAGGTGGGCGTGCAGTGACCGAAAGTGCCCAGAGCATGAGGTGCCATCTTTTTTTTTTTCTTTTTTCTTTTTTTTTCTTTTTTTTTCTTTTTTTTTTTTCTTTTTTTCTTTTTTTTTTCTTTTTTTTTCTTTTTTTTCTTTTTTTTTCTTTTTTTTTTTCTTTTTTTTCTTTTTTCTTTTTTCTTTTTTTCTTTTTTTTTTCTTTTTTCTCTTTTTTCTTTTTTCTTCTTTCCTTTTTTCTTTTTTCTTTTTTCTCTTCTTTTCTCTTTTCTCTTTTCTCTTTTCTCTTTTCTCTTTTCTCTTTTCTCTTTTCTCTTTTCTCTTTTCTTTTTTCTCTTTTCTCTTTTCTCTTTTCTCTTTTCTCTTTCTTTTTTTCTTTTTTTTTCTTTTTTCTTTTTCTTTTTTTTTCCTTTTTTTCCTTTTTTTCCTTTTTTCTTTTTTTCTTTTTTTTCTTTTTTTTTCTTTTTTTTTTCTTTTTTTTTTCTTTTTTTTTCTTTTTTTTTCTTTTTTTTTCTTGCCTTTTTCCCCTCTCGCTTGATGTTTTGGGTTGGTTGGTCTACATAGAAACACAGCAAATAATAAATAATAATTTAATGTTAATGAAATAGAGATTTCTAGTATCATTGCTGAATCGGTTGCCTTGGCAGCTTTGGCACCACTACTCCATTTCTGCGGGGCCATGGAGTCACAGCTGGGTGAAGGACAACATTTTTGAGTTGTGCTGTGGTGCCCAAAGAAGCCAGAAGTGCTGTTGATTGCCTTCTGCCATTGCTCAGCTTATTTGCTGAGATACCACAGTTGCTGTTGCTTTTAATATCAAAGCGAAGCTGCCGTTGCTCCTTGAAAGTTACTGAAAGTATTGCCTGCGCCCTGGCTCCCTGGAAAAGAACAGAACTTTGTTGTCTATGTAAATAGTGGTGCTGGTACTTAGTGCTGTTGTGGTTAGTGTTAGGTCCAGCCTTGTTGCTTCCAGTGCTACTGGTTCTTTCCACTTGTTTTAAGTGGTTTTATGCTCTTTCTGATTCCCCTGGCATTAGCAGTAATGGCCCTGAAAGAGAGGGAGGCAATTTAGGAGCAGGATCACAAGTGACCACAGGAGCAATAAGTTTCTGGACATACTGTTTCCTCAAAATTGGAGCTGCAGATTGGTAGGGAGAAACAGAGGTCACATTCTGTTCTTGTGCAGAGTAGCTGTGCCAGCTGCAAAGCATCAGGAAGGGAGGAGGAGACTCCAAAAGCAGAAAAGCTGGTCGGTCAGGGTGGAAAAGGAGAAGGGCCGCATTACAGTGTAAGGATTCAGGGATGATGCTTTCTCCTTTGTGCATCCCTGGGAGTCGTGCTGCTCCAGGCAGTCCTGGCGTAAGGGTCAGTCTGTGCATGTGGCTCCTCTTTGCTATCAGATGGTGGCTTATTCCTTCTCTAGCGTCTGGGAGAATCATCAGGCTTATGATGCTGAACCTGGTGTGAAGTGGCAATGAGGAGGAACAAATCTGCATTTGGACGTATCACAGTTTAAACAGCAGCCCGTCAGGTATCTGGATACAGGGGCTTATTTAAGAACCTAATGAGATTAGAGGTTTTACCCTACTTGATTCTCTCACACACTCACCCTTGTAAGCCACCCTGAGCCCAGCATCCCCTTTATCTTGACTTTCTTGACTTTCTTTCCCATCTGGCAGATTGCTGCTGGCTGGGAAGGTTGGGCAGAAAGTCCCCTTCGTTCGTGCTCTGCTGTTGCTCCGTTACTAGTCTTGAGTATTACCATCCAAGGTCCCTGGGCGTCCCATGGCGTTTGTCTACGTGGATCTCCCCCCATTTCTAGGGTCTTCCTGCATTGTCAGTGTCTTTCCTCCAGCCAGGATGATTGCCACTGCCTTTCCGGGCCCCAAACCCCTGGTTTTCCCAACCTAAACAGGCTATGTGCAAAGCACACATGATCAGCTTCCTAATTTGTGGTTCCATCTCACCCCTCTCTATTAATAGGAGGATTCAGGATGTGTTGATTCTGTTTAATCCCAGTGTTATCAAAATTTACTGATACAGATACTGATACAGATAGCAAGTAAAAGGCTTCTGCTTGAGAGTCCAAAAAGTTCAGTTTCACACATGCATGCACGCTCTTGCACAATGATGTGCTGACTGTCGGTATGCACTATTTAAACTGTTTTAAGGACCTCGTGTAGCTACGTGCACAAACGTACTGAGAGCTGCTGGTATCTTCCGGCACCACTTTATTTTCCTGTGCTTGCTGTTGCGCAGCCTAGATGGAGCCCCTGCAACAAGTGGGAATCATTGTTTAGCTGGGGTGTAATTCTTATACTGGATGGTTTGCCAGCCTGTGTACAATCCTGTAACAAATGGTACCTTTTAGAGTAGTATGGTTTCTTTGCATTAGCGGGTCAGTTCTATCTGGCTTAATGGAGCATGAGAACACTTCTCGGAGCACTTGGCTGACAAAAGGGGAAGATGGATGGGTTGTGGCAGAAACCACTGTTGTTGCAAGAGGAGCTCAGTCTGTCCCTGGTCTTTTCCCTCCTGCCCTTCGCAGCCCCTGCTCGGACAGCAGGAAGCTTGTTTCTCAGTGCTGGAGCACTTGAGCTGTGCTCCGTGGCTGAAACTTAAAATCCACGTGGCTTCGGGCATTTGTCATTCAATCTGAGTGTGAGTTTCAGAGCCACTGCCTTCCTTTATCGGCTCTGGGTTTGTGCATCTGCTGCAGTTGGGAGGTGCTGATGGCTGCCATTTCAGTACATGCCACAGGGCCAGGGCTGGCTGCAGAAAGAAGAGAGTGCAGGTAGAGACATAGGAATAGAAAGGGTGGATAAAGGGCGGATGACCATGGTACTGGTAGAGCACTCCATAAACATGTGAAGAGACAAGCATTTGGAAAGTTTTAAGTGAGAATTCTGTCTCTGGGAAGGCAATTGCTGATGGCAAGAAGGAGCAAGTGTGCAAGTCAATTTATATTGCAGCTACTGAGTTTTACCAGTAGTGAGACTCTCTTTAGACCTGGAGTACTTGTTGATGCTAGGATATGCTGTCTGAACTTCGTGGTGTGTCCCCCACTCCTGGTCCCTTGATGATATAGCCTGGAGAGCCGTTCTGAGCACCCTGTGGCTCCCTGCATGCTCTTGATTTTCCTTCCAAAGGGAAGTAGGTTGGGAAGAGAATTCAATACAGTTGTGTGCGGGGTGCCCACCTGGGAGCTAGGAAGTGCCCTTGCCCCTGCCCCAGATTTAGTTTTGGAGAAAAGTATTTTGGAAGGTCAGGAGCCTATGAAGCTGAAGTGAAGGTTGTGTTTGAGGATGTACTTGCTGAAGAAAATATGTAAATTTTTTGAGACTGCCAAACAAAACCGTCTATGGTGAGAATTCAGCAATGGTAGAGGATCAGTCTGTGCTTGGTGTAGACTGATGTATACTACAAAAAGTTAAATATGGTTTCTTGGGTCTTATTCCAGCTATCCAGAAATAATTTTATAAGGGATGTGACTGATTTTTACATGTGATCTCACAACGAACAGGTATACAACTAGGAATGACATACTGTCTATGGTAATGACACATAATAAGACTGTTTGGTGTGAGTTTTGCTGAAGAGTATAATTTTAGGCACATTATATAGCAGCCAGGGTAGTTGCAATCTAATGGTGATATGGAAAACGTCAGAATTCAGCAACCAAACAGTCAAATTCAGAAAGCTCTTTGGCACCACTAAATTATGATCATTCAGAGCAGAGGTCATCACCTGCTGAAATGTTCATTTAAAAGACATTGCCTTGCTGTACGGGTACCGCTGTTAAAACATACACATGCAGAAATACATTATGATCACTATTTTTACCTTCTATGCTTGCAAAGGGATGTGTATGCACGTCTGTAACAAAAACAGATGGGCAAAAACTACATTGTCTTCTGGTGTTTTTCCACTGTGTCAGAGGTGGTGATCATCTCCAGGTCTCGCCAAACCTCAACGATTCAGTAATTCGCTGAATATTAATTAAGGACTAAACTACAGAGAACAGAAGATACTTTGAGTCTTTTCCACAGAATGGAGTAAAATAAAGGCTCAGTGACTTCAAAGTCTCCATCAGGATGGGTTGTAGAGAAACGACTGGCTGAACAGCATCGAGTGGTACCTTGAAAATCCAACTCAGAACCTGAGAGCTCTTCATACATACATGCTCTAATAAGAGTCACATGTTTATATTTCCCTGTAAAGGGGAGATATTACTGTAACTGTCTCTATAAGAAGCCACCACCAAATACCACAAAAAGTTGAGCTGCTGTGCTGCAATGTGTTCTGTGGGTCATGTGTCAGGCCAGACGGGGAAGGAGGTGCTTCTGCTGCTGGTTTGCACTTGCAATTGCCTCCTCTCTCAGCACACACTTGCACCTGAAGTAACTGGGGTTACTGCACTGCACTGGTATGTAACTCCATCACTGCAGTATTTCTTAACACCCTTTTCTTTTCTTGTTCTTGTGGTTGCAGCAGTTCTGGGAGGTTTCCCCAGCCTGCTCTAAGGCAAGAAATGCATGCTGGCATGTCACAAACATGTGCATTGAGCTTCCTGACTTCCAGAAGTCTGTACCGAGTTAACATGTCCATGGCACTTTCACATCCATGACCAAGGAGTGAAATGGCAGGCTGCTTTTCTGGCTATCTATTCCTTTTTCTTCTGTCATTTACTTCAGATTTGTACAATACAACAATATCTGAACCAATATCATCAAAATCCCCTGTGTCTGTCTGTCTCACTGATGTGTCAGTCCTGATGTTATAGAGCAGGCTTATCAAAATGAAGAGTTAAGTCAGGACTTGGACTGTGAATAGTGCATCCAAGTTCTGGAGAGAAGCTGTTTTACACCAGTACCACAGGAAACCTGGTGTTTCCTTGCAGGCTGTAAGACCAGAGTCTCACGCTGGCCCTTCAGAGGCAGAGCTGGAGAACAACTGTCAGCTAAGCAGACCTTAAAAGACAGGATCAAGTAGTCTTTTTATATAAGTGCTTCTACTTAGTGTTGTACTGCTTTTATTATAGTATTCATTAAAAGGTTCTATGCCACATATTTTCCGTAAGATAAAATGTGAGGAGTTAAAAGTTCCTGTTGAATTGTGCTCGCTGTCACTACACTCTCCCCAGGCCATTGGTATTCGCCTGCGTCTCAAACCGCAGTTTTGTATATTGTAATAATACAATCCTGAAATATGCCTTAATTTTGGAGAGAATGTAATAACTTTATGAGAACTACTTATTGAAAAATATGTCCTATCCTTAGAGATTGATAGTTTATAGAATTAATCCTACTTCCATAGTAATCACTGATATATTTAAATAGGTGGTGTGGCTCCACGTTCAATTATATTGAAACCGTGACCCTGAGACACGATAGGTCAGCTGGGAACATTAGTGCCTGTTTGCATTTCTTTCAGTGTGGCCCAGTCAGTTGCTTTATTATGCAGTATTAATACTATTAAATAAGACCAGGATTAATAGGTTAAAGATTAATTTCATCTATTTGGTGATGATGATTCCTCTATACTAAAAGAAGTTTAGATGCGGAGCAACAGCTGTTACTGATTGAACAGTGTCTATGCAAACAATCGCATATGTTGTGAAAACCTGGAGTGCTTTATGTGGCTTTGTTCGATGTTGTTCAGTAATTGCTAAACTGAAGGTTGAATGGGAGTTCAGTTCTAAAAGTAGGAAAGAGAAATATTAAGAATACTGTTTTATTTGGTTATTTTTCACAGCTATAGTTCAAGTTAGTATATAATAACAACTTTCTAAAGTGTGATTCTGAAATCTGTTTTTATGAATGTTTTATTGCTGTTGTACTGTAGAGGATGTATGGAGTCACTCAGTGGTAGTGCCTCCTCACAGGTATCTAAGCTGGGTTTAGCATTCAGCACTAAAGGCAGCTTGTTCGTCAAACTGGATGCAAATTTCCGTTGCTGGCCAAAGCACCACGTCCTAAACAGGAGTCCTGGAAGTCAGCCATATGCAAATAAATATTCCTCATCGCCTGGCCTGATGCCCACATTTCATCACCTTACACAGAGTGTCTTCATTTCTAAATGTTTTTCCTAAATTGTATTTCTGTCTAACTTCATATGTGCTTGATGGTTGTTGTCTGCTTACCTGTCTATTTGGTGGAGAATCCAAAATCCAAAAGATATCTACTTTTGAAACCTTCTCACTGTGGGCAAAGCCGTATGGCTCCTGAATGGCATCTCATTGCTCTTTCTCATTATGATGGCATGTCATTGTAGAGAGTAATTGGAGAAACTGGCGGGTAGCTGCCTTTGGAAGCATCCTCGAGTGGCTGCCTGGGAGCCCAGCCCTGCCAGTGGTGTCAGAAAACACAGGTTGGAAATGATCTAGTGCCTGTAACACGAAATAGGAGGGAAAGATTCTTATTGCAAAAGTCTAGTCAAAAAATAAATAGAACTTAATGGACTGAAATGGTTTAGGAGGAGCAGATGGAATATCATGGGCAGGGAGGCAGCGTGGATTCATTAGTCTTAAACCAGCAGCTTTGTCAGCGGTCAGTACTTTTGATAGCACTAGAAATCCTCTGCTGACTAGATGGGCTTACTGTGGAGATACAGGGGAGGTGATTAAATTTTTTGTTTGGTTTTTTTTTTCCCCAAAGGACATATTAAGATTTCAGGCTCTTTCTAGATGCAGATAGCAGATTACTAACAAATCTTGCTTTGGGAAAAACAGTGCTAAATTTCTGTGCATCCCTAAGAAGTATAATCCAGGTCAGTTTAAAGATGGAAGCAACTTATCGCTGGCTTTTGAAATAGTAAAGATAACTGGCCCCATGGTTCTTGCGTTCCCCTGGGTGAGCAGAATCAGCATTGGCGAGGTGTAATGATAATAACGCGTTTTGCATGCCTGTGAAAAGCCTGTCTTCATGAGCCACTGGGACCAGAGGAATGGCATCAGTATTGCAGCAGAGCAGTGACGATGGTTGAGTTGGTGTGCAAGACAACGTGTGTCCCAGAGGCGGTTCACTCTGGTACTTTACCATGTTTGCTGTCTCTTTAACTGCCTTATTCCTACTGTGAGAAAACTGGAATATACCCAGGGAGCAGCCTCTGCGTTTTGTGGGTTGTTCCACTTGCCACATACACTGCATCTGTCCTGGTTTGAGGTAAAACAGAACCAATTTTCTGTTTTGTAATTTTACTTTTTAGCTGGGCCTCTTCTAACTGACTAAACTGTGAAATTAACAGCATATTGTTCAGAAGTTGTTCATACTGGGCTATTGGTTGAAACCCAAAGGATGTTGAGTCTTTGTTCGACATAAGTCTCCAGCAGAAACAGAGCAACACTAATCCTGATCTTTTAGCAATGATGAAGGTGATGTGGAAATTTGAAGAAATTTCTTTGCTGGAGGAACAAAAGTAACCCCACTACAAACCCTAAGGTACAGATTAATTTTCATGACCTGAGGAGGAACAGGAAGGTTACTTAGATAACAGAACTTCCTTCAGCCCTCTGCTGAGGTCACAGGCGAAGATAAAACACCGCAGCAAGGCTAGGAATGAAATCTCTACTCACCCTTTTTCGATCCAAAGGTGAATGAATGTGCTGCTGCAGGGAAAGAGATGGCAGAGGATATAATGCTGGTGTCCACTGGCTCTTTCTTACAGCCAGACACCAAAAAAAAGTGTGACCGCATTGCATTAACATGCACTTACCCTGCCTTCTGCTCTCAGCAAGCTTTTTTCCCAGAGTTCCTTAATAGAGAAATCATCGTGGCTTCCTGCAGTCAGCAATATGTCTCTGCAGGGAATGTGGTGAGGCTTTCAGTTGCCAGGATGAACAAGCGAGTTTTTGTGTGTGACCAAGGCTGCCAGCAGAAGATGTTGAGGCCAGGAAAGTGGGTAAAGGCTTGTGAAGACATGCTTAGAAACTCAGTGGTTTAAATCACCGTAAGTTTAACATAATTGTTCCTGAAGGCTGTGAAAACCCTGAATTATTTCACACCAAGTTTACCCATTATACAGGTTATTGGTAGTGCCATGTTTAATTTGCTGGAAATTAAGTGCTGTGAGAAAAGATGTAATTTTCACATTCATGTAATCTTGTTTTGTATCATGGGTATATACATACATATATATAAATTGCAGTGCAAGCATTGACCAGTACACACAGTAGTCTTGGATACTTCTTCATACAGTAGAAACATCTTGTGTGAATTCACCAGCACATTTTTTAATGAAAACGTCCCACAAGTACAGGCTTTTAGTTCTAATTACCTATATTTTCAACATCTTACTTGAAAATATATAAAAGAAAATAGAAAGTGGAACCTTGTTTTGCAGTCCTTGGTAATCTGAAAACTTTTGTCAAGCTTATTGTGAGTGCCCTGGAGTGTGAACAAAAAGAAAAAGGATGTCATTGTAAAGACTGTATGCACATATCCTCTTGGCCTTGGCGCTACATCATGGAATTATTCTTGGATTTCGTGAGATTATAAGACTGCTCAACAGATAGCATTACAACATTAAGGATTCTTTTTGTTTGTGTGTGTTTGTGTGTGTGCTTTTTGACCTCCAGATCTTCCTCTTTCAGTTTCACTATATCTATCACAGTATGATTTTTGAGTGGGTTCTTTTTTGTATCTGTGCCACGTGATCTCTCCTTAGCTTGGTTGAAATGATGCAGGAGGTCATGATTGCTGCAATTCCTTTGCTTTCCTCGTAAACCAGCTTGAAGCGCAGCAGAGATCCCTGAGCGCCTGTGGGATGGTGTGAATGGAACTGTGTGGAATGCGGAGAGCTTGGGGCGCAGCTCCTCCCCTCGCCCTCAAATCCTCACCCTGCACAACACTGAGAATCCCCAGAGGTGCAGGGGGCTCAGTGTCAGCCCTGCCACTAGTTCACCCCAGATCCATCCTGGCACGGCCGTTTCGGGTTGAGATGCCTTGCCATTGAAAGGGTTAGCACATTGCTGTAAAGCAGTAGGGCTGAAAATGAATGAACAAATATTATGTAAGACAAAATCTTCTGAAGGTAATTACCTCCTGACTCTGTTAGGAGTCAGCTGTGAAATACTGGTTTTAATGTTAGGATTTTTGTGCATATGCATTTGTCCTCCCCGAAATAACACCTAATAATAGTAGCTGCCCAAACCTGAAATTGTCGAAGGAGGAATGATCAAATGCATTAACTCGTTGGAAGTGCATTGCTTCATAGCTGTTAAGTCATAATAGTTAAATATATTAACTATTCTCCTGGCTGTAAAACATTTGCTGTCCAAGGAGGCCTGCCCTTCATGTCTTTGCAAGGGTTCTAACTGACCTCTGTCCACACGAAGTTCAGCGGATCAATGCAGTTTTATGGTTGGATGGCCATAGTTGTGTGGTAGATAATTAATCATCATCAATGGGAAGGTTGCTTAAGGTTCACGTATACCATAATTCCACACTGTCTTGCACATGCAGACATTTGCCCTGCAAAGTATCAAAAATTTTACGGTGTTCCTCTCTAGGAGTCAACCACTGTGGGTGAGTTATGTCTTCATTTCTGCAGGGGAGAATGAACAACGTTCATGTGACTGGATAGCAGTTCTCTTTTCAGAATGATGTATCCTTGTCTTTTGAAGTTTCTTCTGTACAAATCTTTGAAGCAGATGTGAAACCATTCAAATTGTGTTTTATAATCTACCTTTGTGAAAACAGATGTTTGTAAACATAGCTCTCTTTTAAGGCTGTAAGAAGTAGCTACTATACATATTATAGCCGCTATACATGTTATAGCCACTATACTTACAGATCCTGCTGTCTTCCCCTTTTATCTTCTTATTTTTATCCCAGCTCTTACACATTATTTTGGTTGAGATTGGTAAAGACTCTTGCGTGCACAGGGGAAGCTGGGTATGGAACAAGCATGTGCAAAAGGAAATCTAGGGATCCTGGGACTAGGTAGGTGCTGATATTACTTATTTTCACTCGTAGGCTACTGAGGAGAATTAAATTGCGGTCAGCCCTGGGAATAAAGATTTATTTGATGTTGTTGGTGTTGAGAGTATATACAATTAATGTCTGACCTTGGTGTCTTTCTAAGCAGCAGAGCAGATAGCATTATCTTTGCAAGTTCAGCAGTGAAAGCTGCTCTCCTGCTCCAGCATCTAAGGGGGAGAAAAACAGTTTCAAGGATGCCTACAAACTGTGCACGCAGGGTGGTGAGAGACTGCTTGGGTCTGTCATTCATAAAATTATCATGATGTATCTTAAACTTTTTTGTTTTCTCCTTTAGCTCACAGTTTCTGAAGTAGCTGTAAATTTAGCCCTAAGTGGTTAGCTTTCTCATTTCCAGCCTCGGTGGAATCATTCCTGCTTTATAGCTGTTTGTTATTGTGGGAAATAAACAGAAAAGGTGAGCTCGAGTAGCACCTCCTCTTCTGTGCTGTTTAATCTAGGAGTATTTCTATCCAGTAGCTGAATCTGGTGTTGGAGTTGGGGTGCTCTTCCAATAGAGCTGCACTTTCCCCCATTTTTTCAATGGCCTCCTGTGTACCTCTTTCAGTACACGTGCAGTGTTTTGGAGTATCTTTAGCCAGTACAATGATATAATTCCCCTTTTCTGGAGACCTTCAAGGATTATGTCTGCCTTTCTCTGTGTCACACTAGGTGCTAGTTCACGGTCATCCTGATACTGACTGATTTACCCAAGTAGTTTCTGTACATAAAACATGCTTAATGCAGTTATCTAGTATCATTCATCAAAATATACAGCGATGTTAGTACTAAGCCCAATCCTTACACTTGTGACCTCTTCCACGTCCTTTTTGATAGTTGTGGATACCTTCCTTGGTGTATTATTCTCACGTATTTTAAAAGATTAGTTGCAAAGCATTGCAGATGTGGAGCATCATCGCAAAATAGCACTTCACAAGTTTCTGGGTTTCATAATGTATTTGTCAATTGTAAGTAATTTCCCTGGACAAATTACTATTTTTTTAAGTTTAAAATATGCTCTTTTTTCTTCATATAGGAATTATTTCACGTTATTACTACTATTAACAGTGCAGTGTTAATCCTAAAGGACAGGTGATGCTTCTTCCCACATAAACTATGTCGAGTCCATGGAGAATGATTTGGAGTTCTATAAGGGTATCCACCCAAAGGTTGTATTATACAAATGCTGTTACTTAATAGCTGGTGTGCTTTCCTCCCACACGTTGCTTGGAAAACATAACCATAAATTCGGTCAGAAGCAAATAGGGCGTTTTGAGCTATTGGGTCTTTAAAATGAAGTCTATGTTTTGGATAGTAGAAGGCTGTTACGTATCATCAAACCAAGATAACAGCACTTCCATCTTAAAAACAAGCACAGGAAAATTTCCCCAAATCAGGAAAGTTTTTTGGTTGCATCTTGCCGACACAAGTCTTCTTGCATATGCAGAAACCACTTGTTCTACTGAAAGTCATGTATTTTCTTGCATGGTAAGTGGGACAGAAAAGGTAAGCTGAAGCCAAATTACTGGTTTTCCCAGGAAATGTGTAATGTGATCGCACTGGTTGAACTGGGAGCGAACAGCTCTGTTCTGCCCCACACAGTGGCAGCAGGCCTGGGCGCGCTGGCGGCTCAGCTGCAGAAGCCTCAACCCACGCCCGGGAACAGGAGCTGATGTGGAGGACAGTGGCATTTGTCTGAGGCTTCCCTCAGAACAGGAGCAAGGACAGTGGTAGTAGGTGTTACCTGTTATTCCAGAGAGAGTAAAGCATAGTAGAGAGTAGCAAGCAGGAAGGTGAAGTCGTCACATTTGCCTGAATGCGAGTTATTTTTCTTTTCATCTGGCTTGCTCGTACTCTCCCACACAAGCTGCCTCTGCTTCGGTGCAAGTCCGTGACAGTAAATCTGATGCTGTGGGATTGTGCAGAGGAAGAAGGGTATGAAATTGCATCTGTAAGTTTACAACAGCACTATTGTTTGTGTTATGTCCATGTCAAATGTTTTAAAACTGAACTCTATTTTGAATTGTAAGGCTCACACTGCTATAAAATAGTTTGGGTTTGGGGTTTTTTTTTTTGGCAGAAAGTCACAGTATTTATGTATCAGAATATCATACTTTTGTAAAGAACACACCTTGCCAGTATGATTTGCGTGGCAGTTTTTCCCATCTCCAAGCTCATGCTGTTTACGCAGGAATGTACTTCAAAGTTGTAATTTGATACGGGCTTGTTTTTATCTCCCTGTTAAGCTATGATTTTGATTTGGGGAGGTTTGCTCTCCATCTCCACCTTATGAACTAATATAATAATCAGATGCTGTGTGGAACCTGTGTTTCTATTTGGCTCATCATTTGAAGAAATATGGAAAATGTTCAGCGCTGTATAAACAAATAATTTCAGTTCTGCTAGGCCTTATGCCAAGGCGAGAAGGTGAGTGTTAGGAGTGCTGAGTTTAAAAAACAAACTCTGAATTACATACAGTTTTGGTAGCTTCCAAAGTAGCTTTGTGAAAATACCGAGGAAATTGCAATAACGCAGGAGGTTTGTCTTGAAGAGGGAATCTGGGGAATTTGGAGAACCAAGATAACTACAGAAGGCCTTGGTGTATGGTGCATGGAGAAACAGAGTTGTGTTTGTGCTGCTGATCCAGCACTTTGGTTGTCACTGCTCCAAAGGGACACGCAAGCACGGCTGGGTTAACAGGGGTGGGCAAACACTGGGGAAAGAGACGTGGCAAGGGATCGCTGTGGTGACACCGTGGTTGCTGCTGTCCTTCATAAATGAGACAGTATTTGCATTTTTAGAGCACCTTGCCTGAAAAATGGAAGCTTTTTATGGGCAGATATGGGTGCAGTGTGCTCATTAATACAGCGTAGTCCACTTGACCCGAACGAGCCAAGGTGATTGTTCCCCTCTAGAAGTTGTTCATTTTATTCTGCCAGGAGTTAACATGGTCTGAGAAGAGATGGCCATGTGTTGTGTAGAAAACTTGTAAGGGGTGGTTGTGAGGACAGAAAAGAGGAATTTGGTTTCTTTTATTAGTCGTCAAAGGGGTGGGACAGAATCACTAAGGTGAAGGTTAGCTGAGCACGTCACACGTGTTCTCACGTCCACTGAGGAAAATTCGTGTGAGCGTGTTTGAATTTGATACTTTCACGTGTCCCTGGTAAAAGGAATACAGCAGCAAAGAGAGGGAAAAGTTTAATAAAGTTGCTTTTCGTCTAGGAAAGACATTTTTAGAAATCATATTTTTCAGTTACAAAGGCTACCCATTTTCCTTTTGTGACAGCTGCGTTATTTCCTACGGACAACTTGGGTTTGTTCCCCCCCGTGTTCAGCCTTGTGATGACATTGATGCTTTCACTTGGTTGGATTTTTTCACAGTGGTTGTGGTTCTGAAGGTTTTCCTATATTTTCTACATAACATTACCGTTATGTAGAGAATTAAAAAAATCGTACCGTTTTACTCAAGGTTTTTTCATCTTATTAGGTTTGTATTTAAAAAAAAGTAATCTGTATTTTTAGATTTTTTGAGTGTGATTTCCTTAGTGCAGCCTCTTTAAGGTAAGTTCTTTTTGATAAAAAGCACAGATTAATATAAGAACTTTCACGATATGAGAACAAAATTACTTGTTTGTTTTGGGCTTGTAATTATTCTCAGTGATGGTTTTATAGTTGTAACTGATTTGTAAGCTTTAATAATCATAATATGCAATCATACCTTGCAGCATTTTATGTATGAATCCATCCCTGTTTCCAGCTTGGTATATCAGTACACTTAATGTGTGGTATTTTTCATGGTTTAATTAAAACTATTAATTAACTTGATTTCAAATTGCCAGTTCTGGCAGTCTGCAGATGAATGTAACAAGGATCAAATTGTTTTATTCAGAGAACGCTGAAATTTACAGTGAAATTTGTTCGGCTGGTCACTGCTCAGGTGGTTTGCTGGATTTTGAAAGCCAGTATGCGTCCCTCTGCAGTATCAGTTACAGGCATTTCATAAAATTACTTTTGTATGGCATGTGGGCAATGAGTATTCTCTTTCATTGAAAAGTAAAATGAGTATTTTTCCCTCTGAATTAGAGAGGAGCAGCAGCCTGAATCACTTCCTGTCTATAATGTATTCATTTGTCACAAAACAAGCAGGCAGTGTGAAAATCCCCGTGGTATCCCCGCTGTATGCTTGGTTTCCAGTTTCACTACATGATGACTTACAGGAGAAAAAAAAAAATCATATAATGTTATTTTGTTGTATTTGAGATGTGGACGGAATTTAAGTTCTTTTATGTTGAGACCACTGTGACTAAGTAAATGTGTATCTAGGTTTTCTGTTTCACGTGGAAACAGGAATAATATAAACCTAAAAGGTTTTATGTACTAACCATGAATGTGCCAATTTAAAGCATTTGATTTCCTTGCTCATGGGGAGGTGGGCGATGCAGATGGAGCGGTCCTTGCTGCAGATACGGCAGCAGAAATATCAGCCTTATTAGTTTAATAAATAATCCTTGTTATGTTGATTGTGAATCATTGCTGTAGAGTATGACTGTTCTGATGCTGAATGCAGAAGTTTTCATAGTATTCCCCAAGTATTTTCCTTGAGAACACTGAGGCCCTTCAGCAAGGTCAGTCATGTCCAGAGGAAACGAGGGATGAGGGAACATGGGCAGTTCTGGCATTTGAGGGAGGGAAGCAATGAAGTTCCCCAAGGATCTGTGCTGGCGCAGGCTTGGAAAGTGCATCACAAGTTCTTGTGCAGTGTCACAGAGGGCAGCTTGCATTTCTGGAAGCTTTGTGGGAGAAGAGGTGGGAGAGCAGGAGTGGCAAAGGGCTTGTGTTAAGGCATAATGCCATGTGCTGAGGCTGCAGGGACCTAAGGGTGGAACGGAAATCCTGGCAAGTGTTTCTGAACGATGAAGAGGATGGAGAAAAGCGCCCATTATTGAAGTGAACAAGTATGTTTTGCCGTGATCTCTAGAACAAAAACAGCAAAACCATCCAGACTTTAAAGCAATGCTGATTTTTTTAATTAAAATGTCTGTATGGCATTCAGATGTCCGTGGAAATTAATGCTATTACAAACCCTCAGTACTTGAAAATAGTTATTCCTTGCCAGTAGCAAAGGCTTAGAGTCACACTGTGGTTTGGTAAAAGAGAGACTTCACAGAAAAATTGTCCTTCTTTTTGACTATTCTGTTTATTATTAAGTCAAAGCCACATTTTTTACGTTATAGTCAATGTCCTTAAATTATCACCCCTTAGCCTGCTGAAGAGCAGTTGTAGTATTTCATTGTTCAATGCTGTAATAAGGGGAAAAAAAAGAATAGAAACACGTTAACACTGGCCACTCTGAAGTCTTGATTTTTGAAAGTCTTGTGTGTAGTTGAGCTGTAGGCTCTGGATATTAGGGGTTTCTTCAGTTGTTGCTTATGGCTAAGGCAGGCGAGCATGTGTGTAGCTGGCACAAGGTATGTATTTTGATGTTATCTTACTCTATGGCTTCTTAACCTGCAAAGGCTAATGAGTTCTGAAAGGCTGTTCACAGGTTTAATGAGTGATTTAACAATGGGAAAATTAATGTTTAAATTGCCAGAATCTAGTTACTTTTTCTGGAAAGACACTCTGATTCAGCTAATGAAATATTTTTCTCTGCATTTACTTTCATTGTGACTTTGTTAAGTACGAGGAGAGGAAAAAGGTCTACACAAGGGTCATAGTACTCCATTTTTCATTTAGATAGGGATGGTATCAGAGATCTGTTTCTCCAAGGATAGGGATGAAAAATATTGTATTAAAACTAGATATTATTTAACTTTCAAGTAGTGTGAGCATCATGTTTGCCAACAATAAAGACTTCATTGCAAGAAAATAAGTTAGCACAGTTAGATCATAAAACAGTTTCCCCAATGCGGCATGAGAAGAAATGACACTTCTCATCAACATCAGAAAAGTTGCACGGCACACAAATGAGATCAGTTAAAGGGGGACACACGAAAGGAGTGGAATTGGTATAAAAATAGGCTTTGCTGAACATCTAATTGCTACATACAAAAAAAAAATTAAGAGCATTCGTCCTGAACATGTTCTGAATCCAGATACAGGCAAACCAGATAGGAAGGGAAAAACTGCAGCCTTCCTGTTCATTCTCGGAGCTAACTCTGCCTGAGTTTGTCACGTGCATTCGGACGTTCTTCAGCAGCATTTTTCAGAAATAATTCCACTCTCCATCTTCAACTGCATTTCCAAGATGGAGCCATAAGCAATGTGATGATTTGCCTGGAGCAGTGGTTGCATTTTTGAATGAGAGCAGATGATAACGCTGAGACAAAAACCTAGCTTGCACAAAGTCTCAAACGTTGGCTGCCTGTTTGGAATAGAGGTGTAATTGCCATTGGAAGGGATTGTTTTCTACATGATTGCTTTCTTTGATTAGTTTTCCTTCTTATTCAAACAAGCATTCAGTTTTTATTATGCTTCAAATTTATATTCACTCTTGAAGTTTAAAAAAATCAAATTTTCTCTTATAGTCGTCTCGTTAAAATTCCTCTTGTTCATCTTTTTATCCACTGGGACTTGCCATTTCCTTTCCCAGATTTTCCCTGCTTCTATTATTTTTTTTATAAAATAAATAGAATTTTATTTAGAAAATAACAGGCCTGTTAATAATGCAGGTACTTACTTTTCTGGAATGAAATCCTGTAATTAATGGGCAGAAAGAAAGGAGAGAAAAACCTGTCTAATAACTTCCATGTAGAACTTCTTTGTCATTTGCCATAGGTCAAGGCAGATTTCTCTGCTTGTGGATGAACTGCAAGACTGACCTCTTTGTATTCTGAGGATGTTGCTGTTATCAACAAGGTCAAAACTGGGCATCAGGCAACATTAATGTGATGCTCACCACAATTAATGAAAAAGTTTCGTCTCCTGCTTATCTAGTAGCAGGGCAAAAATCTTAATTTTTAACAATCTACTAATAGGGCAGATCAAAGAATTTAACAGTCGGATCACTTCTCCGTGGCATGCAAACATTGCAAATTAAATAGTAGTATAAAAATGCCTTGAAACAAAAACATTTCCTTTGTACAGCTAGCTTCGTAGAATACAAGAAAAGAAGCAGAAAAGGCATAGTAACTATCTAAAAAAAACCAAAAAACTAAATAAGAATCCTTGTCTTGTAAAGTCAATGTATAATTTCCCCAATTTCTTTTTTTTTCACCAGACTGAAACACTAAGTGAGCAGCTCTAAGTCTCTTCTGTGCATCCCCTTCTGATTCGCTGTTTCAGGTTCAGTATTCTTCTCCTGGCCTGCGAAGAGGTAAGGAAGCGCTGTGCCAAAGGGGACCTCTGTGAGCATGAACGACCCCTGAGTTGGGCTGTGATTAAAAAGAGGGTCCTTGGCTGCTTGGTAGGGGATTCATAAGCTCCACATCTTCCAGCACAGGTGCCCATCCAGCTTTCTGCTGTCAGGATCTCCAGGCACATTCAGGTAGTGGCTCGTGGTTTGTAGTGTGTCCTCTGGCAGAAGTCTGCTGTCTCTGATTTTCAAAATCTTTGCAGGTTTGGCAAGGTGCTCTTTCACCCTTCAGCAGTATTATCACTGGTTTACATTTCATCTAAGAGTGTGCTGGGTTAGAAAGGCTATTGGCAAGGTCCTTTTAACCGCTGAAAATGAAAGCGAAACAAAATTGGAAGGTGAATATATGGAGATGGTTTTGTGCAGTAGCAAAGCAGGCACTGGGCTCACAGCTGATCTTTGCTGTTCTTCCTGCATGCTGCCTAGGGACTTCTGTTGGTGTGAATTCTGCCTCCAGTGTGGAGTTGTGGGCGTGTCAGGATTGCTGTGTTTGTTCATTTAAGGTTAGTAGGTTTGTGGATTTTATGGATGGATGGGACTATTGTGAAGTTCCCTTTCCTTTTGTTTAACGCTGGCTGTGGAGTTGCACCGAGCGAACTGTGTAATTTTTGGTCAACCTAGTTTATGTAACCTAGTGAACCTGTTCACAATGAAGATATTCTTACAGATATCACATTATATAATACTCTCTTTGTCTCTTTCTCTCCAATTCTCTATTTTAATGTTCAAGCAGTCTTTCGTATTGCCTCCTCAGCTTTGCACTTGTAGAAAGAGTGTGTTCAGAAGGAAGCACTTGGTACAGAATATTATGTTTCCTTTTAAGGAGGAACTCTACTCCTTATAATCCTTACTAGTGCCCAAGGCTGTTTGCTTATGAGTGGGCATTGCTGGGAGGGTATGAAGAAGGCACCTTCCATGTATGAATGCAGGTGTTTTTCCCTGGAAGTGGTTCTGGTAAAACGGAAGAATCAGTGGTGACTGCTCAAGTTCTTCTGCATTGCAGCGTATTCTTGTAGTCAGAAAACATGAATTAGGGTATAACCTCCTATATTTATATGCATATTCGAATCCAAGAGCCAGTGAATTGAAGTGGGAGGAGAAGAGTTTTGTTTACTCTTACTTCTAGTGATTTATTTAATACAAGCCTAATTAATTACACAATATTACAACCTTTAGATCTTTAGTTGTCCTTGCCTTTAAGATAAATTAAAAATCTCGACGGTAGCATATGACGGTTCTTGGCTGAAAAAACAACTCCCACAAACCCATATCGCACTGGAGTGCCCAGGACCTCTGCTTCCTGCTTTTTCTGGACTTGCTACTTTTGTGAAGATAAATGACCAAAATTTTCCAGCAGCACTCCGGACAAGCAATGCCCTGACTTCTCCTTTGAGCCCTTGGGCTTTGAAGGTGTCACTGCCTGAGGATGGGCCACGTAGCTCAGCATAAACCCTCTGGGTTTGCCCCTGCTTCTGTTCTTTAAAGAACTCTGGTTTGTGTGATCTGTGTTCAAACAGGGTAATGGCCTTTCCCTAGCAGGATATTAAGTCTCTCAGGAAAAGGTAGCTGCTGGTGAAGATTTGTCTGAGCCAGGAGAGAATATACCAAATCACAGCAAGGGATTAAATGGTTCAGTTAATACCAAGGGGTAATCCTTGTGGGTAAGGCTTGACGGAGGATACTTTAGGATCATACTTAGTTGATCCTAAAGTGTGGAATTATTTTTTTTTTTTTTTTTTATTTCCAGAGCTGTGACCTAGCCCCTTCTGGCTTTGTTCTTTCCCCTAAAATACAGTAGAAAAAGGCCATATTGAGCCATGGGACACTAGGCAATTCAGATTATGAACCCAAAAATGTCATCAAACTTCAGTTTATCAGTGAATTCAGAGTCAGATATGGTGATGTTAAATACCGTTCAAGGATTGCTTAGCCCTCAAGGGGCTGAGGGGCATTAGAAGAAGAAATGTAAAGCTAGATGTGCTGCACTTTTGTTAGTTTTGTGAAATTTAAGAGATTAAGCAGAGAAAAGTCTTTGTCACAGTATGAGGTTCTCCCAAAGGGTAGGATAACAGATAATCCCTTCGTACTAAAGCTATATATTTTGGCTACAACGGCAATCAAAGTAAAGCCGTGAGAGCCTGTAAAAACCTGCCTGAAGGGCAAGCTCTCTCTGAGTGCTACAGAAGGCAGTTTTAAAGTTGATATAACAAGATCAATTCACTCTTTTTCTAAACACTGCATGTTGGATGTTGGGTCTTCTCTGATGCTGTCAGTAACTCTGTCCCGAGTGGAGCTCTCTGAGGTGTCACCTTCTTTAGCATCGGTGTTTAAAACAAAATGAATAAATAAAAAAACTCTTTGGATGAGGTTGGTGTGTTTGAGGAATGTAAGATTTTTTTTTTTTTTATTTTTATTTTTTACTGGTCGTGTTAAGCTAGCCAGGAGACAGCTCTGATTGATATTCTTCAGGCACAAGCATCTGCTGACCTGCTGGAAATGGAGAGGGGGAAAATACAAGTGGATTACACGTAAAAGTTGTAAAATAGGTTGTTGGTCTGAACTGCCTTTTGGCCATTGTCAGGCAATCAGAGCAAAAATGTCGATTGGATGTTCAATTTTTAGTCTTCCACCTGGAGTTACCAGAGAGAGACATCGTCTCTATCTGCAGCTGTATGAAGTTCTGCCACATTGTTAAAAGGTGACACACTGAGATGCATTTTACGTGAAGGTGGGTGAGGATCAAGCCCAGGTGACGGACTGCTACAGCAGTGGCAACTTTTGAAGCTGACAGAGGATTTTAGGCAGTTTCATGTTCACAGCATACAGGAGGGACATTTCACAAAGTCTTCTTTGGTGTAAGAATACGTTAAAGCCATGTCAGTCTGTTCTTCTGGAAATTCTCGTGGAAATGAAAGCATGCTTTCTCTGTCTTGACCGACTTCATTTGTCAGTCTGTGGAAGATAGTGTGAGATGCTGCATACACTGGAGAATGTGTAGGTGGCTGTGTTCGTACGAGAGGTATAAATACTTCATCATAATGATGCAATTTTGAAAAGGAAAGACTAAACACTGCTTTAATTTTCCTTTCACTACGCCTTATTTTTCTCTTGCTTTTCAGTTGTGAGGTCTCCTCCTGACAGCCAGGAGCCCTTTCAGTCATACCTTACCCTGTTACCTTGCTTGAGCTGTGACTTTTATGTTTTCTTGGAACTTGCAGCCATGGCATGAAGAAATGCAGAGCTGTTATTAGGCTTTTACAGAAACAGATTTTTGAAGCTTAAAACACTTGCAAGCTATTCTTTAAGATTTGCTTTTACATGTGAATTTTCATGGCAAAATTGACTAATTTTGTACCAAATGAGGGACAGGACAGGTATAGCACTATGCAGCTTTCTGCTGTGCATCCCAAATTTAAATAGCTGTTAGTGATGATGGCAAGTTCTAAAATGTTTCTGAATAATTACTGTGATGGAGACGAGTGATCTATCAATGTGGGTGGCCATGTTTGAGTGTAATGTCAGGTTATTCTCTGGAAACCACCTACTTTGTGGTGTGCTCCTCCCTAGTGTCATATGTGCTCTTTATGTGTTGTATCTTCTTACCCACTTGTTTGATTGCTTTTCTTTTCTTTTTCTCTCTCAACCTTTAAAACCATGGTATCTCCCTGTAGTCTTCTGGTTTTTGGACTTACGTACTTTTTGAGTCCATGCTGTGAAAGGCATTAGAAGCACCTTTCACCCTCTCGACTGAGCTCCGTGACTTTTGAGTGGCATTGCCTTGTGCACAGCGCAGTATGGAGAGCTCTGGGGATTTTCCTCGTGCTTTCCAGGGAAGAAGGCAGGTGATCCTTAATCCCACGCGCTCTAACCATCGTATGTATGTGCTAGGAGGAGGAGCGATGAAAGGGAGGGAGTGGGGAAGAGGCTGAGAGCTGTGACCTGCTCAGCAGTTTCACCCCTGGTACATGCACACATAGATAGCCCCGTATGGGCGCAGTTGCGATACCAGGAGCGCTCAAACGGAACGGCTTCAAGAGCTGACTTTCAAGATTTACATGTATCGCCTGAATGCAGCAAGTTGTGTTCTTTTATGTCAAATAAAACATAACAGCTGAATGTAAAGGAAAAATTAGGAGAGTAACAGAAAGAAAATGTGTTAATGCCCTAACTGTTCTCTTTTGAACCTTTAGTGGGTAACCATAACCATCAGGAAAGTACTAAAACATATAATACCTACCAACAGAGGACAAAAATACAAACGTGGCTCTATAGAATGCATATAGACTATAAGATACTAGTGCTAAGTCTTGACCTAGCGTTACCTGCTAAATAAGAAAGCACTGTAGCAATAAAGTTCCCCAGAAGAGGAAAGATGCACTGTTTTGGCAAAGTGCTTGTAATAGTCTTAGTATTTAGTCAGTAAGTTAAAATGTCACACCAGCATGTTCATTTGTGGGCAGTGAATTTCTTGGAGGAGCAATTAGCTGTTTGCTTTGATCCTAGAGGTTTGTAATAGCCGGAGTGGCTCTATGCATGAACCCCCAGAAAGATGTCTGCGAGCCAGATGGGAGGTTGCAGCTGAGCTGCACAAATATATATGTCTCCCCTGAGCTACCCCTCAGGCACTAGGTAGAGCTTTTGTTTGAAGAGCATATTTTTCTCATGCATTTGTGTTTGCCTGAGTCATGTAGGGATTTTCTTTCCACACTGCTGAGTGTCACCAGGGAGGTCCCCTTTCAGATTCAAGTCTACTGTCTGATTTTCTGCAGCATTAGGCATTCCTCCTCCTCCTGTGCTTCAAAGGCGATGGGGACCAGCCCAGAACCCGGCTGTGTTCCTCCCCCTCAATTAGCAATCACAAGGCATCCTCGGGACGTCCATTCTTCAGTGGAGGCATTTTATCCTTACGAAGTTGGAAGCATGGAAGTGACTGGGGCGCGCTCGCCTTTGAAAATCACCAGCGAGTACATTAAGGGTTGTTTCTAAGGCCAGGGATGGAGATGCTGGCAGGAAACCTAGCCTGAACTGAGGGTCAGCGTGGGTCAGGGTGGAGCGGCCAGCTCCGGGCCACCCTGCACAAATCTTTTCCCATGGTCAAAAAAGACACACATAGTTTGCAGTAGTAGTTTCATTGCTCCAGGAGAACCTCAGTGAACTGTGGTGCAGATTCATATAATTACATCCCATGGGCTCCTCTCGTGTGACAGCTGATTGCTTAGATAGAGGTAAAACTTTACTAATTCCTCATTCTATAGAAAACACAAGAAACCAGAACCAGTGGGTTTAGGAGGAAGAAGAGTCCTGGGAAAAAAGTCAGGTCAGTAATGCCTCAAGTATAAACCGTGATGTAAAGAGGTTGTACAGCGTAGAGACCTCCATGTAAGGCCAGTCCCAGCCTCGGGTTTGTTGAGTGATCTTCAGTCTTTTGTTTCCTGAATTTGTGTGTGAGTTCTGTTAAGGCATCACTGCAGTCAAGCCCCGTGGACTGCAAAAGTAAATAATGAGTAAAGGGACAAAATATACAGAGGTGCTTATGTTCAGGCATAAAACTTCATCTCTGCAAATACCTTCTGGGGAGGGAAAATCTAAAATAAACATTAGAACAAAGGTATCACCCTATCAACTATTAAACAACTGTGTGGTGGTGCAGAGAAGTCATATCAGCTCCGCCATCTCAAAATAACACTGCTAGGCTTTGCTAGGCTTTATAGCTGAACAGTTCCTTTTTCTAACTTTTTTCCTCCAAAACCTGTGGCAGTTTTGCACCATCTCTGCCAGTCTGTCGGAGGGCTGTGATGCAAGATGACGCCCATCCATTTAACATAAAGCAATCGCAATCAGAAGAGGTGAACCAACCTTTGGGACTTGGAGTGTGAATATTTTCACACTCTATTCAGTAAAATACCTATCTTAAGATCTATCTATCTATTTTAAATACATGGCACTGACTTTCCAAAAGATATGAAGTATTGAATAGTATATTCTACAAATATTTAATTAAATGCTTCCTCCCATAGTGAGAAGCATTGGAAATATAATGAGAGTTTCTTCACTAATTTAAGGAGATAACGCAATGATCTAAGGAGGAATACACTAAATTAGAAAAATAATTAGAGAGATTATTTGTATTCAAGTCACCAGACTAATGAAATTCACCCTGAACTGTCTGCAGGACTGGCCAGAACGGTCCCAGAACCATTATCCCTGACCCATACCTGAGACTGACGGGTGACAGGAGAGGTCCCGGAGGACTGACGAGGGAAACTTCGTTGCATAAATGAGTGGTTAGATAGATGGGGACAGAGCAAGGATTGCAGTTTGTTTCAAGTTCAGTTGTTCTTTAAGAAGTTTTCCATGTGCTGTTCTTACAAGCAAACATTGGAAATCAGATCGAGGGTAGGTCACCAGTAACGCGGTCATGGCTGAATGTGGAATCCTTGTCTTATGTTTGTGCTCACACGCAGGGAAGTGTTTTCAAGTCTGTCGTGAGCTCGTGACAAATACTAAACACGGGACTGTCACGTTTAATGTCTTTCCTCATTGACTTGTGCAATATCATAGGCTGGAGTTGGAAAGTCGCAGATGCAGCAGCTTCAGAAAGATTTGAAAGCATTTCAACAAGGATGGAATTATAATTTTAAATGATGTTGACACATGATCTGAAATAATTAAGATTTAATTTAGTCATGACAAGTGCTAGGCAATACCAAACAGAATAAATGGCTGTGCGTAATTAATAGGACTAAAAAAAGGCCTAGAGAGGGGCAGTTGGATGGAGTAGCATTGTGTGAGGAGACACGGAATGGATTTGGACACTTCAGGCTGAGACATGCAGCTGAGGCGTGGACCTCATGGAGGGATAAAAGCTCCAAAGTGGGGAAAAGTGGTTACAGGCAATTTACTAATTCTTTCTCATAATACAAGAAGTAGGATTAGAATATTTTAAATGAAACTATCCCATAGCAAATTTTAAAAAAGCAGATGGAGTGCTTTCCCATGTAGCACTAAGTGTGTGGAACTCCTCGCTGCCATGGAGCAAAAGCTTAGCTGGGTTCAAGACGTGATTTGAAAACTTCATGGAGGAAAAATTCTCCCATGACCTCACCAGGCAAAGGTGTAATCTCCGTCTCGGTAGGTCCTAAAGCAGCATTTTAGAGGCTGCTCTCAGGGACAGGCTTCTCAGCTGGATGGTTACCTCTGTTTCAGCATCAGTTCAGAAACAAGGTCGTTCCGTTACTGAATTCCTGTGACTCCAGCTGGTTTTGAGACAGTTACGATCCTTGTGCAAATCTGTAGAGAACCATTCCAATTGGTGATGGCTTTTCTCTGTAGCTCAGGTGAGAAAGAATAGATGCAAAGTCTATTTAGGCTGGTTGCCATGAAAACAATTTCACGACTGCTTTTATCGTGCAATAAATTACTCATAAAAGCGGAGAGCAGATTAATTTAATTAATTTGATTTAATCCCAATAGTGTATTGTTTTATTAAGCAACGCTGTGCCATAATTAAGAGTTGTAACTGATTAAACACTTTATAACCACAGAGCTATTAATACTAAATTACAATAAAATTAACAAAGCAACATAAACAAACCACATGAATTTTTTAAAAATGACAGTGATAATGCATCAACTAAAAAGCTGCTTATGTAAACTATTTCTTAAGAGTTTGCTGAAATTAGTATTTAATAAGATAATTTCAAAAATGGAAATATGGCAAGAAGAGCATTCCTTATGATTTTTCAATTCAAAAGACTCCTCTGATGAAAAACATGGGGTTTTATTTAAGCTGGATATTCGTAAGTGACCATTGAAGCAAAGTCCTTGAACCAATACTTATAGTATGCACGGAAAAATCTAAAAAGTAAAACTTAATGTCAGCTTCGAGACCTCCTCCAGATCTGACACTTGTTTGTCTTATTTGAATACAAATCCGAACAATTTATGCATTGCTAAGCTTTAATTTGGGTATGATGTATTAATGCTGCAGCTCAGATTCTGTTCTCATTTGCAGGAATGCCAGGAAATGTATGAAACTATTTGCATGCTTAAATGATTTGCTGGATTTGGATGGTTCACAAATTCTGGGAATCCCGCAGGCATTCATTTATCATTGTGCATTAAACAGAGAAATACAAAATACGTGATATCAAAGTGCTTGACCATGGGGGCTGGTGGCAGTATGAGATACAGAAATATTTTATAACTTTTTCAGACCTGGGATCAAATTTGATTAAGAACAAATACGTTACAGTAATTTAAAACAAGTTTTAGCAGCATCTGAAAACACCTAGCAGTAAGACTGCCAAGGTTTATAATGCTGCTCCGGCCTTGGGATTTTATTGTGTATGGGGCAATGTACAAACGCCTCTAAATAGATCTGGGGTTTTGGTATCATTTTGGAACCTACTGAGAATTAAAATCAACTGTTTTGATTATCTTACAAACAGATGCTCTAGAAATACACTATTTTTTTCCTAAGTAAGTTACTCAAGTTTACTCCAAAGCCTAAAATGGTTATGCTTTTAGCTTGCTGTTGAATGATGCTGTAGGTGCCAAATCAGTACAATATAGACCCTGTGTAAGTACAAATTGAAACCCAAGTGTCTAAGTCAGCAGGCTGCTAAAAAAAAGTTTGTTACAAATATTGAAATATCTTAGACTTCTAATTTCAATCTCTCAGGCAAAAAGTGGACTTTTTGATGTGTTTTAATAAATCAGTGTGACTAATGTTTGGTTAATCAACAGTTTCTGTCCTTTTGTCTTGTGTGTTATATATAGACACACAATAAGTATATGAGAACGTGCAAATGCATTTGCTACGGTGTCAGTACTGCTGTGGAGAGATTCGTGGGAATTCATGTACATAATGTAACTGCACGTGTGTGATCCTCAGCTTCAGTGGCCTTGTAGATACCCGTTTGCTTTCAGGTACCAAAGTTTTTGCAGATGAGGGTATTGCTTGAAGAATAAAGGGCATGAGCTTATGATTTTGTGTTTAGTTATGTTTACCAGTGGATGGAGGGCTGATGGAGGAAAAAGAGCTAGGAATATATGTGTTCAGAACCATAAATCTATACATTGCTGAAGGTTTCCTTGAATAGTTCCGTGTAAGTGGGAGAAATAATAACCAAGCCAAACACAGCCTAAAAAGGGCTAACATAAATACTCCACAGACTGGGGAATGAAAGACTGTGGGAGCTTTTATTCCAGAATACGCTGCTCGAAAGTTCCTGAACCTTATTAAGGTGGAGGGTGGGAGGGAGATTTCAGGAGGACAGGGATGAATGTGAACAAACATGGAAGAGCAATCAGTTGTTTAAGAAGCCCAGTGGAATTATGTCATACAAGTGCGTGCCATCCCTATTTAAGAACTCTTTATAAAAAGACACAGAGGGAAAGCAGAGAGTGTGAGCGAGGGATTGTGTCTGGGACTGTAACTGGGAGCGTCCATCTGCCGGTTCTGCCCAGGTTTCGTGATGTGGAGTGTGTGGCTGAAATGACAACATTATTTTATTTTTTTTTTTTTTATGGTCTGGGAGCAGCTGCAGCTCTGTGTTTGCTTAGACAAAATCCAAAATCCTTTCTCTCTCATGCAGATTTTGCATTTGAGGTCTGTTGCTGTCACTTTGTAACTGCAAAATACATGCATCTCTTTGAACTCTGAATCTGATGCAGACCGAACTTCCCTCAAGGAGTAATATTTTCAACTGCCCGTTGGGGTGTGCCCCGTCTTTCCTGAGTGGAAAGGCTGTTACCCAGTTTCTCCTTGGCTGTGTTTGCTGAGGTCAACCTGCTCTTCTTTGCCACTCCTACCACACTCCCACCTCTGCAAACCTCATGACTGGGTGGCTTCAAGGAGTTTTTCTGAAACTATTTTTTTGCCAAATGAACCACAACCTGTCACTTAAACTTGTTTCACTGTGATGGAAACAGATTGGCGAGGGAGCTGGCGGCCCGTGCTCCCGGCAGGGCTGGGGGAGTGGGTGCCTCTGCCAGAAGAGCAGTGAGGAGCAGCTGGACGTGGGCTGGGAGACGTGGGGGCCCCGTCAGCTTTTCACTTGGCAGAGCTGGAGCTGGGTGAGGACGTATTTGCAGTCTCTCTCTTTCTAGGTTTTGCTCCAACTTCACTCCTTAACGAATAAGAGCATTTCATAGGAAGGGATTGGCACCATGTTTTCTGCTTTTATAAAAGTCAGTATTAAGGTAGCTAAAGCCTTTTCAGCCTGAATAAGCCAAAGAAAGATAAAAGATATTTTCTACATCTCTCCTCTCCTCATGTCACACCATTGGGATGATCTTGCATTTTGAAGGATCCATCTGTCTTATGCCTTAAGACATAACTATGAAAGGAGTAAGACTGGGGTGGGATAAGGAAGCTGGAGGAACAAGGCAGCATTCCTGTGTTGGCTGAATGCCATATTCTGTAATACGCAGCAAAGAAAATTTTGTGAAAGCACTCAGTTTCCTTGTTGAGCGAGGTGAGGGCAGAAGAGGAGACTGAAGGAATGTAAGACCTTCTCTGCTGCTGGTCTGCAACGGTACTGGCACTTCATGTGTTCCCACAGCAGGGTTACAACCAATTTCTTGAACATGGCACTGCAGATGTAGTACACAGGGAGGAGGTGGTAGGCTGCTGGCTATGCTGCTGGTGATGCTTTTTGGCTGGAGCCTGCTACGGTGTGACGAGAGACCATAGGGAAGGAACTCGCCTCAGTTGCTTGGGAAATACATCTACCTCTGGATGTGTTTGGAGAATCTGTAGTCCAAGCTTTGGCAATGGGAAGAGAAGGATTTTTTTTGAATTATTTAAAAAGGCAAGAGATTACTTGCATCCTCGCAGCGTACAGTTATCTTGTATCTCAGTCTATAAAGAGAGAAGTGGTCAGTGTACAAGAGGAGTACTGTCTTGGAAACCACCTGTGCAACTGGGGTAGCAGAAAATCAAAGAAAGGTCCTGTGAGCATGCCAGAATAAACCAGGATGGGAGGGCTTTAAAGTAGATTTTTCTGTAAGAACTAGTGATGATCAGCTGAGAGAAACCAAAGGAGAGACAAACTATAGCTAAATCATCTATGTATATGTGTATATATATATTTCAGTTGTCTGTCCTTTAGGTGACATTCTGAATGTCATGAAAATTCTGCATGCTTTTCTAATGTTTTCTGTGAACATTTTACTGTCTTCTCCTTTATTGTGTTTCTAAAACAATTCAAATAGTCCCATTGCGGGTCTGTCAAAGACACCAGGCTGCAGCAGTGAATCAGTGTCATCTGTTGTTTGGGCTGTAAACCCTCCGCGCTTCAACTTTTCAAAAATCTGAAAAGTTCGATGTGCAGGTTTACTCTATTTTCTGTTAGTGTCTGATTTAACAGATAGCCACTCTGGACTCTGAGATGCCACACTGGCTAGCTTGTCCCAGAGCCAGCTTCGTAACATCGGCTGTTTTTAAGGAAGAGTTTGCGCGGAGATGACTTGTCCTTTGGAGTGGGATTGGATGTCTTAAAACCACTGGAACTTGTAGTAATTCACCACTTTTGGAAAATATTTGTGTGAGCAGAGCTGAATTACCAAGTTTAAACTTGTTCTTTTCAAAGTAATGCTAGCTCTTGCCTGTCTCCACAGTGGGAAGGTCTAGGTCAGGCTGTGGTTAGGGAAGATCTTCCATCTCTCTCCCACTCATCTCCCAGTAGATGCAGTGTCAGAACTGGGTTTCTGCAGAGCTGAGGTCTGCTCTTCCTCGCAGCACTACCTACATACAGGTAGGGCTTCAAACTGTGCTGAGTTAAAAACACTCAGTTTGGCAGCTGGTGCCTCGCATGAATAGACAGCCCGATGTCCTGGCTGTAAAGACAACCAGGGATTTCACAGATGGTCTGCACAGGAGCCGGAGAGAGGACATCTCAATGACTTCTCTGACAAGGGTCTACTTCTGGTGTTCCCCCCTTCACCACAGGCTGGTGTATGGGATGAATCATGCCTCGAGCTGGATTTTCTGTTTACACTGACCCGTTTACAAGTTACAAGACAATTGTGTGGGCTTCATTTTAGATAATGTACCAACATGTTTCAAAACCGTGCATCTTGTTTCCATCGAATCTAAATGGAACAATTGTTAGATATCTCTGTCTTTTCATCCAGTGTGATTTGTAATGCTATCCCCAGCATCTTCTACCACAAGTGCTAGATACGATGGAATATGGCTGTTGGTTGCCAAGATTATTTTATTTATACAATTTTTTTAAAGTGCATACAGTGAGTCAGCTGGTTAAAACAAGCAATGCCTGCAGAATTGAGGCGTGAGGCAGTATAAAGTGGTACAGATGAGGAATATGGAACAAGCAGAGTTCATTTTGTTCATTTATTCTATAGATGGAATAAAGACGCAATCCCTTGTTGATTTATAAGTAAAACATTTTCTGACGCACTGTGAAATTTTAAGTGACTCGCCTTTAGGAAAAAATTCACTAAGACTTTTAAAAAAAATGGTTTGGAGGTTTTATTTTATTATAAACAGCAAATTCTTTAAATGCACATTGCATGCAGTTGAATTATGTAGTGAGTTTGTGCGGCACAGAGTACCGGAAAAAAATAATCAGAACTGAGATTGTAATTTTGGAATTTGATCGCTGCTCCTGTGTTCAGTCAGCCAGGTTCCACCAGCTGTGTGAAACCAGCATTTACATGCATTATAAACAGAGACAGACAGAAATATATAGA
Organism: Chroicocephalus ridibundus; assembly: GCF_963924245.1. Classification (NCBI taxonomy): domain Eukaryota; kingdom Metazoa; phylum Chordata; class Aves; order Charadriiformes; family Laridae; genus Chroicocephalus; species Chroicocephalus ridibundus. The sequence goes on from NC_086289.1 coordinate 39,323,385, forward strand.
AAGGTATACAGAAAGCAAGAAATAATGCTAGAACAAATCCCTTACTTTGAATCAAGTTTACTTTCTGTTGCCAAGAAAAATGTGACTGAGTTGATTTTCCAGAAGTGGATTGCAGTAAATCAAGTTTTCATTGCTCCAATTTGACAACAAAAATAATAGTAATAAAAAAAGGCCAGAATAATACTCGTTGATGGAGACTTTTGGAAGATGGTGGTTTTCTGGGAGATTTTAGGGACACCACCTGTAAGTTTTGCTTGCTAGGAAGTAAGCATCATAATTCACAAACCTGTAACAGATAAGCTTCATTAGTTGTTGAGGATATAGTTGCATTTGTAATTTCACTGGTGAAAACTTTTACTTAACATACTATTCAGGCAGAATCAACCCCCTTTTTTCTACATCAGAGGAGAAAAAATGTTTGCACACAAAGGAGTTCTGCTCTTCCCACCCCAATGCTACTTAGTGATTTTGGTTCATGAATTTTCCTTGTAAGCAACCAAAAAGAAGTAGTGATTAGTCTCTGCAGAAGGTAAATTACGTGACTATTTAAAGAGCCTGTTCAGTGTTCTTTAATTTCTTGAGTTTATGGAGTATATCTTAAATGCATAGAAATTCAAGATCAGATGTTGAGAAGTGTAGAGATGGAGTTTGTTGGCACATGGTATGTGAAAATGTACATATTGTAAGAATCATTATAAGTAACATTTGCTTAATTAAAATAAAGGCGGTAATTTTCAAAGACGTCTGAGAGATTTAGGATTCTTGCTTCATGTGAAGTGTGAATTTGCATTCCTTACCTTTAATAATATTGCTCTTCATGCTGATTTTTAACATCTTTTTTTTAAGTCCTTATGAGTCACTTTAGTGGAAGAGAGAAGAGGCCAAGTAAAAGTAAAGGTTTGGAGAACATGCTGGACTGAAAAAAAGTAAATTTCATGTAGAAATAAATGAAATCAGTGTTTTGGTTTGGGCCGGACTGGCTGCTGAGATGAAGGCAGAAGAAATTAATTAAAACACTCTTTTTTTTTAAGTTCCTAATTAACAATAGCCTGTGTGTGTCTCTGACCTTGTTCTAGTGGAAATGGTCAGTGATAAATACGCTCGTGGGCTAAGGGGGTGGTATGAAAGGAGGTGCGTGGAGCGCGTCTGGGGGGCTGCAGCCCAGACCAGGGGCTGGGCAGAGGCGGTGGCACCTCAGAGGGAGCTGCAGGCAGAGGTGACGCGGTACGTGTGTCTGTGAGGTCACGGGCATCGGAGGAAGCTGATTGGTGAGCAGCGGGCAGCTTTGTGAGGTGGTGGTGCCCGTCAGGGGTAGCGTAGAGGAGCAGAGCGTAGGGAGGGCAGAGGCCAGTGCACGTGGCAGCACGTGAGGACATGAAGGGTGTCCCAGAGCCGGGCCAGCAGAGGTGGTGGAGGTGAGGGGGGCTGAGGTGAAGGTGATGTGGCCGGGAGACTGCTTGCGAGACCTCTTCAGGTAGGCCCTCAGCCAATGTCTAATCGCTATCCTGAAGCCCTAACTTTAAACCTAAACCTTACACCTAGCCCTTAACCCCATTCCTAACCCCGGATGCTCACTTCTGAGCTGAAGCCCGAAATCATAACCTCTTACGCTAACTCTCCCACTAAACTGAACCCCTAAACAAAAAAGGTTGCCCATGCCTTAAACACTAACCAGAAAACCAAACACTCGCCCTAATCCCTATCCCTGATCCCTCACTCCAGGAGGTGAGCTCTCATCCCTGGCCTTACCCGTAGCTCTCACCCCAGAGCCCCAGGGGCGACATCCTCACCAGATGCCCCAACCCAGCATGTCGACCTGAATCCCTAAGCCCTCACCCCCTGTTCCCCTCTGCCTCTCGGCAGCCTGTGGGCCAGCAGGAGGAGGGCAGGGCTGGGAGGGCCCGGAGGGAAAGGCCGTGGTAGGAGAGGGTTGCTCAGAGGCAGGGGAGAAGGGAGCTGAGCTCAAGTGAGGTGTAGGTAAATGTGACATGGTGGGGGTGGGCTGTGAGGTCACTTGTGTTGGAGGAGCAGAGCTTGGGGGTGGCGGAGAAGCGGCAGGGCGGCATGTGGGTGCTGGTGTGAAGAGTCGTCTGTCTCAGCACCTGCCCTAACCTTTACTTTAAAGCTTTCCCCTGGCTCTTACCCCAATCCCCTACTCTGATTCTGGACCAAATCCTATTTTAAAGCTGAACCCCAACCCTTACCCAGAGCACTAGCCCTGATCCCTAAGTGTGATATGGTACCCTAATCCTAGCCCTAATCCAAACCCCTAACTAAGAAATCTGGCCCATACCATCTCTGCTAACCAGAAACCTCAGGCAGAGACCCTCAGGCTCAGCCTCACGCTAGAAATGTACTACCAGTCTTCAACAGGACATACCAAAGCCATTGCTAGACCTGGCAATTAGAACTGGGTGAGTGCAGATGCACAGAGACATTGGGTCCTTCAACACTGACTAAAATATAATCAGCTTCACTGGATTGCAGCCCCAGGTCTCAGCCATTGCAAGCTCGTAATGGCAGCATACCGGGAGAGTCAGCAGATGTCTGTTGCAAAAGGTCAGGAACCCATTTCAGGAAAACTCAGAAATGAATCCTTTATGTACGGAATCACGGAATCTTCAGAGTTGCAAGGGACCTCTAGAGATCATCTAGTCCAACTCCCCTGCTAGAGCAGGATTGCCTAAAGCACATCCCTCAGGGCTGCATCCAGGCGGGTCTTGAAAATCTCCAGAGAAGGGGACTCCACAGTCTCCCTGGGCAGCCTGTTCCAGTGCTCGGAATTCTAGTATTTGTACTTTCCCAGCAATTCCTTCAGTCTTCAGAAAATGAAAAATTACGAGGATCTGGACAGAGCTACAGACTGAACCTGCTTTAACATTGCTCGTGGCTGTTCTGAGGAACAGAGACCTCTTCTTCCCACACTTGGCCTTTTCTTCTCCTTTCAGTGAAATATTTTATTGTATGAATAAGAAAGGAGGAGAAGGCTGTTCTCAAAAAAACAGGATCTTTGAAATAATACCAAAAATGTTTCGGATTTAATGATAGGATTGGTTTTCAGGCAGTCATCAATTGTAGAAAAATTAAGCTAGTCTGGAATTACAGCCTTGAAAGTGTATTTAGTCAGCACAATATTTTGAGATTATTATACCAACGTGCCATTTGCACTTCCTCTCTAACTTAAAATAAACGTATACATCTGCTGGTTACAAGGAAACATGGCAGCAGAGTGTCAGAACACCTTTCACCGAGTCTCCCATCGCTGAAAGGACAGCAAAGAAATAAAAGGCCAAATGTCCAGTTTTTAATAGATAGAGGGGTTTAGCGGTTGCTGACTAGATAACCATGTCATCCCCGCTGACTGCAGGATCCCCCCAGTTCTTGCCTTTTGGGATGAATTTTGATATCACGTGATGCTTGCAGACAAGGGCTAGGACAGGGCACCAAACTGTATAAAAGCACATTCTTACCTTACCCTTACCATGGTAGTGTGTTTTTTCTTAACATATCCAATCACTTCCTCCTGGGAATAGAAATAGTTAATAGTTTGGAGCAGTAGCATGGTTTTGAAGTGAATCCTTTGATCCTTCCTGTTTATTGTGTTTTGGGTCAATTTGGAGTGTTTTGATGCATGTGAATGAGGTTCCTTTTAGAGGCAACTAAACCAGAAGGCACTGAAATTCCAGTGGGCACAAAGTGCTCCGCTCCCCCTAATAGGGGTGTGAGGGTCCAACTGAGAGACGAATCCTGCAGGCAGCTTTGAACCACGTTTATGGTGGGGATGTAAAGTCTGGAGTAAAACCCAAAATTATAGATTGTGGAGATGAAATGGCTACAGCGCTCCCTGCTTTTATCTGCTCCTCTTGCACCATATCACAGGCTGATGTAACAGCCACAGGCCATAGCTGTGGTGTTATCTTCTAGTGCTGTAGAAAACTCAGAGATGAAGTGTCTGTCTCTTTTTTTTTTTTTTTATGTTAAAATCCAAAACAATCGCAATCTAAACAGCCTATTTTGCTTTTGTAAAATAATATACAGAACTAAAAGCCTTGATGATTAGAGGAAAAGGGTTCTACAGTGTGTGAACAACACACAGCATGATGCATCTTTGTTACAAAAATGCTAAATGTCGATCATTTATCATAAAATCTGCTGACAATAAGCATTAATCTAGTAAAGCAAGTAGTAAACCCTGTTCCCATGGCAATGCAATTAATTTTGTTTCTCTCCTTCTACTACATGCATGGAAGACTGGGCATTTTGTGGACAAACTAATTACAGCCCTTCTGCTGTGGATTTTTGTGGGTGAAATACATAATTATTTTGGTGGAACGTTGAATCAGTGGTAACCATGGTGTTGGTAGAACGTGCCTGTATTCCGTAGAGACCAGTGCACATGCTCCATGAGCAGCTCTTGTCCCATCCCTGGTTTTATACCAACTCTGTTTGAAGGCTAAAATTGGAGTTCTTTCAGGAGTAAGCCTCAGTAATATGCTTGTATGATGGAACCGTATTTTTTTTTCCCTGAAAAAAATATGGTAAAATTTTTTGATTTCTTCAGAAATACAAACAAATGTTTTCTGTGATGAACTGCACGTTGTTTCTTCCTTGTTTTTGCCTCGTTGTACTGTGGGCTTTGTTTGTTGTTTTTTGGTTGTTTTTTTTTTTCTTTTTGTGTGTGTGTATATATATATATAGTAGAAAGAAATTATTTGTCCGAGTAGACCTGTTCTGGGGAAAAGTTACATATCGCCACACATATATGGTGTCCTGTTTACGAAGCTTACCAATTTTCACTTAAACAGTTATTTTGAAGGCTAATAAAATACCATGTTGTTTCCCCTTACATGATAATTTTGTTTGAAGTCAGCACAACATCCATTTATTTCCACAAATTTCCATCGGCCTTAAAAGCTGTGAGTTATTTTATAAATCTAACTACCCAACCTACCCTGTATTTATTCCACTTCAGAACAAACCAACAGTTTCAGCTGTTGCAAACTAAGCCATGTGTACCTAAATATATCCGCTTTCTGCTTTAAGAACATGGTAAGCTGGCTAACTTCAATGTAACAAATTGCTTCTGTGCCATCAATTAACAGCCCTGATAATAAGTTTTGTTCTTTTTAGTGGTTGAGTCATAGCTCTTTGCATATTCTGGACAATTGAGTCCTATCATGTAGATAACTTACGAATACTAAAGTAATAGAGAAAGCAGCAACCTGCAAAATGTCTTTGCTTCATGTGAAATTGTCCGAAGATAATACTGACAGATGCTCTCTTAGTAAAGACCTGGATTTTTCCAAAAAAAACAGGTGAAATGAGCCCAACAACTGTACAATTCGTTTTCAAAGCCAACCAATAACAACTTACAATCTCTGCCCCAAAATAAAGAATCCTGTTCAGATACAGTTTCAAACTTGGTTTGATCCCTGAGATTTTTGCTGTATGGAGCAAGCAGAGTTTGGCCCAAGCTGCAGCAGGCACTTGTGCCTCGCGCATTGCAAGCCTTTCGATGCTGGAACGGTTTGAAATGGGTTTGGGTTAGGTGCATTCTGCATGTCCAGTCTGAAAATACGTCTTTTTAACTTCACATGACATTTTCAGACTGTATAGAACCTTAAAGTCTGGAAACATTGAGCTGCAGTCTGGGTTTAGGTTTAATTCTCTTGAATATGGGTAACTTGCAGTCACACTTTCTCGATGAGTCGGTGAACTACCCAAACAACAGTATTCATTGATGTAGGTACCACTATGCTGGTAACTGCCAAAAGTTTGTCACTAGATGTTACCAGGATGAAGCGAGAGGGGCACCTATGGAGGGGAAAAATGGCAGCGTAGCCCGTGACCACCCAGTTTCCCCAGTGGCTTCCTAATGCCCCCTGCTATCTGAGGTCTCACACCATTTGGAGCCCTGGGGTCTCTGCCCTGTGTCCCCCAGAAAGCATTCCTTGGTAGAGGTCCTTGGAGCTGTGAGAAAGGTGAAACCTCCAAATGTTTCTTGAATCCCTCAACTTTTATGGGCATTCCAAGTTTCCCCGTGGCACAGTCTCACCTGGGTAAACGCATGAGAAACGGCCCCCAAAATACTCCTACACCCACTAGTTGTGTTCTTCATCCCAGGGAGGTACTTCCATGTGCGTAACAAAGGGCTGTAAAACACCACTTGGAGATTTTACTGTTAAATGTTTTAGCTTGGGGAAGGGCAGAGAAGCTATTTGAGACTAAACAAATTACAGATGAGTGCCTGCTATGTTTTAGGGTAGATATTTTATAAGGATTAAAGTTTTTATGAATTTTTGCTTGGTTTCTGAGATGACAGCCTTCATGAAAATATGTAAATTACTTCAATGAAAACCTCAGGCACTGTTTTCTTGTTATTTTTCTTACTCGAAGCTGCCTTTGTCAGGTGTAAAATAGCAGATATCAAAAGCTATATGTTCTGTTCTTCTCTAGTTGTTTAGAAGGCTAAAACTTCTGTTTTAATACAGGATAAATATCTGATATTAGTTGCTCTTATTAATCAGTAATTAAAATATGAACAATATTATTCATCTTCTATTCTCTACTTTCCAGGTGATCAGCATACGATCTCAACAGCTATGGCTGAGAAGTGCAATTAAGGTAACGTAATTTCCCTTTTAATATGGGCACGCCTTTGGTGAAAGTGATTTCTGAAATAGTGTCTTCAATAATCCACTTAATAACCTGCATTCCCTGAAGCTCTGTTCACCTCTGGATGGGTTGTTTTTTCATTTACCGCTTTGTCCACTGCACTTCCTGAAAACTCCATAATTCTTCCCTTATATTCCTTATCTTTTCGTTTTCTAAGTTCAGTAACAAATGTTTTAAGATCTGTATAGAGTTATGTGCTGGGAATAACGCTTACATGATACACTTGCAAGTGAAGGTCGTGTCCTTGAAATACTAACTCAGAAGATGTTGTGGGGAAATGATAGAAAATCTATCCATAGGAGGCTTTTGGAATGATGCTTGCTGCATGCTCCACGGCACTAAGAATTTAATTGTTGATTTGAATCACAAGATGGCAATCGCCTCAGCAACTCTGCTGTACCACAGGGAAAAGGCAGTTGGTTTTGTTGGAAATACACATATCATGAGCAGAGTTATCTTTCTTCAAGTCATGTTTTCGCTTGTAAATTTCTAGCTGGGACTTCAAACAAAGAGTAGCAAGATAGAAGGTGGCAATATTTCATTGGTAAGTTGCACTGAACTTCGATGTCATTGTAAACTTAGGCAAAAAAAATACTTTAATTCCTACATGAATATGAACAAGGCAGCACAGTAGTGCTAACAGATTAGAAACCTAACGAACAATATTAAACAGTTGTTTTGAAATGACATGAACTAATTCTTGCCAAAGCATTTATTGTGGCAGTATTTCCTTTCCACTTCTGAATCTTCCGCTATTGGTTTAATATTGCTATTGGAGTAGGAAGCTGTAAAATCATCCTGGAATACTAAATGACCAGTCTTCTTTCTGTTGGGAGTTTTTGTTGTTGAGTCTGCGTGATTTATTTGAGTAAAGGATAGGAAAGCTCTCGTTTTTGTTAGTTACCTCCTTTGTAGAAACTTAAAACGTTACTTTTCTGATTTTACCTCTGGTCACGAGAGGTCTACTAGTAAAACCTCTTAATGTTTATTTCAGTAAGGGGATAATGCAGTCTGGCTGATGGATACTAACATATACGCAAAAAGAGCAGAAAAGAAATCCTGAAAAGTACATGCAAATTAGGTTATTTCAACACTGTGTAATATCTTAGGACAGGTTTTGAACAAAGAGTAATCAAGAACATCATCGTAAGTGAAAAGTGGGGTAAAATGCAGAATTCTGATCAGAAGGTGATTTTGTCAGACTTAGTGTTCCTTTTTTCTGAGATAGTGAACATCTCAGGCTACAGTGATGCAGGGGGCTTAAGCTGTCTAGATTTATAGGAAGCATTCATTCAATACAGTTCCCAAAGGAAATTATTATTTAAAGTGGAGATGGTGCAGATTAATACAGGAATTATACGAAGCTGTCTTAGGCAGATAAGGGGCTGGGAAAAGAGGGGGCTGTGACAGGATGTACCGAGAGGTGAGTTACTGGGTTGCAGGGGGAGTATTAGAGGTATTCATAAGGGACAGGTCTCTGCAACATTCCTTTAGTAACCTTGGCACAAGGTCTTCGATACAGTTTTTTAAACTCCTGTTATGCTGTGAAGGACAGAAGTATTATATGGAAGAATTCTGTTGACTTAGTGGATGAGTATAATAAAGACAGGCCAAAATTTAATAATAATAAAAAGCACGCTGCCATTCTGTTAGGGACTAATAGCAGGGTGGGTTGCTATAAACAAGAGTTTCAGCATATGGATGTTCAACTTTTTTTAAAAAATGTGTTTGGTTGTAGCACACGGCTAAAGCTTTCATAATCTACATAATTTTCATGAACACATGCTTACCAAAGAGTTGCAATTTACTCTAAACAGTTTAGAGCCTAGGTATTCAAATTCTATAAATTTTAATAGAATAAAATCTTAGATTTTAAATACCGAGTTCACAACCTTATTCTGTAAAGTTCAAAGTAGCTGCAGGTGTGAACCCTAACGTTGCATTAGGAGTAGGAAGTTGCCAGACTACTTATGTAGGAGCTGACAACTGATCTTCATATAACCAGCCCATCTGCCTCCTCCTCTACAAAAATCCCCTCCAAAACAAACCAGAAACCTGGTAACAAGCCAGCGCAAATCTCAGGCACTAAGTGAGCAGTCAGGTTACTTTGAGGTAGGAAACCTCATCTAGGATGGGTGTAGGTGTAGCACAAGCTCAGCCACAGACAGAAAGCTGGAGGCAGAGCAATAACTGTCATGAAGGAAGGTGAGGCCCAGGAGGTAGCTGGCGGATAAACTGGACAGTTTTGGAGATGGGAGGGTGGAGGGCAGCAAAACACTTAACTGCATCTCGGCTCAACCTGCTACAAATGCGATCAGTGCTCACAAAACACTTAGCTGCGTCTCAGATCAACCTGATACAAATGTGATCAGTGCTCATCCTGCCTCACAGGAGAATTACAGTCAGAGCCAGCACATGGTGAGGCGGTCCAGCTTACTAAAGTGTGTGTCAAAATCTATTGAGTGTCTGCCTTACGTGGCACTGGCAGGCGTATACTGGCTAGGAGGAGAGCTCAGTGTCCTCAAGGTCAGCTTCTTGCAGGAATTCAGGAACACTGGAAGGTTCACCGACACACTACGTTCAGGGTCGTCTCTCGACAATCCTTCCTCTAGCTGAATTAACCCTAAAACTGACAAGAAAAAGACGGGGCGTCTTAGGACAATCCTACCTCCAGAGCAGCAGCCCCAGAGTCACACTAAAATCATGTCATGGTGGTAAAAAGGAGCAAATGAACCCAAAAATGGGCCCTCCCCAGTGAAATATGGGTATGCTGTACTCTAGCTAACCCTCTGAGGATTAGTCATTCAAACCAAAAGGATGAGAAAGCGGTACTTTGTCACTGTACACTTAAGAATCTGCTCTTCATCTGATAAAAGGAATGCTCTACAGATCAACAAAAAATTGGTTAAAAGATAAGAAACAGCAGGTAGGACTAACTGATCAGTTTTCTGAGTGAGAGGATGGCAGCAGTAAGGTCTCAAAAGAGTCTGTGCTTAAACCTGTGATACTCCACTGATAAATGAACTGGAAAAGACAACAGAGTGTGCTGGTGATGCTTTTATTCAGAGCACTGAAGATGAGTGCTGACTGGGGAAAAACTGCAGAAGGATCATGCAAAACAAAGGGCCTGGGCAAGGTGATGGCAGGGGAAATTCACTGGAGGTGGTACAAAGTGAAGACGACAGAAATCCCACCCATGAGGTGACGAATGCTGAGGTGACCATTGCCGCTCAATGACCAAAATGTTGGGCATAGCTAGAGCTGTGAAATATAAAAGGTGCTTCTCTGAGAATGTTAACTTGAGTTTTGGAAATTACTTCAGTGTCAGTAGTGGTTATAAAAGCAAGTATTATAATGGGAAAGGGATCAAAAATGTTCTGAAAATGTCCCATTGTTACTCTGTAAGCGTGTCTCTTGCATCTTAAATAGTGTGCGGTTTGGTTTCGCCATCTCAAAAAGGTATAGTAGGAGCTAGGGCAGTTTGGAGGGTGGAAAGTGTGGCACAGATTTCTTCCAAGGAATGATTAAATAGTGTAGTATTCCTTCACATGGGAAGGAGATGGAGGCCTGAACAACTCCCCAGGAGTGAGTAGGGACCTGCTGGTCATTCTCCTTGCCAGAGGCAGAGGCAGGGAGTGAATTCAGAGGGTGGTGAGGGGAGGGGGCTCCCTAGCGGGTGGTGGTTATTGTGGAGTCAGAGTTATGGCAGGAGGTGAGTGCTAGCCGTTCACATCGATGCAGACAGCAACAGGACAGAGTTATGGAAGGAAAGCACACCAGGGCCTGAAAAACATAAAAATTTTGGTTTTTGTTCAGGAAGTGAGTGAACTGCAAGTGTTTGGGGGTCAGGTGGGAAATTCTCCCATAGGATGGCTCTGCTCTTCCCTTGGGGGCTGCTGCTGTCAGGGGGGGACTGCTGAGCTTGATGGACCCTACTGCGAAGGGCAGTTCATAGGTTGTTGTGGAGCTTAAAATGATGAGACCAAGAAGCCACTGGTGTTGGAGCTACCAAAAAAACCCAAACTGCTGAAAGGGATTTCAGGCTGTGCCTAGCAAGCAGGAATGGGGAAGTGTTTGCCCAGTTGTACAAGGCTCATTGAAACTATCATATGTGTTTTGATTACTTGTCATCAGAAGAAGATCTACTTAAACTTGGAGAGTTGTAGAGAAGGATGAGTAATTGCATGGTGTGCCTCTGTACGTCCCTGCTGCAGGACTGATTGGATTTGCTCGCTTTTGTAGCAATAGAGATGTTTTCTTTTTAAAAACACATTGAGGGTTCAAATATGATTGAGGGAATAGAACATGATAATATGGGTAGAAAATCAAGTAGACTTAAGTGTGTCTTGAGTATGTTTAGACTGAAAATTAGAAAAAGACATGTTAACCAGAGAGATGAGTGACATTCTAGAAGGGCTTTCCAAACACAGCTGGGACACAAACCCACTGGGTTTTCACGATGAAGTTTATGGGAGGGATGAGATGACTGAGTGGAAGTGCACCTGCAGTTCTCGGTAATGGCTTGCGATACTGGGAGCTGGGCGCCCAATTTG